>NC_083099.1:12213713-14613713 GCF_949774975.1 Lagenorhynchus albirostris | reverse complement strand
TTAAGCTAAGTGAAGTCATTTTAAAACAAAAAAAATTAATTCTTAGTAGTGTTTAGATTTTTAAAAAATAATGCCTTGGTCTGTCTCTGTCTCTCTGGAAAGTTTGCAGGTCTATGTTTTGGATTTGTTGTTGTTGTTAGAAAGAAATGTATGTCTAGTTGGCACTGTGCAGTGCAGTTCTATTTTTACCTTAATTCATCCTAATTTGAACAACATGATTATATCTACTTACAAGGTTCAAGTATCATCCATGGGATAGGGCCAATGTCTTTTAAAGCACACAAGATCTGCATTTTTACTTCTCCGTATAGGCAGATATGGACTTTTAATATTCTCCTTTGCTCTCCTTGTATCCTCAGAATGACAAGGAAGCAGAATCTTGCAAGATTTTATAGTAAATGTTTTCTCACAAGCTTTATGGTAATCATTTCCGATTCATTTAAGCCATGAAACAACAAATAAATTATTATTATGAGGTTTTGAGATCTATTTTAAAAAGTGGCCATGGGAAACTGATCTTTGGTGGTAGTAGGAAGAACAGTCATTACCTTGGGGTGGAGGTGGATAGTTACCTACTGGGAAGGAGCCTAAGGGAACTTCTTATTATCTTGTTCTAGGTGGAATCATACATACAGTTCATCCAACTGTGCACTTAGGATTAGTGCCATTTACTTATTTATTTATTTATCTATCTGTTTATTTATTTATAAAAATGTGTGTGTGTGTGTATACTATGATGTGTTATGGTCAAAATTTAACCAAAAAAGCTTTGGCTTTGATGAGAGTCAGACACCATTGGATTACAGGGACATATTTTTCTGATTCAATAGTCAATTTTTATTTAATAACAATAAATAATGTTTGATAGAAAGTCTATGTTATATTTGGATAGAAATTTATTAGCTAATAGTAGAGTAATATCTGTTAAAGTGAAATCGATATTCTTCTTTGTTCAACTCTCATTTGGGGAAAAATTAGACATTACTCTGTACAATATCATATCCTACACTTCTTACCCTTTTCTACCCACCTTTTGTTCTCCATATTCATTCTTCAGTGCCAAAAAGCTACTCTTTTTTCTCAGTGGGGACAGCCATTTATCCATTCCTCTAAAAGGACAACACTGGAGTTGAACTACAGCACAAATCCTCCAGCACTCTAATTCTGTGCTTTTCTGAGAGAGGAGTATTGGGACAATCTAGGGTGTGTATTTTTCAGTGTGGTAAATCAGTGGGCTTAGGGCTTAGAAAGAGCACAACAGAGATTTTTTTTTTTTCAATGCAGGAAACAGACAAGGCATCAACTAGGAAAAAGAAAACGATCACCTATGGGAAATTTTTGGAAATGTCTAGGAAAAGAATCATCATAAATTCCCTTTAAGTATTTCTGGTTGTTTAAAAATTTCTCAAAACCTCCTGTTTTGCTTCATAGACACTGTTCTTTTTTTTTTCCACATGTATTTGGGGACCTTACCGTCTCTGAAATGGTTGAGCATGTTTTACAAATTTAATGATCTCTTACCCCAAAACAAAATGAATCCTGCCATGCCAGTGTCAGTAATCTTTCCTGAAGATTTTAGAATTTTGATCTCAGGGACAGTTAAGCCTTTATAAAAGGAAAAGCCAAAGAATAATGGGATTTAAAAAATTTGTGATTCTAGGGAGTGGACAGTGCTCTAAATTTTGACAAAGTGGAGAGATGGGGAAGAGGCAAGAATGAGAAAAAGCCCATGCTAGTTGTGAATTGTTGGCTATACCTTATCACATTTAATTTTGCCTCTAAAAATTCTGCGGGACAGGATGGGATTTCTTTAATCACCTCCCTCGAGAACAAAAAAGTAAAACGTGGTAAATTTTACTCAGAAGTCCCTGAAGGAATTTGAGCACAGAAGTTACTTTCAATCTCTTCACAGATATGTTTTTATTCCTTACAAGTCCCATTGTTTTCAGAGTTTTCAGCAGTTAAGTAACTGGTCATCCTCAAGGCCATCTCGGGAGAAATTGGTAGGAAAAAAATGAAGTTAACTGAAGGACATCTAGATACATAATGATTTGTTCAGACGCACACACACACACACACACACACACACACACACACACACACGCTGCATTTGAAATGAATACTCCAACCTGCCATTTTAGCTTCCTCAATCCTAAAATTATGGTTGATAAGTATTCTCTGAGGTCAGTTAAATGGTTGAGATAAGCATGTTTCATATTCTGCTGCATCTATTTCTCTATAACAAATTACCTTCAAAAGCATAACAGCTTAAAACAACAATAACATTTACTGTCTCATACAGGGTCAGGAATTCAAGAATGGGTTAGCTGGACGGTGCTGGCTCAGAGTCTCATAAGGGTGCAATAAGATATTGGTTAGGCCGTAGACATCTAAAGGTTTGACAGGGCCTAGAGTATCTTTTTCAAAGATGATTCGCTCACATGGTTGACAAATTAATGCTAGTTGTTAGTGGAAAGTCTTAGTTCCTCCCCACATGGACCTCTACATAGGGTTGCTTCAGTGTCCTCAGGACAAAGCCACTGGCTTCTCCCAGAGCAAGTGGTCCAATAGAAAGCAAAGAGGAAACTGCAATGACTTTCAGGATCTAGTCTCAAAGGTTAGAGCTTGGGCTTCCCTGGTGGCGCAGTGGTTAAGAATCCGCCTGCCAATGCAGGAGACACAGGTTCGAGCCCTGGTCTGGGAAGATCCCACATGCCGCAGAGCAACTAAGCCCCTGTGCCACAACTACTGAGCCTGCGCTCTAGAGACCTCGAGCCACAACTACGGAGCCTGTGTGCCACACTACTGAAGCCTGCACACCTAGAGCCCGTGCTCCCCAACCAGAAGCCACCGCAGTGAGAAGAAGCCCATGTACCGCAACGAAGAGTAGCCCCTGCTCACCACAACTAGAGAAAGCCTGCACGCAGCAATGAACACCCAATGCAGCCAAAAATAAATAAATTAATTAAAAAGTTAGAGCCTGCCACCTGCGTAATAAGCTGTTGATTTTAGAGATCAGTATAGAAGTGGGCCTCACAAGGGCGTGAATATTAGGAAGTGAGAATCATTGGGGGAATCAACATGGAGACTGGCTACCACAGTCCTCTCTGGTCCCCAGTAATTTACATTCCTCCCACTAGCAAAATACATTCATTCTTGCCCAAGGCCCCCAAAAGTTTCATCCCAGTGCAAAGTCCAGAATCTCATCTTCTCAGTCAGACGTAGGTGCTGATGAGGCCTCACAGGTGTAGTCCACTAGGTACAGCTCCCTGGGTGCAGTTCTATGACCTACAGGCCTGGAGACAAGCTATCTGCTTCCCCCCACACACACCTGTCATTCATAGGATAACTGCTATCAACTCCCCTTTGAAAAGGGGTAGGGCAGGAGGCACAAAAAGAGCATTGGTCCATAGTCGTTCTGAAAATCATTTAGGCTCATATAGGAACTGGAAAGTTTCATATATGTTGAATTTAAAAAGAAGTCATACTCCATTATTTCTGCACTATCCTCTTAGGTATAGAGGTTAGATTTATTTGGTGTGGGATGCTGACTAATACGTCTGCAAATGGCAAAGCACAAGAAACCCTTATGTTATGAAACTTCCCATTTGCAGTTGCATATGTTTCATGTTAAAGGGCTTAGAGATTGTAAATAAGTACACTAGTGATGCTTGTGTACTGCAGCAACAGTTAATGATAACTAGGTAGTAGTTTTAGAATACCAAAGGGAAAGATATACAAGATAATGACTAACTTTTAAGAAATAGGATCTATCCTTTGTCCTATATCTTTCTGCTAGCTTTCTATCTGTTGGCTGAGTAGCTTCTCTCAGAGAGAAGAAAGGAGTTTTTTTTTCATGTTAATTAGCCACCCTGGAAAAAAGTTCACAACTATGACAGTATAGTAAGGTGTTTAAGAGCATTGACTTTGGCATCAAAAACTCTTCACGTGGAATCATAGTCCTACCAGTTACTAGTTATGTGACCTTGGGGAGGTGAGTTACTTGAGTCTCACACCTACCTAATAGGGAGATTGAGAAGATTAAATGAGATAATATATATAAAGCACTTGGCACACTGTCTGGCCCAGAATAAGCCCTCTAATTATCATTATTATCTAAAATTATGGGAATTATCTGTGCATTTCACTACTCTTGGGGTCACAGTTTTCCCATCTGCAAAATTAAGGGGTTGGACTCAATTTCTCAGGTTCCTTTGCACCTCTACCAGCCTACAGTTTTTCCAGCTGAATTGGCCACAACAGCCTTTTTTCCCCCAATAATCACTTGCATTTACAGAGCACTTTTAACTTCAGAATCTTTCATATCTGATATCTCTTGATTCTCATCATCACTCTGTGAGGCAAGTGGGCAGGGAAGGCAGCATTATTCTCATTTGACTGGCGAAGAAAATGAGATACTGAGAGGTTGTAACTTGCCTGATGTTGGCTACAAAGTCAAAATTAGAGGAGCCTGGCACTTATGGTATCATCCCAGGATTCTTTTCTCTAAGCAATATGGCCTGTCTTAGTGTTTCATCTACTTTATTTCAGCCAAGAAACATGAAAAACAGTTAAAACAGTGCCCAAGTAAGACCATAGGAATTAAATATAAAGAATATGGGCAGTTCTGATCAAAACCAATGGGGGATAGGATGTATATATTACATCTCATTTGTTCACACCAATCTGAAAATGTCAATTTACCATGCACCTTGACTCCCTTGTGACACACTAGGATGTCGTAATATGTATTGGTAGGGTGCTGTCATTTCTATGAGTTGTGTGTAACTTTTTAACAACAGGATGTGAGTAATTACTCAATTCATCAGTTTTCTTCCTTTGCTATTGATTGTTTCCAGTTTCAGCCAGGGTTTTTTCATTAAAGTGATTAGCTTCTCTACTATTTTAATCAGTAGCTCTGTTTGCAAATCAATGACTAGAAAACACGTCTAGAGGAAATAAAGGGCATGTCGTTGGTAAGCCCAAATGGATAATTAAGGAGTGGAATAGACTGAAGCCTGAAGTAGATAAAGAAAAGGAGCTGGAGGGAATGTTCTCAGCAGCCTCTCTCCTGCCATACTTCTTCCCTGAAGTGGGACTCATGCTAACATATTGGGACATGAAGCTAAAATGTTGGTCAAATATTGACTTTTCATTGGCAAGACTGTCTGGCCATACCCTGGTTCAGAGTACCAGAGATTTGCTGAAACCACTGACACAGTAGATTAAGCGCCATTACTCTGTGTGTAGTCAAGGGATTTAGTATTATTTGTTTTTAGTTACTGAACCAGAATGCCATGCCCATTTTCATGGCATTTATTTGGCATGGTTTTCAATTGTAGAATTCCTGTGGATAATGAGACAGCTTTCTATCTAATCTTAGAAGTAGTGAAGAAGATTCCAGCTGAAATATCCTGCCAGCTGGGAGATAGTGTGCTCAGTTCCCAATGAGAATCTAAGAAGTTTTAATTAAAAAACTTTACCAAGTCCCTTCAACCTTCTGAGTTTTTAGCTTCACTCTCTGTGGAACTCTGAAGGCACAACTTTTTAAGAATTAAAGATATGTTACATATATTATATATATTTATATACTATGTAAATTATACAGGAAATAATATATGTATGATTATATAATATATAAATATATATGTTTACATAAAAACAATAAGATCTGCCAGCAACATAGTATTCTTTCAAGGATCCTGTGTCAAGAAATGAAAGGTCATTAAGGAATGGGAAAATTTTCAACAAGTTGCTATTAAAGTGTCTTGACTAAAAATTTATTTTCGGTAGTAAGCGCCTTCTAAAACATCTATATAATGTTAAATGCCTAAGTGTTTATACAGAGCTGTTGACTGGGTTTTAATATCCCACTGGGAGGTTTAGGTGGAAACAACTCTAAACACACTTGCCCGTTCTTAAAGTCTTAGAATCAGCACTTCCTTAGGCTCAACTGAAACATAGTAAATTCGTTTGGAAGATATCTAAGTTTGTTTGGTTTTTTTCCTGAAGAAAAGTTTGGACTATTTGGACACATAGAAAAATGTCATTGTTATGTTGAAAAAGCATTGCAAATGGCAAGGTTTGCTCTCACCTTGAGTGTTAGTCCGTGATATCAAAAACTTTTACAACATAGCTCCCTATTAGTAACTTTAGTGGCAGAACTCTGTGTACTCTGCCATTTTGCTAAGGAGTAGCTAAGCACTTCAAAATGAGCACCCATCAAATAGTTTGGAGGCTTTCATCAAAGCTCAACTAACAAGAAGTTACAAGAAGCAAGCTTCCAGTTCCCCACCTGGGCTCTCTGCCTTGTCTGTAAGCTTCTTGAGGTTATGACTCACAATGTTTTGACTTCTTTTTTAGTATTTTTCATTGTATGGTCCTGGGGACCACAAAATTGAAGTTTGATAAATGCTTGCAAAGTTAAATCGGTTCACTAAACTGATGATAGAAGGAGATGAGGGAGATCCCTGCACCCAAATCAGAGTCCAGAAATAGAGAAAGCCTCAGTGCAGGACTAGCCTTTATTTGCCCTGTGACATTGTGGGTGAATTTTAGGAAACATAAAGTTGTAACATACTTAAAAATGATCAGACATTTCTATTTCAGTTTTTCAAGACCTCTGGCTTTCATATGATTGAGGGCAGCACTGAAGAATTCTCTTTCCTATTTTTCTGTCTCATATATAATTTCCTGCTATTGCATGAAATCAAAGATGTCTACATCATTATAATTTAGCAAAGTTATAGAAAAATATTTTATGATGACTTTTATTTCTATTTTATATTTGAGATTCAAGGTTATAAAATAGAAATTATTTTTTTCCTCAATGTTTATTAGCTTATAATTTCTCAGAATGACTTTTCTCAAAAGAGACTGTTTAAATGACAAGTATCTTTTTCACAATTGTGACATATGGGCTTCTCTAGAGACTATGAAATTAGGGAGAGTTATTCTCTCAAATCTCCAACACCTCCTTACACATAAATGACTGCCTAGGCCATGTATGAATAAGTGTTTTCTGTTTCCTGGGCATGTTAGAATATTGTTCTGAAGTGAATTTCCCTTTTAGCCAGTCAGCAGATATGTAAGGAGTGTCTATACATATACTGTTTCCTAGGAAATAAATGATTGGAACACTTTCCTCTTGATATTTTCTAAAAAGTGTTACAGGTTCATAACAGTCAACAAAATAAATGAAATTGGGGCACAAACAGAAGAGGCCTAAAATATTGTCAGTGTCATTGCTAATGAAAAGCGTGCATGGTAATAAAACATTTCAGCAGGAGGAAATGCAATTTTGCATTGATCTAACCACATTCAATAGATTATCATACAGTTATGTTTAAGCAAAAGGATCTTGTGTACTTTCAACTTTCCTTCTGTTTATCTCGATCATACTGGGATTTGGAACAAATTTATATCCGTACTTTATTTTCTGAGACCTCCTATTAGTGGCTTCTTATTTTGTTTTGATTTGTTTTGTTCTTGGAAGTTTTGTATTATTTTTTGGCATTAGATATATGCTTAAAATGTATTTCTTCATTAATTCCATAAATGAAATAGTTACAGAAAACCCATCAGAGAAAATTCTTTTAAAAAATTTTATTGAGTGAACTCACAGTCCTTTAAAAGATACCATTTTCAAAAATCCCTGAAAACTGACATCTGGTAACTGTTGCATTATAAACATAGTGAAATGAAGTCCATCTTAACATATTTTCAGATGCTTTTCTTTATATTCCTTTTAATGGGCAACACCAACCTACCAAATGTTGTACAGAAAGTGTTTTGAAACATACTTAGTGTCTATAGCAATATTACTTCACAAAGGAAAAATACGAATTTAGAGAGTCGCATTTTTAACACCAATTTAATTAGGTTTATCTTTTTTCCCCCTTGTAAGATAGAAAGACATGACATTTCACATAATCCATCTCCCACTCCACCCCCCATTCCTCCCAAGTCCTCAGCCAGAGGATTTCTGCCCTCAGCATTTATATTAGGGAGGCTAATCAGACACTGGAACTTGCAGGTTGGTGAGGCCGTTATGGGTCCAGGAATTATAATTAGCCCAGTTACTCCAGATCTTTGAAGATTGCCTTTGAAGAAGTGGGAAGCAGACTCAGAAAACCTGCTCGTGAAGCCATTCAGACTCAAATAAGGCCTATCTACCAGAAAACAAATTTATTAATTTAGAATGGGGAGCTAAAATATTGAGTGTACAATTAAATAAGATTTCTGGACAGAGTTTGGTAGACTGCCTCTCTGCTTTCTACTCCTGGCTATCAGGGCCCTCAGAGAGCATCACTCCATCTTAGAAATTGCTCAGAAAATGGTACCAAATTATGGATCACTTTGGCTCTTTCATTGGTGTCATTACTATACCATTCATTGCTTTTCAGAGGACTGTCATAATCAGGATTCTCAATTGCACAGCTCATTTTACATTGCTTATATTCTTGTTTATTTTTTATTGTGGTATACCTTCTTTATAGTAAAGTACCTGATCTTAAATGTAAAGCTTGATGGATTTTACATATGTATTGTGAAAGGATTTCAATCTAAAATGGAACGAGAGGATATGAAATGGAGAATCTCATTCATCCACCCTCAGAACAGAACTTAAGAATTGAGTGGCTGATTTCCCGTAAATGCTCGATTTACGGAATACTGAGACTTATCTCTTGACAGTGAACTGAACATCCACCAAGAATTTCTCCCCATCCTCAAGCCAATGAACTTGCTGTTTGGTCTCTGGCTGGACTTTCCCCTCTTTGCACTCCTTGCCCACAAATACAGCCCCTGTCCCCACCCCAAACCCTCAAGGGATTCACCCGTAAGTTGGTCCAGCCTCATTTCCTGAATTGCAATTCCTCTGCTATTCCTGAATAAACTCAATTTCTGGTAATTTGAGCTTGCCTCAGGTTACCTCTTTATTTAGGTTGACAGTATATACCCATGTAACCATCACCCAGATTTGAGATATTGAACATGTCCAGCACTCAGAAGTTTTCCTCATGCTTCCCGCAGGCAATCCCATTCGCCAATGCGAACCTCTATTCTGAACTCTGTTTCTCTGGCTGAGTTGATCATATTTTAGTTGGCTCATCTTGATCTTACCTAGGAAAATGCTTTAACCTCATCTGAGTCCTGATCCTATTATGGAATAGATTCATTAATGGAAATTTTCCTATAAACGATAAGCCTGACCATACTATGTGGATTCTACCTAAAGTAGAAAAATGAATGTCTTAAAATTGTCTAACTTTTTTTTTTGCTGTATATCTATCTCTGATTTTAATGTCCAATTACCTGCCTCCCCACCCCTTTATCCTATAGTTATCATCTATCTCTCAGGTGCTGTAATAAAATCCCAGGAGAGAAGAATTGGGCTTTGTGGTAGACATGGCAGAAAATCAAGTATACTCGAGAGGAACGTGAGGGAAGAGCCTGTTTGGGAAAGTAATAGCTGATAAATGTGGATTAGGGAGGCAGAGAAGTTGAAGATCTACTGAAGGGATAATGATTCAAGGAACTGTAGAGTTCACCAGTCTCAATGAGCCAGTTCACTCATTGGTCAACACTTGCTTAATGAACAGATTTTCGTTGATCATAGGATCAGTGTTAAGTGCTGCTGTATTGTATTGGTGTGACGAACCTTTCAGCATGTTGTGTTCTCAGAATTGTCTTCCTATGTCTGTTGTCAAAGCAAGCTTTACCTTTCAATGTGGGATATACTACTTGAAAGTACTACTAGAAACTGTTTTCTGGCTAATCTGCTAGCTGAAGCTGGGTTGATTGATGCCAGAAACCGTTTAGAAGTCCCTCAGACAAAGCTATCCTAATGAGGAGGATTTGGGGCCCCTTTCTTCTAAGCCAGTAAATAAATACAACGATCAGCACTTCATTGTGATGGTTTAAATGATGTTCATATTGAATATCTATGGATCAGAGTATTCTAGCAGACTATTAACATCTTCGTATAAGCAGTTAAGGGAAATATTTTCTGAACAGTTTTTCCTTTGTACTGCTTTCCTTTTTACAGTGTTAACATTTCTCCTAAGTTCTGCTTTTTCAGTAGAAAACTTACCCCTAAATTTAAAAAAAAAAAATTAAAGCAGACAATTCTAATTGTTTCACACAGCAGAACTCTCTAACTTCAGAGTTTGTTCTTGGAATGTTCTAGAAATATTGCAGATCAAATTGATGCTGTAGAGCAATGTAATATTAGAATTCTAATCTACTATTAGATTTTTTAATGTCTTGAGTATCCAAAGCCAATTTTAAGGCAGTAAGCGTTTACAGGTAAATCAATCTGATAATTTCCCCTTTTTAAATTAAAACTAAGCTCAATGAACAACTCATTAAACTAGGTTGAACAGCTAGGTTAAATGAACATCTTCAGGAACAATCTTAAAAGAGAGAAAATGTCACAAAGGCTAAACGTGACCATCCAGAGCCTGTGCATGTATAGAAGAGGGGGAAATTGTTCTATTTCTTCGACTTGGTGATTAAGGTTTATAGCTCCATTGGACAGCTTCTCTCCTAGTAGTCACCTATGTAATTACTACCCAGCCTCCAAATGTCCATGAAAAGCACTCCCTACCCAATTGCCATGGGTTGAATTTGACTGTAATATTTACACCTGTATTGTAAAGGGATTTTCTTGTATGATCATGGAACTAACAGAAGAGTGATGAGATTTGATAGCATAGAAAGCAAGAAAATGGAGGTAAAAGTTACATGCAAAAAACAGTGTACAGAAGGTGCTGAAGGGGAGAAAGGAAATATAGATAAAGCCAAGAAACTCTTCTTAAAAGGAAAATCTTTTGAGGACAGATCCTAACACAAACAGAAAGTGATGGAGAAAGCAGGGACTAAACACATTTAGAAAGAACTTTGGAGACCCTGACATCTAACCAAATGCCAGCGGGTGTGGGGATTGAGTGGACCAGGTAATAACCGATAGGAGCAATCAGTACAACTTCCCTTCTGAAGCATGACCCCTTTCCTGAGCCAGTGTATACCTATTATGTGCCTTTGGGCTCTCTTGAGAACCCTTGAGTGCATAGCTTTCCCTTTGTAAGCCTTAGACTTCACCAAGGCCAAAATAGTGCCCTCCTTCTGGTGGTGATGGCACTAGTATACATGGAGCTGCAAGAGAGTGAAGGTATGCACACAAGGTGGCATAACCTTTTGATACCATGTCATAACTTGTGAGAATGTTGCCCCAAGGATACAGCGTATGAAGTTTATTAAAGGGGACTCTTGCAAAGAAGTCTGGTGAAACTGCCCTGCCCATTCCCTATGACACACAGTGCAAGGTCTGTGTTACAGAAACTGAAACGGTTAGGGAAAGCATGATCAAGCATCACTGAGGCGGAAGCTGGTGGGGAGGAAAACCCCAACATGTTCTGTCAGGTCAGCAGTTTGTGTGGCTATAAACAAGTAAGATTGCAATGTTGTGAGGTAATCCTAGTCTGACTCAGTCCTTTATCAATAGCTTTCAGGTCATGTTCATGAATCTTCTGTTGAGCAAATACAACAGTTTCACAATGATGCCATAGTTAAATGTTATGTCTCTGCTTATCCAATCCTCTACTTATCCTTTCCTATATTTACTTTTCTTGAAATAAATCCCATCACAATACAGAGCAATGGGAAGAAAATAAGGGAGGAAACAGTGTCATCTTCTTCTCTTTATATCCCTATGATCCCTCTAACTGAGGCCACATTCTATGAGAGCAGATACTTGGGAAATCAGATGAGAGAGAGAGGAGATAAAGCATTTTGAAGCAGAAGCAACCTTCAAACTCACTGCATTCAATTCCCCTAAATTTATAGATGAGAAACATGAAGGCCCAAAAAAGGAGAGCGACTTGCTTAAGTCATACAGCAAGTTAGTGGAAGAACCTGAATTAGAATTCCAGTCTTTTGATCTCTAATCTTAATCTAAAAGTTAAAAAAAAATTTTTTTTGTTTTTTTGATTTGAACCATTTTTAAAGTCTTTATTGAATTTGTTACAATATTGCTTCTGTTTTATGTTTTGGTTTTATGGCCTCGAGGCATGTGGGATCTTAGCTCCCTGACCAGGGATCGAACCTACACCCCCTGCACTGGAAGGTGGAGTCTCAACCACTGGACCGCCAGAGAAGTCCCTAATTTTATTTTAATTTAACTATAGTTGATTTACAAATTGTGCTAGTTTCAGGTGTACAGCTTCAGACTCTTTTTCCTTATAGGTTATTATTAGATATTGAATATGGTTCCCAGTGCTATACAGTAAATCCTTGTTGTTTATCTGTTTTATATATAGTGGTCTGTGTCCGTTAGTGCCATACTCCTAATTTATCCCTCCCCATCCCCTTTCCCCTTTGGTAACCATAGGTTTGTTTTCTATGAGTCTGTTTTCTGTGAGTCTGTTTCTGTTTCATAGATAAGTTTATTTGTGGCATACTTTAGATTCCACATATAAGTGATATCATGTGGTATTTGTCTTTCTTTGTCTGGCTTACTTCACTTAGTGTGATAATCTCTAGGTCCATCCATGTTGCTGCAAATGGCATTATTTCATTCTTTTTTATGGCTGAGTAGTATTCCACTGTATATATGTACCACATCTTCTTTATCCATTCACAAAATAGTGGATCCCAGCTGTGTTGCTGAGACTGTTCTGTGATTCCAAAACAGCAAGTTTCCTTGGCATCAAGGTCTCTCTTCTCTCTGGACTCTATAGCAAAATAAGGGACAGGTCAGTGTGCAGTCCAAGCATGGGGCATGCAAGGGCACTTGAGCACACTTTGATTAGCACATGCGAAAGCTCAAAGCCCATTTAAAGCTGGGAGAAACAGGGCTCTGGAGACTCAGATCCGTGTGGGAAATCTCCTGGATCTTAAAAGACACATATATGTACTACTGACTGTAGCTAATTTTTAGGGTTAAATTGCTAGTAGGTGAGAACTCAAGACCTCTGACATTGCTGGGAGATAGATCAGCTCCAAGTAATAGAGGGTGTGGGAGTCAGGCCTCCAAGGAGCAAAAGGGTATAGTAATCAATGAAAGGCATTGCTAGAGGGGAAGACATTTTCTTGGGCATGGAACCTGAGGAGAGCTCCACTCCTCCCTGGGAGCTTGCATCGGATCTAGAAGTGAAACCACAGTGGAATCATCCAACGTCTACATGGGCTTAGCATTCGTCATACTCTGGAAACCATCCAGAAATTAGCTCAAGGAAAAATTAATGTCCATAAATAGTGCTGTTGATTGTCTATAAATGTGCCTTTCTGTGCAGGATCTAAAATCTTGTAAATGGCTTTTTTCAATTATAATAAGAAATGAGTTTCCTCTATTCTGCCTCATCTATACAAAGTGATATGGAAATAAGGTAAGGGCCTTCATCCCAGAGGCTGTAGTCCCATTATTTTTTTATAAGCATTCAAATCGTTCAACAAATACTTATTATGTTCCTCTTAGTAAATCCATGTACTTTCTGATCTGAGCACAGGAGAGAAAGATAATATCTCAATCCTCATTAGAATTATAAATAAACAGGTGAATTAATTTAAAAAAAAACATGGTCATGGATTTGGTAAGTGAAATGAAATAAGGTGGTTGCTGAAATAGCCTATGTCAAGGGGTAACAAACTTTTCCTGTGAAGGGCCAAATAGACAGTGTATAGGCTATCTGGTCTCTGTGACGAGCACTTCATCCTGTTGTCCTTGTAGCCTGAACATAGTCGTACATCCCATATACATGAATAGCTCACTGTGTTCCAATAAAACTTTATTTATAGACACTAAAATTTGAATTTCTCATAATTTTCATGTCACATTATTTATTTTAACCATTAAAAAGTTAAAACCATTCTCAGCTCATGGGCTGTACCAAAAAATAAAAATAAAAAAAAATAGAAGGTCAGATTTGGCCGGTAGACAAGCCCCACTATGGTCTGAATGTTTGTGTCCCCACCCAAATTCATGTGTAGAAATCCTAATGCCCAGTGTGAAAGTATTAGGAAGTGGGACCTTTGGGAGATGCTTCGGTGCTGAGGGTGGAGCCCTCATGAATGGCATTAGTTCCTTGTAAAAGAGACCCCACAGAGCTCCCTAGCTCATTCCATCATATGAGGACACAATGAGAAGTTAACAGTCTGCAACCTGGAAGAGGGTCTTCTCCAGAATTTGACACCCTGGCACCCTGATCCTGGGCTCCTAGCCTCCAAATCTGTGAAAAAGTAAATTTCAACTGTTTATAAGCCACCCAGTCGGTGGCGTTTTGTTATAGGAGCCTAAACGAGGTAAAACATGTCCTTTGCATTAACTCCTGGCTGTGTGATTTAGGGAGAAGAGAGTACGGTTAACTTAGGCAGAGCTTGGTAGGGCTTCTCTGAAGAGGTGACAGTTTAGTGGATGAGGGGAAACCAGCTGTGGAAAGAGCTGGAAAAAGAACACTCCAGGCAGAGGAAACAACAAACAAAAAACTCTGAAGCAGTGAGAGCCCCAAAACCCTATGCTGTAAATTGAGGTTTATTAAGGAATGAAATACTTAAGCAAAAATCCTTTAAAAATATATGTCTCATTGCATTAGTGGCATTGATCTCCGGTCATGAGGTGATAAATGTTATAAAAGGGATGGCATAAACATGGCATAAATAATCCTTCAATGAAATTTCACATCCTCTTACTGTCATCATCTCTGGCAAAGAATGACAGGTTGATTTTTTTTCTCACTTATGTATGATTACTTGACAGAGGAGGAGAAGAATCGTTTCATATCTTCGTGGCGATTTACATGAATTATCCTGTAGAAATGGTAGACATTTTTCGTTCAGTGTTTTTACTGTACATCTGTGTCGTTGAGTATGTAACCATATGTTTACCAGCCAAATATTCTAATTCTTCTGGGTAGACATTGTACAATGAAATTATGTGTAACGGTGAATAAAATATACTTATTTGTATATACATTTAGAATTCTATTCGTCAGTGTTTTACTTCTATATAAAAGGCTTTTATGTTACCACAGACTTGTAAACTGGCCATCTGGTAGCATGATTGGAGAACATCCATAAAAATGAATGATGAAAAGAAATGTCCAAATACTGTTTTATACAGTGTTTTTTTCTGAACCCATACTCCATTTGTGATTTCAAAGCTTGGCATAAAAAAAAACAGAAAAAAATTACTTGCAGAGTCACCTTATGTGGGAGAGACATGATTACTTCTGTCTACATTTTAAATCTGCAGCAGACCTTCAAATCTTACCCAGATGCTGGCAAAGGGGAACATTTTCTTCATTTTAGAAATAATACTCAGAGAACACACCCATCTGTCTGTTGTAAGAAAATGTCCAAGTCACATTCACATGTTTATCAAAAGAACCAGAAGTGTTAGTGAGAACTAAAATATGCCAGGAACAGAAAAAAAAATCAAGGAAAAGAGTGGGCAATAATGTTTTAAAATGTGTTTCTGGTAAAAATGGTATCTCGGGTTTTGGTTACATAAAAAGTACCTCACAATATATTAAATTCATGATGTTAAAACAGTCTTAAGAAAGATGGCTATGAGATTCATCTCAGAGGTGAAGCAGAAAATGTTGAATGATATCATGAAATACTTGGTACCTAATTCAGATCTTTACCAGGTGAATAAACATATCTTAGTTTGCAGAACTTTTACCTTTGCTACTCTGTATCATTGCATAGTTTAAGGACTTGCGTTGTGTAGGTATTTTGAGTGTTTTAGATTTTATAATACATTAAGATAATCTTTGGATATAACTTTAATTAAATTCAGCATCACTTATCTAATGCCCTAAAGGTTCCCAAATATAAAGATGAATAAAACTGGAATATTTCCTGAAGTTTTCATGTTCATCAGGAAAAAAAAAATCTCAAAGATCTCTCATTTGAGGCAGGGAAGTGCTGTAATACAGGGAGAAAGTGTGAAGGGAGCAAAGGGAAGGAATTGGTTAATTTTGATGGAGGAAATCTGGGATGTTTCCTAGATGAGCTGGCACTTGAGCTGGGCCTGCAACAAATGAAGATACAGGAGAAAGCATCCAGCCACTGGCATTTTCATCCATGGGAAACCATCTCTTAGAGGTTTTTGAGCAGGAAGTGCTCTGATCAGTTCCAATTTGTTTTTATTTTACACATTTTTAAAAAGCTGTAAGATAGAATAAATTTACAGAAAAGCACATACATCATAAATGTTTGATTTCAGGGTTTTTCTGAAACAAATACCTGTATGACTCTCTTCCTGCCATGTATAAATAAATAAATAAAGCAAGCAAGCATTAGCAGAATTGCAGAAATTCTCAAATCAGGGCTGGCTTCCTGAAGGTGCACCTGGGCAGTGGCACAAACCCTGGCAATGGGCACGGTCCTCGCTTGGTTTAATGCTCTACTGTTGTATCTTGAAATTCTTAATAAATTTTGAACAAGGGACCCTGCGTTTGTATTTGGCATTGAGCCGCACAATTTATGCAGCCTTTCCTGCCCAAACCATCATTCTGCAACACATCCAAATGTGCAGTTCTCCCCGCTAGGGCAAACCATTATTTTTTATTTTCTTTACAGTTTATTCCCTATTTACACATGCGTGAACAAAGTAGTTAAATTTTGTCTATTATGAACATTATAGAAATAGATTTATACAATCTGTATTCTGTTGTGTCTGGCTTTTTCCCTCAGTGTTATGTGTTTAAGAGTCATCATGTTGTGATTCGTTCATTTTCTCAGTGGTATTTTTAATGAGCTCTATCTGCTAGATTATGCAGGATTAGTTGGTACATGGGAGAGAGGAAGACTGGAAGCAGAGAGACCAGTTCGGAGGCTGGGCTTATGGGCAATTACAGTGTGAGAGCCCGAGACCTGTAAATAATACTACAGGAAAATGTCTGCTCTCTGGAAACCAGTATTTCAGAGCCCTCAGACTTTTGCAGCTATGGCAGAACTTCCAAGTTCTCCTTCTTGGTTACCTGTAGTCCTGTTACAGCTGTTGGAGTAAGGACCTCAGTTCCCAAGCACAGTTCCCAGGAACTCCACAGGGTTCCCTGGCTGTCCTGAAGATAGGCAGCTGGCTTCTCCCAGAGTGAGAAATTCAGAGAGAGCGAGCCCCAGACTGAAGATGCAATCTTTTATAACTTAATCTTGGAAGCAACATACCATCACTTCTGGTCTCTTGGTCATATAAACCAACCCTGATACACTATGGGAGGGACTGTTCAAGGCTGTGAATGACAGGATGTTGGAATGGTGGGAACCATCTTGTAGACTGGCGACCTCAGAAATTAAATAAATTGTCCGGTCGTACAGCTAGAAGGTGACTGAGCCAAGATTTGAAAGTAAGTCTGTCAGACTAAAAATCCAGTGCTCTTTCTGCTTCATATGACTTGACGACATCAGGAATCAATAAGTGTAAAAAATAATTTTTTTGCAGATTTTTGTGTAAAAAATGTTGGGTTAACTATAACTTTATATCATATACATAACCAAACTTGAAGACTGTTAAAGCTTTTTAAATGTGATTTTCAATGAAAAAATAAGAGATTGGATTTATCTCTTACCCAATATGTATTGAACAGGAATGAAAAAATTATGTGTAATTTCAATTGCCTGAAAAATTCTGAGTTTCTAAAGGGTATTTTGGTGTTTGCGGTAGACACTATAGGCTGGCTTACCTAACGCCATTCTTCATTTATTTCTCCCTTGTCTCCCTCCACTATAAAAGGTAGATAAGTCGGTTATGCATTTTCCCAGCCTCTTTTGCGGCTAGAAGGACATTCAATGCAGTACTGGCCAAGGAAATTTAACTGGAAGCCTCCTGGAGCTTTTGTCTCTTGATAGAACATAAAATCCTCCTGGTGCATCCGTGGCCCACCCTCCCATTCCCGCCTTCTTCCTGCCTCAAAAACGGACTTGACTTCTGGGACTGCATTTCTCTTCACTGAGCTATTGAACCAAGGCCAGAAGAACTCCAATTTCAGACTTCTTAAGTAAGAAATAAACCTTTATTTGTTTAGTCCCACCACCCTTTAATTGGGTTTCCAGTTAAATGCAGCCTTAAGTATTCCTAATTCTTTTAGGGTAAGGCAACATGAGAAGATATTACAAATAAAGTCAGCAAATCCTGAGGGAAAGAGGGTGTGGTAGAAAAATTTTGTGGCTCGTTAGGAAAACTTACTTCTAAACAATTTCCATGTAACCTAAATTTCTACATACCTAGCTGAAAAGTAAGACAACACAAGCATTTATCTTGTTAGTAATATTTTGACTTAGTCTCTAACAACAGGGCAGGAAGTCCAAACCTCCTTAATGCGTCACAAATAGCCCTGGGACCCGTTAGGGGTGTCTCCCCTGCCCTTTCTCCGATCAGTCTCCTTGACTGCTCTATGGGTTGGACCATTCATTTTGCTCCTGTGTCAGCTCATTATATTGAGGTGTTGGCTGCAGCTTCCAGTGAGTGCCCAAAGTGACTGTTATTCTGCTGGTGTCTGCTGAAGAGGTTACGTGCTGCTGTGGAGGTCTACCACAGACTCTCTGAGGCTGCTGCAGCCAACACAGCTGCTGGCCTTGGCATCAAATGTTACAGGAGCTGGGGGCCCAAATGCTGCTGCCACCCTGCAGCTCAGTGGCCCAGAGACTGCTGCTCTAGGTACTCTCATTGGGGCAGTCCCAAGGGTAACGGAAGAGGTAGATGCTACGTTGATAGACGCTACATCTCCCTTTCTGTCTGGTGATTTTTGCTGTCCTTGAATCACATGTATGATCCTCAACCATGCCTCCTCTTACTTCTCCAGTGGTAACTTGGTCCCGTACAGAATAGTGCATTTACTGGCCTGATTTACTTGTCCTGGGCCATCCTTCCTGGCTTGCCTGCATCTTAGAATGAAGCAGCCTTAGGCTCAAGCTGTAATTCTTGATACCTAAAAGTCATATAAAGTTGGCCTAATTTAATTTGTAGCTGTATACACTGATAAAAGTTTATTTGAATTGAACAGAACAAGAATAGGCTGATAGTTTATTATCTGGGAAATTACATGGCACGGTTCTAAAGCATCTGAGAATGTTACCTGTTGCTTATGTTGTACAAATGTGCTTGGAAAATCAAAGACAGCCTCTCCTGTCACACCCAACCTCCTCCTATCATTTTTATTTACATTTAATGAAGGGTCTTCTCAGGACACAGGCTTTACCTCAGAATAACAAGATATTCTGTTTTTACACAATTATTCAGCTCACCCAGAGGAAATGCTGTGGTATCTGTGAACATTATTTCTATCTCCCAGCCACCGAATATTGACTCCCTGGGTCAGCCTATAGAAAGCGTGTTATTCAAGACAGGAAATTTTACTACATATGAGTTTTAATGAGAAAGATTTGTTAGGCATGTAATATTCAGGAAGTTCCATTTCATTGTCACAATGAATATACACTTTTAAATATTGCTTATGCCTGGTATTCTATTCAAATCAAGTACTGAGAACAGGTTAGAGAAAATCTCAGACAGAAACCAAGTCAGCAAAATTATCTTTTTTTTTTTTTTTCTGTTAAGGAATTTACAGCCTTGAGAATAAGTCATTTCCCAAACATGCTAGGACACACTTTGGAAAGAGTGAGGGGCAGATTTCTTTTACGCCTCGGGAAAAAAACTTAGGGCAAAAGAGATGGAAGGCTGGGTTCAAAGTGACAAAGGAAGCACAAATGTGTTAATGATGCAGAAGTCACAGCCTGGCTTTGAATGGTGCTGACACATCAAAGGGCACTGTTGGCCACAAAAAGGAAGATCATTTCTGGAGAGGGACAAAACCATTTGGGAGAATGCAGCTGAAGCCCTTGATTCCCTAGTTAATTATGCAGGCCAGCGCCGCTCTGTCCTGCTGCCCCAGAGGTCATGACTTTGAACATGCTTCATCCCACCTTCAGAACAAACAGGCAAACAACCCCAAACCAGGGTGTCATTGGGGACTTTGTCAGGAAAACCTCTTCCTGGGCAACATTAGCATACTTGGTACAAATACTCCCATCAAAATCCATTAAATGAGAGGAAAATTCTTTGATAAATAAGTCCTTAAGATAGCTGTCTTATTTGATCAGTACATTATAGAATACCTGAGGCCTACATTAAGCTGTACGTTAAAATAGTCGTGAGAAAACTAGAATCAGGTTTCTAGTTTTCAAATAATTCTATGATAAAAAGACAAGACATTAACTAAAATGTTAAGTTTTTTGTTTGGAGGTAATTTGTTATTTTTATTTTATTCTTTTTGCTTTTTCATACATTTAAAATTTATTACAGTAAACAGAGACTACTTATCTAATGAAAAGAATATAAATATTTTTCTTATGGTGACACGATACCCTATACAACAGCAACATTTTCTAGACAAATATTCAACTACTCAAAATGACTCAAAATGATTCTCTGAGGTTAGGTACCCAAGGTTTTATTGTAATTTAGTATGAAATAGAAAGAGAAACTCAAGAGACTACATAGGTAATAGAGTTTCATTGAGTTCATTTAATTTCCCATTAGTAATGGAATTTTTAATCACATAAGTCACAGGTTTGTGTGTGTATTTTCACTAAGGGTATGGGCCTGTAGGAGATGTGGAGTTAATTTTATTGTTGTTTTATTTATTTTTTTTAACATCTTTATTGGAGTATAATTGCTTTACAATGGTGTGTTAGTTTCTGCTGTATCACAAAGTGAATCAGTTATACATATACATATGATCCCAAATCTCTTCCTTCTTGCGTCTTCCACCCTCCCTATCCCACCCCTCTAGGTGGTCACAAACCACCGAGCTGATCTCCCTGTGCTATGCGGCTGCTTCCCCCTAGCTAGCTATTTTACGTTCGGTAATTTTATAATTATTTATTTGTATGTATTGAGAAAAAGCCTTCAGAAATTTTAACAGAATCTGGTTGGACAGTCTTGAGAGGAATTATCAATATCCTTCTTAATTAAAAAGAAAAAAAAGCTGAACTGGCATCTTCACAAACTTATGTAACCCACATTTAGCAGCTTAGCAGCTTCATGCTGCACAGTCACTGTTAGAAACAGCTTCATTTCTACTTCTATTCCCAGATCCACACCTGGCCTCCCTTCCTTCAGCAGGTGCCTTGCCATTTTTATTTACAGAGAGGAGGTTATTTGCAGCTTGAACTCTCTCATATTTTTACCTTCTCAGTTCCAGTTTTTCGGTCTCTTGGCTCTTCTCCTTTCCTGTGTGAGAGGAAAGAGGCTTCCCCAGCCTTCCCACCAGAGTTTTCAGACACCTCCTCTGCCCTCTCCTCAGAAACTGCTATTCAATAGACATCCTTTTGCTTGGATTTCAATCTCTCCGTCTTTACTGACACTAAATTATTACTGAATAATTTACTGAATTATTTTTCAGTTGAAAAGCAAGCCAAATGTAACCATAAAAAAGAAAACGTTAAAAATGCTAGAAGAAAACACTAGTTATATAAAATATCCTAGAGGGTGAGACACCTTTCTGTTTGTGACATGAAATTCAGAAAGAAAACCCAAAAAGAAAAAGATCAATAAGTTCAAATAGAAATATTAATGAAAAAAAGCATAAACAAAGATGAATAATAAACTAATAATTATTTGCATAGTACATGATTAACAGAGGATAATATCCTTATTGTATAACATAACCATAGTACATAATCAACAATTACAAATCAATAAGAAAAAGTTGAGAAGTCCAACAAAAAATGGGTGATACTTTAACTATTGAGAACAAATTTTACAGTACATGTGTAAAAATATAAATCTGAATTTTTCATAAATTATGTAGAATTGTGTCATATCTATTGATATATATTTACTATTCGAGTAGTATTTTACTATACAGATTAAGGCCAAGACTTATGGCTATATCCAATGACAGATTAGTAGTTCATTTTGATTATAAGAACTTTTGGCCTCCAGCAACAAATGAGGATCTTTTCTTAATACATAGTTTAGAGATTGGCAAACCATGAGCCTGTAGGCCAGATGCAGCCCACCACCTGTTTCTGTAAAGAAAGTGTTATTGGAACACAGCCATGCCCATTTATTTACATATTGTCTATGGCTGCTTTCATGCCACAGGGGCAGAATTGAGTAGTTGCAATGGACATGTACAGCCTGCAAAATCTGAAATATTTACTATCTGACCCTTAATAAAAGAAGTTTGCCAACTGCTTGTTTAGAATATTTAGCTTATATGAAACACAGAAATGTTTGATCAGTTCCCCAGGATCATTCCTTTTTAATTTCATACAATTATATTCTACAAGGCAATTATGTTTTTTAAAGGACATAACTCCTTAAAAGAAAGAATTTGGTTTTATACTTTAGGGGTAATATGTTCACATTACAATAGTTGAATAATAGGCCTGTAATCTTTCTTTTATATGTAAGTTTTAAAACAAATAAAGAAGAAACTTCAGAAGAGTTACAAATTTCCATGACAGAACTGGATATAATCATCATAAAATTATTTGAATAGACTGAATTCTGTAGTTCTGAGTGTTATCTTCCTACGACACCACCACAAATCCTTTTTTCTAACTCCCCATCACAAGATACTGTAACTGCAAGCAAAATAGAAACCTCTTTGGCAGATTCCTTAAACAAAACCTGATTGCTGACAGTAATTTACAAAGGAAACTTCCTTTCCCTCAATATAGACTCTCATTGTTTCCATCAAAACCACAAAGTCTAAAGCACTTCTTGGAGCCACTGCTGCAGAAGGAGTGGTTGGCTTTCCCCCGCATCAGGGGAAGTGGTGGATTTTTGTCTGTCCAAGAGAAGGGGGGACTCCTTTAATCTGGTGGTTGGTGACAAAAAAGCAAGTGAAAGGAAAGTTCTTTTTTTTTTTAATTTTATTATTTTCTTATTGAAGCTTAGTTGATTTACAATGTTGTAAATCAACTGTAAATCAGTACAGCTAACTACTGCTGTACAGCAAACTGATTCAGTTATATATATATTCTTTTTTAATATATTCTTTTCCATTATGGTTTATCATATTGAATATAGTTCTCTGTGCTATCAGTAGGACCTTGTTGTTTAGCCATTCTCTATATAAAAGCTTACATCTGCTGACCCCAACCTCCCACTAATCCCTCCCCTTTAGCAACCACCAGTCTGTGCTCTATGTCCCTGATTCTGATTCTATTTCATAGATAGGTTCATTTGTGTCATATTTTATTTTATTTTATTTACTTATTTTCTTGTGTGTGTCATAGTTTAGATTCCACATATAAGTGATATCATATAGTATTTCTCTTCCTCTTTCTGACTTAACTTCACTTAGTATGATAATCTCTTGTTGAATCCATGTTGCTGCAAATGGCATTATTTTCTTCTTTATGGCTGGGTAGTATTTTATTGTATATATGTACCACATCTTCTTTATACATTCATCTCTTGATGGATATTTAGGTTGTTTCCATGTCTTGGGTATTGTGAATAGTGCTTCTTTGAACATAGGGGTGCATGTATTTTTTTAAGTCTTTAGTGAATTTGTTACAAAATTACTTCTCTCTTTTTTTTTAACATTTTTATCAGAGTATAATTGCTTTCAAGTGTGTGTTAGCTCCTGCTGTATAACAAAGTGAATCAGCTATATGCATAAGTATATCCCCATATCCCCTCCCTCTTCTGTCTCCCTTCTACCCTCCTTATCCCACCCCTCTAGGTGGTCGAAAAGCACCGAGCTGATCTCCCTATGCTATGCAGCTCTTTCCCACTAGCTATCTATTTTACATTTGGTAGTGTATATATATCAATGCCACTCTCTCACTTCATCCCAGCTTACACTTCTGCCTCTTCATAACCTCAAGTCCATTCTCTATATCTGTGTCTTTATTCCTGTCCTGCCATTAGGTTCATCAGAACCATTTTTCTTTTTTTTTAGATTCCATGTATATGTGTTAGCATACAGTATTTGTTTTTCTCTTTCTGACTTACTTCACTCTGTATGACAGACTCTAGGTCCATCCACCTCCCTACAAATAACTCAATTTCATTTCTTTTTATGGCTGAGAAAAATTCCACTGTATATATGTGCCACATCTTATTTATCCATTCATCTGTCGATGGACACTTAGCTTGTTTCCATGTCTGGGCTATTGTAAATAGTGCTGCAATGAATATTGTGGAACATGGCTCTTTTTGAATTATGGTTTTCTCAGGGTATATGCCTAGTAGTGGGATTGCTGGGTCTTGTGGTAGTTCTATTTTTACTTTTTTAAGGAACATCCATACTGTTCTCCATAGTGGCTGTATTAATTTACATTCCTACCAACAGTGCAAGAGGGTTCCCTTTTCTCCACACCCTCTCCAGCATTTATTGTTTGAAGATTTTTTGATGATGGCCATTCTGACCGGTGTGAGGTGACACCTCATTGTAGTTTTGATTTGCATTTCTCAAATGATTAGTGATGTTGAGCATCCTTTCGTGTATTTGTTGGCAATCTGTATATCTTCTTTGGAGAAATATCTATTTAGGTCTTCTGCCCATTTTTGGATTGGGTTGTTTGTTTTTTCGATATTGAGCTGCATGAGCTGCTTGTATATTTTGGAGATTAATCCTTCGTCAGTTGCTTCATTAGCAAATATTTTCTCCTATTCCGAGGGTGTCTTTTCGTCTTGGTTATAGTTTCCTTTGCTGTGCCAAAGCTTTGACGTTTCATTAGGTCCCATTTATTTATTTTTGTTTTTATTTCCATTTCTCTAGGAGGTGGGTCAAAAAGGATCTTGCTGTGATTTATGTCATAGAGTGTTCTGCCTATGTTTTCCTCTAAGAGTTTGCTAGTGTCTGTACTTACATTTAGGTCTTTAATCCATTTTGAGTTTATTTTTGTGTATGGTGTTAGGGAGTGTTCTAATTTCATTCTTTTACATGTAGCTGTCCAGTTTTCCCAGCACCACTTATTGAAGAGGCTGTCTTTTCTCCATTTTATACTCTTGCCTCCTTTATCAAAGATAAGATGACCATATGTGCGTGGGTTTATCTCTGGGCTTTCTATCCTTTTCCATTGATCTATATTTCTGTTTTTGTGCCAGTACCATACTGTCTTGATTACTGTAGCTTTGTAGTATAGTCTGAAGTCAGGGAGCCTGATTCCTCCAGATCCGTTTTTCTATCTCAAGATTGCTTTGGCTATTCAGGATCTTTGTGTTTCCATACAAATTGGGTAATTTTTTGTTCTAGTTCTGTGAAAAATGCCATTGGTACTTGGATAGGGATTGCACTGAATCTGTAGATTGTTTTGGGTAGTATGGTCATTTTTGCAGTGTTCCTTCTTCCAATCCAAGAACATGGTATGTCTCTCCATCTGTTTGTATCATCTTTAATTTCTTTCATCAGTGTCTTATAGTTTTCTGCATACAGGTCCTTTGATGCCCTAGGTAGGTTTATTCCTAAGTATTTTATTCTTTTTTTGCAATGGTAAATGGGAGTGTTTCCATAATTTCTCTTTCAGATTTTTCATCATTAGTGTATAGGAATGCAAGAGATATCTATGCATTAACTTTGCTACTACTACTACTACTTTGCTACTACTACTACTACTTTCCTACTACTCTACCATATTCATTGATTAGCTCTAGTAGTTTTCTGGTAGCATCTTTAGGATTCTCTATCCTACTACTCTACCAAATTCATTGATTAGCTCTAGTAGTTTTCTGGTAGCATCTTTAGGATTCTCTATGTGTAGTATCATGTCATCTGCACACACTGGCAGCTTTACTCCTTCTTTTCCGATTTGGATTCTTTTTATTTCTTTCTCTTCTCTGATTGCTGTGGCTAAAACTTCCAAAACCATGTTGAATAATAGCAGTGAGAGTGGGCAACCATGTCTTGTTCCTGATCTTAGAAGAAATGGTTTCAGTTTTTCACCACTGAGAACAATGTTGGCTGTCCGTTTGTCATATATGGCCTCTTTTATGTTGAGGTAGGCTCCCTCTCTACCTACTTTCTGGAGAGTTTTTATCATAAATGGGTGTTGAATTTGGTCGAAAGCTTTTTCTACATCTATTGCGATGGTCATATGGTTTTTCTCCTTGAATTTGTTAATATGATGTATCACATTGATTGATTGGCATATATTGAAGAATCCTTGCATTCCTGGGATAAACCCCACTTGATCATGGTGTATGATCCTTTTAATGTGCTGTTGGATTCTCTTTGCTAGTATTTTGTTGAGCATTTTTGCATCTATGTTCATCAGAGTTATTGTCCTGTAGTTATCTTTTCGTGTGACAACTTTGTCTGGTTTTGGTATCAGGATGATGGTGGCCTTGTAGAATGAGTTTGGGAGTGTTCCTCCCTCTGCTGTGTTTTCAAAGAGTTTGAGAAGGATAGGTGTTAGATCTTTTCTAAATGTTTGATAGAATTCACCTGTGAAGCCATTTGGTCCTGGGCTTTTGTTTGTTGGAAGATTTTTAATCACAGTTTCAATTTCAGTGTGTGTGATTAGTCTGTTCATATTTTCCATTTCTTCCTGGTTCAGTCTCGGAAGGTTGTGCTTTTCTAAGAATTTGTCCATTTCTTCAAGGTTGTCCATTTTATTGGCATATAGTTGCTTGTAGTAATCTCTCATGATCATTTGTATTTCTGCAGTGTCACTTGTTACTTCTTTTTCATTTCTAATTCTGTTGGTTTGAGTCATCTCCCTTTTTTTCTCAGTGAGTCTGGCTAATGGCTTATCCATTTTGTTTATCTTCTCAAAGAAGCAGCTTTTAGTTTTATTGATCTTTGCTATCATTTCCTTCATTTCTTTTTCATTTATTTCTGCTCTGATCTTTATGATTTCTTTCCTTCTGCTAACTTTGGCGTTTTTTTGTTCTTCTTTCTCTAGTTGCTTTGGGTGTAAGGTTACATTGTTTATTTGAGATGTTTCTTGTTTCTTGAGGTAGGGTTGTATTGCTATAAACTTCCGTCTTAGAACTGCTTTTGCTGCGTCCCATAGGTTTTGGGTCGTCGTGTTTTCATTGTCATTTTTTTCTAGGTATTTTTTGATTTCCTCTTGGATTTCTTCAGTGATCTCTTGGTTATTTAGCCAGTGTATTGTTTACCATCCATGTGTCTGTTTTTTCTACAGTATTTTCCTGTAATTCATACCTAGTCTCATAGCGTTGTAGTCAGAAAAGATACTTGATATGATTTCAGTTTTTTAAAGTTTACCAGGGCTTGATTGGTGACCCAAGATATGGTCTATCTTGGAGAATGATCCACGGGCACTTGAGAAGAAAGTGTATTCTTTTGTTTTTGGATGGAACGTCCTATAAATATCAATTAAGTCCATCTTGTTTAATGTGTCATTTAAAGCTTGTGTTTCCTTATTTATTTTCAGTTTGGATGATGTGTCTATTGGTGAAAGTGGGGTGATAAAGTCCCATACTATTATCATGTTACTGTTGATTTCCCCTTTTATGGCTATTAGCATTTGCCTTATGTATTGAGGTGCTTCTATGTTGGGTCCATAAATATTTACAACTGGTATATCTTCTTCTTGGATTGATCCCTTGATCATTATGTAGTGTCCTTCTTTGTCTCTTGTAATAGTCTTTATTTTAAAGTCTATTTTGTCTGATATGAGAATTGCTACTCCAGCTTCCATTTGATTTACGTTTGCATGGGATATCTTTTTCTATCCCCTCACATTCAGTCTGTATGTGTTCCTAGGTCTGAAGTGGGTCTCTTGTAGACAGCATATGTATGGGTCTTGTTTTTGTATCCATTCATCCAGTCTCTGTCTTTTGGTTGGAGCATTTAATCCATTTGCATTTAAGGTAATTATCGATATGCATGTTCCTATTACCAATTTTGTAATTGTTTTGGGCTTGTTTTTGTTGGTCTTTTCCTTCTCTTTTGTTTCCTGCCTAGAGAAGTTCCTTTAGCATTTGTTGTAAAGCTGGGTTGGTGGTGCTGACTTCTCTTAATTTTTACTAATCTGTAAAGCTTTTAATTTCTCCATGCAATCTGAATGAGATCCTCTTTGGTTAGAATAATTTTGGTTGTAGGTTTTTCCCTTTCATCACTTTAAATATGTCCTGCCACTCCCTTCTGGCTTGCAGAGTTTCTGCTGAAATATCAGCTGTTAACCTTATGGGGATTCCCTTGTATGTTATTTATTGCTTTTCCCTTGCTACTTTTAATATTTTTTGTTTGTATTTAATTTTTGATATTTTGATTAATATGCATGTTTCTCTTTGCATTTATCCTGTATGATACTCTCTGTGCTTCCTGGACTTAATTGACTATTTCCTTTCCCATGTTGGGGAAGTTTTTGACTATAATCTCTTCACATATTTTCTCAGGCCCTTTCTTGTTCTCTTTTTCTTCTGGGACCCCTATAATTTGAATGTTGGTGCATTTAATGTTGTCCCAAAGGTCTCTGAGACTGTCCTCAATTCTTTTCATTCTTTTTTCTTCATTCTGCTCCCTGGCAGTTATTTCCACCATTTTATCTTCCAGGTCACTTATCTGATCTTCTGCCTCAGTTATTCTGTTATTGATTCCTTCTAGAGTATTTTTAATTTCAGTAATTCTGTTGTTTATCACTGTTTGCTCTTTATTTCTTCTAGATCCTTGTTAAATGTTTCTTGTATTTTCTCCATTCTGTTTCCAAGATTTTGGATCATCTTTACTATCGTTACTCTGAATTCTTTTTCAGGTAGGTTACCTATTTCATTTTCATTTATTTGGTCTTGTAGGTTTTTACCTTGCTCCTTCATCTGTAACATATTTTTTTGTCATTTCATTTTTGTTTTGATGTATGGTGCTGTATTCCTGTCTTGCTGGTTGTGTGTCCTGAGACGTCCAGCACTGGAGTTTGCAGGCAGTTGGATAGAGCTGGGTCTTGGTGCTGAGATGACCTCCGGGAGACCCCACTCTGATTGATATTCCCTGGGGTCTCATATTCTCTGTTAGTCCAGCAGTTTGGACTCGGAGCTTCCACCACAGGAGCTCGTGTCCATCCTCCATCCTGGGAACCAAGATCCCACAAGCATCATGGCATGGTAAAAAAGAAAAAAAAAGAAAAAAAAAAGGAAGAAAGAAAGGAAAAAAGGAGTAATAATAAAAAGCAAAATATAATTGGAAAGATAAAAATTATATTAGGGAAAATGAAACTATAATAGAAACAACTGCAACAAGGTAAAATAAAACTGCAACAGAAAAAAGAAAATAAAAAAAGTGTGTGGGGGGGAAACAAGCCAAAAGGTGAGAACAATAACAAAGTATAAAGAATAAAATAAAATTAGAAAAATAGAAGATTTATTAGGAAAAATAAAAATATGAAAGAATCAATGACAGTGAATCAACAAGGTAAGACAGAACCCCAATCTAAGAGGAAAAATGAAAAAGAAAACAAGCTTTGGCTGTGCGTGCAGAGTTTAGGCAGGGTTGGAACTTCGGCAGGGGTGGGGTTTAGGGTGGCATGGGACCTAGGCAGGTGGGGGGGGGGATGTTTGAGTGTTGGGCGGGGCCTAGGCAGGGCAATGTTCAAGCGTGGGGCAGAGCCTCTGCTTAGGACCTTTGCAGAAGGGGAGTGGCAACACGCTACAAGGAGGGCCTCTGAAGTGTGGAGTTCCGGAGTTTGGAGGTAGTGCCCTGAGTGAGGGTGTATGGGTGGGGTTCAGGCCCAGCTTGTTGGAGGGGGTCTCCCAGTGTAGAGGTAGGGTGCTGGGTGGGGATGTAGGGGTTTGGCTTGGGCTCTGCACAGCAGGAGGGAGGCTCCAAGGGCAGTGGATTAGGCCCAGAAGCCCAACAGGCTTCCCGGTTCCTACGTGGACAGGGAAAGCACTGGCCCCGTTCCCTTCCATTCCTCCACGTCCCTCCCCCACCATCTCCCCCAGGGTCTCCCCCTGTCACGGCTGGACCCCTAACCGTGGGTGGGTCCCCCTGGGTGTAGGAACTCCTCCCCTCCCCCAGCCACCCCTCATGGGTGCTTATCTCAGAGGTCCAGCCTTTACTTTTGCTGTCCCTTCCCTCCCTCCCACTCCCTCAGGACCCATGAGGCTGGAGGGGGCCTAGGTGGGCAGAGGATCAGGCCAGGGATCTCAGCAGGTTCCCGGGGGCCCATGTGGGCAGGGGAAACCTGGCCACACTCCCTTTTGATCCTCTGCCCTCCCAATGGTTCCCCAATTTGCCCCTTCCCCTCCCCCAGCCACCCCTCAGGGTACCAGTCCCATCCTGCCTCCACTTCTCCCCCCACTTCACTCCCCCCACACCCCTCATCCTACCTAGTTTCTTGCAGCTCTTCCTGTCCCCTTAGGTGCCTGTGGTCCCCCACTGGTGCCTGGTAGGTGCCCTAGTTGTGAGGAGACGCAAATTCTACGTCCTCCTAGTATGCCATCTTGCCTCCACCTCTGCTTCTCTTTTATGTTTTGGTTTTTTGGCCGCAAGGCATGTGGGATCTTAGCTCCAGGACCAGGGATCGAACCTGCACCCCACATGTGAAGCAAGGTCCTGGAGCGACAGCCCACTCTGTGTGGCACAGGGCAGGCAGGACATGGTGGCAGTCTTTGCTCCCAGGGGAAGGGCCATGTATCTTTTTGAATTGTAGTTTTGACTGGATATATGCCGGGGAATGGGATTGCTGGATCATATGATAATTCTGTTTTTGGTTTTCTGAGGAACCTTCATACTGTTTTTGACAGTGGCTGCACCAACTTACTTTCCCACAAACTGTAGTAGGGTTCCCTTTTCTCCACACCCTCTCCAGCATTTGTTATTTGTAGACTTTTTAATGATGGCCATTCTGACCCAAGTGAGGTGGTGCCTCATTGTAGTTTTGTTTGCATTTCTCTGATAATTAGTGATGTTGAGCATCTTTCTTGTGCCTATTGGCCATCTGTCTTCTTTGGAAAAATGTCTGTTTAGGTCTTCTGCCCATTTTTTTGATTGCGTTGTTTGTTTTTTTGTTGTTGAGTTGTATGAGCTGATTGTATATTTTGGAAATTAAGCCCTTGTCAGTCACATCATTTGCAAATATTTTCTCTCATTCTCTAGGCTGTCTTTTCATTTTGTTTATGGCTTCCTTTGCTGTGCAAAAGCTTGTAAGTTTGATTATGTTCCATTTGTTTGTTTTTGTTTTTATTTCTATTGCCTTGGGAGACTGACCTAAGAAAACATTGGTATGATTTATACCCGAGAATGTTTTGCCTGTGATCTCTTCTAGGAGTTTTATGGTGTCATATCTTAAGTCTTTAAGCTATTTTGAGTTTATTTTTGTGTATGGTGAGAGGGTGTGTTCTAACTTCATTGATTTACATGCAGCTGTCCAACTTTCCCAACACCACTTGCTGAAGAGACTTTCTTTCCATTGTATATTCTTGCCTCCTTTAGTGAAGATTAATTGACTGTATGGGTTTATTTCTGAGCTCTCTATTCTGTTCCATGGATACATATGTCTGTTTTTGTGCCAATACCACTCTGTTTTGACCACTGTAGCTTTGTAATATTTTCTGAAGTCTGGGAGGGTTATGCCTCCTGCTTTGTCCTTTTTCTTCAGGATAGCTTTGGCAATTCTGGGTCTTTTGTGGTTCCATATGAATTAGGATTATTTGTTCTAGTTCTGTGAAAAATGTCATGGGTAATTTGATAGGGATCACATTAAATCTGTAGAGTGCTTTGAGTAGTATGGCTATTTTAATAATATTAATTCTTCCAATCCAAGAGCATGGGATATTTTTCCATTTGTTTGAATCATTTTCTGTTTCCTTTATTAATGTTTTTTTGGGTGCAATTTTAAAAGGTATTTTTTTTCATTTCATTTCTGATATGTCATTGTTGGTGCAGAGAAACGCAACTGCTTTCTATATGTTAATCTTGTATCCTGCTACCTTGCTGAATTCATTTATCAGTTCTAGTAATTTTTGTGTGGAGTCTTCAGGGTTTTCTATATATAGTATCTTATCATCTGCACATAGTGACAATTTTATGAGAGGAAAGTTCTTTTTAATGGAGCTAAGACATTTCTCCCATTCTTGCTATATATATATTTGTTTCTCTGGAACAGAGGGTCTGAGGAGACAAATCTTAAAAAGACTAAGATGTGTAATTATGCCTTCAACTACGAAAAACAGGATCAGTGAAATCTCTTTAAAATTTCCCTTGAGTGAGAATACATTCATTACATAAAAGTGGTGCTCTAAGCCAGTTGTGTTCTTTCTCTACAGATCAGGGTCTCAGGCAAATATGAGATCTTATACAGAAGGTCAGGCTGTTTATCTTAGAAGAGACTTATTTTTCTTCTTTTTAAAAAAATCAGGTAAAAGAATGAAAATAGGCCAAACCATTAGTAAGAATTTATGATAGAACTCAAATCCACTGAGTAGTTGTGAGGTAGTTGCCTAGGTGTGTGTGACACTTCAGCCCAGGGTAACATCTTTATGGAGATATGAGTGGTTTTTATTATCAAAAATAACACAGTACATTAATGTATATGTTGAGATCACTATTCAATACTAATCTGATAGCCTTGAGAATAGCTATTTTGATTCTTCTGGTTCTTTATTTGGGCCTGTCAAAAAGTTAGTAAAAAGCTTGACTGATTTTAAGGGGTTATTTAATTTGAAATTTAAGACTCTCCTACATTTTCCTTTGAAAAGTAATTTCAAAAGGAGAAAGGAACCAATCAGAGTACACGTGATAAGGAGCAGAGAATAAAATTATGAAAACTAGGCACACCTTTGTCTCTCTTTAGTTACCATGCTAGGACTTTAGGAATTTTTAAGACATAAAGATACAAAATCTCATTATAGGTAGTACAAGCCATTGTTCTTACAAGTTGGCTGCCCAAAGTGCAATATGAAGAGTATGAAATGATGATGGTTTGGCTGACTGACGAAATATTTTTAGGGGCATTACTAGAGATTATTTTTTAAAGACCACTGATAAAATAAAACATCCTAACCCTACTAGTGGATATCTGGTTATGTTATAACATGTTCAGGCACTTAAATATTTACTGAGAACTCTGCAAGGCACACTTAGTCTTACACCAGCTTCCCTTTAAAACAATGATACATGGTCACTCTCAACTTACCCTTGATATTTTCAAAATTAGAATAATTATTTTAGAATTATTTATCTATAGATCAAACCAGCTAAAACTATGAACATGATGAAATAAACCTCTATTTTGTATAAATGAAGAGGACAGATGGGCACTTATTTACTGGAAGACTTAAAAGATTCATGTTCTAGCAAACCCTCTAATTCTTTGAAGGCCCAAAACCAGTGTCACAGAAACTCACTGTGTAAGCAAAGCTCACTGTGTAAGCAAAGGGGCACTGTCAGGGACCATTGTTTATGTAACGGTCAATATGAAAGATTAAGCAGTCCTTAACTTGTTAGCTTTTACTTCAGATTATTTTCTAGAAATGCCTTTTGTATGTCATCTGCAAAAATGTTTGTCTGAAGTCTTCTTCAGAGAAAGGGTTTATCCACCGGGTGCTTTGGTATTTTTTCCCCCAGACAGCACTGACTTAGTGTTTCCATCCACACAAGTGTAGACTTTATCACCCCAGCATCTTTTAGACTCAAGGAGACTGAAACATTATATACATTTTTCTAAGGATCCAGGAAATGTTATGTCTCTCCAAAGATAAATATATCTTTTACCACAAAGAGAGTTTGGAAACGGGATAAAATGTCATTCATATACCCATAAATAATTAATTGAGGTACTCCTATGTAGGCACTCTTACTAGGTGTTATGAGGGACAGAGGTGGCTCCAAAGATAAGCCAGGTACGGACCCTGACCACAAGGAATTCACACGGTGCTTAGGATGACAAGGTACAGATATGTAAATAATTATGGTACAAGATAATTGGATATGGCTCAGGATTATGATTCATACCATAAGTGAGGTACATAAAGACACGTAACAAATTTCACCAGAAGAAGTGATCAACTTTAAAAATTTGTGCATCAGCAATTTCATTCATTACTTCATTTTGAATCCCAGAGCCCCAGTGGAAGTCTTTCTGAGGGAGACCATCGGAGTGTAATAAAAATTGCTATCAAAGAATCCCTAATAGAAAGTATTCAAAGTGTGGCAGCTCTTTGGTACCAGAGAGGCCACCAAGATTCAAAAATACCCATCTGCATGGCTACCCGTAGTCCTGAGAGTGGCTCTTCTAGATAGGGCTGTCAAGACACCTGGGTTGTGATTGTCATGAATTTATGGGGTGCTGCAGCTTTAAAAGCATGTTTCCATCCATTATCTGTTAATTATTTTCTCTGAGCGTAGGCTGGCACCATGCAAAGGGCATCCAGGACACCAGGGTTCTAATTCTGCTCACTGGCTCTGATGTAAAGTAAAGGATTTGGTCATCAGATTCTCTCCAAGGTTCCTCAGGTAGCTAGGTGGGTGGGGCAAATTTTATTATCATCACGTTATAGATAGGGAAACTAAGGTCAGGAGCACCTGAGGGGCTTGCCCAAGGTCTCAGATAATAATTGATATCCAATACTTGAGATTAGACACCTGGCCTATAAGGACAAAGCATTTTCTTCTATATCATACTCATAACCACACCTAACATTTGTGGGCAGGAGGGCAGATAGAGGCACACATAGCATTATTACTCTTAAGTATTTCAGTTACAAATCAAGATAACACACTGTTAAAATATGATCTATCCTCCCACCTTGACAGATACTTCTTTGCAAGACCTGGATGGTCAGGTGTGAATCACGAATTCTTGGACTCCTCCAAGGGCCAGGCTGGAAGTGGCAGGGAAGGGAAAGCTGACTTAGGCGGGGCCCAAAGTGCCTGGGAGGGCACGCCTCAGCCCATAGGTCCTAGCACCATCCACACTCCAACAGAGACCCATTCCTGCACACAGGGGTGCGTTCAGAGGTCCAAGCAGATCCTAGAAGAGGGTTTGGTACTATTTGGGTAGCGGATTCCAGAATTCTGACTACTGGGGGCCATGGCCTGGAAGAGGTTTCAAGCTCCTTGACCCTGTAGGAAGGGGCACTGTCAGAAGAGAGTCAGAGGGTGGGCAGAGGTCCCTCTTGCTTGGGTTTAAGAGCCTGTCTGATCATACAACCTCAAGATTCAACCTAAGAAAGAGTAAAATCTGGGAACTTCCTTCTGAGAAGGTAGTATTGCCTAATGGTTACAAGACCAGGTTCTGCAGCCAAACACCTGAGTCGGGATCCTAGCGTGGCCACTCATTAGCTGAGAAATCTTACGCCAGTTACTGAACATCTTAGGGCCTCAGTTTCCTCATCCTTAAAATAGGTATAATAATTATTTTTACGAGGAGTAAATAAGATAGCACATGTAAAACTCCTAACAGACATTAAACGCTGGGTAAATGTGAGGTTCTCTCAATCCATTAGGGGAATTTGCCTTGAAAGGTTTCTGGAGAATTATATAAGCATAACTATAGCCAAGCACTCTGATAACCCCTCTCTCCTCTAAATAGCGGGGCCAGGCGCAGGAATGGGCTCCGCCTACCCCACCCAAGGCGTTGGCTGCTGCCCGAGCCCCGCCGGGTCCCTTGGCCAAGACTTCACGCTGCAGCCGCGCATACTACAAGCTACGGCAAGGGGTTCGGAGAAGGTTAACTGGCAAACGTAGCCCTGAGTCACGGCAGGACTAAGGCAGTGAAACCAAGCGTTAGCACGCTGCTTGATTTATCCCTGCAGTGCGGACGGTTAAACCAGTGGGAAGTGGCGTCGACAGGATATGGAGCCAGGATTGAAGCAGCTCGGTCCCCTCCCAACCCCTTCGCCCTGGGGCTCACGCTAGTATCGCTAAGTCTTTTGACAGGTCTTGACATCTCTCCTTCGTGAGGAAGGAGAGAGACCCGGAACAAGTCAAGGCATCCCCCTGGTACCTCCCGTGAGTGCGAGCCGAGCCCAGTCTTGCGAATGCCCGCCCCAAAGCAAAGACGTTTTCTAAAGGCAAGCCTGGGCATTCCCCCACCCCACCGGGTGAGCTGAATTCAGTGGCTCATTTCCACATCCTAGCCCCTCCCCCTCCCTAAGAAAAAAAAAAACACCTTGCAAACTTTGTTGTTTCTTGAGGACCAAGAACTGTAACCAGCTCCATTTAATGGATAGTCGTGACTGGGCACCAAAAAGTCAGACTCTCGTGAAAACACCAACAAAGGACTATATTTAGCTCTGAGCTCTCCGCCTAAATTCCTTATTTTTTCACTCTTAGCTTCGAAACGACTAGCTTGGGGAAGTGGGAGGAAGGGGGCGGGGGAGCAGCAGAGAAAGAACAGCTGTGCCTCCGCCTCTCAACTCAATCTCTATAAATAACCAATCACGAGCGGAGGCTACTTTTTAGCCAATGAAGCAGCCCAAACTGATAAAACCTTGGCAGTAGCCAATGGGAGAACACTCGAGGGTGTGAGATTTGCGCCCCGGGGCCAATGGGTCCTGAGTCTGGGAGAGGTAATCTGAGCTGGAGTGTGGGTGTGTGGTGCACAAGCTTCCTACTTCCAAGCCCCAAAACCTGCTCTGCCCACTGAGCATGCCCTGACTAGCTGCGGGCGCCGCCGCCGCCGCTTCTGGATCGGGCTGTGATCCGCTCTCCGGGTTTTGGCCACAGCCGAGTGGGGAGGTGGGTGGGGCCCGCCGAGTCCCAGCCCGGAGACCAATGTGGTCACTAGACGCTGCACCTTCCCTCGTGGGGACAGGGTTTCAGACCCAGTGTTCCTCTTTTCTTTGTCCGAGGGATGAAGTACGAGAAGAGTCGGCCAGAGAAGGCCGGGTAGAAAGGGTCGCGCCTTGAGTGGGGGAAGATGCTCCGCCTGCCAGTCATACCCCCAAATGTCCTTTGGGTCTCGGTCCCGGGATGCACACCAGCCGGCCGGCCGGGGAGTGGAGTCCACGAGCTTTGGATAAAGGGAGGTGGCAAGAGGCCAGCCCACCCCAACCCCGGGGTGGCCCGCCGCGCCCACCCACTTCTCGCAGAGCCGGGACCCCTATGCACTAACCCCAAAGCCGAGAAAAGAAGACGGTCTTCGTCCTCCCACTGGCGCTCTCCCAGCCGGTCTCTTAACACCCACACACACCTTCCCCTCCTCCCACACACATTTCTTCTCCGGCTCCTAGACTAGCGCCTATCGCGAATCCGCTAGTCCTGAATCAAATCTCGAGCCCCACCCACAGCCCCACCCCCGCCCGGCCCTCCGGAAAACCAGGAGCGTGGGATCCGGCGGGCGCGGCCGGCGGCGGCGCACTGGGCATGCTCGCCGGGGCGGGGAGACCTGGGCTGCGCGCGGCGAGTAGGAAGCCCTCGCCCCGCGGAGGCTGCGGGAGAGAGCTCGATGGGCCGCGGCGGTGGGCGCACGATCTGCGGGGACTCATGCCACGCGCGTCCCGGCCCGGCGCGCAATTAGCAGCCGCCTCCGCAGCCCGCCGCCGCCGCCTTCTCGCCTTCCTGGGCTGCCGCGGCGAGAAGCTGCAGTCCTTGCCTCGCACCGGCTGCCGGCATTGTCCTCCCGCTCCGCCGCCCAGGCTGCCGCTGCCGCCGTGGGCTGCTGCGGGGCCCCGGACCCGCGCCGCAGGGACGCGCTGCCGCCGCAGGTCGGCCCCCGGTCCCCGCTTGGTGGTTTCCGCGCCTTGCGCTCCTCTGCCATCCTCTCCTTAGTTTTTCCTGCGAAGCTGAGGACGGGGAGAAGTCCAGCCGCCAAGCCCAGCCTTCCTCCGGCGTGCAGCCCCGACGGGGCCGCGGCTGGCGCGGTAAGAGCGCCGACGGAGCCATGAGAGAGTACAAAGTGGTGGTGCTGGGCTCGGGCGGCGTGGGCAAGTCCGCGCTCACCGTGCAGTTCGTGACCGGCTCCTTCATCGAGAAGTACGACCCCACCATCGAGGACTTCTACCGCAAAGAGATTGAGGTGGACTCGTCGCCGTCGGTGCTGGAGATTCTGGACACGGCGGGCACGGAGCAGTTCGCGTCCATGCGGGACCTGTACATCAAGAATGGCCAGGGCTTCATCCTCGTCTACAGCCTTGTTAACCAGCAGAGCTTCCAGGACATCAAGCCCATGCGGGACCAGATCATCCGCGTGAAGCGGTACGAGCGCGTGCCCATGATCCTGGTGGGCAACAAGGTGGACCTGGAGGGCGAGCGCGAGGTTTCGTTCGGCGAGGGCAAGGCCCTGGCCGAGGAGTGGAGCTGCCCCTTCATGGAGACGTCGGCCAAAAACAAAGCCTCGGTGGACGAGCTGTTCGCCGAGATCGTGAGGCAGATGAACTACGCGGCTCAGCCCAACGGCGACGAGGGCTGCTGCTCGGCCTGCGTGATCCTCTGAGGCGCCCGCGGCTGCCGCGCGCCGGCCGCGCTCTGCGCACAAAAGCCAAACGCACCCGATTCTTCTAAATGTGATTTCTCTTCTTGCTTTGAGATTGGAGACGACTTTGCATCAGCCGGGGTGTCCCGGGAGCCCGGCTGGCCGCCGTGGCCGCGTCCCCTTCCTCTGACCCGTGTCCGAGGGGGTGTCCCGTCATGACCATCCGAGACCCGGTGGAAATGTGGCTCTTTGCAGCATGTACGTTTCTCATTGATTTTGGTTGACGCATATTTCCCCATTGAAGCAGCCGTTGCGGCGCAGTATGGCAGCTTGACAGCGGCAAGCGAAAGTTTCAGCCTGGAAAAAAAATGGGGTGGGGGAGGAAGAGGATGGGGAGAAGGTGGAAAAGGGGGAATTCTTTTTTTTTTTTTTTCTTTCAACAACCGTTTTTCTAGTTCCAAGTTTTAAATACACGGAAGGAAGTCCGGGAGAACCAAATGAAGGAGCAGGATGAGAGGAAGAAACTTTTGTTTTTTCCTTGTTTTCCAGGAGTAGCTGGAAATTAAGATCGGGTTCCTTTTCTGCCAGCTTGGAAGGGTAACCCCGTGACTGCGATTCTGAGGATGTCTATGCAAAGTTGGATTCTTGTTACAGTATATCCAATCTGAAGTATTGCACATCTGAACTGGGACTGTTAACACTGATGCCAATACAGTGTGGGGTGCCAGAAAGTGTCTGCTGATATTTGTGGAAAAAAAAAATCTATTTTGTTTACCTACTGTATCAAAGGGGAGTCTGGGGGAGAACGGTAGTATTTTTTTTTTTAATCAGCTGTGAAAAAAATGTTACAGATCTGCACATTTTTGTGTGTACTGTTGTGTGTGTGTGTGTTTGTTTGGTTTTTTAGATTTAGCTTTTTTGTTCTTATTGGTTGGCAGTAACAAGGTGTTGATGACTAGCTCTTTAAAATACAGTACAAGGACTTCATAAATGTGATTCAGGGCCCCCAGCACCCCTGTGTCTGCAGAGTGCCTTCAAAACTCAGCTGTTCCAGCCGGTGCCAACCTGTGAACTTCCCACCAGATCCCAGAATCTGCTATTCCCCCCAAACCACTTCCCAGTTTCCTTTCAGTAATCTTCCTGAAGGAGCCAGGACAATAGGACCTGTTGTTTGGTGAATTTCTTTTATTATTTCCTTTTAAATGTAATTTACTTGTCTTGCAATGGTTTTTTTTTTTTCCTCTTTTAAATTTTTTGCTTCATTTTGTTTCAATGTTCAGGTATTTAGCTCCCCTTTTATATAATTTTTTTTTAATGTTTGGTTTTCTGTTATAGGGTGTTCCTCCAGAAGCAAAGAGCAAAATTTTACTGTTGTGATGTACTGAGAGAATTCTAACAATTTGTAATTTCTAATTCCAGACACACGTTTAATCATTGTCTCTTCATTTTAAGATTTTTAATACAAACATCATTTTTAAAGAAACAAATCCAAACTATTGTTTGTGTTTCTGTGTTTCATATTCAGTGATTTAATACAGTATCATGATTGAGGTGGACAGGGGCAGGTACATGGTGCCCTTAAGAGTGGTTTGTTGAATTTTGAAGAGAGAAGTGTCTCAGTGACAAGTTGGGTGACATTACTCCCAACTCCTTAAATAATGGAAAAAAATCATCAAGGTCTAGGAAGCCCTGGGGTATAATGTTAACCTTCTGACTATAAGATGAGCTGGATATTGAATCTGTTCTCCTGACTTGGAACAGTTTATTTCTCTAGGAAGGGGAGAAACGAACTGCTAAGACTGCCTTAGATCTGGGAGAGTAACCATCCACCTGGTCAGACAGGGTAGTGCTTTTAATTTTCTTTTTTCTTTCTTCCTTTATTCTTCTTTAGTTGTGTTTTGTTTTGTTTAAAACACCTATCCAGTTGAAAGCATGTTTGGGGAAGATGATTTTCAATTCTGAAGTCATACCTTGTAGTGTGTTCTGCAGTACATTTGTATGGGTTGTGGACAGTATCTCAACCCTTTTGAGGCTTTGATTAGGAAATAGATCATTAGATTACAAAAGAAGGAAAAAGAAAAAACTAAGACAAGCCTCTTGCTCTCATTACACTGTGCAGTTTGTGGACCATTTTGACCTCATGAAATTTTCCTTCTAACAGCAGGAGGCAGTGTGAGCTTTTGATTTTTTTGTATTTTATTTTTCCTAAGGGCCACTTTACTAATATAATCTCCATAGAATAAAAGAAGGTGTATAACTGTATATATCAAGAGCACTTAATATATCTTAGGTCCATGAAGTGTAGATGAAGTCTTTTGAAGGGTCTTTTGACAAAGGGATTTATTCTGTTGAAGCCAAAAGAAATTACAGGCCACAGGTTTTTTTTAAAGCTGTATTAACATATCTTGCCTTAAAATATTGTGTCCGTTGCCCAGGTGACATCTCAGAATTCCAGCACAGAGAAGGAATAGGGAATTCTGTCTGGGTTTGGTCCTAAGGCCGTTTCTTTCACTCTTGATCTCACTTAAGTTTAGTATCAAACTCAGAAGGCAATGTATATATGCTAAATATAGAAATTAGGAGAAACTATTCAAACTTAGGCTTTGCAAAGATTCATTCTTGCATTTGTGTAAATTTAGTTGATTCAGTAGATCTAAAGTGTTGAAAATTCTTAAGACATATATCAAGTACTATATAAAGGATTCTTTAAAAGGCATTTAGTGACTGTTTCTTATAGTTTTGTTTTGGTTTTTTGGAAGCCTTTTCTTTTTTTTTTTCCTTGCGGTACGCGGGCCTCTCACTGTTGTGGCCTCTCCCGTTGCCGAGCATAGGCTCCGGACGCGCAGGCTCGGCGGCCATGGCTCACGGGCCCAGCCACTCCGCGGCACACGGGATCTTCCCGGACCGGGGCATGAACCCGTGTCCCCTGCATCGGCAGGTGGACTCTCAACCACTGCGCCACCAGGGAAGACCTTTGGAAGCCTTTTGACATAAAATGCTGGCAAGTATCTAACTAACTTAAGAAATGTATATACTCCTGACAGGGAATTTTTGAAAATGGGAAATTGGAAATGAAATAGGTTGCTGGGTGCATTAATCATCTTCACACAGGTTTTAGTCACTTACATGACTGAATTCTTTATAGGTCTGGGATGGCAAGGCAGAAGATTTTAATATACTGTTACTGAATACTGTAAAATAAATGCTTTCTGGATTCTCAATGAAAGCAACTTTGTGTGTACCCCTGGAGCAGGAAAATAGTATTGAATCTTGTAGCCTTCTCCAGTATTTTCTTGATGAAATTGAGAGAAATTAGAGACATTGTTTTTAAGAATATGTCAGTTTCTTTGGCTAGTAAGAACCGCTTCTAGAATTATGGTGTGAAGAGATAAGAGCGTTTGTTTACCTGGAAAAGTTGGGCTGACTTAAGAGTGTCAAAGGAAGTGAGAGAGGGAGGGAGGGAGGAGTTTGTTGTAAGGCAATCACCTGTCAAAACAAACTGGGTGGAAAAGAAACCTTTATCTTGGGGAGCAAAAGTTAACTTTTTAATTTGACTCCTGCTAGTTTTTAACAGCTTTTCCTTTTTGTCCCTGACAGTCATCCAAGCTTTATGTCATCTTAAAGGATTATTTTTGTCCTCCTTTTGTAATAGCCTCAGAAAAGTTGAAGGTATCATCCGAAAGTCTAACATTTTTGTATTTGGAAGTTATGGTTCTTAGGTACAACAATGTCCACCTTCTTAACTGCTGAAATAGACTCCACTGAATCACATTTTAGGACCAGATCTATTTAGGATTAGACTTCTTTCAGTGTATGAGGCTTTATGCTTCCTGATTTGTTAACCTTTCCTATAGGTGGGAATCCTAAAATGCCCCGTTGATTCAAATTATTCAGGTAGTTTTGTTTTCGCCAGCATGTTATTGCACCCCCTTTTGAGTTATATTCATGTTTCTCAGAGATGGGATGGGAAAGTGAGAGAATACTATGTAGCAGCTGGTCTTGAGAAATAGATACAAAATGCCTGTACCTTAACTGTCATCAAAGGATCTATTTACTTTTCACAACAGCTAGAATAAGCCCCCTACTTATAAATATGAGGGTTTAATTTGGAGATCACCACCATGAGTTAAAGTGGTATCAAACATTTGTTGCAGTGTCTACTTAATTGGGAAAACTTTCTAATGTCAATTTTGTCCTGATGAAAATGTAGCAAAGTTTTAAGTACTGTATAATAGAATATGGTAAGTTTGATTATGATATTTTACTCAGACTACTGGGAATAATTAAATGCATTTAATTGAACATGGTGCTGGTTCTAGAAGGTACGTTTGATCTAATTAATGACAGTAGGATTTTGATAGTTGGAGAAGGCTTTAGGGATCATCTAGTCCAGAGGATCTCAAACTTGACCATATATCAAAATCACCTGGAGGTAAAAACAAGTCATGCTAAGCTCTTCCTATAGTTTCTTATTCAGTGTATCTGGATACGACCTCATAATTTTCATTTCTAACAAATTTCCAGGTGATGCTGATAGAGCTGTTTCAGGGACCACATTTTGAGAACTGATGATGATCTGGTCCAAACTCCAAATGAGTACTGAGAGCTACCTAGATATTTAGGGACACAGACTTAAGACCCGTGTCACACGTTTAGAGTGCTGCCTACCACAAAGTCATGGAATAATCTTGACTGAATTCTGTAGCTATTGAGGACATATGCCAGTTACACTAAGAATGTTAAACTGGAGTGTGAATGGGGAAGCCACATTGCTGGCTGAGTGACCATGTTCACATTAGTATGTGAATAATTGGGTTCTGGTTTTCAGTATTAATTCAGAAGGTAACGAAAGTGAATAAATGATTAGAATAGGGGCGTGGCCTAAATAATCAGAATCAGCATTTTCTCTCAAAAAATTATTTTGAAAAATCTTTGATAAAGGGAACACTTTTAGGTATTTGTCTTCTCTTACTTCAAGATTAAAAGCCAAGAATTTTAGTTTTTTATTATTCCTAGTAAGTATTTATAAAAGTTATATTTGAGAATTTAAATCTTCAGGTCATAGTAGGCACATGTGTGTATCATACATGTATATGTGTATGTGTGTTAATACATACATTCAGTTTCTTAGCCAGACTTTCCAGGAATCAGTCGATTCAATGGCATTTAGTTCTATAGTTATCCATCCTGACAATGAACAGCATAAAACAGTGCGGTGCATTTGTTTCATTACACGTCTTATCTTTTGGAATGGTGAGTGTTGATCTATTTTGTAAATTGGAGGGGGCAGCTATTTATATTTTTCCTTTGGTATTAAACAGAAATCTCTGAGGAAATGTTTTTCTTAAAACAGAGTAGGAAGTACATGCTTTTTTGTCCAATTGACTAAACTTGCTATTTTTTAAACATTATCTGGCAAAATTATGTGTGCCTAAGTTTATCAGAGGTTTGAAGATGTGTGGTTGGTTTATTTGTGGTAATTGTGCAAATACAGCAAAAACATTTTTTTTAAAGTAGAAAATATTGATGCGTTGAGAATACAAGTACCCAAAAAGGCCCAAGATTATTCCTTGATTGTTAAGAAGATGGTTACAGGGACTTCCCTGGCGGTCCAGTGGTTAAAACTTTGCCTTCCAATGCAGGGAACATGGGTTCAATCCCTGGTTGGGGAGCTAAGAAACCACATGCCTCACAGCCAAAAAACCAAGACCTAAAACAGAAGCAGTATTGTAACAAATTCAATAAAGACTTTAAAAATGGTCCACATCAAAAAAACATCTTTTTTTTAAAAAAAAGAATACGGTTACAGTGGAAATTGGTAGACATAGGAGAAACTGATTTATTCATTATTCAGCAAGCATTTATCGAGCATATACTGTTAGCTGTGGTGTAAGGACTAATCCTTAAATAGGCAGAAGCCAGGCAAGAGAGCAATAGTTTTGTGCTTTTATCACCATAAGCTGTGAGAATAGCATATATTAAACAGTAGGAGTACGTGTAAAAGCACAGTTACCTGTGCCATCAGTTATAATAGAATCCTGTGTGTCTGTCTGGCAGGCAATAGAATAGGTAAAATTTGTTAAAAATTGGAACTTTACTTTGAAAGGTATGTGGATATTGCAAATAAAAATGGATCCCGTGAGGTTTAAGTAACTAATAGTTGTTTTGTTGCATGTGGAGCTGTGTAGTTTTGTGAATCATTTCCAACTAACTTTTTGAGATTAGCTAAAATTGAATATTTAGAAATAAGTCAGTTTACTTTTATATTTTCATGTCAAAGGGAGGAGGGGAAATAGACTTATGAAATTTGTTCAGTGTTTTTATATTTTTCTTTTATGAGGAAACAAAAAAGGGAAGGACAATTTAGGTTATATTCTTAAAGAAAGAAGCAACTGTTGGCATAAGGTTATTTTGGGCTCCTCATGTAAAGAAGATTCAGGGTAGAGTACTTCTTTTGAAAAAGATAATCTCCTAAAAATGAGTGTGCCAAAGAATTAAGCTATTTTAAGTTTGCTAAGCTTATAGTTATTTTATACAGAAGCTCTTGTTCTCAAGCCTTTAGTGCTTATTGAAGAAGGCAGCCAGCTCAGAGAAAGAAATGTTGGGCAACAAACTATTTATAAGAAGTAGCTATAATAGCAATTATTGTAAAACCATATGAACTAAAGGGAGTTGTGATTATTAACCTTCTGCAGTTTGCAAAATGATCTCTGGTGACTTTTGTGTAGAATATCTCATGAATTTAACAACATGCTTTTTAAATACAAAAAGTCACAGAATTACAGAGAGAATAGTTCATCTGAAAGTACTTCATTGTTTATTTTTTTTTAAAATCTGATTATTATTGAACCATTTATGAGATGAAAATTTATTATAGTTTTATAGCTAAAGTAGGGGGTCTTCATGTTTTACATCTCACCACTTATAAAAAGTTTTCAAAATTTGGGTTAAATCATGAACCCAGAATATTTTAACGTTATTTAATATTTGTATATTAATATATTTCAAAAATATTCTTTTTAAAGGCTAACATTATATTGAATTATATCTCTTTCAAGAAAAGAGCCTGTAGAGATCTGTTCTAGTACCAGCATAATTTTATAAGAACATATATATCAATAACATATTTTAAAATATATTTTAGATAGTTTTGCATTTACATTTGTAAGTAGGTAAGGAGAATTGCAAGTATATCTCTAAGTTTGATTTCAACATCATTCAGCATCTAGTAGAAAGTTTGATTTCACCATCATTCAGCATCTAGCCTTGAGGTGGGAGTTCTTTACTCTGAGTTTGGTTATCTTAGCTTTACTTTATCATATTACTTGTTATTTTTCTTTTTTGTATATCATTTCATTTCTCTACCTCAGCTTTATGCAAATGGTTTCTCTGTCACATATGTAATCCGTATTAATCGATAAAAAAAATCTAAGAACTGCTTAACTGATGGCTATATAAATGTGTTTTCTATGTAATACTGTAAAGGGAAAAGTATTTTTCACACTGTTTGAGGGCCAGACTGAAACAAAGCCAACTAGTTAGAGAAGATTGCCTACTAAACAGATATTACCTTTCGGTGTCGGCATAACCTTTGCATTTCATTTTTAAAACTGATAAGGGAAATTTTTAAAACCTGAATTCAATCGTAGGAATATTCATTTTCATATACTTACAAAAGCCTAAAAATATTTCCAGGCCATCTTTTCTTCTTTACTAATCTTTTGCTGAGGTCAAAAAATGAGAAATAACCCATGCACTCTCTTTGAGAGAATCTTATACCTTGAAAGGCAGGGGCAACAATAAACAAAAACTTAATCTGAAGGGCAAAACTGTTCTTACACATTTTATACATTTTTATACAAACCTCCTTTTATTTTGTCACTGAGGAAGCACAAATAGTAATGAGGGCAAGGGAATATTTTCCTTAATCATTCTGGCAGCATTCAGCAGGCGGGCTGGGTACTGTTTGCCGAGGCAGGAGAGTGTGATACAGAGCTGAGAAGGCAATCACTGCAGGCTGAGGTGGAATCCTTCCTCAGCCCACACCCTCATTCCTGCGTTCCTACAATCCTAGAGGATTTCCTGCGTCCAGGTTTGTGATTCATTGTAATGCAGGATTTACTGAGGCTTAGGGCTGCTGCTGGCCAAAGGTGAAGAAGCCTGTGGGATGGCGCGATAATGCTACTGTAATAAATTCCACTCTAACTCAGGGTTGCTCAACCTCAGTACTATTAATATTTGGGTCTGGATAATTGTTTTTTGTGGAGCACTGTCTTGTGTGTTTCAGGATGTTTAGCAGCATCCCTGGCCTCTACCCACTAGATGCCAGTAGCACCCCTTCCCATCCCAGTTGTGACAACCAAAAATGTCTGCAGATGTTGCCTACCATTTGGGGGCGGGGGAAGTGGGGGGCGTTGCGGCTTAACAGCCCCTGGTTGAGAACTACTACTCAGCTTGGCTGGTGGATTTGGAGGAGACATAAGCCAGAGGGGAGAGGGGTTGAACCTAGGAGCAGTTAAGATATTCCTTACTCCAGGAAAGCACTGCAATCAGTGCTTCTCTTTTAAAATATCAGTGTTCTCTATTATACTTGGGACAATATCACTTTGATCAGCTCATTAAAATCCACACCTAAGAGAAAATCTCAGGGATTGAGATTTTTTGGCGATTTAATCCAAAAGGTGGGTGTGCTCTGGTTGGGGTGATGAACTCTAATGGTCAGAGCGTACCTCAGGGCATGCTGATAACTAAGTAGAGGAACCTAGAAGGGAGGTCAAGGGCATCAGTGTTGCAGTTTTGGGGAGGCCCCTTAAACCTCCAGTAGGAGACATCTGGAAGGTTTTCAGCCTCACCCAGCTTCCTCCACTCACAGTCTCTTTCCAGTTAATCCAGGCCCCTATTCCCCATCTGGACTCCTCACTTTGGGGTAGAAAGGATGCATTTTATGCATCCCATCCCTCCTTATTTTCACTTTTGCAATTCCTCCCTCCTTCCCCCTTTCTTCCTTCCTTGTGTCCAGGGCAGACCCATACTGCTTAACTGCACACACCTACCTGTGTCCAGATCACTCCGCCAGGCTGTCAAGAAGCGGGCAGCAGAGGCAGTAGTGATTGCCTCAGTAATGAAGTGCCTCTGGAATCTCGCAGTCTCTAGCCAGCAGCAGACAAGCTGTGGCTGCCAACTCCTGAAATACTGCGTTAAGGACTATCCTGTCAGCAAGTTCCTGAATGTGGAATTAACTCAATGACCATGGAGTTATGGTCATTGACCATATGGTCATTGACCATGACCACTTTTACTCGGTCATGATTGTTTTTGTTCTTAAGTTTTAAATGAAACAGATATCTTAAAATCTGTGTAATATACTCTAAAAGCTTTAAGCAACCAGAGACCCTTCCTGGTGGGACAATTGTGGTTCTACATTTCACAGGGGGAACATTTGGAAATCTTTCATTCCTAGTAAGTAGGAGACGTAACAGCTTTGTAACTGAGGGATAACCACCTCCAAGCCTATCAAAAGATTCGAAAATTCACCCTTTTGTTTGATTAATTACCATTTGACTACTATTCGGGGGAAAAAAGATAGTAAGTTTTTTTACAGTACTATCCTGAAAGCTCTCCAGTTTATATTTTATAGCGAAATTACTAACAATTTTCCTTTTTAACTCTTTCCTCAGAAAAGTAGCACTTCATGAATAGAAAAAAAGCATGTATGTGAATTATCGAAAAGTCGTATCATAATTGTTTGGATTTATCATGATGGTGGTGATTTGGCAAAATATTTACCCGCTTAATTACAAGTAATATTGATTTGTATTAGCCTAGGGAAATATCAAAAATACATGCACAATAGGACTAGAGAGCTTTTTCGGTGTTAACAATTGTGGAGAATTTTACACATTTCTATGTATAAACACATAGATAACACATCAGAAGTAAATATACAAAAAGTTGGCCTCCTCGAAAGTATTTTTGTTTAGTCATTTTAACATGTTTTTAAAAATTCTGTGATGAAAATTATCAGAATGATAACAGTGTCATTCAGTGAGAATCGCCAGTTTTCATGTTAAACAATTTTAAGACCACCTAGGTTATCTTTTTCTTACTGCCCAAGCCTGGCCCACTCTGACTTTTGAGAACACAGCCTTTGATTTGCCAGAGAATATGAAGAGTTTCTGTAGAAACTCATTGTAGACTCTGAGAATATGAAGAGTCTACAATGAATTCCAAATGGACTTTAAAGTATTACATATCAGAACTTCAATAGATGACAGGAATCTGATTTTTACATTCTTAGTATCAGAGTACAAACTCTGTATAGCGTGGGTTTCATTAAGCAGTAAAACATTTCATCATAAATAATCAGATAATGACTGTTGTAGAGGAAGTGAGTGAATTTTATAATTGCTATCAATATCATGCCATTGAAATTTCATTAAGTTTGTGAAACGGGTATTTTCTTGGCTATTCTTTACGTGAGTTTTAGAGTAAAAATGAAATCTCTGTAAATTTGTTATTTAAAAAATTGATCTTTTGGAGTATTTTTCTCTTGGTATTATTCTTAAAAATACTATAGTTGACCTGAATAGAGTTAAAGCTTTTGCCCCAAATACTAAATTAAGGTTCCCATAGCAACCATAATTTACCCTCTTATACAACTCCCTGTTTCATGCCATGGTTAGTATATGCAGTATAACTCTAACTTTCACCTTTCCTTAGACTAAGTGTTTGGTTTCCAGGACTAGAAGGTGGAGGAAGGTGGGGAGTGATACTGTGTTTGTAGAATCTGCAGATTGAGAACAGGAGGATTGCCAAGTAATAGAAGAAGGATTTGCTTAGGATTTCAGTCATGATATTTTACTGTGTTTTGAATCAGAAAAAAAAACATATTAAACTGAGCATTTAAATTCATGATGTGTAGTATGCATGAATGAAGTTTCTTAACTGACATTATAGATCTTGAATTAGAATCTCAAAAAATAATTATCAGAACATTTTTTAACTTACTTGATTAGAATACTGTATTATAAGATGATATACCCTTATTTTATTTTAAGGACATAGTCATGTGCAAACTGTGAAGAATGCATTCATGTAGTCAGTTAAATATGGAGCACCAAATAACTACTGTACCAAGAATTAGATACCATCTGTGCCTTCACATGTTCTTACATTGAATTTTACTGTTGATTTTCTCCACTAGAAGGTAAGTCTATAAGGTTAAGGGCTCATCCTTTTGTCCTCAGTGCCTAGAACAGTGCGTGTCATGAATCAATAGTATTTGTTGAAGCAGTGAATGAACAATTAGTCACAAGGGGAAAGGAAGTAAGTTTGCCTACAATGCTAAAAATAGGTCACAATAACTAGAAAGTCGGAATATTTCAAAGTTCTGCATCAATTGCAGGCAAATATTATAGAATGAAATTTGTGGCCTGTTCTTTTATTCATCAGTTCTTAAATTTATAGCTTGGAATGGCAGTGCTATTATAGTGTTAATGGGACTTAAATTTTCTGTAAAGTTATCAGAAGCAAAGTTAAAAGAGTTCTAGAACTTTTAGGAAATTAGTATATTGTGTTATAAACCTTTGCCCTGCTCTGCGTTGGTTTTCCAAAAGCAGGTATGCCTTGGTTTATGCAGTGGATATGATTTGGGAAAAAACTGTGTATAAAAATTGAATCATATATAAGATACATAAAAAAACCTTACTATTTAGTGGACCCACCGTTGAATCATTCAAAAGCAGATAAATTATTATAGTACAAATAACCACTAGCTAAGAATTTGAATTTGTGTTATCACACACTAGATTTTTATGTTAGAAATTTGTTTCTTAAATTATTTTTTAAATTTGAACACTTTTTTCCAAATGGCAGGCTCTTCTTAGTAGTGCTTACCTTAGTCATGCTTGTCTAGATTGTTTCTACTCTGTGACTTGATTGCTCACCTCTGTGTCTTCCCAACTTATTTGCTGAAACTCAGGTCTACCAGGACTTAGAGTATTTTTGAATAACCACTCCTAAATTAGAGTTGCTTTCTAAGCAATAGTTTTAACTTTTCAAGAAACTCATCATAAGTTTGAGAGAGAAAGATGGAAACTGGTTTTTCATATTATAATATTTCACAAAGAATTTAATTTCTTTATTATCCTTAAGATTTTTAAGAAGTTCGTGATGAGAGATGCCATTTAGAAAAAGAATAATAAAAAGGATAAATTTATATTGTGCCTAGTAAAGACTGGTAGTAATAAATATTCCCATTTAGAAAAATAGGTTACATATAAATATAATATAGGTTATAAACATGTAAGTGTATCTACTCTATCCTTGTTTCAGACTTCCTGTTACATTTTTAAGAAAATCTTGTAATTTATCTAATTCTTCATGCTCGTTAGCTCCACAAGCAGGCATCCGTGTGCCCAGTGGGGTTTGCTCTGCGGCAGTGGTTCTCAAAGTAGGGGCCCCAGACCAGCAACATCAGCCTCACCTTGTTAAAAATGCAGATTCTCAGGTCCCAACTCAGACCTACTCTATCAGAAACTCTAAGGGCGGGGCTGAACAATGTGTTTTAATGCACATTCCACATGCTTTTATCCATAATAAAGTTTGAGAACCACTGTTCTATGGGACATAGGAAGGAAAACCTGTTACGAATGGTGCCAGTTTTTGTTGGAAAGATAAGACATATACACAAATAACAGTAACAGCAGGGTGACAATGAGAAAAGGGTGGCATTCACCTTAAAATAGTCCTAGATAGGACTTTCCTGGTGGCACAGTGATTAGGAATCTGCCTGCTGATGCTGGGGACACGGGTTTGAGCCCTGGTCCAGGAAGATCCCACACGCTGCAGAGCAGCTAAACCTGAGCCACAACTACTGAGCCTGCGCTCTAGAGCCCACAAGCGACAACTACTGAGCCCGTGAGCCACAACTGCTGAGCCCACGTGCCACAACTACTGAAGCCCGCCTGCCTAGAGCCTGTGCTTGGCAACAAGAGAAGCCACCGCAATGAGAAGCCGGCGCGCCGCAACTAGAGAAAGCCTGCGCGCGGCAACGAAGACCCAGTGCAGACAAAAATAAATAAATTAATTAATTAAAAAAACCAGTCGTAGATAAATTGGAATTGGAATTCGTGAGGAAGAGATTACTGTGGAGCAGATATCCCCAATCATTCATTCATTTATTGAAATATTATAGGTGCTGGGGCTCAGTAAGACATAATACTTGACTTATTAAATATTTAAGTTCATACATAGGTGATTCTACTTGCTAATTACCTCACAACTAGAAGAAACTTAAGAGATCACGTAATCCAACTTGAGAGTGCCTCAGAATCATCTGGATGGCTTGTTAAAACACATACTGCTGAAACCCAGTATTCCTAATTCAGTAAATACAGGGTGGGGTGTGGGAAGCAATATTTCTAACAAATTCCCAGGTGGCACTGATGCTGCTTGTCTTCAACTTGAGAATCACTGATATGGTCAGTAACTTCAAGTTAAAGCTGGTAATGCTAGGGCCCAGAAATGTGACTTGCCCAACAAAAGTTAGCTAATGCCCAAGATGGATGTAAAACGAGGTTGCCAGTTCCCAGTTCAATAGAACCTCCACTGCAGACTGCCTTTGAGACACCCCTAGAAGAGAGGATGCTTGCTTGACCTCACAGTGAGTCTAAGAACAACTACAGGAGTAAAGAATTGATAACTTGATGATACTTCATCTGATTCTTGTTTAAATTATAACCTCTTATTCCAGAATCAGCCCATGTTCATGACATCTACAGTCTCAATTCTGAACCACCAAGCATTCTGTTTTGTGTATGGGGATCTGATCTGTATATAAAAGTAATATTTGAATCACAATATCATTTCAAAAAGGCAGTTCTAAAACTTACTAATATTATCTTCCTGATAATAGGGGCTTCTCAGGACAAAAGATCTTCTATTACAAAAACACTTTCCTCTGTAGTAGCTCTCTGTTAGATGACTGGTTGTGGAGCTAACAAAAAACTTGCCATCTTCATTGAGAGTAAGGAATGAAAATATGTACTGGGAGACAATTAATGGAGATAATTCGCCGTGCATTCTTTGCTGATAATTCACTTCTCTTTCAGAAGCATGTGTGCTTTATCCATAGATCCACTATTAATTTCTCTAATTTGTAAATTAGAGAAAATATATTCATCTCCTTTTAAGTGGTGATAAAGATAGATTTTCCCCAAATGTAATTAATCTGCTTTGCATTCTTGAACGATTGTATGAAAAACTCAGACCTCTCAGTACAAATCATGTAATTGTGTTTTAAGAGATAATGTGGGAAAATCAGGCATGGATGAAAATGATATAATCTGAATTGTACTATGACTTCCTCTGAAAATTTCAAAATCTATTTTTAACTGCCTTCATTTTAAATTGAGTCTTGTAAGAAAACTATTTTGATGACCTGAAGGCTAGCACTGAGGAAGAACTAGAAATGAAGAAGAGGCATAGCAGCCAGACGGTGTCTTAGCCTCAGCAGATGAATCTTGTGGATACTGGAGGGATGATTTGCTTAATCCCATTGTGATGAGTGGCCTATAAAGGGATGAGAGCATGTTTTAGACACTTATTTCATATATATATATATTAGTATATAATAATACTAATTTACTACCACTGAATCAATGTTAGCACATAAAGGATAGAGGGAATATCTGTCTCCACTTCTCTGTAGTTAATCTCGTCTTTCTCAACCATTTTGTCAAACAGGGTATAAAAAATGTTCAGACTCCAACGCAGTTAAATCTTAGGCACTTTCACTTGTCACAGTCATCATCCAGTCTCCCAAATTAAAGAACAGCTGTTCAGATTCTCTTGGGTAGGACATGATGAGCCTTATTTCCTACTTCCTGTGGAGCTCAGTTTGAACTATTTCTGATTCTCTAGAACTTCAAGTAATCATCCACTCTTTAAAAGGAGACAAAAACTCAATATTAGTTTCTTGAGTAATTTGGATGACCATTTATTGCTTTCATCCTGAGAACAACTGGTTTATTTTGTTCCTAAATATAGCATTCTTACAATTACATGAAAAAGTTTACTTAGTATACCTGTATTGTATTGTGTTGTTAGAAATAGCATAAAGTTGTTTCTTCCCCCATGAAATAAAGCCAGGTAATTGTGTCACCTCTTTCTTTTTTAAATTAATTTTATTTATTTTTTTGGCCATGCCATGTGGCTTATGGGATTTTAGTTCCCTGACCAGGGATTGAACCCAGGCCCTCAGCTGTGAGAGCGTGGAGTCCTAACCATTGGACTGCCAGGGAATTCCCTGTGTCACCTCTTTAATAATTAAGAGTTTAATGCCTTCAATAATCCCCCTTAGGTAGAAATCTGTTTTCTAATATAATTGACTCAGTTTCCTGAAATTGGCTTCTTGGGCTCAGAAAAGAAAAAGTGAAGGTTGAGTGAAAGAGAAGAGATATTTTAAACTAAGGGTGAAATATCTGGAATAGATTGTTTTTCTCCTACCTACTTCTCCTAGAAGTGGAGGCTTATGGGAAATTACAGTTCTAAAGGGACTTTCAGCTCTGAATTCTTAGTTTTAAGTATGTATATAGAGTAACTTCATCACTGAATCAACTTAATTTCATTAGTGATAAGATCTAAGAATCAGATGTTTCTAATATCAGTGTACTAGATTGTTTTACCATCACAGCTCAAAATTTAATATGCACGTAAATCACCCTCAGATATTACTAAAATGCAAGTTCTTACTGAGTAGGTCTGAGATTCTGAGATTCTGACAAGCTCGGTGATGATGCAAATGCTGCTGGCCATGGACCTCACTTTGAGCATCTGGGGTATGAACAATGCAACACATAATTGAGTTTTATAACTATACATCTTGTTCTCTTTCCTATCATTTTTGATTCACATGCAAACAACTTCTCAAGATAAAATAATGTCTCTAGAGTTCAAGGGTTTCATTGTAGAAAAAAAGCATAAAAATTTTTTTTCTTCAAGGTAAAGCATTTGGACTTAGGATGGGATATATATTTTTTTCAATAATGGAAACAAGGTAGTAAAATTGAAAACTTGGCATCTCTTTTAAATTAAGAAGTTTGAAAATGTGTCTAATTCCTAATGATTCATTTTGACTATACTGAATTCTTCAGTTCTCTTTTAGAAATGAATGTCAGCACTTAGAAATTTAATGTCACTCAAAATCAGGTTCCATTTTATGAATATTAGAGAGTGAGTTTCAAACTAAATTTAATTTTAGAATATGTCTTAAGAGTCTGGATATCAACTAAATATGCCATGTGGCAGTTAAACTGTTGAATGCACTTTTTTTTTCCTCTTAATAAAATATACATTTGAGGAAATAATAGGAACTCAGAAATCTGTAGTGCTAGAGGAAGAACGGCATATTCTATGTCCAATTTACAATTCAATTGTAGGCCAAAAAGCCTCACAGATAAGATTAAGTCTTTAGGTATATTTACTGTATATATTTACTGTATATATCCATGTGGAGATATACCTGAAGATAATAAGCATCAATGAAAATTTACAGTTCTTTTAAAGCTGCAGATAGGATTTTGTTCATTACTAACAACACAATTTAAGTCAGTAGAGCTATAGTTGTTTTCATTAATTTACATAAACTCTAAAATTTAGAATCTACATTTTAAACGTTTTTGTAATTAAGAAAGTTATATTTAAAAATAACTTTTCTGGGCTTCCCTGGTGGTGCAGTGGTTAAGAATCTGCCTGCCAATGCAGGTGACACGGGTTCAAGCCCTGGTCTGGGAAGATCCCACATACCGCGGAGCGACTAAGCCCGTGCACCACAACTACTGAGCCTGTGCTCTAGAGCTCATGAGCCACGACTACTGAGCCCACATGCTGCAACTACTGAAGCCCACACACCTAGAGCCTGTGCTCTGCAACAAAGAAGCCACTGCAATGAGAAGCCTGTGCACCGTAACCAAGAGTAGCCCCCCCGCCACAACTAGAGAAAGCCCACACGCAGCAATGAAGACCCAACGCAGCCAAAAATAAATAAATTAAATAAATATTAAAAGATAATAACTTTTCCATAAAAACTTAATTTTTATGGCCTGATCAGTACAGCTCATTATATTCCCATGAAAAGATATTTGCTTTTTGATAGAATACTAAAAAATTAATTTTGCATTCAATTTGAGGGTGCATTTAAAAAGACTTTAGTTGTTCCAATATTTAGAATCTAGTTAAAGGGAATGTTTGTGATTGAATTACATCTCTGTTAACAGTATAGGTATATACATATTTTTAATGAGTTATGTAAATCTGTGTTCATTCCTCCTAACATATATTGTCTCAATTTTGTATTGGGGGAAATGTTATTTTATATGTCACTGAAATTCTGGGTGGCCCCCTGTGCTTCTGTTGGATTTCTGGCTGATTCATAGACACCTCAAACTATCAACTGCAATGATGAATTGCAGTGGTTTATTTAGCAACTACTATGTGCCAGGTACTTTACATACATAATCTCATATAAGACTCAGAATAATCCTACAGGTAGTAACATTCCTTCTTTCACAAACCCAGAGAAGTTAAATAATTTACAGGTCTGTCCAGATAAAAAAGACACTGAGCTGGTTTTCTTTTTTTTTATTTTATTTGATTATTTTTTTTATACAGCATGTTCTTATTAGTTATCCATTTTATACTTATTAGTGTATATATGTCAATCCAAGGTGTCTGTTCTTTGTCTTCAAAGATCATGTTCTTACTCTCACGTGCCTCCTAAGTGCTCCTGAAATGCCAACTAATTTTAAATGTTTGTCTGCAAAGAATACAACTGTGACTCAGGTTGTTACCGTTGAAGAAAAAAATAGGTTCTATTACAGTCTAATACTAAATAGTTGGTATGTTATGTTTATTGTACTTTTGATTTTCCCATTCTATTGTTTCATTCTGTTAATTAAGGGTATTTAATCTTTTTTTTTCATCCTGTGACCATCATAATAATTGTTTAAAAAATTCCAATCCAATGTGTGTAGTTCATTAGAGGCAACTGTGAGTGCTGTTTCTGAGTCTCTGCCTTGGATATAGTTGCTAGCATTTTTTCATGATTTTATTGTCTAGTTTTTTTAAATAATAAGAGTAATGAATGTTCATAAAAAACAACTTAAATATTAATTTATAAGTAAATAGATTCAAGTCTGATTTCTCAAATGAAAGTATTATGTTACAACTAACCTTTTCATAGTAGTCTGTTTCTACAGTTTCCTCTTCAATGCTTTCTTAGGATAAAGTGCTTTGTTCTGCTCATTTATAAAACCAAGTGTGAGCACAGCGTGGCAAGGAGAAAGAATACAGTCAGCCAGCCCTCTGTATCCATGGGTTCCATATCTGATCCAACCATGATCAAAAAACAATTTTTTTTTAATTTCCAGAAAGTTCCAAAAAAGCAAAACTTGAATTTGCTGTGCTGGAAACGATTTACATAGCATTTACCTTGTATTAGGTATTATAAGTAATCTAGAGATAATTTAAAGTACAGTTGGCCCTTGAACAATATGAGAGTTAGGGGCTCTGACCGTCCCCATAGTTGAAAATTTGCATATATAGTTGGCCCTCCATGTATGGGGTTCCACCATAAAGTTGGTTTCTCCATATCCTTGGTTCCACATCCTCTGATTCAACCAAGGATCATTTAGTGCTGCAGTATTTGCTGTTGAAAAAAAATCTGTGTACAAGTGGCCCTGTTGTAGTTCAAACCCGTGTTGTTCAAGAGTCAACTGTATCCAGAAGGATATGCACAGATCATATGCAAATATTACACCATTTTATATATTAGACTTGAGTATCCAAGGATTTTGTATTCAAGATCATGGAACCAATCTCCCCCGGATACCCAGGGACGACTGTACAGATTATGTTTGGTGAAGCGACTTACATTTTCCTGTTGACTCCTCCATTCTGTTCATCTCCATTTAAAATCTAACTTGTCACACACTACCCCAAACAAAGCCTTTTGTAAAATGCTGCCACCATTTTGGGGTAATAGCTAAAAAATGGTGAATTGATTAATTTACTTGTAAATTAATTTATAAATGAATTATTTAATTTGAACTTTAACATACCTTTTGAAGCATACACAACACTTGTCCAGGAAGGCAACTCTCTAAATTTTTTTCTGAGAAACTTCTCCACACACTTATAGAACTCTTATTCAAATAATCATGGTTAAAAGTGTGGCCAGAATGTTTCCCCAGAAGTTATGTCTGCTTTGCAAATACAAAGCAATCACCTATTGTCTGTGGCTGTGAAGGAGAGAAAGGAGAATGCAGTCTAATAAACATTGGTCAGCAAATTACATTTGTTTATTCACTATCAGACACAGTAATCTGGTATGCTTTTATTCTTTATTCCCTCACTAGTTTGTTAGACTGTCCATTGGTGTCACATCCTCACTGAAGGAGAATAATATCTGTCTCACGTTCACTTCGGCAAGATGCCCCTGTTCTGGTTCTTTGTTTAAAGTTGCTTCAGTGCTTAGAGACTTCTTTTGCATTTATTAGCAGGGCTTTATATTTTTTAGAATTTATTTTGCCATATGATTAGTGGGGTCACTGTTAGTTTGCAACAATTATTTCAGTGCAGTAGAAGTTTCCACTTGTAATGCTGCAAGCACAAACTTGTAAAAATGAAAATTTGGGTGCCTAACCATTATTAACAAAAGTGTTTCCTTAGCTAGAGTCAAAAGATAAAAATCATATTTTTAAATTAAATCTGTTGGTAAATGTGACAGACATTTTATTGAAGGAAGCTTTTCATTTTTTCCTCCGTTGAATCAAACTGTACTGTGCAATGTTGTAATTAGAGCAGAGTATCAGTCAGCTATGCTTTAGATTTGAAAGAGTAACAGGAGTAGCTTATAAAATATTAATCTTAAGAACTCCACTCAAGCATTTCAGATTTTTAAATAATTGGTGTCAAAGTCAGATAATTTTGAAAGATTGTTGTGTAAATGGTAAACAACCTGAAATAAGACAATGAGATGAATGTTGCAGTCTCCAATACTGGGAAATGCAGCTGACTGTATTTTCTTATTTTTTTTTTTTTTTTTTGCATGGGGAAAATTGTTTTTAGTAGCTTTAAAATACAGCTCTGAAAAATGTAGGTATATTTAACAGGAATAGTGGGGCCTGTTTTTTTTAATTGACTATACATAGGAAAATCTTATTTTAAAAATATCTGGGGCTTCCCTGGTGGCGCAGTGGTTGAGAGTCCGCCTGCCGATGCAGGGGACACGGGTTCGTGCCCTGGTCCGGGAGGATCCCACAGGCCGTGGAGCGGCTGGGCCCGTGAGCCATGGCCGCTGAGCCTGCGCGTCCGGAGCCTGTGCTCCACAACGGGAGAGGCCACGACAGTGAGAGGCCCGCGTACCACAAAAAAACAAAACAAAACAAGACAAAATATCTGAAGGACTCCCCACTGAAGGGTTGCAATACATTAATATATCGTATGTAATTAATCAGTACTAATTACATTATGAAAGTTTGAGGAATGGCTACTTTGTTTTCTTTACAAAGCAGAGTATATTCAAGATTAGTCCTTCTTATTCTCATTCACTTGAATTCTGAAGGATTCTCTTGAGTAGAGAAACAAGGAATGGAGATAGAGCATTCGAGGGATTGCGCTTGGGAGTGTTTCTGTAGCATGAGCATCATCACTCATAAGGGTTCCTGCAGAAAAAGTGCAGAGAACTGCTCTTCTAGGACACACGACCATAGTGAAAGTTGCTTTTTAACTTGAAATGTCCTATTGTGCAGAAAACAATGAGAAGTGGCATAAGTTTTATATGGAAAAAAAATGCTTAGCTTTCCCTTTTGATTTACTTTAGTTACCAAAAATAGGCTTGAATCATCCCCATTTGGCTTCAGATGAATAAAGAATGAACCTTGAATACAAGAAAAGCCTTAGGTTTATATGTACTTCTTAGGTGAAAATCAGCAAAATTCCAGAGAGATGAAGATGATTTTTTTTTTTTTTTTTTGCTGTACGCGGTCCTCTCACTGTTGTGGCCTCTCGCGCCGCCGGAGCACAGGCTCCGGACGTGCAGGCTCAGCGGCCATGGCTCACGGGCCCAGCCGCTCTGCGGCATGTGGGATCTTCCCAGACCGGGGCACGAACCCGTGTACCCTGGATCAGCAGGCGGACTCTCAACCACTGCACCACCAGGGAAGCCCGAAGGTGATTTTTAAGTGTGCCAAAGCATGATGCTAAAAAATAATAGGAAATACTACTCTGAATTCCCTCCTTTCAAATATATTTTAGAATCTGAAAATTTGGGGAGAATTATATTTCAGAAATTGAAAAAAAAATTACCTGGGGCAAAGGACAAATAAATAGCGTTTTTTACTGAGTGCTTGTGAGGGTATGTGTCCAGGCACCCACAAGTACAGCATCTGAATTAGATTTCTGGAAAATGTAACGTGTGGGGAGGGCCTTATAAGCGTACAGTGACATTACCTGTTGATTTCTTTTGTGAGAAATGAAATGTCATTCATTTCAGGCCGATTTAGGGAATTGAGAGCATGATTTTGAGCTGTTTTACACATGGAGTCTTTATTAGCTTCTCCTTTTCCCATTGTTTCTCAACTACTCAGATTCAGTGAGTGCTGGACTGCATAGGGAATTGCCCCAGCAGATATATATCAAATCTGGAAAACACAAACCAACCCCAACAACAGATAGTAGGGTTTTTAGAAAAGCAGCACACATTATTTAATTACAGAAGATGATTTATTCATAAGCATTAGGAATATGAAATAAATTCAATTTGTGAAGATTGGTTTCTTACTCTATGCAATAAGATATAAGGTTAAGTGGCTTATCCTCAGTGACTTGACCTTTCTCTTTATTTTCATTACCTTAATGATTTGATTTCATTAAAGAAACATTAAACAAGGCAATTTGACGGTGAATAACTCAGGCCTGGCACTTCAGAATTCATCTCTTGGGCTCTTAGTCGCAAACAGATTAAAGTGTATATACATCAGTAATTTTTACAGAATTTAAAATTTTCATTCAGAAATTTTTGTTCTTAAAGCTTTGCTTCACATCAAAGCCACTGTGCTTTAAAAATTTTGGAATTTTATCAATAATATTTTTGTAGTGGCAAAAGGTAAAAGTGTTCAGGAAAATCTGATTTATTATTTATATATTGCATCAATCACTAAAAGCAAGAAGATACATAACAGGTGATCTTTGTCCTTTAATGCTATAGGACAAATGATATATTAGGAGAGCAGGTGGTACTACAGTCTGTTTTTATTTTAAAGTGATTTCCTACCCAATAACTTATTTGAGTATAGCTCCTAAACAAATTTATTTAACCCTGGGTAAACCCTGTTCTAAAGTTTATAATACCTACTTTGATTCATTTTTTTCTCCAAACATTTCCATTAAAAAATTTAAATAGTAAAAGAATCAATCTGGTTGGAATATAGGAATAAAATATATAGCCCTTAACATTTTGAGTTACTTGTGTTCTGTTATTTCCCAGGTATGCACTGATATAGAAATAGATTCAGGGACCAGGACATCTGCAGTTTGGCAGATGATAACAGTAAGATGAAAATGCTGATTTAGGGTTTATAAAATAATGATGTTAATTTTTTTAAAAAACTGAAATTTTATTAAACCTATATCTTTAATTTGAATTAGTGTCCTTAGTACCATCAAGTTTATGTATTGCATTTTCAAGTTGTGTTAATTTTAAGTCACTGCTATTTAAATTAACTTTTAAAATTAAAAAATGATTTCACTCTACAATTTTTTGTTTGTATTTTGGCACTTGGCCATACCTTCACTAAGAGTTTGCAAATGAGCTCTTTTTTTTTTAAAAAAAATACCATTTTCTCTATGTGGAATAGAAAAATCATTATAAAGGATTCATTTATCTATTCTATTTTTCATCATTATAGCTAAGTTGTGAGTTGGGATTCTGTTATATTTAAGTTGAGGTAGACCTCTTTTAACACAGATTTAGGTATAAATAATTGTCTTTTTCTAAAATTTCTAATTCATTAGACTATGACTTATAATTATGATAGGGTTCATATATTTAGGTATTAATAATTTATGTCAGCTCTACAGAAAAGTAGTTAGAAATAAGTGATGTGGCATTGTCATGGGCTGAATTGTTTTCCCCAAAATTAATATGTTGAAATATTAATTCCCAGTACCTCAGAATGTTACTTTATTTGAAGATAAGGTCTTTATAAAGGTAATTAAGTTAAAATGAGGTCATTAGGGTGGGCCCTAATGTTATTTGACTGATATCCTTATAAGAGAGAGGCAATTAGGACACACACATGCACAGAGGGAAGACCATGTGAAGACACAGAGAAAAGACAGCCATCTACAAGCCAAGGAGAGAGGTCTCAGAAGAAACCAACTCTTGATCTCAGAATTCTAGCCTCCAGAATTGTGAGAAAATAAATTTCTGTTGTTTAAGCCACAGGTACTTTTTTATGGCAGACCTAACAAACTAATAGAGACTTGTTTAAGACCAGAAAACAAATAAGAGTCACAATTAGAATTGGAACTTCCAAGGTTAAATAACATAATTTCCTTGTTTGTTGCTTTTACCTACATAACCATCCAATGAGAGTAAAAGAAGAATTTGAAACTCAGATTTATGTAAGAAGCATTGAGAAGGAATGCAAACTTACTGAAAATTTATTGAGTAACCCAGTCAAAATACAGAAATAAATTGAAAGCTGAGGCTGATGTAATAATATAAAATAATCACTAACATATATAGTCTTTATGTGTCAGGCACTGTTCTGAATATTTCACATTTATCAAGTCTTTTAATCATCACAAGTCTATGAGATCTAGGTATTATAATAATCTTCATTTTACAGATAAGGAAACTGAAGCCAAAAAGGTTAAATTACTTGCCAAGGTCATACAAATAGTAAGGGGCAGACAGGATTTTGACCCAAATAATCTAGTTCTAGGGACTATGCTCTTAACTGGTATGAAATATTGGAATAATCTGGAATAAACTTTCAGTGCCTTAAGTTTCTGTTGGCCTCTCTTGTAGTATTCTCTGGGAGCTACAGTAAGTGCTGTGACAGACATAAGGGAATGGCAAAGGAGGTCACCTAAACTGTGCGTATGTGCCCTTCAATCACAGAAGACTCAGCAGACCTGTGTCTCCAAGGGGGGGGTGGGTTGGGGGAAGGTGCAAGTAACAGTATCCTGTGGCACTGGGAACTTGGGGAAGATTTTATTTAGGGGTAACAGTCACATGTACTTCTCAGTGTGGACGGTGGGTTCCAGGAGGTCACATTAGAGGCAGGAAGATGAATTAGAAAGTTATTAAAGTGACCTGAACTAGTGATTGAGTCACGAAAATTAGAAGCAACGGTAGTAGTGAGAGTTGCTGAAGATTGCTTTCAAGCTGGCCAGAGAATACCACCGAATTAATCCTTCCTAGTCCCACCATAGGATGTACAAAACCAAGAGTGAACCCTAATGCATACTGTGGACTTTGGGTGATGATGATAGGACAGTGTTTGTTCACTGATTGTAACAAGTGTACCACTTCGGTGCCAGATGTTGATAGTGGGGAAGACTGTGCATATGTTGGGGCAGGAGGTGTATGGGAACTCTCTGTATCATCTGCTCAATTGCGCTGTGAACCTGTAACTGCTCTAAAGATGCAAAGAATGTATATTCACTGACACTGTTTCTTCATTGATAGATTCATTCAGTAGTTCCACAGACGTTTACGGACTGCCTACTATTTGCCAGGGACTGTTTTAATGCTTGGGGATACAGCAGTGAGTAAAACTTGTCCAATCCCTGACTGCATGGAGATATGTGGAGCACAGACGATAGCAGATACATATATAACATAAGGTAGTGAGAAGTGTTAGGAAGAAAAATTAAGTATCTTAAATATGATATGGGTGGTGAGGGGTCTTTTTGGAAAGGTTTTCGAGGAAGGCCTCTCTGAGGAGGTGAACTTTGACAGACCCTGGAGAGAAGTACAAGGGGTTGAGCCCTGCAGAGATCTAGGGTTAGAGAAATTCACCCAGAAGGAGCAGCCAGAGAAAAGACCCTGAGGCTAGGACAGGTTTGGGACCTGTGAGGAACAGTAAGAAGCTTGTGAGGCTGGGGCTCAGTGAGTCATGGGAGAGCATGAGAGAGGAAATCAGAGAGTTAGTCCGATCCCAGATCACACAGAGCCTAGTCAGCAGGGATGAAGACATCAGTTTTATTTTGATTGTGATAGAAAGCTATTAGAGGCTTATAAGCTAGGGAAAGAAATGAGTGACCTAATTTAGACAATGGGGTAAGAGTAAAAGCAGGATGGCTTTTAGATCCTGATGGCTTGGAATAAACCGAAATTGATGGGAAGTGAGTTGAGCCCAAGATATACTTATAAGGCATAGCCAAAGGGATTGGCTGAATTGGACACGGGTTGAGATTTAGAATCAAGGATGATACTGAGGGTTGGTTCAGATAGTTAGGTGAGTGGTGAGAAGGGGAGCATTGGAGGAGAATCAAGTATGGGTGCAAAAATTAAGAGTTTGGTTTTAGTTTAGATTAAGATGCTTATTAGACATTCAAATGGAGATTTTGAGGAGGCAGTTGAATATGTGTAATTCAGTGAGGTCAGGCCTAGAGACAGAGAGTTGATAGTCATATTTGCATACAGCAGCTAAGCAGTGTGTGTGTGTGTGTGTGTGTGTGTGTGTGTGTGTGTGTGTGTTTGTGTGTGTGTGGAGAGCTGAGGTCTGAACCCTGGATTTCTCCAACATTTAGAGGGGGAGGGTCCAACAAAAGAGTGAGGTAGGAGGTAATCCACGGTTATATATCCATATATATATATCCACGTATATGTAAGTGACACACACTACAAGTTGCCTCCGGAAAACAAGTTAAGTTGCAAATGTAATAGCAAAACCATTAAAATTACTAAAACAAGAGAACAGGATGTTCTAGATTTTTGTGTATTTATGAATTAATTCATATCTGAGAAGATGCCCTCAAAATCTCCTTTTCTCCCCTGTTCTATTACTACGAGGGGCTTATTGTTCTTTCCTTTTCTCTACCCGAAAGCTTTTGTTAATGGTTGTCCATCAGAATGACCTAGGGAGCTTTAGGAAAATACCAATAACTGGGCTCTACCCCAGACCAGTTAAATCAGAAATTCTGAGGCATCAACCTTTTCTACATTTTTAACACTTCTCAGGAGGTTCTAATCTGCAACCAGGGTTGAGAATTGCTTGTCTCCATGTATATATCATTTTACATAGCTGTAATTATTATAATAAGTGCAATGATTTTTTATTCCTTTCACTTAATATTATCTCATAAGTATTTCTTTTTTGCATAATAGTTATACTTTAAAATTTGCATAATATATTGACATACTATTATGTATTTATCCATTGTCCTATAGTTAAGATTTAGGTTTCACTTAATATTTTGAGATCATATAAAACTCTACAATAACAGTTATTCACCTGTCATATTGTATTCTTAAACAAAATTTGTTAAAATACTCATTATATTCATATTGCTTTACAAACCTTTAAAATGATTTACAATCCCCTGGTGTATTGGGGGAATAAGATTTATCACAATCTCACCCATGTTGAGTATAAGTATTTTTTTCTTTAAATTGCTAGAGTAATGGACTGTATTAATGAAGATGTTTTTCCTTGCACGCTAGAAGTTAGTTAGAAACTAACTCAAGGTTCCTTAAAACAAAAAACAAATTATTTTCTTATAAGACTAAAAAGTTCAGAGGTTATTTGAATTTGGGCAGTGATGGATCCAGGGTCTCAAATAATGATACAGGATTCAATTTCTGTTTCTCTAGTAGTCAGCACTGCATGCATCTTGATGGGCTTTATTCTTGGGCAGGGTAGTATATCCTACTACTTTAGATTCTTTCATAACTCCAGCCTGTGATTGGGATTCATTCTGACTGGCTCAGTCTGAATTACTCATTGTGGCTATTGCTACTTGGATCTAGAATTTTCACATGCTTCCTCTGGATTCAGGTGTAAGGTTACCAAACCAGAAGGACATATATTCAGAATTGGAAGGGAGTGGTGCTCTATAGAGATGCCAGGCAAGGAAAAAACATATCTGCAGCATAGATTTAATGTGATGTTTAACTTTTCTTTTAACGTGTTCATGTTAGTGTTCTAACATTGTTTTAGTAAAATGTCTAGGATGTTGACGTAGCAATACATACCACATTATTTCAAAAAATGCATTTATGTAAAGAGAGTCTATAGAATATTTATGAAAAGAAAAATAAGTGGTTTTAAGAATAAGAATTGTGGTTTTTAAGAATTTCTCTCTCTATATTCCTTTTCTTGACATCTGTAGGTCAGGGTTTGGCTCAAATGTTTATTTATGAAATTAGAAATGAAGAATGTCCTATTGCACATACAGTATTCTGTGTGAACATATTGTGCTCCCACAAATCAGGCCTCTGTTGAATTTTAGGAGGGGGTCTATGCAGCAGCTCCCAGAAATGTTTATTTTTAATCTGTTTGTGGTTTATTACAAAGCTAAACCATAACTTTAACTAGTTCACCACCATAATGTTAAAGTTTGCAGGCCAAACCACAGTCATACATCATTGAAATTGTTTTAATAATGTTGAAAAAATTATTAAACATCTATTCAAGGTGATGGAACATAACACTCAGGCCTAAAATATTCCTATCTGAAGAGAGGATGAGAAAGCAATCTAACAATTTCTCCCCAGAACCAGCTTATCATTTATATGGTACAAGGTATGGGAGCAGATGCTCATATAGGACCTTATGCTCATTTCTGAAAGCAGCACCGATATATGAGAATCTAAAATGTGATAAAGTCAAGATTATATCAAATTTTATCTACAATAATGCTGAAACATTTGATTACATGGCAAAAATATTGTATACCAAGTTATATATTTGCTTCTTTCTTTTTGTTTTCATCTATTAAAATTAATGTGATCTCTAATAGCTGCATGTCACATTCCTATGATATATATTGTGCATTTTAATGTGCTATATTAACAAGAATACTGCCTAGGAAAAGGATTTTTTTTAATTAATTAATTTATTTGTTGGCTGAGTTGGGTCTTTGTTGCTGCACATGGGCTTTCTCTAGTTGCAGCAGGGGCTACTCTTTGTTGCTGTGCGCGGGCTTCTCATTGCAGTGGCTTCTCTTGTTGCGGAGAACGGGCTCTAGGTGTGCGGGCTTCAGCAGTTGTGGCTTGCGGGTTCTAGAGCACAGGCTCAGTAGTTGTGGTGCACGGGCTTAATTGCTCCGCAACATGTGGGATCTTCCCAGACCAGGGGTTGAACCCGTGTCCCCTGCATTGGCAGGCAGATTCTTAACCACTGTGCCAACAGGGAAGCCCAGAATTTTTTTTTTTTTATGTTTTTCTTTAGTGTTGACAAATTGAGGTCATGTGGCAAAAGAAGCAGTGGAAATATAGCAAGGTAGAAAACAGTTACAATTGTAACAATGTATAATATTTTGAGATGAATGTGTATTATTTTTATATAGGCTGAAAATAACTGATAAGATGTAACTGCTACAGATAAATATACAAAAAATAAAATATACAGATTGATATTTATTAAAAAATTGAGGTTCATAGTAATTTGGCTTTTAACTTTAACTCATTCAGTTTACTTGTAATTCATTATATATAAAAGTAATCCAAAGACTAAAAGGTATAAAAATAATATTGGTATTAATCTACCTAAGAATGAAGATATTCTTCACACTTAGAATTTTTTTTTATGTTTTTGCAACTGTTGATTAGATACAAACTTCTCATTATATGTTAATGTCTAGATCTTCAGGTCTGTCAAATCACTCAGCCCTATCACACACTCAGTCCTTGTAAATGTCCCGATAATGGACCTTGTATTTATAGATAATCTCTACATTTCTATGATTCTAATCTGGGTTCATTCTTGCAAGTTGACTTTTCCTTAATTTATTCTTAAAATAAAAGCTAACACTTATTGAGTATTTCTACATGCAACTGTTATTCTAAAAACGTTTCCTGGATGTTGGTACTAGTTTTTTTTAATGATATATAATTCCCAATTTTATTAATTAATTAATTTATTTTTGCTGTGTTGGGTCTTCGTTTCTGTGCGAGGGCTTTCTCTAGTTGTGGCAAGCGGGGGCCACTCTTCATCACAGTGTGCGGGCCTCTCACTATCGTGGCCTCTCTTGTTGCAGAGCACAGGCTCCAGACGCGCAGGCTCAGTAGTTGTGGCTCACAGGCCTAGTTGCCCCGCGGCATGTGGGATCCTCCCAGACCAGGGCTCGAACCCATGTCCCCTGCATTAGCAGGCAGATTCTCAACCACTGCGCCACCAGGGAAGCCCCTTGGTACTATTTTTACAAATGAGGAAACTAAGTCAAGGAAGTTGTGTTATGCCTATGAATACATAGCTTGTAGATGAAAGCATCCTGGCTTGGGTGTGCAACACTGTATGACCTCTCATGAAGCCTTACTGCCTGGAGGGTAGAATGTCTCTCCTCTGAAAGAGCAAAAGTGTCCACAGGGTAGTTAAAGAGCTCTAAAAGATAGCTGAGGCTTTTCTGTAGGACACCCATCAATGAACTTTGGAGAAGATGCCAGGAACCAGTTAAGGTTTAGCTAAATTTTCCCATAAAACATGACTTGCCTTAGGAATTCATCAAGGACTGTATCTTTCAAGAAGCTAATATTTAAACTAATTGGCTCAATGGAACTTAGTAGAATCTTACAAAAGACTTCAAAAATTTCTCCTAGCATGGTTCTCACTGTGTTGAAGAATCACACAGATGTTATCATATTAAAGACTGAGTCTCTCTCTCTCTCTCTTCCTTTTTTTGGGGGGGAGGGGAATTTAAATGACTATGACAGTCAAAGGTCCGTTGGAATTCTTTTTTATTATAACAAAGTTGATTTTCAAAATTAAAACTAAAAAGTCCATGGACTAGAATGTTAGTGCTCCAAAACAGTAATATTTTGGAAAGAATGGAATTGGATAACAATCACAGCATTAACCACCTACCATGACAGCTCTAAAATATTCAGTCCTAAAACACATTTTTGCTCTTACTAATTATTGAGATTCACAAAAAAGCTTTTGTTTTTGTTGGTTATCTATTAATACTCATCATACTAGAAACCTAGAAAATTTTAAGAAATATTCAATTTATTAAAAAATAGCAAGTCATTTCATACTAACATCTATGTTTTAATGAAAAAAATAACTATTTTCTAAAACAAAATAATTAGTGAGAAGAATGACACCATTTCATATTTTTGCACATCTCCTTAATATCTGGATTAATGAAAGATATTTGGATTCTCGTATTTGTTGCTAGATTCAATATGTTTTGATTATGTTGTTTTGATTGAAATTTAAGAAGAAAATTTGGCCTTACCTAGATATGTAGATATGTATTTGGAAATAGCTTTTTCTTTTTCTTTTCTTTTTATATACTTGTAGATATTCTTATTTGATATTACACTCAAACTTTTCAAGTGGTAGTTTCTTAAAATTTGGTTGCAATGTGGATCCAAAACTGTATCAATGAACTTCTTGTTTCTATTATATTACAATCGATTGGCAATCTTGCATTTTGAATGAATTCTATAACATGCATTGGTTATTTGGAAAATACTGATTCATTAATATTGCAAAATGTTAATTTTGCAAACGTTAATACATTTCATTATACAATATCAAAAAATTACATTAGTATTTTTAAAAATATTTATTTATTTGGTTGCATTGGGTCTTTTTTTTTTAACTTTTTTTTTTTTTTTTTTGCGGTTCGCGGGCCTCTCACTGTTGTGGCCTCTCCCGTTGCGGAGCACAGGCTCCAGACGTGCAGGCTCAGCGGCCATGGCTCATGGGGCCAGCTGCTCCGCAGCATGTGAGATCTTCCCAGACCGGGGCACGAACCCGTGTCCCCCGCATCGGCAGGTGGAGTCTCAACCACTGCACCACCAGGGAAGCCCTGCACTGGGTCTTAGTTGTGGCAGGCGGGCTCCTTAGTTGCGGCTCGCCAGCTCCTTAGTTGCAGCACATGGGCTCCTTAGTTGTGGCATGTGAACTCTTAGTTGCGGCATGCATGTGCGATCTAGTTTCCTGACCAGGGGTCGAACCCGGGCCCCGTGCATTGGGAGTGCGTAGCATTTCCAATCTCATCCAAAATGTCTTTAACTATCAGGAAACTGATAAGCTCAGAGTGGAGGATACAAGTTTTCCTAAATTCTAGCTTTTGCTTGAAACTTTGAATTTATCATCATTGGTGACACATACTGCTAGTTGTTTTCATGAAGTGACAATAAAGTGACCAACTTGCTCCGCTTTGCCAGGACTTTTGCCATTTTAGCAATGAAAATACCTGTGTCCCCAGAACCCTTTAATCCCAGGCAAACAAGGATGGTTGGTCACCCTAAGTTACAGGCTTATGTTTTTTAGAAAATATTTCTAAATGCCTAAGTCTGAATAACCATAGTATGTCAATCATTCTTTCAAGTAAAATGGTGCTATATTAACAAGGCTAGCTTAATTCATCACCCAAACAATCACACAAGAGCTTTTCCTGGAGAAAACCATTTGTATTTCTGTATGCAGAAGTGCTTTATGCTTATTTCAATTTTTGTCACACAGAATACTTTTTAAGTTATTCCTAAGTGTGATATTCTATTTTTAATTTTTTTTAAGTGTAAGTGCCTAGTGGTGTGTAATACAATGACTACTAGTAAGTACAGTTTGGTATCATTGCTTTGATTTATGCTAAGGCACTAGCACAAATTTTTTCCTGACATTTCTTTTGCATTGTAGGTTTAAATGTTGGCATAGTGAAAAGGCAAATAATTTTTTAGTATTATTGTAAAAATAGTTTTGGCTTCATGGAGGCCCTGAAAAGGTCTCAGAGATCTCCGGGGGTTTGCAGCTCTCACTTTGAGAACCACTCATCTCACAGAATATTGTTTATAGTGTACACATCACATATTTTATATTGTTAAAGTAAACATTACAGCAGTGGCTACTACTCTGCCTTTCACTCATTGTCATAGAGGTTAATATCTACAGTCAAAACCATATGTACCTCTGGAAAAAGTACTTCAAATAACAGTGTCTGCTTATGTATCAGAAGTGTTTTCTCGATATGTAGAAGGGAAAATTTTAAAAATTACTCATTAACTGTATGATCTTGAGTATCACTCTCTGGCTAGTTTCCTAGATAGTAAATGATACAGGTGGCTTAAATTATTATTATTATTATTTATTTATTTATTTATTTGCAGTACGCAGGCCTCTCACTGTTGTGGCCTCTCCCATTGCGGAGCACAGGCTCTGGACACGCAGGCTCAGCGGCCATGGCTCACGGGCCCAACCGCTCCGTGGGATGTGGGATCTTCCCGGACCGGGGCACGAACCTGTGTCCCCTGCATCAGCAGGCAGACTCCCAACCACTGCGCCACCAGGGAAGCCCGGCTTAAATTATTGATTGACGATCAGGGAAATACTCCCTCCCTAGAGGTTGTAGATATATGTAACATGGGGTTTTGTTTTATTGAATTTGTTGTTGCAGTTAGGAAGGGGGTTCACTGGCATTCAGTACCCCAGGGTCAGGGTTGCTAAATTACTTCGCAGCCAATAAGTCCTACCCCAAATGCCAATAACAATAGCACCACTTTCAAGAAATACTGTAGCTTTCTATAGTCAGAGAGCAAATGCTTTGTTCCTCCAATAGGAGTATATTTCAAGGAACAGGAAGTTCTGTGTCAAAGGAGAAGGAAAAATGTTGCTGGAGGGATGTGTGCTAAAGTGAGAGAACGGAGTTAATCTGTTCATGTTGGTAAAATAGTTAAGGATGGAGGGAGAAGAGACTGATGGGTATATGAGAGCTCCAGGTCTTCCTTATCACCTACCTTCTCTATTTCTTACCTCCAACTCTGGTTAGTTCTGGTTAGTATCATTACAACAAAGTAAATTAAAAGTGTGTTATTGGGCTTCCCTGGTGGCGCAGTGGTTGGGAGTCCGCCTGCCAATGCAGGGAACACGGGTTCGTGCCCTGGTCCGGGAGGATCCCACGTGCTGCGGAGCGGCTGGGCCCGTGAGCCATGGCCGCTGGGCCTGCGTGTCCGGAGCCTGTGCTCCGCAGCGGGAGAGGACACAACAGTGAGAGGCCCGCGTACCGCAATAACAAACAAACAAAAAAAGTGTTTTACTTATAACATATACTGCATATTCCAAAAGATATTTTACTGTATTTCTTTGTCATGCAATAGGATGCATTGTGAACAAAAGTTCTGAAACAAAAATAAAATTCTTGCTTTTTCATACTACCTACATAAAAAAGTGGAATAAAACTGATAGCTTCAGTGTTTTCAGATTCATCGAATTTTTAGCTACCTAATCCCTGTTGTTTTAAAATAGGAAACTTACACTCCAAAGAAGGAATGGATTTAGTCAGAATCACATACTTAGTGGCCAAGTGAAACTGCTTCCCAGTATTAGAGATAACTTAACAGATTATGGCTGGACCAGATATTTGGAATTTTTTTATTTTAAAATTTGACTCAATACTTTTTAAATATAAAGAGCAAGTTGTTTTTTTTTTTAAGTTTCGGTGTCTTACAAAAGCTTAGCTTCTTAAGCTACAGTGAATATCAGAAGGAATTGTTAATAAAACAAGAGGTGTTGATAATATTTTATGCAGTTTTACAGAGAACATTCTCAATTTTTCATGTGCTTTTTTTTTTATGAATTAGCTGGGAATTTTGACTTCTGTGTCTTTACTGCTCCAATATTTTGTCTAAGACTCCTAAGACATTGTCTACCCGTAGGCAGAGAAAGGCCAATATTAATTATCCATTTGTTTTGTATTTCTTTTGTTGCCTTGGTAAAATAAGTGATTGAGGAAGAAAGAGTTTTAAACAAAAATCTTTTACTTAATAAATTATCTGTTGTAGTTATATAGTATTTGGTACTTCACCTCAAGCCCCTCCTACTTCCCTTTTTAGTAGCTGTAAGAAATTGAAAGATTCAGTTTGTCTTTGAAATCAGAACAAGTAGATTATAATTCTAGCTCTGCTTCCATCAGCTGGGTGACGTGGGCAAGTTTCTTTAGGTCTCTGGGACTCAGTTTCTCCATTTGAAAAATAAGGAATGACATGTACAGTTATTGTGAAGATTAAATTATATGCCGCTTGTAAATTATAATGCTTAATACCTGACAGAAAGTTGGTACTTAATAAAAAGGGTTCTCCTTTCTTTAGTTCTTTCTTAAAAAATAAAACTAGTAAACAAGTGTTTTATACCTAGTTTAGATTAATTATGGATATATACTTAGTTTAGATTAATTTCACTTTGCTTTACCCTAGTTTTGATTCAGGATTCAGTTCCTTTTGAAGTCTTGTTTTAATTTTTTTTTTTTTTTTTTTTTTTTGCGGTTCATGGGCCTCTCACTGTTGTGGCCTCTCCCGTTGCGGAGCACAGGCTCCGGACGCACAGGTTCAGCGGCCATGGCTCATGGGCCCAGCCACTCCGCGGCATGTGGGATCCTCCTGGACCGGGGCACGAACCCGTGTCCCCTGCATCGGCAGGCGGACGCTCAACCACTGCACCACCAGGGAAGCCCTTGTTTTAAATTTTGATATTGCTTTCGTGGATTTGAAATTTGGGTCCAGGTTACAATTCATGTTGTTTCTCTTCTGTTGTGGAAAAGCTGTGGATAAAGATTATTTTATAAAGAAGAGATGGGCCCGAGGGATTAAGGAGGCTCCATAACTATCCAGGACTTAACACAGCATCTGATGTATAGAAGGCTCTTAATAAATACTAGTTGAATAATGAAGGTATTCCATCTCTTCTGTTCAGTGCATGGGCATATCTGGGTGTGCTGGTGGGCAAGTGAAAGCCTCTTTTTAGGGTTTGGTTCAGCATTGGATATTTTTTAATTGATGTATTTTTATCTGATTGTAAAAATTAAAAACACTGTATAACCATTGGAAAACACAAGTGAAAGCAAACAAGAAATGTTTTAAAAACACAGTCATAGTTCTCAGTGTTATAACTATAACTACTTTAACACAGATGTATTCTTTAAACAAAAATAGGACCTGAAATTTAATGTCACATTTCTACCTGACTACTTTTAGGACAAATATTTGTGAGCTGGCTACATTAAATCCATACTTTGAAAATCAGTCTCTGGCATTAATGAGGCAAAATGAAGTTTAATAGAAAATTCAGAATGAAATTTTGGGCAATTTTAAGGCATGTATAATTCCTAAGAATTCAAAGTTTTTAAAGGCTTTATGTTAAATAGTAACATTTAACAGCATTTTATTTATAATTCCTTCAAATCTATACTAGTACTATTTACTGAACTATTTTATTAATGAATTATTAAGTTCCCTAATGCTTCAATCCTATTCATATTGAGAACTGGATTCAATTTTCAATCATTTCTACGCTTATGTTGAAGTCTCGATTTTCTCCTCCACAGGAAGGAAACAGAATGTAATAGAAAGGAGCTGCATGCCTTCATTTGTTTGACTCCTAGCTTTTAACACAAAATTGCTGTCTACACAAGTGGTGTCAACCCCTCCTTTCACTGGCGTGTAAAAGTGAAGAGAGGCAGGGCCACAATCAGCCAATGTGGTTATTAACTCCAGGCATCTCACGTCAAAGGTGACTGAGATTCACCAACTGTCCCAGGGACGTGTGAAAACTTTGCTCTGAGGAACTCTGTGGCCAATAATAGGTTGGACTTGAGAACTTTGCTTTGAAAGTTTATGAAGATTTCCCAGGGCCGTAAGAATATGAGCTGTGAATCTAGTCCCCTCAGCTAGCATTTGTAAGCATAATTTTAAATGCTACTGGCAAATTTTAAATATCACGTATAGTTTCTCTAATAATAGTAGATTATAGGAAAGGAAATCTTGCCTTTGACTTTTAAAAAATTAAATAGTTACCTCCAAAACTCTAGGTTTGTTTCTACCTTGGTAACAGGTTTGCTGGGCTGGATCAGCTAAAAGCTTGTACATCTTCACATACTGAACTCCAGAATAGCTTAAATGCTTTTTGGTATTAAGTGCCTATTGATACACAAGATTCAGAGAAGACATAAAAGTCAAATTATCCCTTATTGCACCAGTTTTGTAATTTAAAGTTTGCTTGGAAGGTCTCTAAAATTTTTCATGCAATTGGTAGTTCAGCCTATTTTAAGAAACGCCAGGTACGTAACTCTGTGTACTAGGCTTAACATTAAAATTTCATTGTTTTCCAATGCCAATACTTATCATTATCTTTATAATTAAATCCAGTTTTCATTTATCATCCAGATCAAGCAATCAAACCAGGCAACTTTATCCTTCTCTTCACTTCCCTTTAAAAGAGTATTTGGTAGCCAAGACATGGAAACAACCTAAATGTCCATTGACAGATGAATGGATAAAGAAGAGGTGGTACATATATACAATGGAATACTACTCAGCCATAGAAAAGAATGAAATAATGTCATCTGCAGCAACATGGATGGACTTAGAGATTATCATACTAAGTAAAGCAAGTCAGACAAACACAAATACCGTATGATATCACTTATATGTAGAATCTAAAATATGACACATATAGAGAATATTGACCCTTGTAATGGTATGTTTTTTGAATTTAATTTTATTTATTTGCTTATTTATACAGCAGGTTGTAATAGTATTTTTAAATGATCATTCTTTAGTTTTCTTTTACAATTAAAGATTCAAACCCAGAATGAGAATTCTGCCCTTGTTTTTCAGCTCATCTACTCTGCACTTATACTGCTGGTAATAACAACCTTCCCAAAGGAACCCCAGGCCATTATTGCTCTCCCCTGTTCCTGTCAGTATCTGATTCAGGAAGCTTCCTTGAAAAATGTGGAAGAATGGGGTTTTCTACTTTATTATCACCACTGCCGAATATGTTACACGTGGATTGACGAAAATCTGAATGCAGTTAAAATAGCAGTCCATCTATAAAGAATACAGTTTAGGCCTTCAGGATGTAGAATTTGCAGTTGTGCAGACCTCCGTTACAAACATCAATGATAATTATGCTGTCGCTATAAAAAATATAGGAAGTGGGCTGAAACAGCCTTCCTCCTATAATATTCTACAAGTTGTTTGATAAAAGGAGCCCTTTCTATAACTTGCTTACTTGTCTCTTTCTTATAGAGGGGAAGGGAAGAAGGGGGTGGAGAGAGTGAGATAATGAGAGGATGGTCCATGGGTGTGTGGGGGACATAGTTCTTTATTGTATAAATGTATTACAGTATATAAGAAATAGTAATGTTAGCCAGCCTCCACAAGGATCTACCATAAATGTAATCAGAGGCAGGGACAGAGAGAGGGAACTGAGACAAGTTACACGGTCTCAGTGATGGGACAATGCCAGCCCATTCTTTTCTTTCTTAGGGAGCTCAAGTCAAACATTAAGTGGAAGGCCCCCAAGCTTAGTCACCACGTGATGACTTGACTGTCAGTGTGATCTCTCTCCTCACTTCCTTCCACCCCATGGGGAGTCCTCACATCCCTTGGAACTCTATGCCTGCTGGGTTATGGAAAGATAGACACATTTCAGGGCTCCAGCGCAGGGTCTCCTGTCCTCCTGAGTCATTCCTGCTTCCCCTCAGGCCGGCTGATTTGCCTCCCTAGGAATGTGGCAGGCGGTGAGCCAGTGGCAAAGCTTCCCTTCTCCGCATCACCAGGCAGAGAGGAGAGAGCCAACTCCACAGCTTCCGGTCCCACTTTCCTCTGGGATAATTCCTCCTCACTCTGTTTCAAATGTAATTAGAGTTTATCCGCTCTGTTCCCAATGTTAACACTTTTCTGAGCAGGTAAATCAGGTAATTCTTCTCACCAGCTGCTGCTTCCTGCTGAGTCAAGTCCTCCTGGAAGGCTGCATTTCCTGTTGAAGGCCTGATGAGAGGTGCTGTTTACAATGAGTCCAGTTCATAAATAGCTCCTCCAGCTGAGACCATTTGTCTGAGGGATATTTCCATCAGTTACCATTGGAACCTGAAGTATTTTCACTGCAGTATGCTGTAATCTCCTGCAGCATTAGGGGAAAAAAAGCAAAAAAAAGAAAATATATATATATACATTTTTTTAGAAATCTCTGTAGTTTCACCAATAGGAGGTAGCCTCCCTCTAAATGAGCGAGACTCAGCAGGCCTGGCACAGCTAACCTTGATTCTTCCTAGCTGGTTTCCCATTGCTGCTTCTTGCCCAGCCTCCTTTCTGTTTTTGACCTGGCCTCCTCTTTTATGTTCACTTATTTCATTACTTGAAAGGAAACAGCAGAACCTGGAAACTGTAGTCCAGTCATGCTCCTGGACTCCTGTCTCGCCCTGTGGTCTCTTTTGATCTAAATTTCTTTCTCGCTGTTACAAATGTGGCAGCTGAGAAGCCTGGGGAATCTGAAATAAACCAAGGGATTGTATGAGGATGTGTTTGTAAGGGTATGAAACCAGGTGTGTCCCCCACATCACTGTCTGATCTCAGGTTGGCGGCAATTGTAGACGGCGCAGCCTCCCTCCCCAGAGGTTTTTATGGCCACACAGAAGTGTGAGTTCCTACATTTAATTACAACATACGGTGAGTTGCAACATGCTCTGGTGCTGATTTTAACACTTGTGAGGCAATTGGAGGATTGTCCATTCTTATTTAATTGCCTCACGGCTGGAGAAGAAGTATTGCCACAAGCTGGTTTCATAATGAAAGGCTACTGCCGGGATACTCTGGTTTAGGCTGGCCTGCTTTTCTTGGGCAAAGACAACATGCACTCCAGCCTGCCTTTGTAATACTATGTTTGATATACTGGTCTTCTGTATTTTTTGCTTTCTCAGCTAGCTCTTTAAAAAAAAAGTCAAATTTTAGAAGAAATGGAGTTTAAATTGGAAAATGGCCATACACTATTCAGGTAGAGAGGGCATGTGTAGCATCCTATTACATACACCTATACAATTTTATACATTTCATATACATATTTTTATTTGAATTCTTATGAGTGGCTACCTTTTTCTTAAATCTCAATTCATTCATAAAGATGTTAGCACTTTTTTATGCCAAACATTAAGGGTTTTAAATTTCATATTTCGTAATTGGTTTTTTCATATTGTGTATTTCATATTGTGTGCTTAAAAACATATTTTGAGTTTGTGTTTATACACTATTTTCAAGCTGAGCCATTTTGAAGACCTCCAAGATACAACTTATATTTTCATTTGGAATTATAATGATTTTCAACTCACTTAAAATACTAGATTTTTTTTTTTTTTTTTTCCCCCGGTACACGGGCCTCGCCCTGTTGTGGCCTCTCCCGTTGCGGAGCACAGGCTCTGGACGCGCAGGCTCAGCAGCCATGGCTCACGGGCCCAGCCGCTCCGCGGCATGTGGGATCTTCCCGGACCGGGGCACGAACCCATGTCCCTTGCATCAGCAGGCAGACTCTCAACCACTGCGCCACCAGGGAAGCCCGATACTAGATTTTTAATTGAATTGATTTGTTTTGCAGACTAATTTCATGTGGTAATTAAAATGTTTCCTTTATACACACTTCAGCACATTTTGTTGCTATGTATTCATTTCTCACATCTACCTAATCCTGGAAAAAAGAAAAAAAAAATCAAGCACATAGTATTTCCATTCTGGATGAGACCTAATGTCTTTTCAGTGCTGATTCTGTTTCCTACTAAACCAGGAGATGTGTTTTAGAAGGACATGATTGACCTCCATGATGTCAACTTCAAAACGCAATCTAGAGCTTCCCTGGTGGCGCAGTGGTTGAGAGTCCGCCAGCCAATGCAGGGGACACGGGTTCGTGCCCTGGTCCGGGAAGATCCCACATGCCGCGGAGTGGCTGGGCCTGTGAGCCATGGCCGCTGAGCCTGTGCTCCGCAGCCGGAGAGGCCACGACAGTGAGAGGCCCGCGTACCGCAAAAAAAAACTCCCCAAAAAACACGCAATCTACCATTCCCCACTAAAAGGAATGAGGACTCCTTGAAAACGGCCGATTCCTGGGCAGCGGCAGTGAGAGTACACCATGAGCCTGAGATTTTTTTTTAATGCCAGAAATAGGGAAGTGCTCAAAAAATGATGAGAACATGTCAGAAGTTCATGGAAGCCAGCTTGAATGAGTTCCCACAGGCCAAATATAGGACAATTTGGGCATGAGAGAGAGAGAAAAATAAAAAAGAGAGAGTTACATTAATGGAAAATAGTTGAATAAAGCAAGAATTCATGGGTCCAAACTGTTAATAAATAAATAAGGAATAAAATAAAGCTGTTCCTTACTGCCAGGTAGATAGAGTAGGCTAATAGATAAATAAAATGTAAATTAATCACCATTTTGCAACCATCCCAGTGAAATTGATTCAAGCTAGAATGATCAATAGGCTAAACCTAGGGGAGGAAATTTGATTAGGAACAATATATTTACATAGTTTCAAACTGTCTCTTCACAAATTACTTAATAATTATAAAAGGGAAAATAGTGTACAGTGAAATGGCATAACATCTTAAACAAGTAGATCTACGTTAACCTAACCAATAAGAGGGAAAGTTACATCCAGTTCCTCCAAATTTGAAACCATGAGAAAGACACATCCATCATGTAGCAACCCAACTAAAAATGGGTACTCTGAATTTAATCACCAGGAAACAACAGAGAAACCAGAATCTTAATCAGTATGAAATACCTGGCCTGTATTCATCAGAAATGCCAATGGTATGAAAGACAGAGGAGGGCTGAGGAACAGTTCCAAATTAAATAAGACTAAAAAGACATGATAAAATGCAGTATGACATCCTAGACAATATCATGAATTAGGGAAAAAAACTAAAAAGGATATTATTTGTACAATTGATAAAGTTGAAATATAGACTTTAAAGTGTTATATCAATGTTAAGTGTCCTGAATTTGTTAATTGTCCTGTTACTATGTAAAAGAAAAATCCTGTTCCTAGGAAACAAACTCAAGTGTGGAGGGATAAAGGGGCATGATGTGTGCAATGTACTCTCACATGGATAAGAAAAACTATGTATATTTTTAAAAGTGTAACATATAATAGATCTATGATAGATAAATAGATGTAGATAGATGGATACGTAGATGAGAGAGAAATGTTAAAATCTGCTAAATCTTGGTAGACAGTAATCAGGTGTTTGTACTGTTTTTACAACTTTTCTGTAAGTTTGAAATGGCTTCAAATACAAATTTAAAAGAAAAAAATACAGAAGAGAAACAATAAGCCAACTCATTTTTATAGAAAGCTTGCTGTAGCCCAATTCATCTGTAAAAGCAGAGAGGAGCTAAGAGACATGGAACTTCCCATTAGAATTTGTAAATATACTTGAGAAGACTACATTAGCATATAAAACAATTAAATCAATGGATCTTACATAATAAAATAGTTACAACTATTTATTGAATAAACCTTTATAAGTTAAGAATGCACATCTATTTACACCATGGACATTCCCTGATCATATGAAACTACAGGGTTCTAACTTTTTTCCTGAAATCGCATAGATTCAATTTATTATCTGGACCTGTTTATCATACAGTTGACTTTTTTAATATAAATTTATTTATTCATTTATTTTTGTCTGCGTTGGGTCTTTGTTGCTGCACGCGGGCTTTCTCTAGTCGCAGAGAGCGGGGGCTGCTCTTTGTTGCGGTACACGGGCTTCTCATTGCGGTGGCTTCTCTTGCTGCGGAGCACGGGCTCTAGGTGCGTGGGCCTCAGTAGTTGTGGCATGCGGGCTCAGTAGTCATGGCTTTCAGTCTCTAGAGTGCAGGGTGGGTCAGTAGTTGTGGCGCACAGGCTTAGTTGCTCCATGGCATGTGGGATCTTCCCAGACCAGGGCTCGAACCCTTGTCCCCTGCATTGGCAGGCGGATTCTTAACCGCTGCGCCACCAGGGAAGCCCCATACAGTTGACTTTTGAGTAACAGGGCTGGGGAGAGGGGTGGTTGGGGGTGCTGACCTGGACACAGTTGAAAATCCAAGTGTAGCTACAGTCAGCACTCCGTATACCTGGTTCTGCATCCACAGGTTCAGCCGACCATGGATTATGTAGTACTGTAGTACATATTTATTGAAAAAATTCCACATATAAGTGGACCTAGCAGTTGAAACACATGTTTTTCAAGGGTCAACTGTATTATTATTATTATTTGGCCATTTCTTTATTTATGTAGCAGAAAAACATTACCCTAGGACTCAGGACACTTAGTTTTAGGACTAATTTGTCATTTCATTGCCATTGACTTTATCAAGTCAGTTAATTTTGTATGGCCTCAGTTTCCTCACCTATGAAAAGGGGAAGGTGAGCTCAAGTCTTTTCAACTTTAAAGGCCTATGATTCTACATGGGATGGAAACTATGAGAACTGCACAGAGCAGAAAGCTGATGAAAGTAACTGGACATATTAAGTATGTTTTGATGATTTGCAGTTAGGATGCATAAGCAAATGGCCAAACTTCTGTAGAAGCTACACACTTTGATGATAAAAACACTTTTATTTCCCCCAGTACTCCCATACCTTTGTTTTGATATTCGTGGCAAAGCTGCTGTGAGATAGAGAGTGTACATCATCAATCCAATTTTTCAGGAAACAAAACAGATCCTGAGAGGTGACCTTTATATCTGTAAATAATATTAATATTTCTTTCTTGGTCTGTCAACTTCAGAAATTTGTATTCATAATCACATAAAATGAGGAGATTAAATGCCCCCTATGCTTTCTTCCATCTCTACTCTATTTACATGTCCCAACTTTTTACACTGTCAATGTTTCTATCACTTGGGTTGTTCTAAATGGTTGATTACTCTACACTTTGCCAATAGGCTGAGTGAAAAATAATTTTTTAATAAAAAGCTTTTTTACTATTATATAATGCGAGTATTATTACTTAAGGTACAAAGTAGTATGATTAGACCCATAAAGGAGGAAATATAGCCTTGTGTTAATTAACCTATGCTAGTTGAAGAAGAATATTCCAAGTGTCAAGGTCAAATTGATTCTTCTCTTTCAATGTATTAAATATCACACAGCATTATAGTTTTTTTTAATATTTAGGCCATGATTTCTTTATATATCATGTTTGTTGTTTGGAAATTCTAATTAAATACTTTTCTTGTGGACAGAATTGTAGTATGCTTTCATCTTGTCAAAGATCATTCAGTTTATTAATAATATTTCCTACAGGAATCTTCCAACGTGAGGACTTACTCCTCAGAGCTTTCTGATTTCCTGTTGCTCTTTGGACTGTTGATTTTCTAAGCCTGCTGAACCACTTTTATCTAATTATTTTTCATAGATTTCTTTTTTCATGGCTGTCATGTTCACCTTTTTCTTGGCTTCCATGACCTTATTTTTGCTGGATTATTTTTTCTTTTTGCTCTAATACATCCCCCAATATTTTTTTTTCCAGAAAGTATGCATGGGAGATAAAATTTTCTCAGCTCTTGAACGTCTAAAAATGTCTTTTGGACTTGAAAAATAATTTAGATAGGTATATAATTCTAGTTTCAAAGGAATTCCCTCTCAGAACTTTTAAAGCATTTTCTGTTATCTTCTAGTGACCAGTTTTGTTGGGGAGGAGATTAACACCAGTCTGATTCTCATTTCTTTATAGATAACTTGTTTCTTCTCAGAAATGTTTAGGCTCTTATCTTTGACATAGTGAAGTTTCAGAAAAGTTGCCGAGGTGTGGATTTTTTTTTTCCATGTATCATTTTGTGATCCCTTTAAAGTTAAATCATTCATTTAGTTATTAAAAATAGAGAGGCTACTCCTTATGTACCAGGCGCCTAGAACAGGAGCCTTAGCCCTTCACAGACAAGTTATTCAATTTCTTTAGAGAATACTTCTTTGGTTTTAGTTTAATTAGGGGACACATCACCCCTACATGTAGATGTGGGAGTAGAGAGCAGGGGGAAGATGGACTCTTGTAGTTTTTCTGTACACATTAAACTAATACCCTTGATTTTTCATTCATGTTCCCCTGGAATTCTTGCCAGTTCCAAGCTTTGAGCTTCCAGCTTTCTTCTGTGTAATTTCTTAGTTGTAAATTCTTTGGCTTCTGTTTATAACAGTGAAATCTAACTTTTATTGAGCTGTGTTCCAGGAAGTATCCTAGTGCTTCATGTAACTTGGTCAACCTACACAACAACCCAGTGCCATAGGTCCTATGATTTTTCACATTTTAAATAAGCAAACAGTTGCTCAAAGTCATACAGCTTATGACTCACGGAGCTGACATTTGAATCCAGACAGTCTATGATCCCATCCTCTGCATATCGTGGACAAATATATAGAAATCTTTCATTCCCTGATATGGGGATTTATTATGAATTTATTTCCTTTATATATATTTTTAAACAGGTATTTCAGTGGAATGTGAGGTGGGAAGGCAGAGAAGGAAATTCATGTGTCTGTCTCCAACATTTAACTGAAATCTGTCCATACCTCCTGAATGCCAAATGCACAAATGCTGCTGATCAAATCTGGGTCTGGGTAGTTGCTTCTGCTGTGAGTTTCTGAGAGCCAAAATGGCAGACAGTGAGTAGCCAGAGCCCTTACTTTTAGAGGTAAGACTAACTGTGGTCACTCTTTCCCATTGCTTTAATTACCTTCCGGTGACACAGCTGGAATGACATCTTGCTGATAGAACCTAAAGATACAGGTGAATTTCTCCACTTCCTGCCATGCTCATTTCTCTGATTGGGCTGGTCAAGGGCTGGTAGGTGGAAGGAGGCAGACCACCAAGGGAAGGTGGCACTGGGACTGGAGGAAGGAGGAAGTGAAGAATGGAATTTGTGTGGGAAGCTAGGCTTGGCTTCTGCTCCCTGCTAATTACTAAATGTGTCTAATGTGTCACGTGTTGGTCTAGGTATTCCATGTATATCATTCTGTTTAATTTTTATAATGACCTTGTAGCAAAGGTATTATTATGCCCATTTTATAGATTAGGGCACTAGGTTTAGAGAGGTTAAGAATTTTGTTCCAGGTTACACAGGCAATATGTTCAGCTGGCTTTCAAGCCCATGTCAGTTCTACTCTGCCGTGCTGTCTCTTAACTCCCTAGGGGAGTATTTGGAATGGAGCTGGTATTTTTGCATGCTCACCCTTCCTCCTTCTCTCTTGATACAACACTCTTAGGCTCACACATACACATACACTCATGCACACATGAATTAACTAATTCAGTATTTATTGAGCAGTTATGTACCAGGTGTTTGGTAGAGTCAAGTGATTGATGTACGCCCTTCCATATGTCAAATCATGCTTGTCAAGCACACTGTGATGTAACTCTCTAAGGGGTGGAAGGAGCGGGTGTGGAATCTGTGTTCAGATAGGTGGCTGCCTGTAGATCAGGACTGGAAGGGCTGCAGAAGAGGCCTTTGCAGAAGAAAAGCTCTTTCTCATCTACCACTGTGCCTGCAATTCTGACTCTAGACATTGGTTCCCTGGAGGTGAGATATTTTGCCAAGTTATGAAGCAAACCACCTTGTTAGGGGTCCTTAATCACCTTCGTGTGAATTAAATTTATGGGATTTCTCCAAAATGATAGTGTGATGGTTCACACAAGTTACTTATATCCCTGTATCCCTTTGCAGTGGAATTTTTGCCATGACTCCCATCAAAAAATTGAGTTTATTTCTCTATCCTTTGAACCTGGGCTTGGACAGCTAACTTTCTTTGGCTGATGGGACATTAGAAAATGTGGTGCAAGGGCTTGAAAAGTGCTTCCAGTAGGGTTTTCCTTCTCCTGCTGCTAGGGACCTTTCTGTCACCATGTGGACAGACATCCTTGAGGATGAGAGACCACATGAAGAAAGGCCTTAAGCATCCCAGGTGTCCTGGCTGTAACCCCAGACATGAGAGGGAGGCCGTTTTAGAGCATTCAGCCCCAAATGAGCTGGCCTAATCCAGAAGAGCTAGCCAGATCACGCACAGGATTGTGATACATTATAGATGGTTGTTTTAAGTCAGATTTTGTGTTGTTTTGTTATGGGACAAAAACCTAACTGATGATAGATAGCTAGATGGATAGGTAGTAGAGGTAGGTTGGGGAAGGGGGAGTGAAACAGAAAGGGAAAGGGAGCGAGAGAAAAAGGCCTATATTTGTGCAACTGGAGGGCTGTGAAATCTTGGGTAGAGACAGGGGAGCCCCTGGGGAGAGTGAACTACAGAAAAGGAGGAAGAGAATACTTCCTCATAGTTGATCGTTTTATAATTCCCAAGAAGAAACATTTAAAGCATGAACACTTCACCTAAATGTCAGGGTTTTGCTGTAATTTGAACAATCCAAAAGTAATCTGACACTCTTGTTTACTTTTTATTTAATAGTCCAGCAGAGATAAATCATTTCTCAACAGAGTCATTGAGTTGCATGTTGACCCAGAACTCAGTCTAAATACAGCCCTTATCTAAAACTGTGAAACATCAGAAGGGGAAGCCGACTCAACTTGTTCTCTGGCAAACTCCTGCCACCTTGTTTTAACATCCCACTGTGTTAAAGAACGGCAGACCCTGATGTTTTGATTCAGTATCACACTCTCAGTTGGATAATCCTCTTTCTCCCTCCTCTGCCCTCACATATAATGCTTTCTTTCTCTTCCACAATGTAAATAACCTACTCTGCAGTCTGGTTACTTGAATGGATGTTTGTTTCAGAGACTTTAAGCTTTCTGAGGGCAGGGACCTTATTTTATTCATTCATTCTTCTATTAATTTATTTATGTAGGGAATGTTTATTGTGGAATGATGATTCATTCCTGCTTTCAAGGATCTGATTATCTAGTAGAAGAGGAAAAATCATATATCAGTTTGTAAAGAACGTGTAACCTTAACATTGAGTCCTGGCAAAACGTTGTGAGCACAGAGAAGAAAGCATCGCCTTGGCCCCTCCTGCACCTGTATCCTAATTTGTCTTCCTGCTTCTATACCTGACCCCCTAAAACCCAATGTGCACTCAACAGCCAGAGAGGTTTATTAAACTATATTAGATTCTATCAGTCCTCTGCTTTAAATTTTCAATTTAAACTTCTTACAGGCCTTACAAAGCCAGTGGGGTCTGGTGGCTGCCTTGCCCTCTGGCAGCACCTCAGTCACGCTGGCTTCTTTCAGTTCTTGGGAACCAGGCTTGCTCTCTAGCTTAGCGCCTTTGAATGAATGGTTCCTGGCTCTGCACAACTGGCTCCTTCTTGTCATTCAGAGTTCAGCTTAAGTGACTGGATTCCTGACATCCAGTGTCACTGAATGTCATATGGCCTGCCTAACCCTAACCATAATGAGTTAGCAACTCCCCTCCTGCCTTCTTCTTTCCTTCCTCCCACTGCCCTTCCCTTGCTCCCTTACTTCTTTCCTTCCTTCCCTCCCTCATCCATGCTTTCTTTTTTTTCTTTCATAACTTTGTCTCTCTTTCTGCAGTAAAATGAAAGTTTCATCAGAACAGTGACCTTCTTCCCTCTCCCATCTCCCCGTTTCTGCCTCATAATAAGTGTTCAGTAAATACTCTTTGAGTGTATGAACAGATGAATAGAATTCTGAATGCTACAAGCACTCCCTGGGTGGAACAGAGGGGGAGAAAAGAGAAAAGAGCACCTTATTCAAAGACACATAACAAGGGACTTCCCTGGTGGTGCAGTGTTTAAGAATCCTCCTGCCAATGCAGGGGACACAGGTTCGAGCCCTGATCCGGGAAGATCCCACATGTCATGAAGCAACTGAGCCTGTGCGCCACAGCTACTGAGCCTGTGCTCTACAGCCCATGAGCCACAACTACTGAAGCCCGCGCGCCTAGAGGCTGTGCTCTGCAACAAGAGAAGCCACTGCAATGGGAAGCCTGCGCACTGCAACGAAGAGTAGCCCCTGCTCGCCGCAACTAGAGAAAGCCCATGTGCAGCAACGAAGACCCAACACAGCCAAAAATAAATACATTTATTAAAAAAAAAAAAGACACATAACAAGGACCAAGCGCGCCAAAAGTATTCAGGCACGGTCAGAACACAGGGTATGAGCTGAGCTTGGAGAGAGCAGGAAAATAAAAGGAGGTGAGAACTGAAAGGTTATATATAATAACACACAGGAATGCCGACTTCTGCCACTTTCTGACAGCAGGAAGAGAGGGAAGTGGCCTTGACGAAAGATACTGACAAATTTGGTCTGCTGTAATGACTTATTTCAGAGTTTTAACTTGAATTGGAAATGTACTACTGAACTTGGCCAGTTGTGAGAAACATCTGTATAATCATTTTGTGTCACTTATTCATTTGACTCTTCAAATCACTGTAAGCAGCAGCTTCATTTATGATTTTTTTTGTTTTTGCTTGAGCTTTGTTTATTATTTGTGAGGTTTCAAAACACTTTGGGGAGACAGTGAAAAGGCTTTCATTCATTTTGATAACTTCCTCATTTGTAAAATGGGAACAATAATAATGCTTATCTCAAAGAGTATTTGTAAGACTTAAGTGACTTAAAATATATAAAGTGCTTAGGGCAGTTCTTAATGTAATAATTGTTAGCCTTTATCATCATGATAATCATTTGCTGCTCTCATGAAGAGAAACATAATGTAACTTTATTGAAGCAATTTTACACTAGGTTCAAAACACTGCTGTAGATGTGTTTACATTTTGCTGGAGAGACACTGCCGTTTTGCATTGTGAAGGCGTTGCTTGATAATGATGATTGATATCATTTCTTGCGTGTTTTTTAAACAGAGTATAAATGAGGACCACTCAATTAACTGTGTCAAGCCCACTGTTTAAGAACAGTGCGAGGGCCAGAATATACCAGGCAGATACTGCATAAAAGTGAAAAGAGAAATCTCAACAGAAACAGTGCTCTCTAGGATGAATAGAGCATGTTTTCCTGGCAGCCGGGTCCTGACGTTTTAATCCATTTGGCGAGCCCACCGTAGTGGCCCAGACTCTGTCTGTGGCTCTAGCCCTGCTCCCCAAGATTCTAGGCTCCTTGTGGCCTGTGGTTCTGCAACTCAGCTGGTCGGGAGGGCAGGAAGGAAGGGTGGACCCGCTTGACATTTCCTGTCTTGCTGTGAGTCACTGATACCAAGTACTTTTCTTGCACTTCTCTGCCTACTATCCGGAGAGCAGGAATGCAGCCACAAAAGTCAAACCGGAACCATCCTCTGCATCATGATAACGGCTCTCACACGGTAAACTAGTGTGGTCTGCACCGACATCAGGGGGCACACCCTCCCTGTGCAGGCAAGGAACTGAAGGATGGGCTCGCCATTACATTATCCTTTGTGAGAAGAGGATGGTGACACTTAGGAGAAAGAAAATCCTCCTGTATCACTTTGGTGCAGTGGAAAGGAGTCTCATTTTGGAGAAGGAAGACAAAATTTCCAGTTCTGACTCGGCTGGGAAAGATTGTAAGCCCGTCTCACACCTGCTTCCCTTCTACTCCCTGCCTGCCTGCCTGCATTGCCAACAAACTGAAGTTGAATATGGGGTTTTAAGATTCCTGTAAGTAAATGCCTTAAAAATAAAAATTTTAAAGTAATTCTTGCTTGTGGAGTATAACGTGAACGGGATTAATCTTTGTAGGAAAAGTCTGTCGGGGGGCATGATGACAGTTGTACTACTTAACTGCTAAGCTTGCTGGGAGGATCAGTAATAATAATAATAATAGCTACTGAGCACTTGTCTTACATTGGATATTATACTTTATATACATTATTGCTATTCCTCACAACACCCCACAACAAGCACCCCATTCTACCAGCTGCCTTGAAATGGGATGATGTATACGATAATGCTTTGAAAATAGTAGTCATTAAATAAAAGTATTTTTATATAAAGGTATAATTAACATTAGTAAAAATTCCAGGGGCAATATTTTACTTAGGTTACAAAGAGCATGAGCTATGGAGTTACACACAACTAGGTTCAAACACCATTTTACCCCATAGCTATTGCTAAGTCTCTCTGGGCCTCAATTTCCTCCTCTGCAAAATGGGTACAATAACAGCTACCTCTTATGATTATAGCAATCACAAGGACTATTTGTAAGAATTCCACATCTTTGTATTTGACGCAATAGGTTCACCCCAAATATGGACTCCCCTTTCTTTTCCATTTTTCCTCAAGGTAATAGAAATAAGACAAAGATCTTTAGAATCATTAATTAGGTATTTGAAAATTTTTCAGAGTGCCTACAGCAATACTGAGGAAGAGGAAGGACAAGTATAAGAAAGAGGAATAACAGAATAGTATAAATGAAGGAGTTTGCTGACCATGAGGAAAATAGTCTGATTGTTCTCATAAAGTGTATTTGGAAGTAACTTTGTATCAGAGACTTGAAAAAAAGTTGTGATGGAAGAGGAATTATTAAAAATGCATTTTATTTTCTTTAACACTGTCTGATCATAACAATATAACTTGATTCTAGGGTTCTGGTAGGGAAGTTGTTATGAATTCAGTTGTAGGAATGAATTTAAATTGCTAGTCATTGAGTAGCTGCCTCAGAAACCAGAAACCTGGCCTGTCATACTGAGTATTCACTGGAGGAGAGAGATTAAGCTGTATAGTGGTCACTGCTGTGCAGTAGAGAATTAGATATTTTCAATATTTTACTTTGTTCACACAATTAAACTTTTTATCCATGAGAGCTGGATCAGTTCTCAAGATGGTAACTATTTTATTAAACAAACAGCTCCTTTTCTCAATCTCTTGCTAACTTTACACTTCAGAGTAGAAAATAACAAGTCAGTATCTTTTCTATATCAGTGCAGGTTAGATTCAGTACACTTCATGATATTCTCTACTTTTCATGGACACTTTTATGAATGTGGAGTTTGTTAGTACACTTGAAAGACTGCTTGTGTTGAAAGAAAAACAGTCTTGAGAACTATCTCAGCAAACACACCGGCACCACCCTGTTATATGCCTGAAGCATCATAGTTTTCTGTTCAGGCAAGCTTTGTAGAGATTTGAGCACCATATCATTGTGTTAGCCCTAAATACTTAAGTACATAAGTAGCATTCTTTTCCACAATTTTGGAAACATAAAACACTGGGTTCTAATTATATCTGCACATCTAAAAATAAAGTATACTTTGCAAAGGAAAGACACAAAGACCAGAAGAAACATTCTTAAATAGTAACAAACTTTTTACTACAAGGTCTTCATTTTATTTCACAGTTATCTCCTAACAAAATTCTTACTCTCTTTGTACCTACAATCTCTGCTATGGAAATGGCTTCAGTTATGGGTGGTAAATACAGAACTATCTGACAAATTGAGTGTATGACCCTGATAATTATCTTGTATATTATGGTGTCAGGTACTGAGTTGCATTTTCCTACAGTAGTTGATAGTTACTGAGTACATATTTGATAAAGAGTTTAAAAGGTATTATCCAGAAAAATGAGTCCACGTCTTTAAAAAGGATAGAGGGGGATAAAAGGAAATGAGTGAAACGTAGTGTAGCTTTTAGAAGCAGTTTATAAGATCTTTGTGTGAGCCACATTTAACTAATGGCAGCAGTGTTGGTTGTAGCTTTCATTATTCATGGATATGCTGAGGACATAACATAAAAGTATTTTTTTAAGTATTTTAATGCTACTAATATTGCTAAGCTTAACATGAGTTTCTCAATCATGAAGGGGGATTTTCTACTTGTTTAGTTCCTTATTCTTACACTAAATATAAGCTGTGATTTTTTTTTCATATTTTGGTTATTTGATATCCCTATCCACACAATACAGGATCCACATCTAAGGAACAGAAGTTTGCTAGTGAGTCACATGGAAAAGAAACTTGAGTGTTTTTCAAGGCGAAGGAATTTTACAGTAATAATGTAAAATAGGCAAACTCAACCTTGCCTCATCTCTGAGGTTTTTTTTCCTCCCTTCCCCTTAATCTTCCATATGTTACATAAACTAAATTTAGAGAGGTTTTTCATTTTCAAAATAATTATGTTTAACACAGGAAGCAAAATAGGTCAATTTTGAAAAGTCACTTTTTCTTCTTCTACTGGTTTTCATTATAAAATTAGAAATACACCCTTACAGTTCCCAAATCCACACAGTTGAAACTTTTACTGAAGGAGTTAAGGTGGAAGTAAGGCTTAGGCCGTAAAAGACCCCGTATTTCTTAGAGAATTGGAGTTCTTACTTAGATCCTGAATTTGGAATTTCCCTTCTACTGTTAACCTTCTACTTCTTTTACTATTTAACCCAAAAGTCCATCTCCCCTGTCAGAGTGAGGCCTCATTCCTCCCACGAATGTTCCAGCTTGGTGCTTGGGTTTCTGACTGCATAGGTACAGTCTTTGTCCAAATCAGCCTCTCCAGCCTTCTGTGACAGAGCCACATGGCGGTGCAGTGGTTCTCAAACTTTAATGTGCATCAGAACCACCTGGAGAACTTGTTACAACACAGCTTACTGGGCATCACCCCTGGAGTTTCCGATTCATTGGTCTGGGGCGGTGACTAAGAGGTAGCATTTCTAACAAGTTCTCACATGATGCTGATGCTGCCAGTTGGAAACCACCAGTGTGATGCAAAGTGCCCCAGACCGAAAGCTGAGAAATCTTGCCTTCATCTAGTTTCATAATTTCCCTCCACAAATACACTAATGTGTGACCTCTGGGCCTTATATTTTTTTGTTGTTTTTAAAACAAAAAAAGTTTGAGCCGGTAAACTCTTGCTCAGAATTTCCCAGTAACAGTATTTTGTTATCTTGATTATTTAGTCTTCTAATGTTTGTCACCCTCTTTTTATATAGCAAATTCCCACTCTTTAGCAAGACTTTCTGCTTGCTGAAGCATCGTTTAATTTATTGCTTATGAAATAGTTTAAACTGACCCATGGGCTCTAAGTGAGCTGTTTTCCATCTCCAGTTGCCTCCTTCACCCAGAAAAACTATGCAAAAGCTCTATAGCATCTTCTTCTGGAACCAGATGGCTCTCACACAACCATGAATAAAGTTAACACGTAAAAACCTATCATTTTTGTGGTAGTACCAAACTGATTTTTACCTCCAGTTAGTCAATCACTTTTAGCAGAGGGAAAGCAGATGACAACATTGGGATCCTTGTGAAAAACAGACAACGTCCAGAAGATACTTAAGGCTGTCCTAGCTCCAAGCTGGGGAAAGATCATTTCCCTGGGGCTTAATTCCATTTTATACTTCTCCTTCTAACTTCATTTCTCAGTTTACTACTCATTACTGATAATTCTGTGTTTGACTCTGGTTGGTCAAGATTTTGAAACGGCAAACCATGTATTATTTTCATTTAAATTTGCTTCAGGGTTAAAGGAGTCTGAAGATCACTGTTTTTTGACAGGAGAATCATCTAGATGTACATTCCAACAGATATGGAATTCCTTTCCTTTATTATCCACATCCGCTTTATGTAATCCAACCTTCTCCTAGCACTGAGAGACAACCATCTACCCATAATTTGCAAATTTCTATTCTGCTGAATACCGTCCTGCCTGGTTTTCGTAAGAATATTCCTACTGTTATTCTCTTGAGCATGAAAAGCAAGTATAAGCCAAGAGACATACTATGCATATATTAATTAAAAAAAAAAAACCAAGTCTGATAACACAAGACAGCTCCTTGCTAAGGGGCACTGCCACCATCAACACCCTCATTCCCAAAGCTTCACCTGTTATCTCATAGTCCTCCATCTGGTTCTTATCTACCTACCTTCCAATAGGATTTCCAGCTCCTGGGGGCAGGAATCCTGTAATACATCTTTTGCATCCTTCCTAGTGTCTAATGGAGTACTGAGCATCACATGGATATCCAATAAGCAGTTGCTGAGTCATGCTGAATTGAATTAAAAATTCCCATATTCCTGGTGCTAATGAAGGAAGCAACTGAACCTACCCCTGCTCTCCACAGTCTGAGAATTATCATCAAAAGTAAGGATTATCAGATAAATGAAGATTACCAGGAAGGAAAAGCCAAAGACCAATGAAAAATAGTGCAAAGAAGGGTTACAAGAAAGATAACTCCCCTTTAAGCTAGTCGTCTCTCTGCTGCAAAAAGGAAATGTTTGGTGAAAGTTATAGCCCACATGGTCTATTGTGATTGTCACATGTACCAGCAGCATAGAGCAAAACAACTTTTTTTTAGGCCTGAATTTCTAATAAAAAAGTTTAGTGTTTATTTCTTTGATTCTATGATTAGTAAGCTTGTGTATAAATAATGAAAAGTGCTTCTCCAAGTCCATGACTAATTCCTAAGTATTAATTCAGTGCTCAGACACTAGTTTTTACTGCACATTTTCCTCCCTGATGTAAACCTTGTGAGTGTCATGTGCAGGAAGTAGGACAGAGAACAGAGGTCTTCTGTTAACTTTAGTGCTATTACATGGACTTCCTTGAGGACTGTGTGTTGGGTTCCATGTTCTATAACCGTGAATAGTCATCTTTACCATGCCTTGGCTAGCTGCTGGTTTTTAAAATCTACTTTTGAATTTCTTGCTTTTTAGAGTTGTATTATAAAATCTGTCACTTTATACATTTTTTTTCCCCAGTGTCTAGTGGAGTCATGAGCATCTTGTGGGTTTCCAATTAACAATTTAATCATGTTGAACTGAATTTAAAAAATTTAAAAGGAATTTAAAAATACTATTCTTTGTTTCCAGGATGAAAGTTTTGCATGGCATCTATGGTATAATCGAACAATTATTACAAACTAAATTATTACAAGCTAAATATCATAAAATATTGAAAAAATATTGTAACCAAAAATTGTCATTGCATACAAACACAAGACACACCTTTGCCATTTCCTATAACATATTTGTCTTATAGTTTTTATATAAAGATTTTATGTAAAAGCATTAACCACATTTTTTGAGAAGTATTTGGAATTCTTTGTTGTGTACAAATACTAAGGTAGGACCACATGGGACCCACTGTTTTGGCTTTTGAAAAAGTAAACTCAATTTTTCCAGTAAGTCTATGGACATTACATGGTATGTACATATGTTGGCTCGATAGATAACTTTACTTGTAGGGTTGGTCCAGTAACAAATCATAGTCTTAAAAAAAAAAATTAATGTCTTGGCACCACCCCACCTCAACTTTAAGGAATTCTCTGTAATAATGAATTTTCACCCTTTATAATAAAGATTTTCTTCTCATGCAGATGGTGGTATTTTGAATGAACACAAGTGTATATAAAAGATCAATAGGAAATAAAGTTATACCCATATGAAAGGTGCTTTTCTCTAAATAACAAAAATTGGACTATAAAATAAAGATGATGGTTTTAGTTTTCTAAGTTCTCCGTCTTGTAATTTCATTGGCCCTTGTTTGGCAAAATGAAGATTGAAAATTAGCCTTCGTTGTTTTATTATACATACATATATCTTGCAATCCACTTGATAGGCCACCATTGTCACTGGCAAAGCTAGAACATTTCATCAGACTGTTGTTGTGACTAGAAGTTTGGGATTGTTTAGCAAAACCAGAAGTTTGGGATTGTTTAGCAAAACTGAGCTGGGATCAGGCCTGTTTTGCTGTGCTTACAGACCTGATTAACTGCCACTTTTCATATACAGTAGAACCTGAAGCAGTGGTTTCCAAAGCATGGCCTGAGAATCATCTAAGAAGCTTGTAATTATGCATATACCCAGGCCCCACATGGACCAACAGAATCAGAACCTCTGGGTGCAGGGCCTGGAGATTTACATTTACACAAGTGTCCCACGTGATCATTACGCTCACCAAATTTGAAAGCCAGTAACTGCAGGCTCACACTTAATAATTAAAAAATATACAACTCATCTTTTGGTTAAAAAAAAAAAAAAGATTAGTTTGGTAAAATTTATCTTTCGGTTTTATATCTGCTTTGCCTCTCCATTCAGTGTGCTTCCGTTATTTTCTGCTCTCCTTTTCTCTCTCCTCTTACTAAAGTAAGTCTTAGAATTTTAGAACTATGTGCGATTAGAATCCTTTGGTTACAAGCAGCAGAATCTAATTCTGAATGAGTTAAGCTAAAATAAAATTTATTGCAATTTATGGAGTAGCTCATAAGTCAAAAAGAAATCTGAAGGCCCGGTGTTAAGAAAAAGTATATATGAGTTAGAGTAGAGTAAGAAGGACCTACCGTCTTCACTTCCTGTGTCATTTTATTCACATTACATTTTAAAAGTATAGGCTTTGTCTACCATGGTCCTGTTCCCATATCTTGGCCAGGAGAGGGAGTGTAGCTTAGGAGTGCTTTCCAGAACTGTATCTAGTGACTGAGGGGTAGATCTCTAAAGCAAAATAGTAGTACCTTTACAAGAAGACTGAAGAAAGATTTCCATGTGGTCAAAAATGATAGATTCACCATGATGCAGAAAACTTTAGAATACTGAATGTGAAGTCGTCATTTTAACCATAAGTCACCTAATTTCTGAGAGTTAGTTAACAAATACTTATTATACAACTAGTACTCTGAGACAGGTGCTATATTAGGTGTTAGGGAAATAATAACAAAGTTACTAGAGGTCTAGGGCAACAAATTAAGGCAAATAGTAGGTGGGCTAGTTTAGACTGAATATGTTTATAATAGGAAGTCTCTAATCAGGACTAAGGGAAGAGCCTGTTTATGTAAATAAAAGTCTGAATCAGAGGCCTTTTCAGTGGACTGTTGTTTCCATTAACTAAGGAAGGCAGGTAAACACTGTTTGCCTGCTGGGTGTTCTTACCGGGACTTAAGGAATAGATACCCCGGCTTGCAATTTGTATAGTAGTGAATTAAATAATTATTGAATGAATAAAATGACCTGATTACAAGTTTTTCTCTCAGTTAAGTAGGATAGTAGTCTTTCTGAAATTATTTTGTGTTATATTACGTTACATTATTTATTTGAACAGACCCCATCGTTTCAACCAACTTTTATTGAGCACCTAATGTGTGCTAGCTACTGGGGATACAGATTGTTCCTGCACTCAGGGAGTTCACATTCACTTTCAGGGAGTGCCTTTATTCAGCAATAAAGCAAACTTTAGCCTGGTTGTATATTAACTTATCACAAGTTCAATGATTTGCCCTCTTAACTTGTTTTTGCAACAGGTGGTCCTACCAGCAATGCTCCAGTTCCCAGTCACTCCACTAATCAATACAGATTCATCCTTCATGTTTGACATGAAAAGACCCTCTGGGTCGAGTTTTCTTGCTTCACCTAAAATTTAAGTCTCCTGTGGCATTTTATGCCAATACTTCCATCCCATAATTGCTTACCTGCCTTGCTCCCCACTAGACCTTAACTTCTTCATCTTCCAGGAGCCTAGAGCCTCCGTAGACAATGTCTTAAGTTTCAACCACCATTTATACTCTGAGAAAGCTCAAAGCTATGTCTCCATTTCAGAAATATCTGTTAATTTCTGGATTTATACAGCCTACTGCACACACAGAATTTCCAAATCTGATCTCGCTGATCATTTCCTCATTTGTTTCCTCCTCTTGGAATCCTCAATTTGGGTGAAGGGAACTGCCTTCTATCTAGTTTTTCAAGACAGAAACCTGGAATCTCCTCTGCCTCTTCCATCTCCTCCTCCTTCCACATGAATTCAGAATTCCTCACCTTAATATATTTCTACACCACCCACTCTACTGCATCCCCCCTGTCACCACCTTTGTTCAAGCAAGCATGATTTTTGGTTTGTTTTTAACATTTTTATTGGAGTATAATTGCTTTACAATGGTGTGTTTCTGCTTTAGTGAATCAGTTATACATATACATATATCCCCATATCTCTTCCCTCTTGCGTCTCCCTCCCTCCCACCCTCCCTATCCCACCCTTCTAGCTGGTCACAAAGCAAAGAGCTGATCTCCCTGTGCTATGCGGCTGCTTCCCACTAGCTATCTATTTTACATTTGGTAGTGTATATATGTCCATGCCACTCTCTCACTTTGTCCCAGCTTACCCTTCCCCCGCCCCGTGTCCTCAAGTCCATTCTCTAGTAGGTCTGCATCTTTATTCCTGTCTTGCCCCTAGGTTCTTCATGACCTTTTTTTCTTTTTTTTAGATTCCATATATATGTGTTCGCATATAGTATTTGTTTTTCTCTTTCTGACTTACTTCACTCTGTATGACAGACTCTAGGTCCATCCACCTCACTACAAATAACTCAATTTCGCTTCTTTTTATGGCTGAGTAATATTCCATTGTATATATTTGCCACATCTTCTTTATCCATTCATCCGATGATGGACACTTAGGTTGTTTCCATCTCCGGGCTATTGTAAATAGAGCTGCAATGAACATTTTGGTACATGACTCTTCTTGAATTATGGTTTTCTCAGGGTATATGCCCAGTAGTGGGATTGCTGGGTCGTATGGTAATTCTATTTGTAGTTTTTTAAGGAGCCTCCATACTGTTCTCCATAGTGGCTGTATCAATTTACATTCCCACCAACAGTGCAAGAGGGTTCCCTTTTCTCCACACCCTCTCCAGCATTTATTGTTTGTAGATTTTTTGATGATGGCCATTCTGACTGGTGTGACATGATATCGCATTGTAGTATTGTTTTGCATTTCTCTAATGATTAATGATGTTGAGCATTCGTTCATGTGTTTCTTGGCAATCTGTATCTCTTCTTTGGAGAAATGTCTATTTAGGTCTTCTGCCCATTTTTGGATTGGGTTGTTTGTTTTTTTGATACTGAGCTGCATGAGCTGCTTGTAAATTTTGGAGATTAATCCTTTATCAGTTGTGTCATTTGCAAATATTTTCTCCCATTCTGAGGGTTATCTTTTCATCTTGTTTATGGTTTCCTTTGCTGTGCAAAAAAAAAAGCTTTTAAGTTTCATTAGGACCCATTTGTTTATTTTTATTTCCATTTCTCTAGGAGGTGGGTCAAAAAGGATCTTGCTGTGAAATATGTTACAGAGTGTTCTGCCTATGTTTTCCTCTAACATTTTGATAGTGTCTGGCCTTACATTTAGGTCTTTAATCCATTTTGAGGTTTTTTTTCTATATGCTGTTACGGAGTGTTCTAATTTCATTCTTTTACATGTAGCTTTCCAGTTTTCCCAGCACCGCTTATTGAAGAGGCTGTCTTTTCCCCATTGTATATTCTTGCCTCCTTTATCAAAGGTAGGGTGACCATATGTGCATGGGTTTATCTCTGGGCTTTCTGTCCTGTTCCATTGATCTATCTTTGTGTTTTTGTGCCAGTACCATACTGCCTTGATTACTGTAGCTTTGTAGTATAGTCTGAAGTCAGGGAGCCTGATTCCTCCAGCTCCATTTTTCTTTCTCAAGATTGCTTTGGCTATTCGGGGTCTTTTGTGTTTCCATATAAATTGTGAAATTTTTTGTTCTAGTTCTGTGAAAAATGCTGGTGGTAGTTTGATAGGGATTGCATTGAATCTGTAGATTGCTTTGGGTAGTAGAGTCCTTTTCACAATGTTGATTCTTCCAATCCCAAGATCATGGTATATCTCTCCATCTATTTGTGTCATCTTTAATTTCTTTCATCAGTGTCTTATAATTTTCTGCATACAAGTCTTTTGTCTCCTTAGGTAGGTTTATTCCTCGGTATTTTATTCTTTTTGTTGCAATGGTAAATGGGAGTGTTTTCTTAATTTCACTTTCAGATTTTTCATCATCAGTGTATAAGAATGCAAGAGACTTCTGTGCATTAATTTTGTATCCTGCTACTTTACTAAATTCATTGATTAGCTCTAGTAGTTTTCTGGTAGCATCTTTAGGATTCTCTATGTATACTTTCATGTCATCTGCAAATGGTGACTCCTTTACTTCTTCTTTTCTGATTTGGATTCCTTTCATTTCTTTTTCTTTGATTGCTGTGGCTAAAACTTCCAAAATTATGTTGAACAATAGTGGTGAGAGTGGGCAACCTTGTCTTAGTCCTGATCTTAGTGGAAATGGTTTCAGTTTTTCACCATTGAGGATGATGTTGGCTGTGGGTTTGTCATATATGGCCTTTATTATGTTGAGGTAAGTTCCCTCTTGCCTACTTTCTGGAGGGTTTTTATCATAAATGGGTGTTGAATTTTGTTGAAAGCTTTCTCTGCATCTATTGAGATGATCATATGGTTTTTCTCCTTCAATTTGTTAATATGGTTATCACATTGATTGATTTGCATATATTGAAAAATCCTTGCATTCCTGGGATAAACCCCAATTGATCATGGTGTATGATCCTTTTTGTGTGCTGTTGAATTCTCTTTACTAGTATTTTGTTGAGGATTTTTGCATCTATGTTCATCAGTGATACTGGCCTGTAATTTTCCTTTTTTGTGACATCTTTTTCTGGTTTTGGTATCAGGGTGATGGTGGCCTTGTAGAATGAGTTTGGGAGTGTTCCTCCCTCTGCTATATTTTCGAAGAGTTTGAGAAGGATAGGTGTTAGCTCTTCTCTAAGTGTTTGATAAAATTCGCCTGTGAAGCCATCTGGTCCTGGGCTTTTGTTTGTTGGAAGTATTTTAATCACAATTTCAATTTCAGTGCTTGTGATTGGTCTGTTCATATTTTCTATTTCTTCCTGGTTCAGACTCGGAAGATTGTGTATTTCTAAGAATTTGTCCATTTCTTCCAGGTTGTCCATTTTATTGGCATAGAGTTGCTTGTAGCAATCTCTCATGATCCTTTGTATTTCTACAGTGTCAGTTGTTACTTACCCTTTTTCATTTCTAATTCTATTGATTTGAGTCTTCTCTCTTTTTTTTCTTGATGAGTCTGGCTAATGGTTTATCAATATTGTTTATCTTCTCAAAGAACCAGCTTTCAGTTTTATTGATCTTTGCTATTGTTTCCTTCATTTCTTTTTCATTTATTTCTGATCTGATCTTTATGATTTATTTCCTTCTGCTAACTTTGTGGGTTTTTTTCCTTCTTTGTCTAATTGCTTTAGGTGTAAGGTTAGGTTGTTTATTTGAGATGTGTCCTGTTTCTTAAGGTAGGATTGTATTGCTATAAACTTCCCTCTTAGAATTGCTTTTGCTGCATCCCTAGGTTTTGGGTCATTGTGTTTTCATTGTCATTTATTTCTAGGTATTTTTTGATTTCCTCTTGGATTTCTTCAGTGATCTCTTGGTTATTTAGTAGTGCATTGTTTAGCCTCCGTGTGTTTGTATTTTTTACAGATTTCTTTCCTGTAATTCATATCTAGTCTCATAGCGTTGTGGTCAGAAAAGATACTTGATACAATTCCAATTTTCTTAAATTTACCAAGGCTTGATTTGTGACCCAAGATATGATCTGTCCTGGAGAATTTTCCATGAGCACTTGAGAAAAAAGTGTATTCTGTTGTTTTTGGATGGAATGTCCTGTAAATATCAATTAAGTCCATCTTGTTTAATGTATCATTTAATGCTTGTGTTTCCTTATTTATTTTCATTTTGGATGATCTGTCCATTGGTGAAAGTGGGGTGTTAAAGTCGCCTACTATGATTGTGTTACTGTTGATTTCCCCTTTAATGGCTGTTAGCATTTGCGTTATGTATTGAAGTGCTCCTATGTTGGGTACATAAATATTTACAATTGTTATATCTTCTTCTTGGATTGATCCCTTGATCATTATGTAGTGTCCTTCTTTGTCTCTTGTAATAGTCTGTTTTAAAGTCTATTTTGTCTGATTGAGAATTGCTTCTCCAGCTTTTTTTTTTTTTTTTTTTTTTTTGCGTTACGTGGGCCTCTCACTGTGTGGCCTCTTCCGTTGCAGAGCACAGGCTCCAGACACGCAGGCTTAGTGGCCATGGCTCACAGGCACATCCTCCAGATGCGCAGGCTCAGCGGCTATGGCTCCCAGGCCCAGCTGCTCCACGGCATGTGGGATCTTCCCAGACCGGGGCACGAACCCGTGTCCCCTGCATCGGCAGTCAGACTCTCAACCACTGCGCCACCAGGGAAGCCCTCCAGCTTTCTTTTGATTTCCAGTTGCATCGAATATCTTTTTCCATCCCCTCACTTTCAGTCTTTTTGTGTTCCTAGGTCTGATGTGGGTCTCTTGTAGATAGCATATGTGTTGTTTTTGTATCCATTCATCCAGTGTGTTTCTTTTGGTTGGAACATTTAATCCATTTACATTTAAAGTAATTATTGACATGTATATTCCTACTACCATTTTCTTAATTGTTTTGGGCTTGTTATTGTAGGTCTTTTCCTTCTCTTGTGTTTCCTGCCTAGAGAAGTTCCTTTTGCATTTGTTGTAAACCTGGTTTGGTGGGGCTGAATTCTCTTCGCTTTGCTTGCCTCTAAATGTTTTAATTTCTCTCTTGAATCTGAATGTGTTTCTTGCTGACTACAGTAATCTTGGTTGTAGGTTTTTCCCTTTCTTCACTTTAAATATACCCTGCCACTCCCTTCCGGCTTGCAGAGTTTCTGCTGAAAGATCAGATGTTAGCCTTATGGGGATTCCCTTGTATGTTTTTTGTTGCTTTTCCCTTGCTGCTTTTAATATTTTTTCTTTGTATTTAAGTTTTGATAGTTTGATCAGTATGTGTCTTGGCGTGTTTCTCCTTGGATTTATCCTGTATGGGACTCTCTGTGCTTCCTGGACTTGATTAACTATTTCCTTACCTATATTAGGGAAATTTTCATCTATAATCCCTTCAAATATTTTCTCAGTCCCTTTCTCTTCTTTTTCTGGGACCCCTATAATTCGAATTTTGGTGCATTTCATATTGTCCCAGAGGTCTCTGAGACTGTCCTCAATTCTTTTCATTCTTTTTTCTTTATTCTGCTCTGAAGTAATTATTTCCACTATTTTATCTTCCAGGTCACTTATCCGTTCTTCTGTCTCAGTTATTCTGCTATTGATCCCTTCTAGAGAATTTTTAATTTCATTTATTGTGTTGTTCATGATTGTTTGTTTGCTCTTTAGTTCTTCTAGGTCCTTGTTAAACGTTTCTTTTATTTTCTCCATTCTGTTTCCAAGATTTTGGATCATCTTTACTAGCATTATTCTGAATTCTTTTTCAGGTAGACTGCCTATTTCCTCTTCATTTGTTAGGTTTGGTGGGTTTTTATCTTCTTCCTTCATCTGCTGTATGTTTCTGTGTCTTCTCATTTTGCTTAAATTTCTGTGTTTGGGTTCTCCTTTTCGCAGGCTGCAGGTTCGTAGTTCCTGTTGTTTTTGGTGTCTGCCCCGAGAGGCTAAGGTTGGTTCAGTGGGTTTTGTGGGCTTCCTGGTGGAGGGGACTAGTGCCTGTGTTCTGGTGGATGAGGCTGGATCTTGTGTTTCTGGTGCGCAGGTCCACGTCTGGTGGTGTGTTTTGGGGTGTCTGTGACCTTGTTATGATTTTAGGCAGCCTCTCTGCTAATGGGTGGGGTTGTGTTCCTGTCTTGCTAGTTGTTTGGCATAGGATGTACAGCTTGTAGCTTGCTGGTCCTTGAGTGGAACTGGGTCTTGGCGTTGAGATGGACATCTCTGGGAGATCTTCGCCGTTTGATATTAAGTGGAGCTTGGAGGTCTCTGGTGTACCAATGTCCTGAACTTGGCTCTCCCATCTCCGAGGCACAGCCCTGACACCTGTCTGGAGCACCAAGAGCCTGTCATCCACACAGCTCAGAATAAAATGGAGGAAAAAAGAAAGAAAGAAAGAAAGGAAGGGAGGAAGGGAGGGAGGGAGGGAGGGAGGGAGGAAGGTTGGAAGGAAGGGATAAAGTAAAATTAAATTTAAAATTTAGTAAAATAAAAAAATATAATTATTAAAAAAATTTTTAAGTAATTAAAAAAAAAGAAAGAACAACCAAACCAAAAAACAAATCCACCAATGATAACAAGTGCTGAAACCATACTAATAAAACAAACAAAAAACAGATAGATAGAACCCTAGGACAAATGGTAAAAGCAAAGTTGTATAGACGAAATCACACACAGAAGCATACACATACACACTCAGAAAAAGAGAAAAAAGGGAAAAAACTATATATATATCATTGCTCCCAAAGTCCACCTCCTCAATTTGGGATGATTCATTGTCTATTCAGTTATTCCACAGATGCAGGTACATTAAGTTGATTGTAGAGATTTAATCCACTGCTTCTGAGGCTGCTGGGAGAGATTTCCCTTTCTCTTCTTTGTTCTCACAGCTCCCAGGGTTCAGCTTTGGATTTGGCCCCACCTCTACGTGTAGGTCTCCTGAAAGCGTCTGTTCTTTGCTCAGACTGGACGGGGTTAAAGGAGCAGCTGATTCAGGGGCTCTGGCTCACTCAGGCCGGGGGGAGGGAGCGGTATGGATGTGGGGCGAGCCTGCGGCGGCAGAGGCTGGCATGACGTTGCAGCAGCCTGAGGCACTCTGTGCGTTCTCCCGGGGAAGTTGTCCCTGGATCCCCGGATCCTGGCAGTGGCGGGCTGCCCAGGCTCTCCAGAAGGGGGGTGTGAATAGTGACCTGTGCTCGCACACAGGCTTCTTGGTGGCGGCAGCAGCAGCCTTAGCGTCTCGTGCCCGTCTCTGGGGTCCGCGCTAATAGCCACGGCTCTCACCCGTCTCTGGAGCTCCTTTAAGCAGCGCTCTTAATCCCCTCTCCTCACGCACCAGGAAACAAAGAGGGAAGAAGAAGTCTCTTGCCTTTTCAGCAGTTCCAGACTTTTTCCTGGACTCCCTCCCGGCTAGCTGTGGCGCACTAGCCCCCTCCAGGCTCTGTTCACACCATCAACCCCAGTCCTCTCCCTGCGCTCCAACCGAAGCCCAAGCCTCAGCTCCCAGCCCCGCCCGCCCCGGAGGGTAAGCAGACAAGCCTCTCGGGCTGGTGAGTGCTGGTCGGCACCGATCCTCTGTGCGGGAATCTCTCCGTTTTGCCCTCCACACCCCTGTTGCTGCGCTCTCCTCTGCGGCTCTGAAGCTTTCCCCCTCTGCCACCCGCAGTCTCCGCCCGCGAAGGGGCTTCCTAGTGTGTGGAAACCTTTCCTCCTTCACAGTTCCCTCCCACTGGTGCAGGTCCCGTCCCTATTCTTTTGTCTCTGGTTTTTTTTTGTTTTCTTTTGCCCTACCCAGGTACGTGGGGAGTTTTTTGCCTTTTGGGAGGTCTGAGGTCTTCTGCCAACGTTCAGTGGTTGTTTTGTAGGAGTTGTTCCACATGTAGATGTATTTCTGGTGTATCTGTGGGGAGGAAGGTGATCTCCGCATTTTACTCTTCCGCTATCTTGAAGCTTCTCCAAGCCAGCATAATTTTTGTGAGGAGAACTGCAGTAGCTTCTAAATTAGCCTAGCCCCTTCCGGTCCATTTTCCAAAGAGTTAGCAGAAGACAACTTTATAAACCAAAACTTATTTCCCTTACCTCTTTTAAAAAACGTTTCAAAAGCTCTTGTAATGTTAAGGAGAAAGTTCAAGTTCACAGGCACTATATGAAAACCTCTTCATTGTCCATCCTTGCCCATCAGTCTAATTTCTAGGTCTGCCAAAGCCAGCAAGTAGTGTTTGAGATCCCACCCCGCCACCCTATCCCAAGACCTTACCATTTTAGTGAGAGTGACTTCCAGCTGCCTGATGTCTTTCTCCTCTAGCTGTCCTCAACCAACAAATATCAAAAACTGATGCACGAATGAGTAATCCAACTTCCTTCCTCTTGTTAGATAACTCTAAGGCCTGTGTCCTATATCAGCTCCCAGAATTCCCCAATGTAACTGATTTCCATTCATCTGTATTTACCACAGTGGTAACAGACTTGATAAAGTAACCTTTGTGGCTGTCTCTCCTTTCCCAGCTTACTTTCCCACGGTCCACCCAGTGTCTCCTGGGATCACCCCATTGATACAATGAATCCTTGTCTCTAAATCAGATTTTTAGGAGCCAAATAGACACCCAACATGTATTCGTTGCTTCAGAAAAAAAAAAAATTGTATTTTTAAAAATGTCATGTTCTCCCTGGAATGATTCTGGCTCCTACCTCCATTACTTTGCTAAACTTTACTAATTTCTTAAAATTTTTGCTCAAGCACTGCCTCTTTAAAGGAAGCTTAACACTGAATTGTGGACTGGAAGCTCTACCTCACCGTACACAAGCATACCTATATCATGGCAGACAGCTTAATCTCTGATTTGTTTGTCTGGCTTCCCTAGTAGACTGTGATCTCCTTGAGAGTAGGGATCAAGATATATTTGAATGTTTAGTCCAGCCCTAAAAATATAAGGGAAGACAACATTGATTAAGCTCACTAAATGTTTGCTTGAATGAATGGTTTTTAATGAATACGTTATGAATGAATGAGTAAATAAAAAATGAAACCAACAAGGGCAGATTTAATTCAAGTAAAGAAATCTATTGCTGAATGAAAATTTATACAATTAATCCCAAGTTTCAGAAGAAATAGTTTAGTTTATTTGCACCATTGTTCTTCCAGTAAGTGTGGATAACAATAAAATATTACATTCTAAGCAATTGTTATGTCCCAGACACTGTGTAAACACATTAAAAATAGTACATATCTAATCTTCCCATTGTATGACATTATGATATCATATTACATTACACCTATTAGAATTTATTATTATGACTGTTATAGTTAGTTTAACAAAGAATTATGCTCATGCTGGATATTTTAAAGCAGTTTCTTTTCACAAGAGTCTCAGAAAGTCCCATTATCCTTATCAAGGTGGTACAGAATAATAAATTCAAATGATGGGTTGAGTTTGGGAACTTTCTTCCTTTTGCCTTGCTCAATACAGAGGATTAATAATTGTCAGGGGCAGTCTTCTGGCCTCACACTGTTTTGTAACTTTTTTTTTTTAATTTATTTTTGGCTGTGTTGGGTCCTCATTCCTGCGCGCACGCTTCCTCTAGTTGTGGCAAGTGGGGGCTACTCTTCCTTGCGGTGTGTGGGCTTCTCATTGCAGTGGCTTCTTTTTGCAGAGAACGGGCTCTAGGCACGCGGGCTTCAGTAGTTGTGGTGCGCAGGCTCAGTAATTGTGGCTCGCGAGCTCTAGAGCATAGGCTCAGTAGTTGTGGTGCACGGGCTTAGCTGCTCTGCGGCATGTGGGATCTTCCTGGACCAGGGCTCGAACCCACGTCCCCTGCATTGGCATGTGGATTCTTAACCCCTGAGCCACCAGGGAAGCCCTGCTTTGTAACTTAATGCAGCCAAAATACTCTTATTATGACCCTAGGCTAGAATTTCCTAAAACCAGTTTCAGAATTATATTTTACAAACACATTCAAAATTTAGGTTCACAATAAAGTAGTAAAACATTTATTCAACAAACGTAGTAAGCCCTTTTTGTATATATTGCATGGTATTAACTTCTGGGGATACAGATTTAACTAAATCAGGATTCTGATCACTGGCATGTGGTAGCTTATCTTGAATAATACAGCTGACCCTTGAACAACATGGGTTTGAACTGAGTGGGTGCAACTTTATACTCAGTTTTTTCAATAAATACACAGGCCCTCAGTATCTACGGGGTTCCATATCTGTGGATTCAACCAACCGCAGATCACGTAATATTTATGATCTGGATCTGCAGTTGGATGAATCCACAGATTTGGAGTCTGTGGATACCGAGGGCAAATATGGGACTCAAGCATCCATGGATTCTGGTATCTGTGGTGGGTCCAATCCCTCTCAGATTCTGATGACTGTAATTGCCCTTTCCAACTTCAGGATCAATGACCAAAAGGTACCACCTAAGTCTTTTTTCCTCTACTGTGACCAGAATTAAAAATAAAGATTGACTTGGTCTTTGATAATTTTGTATTTGTTTAGTCTTTCTGCTAAGAAACTCCAGATGCCTTATAGACATTAGCATGTTTATGTTGAAATGACTACTCCCTTTGTGTCAAAACTGAACTGAACAATACTTTCATTTTATCTATGAATGAATGAATTTATTAATTTTGCTTTTCTCTTCTGGTTTTCTCTCTGTAAGAGTACTTGTTGTTTTTGAGGAAAGGGACTGTGTTTTACCTATTTTTGTATCACCAGGACCAGCCATGGCTTTAGGCGCCTCATAAGCACTCTGTAAGTGTTTCTACAACGGATTAAAAAACAATTCTGTAAAACATTTCATGCTTTTAAGCGTAAAAACTAGAAATGTTTTTGCAGAGTAGTTCTTTATAAATTTTTATCAATAAAGGCATTTAGGTTTAAGTCTTATGAACTAATTGGTACCTTAGTTAATCCCCACCCCAGTATCTTTTCTTCCAGACATAACGTGAAATCAGTGATAAATTCTAATTCATAAAACTAATCTCTAGTGTTACATCCTGTCTGTCTCATTCACTAGCTTTCCAACAATAATCTGAAGTAGTCAGCATGTAGTAATCAGGAAACCTTTACTGGCGTGCTTCCAGGCCCTAGTCATCGTTTATGAGCCTTAACACTATTAAGTCACATTGACTTAGGCTCAACCACATGAATGAAAATTCCACGATACTCTAAGCCAGTATGTACATACAGGTCCACAATTTACAAAGAGGCTGTACTTAGAAGTTCGTTGTCACATCAGTGTCTGCAGCTTGGAGAGCATTTTCATAAATTCCCAAACTAGCCCATCAAATCCTTTTGTAAACTTTATTTAAAGACAGCTGAATCATAAATGCTAATAGTTGTACTCAAAGTTATGGATTCTGGGTCGTGGACCTCTGGTGCAGGAAACTGGGGAGTAGGGATGGAGTTTGTCAGAGAGAGATGTATACCCCGAAGGCCTGAATAGACCAGTGTAGCAAATCCCCCAGTCTTTGCAAAGCCTATGCAGCACCACTTTCAGGTCACACATACCTTCCGGAACCCAACAGCAGGACAAAGGCAGAGGGCTGGCTTCCCAATGTCTAGACTTAGAGCTTTCTTTGGACATCCCTGCCACCTTTTGTCTAAAGGGCCAGAGAGTAAATATTTTAGGCTTTTCAGGCCATACAGTCCCTGTCACAAGTATGCACCTCTGCTGCTGTGGTGTGAAAGCAGCCAAAGATGATACATAACATATGAGTATAGCTGTGTTATAGTAAAACTTTACTAACAGATACTGAAATTTGAATTTTATATAATTTTCACTTGTCACAAATATTATACTTCTTTTGAGGGTTTTTTTCCCCCCAACCATTTAAAAATATAGAAACATTCTTACCTGGGCTGGACAAAATAGACAGAAGGCTGGATTTGGCCCACAGGCCATAATTTGCCAACCCTGCTTTAAAACAATCTGTGTTTGAGACTTCCCTGGTGGTCCAGTGGTTAAGAATCTGCTTTCCAATTCAGGGGGTGTGGGTTCGATCTGGGGAACTAAGATCCCACATGCTGCGGGGCAGCTAAGCCCACATGCCACAACGAGAGCCCTCATGCTCTGGAGCCCATGCGCCACAGCTAGAGAGAAGCCTGCACGCCGCACGAAGAGCCCGCATGCCACAACTAAGACCCGACGCAGCCATAAATAAATAAATAAGTAAATAAATAAATAAATATTAAGGAAAAACATCCGTGTTTAACTTCACATTTGCTAAAATTCTCTTTCTGCCTCCTGTTCCATCTCCCTCATGCACGCTGAACACCTGTTTTGTTCTAAATCCCCTGCAGGATGATACTAGGCCAAAGTATCCCATGCTCTGATGTGTCTAAATTTTCCTTCCTGCCTTCCCATTTCCCAGGTACAGCTTTCCACATAGTTCTTAAGGAAAATTAAGTGGATTCACCAAGAAGTGCTGTTGCCAGAGTATTCTCTAGAAAATACAAATCTGGACCTGTCATCCCAGTTCCAACATTTCCCTATCTTTCCTTTGACTAACAGAAATTAATCTTTTAAAGTCAGCTGTTAAGTCCTTGGCCACCTGGCTGTCATCTCCCATCATATCTTGCTTCTTATCAGTTCTGTGATTCTCACGTGCACTACACACCCTGTAGCCAGGCCAATTGTTTCCCCATTGCCAAGCAGGGCAGTTTTTGGCCCTTTTGCCCTCGTGCAGACCACTCTCTCTGTAATTCTTTGACCCCTCTTCCCTGATATGGAACTTCAGTTGACCCTCCAAGGCCCGGCTCTAAAGTCACACTCACAGTGAAACCTTTGCTAATACCTTGAGAAATCGCTTTATAAAAAAAACTATAATGTATATATATATATATATATATATTTTTTTTTTTTAATTAATTAATTAATTTTTGGTTTGTGTTGGGTCTTCGTTGCTGCGCGCAGGCTTTCTCTAGTTGGGGCAAGTAGGGGCTACTCTTCGTTGCGGTGCGTGGGCTTCTCATTGCAGTGGCTTCTTTTGTTGTGGAGCACGGGCTCTAGGTACGCAGGCTTCAGTAGTTGTGGTGCACGGGTTTAGTTGCTCCGCGGCATGTGGGATCTTCCCAGAGTGGGGCTCAAACCTGTGTCCCCTGCATTGGCAGGTGGATTCTGAACCACTGTACCACCAGGGAAGTCCCTATAATGTATTATTTATTATGACATATAACACATTGTGGTGTAACTATCTGTTTATATACCTTTTCTTCCTACCAGACTGGTTTCAGGTGGCTAGGGATTGTGTTTCCTTCATCTTCACCGATACCTACCTCTACGACCTGCAGGTCCTAGCCCAGATTTGGCAAATAGTGTATTCCTATGATAGGTATTAAATTTAACCCTCCAAGAGTGTTAAATGTTTTCACTTTTAGGTGTGTCTATTCCTTAACTCTAGTGAATTTCGAACTGGCAGAGTTTCAGGCAATAGTAAAATAAAGTGAACACATCTGAGCATAAAAAATAAATACGCTGTTTGTCCTCAGGGTCAGCTTCCCCAAGGGGTGTCCATGGTTTACAGTCCTTGTTTCTTTCTGGTCCTGCAGGCTCACTATCACATCCAATGTCCCCATGACCTTCATGGGTAAGGCTTCAGGTCTGAGGAGGGAAATGGAGTGAGAGGAACTGCCATTCAAACTACCAGTCAGCTGTCACTTGTTTGAAAGCTAGTGACTGAGGCAATACCTGGTTCTGCCATTTTCCTTACCTACCACATCTGGGGAGCAGAGTGGGGTTTAAATGGGAGTGACACAGACTCTGAAGTGTGCCACTTAGAAGTAAATAATTTTACTAAATGCAGAAAGAGTTAGGGAAATGAACAACTTTTAGTCTAAAATAAATGGCAGCGATTCAATGAAGGTCCTGTCAGGAAGGTAAAATGTAAACAATTTTCTGATTTCTCCTTGGAAACTTTTCTACCTTTTAGACCCATTCAATTTGATTTCTAAGGGAAAAAAAAAGTAAAACTAAAAACAATAGAAAGAAATTATATATATGTATGTATATATGTGTATATATATATATTTTTTCTTCTTTTTTTTTTTTTTTTGCGGTACGCGGGCCTCTTTCTGTCGTGGCCTCTCCCGTTGCGGAGCACAGGCTCCGGACGCGCAGGCTCAGTAGCCATGGCTCATGGGCCCAGCAGCTCTGCGGCATATGGGATCTTCCCGGGCCGGGGCACGAACCCGTGTCCCCTGCATCGGCAGGCGGACTCTCAACCACTGCACCACCAGGGAAGCCCTCATTAGATATTTTTAAATGGTTATTCACTAATTTGTATCCTTTTCCTGGTTAGCAAAGTAGTTTCACCTTGATTACTATTTTGATTTTGACGTCCCTGAAATTCAGAAATAGAGATTTGATTATCTACGGATTATAGCAACGTTCCAAACCTGGTTTTCTTCCAACTTTGTAAACAGGACATTGTGGACTCATTTCATCTTCCCATTGCAGGGATTACAGACTAATTTATTTATTTATTTAAAAAAATTTTCATTTATGTACAATTTTTAAAGATTGCTTTCCATTTATAGTTATTGCAAAATATTGGTTATACACCCTGTGTTGTACAATACATCACTGAGCCTATCTTACACCCAATAGTTTGTACACCCACCTCCTCCAACTTCATACTGGCCCCCTCCCTGGGAACACAAACTAATTTTCTTTTTTAAACATCTTTATTGGAGTATAATTGCTTTACAGTCTTGTGTTATACAGTTTTGGCAGTATAACAAAGTGAATCAGCTATATGCATATGTACATCCCTATATCCCCTCCCTCTTGCATCTCCCTCCCACCCTCCTTATACCACCCCACTAGGTGGTCGCAAAGCACCGAGCTGATCTCCCTGTGCCATGCAGCTGCTTCCCACCAGGTATCTATTTTACATTTGGTAGTGTATCTATGTCAATGCTACTCTCTTACTTCATCCCAGCTTACCCTTCCTCCTCCCCATGACCTCAAGTCCATTCTCTACGTCTGTGTCTTTATTCCTGTCCTGCCCCTACATTCTTCAGAACCATTTTTTATTTTTGGATTCCATATATATGTGTTAGCATATGGTATTTGTTTTTCTCTTTCTGACTTACTTCACTCTGTATGACAGAACCTAGGTCCATCCACTTCCCTACAAATAACTCAATTTTGTTTCTTTTTATGGCTGAGTAATATTCCATTGTATATATGTGCCACACATTCTTTATCTGTTCATCTGTCACTGATGGACACTTACGTTGATTCTATGTCCTGACTACTGTAAACAGTGCTGCAATGAACATTGTGATACATGTCTCTTTTTGAATTATGGTTTTCTCAGGGTGTATGTAGTGGGATTGCTGGGTCATATGGTAGTTCTATTTTTAGTTTTTTAAGGAACCTCCGTACTGTTCTCCATAGTGGCTGTACAAATTTACATTCCCACCAACAGGGCAAGAATGTTCCCTTTTCTCCACACCCTCTCCAGCATTTATTGTTTGTAGATTTTTGGATGATGGCCATTCTGAATGGTGTGAAGTGATACCTCGTTGTAGTATTGATTTGCATTTCTCAAATGATTAGTGATGTTGAGCATCCTTTCCTGTGTTTGCTGGCAATCTGTATATCTTCTTTGGAGAAATGTCTATTTAGGTCTTCAGCCCATTTTTGGATTGGGCTGTTTGTTTTTTTAATATTGAGCTGCATGAGCTGCTTGTAAATTTTGGAGATTAATCCTTTGTCAGTTGTGTCATTTGCAAATATTTTCTCCCATTCTGAGGGTTGTCTTTTTGTCTTGTTTATGGTTTCCTTTGCTGTGAAAAAGCTTTGAAGTTACATTAGGTCTGATTTGTTTATTTTTGTTTTTATTTCCATTTTTCTAGAAGGTGGGTCAAAAAGGATCTTGTTGTGATTTATGTCATAGAGTGCTGTGCCTATGTCTTCCTCTAAGAGTTTTATAGTGTCTGGCCTTACATTTAGATCTTTAATCCATTTTGAGTTTATTTTTGTGTATGGTGTTAGGAAGTGTTCTAATTTCATTCTTTTACATGTAGCTGTCCAGTTTTCCCAGCACCACATACTGGAGAGGCTGTCTTTTCTCCACTGTATACTCTTGTCTCCTTTATCAAAGATAAGGTGACCACATGTGCGTGGCTTTATCTCTGGGCTTTCTGTCCTGTTCCATTGATCTATATTTCTGTTTTTGTGCCAGTACCATGCTGTCTTGATTACTGTAGCTTTGTAGTAGAGTCTGAAGTCATGGAGCCTGATTCCTTCAGCTCCATTTTTCTTCCTCAAGATTGTTTTGGCTATTTGGGGTCTTTTGTGTTTCCATACAAATTGTGGAATTTTTTGTTCTAATTCTGTGAAAAATGCCAGTGGTAATTTGATAGGGATTGCACTGAATCTGTAGATTGCTTTGGGGATTATAGTCATTTTCACAATGTTGCTTCTTCCAATCCAGGAACATGGTATATCTCTCCATCTGTTTGTGTCATCTTTGATTTCTTTCATCAGTGTCTTATACTTTTCTGCATACAGGTCTTTTGTCTCCTTAGGTAGGTTTATTCCTAGGTATTTTATTCTTTTTGTTGCAATGGTAAATGGGATTGTTTCCTTAATTTCTCTTTCAGGTTTTTCATCATTAGTGTATAGGAATGCAAGAGATTTCTGTGCATTATTTTTTTTATCCTGCTGCCCTACCAAATTCATTGATTAGCTCTAGTAGTTTTCTGGTAGCATCTTTAGGATTCTCCACGTATAGTATCATGTCATCTGCAAACAGTGACAGTTATACTACTTCTTTTCTGATTTGGATTCTTTTATTTCATTTTCTTCTCTGATTGCTGTGGCTAAAACTTCCGAAACTATGTTGAATAATAGTGGTGAGAGTGGGCAACCTTGTCTTATTCCTGATCTTAGAGGAAATGCTTTCAGTTTTTCACCATTGAGAATGATGTTTGCTGTGGGTTTGTCATATATGGCCTTTATTATGTTGAGGTAGGTTCCCTCTGTGCCTACTTTTTGGAGAGTTTTTATCATATACGGGTGTTGAATTTGGTCAAAAGCTTTTTCTGCATCTGTTGAGATTATAATATGGTTTTTATCCTTCAATTTGTTAATACACCACATTGATTGATTTGCGTATATTGACAAATCCTTGCATTCCTGGGATAAACCCCACTTGATCATGGTGTATGATCCTTTTAATGTGCTGTTGGATTCTCTTTGCTAGTATTTTGTTGAGGATTTTTGTATCTATGTTCATCAGAGTTATTGGCCTGTAGTTTTCTTTTTTTGTGACATCTTTGTCTGGTTTTGGTATCAGGGTGATGGTGGCCTCGTAGAATAGTTTGGGATTGTTCCTCCCTCTGCTATATTTTGGAAGGGTTTGAGAAGGATAGGTGTTAGCTCTTCTCTAAATGTTTCATAGAATTCGCCTGTGAAGCCATCTGGTCCTGGGCTTTTGTTTGTTGGAAGATTTTTAATCACAGTTTCAATTTCAGTGCTTGTGATTGGTCTGTTTATATTTTGTATTTCTCCCTGGTTCAGTCTCAGAAGGTTGTGCTTTTCTAAAAATTTGTCCATTTCTTCCAGGTTGTCCATTTTATTGGCATATAGTTGCTTATAGTAACCTCTCATGATCCTTTGTATTTCTGCAGTGTCAGTTGTTACTTCTCCTTTTTCATTTCTAATTCTATTGATTTCGGTCTTCTCCCTTTTTTTCTTGATGAGTCTGGCTAATGGTTTATCAATTTTATCTTCTCAAAGTACCAGCTTTTAGTTTTATTGATCTTTGCTATCATTTCCTTCATTTCTTTTTCATGATCTTTATGATTTCTTTCCTTCTGCTAACTTTGGGTATTTTTTTGTTCTTCTTTCTTTAATTGCTTTAGGTGTAAGGTTAGGTTATTTATTTGAGATGTTTCTTGTTTCTTGAGGTAGGACTGTATTGCTATAAACTTCGCTCTTAGAGTTGTTTTTGCTGCATTCATAGGTTTTCAGTCGTCGTGTTTTCATTGTCATTTGTTTTTAGGTATTTTTTTGATTTTCTGTTTGATTTCTTCAGTGATCTCTTGGTTATTTAGTAGTGTATTGTTTAGCCTCCATGTGTTTTTATTTTTTACAGTTTTCTTCCTGTAATTCATGTCTATTTCCATAGCATTGTGGTCAGAAAAGATACGTGATACGATTCAATTTTCTTAAATTTACCAAGGCTTGATTTGTGACCCAAGATATGGTCTGTCCTGGAGGATGTTCCATGAGCACTTGAGAAGAAAGTGTATTGTTATTTTTGGATGGAATGTCCTATAAATATCAACTAAGTCCATCTTGTTTAATGTGTCATTTAAAGCTTGTGTTTCCTTATTTATATTCATTTTGGATGATCTGTCCATTGGTGAAAGTGGGGTGTTAAAGTCGCCTACTATGATTGTGTTAGTGTCGATTTCCCCTTTTATGGCTGTTAGCATTTGCCTTATGTATTGAGGTCCTCCTATGTTGGGTGCATAAATATTTACAATTGTTAAATCTTCTTCTTGGATTGATCCCTTGATCATTATGTAGTGTCCTTCTTTGTCTCTTGTAATAATCTTTGTTTTAAAGTCTATTTTTACTGATATGAGAATTGCCACTCCAGCTTTCTTTTGATTTCCATTTGCATGGAATAACTTTTTCCATCCCCTCACCTTCAGTCTGTATGTGTCCCTAGGTCTGAAGTGGGTCTCTTGTAGACAGCATATGTACGGGTCTTGTTTCTGTATCTGTTTCACCAATCTGTGTCTTCTGGTTGGAGCATTTAATCCATTTACATTTAAGGTCATTATCGATATGTATGTTCCTGTTACCATTTTCTTAATTGTTTTGTGTTTGTTATTGGAGGTCTTTTCCTTCTCTTGTGTTCCCTGCCAAGAGATGTTCCTTTAGCATTTGTTGTAAAGCTGGTTTGGTAGTGGTGAATTCTCTTAACTTTTGTTTATCTGTAAAGGTTTTAATTTCTCCATCAAATCTGAATGAGATCCTTGCTGGGTAGAGTAATCTTGGTTGTAGTTTATTCCCTTTCATCACTTTAAATATGTCCTGCCACTCCCTTCTGGCTTTGAGTTTCTGCTGAAAAATCAGCTGTTAACTTTATGGGGATTCCTTTTTATGTTATTTGTTGCTTTTTCCTTGCTGCTTTCAATACTTTTTCTTTGTGTTTAATTTTTGATAGTTTGATTAATATGTGTCGGCATGTTTCTCTGTGTTTATCCTGTATGGGACTCTCTGTGCTTTCTGGACTTGATTGACTATTTCCTTTCCCATGTTAGGTAAGTTTTTGACTATAATTTCTTCAAATATTTTCTCATACCCTTTCTTTTTCTCTTCTTCTTCTGCGACCCCTATAATTCGAATGTCGATGGGTCTAATGTTGTCCCAGAGCTGAGACTGTCCTCAGTTTTTTTCATTCTTTTCTCTTTATTCTACTCCCTGTCAGTTATTTCCACCATTTTATCTTCCAGCTCACTTATCCATTCTTCTGCCTCAATTATTGTTATTGATTCCTTCTAGAGTATTTTTAGTTCCAGTAATTGTGTTGTTCATCACTGTTTGTTTGCTCTTTAGTTCTTCTAGATCCTTGTTAAATGTTTCTTGTATTTTCTCCATTCTGATTTAGAGATTTTGGATCACCTTTACTATCATTACTCCAAATTCTTTTTCAGGTAGGTTGCCTATTTCGTTTTCATTTATTTGGTCTTGTAGGTTTTAACCTTGCTCCTTTGTCTGTTACAAATTTTTTTGTCATTTCTTTTTTTTTTTTTACTGGGTGGTGCTGTATTCCTGTCTTACTGGTTGTTTGGTGTGGGTCTTCCAGCACTGGAGTTTGCAGGCAGTTGGATAGAGCTGGGTCTTGGTGCTGAGTTGAGAACCTCTGGGAGGCCTCACTCCAACTGATATTTCCTGGGGTCTGAGGTTCTCTGTTAGTCCAGTGTTTGGGCTCGGAGCTCTACCACAGGAGCTCGGACCCGACCTCCAGCCTGGGAACCAAGATCCCACAAGCTTTGTGGTGCAGTTAAAAAAAAAAAAGAAGAAAGAAAGAAAGAGAAAAAGGAGTGGTACAATATCATGGAATAAAAAACAAAATAAAACTAGAAAGATTAAAAATGTATTAGGGAAAATAAAAGTATAATGGAAACAACTGCAACGATGTAAAATAAAACTGCAACAGAAAAAAGAAAAAAAAAAAGTGGGGTGGGGGGCGAACAAGCCAAAAGGAGAGAACACTAACAAAGTATAAAAAATAAAATTAGGAAAATAAAAGATTTATTAGGAAAAATAAAAATATAAAATAATCAACAACAATGAATCAACAAGGTAAAACAGAACCCTAATCTAAAAGAGGAAAAAAGAAAAGAAAAAAAAAAGCCTTCGCTGTGGGGGCAGAGTTTAGGCAGGGGCAGGGTTTAGGGTGGGGTGGGAGTGGTGACATTCAAGCATGGGGCTGGGCCTCTGCTTGGGACCTGCGCTGAAGGGGAGTGGCAGCACGTCAGAAGGAGGTCCTCTGGAGTGTGGAGCTCCGGAGTTTGGAGGTAGCGCCCTGAGTGAGGGTGTGTGGGTGGGGTTTAGGCCCAGCTTGTTGTAGGGGGTCTCCGAGTGTAGAGGTAGGGTGCTGGGTGGGGATGTAGGGGTTTGGCTTGGGCTCTGCATGGCAGGAGGGAGGCTCCAAGGGCAGTGGATTAGGCCCAGAAGCCCAACAGGCTTCTGGACCTACGTGGACAGGGAAAGCACTGGCCCCGTTCCCTTCCATGCCTCCACGTCCCTCCCCCACCATCTTCCCCAGGGTCTCCCCTGTCGCCGCTGGACCCCAACCGTGTGTGGTTAGGGGTCCCCTCCCCCAGCCGCCCCTCAGGGGTGCCGGTCCCACAGGTCTGGCCTTTACTTTTGCTCGCCCTTCCCTCCCTCCCACTCCCTCCAGACCCACATGGCTGGAAGAGGCCTTGGTGGGCAGAGAATCAGGCCCGGGATCTCAGCAGGTTCCTGGGGGCCCATGTGGGCAGGGAAAACCTGGCCATGCTCCCTTTTGATCCTCTGCCCTCCCGATGGTTCCCCAGTTTCCCCCTTCGGGCGTGGGATCCCTTCCCCTCCCCCAGCCTCCCCTCAGGGGCACCAGTCCTGTCCCCCCTCCACTTCTCCTCCCCCATCACTCTCCCCACACCCCATGTCCTACCCGGTCGCTGGGGGCTTCCTCCTGTCCCCTTAGGTGTCTGTGGTCCCCCACTGGTGCCTGGTAGGTGCCCTAGTCGTGAGGAGACACAGATTCCACGTCCTCCTAGTACGCCGTCTTACACAAACTAATTTTTAAATGAGTCTAAAACAGGTGTTCATAACCTGGAAACTGTGGGCCCTTGAAGAAGCCAAAAAGACAACCAGACGTGGTTCTTGCCTTCATGAAACATTCCTATTTACTTATGCATTATTTATACTCTAGGCTGTTTGGCTATCATTTCTGAATTATTCAGCCCTCAACACTTTGCATCATGTTTGGTGCTCAATAAATGTTGGCCGAATATTAATAGAGGAAGGAGACCAAGAGTTTTAAGATGCTGGGGAGAAAAATAAATAATAAATGTAGTTGGTCACGAGTGAACCGAAAATAAATGACTCACTGACTGCCAATATGGGAAGTTCTTATTGGAGGAAAGTGGTACAATTATTCAGCAGTACAGGGAAAAAGTTACTAAATTTAGAAAGAGCCCAGTTGAATTTGTATTTCTTGGGGTCCTTTCAGATATCAACATGGATGTATTTATTAGTCAGGTTAGTTTGATGTTCCAACCAAGGGAGCTTAGATATGATGAAGGAGGGGAGAGCAGGACAGTAGCCTAGGGAGACAAACTGCAGGCAAGAGCAAAATCTGGGGACAAAACATTGCTGAAAATAATTCCCCACTGGCTACACTGGCCTAACTGAGGGTAAAAACACTCTAACTCCAGGATCTTTGGGTCTTTGGAACATGGAAATGAAACCTTTAAAAAAAAAAAAATCTCTTTTTAATGGAAATGAATGTTAAAAAGCTATTTTTTTTTAACACTTCTTGTGATATGAGGTGCATTTAAAAAACTTGGGGGAAAAAAAGTCCTAAAACAAGTTTGGATCAGTTTAACTTTAGAATGTCAGTTTAACTTTGTATCGCCTTGGGTCTCCTCTGAGTTGACTTCTCAAAAGCAAAATCTACTTTGTGTAGTTAGGTTAGAAACTGTGTTAACACATGCTATTTTCAAAGAATCCAGAGCCTCAATGAAATTAGAACTGTAATGGGATCTAGGGCATTATCTGTACATTTGAACAGCTTTTCTTCAGCAGGCCTGGTACATAGTTGCAATAAATTCCTGCAGAAGGTATTGCAGGATCTTTCTGGTTAAGTGCACTAAACTTTGCTTAAGTATTCCGTGCTGATACTTTTTCTCTTTTTTTTTTTTTTTTTTTTTTTAGCAAATAGAAGCAGAGAGACCAGATTCCAGCAGTGGCCGCCATGGCCCACTTTTGAATTCCTGGCAACTAAAGATTGTTTGATAAGTATCTTCAGCCCAAGTTACAAATTCAAAGGTTTTCTTCAACAAGGGTAGAAAACAGGCACAAGGGTTTATCTTCTGTCAGATGGCACAGCTGCTATCTTCAGGGCTGGCTGACTCAGTGAGATTAGGAGAAAGGCAGGTATTTAGATAAAGAAGAGTTTATCAGAACAGGAGTCTTACCACTGGACATTCAATCTAGCTTTTAACAATCCAAAAAGAACTAGTTTAATCGGCCTTTCCCAGCATTACTATGTGGTCTGTTAAGAGAGCTGCATATGGTAATGATGTATCACAACATTCTGTAGATCAAGATCACAAGGAAACTTTGAAATTAATTCATCAAGACAGTGAAATTTCATTTGATCAATATCTCCTTTTTTCCCTCTTTAAATAAATTCTTATTCCTGGTCTTTATTTTATGGTGGTTACTTCTCTTGTAATGTAACTCTACATAGGGTTTTGAAAAGTGACACTCATTTTCAGTCACGATTTGTTTAAAAAGTGAATGTATGAGGCATATTATAAAAAACTATAGACCCTTATACCTACAAATATAGATAATTTAATACATTTCCTGACTCTTTCCTTTCCTTAATTTACCTATATAATCTTTACATGATAATTGATATAACTGTGTCAGCTTTGTTTTTATATAACATTACTTTGCATCTCTAAATAGTGTTCACATTTTAATTTCTTAAGTTACATTGTAATCTATGGAAATAATATAGTTTGTTAAAATGTTTCTGATTGCAGGCTTAGTTTTTACAATTGATAAGTGAGTAGATCTAACAATAAGGATAATTCTGTATATGTTATATTATTAAGGAGTCTGTATAACTTGACACTATCATAGGAAACACTGTTTTTTCTTTGTAAAGAAGTAACTCAGAAGCACAAGATGTGGTACAATTATATTGTTGTTTTGATTAATCATTTTCTTCTGTGACAATTAACTCAGATTGTAAGTTTTAAGATGATACAAAAGGAAACACAGGACGATGTAACTTATTACAGATCTTGAATTTTCTAACAGTTATAAGTGGGCCACTGGAGACAAATTATAATGGGCCTTCATCTCATCTTTTTCAAGAAATTGTGTTTGGCAGGCTGTTCTGACCCTATACCCATTGCCAATGTTTTTTTTTTTTTTTCTTAATGACCAACTATTTTCTCTGCAACAGAATTTGTTCACTCTAAGTCGAAGGTGGCTGGCATCTTCTAACTAATACTATAAGGGTTGCACATATTTAATAGATTGAAAGGATAGTCTTTTATAGAAACTAATTATTTACATGTGTTGTATGAGAGGGAGGATGGAGACATTCCATGGCACTAATAGTGTGAGCTTTCTGAAGTCTTCATTTTTAAATCTCCTCTGACTAACCAGTAGTAATGATTCCTCCAGTGATTTGGGTGTGCTACTTCCTCATTCCTGTACATATAGAACAGCAAATAGTTAAATAGCAAGTTCCACAGGCAAAGTGCTGTTGTAGGCACTTTACTTACATTAATTATTTAATCCTTCCAACAACACTGCGGCAAGTATACTATTAATAGCTCCATTTTATAGTGAGGAAAATAAGGTATAGAGAGGTTAAGTAACTTGCTCAAGGTCACTGCTAATCATGGGGGGCTAAGACTCAGACAGTCTTGCATCAGAGCCCGTGTTCTTCACCATATGCACAGCGTCTCACAGGCCAGGGCAGGAAACTGACACACACAAGACATCATGCTATCTTTTAATATTGAGTAAGAGAGGATTAATAAAAGATTAACATTCATCATCTTGAAATGGAAAAGTAAACAAAAAATTGGGGAGAGAAATTCATCCTAGGTGGCCACTTATTCAAGTCAGTATCTGTGCTCTTTCCTCTTACGATTACAGCTTACACTGGCACTGCATGGAATCTCATATATCATCTTAAAAAATTCCTCGGAAAATGTGTCTTCTACGTAGGAATATTATGTTTCCCTTACACTTGGCAGCTCGCATATTCGTTTATGGTACTAAGTAGTTTTGCAATTCCTTAAATCATTTTCAACCTTTTGAGAAGGGGGATCATTAGTCGTAAGGTCACTTCAAAAGCAGCTATCTGGGGCTTCCCTGGTGATGCAGTGGTTGAGGGTCCGCCTGCCGATGCAGGGGAGACAGGTTCGTGCCCCGGTCCGGGAAGATCCCACATGCCGCGGAGCGGCTGGGCCCGTGAGCCATGGCCGCTGAGCCTGCGCGTCTGGAGCCTGTGCTCCTCAGCGGGAGAGGCCACAGCAGTGAGAGGCCCGCGTACCGCAAAAAAAAAAAAATCAGCTATCTGTCAAATCTTTGGATATGATAGAACACGGGTCATTTATCTACAGCAGGGGCAAGGGCAGATGAGGAGAGGGTAGGGATCTGGAGCTACAGGCCCCCGTGGGGCTGATATAGGCAGGAAAGAAGTTCTTTCTGGCCAGTGGATTCCAGGAACGCAGGAGCATGCAATGTTGTGAAGAGAAAAGAGCATGGGATTTGGAGCCAGGAGGCTTAAATCTGATCATTGACGCAACAAATGCTAACTACACGAGCTCATGTGAGTTATTTAACTTTTCACTGTTCTGGATTTTTTTATGGCTGTTAGGATTAGATAAGAAAATACATTGTGTGCTCTGTGAACTATAAATTATTAAGTACATTTGAGCTAATTAAAACAAAAAGATGGACAGTGGACACTACATTAGACAATCAAGCTGAGCCTGAATCACTGATGTGGCATAATAGTGGTGTCCTAGCCGGTGGTCAGGTGCCATGATGGGTAATCCAGATCTGAGCAAGGTCGGAAGCTTAGATCTCAAGGACATCTGTGAGCAGCTATCAGAACTCCAGCCTCTGGTCTGGGGTTCAGGCAGAAAGCCCCAGGTTTAAGTACATTAAGATGCTAGGCAAAACTTTGGGTATTTAAACAGGTCGTAACAAAGCCACTGCCCAGATACTGGGTCATAATATCATCTGTGAGAACAGCAAGGATTCCTTGAGTCTGCATCCCAATATTTGGCTAAAGTGCCACCAATCCTTTTATCAGGCTCTGACCATGGGATGTGATGGCTGCCAAGTCTGGGAACCTGATACTAGTCTCCCAAACTAATGGACCACACATGATTCTTGGATTACAGAAATAGAGACAGCTTCAAGGCGGTGGAAAATGAGGACTCAAAGGTGACTTTGTGGTTTTTAGCCAGGGTGGCTGGGGCCACAGATATCTCATTTACAAAGGTTGCTAAGTTGGGGGCCAAAGGTGAGAAAGAAGGGAGATGGGAGAAGAGTAATATTCTGGAAAGGCAGGATCATGGTTGCATAGTCATGAGTCGCTGTTGATACCATACACCTAGAACTCAAAAGGAAAATTAGGACCAGAGGTGTGAGTTTGAGATTGTTCACAGAATAGTTGCCTCTAAGCCCTTGGAAAGTGTTTAGTTTCCTGGGGCTGCCATAATGAATTACCACAAACTAAGTGGCTTAAACAGCAGAAATTTATCATCTCACAGTTGTGGAGTCTAGAAGTCTGAAATCAAGGTATCAGCAGGGTTGGTTCCTTCTGAGGGCCTGAGGGGAGAATCTGTTACATCCCTCTCACCTGGCTTGTGGTAGCTCAGGTGTTCTTTGGCTTGTAGATTGTATTTTCTTTGTGTATTCACATAGTCTCCCCTCTATTCATGTCTGTGTCTGTGTCCAAATGTTGCCCTTTTATTAGGACGCAGTCAGATTAGATTAGAACCTGCACAAATGACCTCATCTTAACTTGATCCTTTGAAAAGACCCTATTTTCAGATAAGTTCACATTCGCAGGCACTGGGGGTTAAGACTTCAGTATCTTTTTGGAGGACACAATTTAACCCATAACAGAGGAAAGGTGGTTCCTGGGGAATGTAGAATAAGCAAAGAGGGGGGCTGAAGTAAGGTCTTTGAACTTGTGAGCATGCACAAAGGCATAGAAGACTGAAGAAGGAGATGTAACTATCTCATGGAAATAGGAGGAGAACCAAGAAAAATGTAGTAGCCAAGAGAAGGAAAGTTTCACGTAAAAAGGGTCATGATTTTAAATGACAGAGAAAAAATTAGGCAGTTGAATGAGGACTAAGAAAAGATAGCTGGATTTGGTGATCAGGAGGTCACTGGTGTCCATTATAAGAAGTGTGTGGGGGGGGGCTTTCCTGGTGGTGCAGTGGTTAAGAATCCACCTGCCAATGCAGGGGACACAGGTTCGAGCCCTGGTCCAGGAGGATCTCACATGCCGTGGAGCAACTAAGCCTGTGCACCACAACTACTGAGCCTGTGCTCTAGAGCCTGCGAACCACAACTACCAAAGCCCAGGTGCCTAGAGCCTGTGCTCCGCAATAAAGAGAAGCCACCGTAATGAGAAGCCTGTGCACCGCAAGGAAGAGTGGCCCAATTGCTGCAACTAGAGAAAGCCTGCACACAGCAATAAAGACCCAACGCAGCCAAAAATAAAATAATTTTTAAAAAAAATTTTTTTTAAAAAAGGATGAATTCAAATTTGAGAAAACAACAACAAAAAGAAGTGTGTGTGAGACATAGTGTTTCTGGGATACCCCCATGGGCTCTTAGTTTGGGCTGCTGTTACGAAGTACCATAGACTGAGTGGCTTATAAACAAAACTATTCATTTCTCAAGTTTGAGGCTGGAAGTTCCAGATCAGGGTGCCAGCATGGTTGGTTCTGGTGAGAGCCCTCTTCCGGGTTATAGACTGCCAAATTCTCCTTATATCCTCACCTGGAGGAAAGCAGAGAGGGGATGCGAGCTCTCTCATGACTCTTGTAAGGGCACAAATTCCACTTGTGAGGGCTCCACTCTCATCACCTTATCTAATCCTAATTACTTCCCAAAGGCCCCACCTCCTAATACCATGACATTGAGGGGTAAAGTTTTAACATACGAATTTTGGGAGGACACATTCAGTCCATAACAGACTCAAATCTAAGCTCAGTCATTACCATGGGGGATGTTGTCACATTATTTAAACCCTCTATGTCTCAGTATTCTTATCTGTAAAATAGGGATGGTAATAATAGTTCCTACCTCATAGAGTTGTTATGAAGATAAAATGAGTTGTGCTTAAAATAGTGCCATGTTTTTTATGTGCGTCAAAGGACACTATCAACAGAGTGAAAAGGCAACCCATGGAATGGGAGAAGATATTTGCAAATCATTTCTCTGATAAGGGATTGAGTAGGTTTTAATGATTACAGGTATTCGATTTTTAAAGCCACTTCGCTTTTACAAAAGACCTACATTAGTACCCATTTTTGCTAACTGAAAAAAATCCGAAGAGGATTTTCCTTTTTACGAAAAAAGACGAAAAGTGAAAATAGCATTCAGTGTTTGTTTTGCAGTAGCCCTTACAGACGCAACACATACCTTGAACTGTGCAGTGGTGAGAGTGGCGCCACCAAGCTCCTTTCCTGGGAACTACACTCAGCATTTCAGCCTCAAGCCACAAAGCTTTGAACTGTGTGAGTATCTGTGCTTTATCTCAATTTAGTCTGTGCATCTGTTAGCAAGAAGTGTCCTAAGGCAATTGCTTTGCCACTTTACCCCATTTTAGCTTAACATTTGGATATGGGGGGAATCTGTAATTGCAACTAAATTAGTACCATTAAAGGCTGTTAAACTTGAAGATCAAATATATTTCAAGTATTATGAAAATTAATGTTTAGATATAGAAGTGTTCCTGGCCAAAAACAGAAATGTAAAAACAGTTATCATATGTTAAGTACCCCAAAATCTAAACCTTTGATGGGGTTATTCTGAAATTAAATCTGAAGAATTAAACTAACCAAATGGGAAAAAGAAATGAAAGCTCTAGGGCTTTAATTATTTGTGTACTCTCATAATTTTGCTAAAATATCTTTTAATTGGAAAGGTAATTAAGATATTCTCAGCTTCTTAGTCAACTCAAAATAAGTACAGTCCTGCCTTTTTAGTAATTTCACAGTCTATGTTTATTGAACTGTGCTATTAAGATTAAGTTCTCAAATTAGTTTTCAGAACATTTCGTAGTTGCTGCAATATGATAAAACAATGTTAAGCTTTCCAGTTTTAGATATAAAGGGCCATTATGTATTCAAATGTTGATAGAGGTAAAACAAATTTTATTGGTCCATTCACAATTTAAAAAAACACTTTACATTGATGTGTTTAAAAAAATTAGTTTCCCCCAAATTTATCATTTCATGCTTATTTCATTTAGTAGGATAATAGGTTCTTTACTCTCACTCTACTTTCCCAGGATTTAGATACTGGATGATCCCACCAGATTTTAATTTCTAGCTAGGTATGAATGGAAGTTCAGATTATCCGCTGAGATTAGTAATTAGATTTATATTTTCTTTATATAATATTCTAGTAACTTGAATGCTGGCTTCCAAAGATATCATATCTTAATATCTGGAACTTTTTCTTTACCTTATTTGGGAAAAGGGTCTTTGCACATGTGCTTATGTTAAGAATTTCAAGATGGGGAGATTATCCTGGATTATCTGTGTGGTCCCTAAGTGCCATCACATGTATCCTTACAGAAGACATGCAGAGGGAGCTTGAAAATTACACGGAGGAGGACATATGAAGACAGAGGCACAGATTGGAGTGAAGAAGCCACAAGCCAAAGAATGCCTGTAGCCACCAGAAGCTGGAAAAGGCAGAGATTTCCCTCTGGAGCCTCCAGAGGAAGTGCAGCCCTGTGACACCTTGATTTTGACCCAGTGATGTCAGTTTTTGAACTTCTAGCCTCCAGAACTGTAAGAGAATGAATTTCTGTTGTTTTAAGCCACCCAGTTTTGGTAATTGGTTATAGCAGCCACAGGAATCTAAAACATACAGACTTTTACAGTGGCAGATTTTCACCCCATCTCTTTAATGTTGCAGGTAGTTCTGATGTTTTCACAAAAAAACCCTGGAGAGGAATAGTCCTATGAGTTGAACTACAAGAATTCTATATATAGGGAGATATAAAGAACTAGAAAAGGAATGTTGCTGACATGATGATTCAATAGAAATGGTATCCAATTGCATAAGTTATTGCATTAGCCTTTAAGGTTTCTGTAAGGCCAAGAAGAAACTTCATAAATATTAGAGAAATAAACACTGATTTGAGTATTTTAATCTTCTTCCCTTTAATTACTTAAAAAAATTATTTTTCAAACTATAAGGATAGCATAATCACATTGAGTAACCTTTGCAAAATAGGCAGGAACAAATTCACATAAAATCCTCAATACAACTACTGTCATTGCTTTGTTACAATCGCTTACATTCACTTTCTCCTTTTAAATGCTAGTAGTCATTTAATGCCTACACTATTGTATACTGAATTTTTTCACTTAATAAATAGGCAACTTTTGCTATTGTTACTTAGTCTTTATAACTGTTTTTTTAAAAGATAAAACTGAGCACGGGCTCAGTAGCTGTGGCTCACGGGCTTAGTTGCTCTGTGGCATGTGGGATCTTCCTGGACCAGGGATCGAACCCATGTCCCCCGCATCGGCAGGTGGATTCTTAACCACTGCGCCACCAAGGAAGCCCAGGGCTGGATAATTCTCTGTTGTTGGGGGCTGTCTTATGCAATGGAGAATGTTTAGCAGCGTCCTGGTTTCTATTCCACTTGATGCCGTAGCTTTCCCCTCACACAGTTGTGACAACCAGAAATGTTTCCAGACATTGCCAAATGCGACCTGGCAGGCAAAATATCACCTTGTTGATAATCATTGTGATAGAAGCTAAGTTCAATCATTGGACAATCCAATACTAAAATCCAAGTTTGGTGCTTTTTATCCACTTTTAATGGTCTTGTTCCACCATTTCTATGGAAACTTTTGAACTCATGGTAGTAAGATGGCTGCTGCATCTCCAAGTGTCACATATACATTTCTGGCAGGAGAAGATTAACAAGTAATGAGAGGCAAGAACACTCCTCCCAAAGAGGCCATCTTTTTATTGAGAAGGGATGCCCTCCCTAGTGACTCTACCTACATATTATTGGTCAGAAGTGTATCACACGGCCACCTCTAGTCATGGTAAAAGCTAGGAGATCAAATTATTAGCTTTAACAGCGTCTGTAGTAGAGCAGGAAGAAGGGTATATGTGAATGTTTTTTGAATAGCCCGTCCATAACATTTGCTAAATTTCCCATTCTAGTTCACTTACTTCCCTGTGGCAGATGGGATGGGCAAGAATTTGGAAGCTGCTCAAGATGTTTAGTCATATATATGTGAAGTCTTACTGTGCTGTGATTCATTATCTAGAAAGTGCTTCATGAAATCCTTTCCAGCTGATTGATTTGGTGATTTTTTAAAAATTCTGTTTTCTCTGAATTAGGAAAGTGTATTCAGTCATGGACAAGTAGTGTCATTGAAAGGACCCAGTTAATTTCAGCTAGAAAGGTCACTACTTCAAACGAGCAGTGCTTTTACCAGCTGTAATAAACATGCCTGTCAATTCGTATCACCCACAGGCCAATGTTCAGAAGACCCGTATCGGTTTCCTTTCCCACCCAGCAATAGTCAGCAGTGTCCCCAAGTGCTAGGTACCAGCTGCATCTGAAGATGTAGAGGATGTGGGTACATCAGACACATAATAAGGACGCAATACAAGCAGCAGAACAAATCACTACCTAAAAGCAGAACCGTTTGCTTATATCCCAAGTAACTGAGAAATTTTAATTATGCACTTTTTAATTTTTCCATTCAAAGAAACATGCCCCTGCCCAAGTGCTGGGGTTGAACTGTATCTCCCCAAAAGATACATTGAAGTCCTAGCCCTGAGTATCTGTGACCTTATTTTGAAATAGTGTCTTTGCAGATGTAATCAAGTGAATATGGGGTCACTAGGGTGGGCCCTAATCCATTATGACTGCTGTCCTTCTAAGAGAAGAGACGTAAAGACATCTAAGGAGAAAACCATGTGACTACCCAGGCAGGAATTGGACTCATGAGTGGTAAGCCAAGAAACACCAAGGATTGTTGGAAATACCAGAAGCTAAGAGAAAGGCATGGAAAAGATTCTCCCTTAGAGCCTTCAGAGAGAGCATGGCCCTGAAGACACCTTGATTTCAGACTTCTAGCCTCCAAAACTGTTTGAGAGAATAAACTTCTGTTGGTCAAAGCTGCTCAGTTTGTGGTACTTTATTATGCAGCCCTAGGAATCTAACTAATACACTAAGTATGAAAAAATAGTAAGTACTTGCTAACTGAAAAATAAGTAGTACCTTCTATTAAGCTCTTCTACAGATAATTTTAGACAAGTGCTTCTATTCTTCATGTACGTTCTCTTCCACTTTATTCGAGTGGTCCATTTCCCAATGCTAATTTCCTTTCCTTTGCTTTTATCGAATGACAAGATCCTTTCCAAGTCGAACCTCTTTCTGGAAGAAGGGCAGATGTGAGCCTGGCAGTCAATATCAAGGGAAAGGTGGCAATGGGAAATGGAGAGTCTCTCCTTCTTTGTATGATTGCGGAGGGTTTGGAGGCTTGCCAGAGAGAAAGACTTCATCTACAACCCTAACAGAATGAAACCTCATAATGGATTGCATCATAGTTGAGTATCTGTGTTAGTTGGGGTCCTCTAAGAAGCAGACAAATTAATATTAGATGTGCAGAAAATGTATCGGGAAATGCCTGAGAAGGATAAAGGGAAGGATAAGAGAAGTATCTGGAGAAGGCAAGGAGAGCGTTCCAATCATAATGCTGGTCTGACTCCTGTGAAGGGGACAGAAAAGGAAGGATGGTTGGATAGGAAAAGTCTCAGTTTTCAGCACAGTTCCAAGAAATGTTCAGCCAGATCAATGGGAAATCTTATACCTAAATTGCCCATCAGGACAGTCCTGCATCCCAGGAATGGGCTTGCCCCAATCCTCCCCATGCTCAGTCACTGGCCAGGAGTGCTCATAGGAAATGTAGCCTGAGATCAGATGTGGTGGTGGATCCAGAGAGGCAACATCTGGGCCATCAATCAACCATGCTCCCGGCAGCAGGAGATCTGAGCAGTGTATTTTCATGGCCACGACTCTCAAAACGAGAACAAATTTTGAGTGTTGCCAAAAGATCATGAGAGGGCTAGAATTCTTGAGTAATAAGCAACTTCAGCCTGATACATTTGCTGGCTCCTGAGATGATAGTTCCCGTTGCCAATGGCTGGTCAGAGACAGTTTTCTTGTTTGCCTACCTCGTGTTTCCAGGTTCCTGTCAGAGGCTCCCAGCTGTGCTTCTTGACAGCAGCTCTTGCCCAAGGCATCTCCCACTGAGAAAGACTCTGTGGAAGCATGTCTCTGGGGAGCCCCACCCTGGGCTGCATAGTGCCTAACCTGACTGCAACGGCTCCAGGTGTTTTCTCCCAGCTTCAGGAGTGGTTTGCTCTGGCAGTGGTTCCTGGCGCCCACCACCCCTCCTTTGCTCCCATTGTTCCCCCTGCAGGGCCCTCCTTTCTCCTCTGCCCATTCAAAGGCTGCCCAAACTTCAAAGCTTAGCTTAATTCCACTTCTTTACCAGAATTCAAAAACATATTGTATAACCTATTCATTATTCAATCAAGGATTTCTTATGCATTAACTTTTTTTTCCAACAGAATTTCTTATACTTTAATAACTGATACAACCATAGTGGGGAAAAATTGGCATCACCTAGTAAATCTGAACTTGCACATACAACCCAGTAGTTCTACACCTAAGTATATACCCTACTATATCCTAAATATATAACCATAACTTTTTCACAATTAAGAGATATATATAAGAATGTACATGGCAGCATTGTTTGTGAAAGCAAAACTGAAACTACTAAAACCCACAAACAGGAAGTTGGATAATCCTGGAAAATTCACACCTGGATTACAATACACATAAAAATGAATAAGCCATAGTTATACGTGTCAACATGGATGAATCACATGAACTTACTAAAAAGGGGGCAGGTAACAAAATAATACATAGAGCATGATTCCATTTTGCCAATCCCAGGCAAAATCAAACAATACATTGTTTAAGTTTACATACAATCACATAGAGTAAAACTATAAAGAAAAGCAAGAGAATAATTCACACAAAATTCATTATAATGGCTACTTAGGGAGTGAGGAAAGAGGAGGATGCAGTTTTGGAGGGACATATGGTAGGCCTCAAAGGAACTGGTCATCTATTAAGTTGGGTAGTGGGCAAATGGGGTATTAGTCCTTAATGGACATATGTTACATATATTCCTATGTACATGAAATAAAGTTCATGCACAAATTATTAAATTTAGTGTGCATAATAATTCTTACTTAAAACATATATTAACAGGGTATGTGTTTCAGCAGGTCTGGGGAGTAAGGGGACACCTCAGGTTCAGCTTTTTTAAACAAGCATCTCACGCTCGATAGGGAAGATGGCGGAAGAGTAAGACGCGGAGATCACATTCCTCCCCACAGATACACCAGAAATACATCTACACGTGGAACAACTCCTACAGAACACCTACTGAACGCTGGCAGAAGACCTCAGACTTCCCAAAAGGCAAGAAAGTCCCCACGTACGTGGGTAGGGAAAAAGAAAAAAGAATAAGCAGAGACAAAAGGATAGGGACGGGACCTGCACCAGTGGGAGGGAGCTGTGAAGGAGGAAAGGTTCCCACACACTAGGAAGCCCTTTCGCGGGTGGAGACTGCGGGTGGTGGAGGGGGGGAAGCTTCGGAGCCAGGGAGGACGGCGCAGCAACAGGGGTGCGGAGGGCAAAGCGGAGAGATTCCTGCACAGAGGATCGGTGCCGACCGGCACTCACCAACCTGAGAGGCTTGTCTGCTCACCTGCCGGGGCGGGCGGGGCTGGAAGCTGAGGCTCAGGCTTCGGTCAGAGTGCAGGGAGAGGACTGGGGCTGGCGGCGTGAACACAGCCTGAAGGGGTTAGTGCGCCACGGCTGGCCGGGAGGGAGTCCGGAGAAAAGTCTGGACCTGCTAAAGAGGCAAGAGACTTTTTCTTGCCTCTTTGTTTCCTGGTGCGTGAGGAGAGGGTATTAAGAGCGCTGCTTAAAGGAGCTCCAGAGATGGCGCGAGCCGCGGCTAAAAGCGCGGACCCCAGAGACGGGCATGAGATGCTAAGGCTGCTGCTGCCGCCACCAAGAAGCCTGTGTGCGAGCACAGGTCACTATCCACACCCCCTTCCGGGGAGCCTGTGCAGCCCGCCACTGCCAGGGTCCCGGGATCCAGGGACAACATCCCCGGGAGAAAGCACGGCACGCCTCAAGCTGTGAAACGTCACGCCGGCCTCTGCCGCCGCAGGCCCGCCCCGCACTCCGTACCCCTCCCTCCCCCCGGCCTGAGTGAGCCAGAGCCCCCGAATCAGCGGCTCCTTTAACCCCGTCCTGTCTGAGCGAAGAACAGATGCCCTCTGGCGACCTACATGCAGAGGCCGGGCCGTATCCAAAGCTGAGCCCTGTGAGACGTGAGAACAAAGAAGAGAAAGGGAAATCTCTCCCAGCAGCCTCAGAAGCAGCGGATGAAATCTCCACAATCAACTTGATGTACCCTGCATCTGTGGAATACCTGAATAGACAACGAATCGTCCCAAATTGAGGAGGTGGACTTTGAGAGCAAGATTTATGATTTTTTTCCCTTTTCCTCTTTTTGTGAGTGTGTATGTGTATGCTTCTGTGTGAGATTTTGTCTGTATAGCTCTGCTTTCACCATTTGTCCTAGGGTTCTATATGTCCGTTTTTCTTGTTTTTTTTAAAAAAAATTTTTTTCTTAAAATTATTTTTTATTTTAATAACTTTATTTTATTTTATCTTACTTTATTTTATCATCTTTCTTTCTTTTTTTCCTTCCTTCCCTCCTTCCTTCCTTCCTCCCTCCCTCTTTTTTTCCTTCCTTCCTTTCTTTCTTTCTTTTTTCTTTCTCTCTTTCTTTCTTTCTACATTTTCTCCCTTTCATTCTGAGCCGGGTGGATGAAAGGCACTTGGTGCTACAGCCAGGAGTCAGCGGTGTGCCTCTGAGGTGGGAGAGCCAACTTCAGGACACTGGTCCACAAAAGACCTCCCAGCTCCACATAATATCAAACAGCAAAAATCTCCCAGAGATCTCCATCTCAACACCAGCACCCAGCTTCACTCAACGACCAGCAAGCTACAGTGCTGGACACCCTATGCCAAACAAATAGCAAGACAGGAACACAACCCCACCCATTAGCAGAGAGGCTGACTAAAATCATAATAAGTCCACAGACACCCCAAAACACACCACCAGACGTGGACCTGCCCACCAGAAAGACAAGATCCAGCCTCATCCACCAGAACACAAGCATCAGTCCCCTCCACCAGGAAGCCTACACAACCCACTGAAGAACCCTTAGCCACTGGGGACAGACACCAAAAAGAACGGGAACTACGAACCTGCAGCCTGCAAAAAGGAGACCCCAAACAGTAAGATAAATGAGAAGACAGAAAAATGAGAAGACAGAAAAACACACAGCAGATGAAGGAGGAAGATAAAAACCCACCCGACCGAACAAATGAAGAGGAAATAGGCAGTCTACCTGAAAAAGAATTCAGAATAATGATAGTAAAGATGATGCAAATCTTGGAAATAGAATGGAGAAAATAAAAGAAATGTTTAACAAGGACCTAGAAGAACGAAAGAGCAAACAAACAGTGATGAACAGCACAATAAATGAAATTAAAAATTCTCTAGAAGGGATCAATAGCAGAATAAATGAGGCAGAAGAACGGATAAGTGACCTGGAAGATAAAATAGTGGAAATAACTACTGCAGAGCAGAATAAAGAAAAAAGAATGAAAAGAACTGAGGACAGTCTCAGAGACCTCTGGGACAACATTAAATGCACCAACATTCGAATTATAAAGGTTCCAGAAGAAGAAGAGAAAAATAAAGGGACTGAGAAAATATTTGAAGAGATTATAGTTGAAAACTTCCCTAATAAGGGAAAGGAAATAGTTAATCAAGTTGAGGAAGCACAGAGAGTCCCATACAGGATAAATCCAAGGAGAAATACGCCAAGACACATATTAATCAAACTGTCAAAAATTAAATACAAAGAAAACATATTAAAAGCAGCAAGGGAAAAACAACAAATAACACACAAGGGAATCCTCATAAGGTTAACAGCTGATCTTTCAGCAGAAACTCTGCAAGCCAGAAGGGACTGGCAGGACATATTTAAAGTGATGAAGGAGAAAAACCTGCAACCAAGATTACTCTGCCCAGCAAGGATCTCATTCAGATTTGATGGAGAAATTAAAACCTTTACAGACAAGCAAAAGCTGAGAGAGTTCAGCACCACCAAACCAGCTTTACAACAAATGCTAAACGAACTTCTCTAGGCAAGAAACACGAGAGAAGGAAAGACCTACAATAACAAACCCAAAACAATTAAGAAAATGGGAATAAGAACATACATATCGATAATTACCTTAAATGTAAATGGACTAAATGCTCCCACCAAAAGACAGGTTGGCTGAATGGATATAAAAACAAGACCCATATATTTGCTGTCTACAAGAGACCCACTTCAGACCTAGAGACACATACAGACTGAAAGTAAGGGGATGGAAAAATATATTCCATGCAAATGGAAACCAAAAGAAAGCTGGAGTAGCAATTCTCATATCAGACAAAATAGACTTTAAAATAAAGACTATTAGAAGAGACAAAGAAGGATACTACATAATGATCAAGGGATCAATCCAAGAAGAGGATATAACAATTGTAAATATGTATGCACCCAACATAGGAGCACATCAACACCTAAGGCAAATACTAACAGCCATAAAAGAGAAAATCGACAGTAACACATTCATAGTAGGGGACTTTAACACCCCACTTTCACCAATGGACAGATCATCCAAAATGAAAATAAATAAGGAAACATAAGCTTTAAATGATACATTAAACAAGATGACTTAATTGATATTTATAGGACATTCCATCCAAAAACAACAGAATACACACTTTTCTCAAGTGCTCATCAAACATTCTCCAGGATAGACCATATCTTGGGTCACAAATCAAGCCTTAGTAAATTTAAGAAAACTGAAGTTGTATCAAGTATCTATTCTGACCACAACGCTATGAGACTACGTATAAATTACAGGAAAAGATCTGTAAAAAATACAAACACATGGAGGCTAAACAATACACTACTTAATAACAAAGTGATCACTGAAGAAATCAAAGAGGAAATCAAAAAATACCTAGAAACAAATGACAATGGAGACATGACGACCCAAAACCTATGGGATGCAGCAAAAGCAGTTCTAAGAGGGAAGTTTATAGCAATACAATCCTACCTTAAGAGACAGGAAACATCTCGAATAAACAACCTAACCCTGCACCTAAAGCAATTAGACAAAGAAGAATAAAAAAACTCTAAAGTTAGCAGAAGGAAAGAAATCATAAAAATCAGATCAGAAATAAATGAAAAAGAAATGAAGGAAATGATAGCAAAGATCAATAAAACTAAAAGCTGGTTCTTTGAGAAGATAAACAAAATTGATAAACCATTAGCCAGACTCATCGAGAAAAAAAGGGAGAAGACTCAAATCAATAGAATTAGAAATGAAAAAGGAGAAGTAACAACTGACACTGCAGAAGTACAAAAGATCATGAGAGATTACTACAAGCAACTATATGCCAATAAAATGGACAAACTTGAAGAAATGGACAAAGTCTTAGAAATGCACAACCTGCCAAGACTGAATCAGGAAGAAATAGAAAATATGAACAGGCCAATCACAAGCACTGAAATTGAAACTGTGATTAAAAATCTTCCAACAAACAAAAGCCCAGGACCAGATGGCTTCACAGGCGAATTCTATCAAACATTTAGAGAAGAGCTAACACCTATCCTTCTCAAACCCTTCCGAAATATAGCAGAGGGAGGAACAATCTCAAACTATTCTATGAGGCCACCATCACCTTGATACCAAAACTAGACAAGGATGTCACAAAGAAAGAAAACTAGAGGCCAATATCACTGATGAACATAGATGCAAAAATCCTCAACAAAATACTAGCAAACAGAATCCAACAGCACATTAAAAGGATCATACACCATGATCAAGTGGGGTTTATTCCAGGAATGCGAAGATTCTTCAATATACGCAAATCAATCAACGTGATACACCATATTAACAAATTGAAGGAGAAAAACCATATGATCATCTCAATAGATGCAGAGAAAGCTTTTGACAAAATTCAACACCGATTTATGAGAAAAACCCTGCAGAAAGTAGGCATAGAGGGAACTTTCCTCAACATAATAAAGGCCATATATGACAAACCCACAGCCAACATCATCCTCAATGGTGAAAAACTGAAAGCATTTCCACTAAGATCAGGAAAAAGACAAGGTTGCCCACTCTCACCACTCTTATTCAACATAGTTTTGGAAGTTTTAGCCACAGCAATCAGAGAAGAACAGGAAATAAAAGGAATCCAAATCGGAAAAGAAGAAGTAAAGCTGTAACTGTTTGCAGATGACATGATACTCTACATAGAGAATCCTAAAGATGCTACCAGAAAACTACTAGAGCTAATCAATGTAGTAAAGTAGCAGGATACAAAATTAATGCACAGAAATCTCTGGCATTCCTATAAACTAATGATGAAAAATCTGAAAGTGAAATTAAGAAAACACTCCCATTTACCATTGCAACAAATGAATAAAATATCTAGGAATAAAACTACTTAAGGAGCCAAAAGACCTGTATGCAGAAAATTATAAGACACTGATGAAAAAAATTAAAGATGACACAAATAGATGGAGAGATATACCATGTTCTTGGGATTGGAAGAATCAACATTGTGAAAAGGACTCTACTACCCAAAGCAATCTACAGATTCAATGCAATCCCTATCAAGCTACCACTGGCATTTTTCACAGAACTAGAACAAAAAAATTTCACAATTTGTATGGAAACACAAAAGACCCCGAATAGCCAAAGCAATTTTGAGAACGAAAAACGGAGCTGGAGGAATCAGGCTCCCTGACTTTAGACTATACTACAAAGCTACAGTAATCAAGACAGTATGGTACTGGCACAAAAACAGAAAGATAGATCAGTGAAGCAGGATAGAAAGCCCAGAGATAAACCCATGCACATATGGTCACCTTATCTTTGATAAAGCAGGCAGGAATGTAGAGTGGAGAAAGGACAGCCTCTTCAATAAGCGGTGCTGGGGAAACTGGATGGGTACCTGTAAAAGTATGAGAGTAGATCACTCCCTAACACTATACACAAAAATAAGCTCAAAATGGATTAAAGACCTAAATGGAAGGCCAGAAACTATCTAAGTCTTAGAGGAAAACATAGGCAGAACACTCTATGACATAAATCACAGCAAGATCCTTTTTGACCCACCTCCTAGAGAAATGGACATAAAAACAAAAATAAACAAATGGGACCTAATGAAACTTCGAAGCTTTTTCACAGCAAAGGAAACCATAAACAAGACCAAAAGACAACCCACAGAATGGGAGAAAATATTTGCAAATGAAGCAACTGAGAAAGGATTAATCTCCAAACTTTACAAGCAGCTCATGCAGCTCAATTAGAAAAAAACAAACAACCCAATCCAAAAATGGGCAGAAGGCCTAAACAGACATTTTTCCAAAGAAGATATAGACTGCCAACAAACACATGAAAGAATGCTCAACATCATTAATCATTAGAGAAATGCAAATCAAAACTACAATGAGATATCATCTCATACCAGTCAGAATGGTCATCATCAAAAAATCTAGAAACAATAAATGCTGTAAAGGGTGTGAAGAAAAGGGAACACTCTTGCACTGCTGGTGGGAATGTGAGTTGGTACAGCCACTATGGAGAACAGTATGGAGGTTCCTTAAAAAACTACAAATAGAACTACCATATGACCCAGCAATCCCACTACTGGGCATATACCCTGAGAAAACCATAATTCAAAAAGAGTCATGTACGGAAATGTTCATTGCAGCTCTATTTACAATAGCCAGGAGATGGAAACAACCTGAGTGTCCATCATCGGATAAATGGATAAAGAATATGTGGCACATATATACAATGGAATATTGCTCAGCCATAAAAAGAAATGAAATTGAGCTATTTGTAATGAGGTGGATGGACCTGGAGTCTGTCATACACAGTGAAGTAAGTCAGAAACAGAAAGACAAATACCATATGCTAACACATATACATGGAATTTAAGAAAAAAAATGTCTTGAAGAACCTAGGGGTAAGACAGGAATAAAGACACAGACCTATTAGAGAATGGACTTGAGGAAATGGGGAGGAGGAAGGGTAAGCTGTGACAAAGCAAGAGAGAGGCATGGACATATATACACTACCAAACTTAAGGTAGATAGCTAGTGGGAAGCAGCCACATAGCACAGGGAGATGAGCTCGATGCTTTGTGACCACCTAGAGGGGTGGGATAGGGAGGGTGGGAGCGACGGAGATGCAAGAGGGAAGAGATATGGGAACATATGTATATGTATAACTGATTCACTTGGTTATAAAGCAGAAACTAACACCATTGTAAAGCAATTATACTCCAATAAAGATGTAAAAAAATAAAATAAAATAAAAACAAAAGAAAACAAGCGTCCCAGGCACACCTGCAGGTAGTCCATGCAGGGCCATGGACTACCTTATGAGAAATACTAGATTGTTCTTCCTGAGTTATCAAGGTTTATACCAAATGTTTATGGACTTTCTCAAATGAAATCTTATTTTAAAAGAAAAAGAACAGGGCTTCCCTGGTGGCGCAGTGGTTGAGACTCCGCCTGCCAATGCAGGGGACACGGGTTTGTGCCCCAGTCCGGGAAGATCCCACATGCCGCGGAGCGGTTGGGCCCGTGAGCCATGGCCGCTGAGCCTGCGCGTCCGAAGCCTGTGCTCCGCAACGGGAGAGGCCGCAACAGTGAGAGGCCCGCATACAGCAAAAAAAAAAAAAAAGAAAGAAAGAAAACTGTTTGTAAAAAGGATCAAAACAAGGGGGTTTTGGTTAGTGTTGGGAAGGAGGCCCCAAGACTTTTTTTTTGGTTCTTCGTCTCCCCACTGTGACTGCAACCTTGGAATCAGCTCTAGAAGTCCGTAAGTCTATGAGCAGTGGCAAAAAAACTTCCAGTGTCAATCCCATTCAATATAATCAAAATAAAAATAACTCATTATTTAGGCTTGACTAAAAGACAAAGGCAAGCTGGGAAATAAACCTTGGGTATATTTTAGCCAGAATTTGTAAAATGTGTTTACTAGTATGACTTGATTATGCACACAATTTGCATATGTGAAAGCACCATGTCTAACACATAGTAGGTATGCAATACAGCTTAAGTGAATAGGTACCTGATACATTCAGAACCTTCGATAAAATAGATTTAAGGCAAGAGACATTATTCTGTGATTCTAAGTTTTGGGTTCAATTTACCACATAGTAATAGCCACAATTTTTTCCACTGGAATGCTTCTAGGCAACAAAAGTAATGGATTTGTTAAGGTACCCATGGCAAACCACAGCACCCTGAACACCTGCTGAAAAGAAAGAATTTTCTAGTTACAAATGTACTTTGAACGTGCTGTCTAGAGCAGATCTACTCTGCATGAAACAAGTAGCCAAAGTCAGAAAGGAATGGAATGGAATATTCAAATAGAGAAAAATAGGTGGGTGGCTACATATTGGTGTAAATGGAACATCATGTAGAGAAATGTGTTCTTTCTCTGTGAATTTACATTTTATCCACAAATCATATAATTAATACTAGGCCATTATTCATTAACTTTTCGCATGGGGCCTATCTTATTTCTCTAATAATGCATATGACAAATTCTTAAATATATGAGCCACGATAAATACTTTTCTACGGGGCTAAAAAAAAATTTAGAAAAACACTGATGCTGTTGATATTATTCAATAATATCCAATGAATATCTTCAATGACATGGGTCTATTCACCCAGTAACCATTCCTGGTTCCCTAGCTGCTGATGACATTGTCCCTGTTTCCAGACCCTTATGATTCATTGTGAGTTGATAGTACAGTATTCTGAATGTTAAAAGCATCCAAATTATTTTCTAGTCGAAATAGTTTTGCAAATACTGGGTAAAACAGTTATATATATTTTTTCTGCAATATATTTTGGAGCCTTTAATATTTTTTCTTTTTTTTGGCATTGCGAGGTTTAAAGAGTTAACAAAGTATGGAGCATTTACCAAATTTCTTTGACCACAGAGTTTTTTTTTCCCCCCCATGAAACATGTTGAGAGACTAGAACTATATATTTTTGGAAATACTGGATTAAATATCTAATCTTCCCAGGGGTGATTTGCATTTTGATGGGAGGTTCTAGAAGACCAAAAAGACTTCATGACCTAAACGAGTGACACTCTAATGGTGGGATTTCAGGCGTTAAGAAAGTCAGGAAAGTTATGAAGAGGAGGAGAGACTATTTTGGCATGGGTCTAATGTATCCTGCCTGATAACACTGCCCCTCCAGTGACCTCATGGAAGCTCTTATTAAGAGCTACAATTTTGCAACATGTCATCCCGATTTGGATTCAAACTGAATTGTTCTATTATTCACAGACTTCATGTTATCACTTGCCCCGCCGCTCCCCCACTTCAGAGTTGCACTCCTTCCCTGTGAAACTTCTTATTGAGCCTAGAAAAGCAGTCTGAGAAATTGCATGACTCCTCCATTCTCAGAAATGATATCCTTAGTTTTTAGCCTAAAATCAGGATCCTATCTTAAGAGAAGCCATTGCCTGTCTGGTTGGGGACACTTCAAGGTTATCAACTCAGCACACGTCCCCTGAGCAACCAAAATGTGCAAAGTCCTATGCTTTATGTTTGCCTAATGTCATAGTTTTCTCTGTTCCTTAGGAACAATCTAGATTAATGGAACAAACCTAAATTTAGTAGCCTGATTATTTAATGTTTAACCAAATGTCATGATCTTATTTAGAATGCAAAATGAAAGCAAAGTAATATCTTCGTTAAGGTCTCCACTCAAACTATTTTCTATATAAGCTGTACCTATAATTGGGTCATGATCTGTCCCTAAAGCTTTCTGCTTCAGAATATTGTTGTGTACTCCATTATTAAAAACTCTATTCAGAGATTTGGGGAGTCTCTCGTGGAATATACACACTTAACTATTAGACTGTGATCATCAATTTTTTATGGATTACCCACAGTCAGTAAATGTTAATAAATGTGGTTGATATATTCATTTTAAATAATCAATATTAAAGAAATTTCATGGATGCTTTTCTGGTGGGAAATTGTTATTTCCTACTCTTTCAAAGACATTATTATTACCACTAATGTAATTCCCTTTCCCAGGGCTCAATAATGCCATATAGCCATCATTTCACTAATTTTGCTTCATTATAAAATTTTTCAGAAATGGGGCAGATGCAATTATCAATATTTAATATGACAAAGAGATGGGAAATGATCAAGAGTTTTTTCTATAATTCATAACAGGCAAACTTATTAACTGGCCTTGGCAATGAAAAGGTTATTTGCTCTCCTTTTTTGTTTTTTCTTTTCCCCGTTGGGATAATGTGTTGATTACTGAGCTTAGACTGGGCTTGCCACCCAGTGGTGTCTCAGTTCTGGATTTGTTTTGTTCATCTTGGCCTGGGTGTGTCTTGGGGGAGGGAGGATCTGTGAAGTGGAGTTTGCTGTATAGGCAGCTGGAGACAGCCTGGTAGGCAATGGAAAAGACAACATGGGTCAACCCCCCAGCCAGCCCTGGAGACTAAGTCGGAGGCCTGTGAAGAAAAGGAAGGAACTGAAAGAGCTGTTTTAACTCAATGACTGGTGAAGAACCAGGAGGTAGGCCCATTGCCTGAGTGCCCTGGATGAGACCGGAACCATATATTTGTTGACTGTATGTCCTGGTTTGCCTGGGATAGGTCAAGTCTATTCTTCTGTCTTGGGGTAACTGTTAATTAGAGCCCCCTCTCACTCTCAAAACTGTTCAAGCTAAGAAAATAAATTATATATTCACCCTCAACATATAGAGTGAGGCAGAAAGGAGACTCTCTCCTTGGTGAACAAGGAAGGAACTGTGCGCCTCTGAGGTCAGAGGGCTGAAGGGAAGGCAGGGACATTTTGCCATCTCATGGAGGGCCTGGGCTGTGGTGACCAGTGTCCCCCAGATGGCTTTGTGGGTGCCAGGCATCACTTAGAGGCTGCACTGGAAGAATGTGAGCTGATCTGTTTGGGGACACATGGAGTGTTGTCCTGAGGACTACCTGAAATACTGAAGAGAGACTTGTTGGGAGGGAATTTTTGTCATGTGACCTCACTTGATCTCCAGGCTGGTAAGGCAGGGGGAACCTAATACAGGGCCTGGCAGTAATCACAAGGGCCCATATTAATTCTAAGAATTTATTTGTTTAATGCATTCAGCAACATTTTGGAATGGGTATGATTCAGTCACAGTGAATCTTAAGTAGTTTCCCCAAGTTAAACGGATCTAAATAATGCTGAACCCTTTATCAAATAGTAGAGTTCAGCAATTTATCAGTCTGGATCTGGGTCTTTTGAAATCCTGCGGCTCCTGTCTGAGGCAATCACTCAAAAATTCTCAGTGATGACAAGATGAGGATGATGACTAAGTTCGCTTCCAGGTGTGGAGCCAGCTTGAAAATAACTATAGTGCATTTTTGACTGATTAGCTCATGCTCTCACTTTAACATGATCATGTCTGTCTGACTTATTTTTATTATGTTATATAACCAAAACCTTTCCCAACACAGGAATAAAAATAGAACTGCCATAAGTAGTTATGCATTATTTGTTCTAGGGACGGTTTCATATTTTGTTGGTTCTCAGAGAACTGCCTTAAATTTACTTGTGCTTCATTAAAATAAGGGTTCAAGTCAAATTACTACCCTCATTTTTGTTTTGGGTGATTTAACCTTTGGATTGAAAAGGACATTTGCATTAGTGCTCTGAATAAGTTAATTTTAAAAAACCTCAACAAATCTAAAAGAACTGATGTACCTCCTCAAGTTGAATAATCAATTCCTTTCCTTCCCCCACCATCGCTACTTTTTTATTGGTATATATAGGATGTTTCCTTATAATGCATTAATAAAAAGGCTTTTTTTCCTGCTTTTCCACATTTTCTTTTGTGCGTAGGATTCGCTCTCTTAAAGAAAGACACTAAGTTCTTTTAAATGTTTTAGCCCCGACAGCAAAATAACTAGCAAATATAGATATTTATGAATTTGCATTCATGTACTTTAATTTTATATTGTATTTTGTTTCTTGGGGAAATGACTCTGAATATTATGAATTATTCTATTTTTAAATAATCTGATTATTTTGTTTTCCCAATGTTTTAGTATGTTTAATTCTTTCATATTTGTGTATTGTATATTTACATTACCCTTTTTATTTTATGATGTCCTAAGAAAAGGAACCATTTTTATCATTGAATTTTTCCATTGTAAGCTCAGCTTTTTCTCTTTTTTTTTAATCAGAAAAGCAAATGTGAAAAATGGTTGTTTAGCACTGACTGAATTATTTGGGTATAGAAATTATCTGACTACTGCATCTTTTAAAAATAAAAATGATCTAATTATAAAAAATACATTCCTTGGGCCTTTGGCTTTTCTTCCTTACCTACAGTAACCTGTCCAGCTATGCTATTTTAACACATCATCTTTCACCTTCTCCAGGATCTTCCTCCATGAAACAGCTCCTTTTTCCTGAAATAATCAACTCTTGACTGGCCCCTTCCATTCTACCTACAGACACCATCAACCCTTCCTTATTTATAAAAGCAAATGAAAGCAAACAGACAAACAAAACACCACCATTTTCTTCACTGTCTTGCAGCTTCCTTTACTTTCTTTTTTTTTTTTTTTTTTTTTTTTTGCGGTACGCGGGTCTCTTATTGTTGTGGCCTCTCCCGTTGCGGAGCACAGACTCCGGACGCGCAGGCTCAGCGGCCATGGCTCACGGGCCCAGCCGCTCCGCGGCATGTGGGATCTTCCTGGCCTGGGGCACGAACCCGCGTCCCCTGCATCGGCAGGCGGACTCTCAACCACTGCGCCACCAGGGAAGCCCCCTTTACTTTCTTTACTACTAGATATCTTGAAAAAGCCACCCTGGGCTACTTTGCATCAATAACCTCTCTCTTATCATCTGACTTGCTCCTGTCTCAACTGCCCTTGATGTCTTAAAGGTCCCCAGTAACAGACAATTCTCCGATGTGCTGCTACAGCCTCCTCAACCTGTCTGAGCACTTGATGATTTAATCACATCCTCCCTTTCTTAAAACTCTGTTTTCCTTGGTTTATTTTGATGTGGTCCTGTTTATAATTGCTGGACCATTTTGAACTATCACCACTGCCCCCAATGCAATATGATATATTCATCCAGACTCTAGTTCATCATTTAGGAAAAATAATAATTCAGTCATGTAAACATTTAACATAAGGATATAATACAAATGGCATAGAATTTTCTGCCTTTGAACACTTTCACCATCAAAGCTCCTGAAAATTAAGTTGAGGTCAGCAAGCCTTCTGGTTTTACGGCTGGTACCTTGGGCCCCAAGACCTTAATGCTTCCCATACTAGAACTTTCAGTGATTCAGTGGCAGAGTTAGCACAAAACTACAGGGATGTGGTACAATTTTAGTCATCTCATGAGCATTCTTATCTGTTATTAAAAAGAGAGAAAGATTTAAATGAAGCCTATCTGTGACTGATGTCAGCTGAGTAATAAGGCAGTGAACATTTCTAAGTAATTTAAAGGTTAAGAGCTGCTTCTTGACACTTCTGATCCTCTACACATGGTCTGGCCTTGGCAGCCCCTGTACTCATACACTCTGATGTGCTTCAGAATTTATTTCAGCACAGTCTATCCTCCTCTCCCTCTTCTCTTCCTAGATGGTTATTCACATTCTTTTACATTATGTTTATTCAATCAGCATTTACTGAATGCCTACTAGGGGTGAGTTCCTTTACTAATACTGAATATAGAGAGATTAATAAGACACAGCCTTTGTTCTGGCATGTAGTCCATTAGAGGAGATGGACACAGTCAAATATTCATGAACAGACGCAGAGTTCAAGTCTCCCCACAACTATGGTGCCTGCTGGATGCTGGTGGGGGACCCTGATGGCCAAGGAGATGGGAAGAACCCCCAAGTGAACTGGTAGGACGTGGGGGACTAAGTGGGGAGGAGAAGTGGAGGCCAGACAGGATCGGTGCCCCTGAGGGGTAGCTGAGAGGGGGGAGGGATTCACATGCCTGGAAGGACCCTCAGGGGCTCAGATCAGAGGGGGAAGAGGTCCAGCGTTTCCCTTGCCCAATCGGCCAGGGAAGTCTGCCTGGCTCTTGGGCCAGGTCCTATGCCCTCAGGCGTCCTCTCCAGGACCAGAGGAGGAGGAAAGGAGCAGAGGGCGTTTGCCTCGCCCACTGGGGCCCAGGTTAGGGGTTGGAGGGGAGCCTGCTGAGCTCCCAGGCCACTTCCAAACCCTCCAAAGCCCCCTCCAGGCTGCGTGCGTCCTAGGGGCATAGAAGGAAGGCCAGGGAGATCAGGGGATGCAGGCAGGAGGGTCCTCCACGACAGGAGGAGCAGGAGAGGAGCAGAGGGCATCTTCCCTGCCCACTTGAGCCTAGGAAGCCTGCTGGGCTCCCAGGTGGGGCCCCCCGCCCTCTGAAACCAGAGGTGGGAGGCACGCCTGGGCCCCTTCTGTTCTGTTGAGCCTAAGCCCCCCAATCCCCCTGGACTTTTCCAGCCCTGTGAGTCCTAAGCATAGGCCTTGCCCACTGCCCAAACTTCACCCCTGCTTAGGCCCCGCCCTCCACAGCCAAGGCCTTTTCCACCTTTTTTTTTCTCTTCTTTTTTAGTACTGTGGTTCTGTTTTACCTTCCAGTTGTTGTTTCATCTATATTTTTATTTATATATATTTATTTTTATTTTTTACTTTGTTATACTTTCTTTTTTTTGCCACCCCATGCGGCTTGAAGCTTCTTGGTTCAGGAGCTGGGGGTCAGGCTGAAGCTCCTGTGGTGGAAGCTCTGAGTCTGAACCACTGAAGTAACAGAGAATCTCAGACCCCAGAGAATATTCATCAGAGTGAGGTCTCCCAGAGGTCCTCAGCTCAGCACCAAGACCCAGCTCTACCCAACAGCCTAAAAACTGCAGTGTTGGAAGCCTCAGGCCAAACACCCAGTAAGACAGGAACACAATCCCACTCATAAAAAAAAGAAAAAAAATGAGATGGCAAAAAAATATGTCACAGGTGAAGGAGCCAGGTAAAAACCTATAAGACCAAATAAATGAAGAGGAAATAGGCAATCTACCTGAAAAAGAATGCAGAGTAATGATAGTTAAGATGATCCAGAATGGATTGAGAAAATACAATAAATGTTTAACAAAGATCTAGAAGAACAAACACAGATGAACAACACAATGACTGAAATGAAAAATACACTAGAAGGAATCAATAAAGAATAACTGAGGCAGAAGAACGAATAAGTGAGCTCAAAGACAAAATGGTGGAAATAACTACTGCAGAGCAGAATAAAGAAAAAAGAATGGAAAGAATTGAGGACAGTCTCAGAGACCTCTGGGATAACACTACACACACCAACATTCAAATTATAGGGGTCCCAGAAAAAAAGAGAAAAAGAAAGGGTATGAGAAAATTTTGAAGAGATTATAGTGGAAAACTTCCCTAACATGGGAAAGGGAATAGTCACCCAAGTCCAGGAAGTACAGAGAGTCGCATACAGGATAAACCCTAGGAGAAACACACCAAGACACATATTAATCAAACAAAAATTAAATTCAAAGAAAAAATATTAAAAGCAGCAAGGGAAAAAAAAATAGCATACAAAGGAATCCCCATAAGGTTATCAGTCGATTTTTCAGCAGAAACTCTGCAGGCCAGAAGGGAGTGTCAGATTATACTTAAGTGATGAAAGAGAAAAACCTACAACCAAGATTACTCAGCAAGGATCTCATTTAGATTTGACGGAGAAATCAAAAGCTTTTCAGACAAGCAAAAGCTAAGAGAATTCACCACCAAACCAGCTTTACAACAAATGCTAAACGAACTTCTCTAGGCAGGAAACACAAGAGAAAAAAAAGACCCACAAAAACAAACCACAAACAATTAACAAAACGGTAATAGGAACATACATATCGATAATAACCTTGAGTGTAAATGGATTAAATGCCGCAACCAAAAGACACAAACTGGCTGAATGCATACAAAAACAAGACCCATATATATGCTGTCTACAAGAGACCCACTTCAGACCTAGGGACACATGAAGGGCTGGGAAAAGATATTCCATGCAAATGGAAATCAAAAGAAAGCTGGAGTAGCAATACTCATATCAGAAAAAAATAGACTTTAAAATAGACTGTTATAAGAGATAAGGAAGGACCCTACATAATGATCAGGAGATCAATCCAAGAAGAAGATATAACAATTATAAATGTTTGTGCGCCCAACATAGGAGAACCTCAATACATAAGGCAAATGCTAACAACTATGAAAGGGGAAATCAACAGTAACACAATAATAGTAGGGGACCTTAGCACCCCACTTATACCAATGGACAGATCATCCAAATGAAAATATATAAGGAAACACAAGCTTTAAATGACACAATAGACCATATAGATTTAATTGATATTTATAGAACATTCCACCCGAAAGTGGCAGAGTACACTTTCTTCTCAAGTGCACATGGAACATTCTCCAGGATAGATCACATCTTGAGTCACAAATAAAGCCTCAGAAAATTTTACAAAATTGAAATCATATCAAGCATCTTTTCTCACCACAACACTATGAGATTGGAAATCAATTACAGGAAAAAAACTATAAAAGCCACAAACGCATGGAGGCTAAACAGTGCACTACTAAATAACCAAGAGATCACTGAAGAAATCAAAGAAGAAAATTTTAAAAATACATAGAAACAAATGACAATGAAAACATAATGACCCAAAACCTATGGGATGCAGCAAAAGCAGTTCTAAGAGGGAAGTTTATAGCAATTCAATCTCACCTCAAGAAACAAGAAAAGTCTCAAATAAACAATCTAACCCTACACCTAAAGCAACTAGAGAAAGAAGAACAAAGAAAACCCAAAGATAGTAGAAGGAAAGAAATCATAAAGATCAGAGCAGAAATAAATGAAATAGAAACAAAGAAAACAATAGCAAAGATCAATAAAACAAAAAGCTGGTTCTTTGAGAAGATAAACAAAATTGATAAGCCTTTAGCCAGACACATCAAGAACAAGAGGGAGAGGACTCAAATCAATAAAATTAGAAATGAAAAAGGAGAGGTTACAACAGACACTGCCGAAATACAAAGCATTGTAAGAGACTACTACAAACAACTATATGCCAATAAAATGGACAATCACAAAGAAATGGACAAATTCTTGAAAAGGTACCATTTTCCTAGACTGAATCAGGAAGTTAGAAAATATAAACAGACCTACCACAAGTAGTGAAATTAAAACTGTAATTAAAAATCTTCCAACAAACAAATGTCCAGGACCAGATGGCTTCACAGGGGAATTCTACGAAACATTTAGAGAAGAGCTAACACTGATCCTTCTTAAACGCTTCCAAAAAATTGCAGAGGGAAGAACACTCCCAAATTCATTCTATGAGGCCACCATCACCCAGAAACCCAAAGCAGGAAAAGATATCACACAAAAAAATTATAGACCAGTATCACTGATGATCATAGATGCAAAAATCCTGAACAAAATACTAGCAAACAGAATCCAACAACATATTAAAAGGATCACACGCCATGAACAAGTGGGATTTAACCCTGGGGATGCAAGGATTCTTCAATATATGCAAATCAATCAATGTGATACACCATATTAACAAACTGAAGAATAAAAACCATATGATCTCAATACATGCAGAAAAAAGCTTTTGACAAAATCCAACACCCATTTATGATAAGAACTCTCCAGAAATTGGGCAGAGAGGGAACCTACCTCAACATAAGAAAGGCCATATATGACAAACCCACAGCACACATCGTACTCAATGGTGAAAAACTGAAAGCATTTCCACTAAGATCAGGAACAAGACATGGATGTCCACTCTCCTCACTCTTATTCAACATAGTTTTGGAAGTCCTAGTCATGGCAATCAGAAAAGAAAAAGAAATGAAAGGAATCCAAATTGGAAAGGAAGAAGTAAAACTGTCACTGTATGCACATGACATGATACTATACATAGAGAATCCTAAAGATGCCACCAGAAAACTGCTAGAACTAATCAATGAATTTGGTAAGGTTGCAAGATACAAAATTAATGCACAGAAATCTCTCACATTCCTATACATTAACAATAAAAAATCAGAAAGAGAAATTGAGGAAACAATCCCATTTACCATCGCAAAAAAAGAATAAAATACCTAGGAATAAACCTACCTAAGGAGGCAAAAGATTTCTACTCAGAAAACTATAAAACACTGATGAAAGAAATCAAAGATGACATAAACAGATGGAGAAATATACCATGTTCTTGGATTGGAAGAATCAACATTGTGAAAAAGACTATACTACCCAAAGCAATCTACAGATTCAATGCAATCCCTATCAAACTACCAATGAAATTCTTCACAGAATTAGAACAAAAATGTTACAATTCACATGGAAACACAACTTACTCCGAAGAGCCAAAGCAATCTTGAGAAAGAAAAACGGAGCTGGAGGAATCAGGCTCCCCAACTTCAAACTATACTACAAAGCTACAGTAATCAAGACAGTATGGTACTGGCACAGAAACAGAAATATAGATCAATGGTACAGGACAGAAAGCCCAGAGATAAACCCACGCACATATGGTCACCTTATCTTTGATAAAGGAGGCAAGAACATACAGTGGAGAAAAGACAGCCTCTTCAATAAGTGGTGCTGGGAAAACTGGACAGCTACATGTAAAAGAATGAAATTAGAACACTACCTAACACCATACACAAAAATAAACTCCAAATGTAATAAACTCCAAAGACCTAAATGTAAACCAGACACTATAAAGCTCTTAGAGGAAAACATAGGAAAAAACACTCTTTGACATAAACAACAGAAAGATCTTTTTTGACCCACCTCCTAGAGTAATGGAAATAAAAACAAAAACAAATGGGACCTAATGAAACTTCAAATCTTTTGCATAGCCAAGGAAACCATAAACAAGACGAAAAGACAACCCTCAGAATGGGAGAAAATATTTACAAATGAAACAACAGACTAAGGATTAATCTCCAAAATATATAAACAGGACTTCCCTGGTGGTGCAGTGGTTAAGAATCTGCCTGCCAATGCAGCACACAGGTTTGAGCCCTGGTCCAGGAAGATCCCACATGCTACGGAGCAACTAAGCCCATGGGCCACAACTACTTAGCCTGCGCTCTAGAGCCCACAAACCACAACGACTGAGCCCACACGCCACAACTACTAAAGCCCACCTGCCTAGAGCTCATGCTCCGCAACAAGAGATGCCACTGCAATGAGAAGCCCGCGCACCTCAACGAAGAGTAGCTCCCGCTCACCGCAACTAGAGAAAGCCTGCACACATCAACGGAGACACAATGGAGCCAAAAATAAATTAATTTTTTTAAAAAAGACAGTTAAAAAATATTTACATACAAAATATATAAACAGCTCATGGAGCTCAATATGAAAAAACAATTCAATTAAAAAATGGACAGAAGACCTAAATAGACGTTTCACCAAAGAAGACATACAGATGGCCAAGAGACTCATGAGAAGATGCTCAACATGACTAATTATATGAGAAATGCAAATCAAAACTACAATGAGGTATCACCTCACACCAGTCAGAATGGCTATTATCAAAAAATCTAGAAACAATAAATGCTGGAAAGGGTGTGCTGATAAAGGAGCCCTCCTGCACTTTTGGTGGGAATGTGAATTGGTACAGCCACTATGGAGAACAGTATGGAGGTTCCTTAAAAATACAAAAATAGAACTACCATATGACCCAGCAATCCCACTACTGAGAAAATTCAAAAAGAGCCATGTTCCACAATGTTCATTGCAGCACTATTTACAATAGCCAGGACATGGAACCAACCTAAATGTCCATGAACAGATGAATGGATAAAGAAGATGTGGCACATATATACAATGGAATATTACTCAGCCATAAAAAGAAACGAAATTGAGTTATTTGTAGTGAGGTGGATGGACCTAAAATCTGTCATACAGAGTGAAGTAAGTCAGAAAGAGAAAAACAAATACTGTATGCTAACATATATATGGAATCTAAAAAAAAAAAATGGTACTGATGAACCTAAGGGCAGGACAGTAATAAAGACGTAGACATAGAGAATGGATTTGAGGACACGGGGTGGGGGGAGGGGGAAGCTGGGGCGAAGTGAGAGAGGGGCATCGACATATACACACTACTGAATGTAAAATAGATAGCTAGTGGGAAGCAGCAGCATAGCACAGGGAGATCAGCTCAGTGCTTTTGATGACCTAGAGGGGTGGGATAGGGAGGGTGGGAGGGAGATTCAAGAGGGAGGGGATATGGGGATATATGTATGCATATGGCCAATTCACTTTGTTGTACAACAGAAACTAACACAGTATTGTGAAGCAATTATACTCCAATAAAGATCTATTTAAAAAATATTCATAAAATACTTGCACTTTTGTCTATACACTAAATGTGCCTTTGAGAAACAACTCCTCCCTCACTCCAAGTTTACTTCTTGGAACTCAGATTGATTCAAGGGTAAGAACATGAGTCAAACAATTCCAAACAGGGCACTTGCATAAAATTCGATGTGTAAATACTGAGTGAGACAAGATGGCTTTTCTGTTTGGATTTCAAATTTGAGACAACTAGCAGCCTCTCATTCTTAGGGCTAGCCTAAGAATGAGAACAGACAGAGGGAACTATAATAACAGATGAAATGTGACCAAATCATCATGACATCGTTTGATCACTGATATTCAGCCATCCCTACTGGATTGCTTCCTTGAACCTCCAAGAGTTCAGACTAATACAGTTGTATAATAAGTGCATTGAGAGACCACATATAGGCATTACGCAATCACAGATGCAGAGTCCAACCTGGAAGGATAAGGCTAGGCTAGATGGAGTCCCCCAAATTTCTTGAAAAGTGTAAGTAGCACGCTTTGGACAGAAGCTCAGACCCTCAGAATGCAACATCCAGAAGCACCAAAGCCCCACAATATCAGTTCCTGCTGCTACATACTCAAAAACTACATTAATTGGGCTTCCCTAGTGGTGCAGTGGTTGAGAGTCCGCCTGCTGATGCAGGGGATACGGGTTCGTGCCCCGGTCTGGGAAGATCCCACATGCCGCAGAGCGGCTAGGCCTGTGAGGCATGGCCGCTGAGCCTGCGCGTCCGGAGCCTGTGCTCTGCAACGGGAGGGGCCACAACAGTGAGAGGCCCGCGTACCACAAAAAAACAAAAAAAAAAACAGAAAAAAACAAACTTCATTAATTTATTTTAATCATCAATGAAATTAAAAAATCAGTGAATAATTTGAAAAGTTTTCTTCATAAGAAATAGTGCAACTTAAAGTGTGGTGTATCACAAATAGAACTGTTTACTAAGTGTACAAATCCAGAAGGTTTGTCATGGGATTCTTTGGGCCCAACCCAATCCCGGTAGTCCAACACATGGCAGGGCTTCAATTTTATTTTATGCTCCCGTAGCTCCCTGCAGTTCACCTTTTAAAAACTCAGTACATTTAAAATGAGATTTCCTGAGAGAAAGCACTCTGGGGGTAGGGATGGCATCTGTCCCTCTTGTGTTTCACTGTTACCCACACATATGGCTCAGGGCCTGAACTGCTATGGGTGTTCCACACATTTGCTGTATGGAATTGTCTCAAAAGTAGGAACATCACACGTGGCAAAGCTGCAGTCAGGAATCTTTTTGTATGCTGAGGTAGATTGTAGAAGGAGAGGAAAAAATATGGAAAGTAAGAAGAAATGTCCCTGGTGGCAAAGAGGACAGGTGGCAGTTCTGCTGGACTGATATGGAAACACCTTCCTACTTATCCTCCCATCACAGTGTGTACTGTTTGGAAGGCCAGCTTAGAGAAAGGAGTTAGCTACTCCAGCAGAGGTGTAACTAGCACAAGTCCTTCTAGAGGCCGAAGTATAAACGTGTTCCATAGAGTTACAAAAGGTTGGGTGAACTAAGGCCTGGAGTGTCACGAAGGCTGCTTGTTTAATGATTTCTATTCTCTTTCTCTCTTTCTTTAAGAAAATACATCTGTGTGTGTGTATATATATATATACACACACATACATACATACACACATATATATATTTAATTTATTATAATACACAGTAAGATTATTGCCAGATATTTCAGCCTATGTAAAATTATCTATGATGTCAATTTCCTGGGAAAGTAGTGCCTGTAAAAATTTACTTAAATCATTTATTTAAAACAAAATAATATACACACATATAAACTTAGCCATTTCAAATATGAGGAAATGTGATCCTTGAATGTTAATTACATTTTTAAAAATGTAGAAATTTGCAAACATAGAAATGTGCAGAGAATGAACCCCTTTACATCAACGATTATCAACTCATGGCCAGTCTTCTTTCATTTATGTCCTCACTCATTCATGCGCTCCTCATATTTTTATGGAAAAGCTAGACTGCATATCATTTATTATAAATAGTTCCATATGTATAGGATATAGACTTTTAAAAAACACGACCAAAATAATTATATCACTTTTTTTGAAATTTACTTTTATGACTTGCAGTTATATTTAGTAACTAGAATTTGCTAACAAGGTTAATTTTTCATTTAGGATGGTAGAGCCTGATTTGATCAGTTCTCATAAAGGATGACTCATTTGAAATTTGTAATTTGTTTCATCATTCAAAAAATGATGAATTTATTTCTTTAAATAGATTAAATAAGACTTCTAGGGTCTCATTAACAGCATTAATTTGTTCAGGACACTCTTATCACTTATTAATGGCACCCTGTATTTCTTTTTTTTTTTTTTTGGTACGCGGGCCTCTCACTGTCGTGGCCTCTCCCATTGCGGAGCACAGGCTCCGGACGCACAGGCTCAGCGGCCATGGCTCACGGGCCTAGCCGCTCCGCGGCATGTGGGATCTTCCCGGACCGGGGCACGAACCCGTGTCCCCTGCATCGGCAGGCGTACTCTCAACCACTGCACCACCAGGGAAGCCCATCCCTGTATTTCTTAAGTCTAATGGGGAGAAGATTCATGTCATCAGTGCCATCTGACAATATTCATTCATTCCATAACTCTTGGAGTGTTTTGTACTTTGCAACTTAAAATACTTTAAAAATAGTTATTTTATTCCTTACAATAATCCTGTAAGTTGGTTATTATTAGATTCATCTTTATTTCAAACAAGTGGAACCACAGCTCAGAGAGATGAAGTACCCGAGGGTCTGAGTCAATCTCCCAAAACTGTGGGTTCATTTCACCGAATTACACTATTTTTCTATGAATCCTTCCATTACTGCTCTCCTGCAAAGATATCCGTATTTTACATGATCAAACTTTCAGGCCCCTAGGTAAAGAGGAAAGGTAAAAATGAGAGTATGTCTCACATTTCTAATCTGACTAGGCTGTTATGTTCAACATATTCATGTATTTCAGCCTCTTGCACACACATGCCTGATGACACAGCTTGCGCTTCTAAGCTAGTAATATTACCAGGGTCAGAAGGTGGAATCAAATAAATACCTTTTCCTCGCTGCAGAAAAATTACCCTTGTCTGAGAAGGATTTCTTGTCCAAGATAAAGTTCTCTTCCTTCAGCTTTGACTAAAGTCATGTTCTTAAGGACCTATAGGCAATATAATTTTCTAAAACAAATAAAGCAACTTGATTTTTTAAAATTTGTGGTATTTCTTGTTGCTTACTTTTGTCTTCCCACGCATTGATAAAATTCATTCCTGAAAGAATTTATTTTCACCATTTCTATTTTCAGTGACAATTTTATATTATGTATGTGTTTGTACTATGGATAAATATAAGAAGATTTGATTCACATTACAAATCTAGCACTGATTGTCAGAACACTCAGAAACAATGCAAATAGAGATTATGATGCTTCTCAAGGCAGAATTGCTCTTAATCAAATAAACGGATCATGGTTGTTTAATGGAGAAAATAAATAAGCTTTGAACATTGGAGAAGGAACAAGTAAATTGACCACTTGAGAACATTTTGAAATTAATATACTAAATAATTATTGCAACTTAGTGATCATTATCATTAATTGTTTTGCCTCTTCTTTCGGGAATAGCATTATTCCTCCTCCCTGCTCCCCCCCCCCATGTAACTGTAATGAGAGCCTCATCCTAATCAACTCTTTGGCTACAGTTACTGCTGGGGCAGGTCCCTGTCTGAGGCTGGTCCAGTCATAGCACCCTGCACCTCCAAACACAGTGGTAAGTCTAGGGGTAGACCTGTGACTCAATCCAGCCGGGAAAGATCCTTCTATGACTGCAGCTGGGGTTACGGATGAGAGTTTGTTTCCCCTTTGGACACAGATGAGTAAAGTATAAATCAGGAGCTTTTGGAAGCCAGATCTCCTTCTCAGAAAAACCTGTCTGAGGGAACGTAGCCCACCTGCAGAGAGATGTGGAGAAGAAACCTGAAGAGGGTGAGTCCGGGCAGTGTGAGAGCCCCTGGAGCTGCTGACCAGTCCAGCTCCGCCCTTTCCTTTCCCACATTTGGAATATGTAGCCAATAATCACTTCCCTCCCATTTTGGTGTGGTTTTTTTTTTGCTTAATCTGGTTTAAGTTTCTGTCATTTGCAAATTTAAAAATCATGTCTTTAATACTATACACAATATTTTATCTCTAACACAGAAATAGATATAGATTAGAATTCCTGTTCTATCAATTACTAGTTGTGTACTCTTGGGCAAATTACTTAAACTCTCTAAACTTCAGTTCGTTATAAGGATAATTTTTATTCATAATGGTTCACTTATAGGGTGGTTGTATGGATTAAATAAGATCTGTATATAAAATGCATAACTCTAAATCTCTAAATTATACCAGCTTTTTAAAAAAAAATTTTATTGAGGTAACATTGTTTTACAATACTATATGAGTTTCACGTGTACAACATTATATTTCTACTTCCGTATACACAATAGCATGCTCACCACCAAAATTTTAGTTTCTATCTGTCACCATACAGTTGATCCCTTTTAGCCATTTTGCCCCTCCAACCCAACCCTTCCCCTCTGTTAACCACTACTCTGTTCTCTGTAACTATGTGTTTGTTTTATTTATTGTTTGTTTTTTATATTCCACATATGAGTGAAATCATATGAAAGCATACCATACCTGCTCTTATTATTATCTGTGGCACACTTTGTTTACTCATTCAGTTAGAGAATGGGTAGACTGAATTCTTGGACTCAGTTCTAAATCCCTTCCTGTATCCATCTCCTTTGTCTATAGCTTTGCAGTTTCTCCCTCTAAAGGTGGATATATTCCAATTCCCCCCACTCCTTGACTTTGAACTTGGCTACGGGACTTATTTTGGCCACAGGGTATTAGCAGGCTTAAACCCAAGTAGAGGTTTGACTAGTACTTATACAAAAGGATTTGTTCTCTTGCACTCTGCCATTGTCCCAAGAAGAAACACATCCCAGCTGGTCCCAGGAGGATGTGAGACACGTGGAACAGAGCTGCCCCAGTGAACTCACAGGTTCTTGAGTAAAATAAATGCTCCCTGTTATTCTGAGCCTTTGAGATTTTATGGTCATTACACAGCAGTGACTGAGTGATACATTCCAATAGGTTTTAATTCAAACTGATTTCATTATAATAGAAAAAAACATTCAAGTATGTATATTCTACCAAGGAAAAGAATTATTCATTAAAAATGCTAGAATAAAAAGATTTTATGTCCACAGATATAGTAGAAAATGATCAAGGATCCTGGTTCTTTAGAATATGAGCAGAGCCCCGCACTCCCACGACTGCATTACAAGCACACTATTTTGTATACAGTCAATGGAGCTTATAGATGCCTTAATGCCCATTGAGTCTGCAGAGTCTGTAATGCTTAGATTCAGAATCTCTGGTATACGAAGTCATGGTATAGAAACACTGAGTTTGCTACGCAGCATTGAAAGTCTGTAGCTTTCAAAGCAAATCTGATTCTGGGAAATGATTTACAAGTATAGTGTGCAGGAGCTGTGCATTAAACACATATTTTGGCCTGACCTTACCTGATGTCCTCAGGAATGTTCGGTCTGAAGAATATGCATATAGTAATTATTTAATTTAATATGCATATTCACTTAGGACTTAGCATATATCACCTTATATGGTATTTTTTTCCTTTTTTATATGTGCATCCTTATGTGTCTACACATCACTGCTACATGAGTTCAACAGAAAAAAAGAATGATCGGGGCTGAATGTGGTTGAGAAGGCTTTCATGAAATACGGAGTCATAGGCTCCGCCCTGAAGGAAGTATGACTGAAATAAGTAGAAAAAATAGGGAACGCCGTTTGATGTGGATGTGAATCTGAGCAAACGTGTAGAGGTGAAAACACATGTAATGTCTTGTGATGGTTAATTTTATGTGTCAAGTTGACTGGGCCACAGGGTGCAGAGATACATGGTTAGATGTTATTCTAGGCCTGTCTGTGAGTGTTTCTTGATGAGATTAACATATGAATTGGCTGCCTGAGGAAAGCAGACTGCCCTCCCCAATGTGGGTGGGCCTCATTCAACTCATTGAAGATGTGAATAGAACAAAAAGGCTGATGAAGGAAGAAACTGTCCTCTCTGCCTGACTGTCTTTCATCTGGGATGTCTATCTTCTGGAAATTACACCACGGCCTCTCCTGGTCCTGAGACCTTTGGTCTTGCACCAGAACTATACTATCAGCTCTCTGGGGTCTCCATCTTGCCAACTGCAGATGTTGAGTCTTTCCAGCATCCATAATCACTTTGTGAGCCAATTCCTTATAATATTAAAATAAATTTCTTTCTCTCTTTATATATAAATATATATATATAAATTATAATTGAATATATTATATAAATTATATGTTATATATTAATATATATACTATTGTTTCTATTATATCTATTGGGTTCTGTTTCTGTGGAGAACCCAGGCTAATGAATGTGTTGAATGGGACATTTTTAGCATAATATTAATCTATTGCATAAGGTAAGGTGAAGATGTCCAGTTTAGCTAGTAGAAATAAAGAGAAGTTAAGCTAATACATTTAGAAGAAAACTGCCTAGAGGTCAGCTAAACTTTGTGAGAAGGGAGAGACAAAACAGTAGAGTAAACATGTGGAACTCTGGTCTGGTTTGCATTCTTTTAACTATAAGAGTGAGTGTAGCTTAGAGACAGTGGACTTTTGACCAGGTCTAGTTAAAGCTTGTCAAAACTCCATGTACATTCTCCTTTTCACCCTGCCAATCATATCTCTGCCTCTGGCAACTGCATTAAATGCAAATAAAGTAAATAAGACTGGGTCAAAGAAGAGAGAATTTCCAGGCACTGTTCACCTATTGCTTTTGCTGCTGACTTTTGCTGGTGTCACTGTTAGGTAAAAAAACTTGGGAATATTTTAGCCACACTCCCCTGTACCTGCAGCTGCAACTGCTGATTTGTGTAGAGATACAGAGAGAGATTAGATCAGAGAAGTCAACAAGGAACTGATTGTGGAGGGCCTTGAATATAAGATTAGAAATCACACACAAAAAAGTGTGTGTGTGTGTGTGTGTGTGTGTGTGTGTGTGTGTGTATGTGCATGTGCTGCTTTGGATTGGAAAGGTTATATGCAATATCATGATCTACTGATAATCACATGAAAACATGGATTGATGGATTAGAGAACAAAAATCACATGAACTGGCAGGTGCATACCACACTATCATTCAACATAAGTTTATGATGTTCAGAATACTGTGTTGGGGATTCAGAAGGTGTAAAGTCAACAGCAGCTCTTTCCTAGCATATATTGACAGATGGGGCATTACCTCTATTATAAGGGCACCTGTATATGTAATACAGTATTAAAGTACCTGTAATATACTCAAAATAAGTGACAAAGATAGAAAAACAAATGAGTAAGTATTTTCATTGTCAATATGGTATTTCCAAAAAGTAAGTGACCATAAGAAGCAGTTTAAGATTAAATGGCAGAGTTAGTGCCACCAATTCTAGCTGTTCCTCCATTAGTAGAGCAGATTATTTAATACTGATACATATTTATGGCAGTCAATATAATTTCACCATATCAGCTGTTGATACTTCATGTTTTGCTTTGGCTTCTAGTATAATTTGAGAATACGTGGAGAACCTGGGGGGAGAGGAAGTCTCACTGATAAGCCATTGATCAGTTCTGCAGGCTTGCCTGTGTCAGTCTCACACTATAATCTCTTGGGTTCCTGACTTCCTGTCTCCACGTTTAAGAGATGTGAATTAGCAGAACTTCTATTTGAGAAGCAGAGTGAGAGGATGGAGTGGTGAATGCGAAGATAGAAGATCTTAAGTAAGGCATATGGATTTGATTTACTAGGAAATTGAAGAAAAAAAGGTTTCATTTGCAGAGGGTGAAGATGACATTTGCAACGTCGTATTGTAGGCAGCAGGGGATGGCAGAGTGAATGATATGAGAGGCGGAAAGAAGAGTGAGTGTGTGGGCAAAGACTTCCAAATTGGGGAACCTATATGTAATAGGTTGCAAGGTAAGAGAGCGGCAGAGATGTTAAGGTAAAAGAGAGGGAGTGTCATGAGATTATAGAGAGATAATCTAATGAAAGCACTAGTGAAATCAACCACTTAGGAGTTGCATTCTGAAAACTGAGTCACTCCAGGGGTTACAGAAAAATGTCATGTGATGATGAGTCCACAGAAGAAGGGTGACTAGCAGCAGGAAGTGCAGTGACTTCGTTTTGTTTGAATAGAGTTGGTGGTGGGAGAACGGTTACAAGCAGATTGCTGTAATATGTTAATTTGCTTAGAGATCAGCCAGGAGGGAGAGGAAATAAATTCTGAACTATAGAGATCAAAGCATTTTTCCTTTGCAATGGAGTTAAGTACAGAGTTTGAGGTACTTAGTTGTAAAAGATTTACTCACATGTAGACACAATAAGGCATGGATTACTACTTTGAGGAGAGATACAATTAATAGAAAGTAGCAAATGAGATTATTTTCTTCTCTTTTTGATTATTTAAAAATTGAAAAGAAAGGCTTAAGTATGTTTTAAATATCAGGTGCTGAATAAGCCCAGGGAAGCCCTTTCTATAACACATTTTTAAAATAAAGCATTATTTCCACAATGCTTAAGAAGGTTTTGAAGATCTACTGTCAATATTGACAATATAATGAATGTGTCCAAAGGGTGTAATATTTTATTGCTCCAAATCTAAAGCCTTAGCCTATTATCACCCTTAATGTGATGCAGTATGATGTTTTTTAAATTAACACATTTACAAAATTAATGTGCAAATAAACAAATCATGCATAACCAAGTTATTTGTGTAAAAATACTGCGTTTGTGGAATCTGCGTTTTTGAGTTATAAGTGTTTTTTTTTTCTCCCGAGTCTATTCTTTTAAGTCAGATTCGTGGTCTCCTTTTATACATGAATTTGTGAGCAGGATAGGAAGTTACAGAGAATTTAAAAATCTTCATTTAGTTTCACTTCTTAGGGATTATGACATCTAGAAAAGCCTAAAGAAACTTTCTATCATATGAAACACCTTTTGGCTGAAGAAAACCTTCATGAAGGAGGGAACTCCCCCTGCTGTGATGTCTGGGAACAGGAAGACAGAAGCCTAATGTTGAGAGATGTTAAAGTGTGGAGGTTAAAGGGTGCTGAGGTTATTTTCTTTTCATATCTAGGATCAGAGGAGTAAACACTTTCATTCTCCATATCATGTTACTACAAAGGAAACAGAAGCGATCTTCACTGTATGAATATGCGGCTTTCTCCCGTTACTTTCAAGAGTTCTTCCAGTAGATGTTGCTTTTTATCTTATTCTGCCACATAGTGCATTCTTGTCTACGTCTGCTTTACTTCCATTTAATAATAGAAAACTTTTCCACCTGACTGGCAGAACTTCAGGATAAACTACGTTTTCAAAAGAACATCTGTTTTTGAATACCGAAGAGACTGAATTGTCTCAAAAGTTCATTTGTTATTTTAGCAATCAAGTGCACATACTTTAATGAATTTAAAGAGGTATTGTTTATGGGCCACATAAACTGTTACTAAAGCACCTGTAATGTACTCAGAGTGAAATGACAGAGGTAGAGAAACAGTAGGCTGTATAATACAGAATGGGCTCAGTATATCCACTGTATTCAACTTATAAGAATGTTCAGTTTCCAAACAATAGACAGTGCAGGCATCGGTGTTTTTCAAAAGCTTTAAACATGTTTATCTTGGATGACACCACACTTGGATAACATACAGAAAAACTTTCTTCTTTTGATTTTTTCTTTCTAATTATATGGGGCTGAGGAATCTGCTTTCTTGTCGGCCCTCTGATTGAGTCAGTAGAGGGAGCCAGAGTTACCAGCCAATGGTCCTGACCTAGCATGCTTCAGTCAGGCAAGCAAAAGGGATGTGGCCAATGAGCCTCCTTTGTGTTCCAAACAATCAGGATAGGTACAGGAGGGTAGGAGAAGTTTTCTGAATCTGAAATGGCAAGACTTTCTTTTTAACTGTTCTGGTGTTTCATAAAGAAAAGACTTACCATTTGCAAATAGGATTTTTCCAATCTCTCATTTTAAAGAGCAAAATTTGTAACTTATGCAACTAGGCATTGCATAATCTGCTTAAATACAGTTTTCGTTGGAAATATGTTGTGAGTTTGTGGAAACTGTAATTGTCATACTAAGCACTGATGTGCAAGTTCGTGTAGAGGAGTATTCTCATTGTTTCCTATCCAAGCTACTATTTTCTCTTTGCTGGACGCCTGCATTAGCCTCCTGACAGCTCACTCTCCTTTCACTCTTCCTCCTCTACACTCTGTTTTTAACATGGGAGCCAGAGTGACCCACTCTGTTCAAAGACCTTCCAAAGACTTCCCAACTCAGAGAAAAAGCCTAAGTCCCTACAACAGCCTTTGAGGCCCTCTGAACTTTGGTGCTTCAAAATTCTCTGACTTTATCACCTGCTGCTCTCCCTGTGCTCCCCCAGCTCTAGCCTGCTGGCCCCTTGTCACTCCTTAAATGCTGGAGCTCATTCCTACCTCAGAGGCTTTGCCATGGCTGTTTCCTCCACTGAATGCTTTTCCCACAGCATTTCCAACCTCCTAAGTCTTTGCTCAAATACCATCTTCATAATAGAGCTAGGATACCCTCAGTTCCCTTTAACCTGTCCTATTTTTTCTATAATACTTAATGTTCTAGCCTACTTTATAATTTATTTATTTGCAATGTTTGTTATTTTTTGTGTCTCCAGGCACTAGAATTTAAGCTCTGAGGATAAGGAATTTTTAAAAAACCTTTGCTTTCAAATGATTCAGGATTCACATGCCGTTGTAAAAGATAATACAAAGAGATCCTATACAACAGTCACCCAGCTTCCTCAATGATAACATCTTACAAAACAATGGTATCATATGACAACCAGAAAACTGACATTGATTTAATTCATCTACCTTATTCAGATTTCACTAATGTTACATGAATTCATTTGTCTGTGTATTTAGTTCCATGCAATTGTATCACGTGTGTAGATTCGTATGACCATCATCACAGTCAAGATACAGAACAAGTTCCCTCACAAGGATCGAGGGCAGGAATTTTTGTGTGTTTAAGTCATCGATGTATTCCAATGGTCTGACACACAGTGCATGCTCAATAAATATTTGTTCAATAAATAAATTATTTTATGCAATGGAATTTATATAAAAATATTATCAGTTTTGGGTTTCCAAATATTTGAAACCCTATTCAAGTTGGGTATCTTTTTTTATTGTTGTTAATTTAAAATGCATTTATAGGGAGACCTTAAAGATGGTGGAGGAGTAAGACGTGGAGATCAGCTTCCTCCCCACAAATACATCAGAAACACATCTACATGTGGAACAACTCCTATAGAGCACCTACTGAACGCTGGCAGAAGACCTCAGACTTCCCAAAAGGCAAGAAAAAACTATGTACCTGGGTAGCGCAAAAGAAAACAGAAAAAACAGAGACAAAAGAATAGGGATGGGACCTGCACCAGTGGGAGGGAGCCGTGAAGGAGGAAAGGTTTCCACACACTAGGAAGCCCCCTCGCAGGCGGAGACTGTGGGTGGTGGAGGGGGAAGCTTCGGAGCCACGGAGGAGAGCACAGCAACAGGGGTGCGGAGGGCAAAGCGGGGAGATTCCCACACAGAGGATCGGTGCCGACCGGCACTCACCAGCCCGAGAGGCTTGTCTGCTCACCCGCCGGGGCGGGCGGGGCTGGAAGCTGAGGCTCGGGCTTCAGTCGGAGTGCAGGGAGAGGACTGGGGTTGGCTGCGTGAACACAGCCTGAAGGGGGTTAGTGCACCACAGCTAGCCGGGAGGGAGTCCAGGGAAAAGTCTGGAACAGCCTAAGAGGCAAGAGACCAATGTTTTGGGGTGCATGAGGAGACGGGATTCAGAGCACCACCTTAGTGAGCTCCAGAGGTGGGCGAGAGCCATGGCTATCAGCTCAGGCCGCAAAGACAGGCATGAAGCATGAACACTGCCGTCGCTGCCACTGAGAAGCCTGTGTGCGAGCACAGGTCACTACCCACACCCCCCTTCCGGGGAGCCTGTGCAGCCCGCCACTGCCAGGGTCCTGAGATCCAGGGACAACTTCCCTGGGAGAATACACGGCACCCCTCAGGCTCTTGCAATGCCACACTGACCTCTGCCACCGCAGGCTCACCCCACATTCCAATTATGACTACCGTACCCCTCCCTCACCCCGGCATGAGTGAGCAAGAGAGCACTAATCAGGCGCTGCTTTAACCTCCTCCTGTCTGGGCAGGAACAGATGCCTGAGGGCGACCTACATGCAAAGGTGGGGCCACATCCAAAGCTGAGCCCCAGGAGCCGTGTGAACAAAGAAGAGAAAGGGAAATCTCTCCCAGCAGCCTCAGAAGCAGCAGATTAAACCCCCATGATCAACTTGATGTATGCTGCATCGCTGGAATACCTGAATAGACAATAAATGTTCCCAAAATCGAGGCGGTGGACTTTGAGAGCAACTGTAGACTTGGGGTTTGCTTTCTACGTCTGATTTGTTTCTGGTTTGTATGTTTATCTTAGTTTAGTTTTTAGTGCTTGTTATCACTGGTGGATTTGTTTATTGGTTTGGTTGCCCTCTACTTTTTTTATTCTATTTTTTTGAGTGTGTATGTGTGTTTCTTTGTGTGATTTTGTCTGTTTAGTTTCGCTTTTACCATTTGGTTTGGGGTTCTATCTGTTCTTCATTTTTTCCTATTTTTTCTTCCTTTTCTTCCGAGGCTTCTGGATGGCAGGGTCTTGGTGCTCCAGCTGGGTGACAAGCCTGAGCCTCCGACTGGGAGAGCTGGACCACCAGAGACCTCCTGGCTCTATGTAATATCAATTGGCAAGAGCTCTCCCAGAGGTCTCCATCTCAACACTAAGACGCAGCTCCACTCAACAACCAGCAAGCTCCAGTGCTGGCCACCACATGCCAAACAACTGGCAAAACAGGAACACAACCCCACCCATTAGCAGAGAGGAGGCCTAAAATCATAATTAGTTCACAGACACCCCAAAACACACAACCAGATGCGGCCCTGCCCCCCAGAAGGACAAGACCCAGCCCCACCCACCAGAATACAGGCACCAGTCCCCTCCACCAGGAAGCCTACACAACCCACTGAATCAACCTCACCCACTGGAGGGAGACACCAAACACAACAGGAACTATGAACCTGCAGCCTATGAAAAGGAGACCCCCCAAAAAGTAAGTTAAACAAATTAGAAGACAGAGAACTATGCAGCAGATGAAGGAGCAAGGTAAAAACCCACAAGACCTAACAAATGAAGAGGAAATAGGCAGTCTACTTGAAAAAGAATTCAGAATAATGATAGTAAACATGATCCAAAATCTTGGAAATAGAATGGAGGAAATACAAGAAACGTCTAACAAGGACCTAAAAGAACTAAAGAGCAAATAAACAATGATGAAAAACACAACAAATGAAATTTAAAATTCTCTAGAAGGAATCAATAGCAGAATAACTGAGGCAGAAGAACAGATAAGTGACCTGGAAGATAAAGTAGTAGAAATAACGACTACAGAGCAGAATAAACAAAAAAGAATGAAAAGAATTGAGGACAGTCTCAGAGAACTCCGGGACAACACTGAACGCACCAACATTTGAATTATAGGGGTCCAAGAAGAAAAAGAAAGGGTCTGAGAAAATATTTGAAGAGATTATATTTGAAAACTTCCCTAACATGAGAAAGTAAATAGTCAATCAAGTCCAGGAAGTACAGAGAGTCCCATACAGGATAAATTCAAGGAGAAACATGGCAAGACACATTAATCAAACTATCAAAAATTAAATACAAAGAAAAAATATTACAAGCAGCAAGGGAAAAGCAACAAATGGCATACAAGGGAATCCCCATAAGGTTAACAGCTAACCTTTCAGCAGAAACTCTGAAAGCCAGAAGAGATATATTTAAAGTGATGAGAGGGAAAAACCTACAAACAAGATTACTCTACCCTGCAAGGATCTCGTTCAGATTCGACAGACAAATTAAAAACTTTACAGACAAGCAAAAGTTAAGAGAATTCAGCACCACCAAACCAGTTTTACAACAAATGCTAAAGGAACTTCTCTAGGCAGGAATCACAAGAGAAGGAAAAGACCTACAACAGCAAACCCAAGACAGTTAAGAAAATGGTAATAGGAACATACATATTGATAACTACCTTAAATGTAAATGGATTAAATGCTCCAAGCAAAAGACATGGACTGGCTGAATGGATACAAAAACAAGACCTGTATATATGCTGTTTGTAAGAGACCCACTTCAGACCTAGGGACACATACACACTGAAAATGAGGGGATGGGAAAAGCTATTCCATGCAAATGGAAATCAAAAGAAAACTGGAGTAGCAATTCTCATATCAGACAAAATAGACTTTAAAATAAAGACTATTACTAGAGAGAAAGAAGGACACAACATAATGATGAAGGGATCAATCCAAGAAGAAGATATAACAATTGTAAATATTTATGCACCCAAAATAGGAGCACCTCAATACATAAGGCGAATGCTAACAGCCATAAATGGGGAAAACAACAGTAACACAATAATAGTACAGAACTTTATCACCCCACTTTCACCAATAGACAGATCATCCAAAATGAAAATAAACAAGGAAATACAAGCTTTAAATGACACATTAGACCAGATGGAATTAATTGATATTTATAGGACATTCCATCCAAAAACAACAGAATACACTTTCTTCTCAAGTGTCATGGACATTCTCCAGGATAGATCATATCTTGGGTCACAAATCAAGCCTCAGTAAATTTAAGAAAATTGAAATCATATCAAGTATCTTTTCCGACTACAGCGCTATGAGACTAGATATCAATTACAGGAAAAAATCTGTAAAAAATACAAACACATGGAGGCTAAACAATACACTAATAAATAACCAAGAAATCAAAGAGGAAATTAAAAAAATACCCAGAAAAAAATGACAATGAAAACACGATGACCAAAAACATATGGGATGCAGCAGAAGCAGTTCTAAGAGGGAAGTTTGTAACAATACAATGCTAACTCAAGAAACAAGAAACATCTCAAATAAAAAACTGAAACTTACACCTAAAGCAATTAGAGAAAGAAGAACAAAAAAACCCCAAAGTTAGCAGAAGGAAAGAAATCATAAAGATCAGATCAGAAATAAAGGAAACAATAGCAAAGATAAATAAAACTAAAAGCTGGTTCTTTGAGAAAATAAACAAAATTGATAAAGCTTTAACCAGACTCATCAAAAAAAAAAAGGAAGAAGACTCAAATCAACAGAATTTGAAATGAAAAAGGAGAAGTAACAACTGACGCTGCAGAAATACAAAGGATCATGAGAGATTACTACAAGCAACTATACGCCAATAAAATGGACAACCTGGAAGAAAGGGACAAATTTTTAGAAAAGTACAACCTTCCAAGGCAGAACCAGGAAGATATAGAAAATATGAACAGACCAATCACAAGCACTGAATTTGAAACTGTGATTAAAAATCTTCCAACAAACAAAAGCCCAGGACCAGATGGCCTCACAGGCGAATTCTATCAAACATTTAGAGAAGAGATAACACCTATCCTTCTCAAACTCTTCCAAAATATAGCAGAGGGAGGAACACTCCAAACTCATTCTATGAGGCCACCATCACCCTGATACCAAAACCAGACAAAGATGTCACAAAAAAAGAAAACTACAGGCCAAGAACTATGATGAACATAGATGCAAAATCCTCAAAATACTAGCAAAGAGAATTCAACAGCATATTAAAGGGTCATACACCATGATCAAATGGGGTTTCTCCCAGGAATGCAAGGATTCATCAATATATGTAAATCAATCAATGTGATACACATATTAACAAACTGAAGAGTAAAAACCAGATGCATCTCAATAGATGCAGAAAAAGCTTTCAATGAAATTCAACACCCATTTACAATAAAAACTCTCCAGAAAGTAGGCATAGAAGGAACTCCCTCAACATAAAAAAGGCCATATATGACAAACCCACAGCCAACATCATTCTCAATGGTGAAAAACTGAAACCATTTCCACTAAGATCAGCAACAAGAGAAGGTTGTCCGCTCTCACCACTATTATTCAACGTAGTTTTGGAAATTTTAGCCACAGCAATCAGAGAAGAAAAAGAAATAAAAGAAATCCAAATCATAAAAGAAGAAGTAAAGCTGCCACTGTTTGCATATGACATGATACTATACATGAAGAATGCTAAAGATGCTATCAGAAAACTACTAGAGCTAATCAATGAATTTGGAAAAGTAGCAGGTTACAAAACTAATGCACAGAATTCTCTTGCATTCCTATACATTAATGATGAAATCTGAAAGAGGAATTAAGGAAATGCTCCCATTTACCACTGCAAAAAATAATAGAATACCTGGGAATGAACGTACCTAAGGAGACAAAAGACCTGTATGCAGAAAACTATAAGACACTGATGAAAGAAATTAAAGACAATACAAACAGATGGAGAGATATACCATGTTCTTGGATTGGAAGAATCAACATTGTGAAAATGACTATACTACCCAAAGCAATCTACAGATTCAATGCAATCCCTATCAAACTACCAATGGTACTTTTCACAGAACTAGAACAAAAAAATTTTTAAATTCGTATGGAAACACAACATAACCCGAATAGTCAAAACAATCTTGAGAAAAAAAAAAAAACAGCTGGAGGAATAGGTCTCCCTGACTTCTATACTATAAAGCTACAGTAATCAACACAGCATGGTACTGGTACAAAATCAGAAATATAGATCAATGGAACAGGATAGAAAGCCCAGAGATAAACCCATGCACACATGGTCATCTAATCTTTGATGAAGGAGGCAAGAATATACAGTGGAGAAAAGACAGCCTCTGCAATAAGTGGTGCTGGGAAAACTGGACAGCTACATGTAAAAAAATGAAATTAAAACACTTCCTAACACCATACACACAAATAAACTCAAAATGGATTAAAGACCTAAATGTAAGGCCAGACACCATAAAACTCTTACAGGAAAACATAGGCAGAACTTCTATGACATAAATCACAGCAAGATCCTTTTTGACCCACCTCCTAGAGAAATGGAAATAAAACCAAAAATAAACAAATGGGACCTAATGAAACTTAAAAACTTTTGCAAAGCAAAGGAAACCATAAACAAGATGAAAAGACAACCCTCAGAATGGGAGAAAATATTTGCAAATTAAACAACTGACAAAGGATTAATCTCCAAAATACACAAGCAGCTCAATATCAAAAAAACAAACAACCCAATCCAAAAACGGGCTGAAGACCTAAACAGACATTTCTCCAAAGAAGACATACAGATTGCCAACAGACACATGAAAGGATGCTCAACATCACTAATCATTAGAGAAATGCAAATCAAAACCACAATGAGGTTATCACCTCACACCAGTCAGAATGGCCATCATCAAAAAAATCTACAAACAATAAATGCTGGTGAGGGTGTGCAGAAAAGGGAACCCTCTTGCATGGTTGGTGGGAATGTAAATTGATACAGCCACTATGGAGAACAGTATGGACGTTCCTTAAAAACTAAAAATAGAACTACCATATGACCCAGCAATCCCACTACTGGGCATATACCATAAGAAAACCATAATTCAAATAGAGACATGGGGACTTCCCTGGTGACACAGTGGTTACGAATACACCTGGCAATGCGGGGACACAGATTTGAGCCCTGTTCCAGGAAGATCCCACATGCCGCAGAGCAACTAAGCCCATCTGCCACAACTACTGAGCCTGTGCTCTAGGGCCTGCAAGCCACAACTACTGAGCCCATTTGCCACAACTACTGAAGCCCGTGCACCTAGAGCCTGTGCTTCACATCAAAGAGAAGCCACCGCAATGAGAAGCCTGCACAGTGTAATAGAGAGTAGCCCCCAGTCGCCACAAGTTAAGAAAGCCCGCGTGCAGCAACAGAGACCCAACGCAGCCAAAAAAAAAAAAAAGAATGAGAGACATGTACCACAATGTTCATTGTAGCACTATTACAATAGCCAGGACACAGAAGCAATCTAAGTGTCCACGAACAGATGAATGGATAAAGAAGATGTGGCACATATATACAATGGAATATTACTCAGGCAGAAAAAGGAATGAAGTTGAGTTATTTGTAGTGAGGTGGATGGACCTAGAGTCTGTCATATAGACTGAAGTAGGTCAGAAAGAGAAAAACAAATACTGTATGCTAACATATATATATGGAATCTAAAAAAAAAAATGGTTCTCATGAACCTAGGGGCAGGACAGGAATAAAGGACAGATGTAGAGAATGGACGTGAGGACACGGGGAGGGGGAAGGGTAAGCTGGGAGGAAGTGAGAGAGTAGCATTGACATATATACACTACAAAATGTAAAACAGTTAGCTAGTGGGAAGCAGCTGCATAGCACAGGGAGATAAACTCAGTACTTTGAGACCACCTAGAGGGGTGGGATAGGGAGGGTGGAAGGGAGACGCAAGAGGGAGGGGGTATGGGGACATATGTATACGTATAGCTGATTCACTTTGTTATACAGCAGAAACTAACACAGCATTGTAAAGCAATTATACTCTAATAAAGATGTTAAAAACAAAAAAATAAAATAAAATGCATTTATAAGTATGATTCTTTTAGAACACATACACACTGATCTCATTTCTAAAGTGGTGGTAATTATGATGCAGTTGCTGGAAATATGATATAATATGAATCCTAAAAGCATTGTTGCTCAAGGGCTCAGAAAAATTATTTAATATCCTTGATTTTCTAACTATTTTTTTTCTCTTTTTTCTCTAACTCTATTTTAATGCAGAATTTTGGGGAAATAAAACACAAACATTTTACTGATAAGCTAACCATATTTTAAATATATCCCTGAAAAGTGGTATGAGAGTGAGTCACGGTAGAACTGGCAAGCTATCTTGTCATCTTATTCGCTTTTCTTGAGCAGATTCATTAATATACAAAAATTGGAATCACACCAAGGCTTTTTCCACAGGGATAATATTCTAATCATTATCTCCCTAATTTTTTGTTGTTATATGGATTCACTCTACAGCAACAGTGATGGTCGCTCAATTTAATTTTTTTTTTTTTTTTTTTTCGGCAGTATGCGGGCCTCTCACCGCTGTGGCCTCTCCCGTTGCGGAACACAGGCTCTGGACGTGCAGGCTCAGTGGCCATTGCTCACGGGCCCAGCTGCTCCATGGCATGTGGGATCTTCCCAGACCGGGGCACGAACCCGCGTCCCCTGCATTGGCAGGCAGATTCTCAACCACTGCGCTACCAGGGAAGCCCCTCAATTTCATTTTTTAGTTTATGAAATTGCTGACTTGGCAGCTTAGTCTGGAAACAGGAGAGTTTTCCTCTCTGTAAAGTTTCTTGGCATGTTCAGGAATTGAACTCAAGCCTTTAACTGTATTAATACCAACCACAGCATGATAACAGTAGGTGGCTGGAATAGGTTACCCTGAGGAGGCCAGGGCTATACTTAATGATTCCCATCAAGATTCTTCAACCAATGGAATACATAAAACTTGATACCTATCAGAATTTTTACAAAACAGTAAGCCTCGATCTTCTCATCTCCCGTATGTAAGTGTTACTTATCTTTATTAGTAATATAAAAGCAAGCTAACTTCTTCCTATTTTTTCTAGGATTTCATATCTCTTGTAGCTTAGGAGGACATTGTTTAGTTGATTAGAAAGATAAAAAATAAAACAAAAACTGAGAGCAAGAGTAATTTTGCAATGTAGCTCTCTATACTTAACCACTTCTTAAGTATTTTTTGTTTTGAGCTAGAGACGTGTTTAATTTTGGTCAGGTCAAACAAATTTAATAACTTTGATTTTTCACTGAGATCTTAAGTCTCATTAGCATAAGTAGAATGTTAGATAAAAATGTAGCTAAATCATTTGGGATCAAAGATAATCTAAGGTCTATGGTCTAAAATTATTAAAACAGGAAATTGAAGAAAATGTTAGCTATCTAGCTGAGGAAGAATTTCACTGGTTGAGAAGTATTAAAGGAAATTATAAACAAAAAGCTCAATAGATGTGATTAAAATGTATAATTTTTCATTTAAAAGGAGACCACATATATATATTTAAAGACAAACCACCAACAAGGAAATATTTAAAACAAATAAGCAGATAAAAAGTTAACATCCTTAATGTATGAAGTATTCTTCTATGCCTTCAGTACTATCTCAAGTACTTTACATGGTCTATCGCATAGCAATCTGTAAATATATATCAAAAGTCTTAAAAATATTAATAATTTTTGACCAAGTAATTGCATTTCTGGGGCTCTGCTCTAAGTAAATAATTCCAAATGAAGAACAAGATTTATTCTAAAAAGGTATTCATCACACCAAAAGAATAGTTAGACATGATAGCCTATATGGACAGAGCCTTTATACAGCTATGAAAATCATACTTAAGAAGGATTTTGAATTATGTGAAAAAGTTTATATGATGTAAATGTCATATAGTTTGATCACAGTTATGGAAAAAAAGCATAGAGAGATTTTAGAAGGAAAAATGCAAAGTTTAAAAATACCTACCTCTAGGGACTTCCCTCGTGGCTCAGGGGTTAAGAATCCGCCTGCCAATGCAGGAGACACAGGTTCGAGCCCTGGTCCGGGAAGATCCCACATGCCGTGGAGCAACTAAGCCTGTGAGCCACAACTACTGAGCCTGTGCTCTAGAGCCTGCGAGCCACAACTACTGAGCCCACGTGCCACAACTACTGAAGCCCGCATGCCTAGAACCTGTGCTCCACAACAAGAGAAGCCACCGCAATGAGAAGCCCACGCACTGCAACGAATAGTAGCCCCTGCTTGGCGCAACTAGAGAAAGTCTGCGCACAGCAACAAAGACCCAATGCAGCCAAAAATAAATGAATAAATTTATATTAAAAAAATAGCTACCTCTAAGTGATTTGGGGGGAGACATACTTAGAAAATTAAATATTTTAGAGAATTACATAAATTACATGACTTCCCTAAATTATACAATGTCTGCCTTGCTTTTATAATAAAAGATCCATGAAAAGTAAGTTAACTCAATAACTTAATTTAGTTAAAGACTTTTGTTCAAGATTTGCACAAATATGACCTCAGAACTCTATTTTCAAATTTTTCCTAAACTGTTATAAAAAAAAAAGTGGCAGCAACAACAACAAACCCATGACATTGCTACTTTTATTATCCTCACTTTATAGATGAATAGATGATAGAACCAAGACACAGAGAGGTTCAGAAGGCAAGATCAGTCTTCCAAGATCACAAAGCAAGCAAATGGTAGAGCTGGGATTTCCACTGAAGCCTATACTCATCATGCTATATGTACTGCCAGTACTGGTTTGAAAGATAGTAAGCCCAGAAACTAAACAGGACTTGGCAATTAGAGGACTTGTCTTCATATATCAGCTCATCTACTACTTACTAGCTGCTTGATCCTGGTTAACTTACTTGTATAAAATATCAATTTCCCAATCTAAACAATAGGCATAATAATGCTGATTTCAGAGGAATCTGGTGAATATTACATGTGAAAGTCTCTAGCCATTATAGAAGTTTGATAAATGTTAGTTGAATCTGACTATAAATTAAGTGCAATTATTGCTCTCTATCATCTTACTTGGCCATTTTACTAAAGAAGATATAAAAGTATTTTTTAAGCTAAATATTGGACATTTATATTTGAAGAGGTGATAAATGCATATGGTATCACTTAATCATCTTTAAATTATATTTACAGGTGGGGGAATCAGTATACTTTTACCCTGGCTTTGCTTTTCTTTTTTTACTTCCAGTTATTTATATTTTTATCATTTCTGTATTCAACCATAATCCTCACTTTTTTGGTTTTAGTTTCTACCGATAAAAAGAATTAATACTTGGGCTTCCCTGGTGGCACAGTGGTTAAGAACCCACCTGCCAATGCAGGGGACACAGGTTCGAGCCTTGGTCCAGGAAGATCCCACGTGCCGCAGAGCAACTAAGCCCGTGCGCCACAACTACTGAGCCCATGCTCTAGAGCCTGCAAGCCACAACTACTGAAGCCTGCACACCTAGAGCCCGTGCTCCACAACAAGAGAAGCCATAGCAATGAGAAGCCCGTGCACCACAACGAAGAGTAGCCCCCGCTCACCACAACTAGAGAAAGTTCTCACGCAGCAATGAAGACCCAATGCAGCCAAAAATAAATAAATAAATAAATAATTAAAAAAAAATGTTCTCAAGAGAAAAAAAAAAGAATTAATACTCATTGCTAGTCAGTTTGCCATGGTGTTTCCAGGCACCTCTTGGTTGGCTGAAGTTTGTCGTCTAACAGTTTAAAAAATAAATGATTTACTTTATTTTCCAGCTTTATTGAGATAGACTATAACATTGTGTTAAGTTTAAGGTATACAACAGGATGATTTGATATATGTACATATTATGATCTAACAGTCTTATGAAGAAGAATTGATGGTAAATATATTCTTTGGGTTCTTGCATTTTCAGACAATTTTTTTCTAATGGCCTTTATATTTGCACAATGGTTTGGCTAGGAATGCAATGTTTGGGTCACACTTTCTTTTGGCCTCTGAGGGAACTGCTCCAACGTTATTTAAGAGTTGAATGTTTCTTTGTAGATATCCGAAACCAGCCTGCTTCCTTTCTCATCATAGATTATATGATATTATGCCTGCAGGTTCAAAGGATTCTTTATTGTAGTATACAAAAATTTTAGTAAGATACATCTCAAAGTTTACCATTCTGTGCCCTCTCCCCCTTTTTTTGGTTTGGGATACAATATGCTCTTTCAGTCAGTAGATTCAACTCTTCTTTCTGGCAAGTTTTCTTGAAATTAACCCTAAGTATTTGTTATCTTCATTATTTCAGCCCTCTTTATTGTGAACATCAATTATATACATATTATCCATCTTTTGCCCATCTTCCACATTCACTATTTACCTTCTAAAATATTTTGTCCATTTATATTTTATGTTATTCGCTTTTCTCAGTTCTGTTCTTTATATGACTTACTGCATTTTCACCTGCTTTCTATATGCTTCTTGGCCTTCATTTCTATAGTATTTTTATCTTTTCTTCCTTGAGTTCCGCCAGCTCGTTTCATCTCCTTTTGCTTTCTCACCAACCTGAGCTCTTACATATCAGTTAATGCTTTTTTTAATTTTTAAAAGATTTGTACCAATAAGTTTGACTGAATTTTTAATTTGTTTCCTGGCAATTATTTTTTCTAGTTTCCTTATCCTCTATTTTTGCTATTTTTATCCTTTTATTCTTACATTATTTTTGTAATGGCTGTGTTGGTTCTTTTTTTAAAATTTAATTTTTACTTTATATTGGATTATAGTTGATTTACAATGCTGTGTTAGTTTTAGGTGTACAGCAAAGTGATTCATTTATACATATACATATAGCTATTATTTTTCAGATTCTTTTCCCATGTAGGTTATTACAGAGTATTTGAGTGGAGCTCCGTGTGCTATATAGTAGGTCCTTGTTGATTATCTATTTTTATATATAGTAGTGTGTGTATGTTAATCCCAACCTCCTAATTTATCCCTCCCCAACCTTTCCCCTTTGGTAAACATAAATTAGTTTTTAAGTATGTAACTCTATTTCTGTTTTGTAAATAAGCTCATTTGTATCATTTTTTAGATTCAACATATAAGTGATATTGGTTCTTTTTTATTTTTATTCATCTTCAAACTATGTACATTCTTCCTAGATCAGCTGTTTTCTGGAAGTTTATGTAAGGAATGGCCAGGCCATTATTCCATAGCAGCAGACAGTTTCTGTATGCCTCAAGATCAGCATATGTGAATTCCTTGAGCATTCTTTCCCTCCTAAGATCAACGAGGATTAGCGCTGCAGGGCTGATAATAAGGCAGAGGGTCTCTGTTACAGCTGCCTCACTGCTGGTGCACGTCCTGTGCGTCTGGTGTTGTGTGGTTTATCATTCAGTCCTGCCTCCTCTGCTTCTCAGAGCTGGTTTGTGGATAGATAGATAGATAGATCTCACACCAGATCTCTCACCCTTTTCCTTTTGTCATGATCAAGAGGTTGCTTGTTCTGAAATTACTTTTTTTGCGGGGGGAAGAGTGAGTTAATTCTGACATTATTTTCTGAGAATGTGGAACATTAGGAATTTTCCTCTCACATCTTCCCTCATGCCTATTTGACCTTCCCTCTTTTCGGTAGCCCTTCTGCTTATGTCCTGCTTGGGGGTTTTATTTATTTTCAAGCACGGAGCTTGCATTTTGTTTCTTGTTCTACTTGCTGGTTTGGGGCGATTTCTGAGAGGGAAATAGGAAGAATCCAAATTTATTGAAACTAGAAGTCTGGCTATAAACATAAGTGATTGCTTCTTGTTTGCATTCAGAAAATAATTGTGGTAAATCATTATACATCCTGAAGATCTGGGGGAGTTTTGACTTGTTCTCGAACTGTTCCAGAAGAAAGCGGCTACACGTAACATCTATCTGCTTTTGCTTTTCACTAGTGCCTTCTACTTGTTCCTTGGATAGTAATTTCCTGGTTCGTATTCATTTATTTTCTGTCTTCTCTCACTTTCTTTTTATTCTATACGTTTAGATACAGTGCTGATTTCATGTTGATGAGTTCAAACAGAACAAATGAGAATAAAGATAAGATGGGTTGGGGAAAGCTACTGAAAATGAGGCACAAGGGAAGCAGGGGGCCTTGACTTCTGCCACTTCCAAACAAGGACAGGAGATAAATCTGAGTTTTCTTCAATGGGAGCCTTGGAAATTTGCACTCAGGTAAACTGTGCATGAATGGTCACAAAACAACTCCAATTTTGGAAATGTAGAAACAGAAAATCTCAACATCAAGAATTGATTTTTACAAAAATGTCAAAATAATCATTGAAGGACATCAGACTGTTAGGTATTTCACATACATTTGCTATTTAGATACTCTTGGATGGGCACTACATAATGTAAACTGACCCAAACAAATTGTCTAAATCAAAACCCAGAAATTGAAGGAAATTACCTGAGTATATATATATATATCTTAAATAAAATAAAAATCACACCTATTTTTAATCTTGAAATAATTATCTGAACTTCTTCATTCATCTTGAGGTGAATTTGTGGGCTACCCTGGGGAGCAGGTGATTTTGGGAAGGTCATCCTTTGCAGCCGGGGCAGACTGGAGGAGGTGATGGCTGGAGTGTTGCTGACCTCACACGGTTGGGCAGCAAGTCCTTCCATGGAGGGAATTCTGGGCAGTGCATCTCTGTGTCCACTACAATAAGAAATCTGAACCTGCCCTGTCTCCTAGCAAGGACCCTGGCAAACTGGCAATGCTCTTAGCTGGCTTTTTACACTTTGTGCTTTCTTTATCTTTGGGTATATCTTGATGCATAATCACCCTCTGGCCACCTTTTCTCCTGCTTCACTCTTTCAGAGCCCAATGTCACCAGCATGGAACAATGGACTGTTTGCTTTTTCTAGTAATTTGGTTGAATTCTGTCTTTGACAAGGAATCATATTCTCCTTACACTGGCTTAGCTGTTCTTGCTGTTACTGACAACTCCTGATATTTTCAGCACCATAACTCTTATCTTGTGTTATTGCTGATTTAATTCTCTCTTCCTGGGTTTGCTAAAATCCCTAACATCTGGTTGAGTGAAATACAGTAACTATTTATAGCATGAATAAATTATACTGTATGGTTAATAAAAACCCCTTAACTTCCTAGAGCCATGATCAAGAGGCAGTACAGAGTAATGTTTAAGAGCACAAAACCTGTGGCCAACTGTGATCCTGGGCAAATTTCTTACCTCTCTGTAACTCAGTTTCCTTATCTGTAAGGAGAGGATACTAACAGAATCCACTTCATAAGTTTGATGTGAGGACTAAATAAATTCAATATGATGCGTTTAGGACACTACTTGGCCTGATATGTGTTGATCTTGCTGTTATCATTATTTTGGCAGAATGGAAGGAGAAATGGAAACTACAAGTTTGGTGAATCTTATCATGGATGTAAAATAAAAATCAATTGCTTACTGGCTCCTGCAAAATAAGAGACAGATGTCCATAAGTACATGGCACCCAATAACATCAAAGACTTAGTTTGGTCATAGATAAGTGAAAAATTTTTATAAGTAGATAAAAAATAGTTTTGGGGATAGATTATTTGATGAACTCTTTCCAGTCATCTGTTAATTAACACAACTACAACTCACATATGACAAAGACAGTTTTAAGCAGAACTTAGTTTTCAAGTCCTTTAATCCTGCAATTTATCATCTTCTTAAATTTATCTCATGATTTCTCTCTTTTAACCTTAAAGTTATTCTAATTATGAAATATTTCAAGTGTACATAAAACTAGTGAAAATAATATAACTTCCTTCTTTTAAAATATCCATCATTATCATATCAACTTTTGCTATATTGTCTTTAGGTTTCTCTCAATCTCTGTTATTATCTCTCTCTTTCTCTCCTGTAAATTCTGCCACCTAAAGAACTTGTCTTACTTCAGTGAGGCCGAACACCTTAGAACTTATATGGATCTCATTGGTACTCCTTCTTCGTCCCTAAGATTTTATAGCATCATTTTAATGATTAAGATTGCATAGCATTGTCGTTTTCCTTCCCAACCTAGCTGAAAGTTTTAATTAGCAAGTAATATTTCAAGTCTTGTTTAAAACCCCTTTGCTTCTGAATAGAACTATAAATTCCTTCACTTCGGGGAGGAGGAAGGATCCTGCTGGGGGGGGAGGGTTCAGTGGTACTTGTATCTATTTCTGCCTTAAATATCTTCACCTCACTTGAATGCTAGTACATGCTCTTCACCTCTGTGATAAACTCTGATATAACAATGTAAAGAAAAGTAATAATCACCTTTGGTCACTTAAGAGATGAAAAGAAGAACTTCATGTTGCTATGGATACTGGAGTCTTGCTGGCTGCCTCTCATCTTTAAAACACTAATATTGTAACATTCTAGCCTAAACGTCCCCTATTACAATAATGAATTAGTTAAAGATATAATTATTTCAAAGCTACAAGGCAGGAAAATGCCATGGTTCCTGCAATTCATCACATATTTGATATAAAAGCTCGACAGTCAAAGTGAAAATATTAACTTTAGATTCAATAATTTGCAAATATGCTTAGGGCTGCCTTGAAGACAAATACAAAGAATTTACTAATCAACCCATTTGAAAGTTAGGCATGCTTCTTCTAAAATATATGGGCTCTTTACAGTAGAAGAAATGGGCTACATATTCACAGGTTGAGTCAATGATATATTTTTTGGGGGGGTAATGGGGGAGGAAGAGAGGAATGCCAGAGAAAAAGTATTTGGATCAATAGATTGTAGGTCTCAGTGCAGTTGAAGAACTGAGGGAATAAGATGCTTGAACGGGTGCTCGGAATTAAGATCTTAGAGGGATTGCTTATTTGCAGTGACAAGGTCTAGGATTCAACCATGGGAGTAAGTGGCTGACGTTTTATAAAGGACATGACCACTGGAGAAGAGGAATTCTGAGAATTTAGTGATAAGGATGTTGGAAGAGTAATATGAACAGATTAAATCACTAAGGGATAGTGTTAGATAGAGCCAGGAACTAAAATCTTCCAAGAATGAAGGTAAATGAGATAGAGTCAGTGAAAGACTACAACAAAGTAGTATAGGATTATCTGATATTTTATACATGAAAGAACTGAGATCCAGAATTGTGAACCGATTACCCAGGGTTATACAAGGTCTTAACGCAGCCATACAACTCAAACTCAAGCAATCTGTCTCCAAGCTAAATGTTTTATCCACCATATCACACTATCAATCATGATAATTTCTGTGAATTCAACCCTGAATGAAGACAGGAAATATCAAGAAGCAGTAAGTTTGTTAAGTGTTGGGTGGGGTGATGATGAATTAAGTTTTTTGCAACTTGAATTTGAAGTACCTGCGGACACTATAGTGAGGAGGGCTGTTAATTAATTGGAAGTTACACATTCAAGTAGAGAGGTGTCGTAGGCAATCAGAGATCTCAGAGATATTGCTTTGTGAGCCATCAGTCTATAATGGCATTTGAAGCAATACATTTGGACGAGATAAAACAGGGAGAGAATGGAGAGAGAGAAAAGAAGGCTAGCAAAAATTGGATACAACATATAAGAAGCAAACAGAGAAAATGGAATAATACAAGAAATTGAGAGATGAGTCTTGAGGGGATATGGGGATATATGTATACATATAGCTGATTCATTTTGTTGTACAGCAGAAACTAAGACAACATTGTAAAGCATTTATACTCCAATAAAGATGTGGAAAAAAAAAAAAACCTAAGAAGAATTTCAAGTAATAGAGAGTGATCAATTGCACCAAATGCCCCAAGGAGATAAAATGGGATAAGGAATGGAAAGAATACTTTGGATTTGTCACTAAGAAGGTCATGGGACCACATAATTGAGTTATTATTTAATGATGAATAATATTTAACAATGAATAATAAATGATTAAGCATTGGAATTTCAAGGATCAAGCAGAAAGTAGAAGAGATCAGTTATGATCAACACAGCTCTGCTGAATCACTGTCCATTAAGTCTATGGGAAAAGCTCTACCAGTCTTACCATCAAAGAAGTGTCACAACAAAGTGTCAAATGTTTGCAGATAATGAATTACAGAGGTATTTTCTGGAACAACTGTCCAAAAGATATTCCTTTAAATAATGGTTCAGTGGTAAGATAATTCGGGAGACTGATATCTAATTCCTCTTGGAAATGGACAATTTATTTTAGCCTATTCAAGGCTCTGAGAAGTCCTAAAGCAAAGCAACTCAATTTTGATTAGTTCAGCTTTTCCCAGTAAAGAACTTTATCATCATCATCATCATCATCATTATTTGCAAAGTACCTTTTAACATTCTAAGATTAGCATTCTGCAGAACACATCTGGAAAAATGCTGATTTATAGTTATCAGGCCAGAATGCACTGTTGAAAAGAAAATACTTCAAGTCATTAACTTATTTTGGGTATGAAAATTATGACTAAGAGACATAGAGTACTAGAGCAACCACTAATTTTAGTATATTTTCTTCCTAATTGTACCCAAGAACTAAACATTAATGTTTTGATTTACTATCATTGTTATCACAATATAAATTCTTAATAAATCAGAGTTTTAGGTCAATAAGATTATAAATACTTTAGTCACTTTAAGTCACTTCAAGTCATTTTCTGCATATTAAGTTTACAATAATGATTGTGTTGGAAAACTCATTAAAGTGCCTTGATTTAAGCTCACAATAACAGACTGATCAATTCAGATAAAGGAAAAATAAGCCTCGACCTGCCTAGAATTTTGATCAGTTTTTGCCATCAGGGGGAGAATACACTCTTCATCTGAGGCTGTCTGAGACTTTCTCTGGGATTTATAGATGGTCCCTAGTTCCTATATTAAAGAAAAAATGACATCAGAATTATTTGTGACTGACATTCATCAAGTGATGAATTGATTGGCATATTACTAATAGCATATCTAATTAGGAACATTCTTGGTGATGACAAATGACATAATTATTGAATTTAAACTGCCAAAGAGAGAAATGGCCTTAAAGCCCTTATCAAAGGGAGATGTTTTTAAACGCTTTCCTTTGGAGATTAAGACTTATTTGAACAATGGAAATTAACTTAAAACATAAGAAATTTTGTGATTATAAACTTCTGATTATACATTACTTTGTCATACGCTACAGATTAGGTAGGTTGTTGTGAACGTTCATTTCTCTTCTCTTAGCAGTGTTAACAGAAATATTTTAGGGAAAATCTGGGTAATTTTTGTGTTTCTAAGAGACATGGGGTAAGTAAGAAGACACAGTAAACATTACAAATGAATGGGATTTTAAAAGTGGAACCCATCTTTGAAAGAGTAAGTTCTTCTTTATTTAATCCATCAAGAAATACTTATTGAATGCTTACTATGTAAGAAATTCTGTTTGAGACCTGTAGTGTTAGAGAATACAGCAGTAAAATATTCAAAGTCCACATGCTTATGAAACTTCCATTCCAGTAAGGGAAGCAGACAAGGAAAAAAAGTAGGTAATTTCTATAATAATAAATGTTGTGCAAAAAGTTAAGTAGGGTAAGTGAGGGAGGATAAAGAAAACGTTTAGGAACATCCTTCTCTGAGGAGGTGATATCTGTGCAGAGATCTGAACGGCGAGGCAGGGCAGTAAGCAGTTGTAGGGAAAGAGCCTTTTTGGCAGAAGGAAACGTGTGGGAAAAGGCCCAGAGGCCCATGATCTCAGAGTATGTGAGGAAAAGTAAGAAATCCACCATGGTTGAGCTTAAGTGAGCATACAGGGGTGTGGTAAGAGGTGAGCTTGGAGAGGTAGACAGGGCCAGGTCATGATGGCCATGGTCAAGAATATGGAGTTTGTTCTAAGCTTGAGTGGAAGCCATTGGTCAGTTTTAAAGCTGAGGAAAGGGTATGATCTGATTTATATTTTTAAAAGACCCCTTTGAGTGCAGAGTGGAGACTGGACCATAGGAAAAAGCACAGAGAGAGGGGATGCATGGAGGGACCAAGATGGTAACAGTGAGAAGTGACCAGATTGGGGATCTATTTCAGAAGTACAGGTGACAGGCCTAGCTGCTGGATTTTGGTATGAGGCCCGAGGAGAGAAGAATAAACAAGGATTACGGCTCTGTCTGGGCCTGTGCAATTTGGTCCATGATGCAGAAACAGAGAAGATTAAGATGAAAGCAGGTTTACACCAAATGTTAAAAGAAAAGTGATTTCATTAACACAACTAGGGAGTCCCTAAAAATTCCTTAAGGATGTTTTTGTAAAGTTAACTCACTTTCACAAAGAAACCCCACTAGAATTTAATTATGATAAATGTCTTCACTGGAGTAACAGGTGGCAAAAGTGTATATTCAGGTTAGAAGCTGCTATTTGCAAGGACTTTTTTTACTTTGGGAACATAAGCAAGAAAGACCAAATAGCTCATCATAAGGTATAGATTTATATCTCTTAGTATCAGAAAGGCTTCAAAGTCTTTTGTGTATATCCTTCTCAGCAAGCTAAATTGGATAGCATTTTCAGTAAATATAAAAGAGTTTACTTATACTTAAAAAAAAACAAAACTATTCTCCTCCATGGACATATAACAAATCAGCAGCTAGGGAGTGTTACCTGCCTTTAAAAATAAAAGTAGCTATATTCATGCTGAATGCTATATGAGTAAGAATAACTTGCTAACCTCTCTTTTTACCAAAAACATGACAAGAACAAATTAAAGAAACAGTGACTGGAGTTAGGCACAGAGACAGAATTTTTGGCAGTAAATCAGTCTTACAAACAAGTAGATGCTAGCAAGAGCCACCTAGACTAGATTGTAAGGAAACATTTTTATATGGCAGATTGATAAAGAAACAAACTTTATCTCCTTAGAAATCTGTTCCTGTAATTACTAATACATGAGAGAGGAGTGGGGAATAATTCAGTTTATCTGAAAATACACCCGAACTTTCTTCAGTAATGCCAACAGCTTCAGGACAAGGCTTGAGGGACATTATAGTTGTTGAAATAATCTGTAAAATACTGTATTGCTTAGTGTATAAGCAAATTTCAGCAACTCTTTTTTATGGTAAGTTTTGAATGTCCCTCTCATGATTAAACCAATAAATTGAAGTATTTGACTTAAATTGAAGTTTTGACTTAAGAGATGGACAATTTTTTGTTAGGTTTTCCAAGTCCATGCCAATGTTAATTTTTTTCTCAGTTCTATGAAGTTTGGGTATATGACTACCTCCCATAGGACATGATACAATAAAAATAAGTATCTAACTTTTCATGGGCTTACGGCTTTAAAAACAAGTAAACAAATCCTGCATGATCATAGCTTTTTGTCGAACCATTGCATGTTATTTGTTTCCAAATTGTTTTTGTAAGTGCAACTGAATCATGAAGCGTTAAATTCTTTGAAGATTAAGAAATTGTTGGAAAGCAGAATGCAAAATTTTCTGGAATGACCACCTCAGAGACTGAAGACATAAGGTCTGTTGCTCTTCTCTAAATGTACTGCAGGCAGTAAACGTTAATCAGATCACCTTGCTTAGCTCTGGTCAAAAATGTGCAGTATACACATATTTTGAAGAAAAGAACTACAAGAAAGAGAGAAAGTAGATTTTCACTGCAGAATGTTCCCAGTAACAGGGGACACTGCCACAAATTGTGATTTCAATTTTCCGAAACGCCCACTGGCCAAGTCAGTACGGAAACAAATTTGTTTTCTATGCTGTGTGAATTCACAACTCCCATTAGACTTGTAGAAGCAATCTCGGCTCTATTACACAGTGCATGATCCCAAGAACAGTCAGCCACTCCAAATTGAATTAATATTCAAGAAAGTGTTCCTATTCATCACATTATACATGTGATTTATTCCTTTAGAGCAATTCCATGTTTATTGCCTTGCTTTTATATCCATTGTAAATGTATAATAGCAAACTATTGGTTTAATTCAGCATAAATTACTAGATAAAAATCTAATTTCACCTTGATTATATAAGAGAGTAAGCCAGCTCAAGATTGTGTTTCTTTACATATAACCATCTTTAGTGTGGTGTTAAATGCCTAATTAATTCATACATTTTATGCAATGAATTAAACAATCTTCTTAGTTGTGTCTGTGCCTTATTACATTAAATGCTTTAATAATCAGAACTAGATTTTCAAAAGAGTGCTGTCAAATTCTCATTACAAAAATTTGTTCCCACCTGATTTTTTCAAAGCTAGCATAATGTTCTACAGATCTGAATGGCCAGGTAACTCCATCTGGGCAGCCTTCCTCAGCAAGGCTCAATGAAGTATTTAGATTGACCTTGTTGGCAGGCAGTACTGTCTGTTGTATGGTAGCACCTCTTGGGTGAAAAGGTAGGCGAGAGGTGATTTTCTCTTTCCAAAATATAAAGAATGGTCTACCCCTGTCTTCTTTGCAAATATCATATGCAATGAGGTATTTGGCTTGAAACATGAACATTTTGATTCTCATTTGAGGCCATAAAGCTGAAAACTTGACAACCCTGATAATTACTGCCAACCAAGGAACCCTGCCATGCTTTAGAAGATGTCAAAGGGCAGGGCAGCCAAAAGACGTGAAAAAAGTAATCTTCGAGGTAGAGTCCAGGGAAGCACGAAGGTGGGTTGTATAACAATCTGCTTCTGCTTTCTGGTATTAGGGAAAGGGACCTTGCAGGAAGAAAGCCCAGAGGATGGGCATAGGAAATCACCCTGTGAGGATCTCTAAACACAATTTAGAGTGAGCCAACTCCTGATTACAGCTCTAAGGAATATCTGACTGCTTATAAAAGGCTTAACTAAACTAATTGAGGGATGTGATGGAATTAGACTGGGAAGCTGTGTGCTCTCCTATCTTTGAGAGTTGCCAAGGAAACTCAGAGGATTGAATAGGGTATCTATGGGGCAGGTTTTTAAAATGAGACCTGGAGGAGGTAAAGAAGGGGGAGGAGTAGAAAGAACAAACAGCTGGTATTAAACAGCAGCTAAAGGCAAGAGGACCGGAGGCTCAGCTCGTGGATAAGGCTGACTGGGCCCTGCTACTCATGGTGAGCCTTTGGAATTTATACATGAGAGGAATTCAGCAAGTCACTGGCTGGTTTCAAGTAAATTCTGGACCAAATAATATGCAAGAGCAGGGCTGCATATGAAATACAATAAGGTAATCATACTCTATTTTATTGTTACTATTGATTGTATGTCTCCATTATTTTTCCAATCATTTTTCACGTGTATTCATAAGAATACTGCATTTGAAGCAGACAAAAAGAAAATTCCTAGAAACAGGTCCACATTTCAATCAACCAAGATAATTAAAGATAATTTAATACATCTATTTTGCTTTATCTTTCTCCCCAAATTTGATATCAAAGTGTTTTACTGTAACAGAGTGCATATCTAGCCTTCAACAATTTCCTTTCCTCAAATTAGTAATGCCAAATCCCAAACCGAAACCCCCTTCCTCTCCCCGATTCCCCCAGAGCCATGATGTGTTTTGTGTGGAAGTGTGTATATGTTGAATATTTTTTTCTGGAGTTTAAGTCAATTAAAAAATAAATCTCACTTCTTTTAACATGGAATAATTATTTGTGACTATTTAAAAATCCAATCCATTTTCCTGAGGCTTATTTTCAAAACAGCTTTTCATAGGTGTGTAAAAGTTTAATTAACTACTGTGCAACAATGCCTATTTAGAGCCTTTGTAAAAGAATTTGATTTTAGGGCTTCCCTGGTGGCGCAGTGGTTGAGAGTCCATCTGCCGATGCAGGGGACACGGGTTCATGCCCCGGTCCGGGAAGATCCCACATGCCGTGGAGCGGCTGGGCCCGTGAGCCATGGCTGTTGAGCCTGCGCGTCTGGAGCCTGTGCTCCGCAACGGGAGAGGCAACAGCGGTGAGAGGCCCGCGTACCGCCAAAAAAAAAAAAAGAAATTGATTTTAAGCAGCTAGTCCTGAAAAGCATGCAGCCAAATAGAAAAGTTGATGCTGGGCTTAAAATGTGGCCTCTTTGCCATCATCTCATTATTTTGAACCTACCTATGCCAATTTGGTCATTCACAGTGCATGAGTTCTTTTGAACAGATACATCAATAGTGTCCACTAATGAAGTTTTGAACTGGTGGAGCACTACTTATGCTACCATAACTTGGCAGCGTGCTGATAAATGTTTAACAACTATCTTTGAAAAATGTATGTGTGTGTATGCATGTGTGATAAAAGATGTGAAGAACACTTTTCACAAATAATAATAAAATATATACTTTTCATTATGGTAGATCGCATTGAGCTAATTGAATCTCATGGAATGCCTCATTGATTTGGGCCACACTCTTGCATCTGTAGCCAACCTAGGGTTTCAATTAACGAATGAGTAGATCCTTCATGAATATTAGTTACTACTTTTGCTTTTGTTAATGAGCATTGCAGAAGTGAAACACTGAAGACTTATGTTGGAAGCTCATCTGACCATCTATGACATGTTACTTTGCTGAATCAGATGTGTTTTCAAATACTGGAAGAATAGTTCTTTAATTTTTTGTCCTATTTATAGTGTAATGGCTATAGATGTGAAAAACATTTAAGTTTAATCTGCATTATTAACATTTTCTGCTTCATTTTCTTAAACAATAAAATAGTAAATCAAGCCCTGATTTACAGGAATTACTGATAGAGATATGGATAACAGAAACACTTCTTATAGTAGACATCTTTGAAGAACAGTCTTCCTGATTAGAAGGCAAGTGGGCCAAGCTATAGACCACTTATTGTTTTCAGTCTCAGAATTAATGCACAAGCTAAACAATACATACATAATATCACACTGTATATGTTAAAGTATTTTAATGTGCATTACAGCTATTGTAACACTGTCGTTTAATATCACAGAGATTTATAGGTTGTTATGTGTCAACATGTTTGTAATTAACTACACATGCAAATAATGGGGTACAAGGTCCCACTTTATAAAAAGTAAAGTGCTGCATATTGTGGAGAGTAATGCAATAGTAATATGTACTTTTGTAAAAGAAAAAAATAAAATATGGAAGCATATAAAGTAAAAAAGTGAAAGTTACTACCTCCTTGCCCAGTGCTCTAATCTTATTCCTCAAAGGTAACCACTTTTAATAGCTTATGTGTAGCCTTTAAATTTTTTTCTGCCCACATAGATATTTTGATTAGATTGTATTACAGTATGCTTTACTTATTTTATTTATTTATTTATTTGCCTGAACCACGTGACACGCCGGATCCTAGTTTCCCAACCAGGGATCGAAGCTGTGCCCCCTGCAGTGGAAGCATGAAGTCCTAACCACTGGATCACTAGGGAATTCCCAGGTTTACTTATTTTTATTAAGATAATACTACATTATTTTTATCTTTAAAGGGACATGTAATATTGTTATGCAATATGTGTTTTTTCTGTTCATATTATATTCTTCTTGGTCAGTATATATAGCCCTACTTTATATTCCATAAGAGCTGTGAAATATTCTATAGCAGTAATTATTCTCCTACTAATAGAAGTTTAATCATTGGAAGCATTCTCTTACCAATAGAAGTTTAGGCTTCTTTCAAGTTTTTAAATTTTTTATATGCCTTTGGCTTTTGCAAAAAAAATACAGCAATAAATATCTTTGTGCATATATGTGTAGTGTGTGAATTTCTATAGGAGATAGACCCTAGAAATAAAACGTGCAGGCTTCCTCAATCACTGATTTTTGTTTGTTTGTTTTACTTGAATGCATATATATTTACATATCTGGGTATCAGTAGGTTTTACATTAAAAACATAACACAAGTTTGGGATTACCAGATATAAAGCACTCTACATAAAACAGACAAACAACAAGGTCCCACTTGTACAGCACAGGGAACTACACTCAACATCTTGCAATAAGCCACAAGAGAGAAGAAAAAAAAGTACACAAGGTGTGTTTGTGTTCTTAGACTTCATCCAGACAAATTCCTGTTAAAACATTTCCAAGGAACTAACCTTCTCTCTTACTACTTCTAATGTCCAACTCTTCTCAGATATTGTTTCTCAGATCCGTAAAATTTACCATCAAACATCCAGAAATGGACACACTATAGTGAATTGACATTAACATCATTCTTCAGATATCATCCTGATATATTTCCAGACTGTTCTGCTAGGGGAGGGGAAGCATCACAACACATAAAACTTTCAATCCTAAACTAGTTGGTTAGTAACTTAGTTTGTCTCAAAAGGCGTCTCAAAAAGCCCACAGCTGGTAAGATATTCCCTAAATTACTCCTCTTAAATATGGGTTTTAAATTGCAATAGAATCTATACAATAAAATGTCAGAAAAATAAACAAAAAGAAGGCAAGAAAGAGAGTGCACTGCTTTAGAGATATTAATGCACTTATGTGCCTTTATCTCTGATTATGACATTATCCAGAAGTATCAAGGATTATACAGATTGCCAACTTTTTTTAAGGCATGTTAAAGATTTCATTTTATTATTTTTTTTACTGAAGTATAGTTGATCAACAATGCTGTGTTAGTTTCAGGTGTACAGCAAAGTGATTCAGTTATATATATATATATATATATGTTCTTTATCAGATTCTTTTCCCTTATAGTTTACTACAAAACATAGGATCACATATTTCTTATTTTGCAATTACTGATGCCATGTTGGGATCAATTCTAGTTTTGTACACAAATATCTGCCAACCCACCATCCCAGGTAGTTAGCAGATATGCTTCAAGGGTACCCCATCTGTTGAGTTCATAGAGTTCCATATTATTTGGCTTTTGAAAACTCTGGTTCAAAAGCTTTGATTCTGGAACTCACATTTGCTATAGATGCTTTCATTAATGACTTATCTGACCATTAATTTTAATAAATAAGTGAAATGATTTTTTAAACTATCTTTATTGTTAACAAATCAGAGTAAAATGAATTCTCTTTAAGATTTTTTTTAAAAAAGATTTATTATTTATTTACTTAATTTATTTTTGGCTGCATCGGGTCTTAGTTGCAGCACGCGGGATCTTTCATTGCGGTGTGCAGGCTCTTCGTTGTGATGCGCGGGCTTCTCTCTAGTTGTGGCATGTGGGTTTTCTCTTCCTCTTTAGTTGTGGCACAGGCTCCAGGGAGCATGGGCTCTGTAGTTTGCGGCACACAGCCTCTCTAGTTGAGGTGCGTGAGCTCAGTAGTTGTGGCATGTGGGCTTAGTTGCCCCATGGCATGTGGGATCTTAGTTCCCTGACTAGGGATCGAATCTGCATCCCCTGCATTGTAAGGCAGACTCTTTACCGCTAGACCACCAGGGAAGTCCCTAAAAGGAATTCTTGTATTTCAGGGTCCATTAGCATATCTTCAGGGTGAGACTGTCAGTGTCCTACTTACTTGGGAAAAAAGAATGTGTGTCTATAAGGAATACTTTTAATTAAAGTGGAGAAAAACATTTAAAATTGTTCAAGTAGCAGAGATTATTGTTTGTTCACAGACTAGATTCTGTAATAAATTCTGTGATTTGCTGAGTTATGAACAGGTACGTGTCTATTATTCTGGTGGTAACTTTCAGAGTTGGAACACAATAGCAGAATATTAAGCCATTCAGAATTGAGGCTACTGCTGGAGTCTGGGGCAGGTGGATTCTCAAGTCTTAGAGAATTTTATACCATCTAAATGCATGACTATCTGGTCAGTTTGTTCTTATAAAACATGTACAAACGTCACAAATATATGGCATATTTCTTTTTATTAGATATGTTAGCATTCTTATTTGCAATTACGATAAATGATTTGCAACATAAACTTGCTTCACGTATATTCAGTGGTGTTATTCAAAGCTTAATTACATGTTTTAATTTTTTATAAGGCATTCTCTTCTGCTATCTTGAAATACTCAGACTGTTTAAACCCAACTAAGTAGAAACTAAGTCTGGCTGAGACATCTCTGATGCGACCTCTATTGGGTGACAAGGAGCGGGAAGTGTGTGTGTGTGTGTGTGTGTGTGTGTGTGTGTGTGTGTGTGTGTGTTTACATGAAACTACTGTGTATCTACTCAAATTGGTGACTTTGAAAATCTGAAGATGTTACGATCTCTAATATGACAATAAAACTCACTACTGCACCTCTTAAGAAATGGACCAGAGTATGAGAATACAGACACCTGACGCCATATGATACGAAATATTCACTGAGGGGATAGTCTGATAAGGTTAACAGAAAGAACTTCAAGAACTCTAGAAATACAGTTCACAGGCACCTTCAACCACTGATCATGTGCTTATTTATTTTGCAATCAGGGAATCATCCTGGTTTCAACTATTATCAAAAACTTATTAAGTTTTTGGTTAGAGGACAAAGAATGCTCATGGGATCTGGATTGAGCCTTACTGATCTCAGTTTCTATCAGTGTATAGTTTAGAGGGAGAGTCAAGAGGCTAAATTCTTGAGCCGCTTTTCTTTCCACAGCTGGATGAGCTCAAACTTCTGATCTGCAGGCCTTACATTGTATTGTCAATACAGAAATTAAAGGAAGTCACTCAGGCTCTCACTGAGCTGGGAACTCTGTACAGCCAAGCAAGGAGATAAGAGAATTACGACCTAGGAAGACCAGGGTGACTCTTCATCTTTGCTGAAAGGTCATCTGTATGTGCTTTACAAGTGCAACAGCCAGGCAGTGAGTGAGACAGAAGCTCCTGAAGTATGCTTTCTCACTGTTTGAAACATTTTATTCTTTTTGATCAAAACCATTTAGGTGTTTAATTTTGAGGACAATAGACTGTAGGTTTTAGGAAGGTTATGAGAATATCTGATTTGCCCCCCAGATTTCTAGGCTGGCACGAAGTAGGTGTTCAATGATTACTAATGGGTGAATGAATGATGGAAAGGAACTGCATCTTTCCATGAGGGAAGTGTTGAGTAAGTATGATCATTGTGGTTGGCAGTCTCTAGACTGGCCCTGCTGATCTCTGTTTCCTGGTATTCACACCCGTTTGTAATCTCCTCTCGTTGATTGTGGGCTGGATCTAGTGACCTGCTTTTAGTGAACAGAAGACAGCAAACGTGATGGGCTATCACTTCCGAGATTATTTTATAGAAAGACTGTGACTCCTATCTTGCTTGCCCAGTCCTACCCCTCAGAGCCCTCATTCTGGGGGAAGCAAGTTAACATGTCACGAGTAGCCCAGTGGAGAGGTGCACGCAGCAAAGAGCCGATGCCTCTGGCCAGCAGCACATGAGTGGGCGTGCACGCACAGCCTCCCCGTCGAGGCTTGAGATGACCACAGTCCTGGCCAGCACCTTGACTGCACCCAATTAAAAAGTTGTGAGATAATAAGTGTTGTTTTAAGCTACCACATTGCTGGGCAATTTATTATAAAGTAATAGAAAGTCAATACAGTTGAACTGATTCGCTATATTGAATTCATTCGTTGTAAAAACTCCATGTAACTGCATAACTCCTGAAAGACATTGAGAGTCTGTTGAGAAATATAATTCTTCTATTTCAAACTTATTTTAATGGCCATAGAGTTAAAAACCAAATTACTTCACTCAAAATCACAAATTACTTCAAATAGTTAAAATAGGGATATTTACTCTGAATTTCTTCATCAAGAATAAGAAGTAGAAACATCTCGATCTTCTCACTGTCATGTGAGTAACATTCAGATCAAGGTGGGTAATATACTTATTTAGACATTTATCACCTTCAACGAACTGAACTGCACCCAGACATTCAGATGGAATCCCCATGCAGGGCGCTGTGGTGAAGGTCGCGGTTGGTGGTATCAGACTGCCTGAATTTGAGTTTAGCTTTGCTGCTTATTAACTGAATAAGTTTGGGCAAGTCACTTATCTACATTTATTCACCTACAAGGGGAAGGGAATGGGTTGTAAAAATAAGTGAAATGTAACATAGGAAGGAGTTACAGAGATCCCATGCTCTGATGGTGAATGAAAAATCCACAATTTCACTTTTTCATGGAGTTTTCTCAAGCAAGTTCCATTTTTCATGGTCTTTTCAAATACTTGGTCCCTTGTTTTGATGACATTAGTGCATTTCTACATTCACAAAATAAGTGGACAAGCTGTCCACATCAGTGCCTCTTTATGACTTTAAAAAAATTATCAAAATTATGCAGGCATATAGTTCAGAGTTGCACTGTCATATGAGGTAGCTCTAGCCTTCAGTAGCTACTGAGCACTTGAAATATGGCCAGTCCTAATTCAGATGTGCTGCAAGGATAAAACACACCCTGGGTTTTAGACTTAGTATGGAAAAAGAGACTTAATGTCTCTTTAATAAATTTTTTGGTAATGATTACTAGTTGAAATATTTTGGATAGACTGGGTTAAGTAAAACATATTATTAAAGTTAATTGTACGTGTTTCCTTTTACTTTTTCTTAAATGTGTCTACTAGAAAATCTACACTTACATATGTGGCTCTCATTATATTTTATTAAAAGTACTATCATACTCTCTGAGTTTACGAAAAATAGCAGTATGCCTCCCTCTTCTCCACTGTCTCCACAATCTTCACTTTCTCTATGCATTTTTACCTCTTTTAGGTAATTCATCTGGGTGATTTGGTAATTATGACTTCTTCTCTAAATAACACATTTTTGTTGCTACTTTTTGATTTTTCAGTCTCAGGCATTATCTCTTCACATCCAGTCCCCACTCTGTTCTCCCTCAGTCCCCAAGGATTATTGCCCAACCCACAGCAGTATTTGCATCATATGAGAGCCCCATTCACAACTGTGGCAGACGGGAAACCATGACTGAATGTCTTTTCTATACAATTTTTTGTGTTCCTAGGACTAATGTGTCTTCTTGCTTTTCATTTGCCATTTTTTCTATGTACTTATTAATAGTCTAAGCCTCAGACTTTCTGCCAGTTTTCTAGATCTCTTCTTAAGATGCCAGTTGTGGGGCTTCCCTGGTGGCACAGTGGTTAAGAATCCACCTGCCAATGCAGGGGACACAGGTTCAAGCCCTGGTCCAGGAAGATGCCACATGCCGCAGAGCAACTAAGCCCGTGAGCCACAACTACTGAGCCCATGTGCCGCAACTAATGAAGCCTACGCGCCTAGAGCCTGCGCTCTGCAACAAGAGAAGCCACCACAATGAGAAGCCCGAGTACCGCAACGAAGAGTAGCCCTCACTCGCCGCAACTAGAGAAAGCCCGCGTGCAGCAATGAAGACCCAACATAGCCAAAAATAATAAGTAAATAAAATTTTTAAAAAAGCATAGACTCTTTTAAAAAAAAAAAGATGCCAGTTGTGTCTGGTATTCTCTCAGAAGTCCCTCTCAGAGCCATCAAACTTACTCCCCACAGCACTGGGTTTTCTATCTGGTGCACAGCTGCCATCTGGAGTCTTTCTTCTGCACCATCCTTGGGATTCCCCTCATCATGCTCCTCTGTTGGATCAACTCTTTTCTATACCAGGACTTCCTCTTTCTTGGTTTAGTTCCTCATTCTTGGTAGACTATATTTTCCAAAGTTTTTCAAGGAAAAGGAACAAGAGAGGTAAATTTTTGAGATTTGTATGTCTGAAAATGTTTTTACACTGATTGGGAGAGTTTGGCTGTGTAGAATTATATAGAACTTTCCTTTTGAATTTTGAAAGGCTTGCTTAGAATTTTCTAGCTCCAAACTGCTGCTATGGAGAAGTCTGAAGTCATTATGAATCCACACACTTTGTGACGATATTTTTTTCTTTCTCTGGAAGCTTAAAGGATCATTGTTTTACCCCCCAGCATTCAGTCATTTCTATGTACTGTGGCTGCACTGATTTGGTTCTACTGTCAACGAATGGCTGTTGCTTCTTCCTGGGATGCCGCTACCCCCAGATCTATTTGGCTACCTCCCTCTTCTCTTTCTCAGTGACACCTACTCTGATCACTCTCAAAATAGCACTCAGACTCCATCCCTGCACCAGTATTTCTGATCCTCCTTACCCTGCTCTGTTTTTTCTTTTTTTTCATGGCAGATACCACATTATGTCATGAGGTCTATTTCCCACTTCATTAATTTTTAGTTTAGCCTAATCTGCTGTTTAATACATCTATTTTATTTCAATTATTATATATTTATTTCTAAAAGTTATGTGTTTTCAAACATATTTGGTCATTTTTGATAGTCTCTTTCTCCTAACTTATCTTTTTTATTCCCCTTTTATATCTTTTAACATAGTAAATATATTTACTTTATATTCAGTATCTAATGATTTCAGTGTTTGAAGTCTTTGTCTGGTTTTGTTGCTTGTTGTGGCTCTTGACTCCTATTTCCTTGTGTGTGTTTGCTGGTAATTATAAATTCTTAATTTTTACAATTCTATGTAGGAATTCTGTGAGGACTGGGTGCAGAGAGAATGAGCATTTATTTCTGCTAGGGTCCTGAGTGTACTACATCATCTGTTCAATGCTGTTTAACGAGATACTTCTTGGAATATTTCGGGACCACAGAGACATGTGATTCTAGGCCTGTGTGGGCTGGTTTGTCCTTGCTAAATCCCACAGATTTTTTTTTTTCTGTTAACTAAAACAGAGATTAGACAGTTTTCTTTTTAGTCCACCATTGCTAAAATGGTTTTCGTACAGATCAATTTGTTTTTATACACATAGTACTCCCAAAGTCCCAGCTTTATGGAGGGTGGGTTCAGATGTTTTATCTGGCTCTGCACAGGTGCCTGAGGCTCCAAGATACCTGCACGAATCCCATTGATGTCCTCAGGTAATGCTGCACACTCAGTCTTTCATACCTGCTGGGATTTCCTGCTTCTATTTTGCTCCTGGCTGCAGGGGATAGACTGAACTTTTTTTAGACACTAGTCCATCAATTAAAAAAATATTCTGTATGGCATTTTTAACACTTCACACGTAAAGAATTTTAGGATTATTAGTGTACCATAATAATGGAAACAAAACACTGGAAAGAGAAATATAAGACATTTCTTAAAAGCAATGAATATTTATCATACATATATAATATAAAGCATAATGTACATAATATCCACGCTCCCACCAACCAGCTTAAGAACTAGAATGTTTTCAATATATTTGAAGCTCCCTGTTTGCCTTCCATGATTAAATAACTCTCCCTCCCTAATAGAGGTATCAGTTATCCTGAATTTTGTGGTGACATTTGTTTTTCTTAAGAATTTCTGTACTACTGTGAGTATCCCTTAAAAATAATGTTTACTTTTGCTTGTCTTCAAACTTTACATAAAAATCATAATGGTAAAATTTATCTGCAACTCACTTTTTTTTTTATTTGTTGAAGATTGTTTGTGAGATTCTATAAAAAGCTTTTTACTTCCTCAAAAATAAACTAACCATTTATTCACAGAAATGTCATGTCAATGATAAAGCACCATAAAAAAAATAATTACTGGAGGCCTTGGGAATTTCTGTGTTTTCCTTTTATTGGAAATGAAAGTTCAGTTGAAAAGCTTAATATTGACTAACTCTTCCCCTAATTAGAAAAAAAATATTTATCATGATAACATGGAAAGAAATGCAAATTCCTCTGTTGCAGCAGTTTTATATTATGTTTGTTATTCTTCTTCCTACAAACCGGATGCCAGCCACACAATTCCAGATGAGCTAAATAATGTTTAAGTTTAATTTAGTTTTAAGTTTATAAAACTAAGCAGGAATTGAAGTAATAAATAACACCATCAAGCTGCTTGTTTATTTCTACACACACACACACACACACACACACAAAATGTTAAACTGTTAAGAATTTTGAATGGGATAAAATGTGTTTGCTTTCTAAACAGGCTTAGCAATCTAACATTTCCTTTCTTTGTTTACTTCTGTTTTGGGGGAAAGGCTGAAAAAATTCCTTAAAGAATTATACATCTTAGAAAATCCACCCTTCCCCCATTCCCAGTCTATTATCAGATATCCGTGAGTTAATTTCAGGGATGATAAGAGCCAAATGCAGAGAACACAATCAAGAGGGAAACATTACTGGGGAAAATGTCATCATTTCACCAGAAGAGAGTGAATTCTCAACATTCTGGCGAATTTCTATTGCATCTTCTATACACTAGTGAGTGAATAAGACTCAAGCAAAAACAGAAAGGGAGTGCTAATTCCTTTTTTGTTCTGCTATAGGTAAATGCCATGCCTTTTCAAATATGTAAGTGACTAAGGTCTATCTACCACTCATCAGACCAGGAGAAAAGGATTTTCATGAAAAACAGAGGCCAGATGTCATAAACTACGATGAGGTATAGTCTGCCTTAAACAAAGTAGGTACTTAATAAATGGTGTTTTGCTTTAATTAAATTTCGAGTGTCCATTCATATTTTCACCTACAATTGCCTCTTAAACATACACCCTAATACAAATTCTGTACCATAAACATTAAAACATACTTTATAATTCTCCCTAAATGCCATTTAATAAGGGTCCTATTTTTCCAGAGCTTCCTTCGCATCAAATTTATCCATGAGTATTTCTGGGGTACTGGTCATACTTTCAATAGTTGGAAGTTATAATATTTTCCTGTGGATGTTATCATCTTGACAGTGCTTCTGAAACACACAGTATCCATATTATTTAGCCCTACTGTATATTGCCTTCTATTTTTCTGTTTTTATTCCTTCATGCTTTCACTTTTCAGTCAGATACTCAGTTTTCCTCTGCTTTCTAACTTATATGCATTAGCTACTTTCACTAAAATATTGTTGGTCACCCTATCACCCCCCCCCCATATTTACTGAGCACCTACTATATGTCAGACATTGTTTTGAGGGCTCAGGGTACAAGGGTAAGAAAGAATATATCTTTGACTTAGTATTTACTAGTGATTGGGGTCTGCAAAGTTACATATTAACATGAATACAACTGTCCAATTGAAATACCCATGGGTTCTACCTGGCAGAGGAAGTAACCCTAAATTTTATGGTTTCATTGCCCTATAGGATATAATCAGTTTTGTGTCTAACATAGTAAATTCACTTCAGCATGCCTTTTCTGAATGATATATAAGCATTTATTCTACAAATTCTTCTTGGAAAAAGCTTTATCATCTTTACTATTTTCTTATTAATGAGGTAAAAATTTAATGCTAATTCAGGATTGGTATGAGAGTCTTGATTTTGACTTTCTGAAAAGTATAATTTGACCTGAGGATGAAAGAGAAAACTTTTCTGAAAAAGGAAGGTTTGAGTTCAAATCTAAATGACAAGAAGGAGACAGCCATGTGAACAACTGGGACACAATCCTCTAGGGAGACAGAACAGGATGTCTCAAAGCCTGAAGCAGGAATTAGTGTGGAGGGTTAAAGGCTCAGAGACCTGTATGGAGCAGAAAAGCAGAGGAGTAGGAGATGAGTTCAGAGGACTAGTCATGCGGCAATTATGTAGGGCTCTGGGGACTATGAATAATGACTTCAATAAATGCCTCCTAAAATTATATTATCTAGGAAATCTCAATTCATATGTGCTTGCTTTCACACCTAAGGTAAGTTCTTCAATCCCTTAAAAAAATTGAGGTGGGGAGAAAAACATAAGGATTTGCACAAACAAAAGAAAGAGAAAAATAGAAAAAATATTTCCAATTAAGAAAATGCATTGAATCACACCCTCTGAGATAATGCTTTCATTTAAATTGAAGACTCAGGTGGGTGCAAATATTCCTATAGGTCCCCTTTTCTTCCTTACTTTTCTCAGTAAAGAAGAGAAACTCCAGAGGCCAAATTATCAGAGACCCATGGAGGAGAAAATAAAAGCAGGGTTCTGTGACCAATTCTGTCCCTGATTGATTGTGTTTTTAATGGTATTTTAGCTTCCTCATCACTACACTGAGCATGAAATTGCCTAGAGATCTGTGTGGTTCCTCTGTGGAAAGGTTTAAGACAGATAAATTAGCTGTAAATCATCTTGAATTTCTAAGAGAAATAGCCCAGACTCTGTGGATTAGGGTTTGTCTTTTTCCACCTTGCTTTGCCTCACACAGTGAGGGGGAAAAACAAATACAAAAAAGGGCAACTCTAGTTCCTTATTCTTCCCTCCTTGTGACCAGAGGGTTCTGTGCTGTTAACATTTCACTTCTTAATTTACGAAAGGTCATAATATTGTGTCTGTTCTATATGGTTTTCTTTCAGTCATTTGTCTTATTCTGCTAAGAAAGAAAATGCAAAGAACTAACGTAAGATTATGGGGTATTTTTACTTGTTTTTCACTCGCCTGCTTATTCTTATTTCCTTATTATTGGGTCCTGATCTTTTGGCAAAGTTTATTTTCAGTTTCTATTTTGTTTTCCCAGTATTGTGGAAAGGTCTCAACTGTCACCCAGATGGCAGAAAGCCACCAGAAAATCCAAACTGGGGAAATCCTAGAGTTGAAAAGAAGACTTTTTTTTTTTTTTTTTAAGAAAACCTTACCAAAGTAAACATGCCCAGGGATACTCTTGTTTGCTGGTAAGGAGATCTGTAGAAAATTCTGAGATAAGGGATGGCAAAAATAAGAAAATACAGGCATAATTAATTATCAGAATATCAGCTGATGTTACAGATGTGTCAAAGCCCAGCTTCTGGATGACATACATATTAGCAAACTATTCTATGCCTTACGCACCTTTAATTTTATTTTCAAGAATTCCCATGACAATGTTCAGATATCCACAACCACACTGACACATTTCATGCCAAAACTGGTTTAGGAATTCTGCAGATCAAAGGAGGAGGGGATGCTGCAGCGGAGAACAGGCACTTCTAAAACATCTCACAAGGGTAAGTTCAGAACTGCATGGTCTTTTGAATACTGTCTGGGTGTTGACAAGAAGATTCAAATAGATTCTGTAAACAGTGCAGCCTTGGGAACGGCACACATCTTGAGAAGTAATTTGAGTGGCGTATATTTAAGACAATCCATTCATATTTGAGCAAAACCAAGCAATTTATATTTCCTGGATGTCAGCTTGAATGGGAGGCTGGAAGAATGGTGATGCGTCACTTTCATTTTAGATAAAAAATCATGGGTAATCATGTATCTACACATCAATTTATGTCACAGAAATACGCCACATAAGAAAATAGGACCTCCATATGCTGCTGTTGATGGTATAAATTGTTACAAACTTTCATGGAGGACAATTTGGAATTTACATCCCAAAACTTAAAAATATTTATGATCTTGGACTGACCAATTTCTCAAGAAAATAGGAAGATAGATGTTCAGGATTATATTACTTATTTATTATGTTGCCATTGTATTTACAACAATGAAAATCGGGAAAGAGCCTATCAAACCAGAAATAGAGGAATGATAAATGTGTCACATTCACACTGTAGAATACTTTGAAGCATATACAAATGATAATAAATATTTATAATTATTGACATGGAAATATTTTTTTAAATTTTAAATGATAAAATCAGGTTACAGAATTTTCTCGATACATACGTAAGGCTTATTAAGCTATAATCCCTAAATTAATCCAGGAGCAGTATCCCTCTTATATAGACTCCGGACCCAGAATGGACTACAATCTTCATTCATGTCTCTCTCTATTTTTAAAGAGATACAAATACTAGGATCACAACAACTGTTATTAACATATGGCATCCCCAAATCTCAGGAGTCTCCTGCTCTTCTATTAAGCAGAATTTTCTCACTCGTGCAACCTCTTCTTACATCTTCCCAACCTCTACCACAAAATTCACAGTCTCTCACAGTATACTCAGGACACTTCCTGTCTCCTGGTGTCTAGCACCTAAGGGGAGAAGTTCCTTTGGTTCTGAATACTCCCATCAGACCGATTCTAACTTTTGTGCTTTGTTCATTTTTTAAAATCCTATTTAGATCAAAAGAGGGACAAGAATAGGTCTATACCTGATCAGTCTCCTAAAAAGACAGGCCTGGGGCTTCATAAACAATAATGGAATATATTTTTCTTTCTGGGAGCATAGCAAATATTTGTTTGCAGTTATTTAACTGAAGTTTTTAATGGCCAAGATATGCCTTCACTAAAATAAATGCTAAGAAATAAAATGGTACATCAACAAATTTAAGAGTATAGAAATTATCTCAAGCATCTTTTCTGACCACAGCAGCATGAAACTAGAAGTTAACCACAGAAAAAGAAATGAGAAAAAAAACGATTACATGGAGACTAACAACATGCTACTAGAAATAAAATGGTAGTGTTTAAAAATAAACTCTTCAGAAAAATATATGGATGCTTTCCACATATGAAATTTAGGAAAACTAAGCATGGATTTAAAGCCATGAAAGGAACAAAATATTGTCTTCCCTGCTAACATAGGTCCTTAGTTATCCTACAGATCTCACGTGCCATCCCAGGAAATATTTAAGCCCATTTCAATGTTGATACGTCATTGAATTGCTTCTGTAAACATAAAGCCCAAATATTACAATGCTTTGTTCCAGTTGAGTTCTAATATGTATGAAAATTAAACTCTGCTACAGCACATGAAGATTTCAAAAAATATTTACGACCGGATCAGTCTGTTGAGAATAACGAAACACGTGAAATGTGCAAATTACCTATCCTCTGGTTAAAAACTGTATGTGCCTTTAAATTTATTGGAGGATTTAGGCTACAAACAAATGTAGGTTTTCAACATATCTGATCCATAGTAGAGTCCAAAATTTTTATTCTGTTTTTTTTCCCCATAGGTCACTGTGTTCAAGGTATAGTGCATATGTTTAAGAAGTTATGAAATAAAATTATTGACTGTAAACTGATTTCAAGCTTTATTTAGTTTGGAGTGGAACTGTGGTGTGATTTGCAGCTCAACAAACTCGAAGAATTCTCTGACTCCTTTATTACAAGCCAGATACTTTGAACTCTCTTCCTTGTAAATAAAATGGTGTTCCAATACCTCTAGTTTAGGGTAATTATTGGGATTAAATGATATAACATGGGCAAGGGGTCTAATACAGTGTATAACACTTAGTAGACCCTCAATAAATGCTGGTACCGTGTCGTTTTTTATCATCAACTTCAGTTAAGTTATTCCAACAAATATGATCACTTAAAATATATGCAGGGGAAAAAACTCATTTGGATAAGCTTGAAGATTCAAGCCTCAAGTGCAGCAATAAATCAGAGTTTGAGAGGGTTATTCAGGATTCTAGCAATTTCATGGATCTCTGAAGGCAACAGATTCCAGGATGGAGAACCCACCATATGAAGAGTGTACTCTCCCTCTAGGGTCCCCTGCACAAACAAAGGTTTGCATACAAATGAGATAACTCACATATTTTGAGCAATCTTCACCATTTCCCTATAAATCTAACTCTATTCTAAAACAAACACTTTTTAAAAATACACTCTGAGAAAATGACCCTAACTGAGAATACACATACACACACTTACACACACTCCTGAAGGTGGAAAAGTTTAACAGTGAAAATTTGGAAATAAATCATGTCTGAAGAATTATGAACATAACTGAGTGATCCACAAATTATAGGAGATACCATATTGTCATTAAAGATTCAAAAAATGTGGAATATCTTGATATACAGAAAATCATTCATCAATGAGATGTGAAAAAGTAAAACACATAATAGCATGTTTACTCTGGTTATAAAAATTTCAGAAGATAGCCATATTCACATTAAAAATAATTTTAATGTGAAAATGTAATAATGAGTTAGTGGCATTTCAAATTTGTGGACATTTTCTGTGGATATATCAAGTAAAATATTCTTAAATATTCCCTTATTCACATGGAAGCAATCCTCTCCTCATTCAGACTAGTTACTCTGAACAATTTTTTTTCCTCAACCTAATTGTTAGATTCTCGAGAGAAAGTACCCTCTTTTATTCTATGATACAGTCACCCACAGTGCTTACTAGCTCCAGTCCTGGTATAAAGTAAGAACTCAGTGAAAGCTCATTAAATAAAAATTTAAATATAATCTATTTGTTAACCTTAAAACCTTTTCTAGACTTTTTTGTTCAATATCATAAACATTTTTTAAACTTTTAATTTTTATTTTTATAATATACAAACAGAAAAGTACTCAAATGTGTTCAGCCTGATGAATGTGGTAGATGTAATTATTGCTTAGCAAATATGCACTAATTCTCCCCTTTTTTCCCCCACAACCTTCATGGGAGAAGGATGCTCCCCAGCCTTTGATGTTGGGCCTGGCCATGTGACAGGCTTTGGTCAATGACATGTTTGTAGATATGCTGTGAGAAGAAACTTGCAATAGGCCTACAGAGTTGGGTTTGACTTTTGCATTTTTCCCATTACATGAGAAAAGTGTAACTTGGGTAGCCACTGGTTCCTAGCAATGAAAGACACATGAAACAGACCTGGTCCAACCCTCTTCTGGAGCCAACTTGGACCCAGCTGAACCTCACCTAAATCAAGCACTAATCCATAGATCCACGAGAGGGAAATAAATGATTATTGTTTGGTGACACTGAGTTTGGGAGTAGCTTGTTACACAGCTTTATTATGACAATTACTGATTGATGCAATTGATGTTGCACTGAATCTATAACAATTTAAAAATAATGATATCTGTGTTGAGTCTTCCAATTCATAATTGTGATTTATCCTTCTGTTCACTTAGGTCTTCTTTAATTATTCTCAATACTTTGTAGTTTTCTGAATGATTATCTTAAAAATCATTGATTATGCTTAGATTTTTTTTTATGTTCTTGAAAATGGCATATTTGAAAAAATTCTAATTGAATATTTTTGACTGGAATATAAAAATTATACTATCCAGCAATCTTGCTAAAATTTTTTAGAGTCTAATCCTTTATTTGTAGGTTATTTAGGATTTTCTATGTACCATCATGTTGTCTATAAATAACGAGAACTTTATTTTCTCCTTTGCAACCTTTATATCTTTCATTTCTTTTTCTTGTCTTTTTGCATTGACTGGACCTTCGACAGAATGTTTAATAGAGGTGGAAATAGTAGGTACCTTTTATTTATTCATGATCTGTCACCGGTTGGGTACCCTCAGAAACAGATCTTGAGATGGAGATTAGTGTGCAGAAAATGTGTTAGGAGTGGTCTTGGGATCTACCCATGTGGATGGAACGGAGTCATAAGGACTGGACTGAGAAAGAAGTTGGGCTATGACGTGATCTCAGACAGTGCCTCAGCCAACCCATGAGGAGCTCTGAAGCAAGGTATCTCTTTCAAGTTCCTCCAAGTAGGGGACGAGTACCAGGGTTTATATCTCTGTATTAACCAGTGATTGGTTGAGGACTCCCCAGGTGAGGAAAGTGATGTGACTTTGGATGAGGTGACTCTCTTCCGTCAGTACAATTTCTAAAGGAGGTGGACAGCTAAGGGCTCTCTGCTGGAAGTACTCCCAGAGGCTGTAACAGAATGTGTAATTGTCCTTTTCCCATTATTTCTGAATTTCAGCTGAAGGCCCCAGTTGAGCCTAAGGAATGGCAAATCACATATTTTAAAGAATGACATTTCCATGAGGGCTGGCTAAATGTTACACAGGCTGTTTGAAGTAGTTTGTGTCTACTACTTCAAACAGCCTATGTAAGAGAATGAGAGAAATTTAAAGAGAAAAGTTTTCTATATCATATTCTTCACTCCCTTAAGACAAAACAAGGGACTTTCTAAAGAGATTAGTTTTTATTGTTGATGTTTTGTTTGTCTGTGCTGGTTTTTATTTTTTTCAAGGGAAGAGAACGGAATTTTACTCCCCAGATGGATGCTTATTCAATGGCATAAATGTATTGTTATGCCTTATGCTACCCTTGCTGAACTTCAGAGCATTTGGAAAGGTATATTGACATAGAGACTGGTACCTGCATTTGGTCTGGGGAATTTTGAAGTCTGAGGTAGGTTAGAGCTGTCCGTTATAGCAGGAGGAGCAAAGAAGGCAGTTTTGGTATGAGTAGCATGAATGCCAATTTCTATGGGTCAAGTGAATCCATTGAAAATAGCCACTTCAGCCACCTAGGCAGGATCCTGTAGAAGGAGCTGGTTTGTGGAGTGTAAAGGTCTTAGGTGAAGGAGTCTGCAGGTTCACCATGGAGATGAGGGTGGACGGTGCAGAGCTGAGAGGGGTCATGAGAAGTCAGCAGGAAAGGTCATCACCTGTGTTAGCAGATGGTGCCCTGCAGAGGTCCTAGAGGGAGCCTCCAGACAAACCTCAACTGTTCTCTAGCAAAGAGCCTACATTTAGAACCTGCCATAACTGAGGACACAAGTGGCTTATAATAGCACTAGACAAGTAAGGCTTTGACCTTTTCCTTTAACTCTCTCTGCACCAACTATTCTCACCTTCCAACTCTCTTGCACCCCTATGACCCTGGCAGTGCCAGTACCAGATCAAATAGGAGAGGAAGAATAAGAGGCCAACAAACTTTCTCAAGCCACAGATCTGACCTGAGATGATGGAGTGGGGGCATAAGAGAGTAGGGGTGTCATTGTGGGAGTAGATACTGAATTAGATACGGTATTAAAATTTTGATTTAGTGTTAAACTGTAGTTTTTCTAAACAATTACTGAATCTATTCACGACATTGCCAAGAGGTAGAAAAGGGTGATCTAACTTACTGCTTAAAAACAATGAGAGAAAAATACAGCCCTGATTCTCCACTAAAATCAGACAATAACAACAAAGTAATAATTAGTAAAATTAATCACAAACTTTTTTTCAGGGTTTTACCTTTTATGAAACACTTCCATGTGGTCTAAGTTATATACATTATATTCTTGGTCTTCCTCAATACAACAACAATCAATACTGCTTTTCTTTCCACTACAGGATACTGAAGTAATCTGTAGCCTCTTCTAGAATGTTCTTCCTTCTATTTTAGCCTAGGTAATTCTTGCTATTTCAGAGCCCAGGTCAAATGTCTTTGCCTCAAGGAAGCCATCTCTGTCACCCTCCAGTCAAATTTACTCATACTATGCTTTCATAGCACCCACTGTTTCCACTTCATAATACTTTTCAGAGTTTTCCTTTAAAAATTATGTAATTAATTAGTTAACACCTAGTGTTAGCTTCATGAGGGCAGGGCCCTAGCGGATCTTACTCAGTATTGATTTTCTGGTACCTACCACAGAGCCTTCCTCATAGCAGGGGCTCAACAGATATTAGCTGAATAAAAAGAGAAATGATGGAGGACAGAACCAATATGTCTTGAGATTCCTTGTTCCTAAGAAGAGTTTCTTTGGATTCTGTGGTTGGTAAAGTTGCAGGCCAAAATGTCTTCATGATAGTGGACATTTGTGGCTGCATTTGATGTTTTACTATGGCCTATTAAGAAACACTGAACTGGGCTTCCCTGGTGGCGCGGTGGTTGAGAGTCCGCCTGCCGATGCAGGGGATGCGGGTTCGTGTCCCGGTCTGGGAAGATCCCACATGCCGCGGAGCGGCTGGGCCCGTGAGCCATGGCGGCTGAGCCTGAGCGTCCCGAGCCTGTGCTCCGCAACGGGAGAGGCCACAACAGTGAGAGGCCCGCGTACCGCAAAAAAATAAATAAATAAAATAATAATAATAAAAAAAAAAAGAGACACTGAACTGGGTTGGGAGGATCACCACTTGCCATGAGGTGGGAACAGGAAGGAGGGAGAATGTAGATGACTGAGGAGGGTGGGTCACAGGTGAACTTGTTATTTTATTTTATTTTTTGTTAGACAGCATCTCTATTCATTAGTAAGTCCCTTCCACCTTTATCCTTATAAAGATAATGGGATAACGATATATATTTTTTTAAAGCAGGTTATTTGGTCCCTTTGAAGGAAAGTGTTATGTAAGTCCATGGTGTTATTTTTGCCTAATCAAAGGGGAAAGTGTCAGGCTAACATCAAGGACAATGCTTTTGATAATTTTTAAAAAGGTTTTGCATGCTACCTTTTATTCTGCAGTCAATTAGCCATCCTCTTTTTTAAACATAAAGCTGAGAAGCTGATATTTCTCTTTTTAATGACATTTTCTTATTATGAAAAATGAGCATATTTTCTAATGAATTATTAGAAAAGATCAACCACCTATCCATAAAAACTTTTAAGACCACTATATCCCCTCCCTCCTGGCATTTTACAACATTTAAATTAGCTTGGTAATATTTTAAAATTCTACTCAGTTTAGAGTGTTTCCAAAAATACATAAATAAAGGTTTACCCTGAGGCTTCCAATTAGGCTAAAGCAAGTTTCATTTCACCGAAATGTTACTTCTTCTTTGATTTTTGAATATGATGATTGTTAAAAAATCTTTCTAGAGTCACATTATCATCCACTCATTTTCCTTTCTAAACAAGTTGGCTTTTTAATCTTCATTTGTTGATGGCTACTTTTGAACTGATCAACTAAGTGGTACCATAGAATACAAGAAGGAAGGCAGTTAACTGAATTAAATTTCAGGATACGTAGAGCAAATCATTATGTCGTACACCTAAAACTAATACAATATCATGTCAATTATATCATAAATTATTTCAGGAAGCCTCCTAGAAGTTTAAAATATAAATGCGGTCAATGCCATGTGTGTAAACTAAATGCCTTAAAGAAAGAATTAAATTATTTATTTTTATTGACAATGGCATTGATCCTAGTGGCCAATAATTACATGACCAATAATTATAAATTATGATATAATATTCATTTATTTAATCATGAATAAGTTTATAAGCCAAAACATATGAGAAGTAAGTTTATGAATAAAGGGAATACTTTCCCTCCGTTAACCTGGTTTAATTATAATTATGGGCCAAGTCTTTCTTGTGAAGGTAATCAAGGCACACTACCAGACCTGTCAGAATTCCAGAGATGTACCTGGATTAGATTCAGGCTGAAAAGTTTGGTCTCAACCATGAATTTTCACAATGAGCAGAACAGGGATCAGCGTCATATTAACTTAAATATTAAAGGTATTATGACTTTATAATGTGTTCCCCAAGCTGCTAATACTTAATGGATGGATTAAAGTCATTATTTAGGAAAAAACTGATCTTGTGAATAATATTTAATTTCCCACTCAAGGATATGGTATTGCTCCTTATTTATTCAAGGCATTTATTTTTATCTCTAATGGAGTTTTTGGCTTGAGCCTAAGCCAGGTACACTTTTGGAATTCTGACCGTTTTGGTGGTACCTGGGAAATTAATGGGCAGTCTCCCTGAGGCTTAACTGCATGAAAGAATGAGACTTCTGCTAGAAGAGAAATGATTCTCAGAGAAGAGGGTGTCAGGCAACTACTGAAATCAGTAACAAATTCTTGGACATAAATGAGGAACAGGCACGACTGAGAGGTCTGCACAGAGCACAGAATTTATCTCCTGTTCCAGCCATGTTCCCTTCCCTCAATTCTTTATTCACATCTAAATTTCCCAGAGGAGACACTATGAAATTAAAAAGGGAAAATACTGTGTTCCTAGAAACTGCTCCAGTCATCAGATCACAAGCATATTTCTTTGGCACTCCTCTAATAGATTATAATCCCAAATGGAAGAGGGGTCTTCTCTAGTCTTCACCACAGAACACAGTGCACCACTGAACAGAGGACTCAGTGGGTAAGTAAGACTTGAATCAATGGACGACCAAGTTGCTGGGCAACTCAGCGGAGGTGGCAGCTGTGCCTGGCAGGAGGGACAGAAGGACATTTGGGGAAGTGTTATACCCACCAAAGAAAGCCAGAGTACCCAAAGGAATGGTGGAGTTCAACAGAAGTGCAGTAACAGAAGAAGGGGCACCTGGAGGAAATGGAAGTGGGAATCTAGGACACTCACCTAAGGAAGCAGTTCCTGGAGGAAAACTGCTCGACTGCTGGTACTGGGAAGTGCTGAGGCGCTTTCATTTAGCCTTTGGGGTAAGGGAAGAGCATCTCCAAAAGGAGGCAGAGCAGGAAGGGAAACTGCCATATGGTTGCTGGCTTCTCAGCTCCTGTGACACATTTCCTGGGGACTTCTGGATGGAGTGGGTGGAAGGAGGGGGACATTTTGCAGGAGAAAGAAATTCTGAAAGAGCAGGTGGGACAAGTGCCTGTGAGTGTGGCTTATTGATGTTGGTGAAATATAATGTTAATTTGGGGGTTGGCATCTTCTGGGGAAATAGGCCTTGGTACTCTAAGCAACTTTCTTCATAAAGTCTCAAATATCACGTAGGTTGGTTGGTTTGATTTTTGATAGCTACAGTAAGTTGGATTTTTTTTTTTCTGGTTTTGTATTTTAATTATAGTCCAAAACAAAAATTTGAAAAAAAATGATTGCAGCAAATTACAATAAAAAATAAAGAGGAGTCAAAAATTAATGTAAAGGTGAAAATTGAGTAGGAAATGAAAAGAGAATTATATTTTTTAAAAAACACAACAAAACTATGAGGTTTCACTATACGTTAACTACCACAATTGGATGTAAAATAAGTTTTGAATATTCTGGTAGTCAAAGCAAAGAGAAAATTATGATAGGTTGTATAATACTTTTACATTTTTAGGTGATATTACCTTCATTTTAAATTACTGTTTAACTCTTTTTAAGTGTTTTTTCTTACAAGCAACATACAAACACATCTCGTTTAAAGAATTCAAACAATACAAAATGTGTTCAATAAAGTAAGAATTCTACTCTCCTTCTCTGTCAGAAATACTTTTAACATATGATATATGTCCTTGCATTCTTTATTCTACATATTTTTTGGCTGTCAATACATAAAAGTGAAGTCCTAGAGAGATCTGTATGAGAAGGCTTCCCTGTAGGGGTTCTAATATGAGTGAGCCTTGTCCTTGAGGGTTGTAGTTCATATGTATGAAAAAAGAAAAGGAAGATGATGACTAAAATGCTAATATTTTCTTTGCATATAGAAGAATAATGAGTTAGAATTTTTCAAAGGTCCCTGTATACTTCAAATGTTCTACATTAACTAGATATTACATTTTAAATTTAAAAAACCCAACGTGTCAATTTAAATAAATAATACCAGTCAGTCTCTAAGGGCACAGATGCAAAAAGACTTTAAGGCACAGGCTTAAATTTTAGGCCAGTTGGCAATGTCTGGATGGTAAAAAATCTGTTAGAAGTTTGCATAAATTGCTTGGCAGTATTACTATGCTGCATACAGCTAGTTTTTCCTTCAGTTTTATGAATAACCTGATTTCTTAATAGTCAATTCACAGTCCCAGTTTAGGATTTATTTTTTTTCTCCATACTCAGATTTAGTTCCACACAAATAGATTATTCAAGCACTGAGGGCCCAAAAATCAACTTAGAAGTCATGGAACTGGAGATATTCTTTTATAAGTCTCCATTAACTCTGTATAGATCATATAATATCATCTATATCCATTTGTTAAAGTTAAATTCTTTACAACATATGTTTGCTGAGCATCTACTATGTGCTAGACACTTTGCTAGACACCGACAATATCTAGCAAAAATAAATAAACATATCTTGTTTCAAGCCTGGTGATAAAAATCAGTGGGATGAGTGAAGGTTAATACTTTGAGGGGCTCTGGCATAGACAGAAGCAAAAAAAACTGAAGAAAGGGAGCTAATATGAATTCTAGTAAGGTAAAATTGCCTGTAGCCTGGTTTATTTCTCTTTCTTAGTAACTAATATTATAGATTCTTCATTACAGGACTGGTAAAAATATTTGAAAATTAACAAGGTAGCCTTTATAATTTTCCAATGTGTTTGAAGTCCTAAATGTTATGCTTTATAGCTAGGCTTTGGATGTAGATTTTTCCTGTTAGTAACTGTTCTCTAGACTTTGAATCAAAATTTTCTCTAACAGTTTCTTTTTTTTTTTTTTTCTTTTTACTGATGAGCCTAAATTTGAAGCATAATTTCACCACCAAAGCCTTCTAGGCTCCATTCCACACCGCGATATAAGCTAAGGTCTTTCCGACAGCTCCATATTGTGGGTTGATATTTGTATAGCTCAAGTTTGCTGCACAGGTTCACAACCAAGCTGTGATTTGCATGCAATCCAAGTAGGGAGCTCGCTCCTTTGAAAAGAATTAAGATCCAGCTGAGAATTAGCTGATAAATACAAAAGATTTGCTTAACCAAGTAAAGTACTTAAAGGGCGGCGATTACTTGTAAGAGTTTTATCCTTTTGCTTAATATTCATGAGGACTGATCCATGCAAGAGTTCTCTTAGGAGCTCCCCAAAATACTAATTACATGAAAGTAGGGATATTGTATCTGCTGCAGCTATTTTTTGGTAGATTACTTTGTAAAGAAGTTAACCCAGAATGAACGTTCTAACGCCTACTCAGAGTTCTAGCAAAAGCAGTTCTTTTCCAGAAATCTGAGCTCTGAGGAAAGCATTTTCTAGACTTGCAAAGCACAATGGCTTGAAGAAATCCAATGAAACTCACTTTGTTTTGGGAAATATTTGCCGAGTTGCATTGCACTAGAACTATAAGATTTATTTGCGTTATAACAGGCTTGAACACCTGAAGAAATCCTTAGAGTAGATCTCTTTTTCGAAGTTCTAAGAAATGTGTTGGGTTTTTTTTGTTCTTTTAGTTTCATTAACTTTACAGTGTAAATGTGCTGATTCACTTCGGTCTTGGCAAGGGCTTGATGAAACGTTTGTACTAATGTCATTTAAAATTGTGAACTTGTTCATCGTCTGTGTATTTTAAGCTTTACATCCAAATAACCTTTAACTTTGAAAAGTTGAGGTGGGAGTGAAAATTAATAACTTGTAGCCTCTTGTTTAAGTTCTGAGATTCAATAAGTAGGAAAGATAAGGAATTACTCTTTACACCATCGTGACTGACTATTCTCAATCACTATTGAAAGCAGGACATATAGAAACAGAGGAAGGAAATAAACTTCTAAATAAGAGCTAATGGGGACTATGGAAATTTGTAGGATGCAGAATGTTTAACTGAGGTTCACTGGTTTCAGATTAATTCCTTCCCCTGTAAGTGATAAATAATTTGAATTTAGGGATGAACACTGATACAAGTTTAGATATTACAAATGAAGATAGTATGATTTCCTAGATACATGAGGAGGTTTTCTGTAGCGAGCTGACCACCGGTCTGAAAGTGTGGTAAATTACTTTCAGGAAAATAGGGTCACTGGTCCATCGCAACATTTGAGCAAGCAATTTTAGGGGCCATGTTGTGAAAAGAAAGAAAAATCTTCAGAATTAAAATTTAGGATCTAGGATGTAATTTAATTGCCAGTCTGGCTTGGCAACTTGTTAATGGGCTCAGTGGGAATGTTTTAAGAATATGGATGAGAAAAGGGTGGTGCCTAGGGAACAGAAAGAAAATACCAGATGAGGTACAAGGAACCCAGGATTCAGTAACAGTAATGGAAGCTCAATCTTAAGAACTCATTAAGAATCTTATCAAAGTTCCTATTAACAGGCTTTGGAGACTGCCCAAACTCTTACATAGAAAGGAGGAAGGATAGATATGAATTACAATTGACATTAAATAACTGATTTAAACATGTGTTGGCTGATACCTATAATTACTACTTTAGATATTTTCTGTTGGTTACTTATTTTTTTAAAGCATGTATTCAACCATGATAAGTTAAATTCCATATGTGAGGTGATGTGGGGAGGACCTATGATACCACAGCGTCATTTATTACTGTGGCTTTTCCCTAGCGCTTTTATGTGATCTAAATTCTGTGGCATGTTGGCAGCAGTTCATGCCTGCTCTCACAGAGTGTGTGCCTGTGATGTTTGAGAGATAATGTGGTTTCAGGTTGTGAAATCTTACTTTCATCATGAATTTATGCTTTTCACCCACACCCACACACCCCTATCTCCAGTCATCCCAAACTGGGGACTGTTTCTCCAGGAACTGCTGACTTTTGTTTCTAGTTTCCGTTGACTTCAAGTATCTTTGATAATTCATTTTCACAAAGTTTCAATCTGAATCAGAGGCTCAGACAAAGAAAGACTCTACTGCCTAGAGACTAGGAATGCTAAAGAGAGTTCTGAGTCTGGCCTGAGGGAAAAAGAAGTTTTAGGGGCAAGAGAAGGCGAGGGGGCAAATAACAGGTACTGTCTGAAGGGGACTACCCCCGAGGGATCAGGCCTAACAAATGTAATCAAACATAAGTTTCCATCATTCACAGGATGTGTACATGTGAATTTTCTCCTGGGGTTTTCCTCTCCCTACTTTTTTTGTTACCGTTCTTACATGGCCTTTGTAGGCACTGCTGTGACCGCCGCATTATTGTTCTATGCTGAACTAAACAAGTAACACAATTTCCATGTTGATGTTTAGCTCATACCCTTCATTCCATCACTCTGTAGAATAGTCATGTAATTGAACAGAGTGTGTATAACTCTCTTATTTCCCCTCCTCACATCTTTCTTCCATTGTCCCAAACTCCTCCAGCTCTTGAACCATTTTAAATCTTTCTCTAGCCCTTTCCTGATATAGGTCACTACCAGTGCCAGCAACTCAACAAAATAATGCTTTCACTATATATCACTGCTTTGTTTAAAAGCCTACTGACACTCCCTGTTACTTATAAGATTTGGTCTATTTTTCTTTTTTAAAATTCAGCCCTCCTGTGCTTACTAAAACATCTTTCTAGTCCTCTCTCCTACGACTTCTGTGGTTCTCTGACCTAGCTGATAATTAAAACCCCCTGGCAAACTTTTTAAAAGAGCAGTTCCCCAGGGCCTGACCTCTAGAGCTCGGTTTAAGTGGCCTGGGGTGTGGCCTGAAGGACAAGTATTTTTCTCTTGCTTTTAACTTATGTATTTCTAATTTGGAGCCAGGCTTGAGAACCACTTATCCAAGCTAGTGGTCCCAGACCAGTAGCATATGCTTCACCTGGGAACTTGTTAGAAATGCAAATTATTGGACCCCACCCCAGATCTCGTGAATCAGAAACTCTGGGGGTGAAACCAGCAACCAGTATTTTAACAAGATCCTGACATACTTCAAAGCTGTGCTGTCCAATATGGTAGCCACTAGCTACCTGCAGCTATTGAGCACTTGAAAAGCGGCTAGTCCAAACTGAGATGGGCTATAATGTCAAGTACACAATAAATTTAAGACCTAGTGCAAAAATAGGATGTAAAAGTGACATAAATGATATTTTAAATTAATCAGATGTTGAAATGATAATATATTGGGCAGGTTAGGTTAAATAAAATGTATCATTAAAATGAATTTTACCTATTTCATTTTTTAATGTGCCTGCTAGAGAAATTACATATATGGCTTGCATTAAATTTCTCTTGGACAACACTTATCTAAAATTTGAGAACCACTGATCTATGCCATCAATATTTTCTATACAGACTTTTTTTCACAATAGTTTAACCAAAACACAGAGTGGCTTTTTGATTCCACACCTCTGCACCTTTCATGCCTCATTCCCACCATTAGACTATCCTTCTTACCCTCCATATTTGAACGACTCTGCCTGACTCTTCCAGGCTGAGCTTTTCAGGTCTTTTTACTTCAGAAGTATCTCCTAGCCACTCTAGCCTATGACAGCTCTCTTTCTCTATTTTTGTAGTTCCCGATTCCAGAACGTAAGGGAGATTCATAAAGGGAACAATTATGATTGGAGAATTCATAGAAAGGGGGCAGCTGTGCTCAATCTTCAAGGATGGTGGAATCACTAGGTGAAAGAGGAGGGTACCAGGCTGTCAGACTGAGGTAGTGAGGTCAGGAGTTCCTGGACATCAGAACCCATTCTCCCCTGCCCCCCGATTTGCATCCCCCATAGTGCAGGTCAGGGTGTGTCCCACAAGGTAGGAGCCCAACAGATATGTGGCTGGTGAAAGTGATGGACCTTAGAGGCTAGAGTGAGGGAAGGACAACTGCTAGAAAAGTGGATAAAAGCCACAGGATCCAAGAATGAGAACTCTTTTTGAAAAAAAAAAAAAATCTCTTCATGTTTCCATTTACTGAGATGGTGACAGAAAATTCAAAGGGTAATTGTAGAGTTTTGTGATGATGGGAATAGGGTGGCAGTAGAGAGCGCATTTCATTGTAGTTCAGTAATACTTTAGGGGATTTTTCTTACATGTCTCCTATGTTCTATTTTACATCAGGTACAATTGGGTGTAAGAGAGACTAGATGACATCAAAACACTACTTTCTGCTCTGGACTCTACTGCCTACACCATGCAAGGCAAACCCATAACAGTGGAGGAGAGGTAATCCCTTCTCTATTCTATTTAAAATTCCACAATACTCTCGCCTTGCAGCATGATTCTACTTTCTCAGCATTCTCTTTCTTATTTCCCAACATCATGTAATATAAAAACGGAAAAAAGAACGATGCTGTTAGGGTTGTGAAAGGGGAGATTCTAAAGTAGAAAAATAAACACTAACCATGCTTCTCCCTATACGCAACTAGTTTGCTAACTCTCAGACCACTCTAGTACATGAATTCATTTCATTCTTTCTCTAATCATACAATTTTATAAAGTTAATGTTTAACATTTCTCAGAGAGAACCATTTAAACCACCAGACATCCCAGATGCTTTAACAGTTGCTTCAAGCACTTCAAAAAGTTCTTGCATGAAAACATGGATTTGATCTTTGTAGGCTCCTCAGGGAAACCAGCAGTACTTCCTGAATTGATCAGAACTTTCTGCCTCCAGAATCATTTAATCCTCATTAATAGGAAGAGAAATATCTACTTGCGAATACTTCCTAAGACTCAAATAGTGATGTTTTAAATTCAATCGAGATACATGAGTCCCAAGACAGCGAAGTACCTAGGTATGATACTATCAAGTTAAAAATTACCCATTTCTCATCAACACCTTGAAAAAAAAGTTAAAAAAAAATGAACCTACTTGCAAATGAACCTATAAAATACCACCAGCCAAGCATGAGATTGGGATAAAGCATTTCATCAGAATGTCTATAGATCATTTCTTTAAGGTGTAGATGAGTATCTTGCAAGTTACCACAAGGTGCACATTTCCATAGTCACAGTGGGGAGAAATATGATAATATCTTGCTAGATGTTTTTTGTGATGAGGAAATGTGATCAATAAAAAAATCTAAAAGGGTAGATTTGAAATACAGAAATCAATTTTAAGTGACGAATGAAAGATGAAAGAATAAGTTATGTAGTTTCCAAAACCTGTGTGCTCTCTTGGTCTATTTTACTTTTTATACCTTTTTTACCCAGCTGTCATTTGGGTTTCCATTTCCCAGGAACATTCTATGATATTGCCAAGTTGTGTTACTGACATAGGTTTTCAAGATCAAGAATGGTTCTATCAATTTTCTTTTCTTTTCCAAAGATGACTGAAAGTTGTAAGTCTCTCTGTCACCCTCCACCACCCCCCTCCCCGCAATTTTCTGTAAATAGAATTTTACTCCTTTAGAAAGTAGAAAAGGTAAGAAGTTAGAGGGGATATCTGTATATCCTCATAATATTCACCAGAAATAATAATAAAAACTGTACTTATAAATCTACTTCCTTATGTGAAACAACCTTTGGGGTTGCAAATTGGCTCTGGAACCCCTGGTCACAACTGGTTCGGGTAGCTGCCACTTCAGAGACTCACTCTCCTAACCAGCTTTCCTTATCCAAATCCAAAGAATCACTAAATGCAGAAAATCTGATATCCGAACACTCTGTTCTCAGACAGTGGAGCTCACCTTCCTAGGAGTAGCTGCCCTCAGTTTCTCTAGGGGGTACCCAGTTAATCTTCTGTTGACTCTGAGATCTATCTCCCAAACTTCTCCTTCCCCGGATTGAATGGCAAGGAATGACGTTCCCCAGGCTCTTGGTAGGTTCGTTTATCCAATTGGAGGCAAGATTGGGGTCGGGGTAGGAAGATGGCAGTGGTGTTTTTCCTTCTTTTTTTTTTCTGATTTTCATGGCATTTATGGCAGCATCTCTTCCATAGTTCTCATTTCTGCCAGGCGGCCCCTCTTCCCGTAGTCCCAGCTCTTTCTAGTCAATGCCTGCCATGTCTACATCCCACAAAATAGCCTGGCTTGTGGGCTCTTATAATACCACTTCCTCTGATTGTCTCTCCAGGCCTAGGAATGATAGCTTCTTCCTGTTTTTGCCAAACTCTGGGTGGCCTCACCATCCCCTCACAGGTGTCTCTGTTTTTCCACCAGCTGTTGCAGGAGATACTCTAACCCCTTCTAGGTCCCCTTACTGGCCTGGTGTACCCGTCACCCTGCTACTATGAGTTCTGACTGCTGAGAGCTCAAAACTAGCCCCCTTCTCTGAGACTCGTCTGACGGGAGCTGACAGAACAGCCACAGCCAATACTGATGGTTATGAAACACTGACCCTCTTTGTCAAGGAAGGGACAATTGTGTGGTGGGGTTTATGATCCAGAGCCTTCCCTCTATCAGGCCAAGGCTGTGCATGACTTGAGCCACATCCTTGCTTGGTTCTTTCTTTTTGTCTATCCCGATTTGCTCTCTCCCTCACAAGCGCTTCTTAACGAGCACACCTTCAGAAGAATCACATGCTTGTCACCCAAATCCTTGTCCCAAGCTGTCATTTCTTGATGATCCAAACTGAGGAAGCTGCATAATTAAACCCCTCTGTTTGGAAGTCTTAGAGTAGTTTGTGTTTTCCTGACTGTGTCCTGAATGATACAGACAGCTAAAGTAACATGCAGCATCTCACTTGCTAGAAAAAAGCACAATGATAATACATGCTTGGGTATTCTAGTACAAGAGCAATCTCATACCCACTACTCATTTGATTGTCTTCACCTCTCTCTGAGGTACAGCTTCCCCTCACTGTCTCCCTCTACTCTCAATGGTTTTCTTTTAATTCCTTTAATATGGTATATTTTTCCCACCCCAGATTAGTTTCCAAATGCTCTTAATTTTTCTGGAATGGGGTAAGGGATATTAGGTGAACTGTGTACACGACAACTCAACCAGGAGGTAGAACTGGGTCCTAAAGATTTTCTGAGACCCAGGACAGTGAGTTTTCTGTTGCCCCACATCCTTCTAATTAGGAAGCAGTGATGCAGAAAATAATTTTTAAAGAGGAAATTAACACAATCAAGTAACAAGGTATTGGAGGTTACACTGCTAATTTACTGTTTTGTATTGAGAAGTAAATTCTCTCTCCTTGATGCTCCTTTAGGGACATTAGATCTCTCTGACAGGAAGAGCAGGGGCCAACATAAAACTCGGCCTCCTAGGGTAATTCTCACTGGCATCCTTATCTTCTCCTCCAGGCAAGGGAATATACACACCAGTGTGATTCTGTGGGATCCCTGACAAGTGAGCTACTGGGTGGTGGTCATACTTCCACTGAGGATGGCAGCCAACCACTGCCTCCCTCTCCACCCCAACTTCCACCATCATTCTGCTTACTCTCAACTTCAAATGGGTGAGCTCTGCCATGCCCCTGCCCCTTCATGGTTCTTTGATCTCTGTAACTCCACTGGCTTTCACATTCACTTGCCCTTGTCATGATCTGGAGGTCTCTTCCTTTGAAACATTAAACTTCAACAACTCACCATCAAACCACAATCTCGTATCTTTCCAGCTCTTACTTCATCACCCTAGCATACTCGTTAGTCTCATAAAATTAAATTTACTTGTTTTTTTCCAATTTCTCATCGATTTGTCACCTTCACTTTGATCCTGACCTTGCTTAGACTCTATGATCTATGGTGTTCAACTATAAAGAACACAGTAATCTATGGAGTTGAACTATCCTCTTGACAATATCCTCAGCTCCCATACTCCCTTTCCATCTCTACCCTCATGGCAATATTCCAGCCTAGAAATCTACAATTTCTCTTCTCAGCTCCTATACCCAGGTAACTGAGTACTACTGAGGAAGCCAGTACTCACCATGGCACTATGAGCAGATAGAAGTCTCCTATTTCAGTTGGACAATTGCAATCATTAAGTATGAAATTACCTAAAACATATGTATGCTCACACATCATTCCAGTCTGATGATGATATGTCCCTCCTGTTCAAAGTCAAATGAGCCCAGACAAGATATCCCCTCCCATGAGCTCACTGAGAACATGTACCATGTTTTACCCCTATTTTATTAATATTAGAACCTGGAACATGGTAGGTAGTCAGTAAGTGTTCTATTTAATGATTCACTCTCTTCTCTGTATTTTTCCGTAACTTGTATCATATTTATTTATGTCTACCTACCTTACTAAGCTGTGAGTTCCTTCAGGACAGGGATTGTTTCTTAGTCATATTTTATCCCTTGTACCTGGCAATGTCTACAGCATAGTAGGTATGAGTGAACAAGGTGAGAGGAAATTAATACTTTAGTGACACAGTCATCTTTGTGTATTTAAATAATATTACCTGTGTTGATAAATGGATATCTAAATGAGGAAATTAGTAACCTAAGTCCAAGTGTACAGTTATGATAGCTCAATGAGTTCTAAGTTGCTTTATTACCAAATAAATTTAGATAAGTATTTTCATCTCAAATTCAAGTCAATTCATTAAAAAAACTAATGAGATGATTTTTAGCCTGAGAATGATCTGAGAGCCCCACATTTTCTTTTGCCTGGGTTCCCTTTAACACCACTTGATAGAACTGAAGACACCTATGCACAGGTGTAAGTTCTCATTATGAAATCTACTTTATCTTCTTCTCTTTGATTATTTAGTTTAGTTGCTTATATAGTTTCCTTTAGGATACCCTGCTTGGTGTTTTTTTTTCTTTCTTATTATCATAACAGAAATCATCAAAGAATTATAACTCCTACTTCCTAATCCATTATTAGGAAGTATTGCTCAATACTGGCCATTGCTCAATCATGCACACATAATCACGGTGCTTAATCATGGCGCACACGCACACACACACACACACACACACACACACACACACACACGCATATGATATAGAGAATAAAATTAAGATTCTGGCCCTGGACCTTCAAGATGGTGGAGGAGTAAGACGTGGACATCACCTTCCTCCCCACAAATACATCAAAAATACATCTACATGTGGAACAACTCCTACAGAACATCTACTGAACGCTGGCAGAAGGCCTCAGACTTCCCAAAAGACAAGAAAATCCCCATGTACCTGGGTAGGGCAAAAGAAAAAACAGAGACAAAATAATAGGGACAGGACCTGAACCTCTGGGAGGGAGCTGTGAAGGAGGAAAGGTTTCCACACACTAGGAAGCCCCTTCACTGGTAGAGACGGGATTGTGTGGGGTAGCGGGGGGAAGCTTCAGAGCCGCGGAGGAGAGCGCAGCAACAGGGGTGCGGAGGGCAAAGCAGAGAGATTCCTGCACAGAGGATCAGTGCTGACCAGAACTCACCAGCCCGAGAGGCTTGTCTGTACACCCGCCAGGATGGGCGGGGCTGGGAGCTGAGGCTCGGGCTTTGGAGGTCAGATCCCAGGGAGAGGACTGGGGTTGGTGGCGTGAACACGGCCTGAAGGGGGCGAGTGCGCCACAGCTAGTTGGGAGGGAGTCTGGGAAAAACTCTGGACCTGAGAGGCAAAAGACCATTGTTTTGGGGTGCGCGAGGAGAGGGGATTCTTTCCCTGTCTGACCAGAGAAGGCACAGCACTGCTTAAACAAGCTCCAGAGACAGGCGTGAGCTGCCACTATCAGTTCGGACCCCAGAGACGGGCATGAAATGCTAACTCTGCTGCTGCAGCCACCCAGAAGCCTGTGTGCGAGCACAGGTCACTATCCACACTCTTCCCCCAGGAGCCTGTACAGTTCGCCACTGCCAGGGTCCCGTGATCCAGGGACAACTTCCCCAGGAGAACACACGGTGTGCCTAAGGCTGTTGCAATGTCACACCAGCCTCTGCCTCTGCAAGCCCGCCCCGCATTCCAATTATAACTACCGTACCCTTCCCTCCCCCATGCATGAGTGAGCCAAAGCCCCCTAATCAGCAGCTGCTATGATGCTGTCGTGCTTGGGTGGGTTAGAACAGAAGCCTTAGGGCAACCTACACAAAGAGGTGGGGCCAAAACCAAACCTGAACTCCAGGAGCTGTGTGAACAAGAAGAGAAAGGGAAATCTCCCCAGCAGCCTTAGGAGCAGTGGATTAAATCCCCACAGTCAACTTGAGGTACCCTGGATCTGTGGAATACCTGAAAGACAAGAAATCAACCCAAAATTGAGACGGTGGATTTTGGAAGCAACTGTAGACTTGGGGTTTGCTGTCTGCGACTGACTTGTTTCTGACTTTTACATTTATCTTAGTATAGTTTTTAGCCCTTGTTATCATTGGTGGATTTGTTTATTGGTTTCGTTGCTCTCTTCCTTTTTTTTAATTACTTTTTTACTTTAATAATTTTTAAATTTTAATTATTTTATTTAATTAAAAAAATTTTTTTTTCTTTCCTTTTTTCTCTCTTTTCTGCTGAACCATGTGGCTGACAGGGTCTTGGTGCTCCAGCCTGGTGTCAGGCATGAGCCTCTGAGGTGGGAGAGCTGACTTCAGGACATTGGTCCACCAAAGAGCTCCCAGCCCCACGTAATATCAACTGGCAAGAGCTCGCCCAGAGATCTCCATCTCAACACTAAGACACAGCTCTACCCAACAGCTAGCAAGCTCCAGTGCTGGATGCCCTATGCCAAGCACCTAGAAAGACAGGAATACAACCTCACCCATTAGCAGAGAGGCTGCCTCAAATCATAATAACTTCACAGACACCCCAAAACACACCACCAGACACAGCCCTGTGCTTCAGAAAGACAAGGTCTAGTCCCATCCACCAGAAAACAGGCACCAGTCCCCTCAACCAAGAAGCCTACACAAGCCACTGAACCAACCTTACCTACGGGGGAAGACAACAAAAACAATGGGAATTATGAACCTGCAGCCTACAAAAAGGAGACCCCAAACACAGTAAGTTAAGCAAAATGAGAAGACAGAAAAATATGCAGCAGATGAAGGAGCAATGTAGAAACCCACCAAACCAAACAAGTGAAGAGGAAATAGGCACTTTACCTGAAAAAGAATTCAGAGTAATGAGAGTAAACATGATACAAAACCTTGGAAATAGAATGGAGAAAATATAAGAAATGTCTAACAAGGACCTAGAAGAACTAAAGAGCAAACAAACAGTGACGAAAAACACAGTTAATGAAATTAAAAATTCTCTAGAAGGAATCAGTAGCAGAATAACTGAGGTAGAAGAATGGATAAGTGACCTGGAATATAAAATAGTAGAAATAACTACTGCAGAGCAGAATAAAGAAAAGAGAATGAAAAGAATTCAGGACAGTCTCAGAGACCTCTGGGACAACACTGAACGCACCAACATTTGAATTATAGGGGTCCCGGAAGAAAAAGAGAAAAAGAAAGGGTACGAGAAAATATTTGAAGAGATTATATTTGAAAACTTCCCTAACATGGGAAAGGAAATAGTCAATCAAGTCCAGGAAGTACAGAGAGTCCCATACAGGATAAATCCAAGGAGAAACACACCAAGACACATATTAATCAAACTATCAAAAATTAAATACAAAGAAAAAATATTACAAGCAGCAAGGGAAAGCAACAAATGGCATACAAGGGAATCCCTATAAGGTTAACAGCTGATCTTTCAGCAGAAATTATGCAAGCCAGAAGGGAGTGGAAGGACATATTTCAACTAATGAAAGGGAAAAACCTACAACCAGGATTACTCTACCCAGCACGGATCTCATTCAGATTGAACAGGGAAATTAAAACCTTTACAGACAAGCCAAAGCTAAGAGAATTCAGCACCAACAAACCAGCTTTACAACAAATGCTAAACGAACTTCTCTAGGCAGGAAACACAAAAGAAGGAAAAGACCTAAATAACAAACCCAAAACAATTACGAAAATGGTAATAGGAACATACATATTGATAACTACCTTAAATGTAAATGAATTAAATGCTCCAACCAAAAGACACAGACTGGCTGAATGGATACAAAAACAAGACCCGTATATATGTGGTCTACAACAGACCCACTTCAGACCTAGGGACACATACAGACTGAAAGTGAGTGGATGGAAAAAGATATTCCATGCAAATGGAAATCAAAAGAAAGCTGGAGTAGCAATTCTCATATCAGACAAAATAGACTTTAAAATAAAGACTACTACAAAAGACAAAGAACGACACTACATAATGATCAAGGGATCAATCCAAGAAGATTTAAAAATTGTAAATATTTACACACCCAACACAGGAGCAACTCAATACATAAGGCAAATGTGAAAACCATAAAAGGGGATGTCAACAGCAGCACATTAATAGTAGGGGACTTTAACACTCCACTTTCACCAATGGACAGATCATCCAAAATGAAAATAAATAAGGAAGCATAAGTTGTAAATGACACATTAGACCAGATGGACTTAATTAATATTTATAGGACTTTCCATCCAAAAACAAAAGAATACACTTTCTTCTCAAGTGCTCATGGAACATTCTCCAGAACAGATCATATCTCGGGTCACAAATCAAGCCTTGGTAAATTTAAGAAAATTGTAATCGTATCAAGGAACTTTTCCGACCATAAGGCTATGAGACTAGATATCAATCACAGGAAAAAATCTGTAAACAGTACAAACACATGGAGGCTAAACAATACGCTAGTAAAACACCAAGAGATCACTGAAGAAATCAAAGAGGAAATCAAAAAATACCTAGAAACAAATGACAATGAAAACTCAATGACCCAAAACCTAAGGGATGCTGCAAAAGCAGTTCTAAGAGGGAAGTTTATAGCAATAAAATCCTACCTCAAGAAAGAAGAAAAATCTGAAATAAACAACCTAAGCTTACACCTAAAGTAATTAGAGAGAGAAGAAAAAAAAGAAACCCAAAGGTTTCATTGGCAGAAGGAAAGAAATCATAAGATCAGATCAGAAAGAAATGAAAAAGAAATGAAGGAAACAATAGCAAAGATCAATAAAACTAAAAGCTGGTTCTTTGAGAAGATAAACAAAATAGATAAACCACTAACCACTAATCAAGAAAAAAAGGGAGAAGACTCAAATTAACAGGAATGAAATGAAAAAGAAGTGACAACTGACACTGCAGAAGTACAAAGGATCATGAGAGATTACCACAAGCAACTCTATGCCAATAAAATGGACAACCTGGAAGAAATGGACAAATTCTCAAAAAGGTATAATCTTCCACGACTGAACCAGGAAGAAATAGAAAACATGAACAGACCAATCACAAGTAATGAAATTGAAACGGTGATTAAAAATCTTCAACAGGGCTTCCCTGGTGGCGCAGTGGTTGAGAGTCCACCTGTCAATGCAGGGGATGCAGGTTCATGCCCCGGTCTGGGAAGATCCCACATGCTGCGGAGCGGCTGGGCCCGTGAGCCATGGCCGTTGAGCCTGTGCGTCCGGAGCCTGTGCTCTGCAACGGGAGAGGCCACACAGTGAGATGCCCACATACCACAAAAAAAACAAAAAAACCCTTCCAACAAACAAAAGCCGAGGACCAGATGGCTTCACAGGCGAATTCTATCAAACATTTAGAGAAGAGCTAACACCTATCCTCAAACACTTCCAAAATATAGCAGAGGGAGGAACACTCTCACACTCATTCTACATGGCCACCATCACCCTGATACCACAACCAGACAAAGATGTCACAAAAAAAGAAAACTACAGGCCGATATCACTGATATACCTAGATGGAAAAATCCTCAACAAAATACTAGCAAAGAGAATCCAACAGCACATTAAAAGGATCATACACCATGATCAAGTGGGGTTCATCCCAGGACTGTAAGGATTCTTCAATATATACAAATCACTGTGATACACCATATTAACAAATTGAAGGATAAAAACCATATGATAATCTCAATAGATGAATAAAAAGCTTTCAACAAAATTCAACACCTATTTATGATAAAAACTCTGCAGAAAGCAGGAATAGAGGGAACTTACCTCAACATAATAAAGGCCATATACGACAACCCCACAGCCAACATCGGTCTCAATGGTGAAGAATTGAAACCATTTCCTCTAAAATCAGGAAGAAGACAAGGATGCCCACTCTCACCACTATTATTCAACATAGTTTTGGAAGTTTTAGCCACAGCAATCAGAGAAGAAAAAGAAATAAAAGGAATCCAAATCAGAAAAGAAGAAGTAAAGCTGTCACTGTTTGCAGATGACATGAGACTACACATAGAGAGGTCTAAAGTTGCTACCAGAAATCTACTAGAGCTAATCAGTGAACTTGGTAAAGTGGCAGGATACAAGATTAAGGCATAGAAATCTCTTGCATTCGTATGCATTAATGATGAACATTCTGAAAGAGAAATTAAGGAAACATTCCGATTTACCATTGCAACAAAAAGAATAAAATACCTAGGAATAAACCTACCTAAGGAGACAAAAGACCTGTATGCAGAAAAGTATAAGACCCTGATGAAAGAAATTAAAGACAATACAAACAGATGGAGAGATATACTATTTTCTTGAATTGGAAGAATCAACATTGTGAAAATGACTCTACTTCCCAAAGCAATCTACAGATTCAATGCAATCCGTATCAAACTACCAATGGCATTTTTCAGAGTACTAGAAGAAGAAAATTTCACAATTTGTATGGAAACACAAAAGATCCCGAATAGCCAAAGCAATCTTGAGAAAGAAAAAGGGAGCTGGAGGAATGAGGCTCCCTGACTTCAGACTATACTCCAAAGCTACAGTAGTCAAGACAGTATGGTACTGGCACAAAAACAGAAATATAGATTAGTGGAACAGGATAGAAAGCCTAGAGATAAACATAGGCACATATGGTCACCTTATTTTTGATAAAGTAGGCAAGAATATACAATGGAGAAAAGATAACCTCTTCAATAAGTGGTATTGGGAAAACTGGACAGCTACATGTAAAGGAATGAAATTAGAACACTTCCTAACAACATACACAAAAATAAACTCAAAACGGATTAAAGACCTAAAGACCTAAAGACCTAAAGGCCAGACACTATAAAACTCTTAGAGGAAAACATAGGAAGAACACTCTTTGACATAAATCACAGCAAGATCCTTTTTGACCCACCTCCTAGAGAAATGGAAATAAAAACAAAAATAAACAAATGGGACCTAATGAAACTTAAAAGCTTGCACAGCAAAGGAAACCATAAACAAGATGAAAAGACAACCCTCAGAATGGGAGAAAATATTTGCAAATGAAGCAACTGACAAACGATTAATCTCCAAAATATACAAGCAGCTCATGCAGCACAATCTCAAAAAACAAACAACCCAATCCAAAAATCGGAAGAAGACCTAAATAGACATTTCTCCAAAGAAGATATACAGATTGCCAACAAACACATGAAAGGATGCTCAACATCACTAATCATTAGAGAAATGCAAATCAAAACCACAATGAAGTATCACCTCACACCAGTCAGAATGGCCATCATCCAAATATCTACAAACAATAAATGCTGGCGAGGGTGTGGAGAAAAGGGAACACTCTTGCACTGTTGGTGGGAAGGTAAATTGATACAGCCACTATGGAGAACAGTATGGAGGTTCCTCAAAAAACTAAAAATAAAACAACCATACGACCCAGCAATCCCACTACTGGGCATATACCGTGAGTAAACCATAATTCAAAAAGATTCATGTACCACAATGTTCATTGCAGCTCTATTTACAATAGCCAGGACATGGAACAACCTACATGTCCATCGACAGATGAATGGATAAAGAAGATGCGGCACATATATACAATGGAATACTACTCAGCTATGTAAAGAAACGAAATTGAGTTATTTGTAGTGATGTTGATGGACCTAGAGACTGTCATACAGAGGGAAGTAAGTCAGATAGAGAAAAACAAATACTGTATGTTAACACATATATATGGAATCTAAAAAAAACATGGTTCTGATGAACCTACGGCCATGACAGGAATAAAGACACGGACGTAGAGAATGGACTTGAGGACACAGGGAGGGGGAAGGGTAAGCTGGGACGAAGTGTGAGAGTAGCACTGACATATATACCCTACCAAATGTAAAACAGCTAGTGGGGAGCAGCTGCATGGCATGGTGAGAATAGCTTGGTTCTTTGTGACCACCTAGAGGGGTGGGATAGGGAAGGTGGGAGGGAGATGCAAGAGGGAGGGGCTATGGGGATATATGTATACGTACAGCTGATTCACTTTGTTAAACAGCAGAAACTAACACAACATTGTAAAGCAATTACACTCCAATAAAGATGTTTTAAAAAAAATAAGAATGCAAAAAAAAAAAGATTCTGGCGCATTTACAATTGCCTTGTATACAAACTTTCCAGGTCTTTTCTAGATTTAAATAAGCCACAATCAAACCTCTAGATACTGCATTTGCTTATCTGAGGTCTCCACCCAGACCACTCAATAAATGTTCTTCAGGAATCTGACTTTTTTTTTTTACTGCAGAATAATCTCACCTTGAATTCCTACTTTCCCACAAGCCTCTCAAGAATGTCAGATGAGAACAGAGCTCTTTTCCTCTTGTAAAATCCAAGTTTCTGGTGACTTGTGAAACAAGAAACTCTGCTCTTAGCACAAGGGCACTTGATGATTCCCCAACATAGTCCATCCTTAATTATTCAGGAGTGTAGGTATGTACTTCTGAGTTTTCTACAGTGTATTATTCTAGGTTGAATTTTCCCTTTTGCCATGTACAGCTCTAGATTATCTCCCCTTATATTGTTTGTGTGTGGTAAGGGTTTACAAGCTTTAAAAACATTAACCTAGTAAAAATAAATTAGACAGCAAATATGTTGCCCCCAAATCATACAGGACACTCAAAACCGAAAGTAAGGTATTTGGTGCACTTCCCAGATTCCCCTTCAGGACGGAAGCACTCATTCTCCTAATCTAGAGGTCTATGGCCTGCTGAGCTCTCACAGCAGTCCCTCTCCAGGAATTGCCCTTGAGTGAAAAAGAGCTGTTTTGCCCAATGTTATAAGTAACCCACATCCAATGACTCTTCAATGTAGGAAGTTACAAAACTGACCTCTTATCCTCTCCCGCCCCCCCCCACCCAATACACACACAATTTGGGTAGGTCATTCCAGTTTCAGAGCTCCCCACGTGATCAGCTGAGACCTCTGTTGCAACTGTTTTCAGTTTAATTTCTCCCTCTGCCAAACCCTGTTTCCTTTACACCCTTATGGGTGTTACTCCTGAGAGTATCTCCAAAAAACCATCTGGATGCAATTCTCCAGTTCTGGGTCAGTTTCTTAGGGAATCCAACCAAAGGTTGTTAATGCAAGGATAGATCCTAGAAAGGAGACTCTGATGATTTTGGAGCTGGGTCACCTACCAGTAGGCTGGCAATAAGGACCTTGTCACTGGTGATAGGCAGATTATGGGTAGCCCCTGGCCTACTGTACTGGTGAAATTGTTAAACTGTCATAGGTGGTAAACTGGTTGGAGAACAGGAAATATCCCAGGCATTATAAAGTTGAGGGAAAAACATTAATTGTAAGAAAAGGGGAACCAAATGGCTCTTTCCAGCAATGCCTTTAAAGGGTAGCAGAATATGCCACTCCAAAATACTGTAGGAGTTCAGGACATGCCACCCTAAAATATGCCACTTTGGTATATTGTTTATTTTGAGCTGTAAGCACTTGAAAAACAGCAAATGCAGGAAGAGGCTTTCTCTGAACTCCCCTTATTTGCCTAAAGACAGATCCTCCAAAAGGGATTCAACTGTCATAGATCCCCTCCCTGGGAATTACATCCACCAGGGGAGATAGACATCACAGGAAAGAAGAATAGACGGTGACACTACACCCAGACAAACTTTGTCACAAAATATCATACCTGCCATCTATTTTTCTAAAGCCTCATTCACCTTTCCTAAAAATTATTTATCTTCCCTAAGAGTCCCATATTCCCCATCTTTTTCCCTATTAAGATGGCATTTAAGTCTAGAATCTAAGTTGCCTTGGAAAGTTACTCATTTTTCCCTGAGTATCTACCATGTATACACGTTAAATTTCTGTTTGTTTTTCTTTTCTTAATCTGTCTTTTATTACAGGAGTCTCAGCAAAACTTCAAAAGGGTAGAGGGAAAATTATTTTTTATTCCATACTCATTGGAGAACAATAATGAAAGGCTGAGGGTGATTAATCATCAATTTAGGGCAAAATATGAAAGTTTAATGGTCTCCCGGGTGGCTGGCTGTGTGTGTGTGTGTATATATATATATATATATACACACACACACACACACACATATATACATACACATATATATACATATATACACACATATACATATATATATACACGTGTGTATATATATATATATGTATAAATATATATTTGTCTCCTGCTGTGAAAGGGCAGAAAACCTTGAAGAATTAATTATAAGGGTAGTGGATCTCTGGACAAAGTTGAGTTCTTCACCCCTGCAAGGCAAGTCTATTGTGCTAATGTTAGAGTTTGGTTAGGTAGGAGTGAGCCCCTGAGACTTGTGATGGGGACATCTAAGTTGACACTAAAGAACATGGCCTAGGTTTTTCTGGACAGTCTGGCTCTGTATCAATGGCCCAATTCTCCCCATTGAAAATTATCATTCCCTCTTTGCTTGAGAAACAATTCAAAAGCCATTGTTTTGCAAAGAAATATGTAGCTTTCTCCCTTCCAATCTAACTACACCTTTTCTCCTGGCCACCAGACAATGAAAACTATAGTCAAGAGACAAGATGATGTGGTCTGGGAAGTGCTGGGTCTGTTAAGGGAGGAAAGGACTTAGAAAACACATACTGTCAGGAGCTAGGAGTGTAGTCTGTTGACTTGGATGTGACACAGGACATAATATGCTGGCAAGGACTCTGGGAATCAGTGCCAGTTATGTTACTTGTAGGCTTTTAGAAGCCTGGAAAAAAGGGATGGCCCTTACTAATTGAGCTAGAAATCCCAAACTGCCATGCAAACAGTGGAAAGAGAGATCAAAAGGCTTAGAGAAGTGAGCATGCTGGAGTGGATATATTACGTAAGGTCCGAATGTGTACCAGCTGCCTATGTTATGTGGGAGGGTCCAGAGAACACACTATTTACCAATCTGATAGGAAATGTGCTGGTGAGAGAACCAGCATCACTGAATAACTTAGTGTCTTTCAGCAGAAGACCAGTGCTCATGGTAGGTTTCTTCATAGCAATGGGGATGACTGGACCCCAACATAAAAAGGCAGGTGGTGGGGGCTTCCCTGGTGGCGCAGTGGTTGAGAGACCACCTACCGATGCAGGGGACACGGGTTTGTGCCCCGGTCCGGGAAGATCCCACATGCCATGGTGCAGCTGGGTCCGTGAGCCATGGCTGCTGAGCCTGCGCATCTGGAGCCCATGCTCCGCAACGGGAGAGGCCACAACAGTGAGAGGCCCGCGTACCACAAAAAAAAAAAAAAGGCAGGTGGTGGCATCTAACAGTCAGAAACAATGTGGGTATAATCATCATAACGGAGTGGTACCAAGGGGCTTAGTGCACTATGGAGATGTTAATGGAACATGCATAACTAAAGGCAAGATAGATGGGCCAACAAGGGACCATTCAATGTATACAGTCAAAAGAAATCAAGGTTAAATGATCAGGAGCTTGAGGAAGCAGTCCCAACGAAAGTTCATATTTACTTGCTCTGTTTTCAAACTCAGTCAGTTTTCTGACCCAGAAGTCACTGGCGAAAGTAGAGGCTGGGTCCCCATAAGGAAGGGCCCTGAAACCCTACTGCAAGTGGACATGGTAACAATTCTTTCAGTTCTTTCTCGAAAAGGACACATGACAATTTACTTGGGTAACCTTATAATATGAGAAAGGGAAAATCCAGACATTGTAATGACTTTTAAACATGGGGTTTGAATTAATATTAATACCCAGGGATCTTAAGTTAGAGTAGGGGCATATAGGAGCCAAGTAATAAATGGAGTCTTAGCACAGGTCTGATTCACAGTAGGTCCCTTGGTCTATAACCCGCCTATTGGTGGTTTCACTGGTTCTCCAAATGTACAGTTGGAATGGACACACAAGGTAATTGTAAGAACCCCAACACTGAGTCCTAGGCCTATGGAGTAACAACTATTTAATTGGGAAGGCCAAGTGAAAGGTGCCGGAACTGCCCACATCTGCCAATTCTATAAGTTAAAAACTATACTGAGGGCTTCCCTGGTGGCGCAGTGGTTGAGAGTCCGCCTGCCGATGCAGGGGACACGGGTTCGTGCCCCAGTCCGGGAGGATCCCACATGCCGCGGAGCGGTTGGGCCCGTGAGCCATGGCCGCTGAGCCTGCGCATCTGGAGCCTGTGGTCCGCAACGGGAGAGGCCACAGCAGTGAGAGGCCCGCATACCGCAAAAAACAAAAAAACAATACTGAGCCCAGAAATAAAGGCGGAAATTAGTGCCACCCTAAAAACATAAAGGAATCTGTGGTGAGAAAAGATGCCACGTGGAGTTTCTGGCAAGCCGCACCAGAAAAATCACAATGAAGCCCCTGAGTGTTCTGGAACGAGACAATGCCTTTGCAGGCGAGAATTACCCACCTTCTCAAAACAGCTCCTGGCTTGCTACTGGGTCCTGCTAGAGGTGGACTATCTGATCATGGGATATCAATGACCGTATGGTCCATCATATTATACCAGTGCTGTCCACCATAAGCTGGGTTTTCTTGAACTACAAAGTCATAAGAGTAAGAGAGCCCTGCAATATTCCATCATGAGCAGCATTCCCTCATTAGAATGTACATCCAGGATTGTGCGATGATATCAATGACCGTATGGTCCATCATATTATACCAGTGCTGTCCACCATAAGCTGGGTTTTCTTGAACTACAAAGTCATAAGAGTAAGAGAGCCCTGCAATATTCCATCATGAGCAGCATTCCCTCATTAGAATGTACATCCAGGATTGTGCGCATGCAGGGCTGGGCGGCACGAATAACCTGCGTTGGCAGGGGGCCCAGATCCACTTGCCATCCACCACAGTTACATTTGTGCCTCTCTCCTCAGCTCACACCTGTAGCTTTTTGATCAGCTGATACAGAAGGAAAAGGCCTTAAGTTTGATTCATGGGTGGGTAATTTCCATATTTAAGGACAAGCTGAAAGTGGACAACTGCTTCATTACAATCCCATTCAGTTGTGGTCCTGAAAGCTGGCGACCAGTGAAAATCCTCTCATGGGCAGAGCTTCAGGCACCAAACCAGGATACCTACTTAATAAGGAAAGAGAAATGGCCCAAATTAAGACTATATACAGACTTCTAATCAATGGCAGCAGTGTGGCTGCTTGATCAGAAATTGGAAAGAAGAAAAATGGAGATCTGGGGGGGATCAGAGGTCTGAGGAATGGAAGTGAGCACCGTTTGTGAAGGTCCGTGTATAACTTGTTAATGCCTGGTAGAGAGCATTTACCGTGAAAGAGGGACTAAAGAGCTAGACGGACAGAATGACGTTGCTACTGGCTGACACGTGACAGCCAGCCTCTTTTTTTTTTTTTTTTTTTTTTTTTTTTTTGCTGTACGCGGGCCTCTCACTGTTGTGGCCCCTCCCGTTGCGGAGCACAGGCTCCGGACGCGCGGGCTCAGCGGCCATGGCTCACGGGCCCAGCTGCTCCGCGGCACGTGGGATCCTCCCGGACCGGGGCACGAACCCGCGTCCCCCGCATCGGCAGGCGGACTCCCAACCACCGCGCCACCAGGGAAGCCCCACAGCCAGCCTCTTTTATTAGCAACTGCAGTGCTGGCACAATAAGAGCGTGCACGGAGTATCCACGGTGTCAGGGATGGAAGCTATGCATGGATCCACCAAGATCATGGACTCACCGTCACTATGGCTCATCTGTCTACCAGTACTGCTTTCAGATGTCCAACCAGCCAGCAACAAAGAACAATACTAAGACCTGATAGGGCACCGTCTCCCAAGGAGACCAACAAGTCCCTTGGCGGCCAAGTCAATTATCTGCTGGAAGAGGCAGCAATTTCTCTTTACTGGAATCAGTACATATTCCAGGTATAAGTTTGAATTTTACACTTGTAGGGCCTCAACTATCTCCAATGTTTATAGAATGTTTGATCCACAGACATGGCATCACACCTGATGATGTATCAGACCAAGGACCACTTTAAAGCAAAAGAGGCTTGGCAGTAGACTTATAACAATAAAATACACTGTTCCTATAACAGACCACACCACTGAAAATCTACCAGACTTGCAGAGTGACAGAACTACCTTTTGAAGGTATAGCTGAAACCTAAGCTTGGAGATAATACCCTGCAAAGATGGGGGTACCATCCTCTAGGATATAGGACACACCCTAAATTAGTGATCATTATACAGTGCTGTGTCCCCAGGAGATAGAAGATGTGAAAGCAAGGAGTAAGGCCCCTTTTACTATCAGTCCTACAGAGTCACTTGAAGAATTTGTGCCTCTGACTCTCCGATGACAAGCTTTGCAGGTCTAGAGGTTCTGCTCTCAGAAGATGAATGCTTTTACCAAAAGACTTTTCATTTCTATTTGTTTTTTAGTCAACCAGCACTTTAGATTCCATGTGCCAAAAAGGCCAGGAAAGGAGTTACCATCCTGGCCGAGATAATGGACCTGACGATTACGAGTATGGAGCACTGCCATTACATGGCATGGAAGGGAATACTTTTGGCAGCCAGGTGACCCACTGGGGCGTTTCTTGTTACTCCTTACCCAGTTCTGACAGTCAACCGTCAAGTACTGACCCCACAGTTTGAGAAGTGCATGGTGACCAGAGGCCCAGAACTTTTAGGAATGAGGGCTTGGATTACCTTATTAGGTAAGCCAGCTAGAGCAGGGGATATGCTATTTGAGATGGAAGGGAACATAGAAGGGATAGTAAAGAAAGGAGATGAGTATCAGTTGTGTTCCCAACACCAGCTTCAGTGGTGAGGGCTGTAGTTGCTCCCACTAATCTCCCTCTTATACATCAACCCAGAATCCTAGAAAAGATGATTGTAGATGGTGAACTTACACGAAGCAAGAGGATCTGAATTTTGCAAGTTCTGGACTCTACTGGATGCTGTAGTCTGCCACCCAGATCCCCATGTCAGGACCAAGGCCCTCATTTCCCTAGCTGCTGTGAGTGTGGTTGATACTGGTATATAGCTGAGTTCTTCTCTAGGAATTGCCTCAACAGAAGGGAACTGCCTTGCCCAACGTTAGGTCCCCTCCCCCATGGATGCCCACATCTAGTGACTGCTCCACGTCGGGGAGCAGGGGTGGTGGTAGAAAAGTCAATTTGGGTCATCTCTGAAGAGCCAAACAAGATTCAAGGCTCCCTGTGGGATGTGCTGAGGCTCCCACACAGCCTTCTTCAACTTCTCCCTCTACTCAGCTCTGCTTCTGTTATTCCCTGCAGATGCTAATCCCAAGGGTACTCTCAAATAAAACTCCTGCATGAAAATCTGTCTCAATCTGTTTCTTGGGGATCCTAACCTAAGATACTGGATTCATGTTACAAACTTGTTTAAGAGCTAGTTTAACTTTCTGGCTCACTTCTCTCTGTATGACAGAGTCTAGGTCCATCCACACCTCTACAAATGACCCAGTTTCGTTCCTTTTTATGGCTGAGTAATATTCCATTTTGTATATGTACCACATCTTCTTTATCCAGAAAGATGGTACAGATAAACCTATTTGCAGGGCAGGAATAGAGATGTAGATATAGAGAATGGACATGTGGATACAGCAGGGGAAGGGGAGGGTGGGACGAATTGGGAGATTAGGTTTGACATAAATACACTACCATGTGTAAAATAGATAGCTAGTAGGAACCTGCTGTATAGCACAGGGAGATCAGCTTGGTGCTCTGTGACGATCTAGATGGGAGTGTGTGGGGGGACTGGAGGGAGGTCCAAGAGGGAGGGAATGTATGTATACATATAGCTGATTCACTTCATTAGACAGCAGAAACTAACAACACTGTAAAGCAATTATACTCCAATTAAAAATAAATAAATAAATACAACTAAAAAAAAGAACTAGTTTAAGACTCTTGGTCTATATCACCAGTTGTTTTCCAATTTACAAGGGCACCTGTAGCATACAATAGTTTTTATTGTTTGCATTTCAGGACAGTGTTTAAAATCCCAGGCTTTATACCATTTTAAAGATGGTTTTTACTATGTGGTAGGAGTGGTGGAACTGAGGACACATGCTGTGAAATCCTCTCCCAACAAGGCTGGCATGGGTTCTCCTCACACCCATGCAAGACAGAAGAATGGGTAAATATAGCTCCTGATACCTCAGTTCACTAAAAACATTAAAAATATTTTTACAACTTCTAGACACAGACCCTAATAACTAGAAATTAGTACAAATGCAGCAATAAAAATGCAAGTACTTCCAGATTGAAGCACAATAATGATGAAGACATAAAAAATGCTTTTTCAGGGCCTTCCCTGGTGGCGCAGTGGTTGAGAGTCCGTCTGGCGATGCAGGGGATACGGGTTCGTGCCCCGGTCCGGGATGATCCCACATGCCGCGGAGCGGCTGGGCCCGTGAGCCATGGCCGCTGAGCCTGCGCGTCCGGAGCCTGTGCTCCGCAACGGGAGAGGCCACGACAGTGAGAGGCCCGCGTAAGGCAAAAAAAAAAAAAAAAAAAAAAAAAAAAAATTTTGGTACTGATTTTGAACTGTGTGGAACATTTGCTTGAGGAACAAACCTTTTCAGGGATCAAAGAGTGAAGATGCTACCAAAGAGTGAAGGTAGAGAGGTTAGGTGGCCAAGGCCCAGTGGCATAGCTCCTAAATACATTTGTACTCTAGTTTTACTAGTTCTTTGTCTCGAGTGAAGATGAGCAGCAATCGCAACTGTAAGAAATCCATCAATGAGCAGGTTTCTTGCCTTCCCTTGTGGGAGGGGTGAGAGCGGATGAGAAAGCACACAAAACAAACCTCTCTGGCTCATTTCCTACTGATTTCTAACTTCAATTGTGGGGCAGGGTTTGCCCTGCCCCAAGTTCCATCTGCCCCCAGGCACTCAAGTAGGCTTCATAACTGCTCTACTTTTCTCTACTCTCCACTCATATTCCTCAAACACAGAAGAATCAAATATAACTATGATCAGTGGCCCGCAATTCAAATGAGCCTAGCCTAATTACTTGGAAATACACCTTCCTTTTCTTTTGGGGCTAACATTAATTTGAACCTGGTCAAACCAGGTCAGGAAACATTTTAAAAAAATAATAAAGCCCTACCAGAAATAACTAATTATTGTATATCCAAGAGAAGTTGAGCCTTTTTCTAAAACCATGTCGTGGAAATTCTGACACTCATTTTAAGGATTAAAATAAATAGGGAATTGTACCAGTCCCATTTGTTGCTGTTTCCTCGGGCTAGGAACAACTGTAGGTTCTGAGGAGAGTTCATGCTGTTTCTATATCCACGTTGCTAAGGTGATATGGGCGGCTGAAAACACACTGGCAACTCACTGTTACTTTGCTTACAAAAGAATATGAATGAGTTTCACCTCCTACAGTCAGGAGCACTTCAGCTTCTGCCTAACTCTTTGAATCCAACTGTAGGGTGCAAGGTCATTACCAACCAAACCGCTCACAAATTAAGTAAAAACTCCTTCAGGTTGTTAAGATACAATTATTCTCAATTCTCAGTACAATCTGTTAAACAGTCCCAATTAACTAACTATTTAGAGCGCAAAGTGAAAAACAGAATCAATGTGAAACTAAGCGAAAAAAATCTTTCAATTCCAAAATGAAATGTGCCTTGCTCAGAGCAAGCACCTTAACCCCCAGTAAATCAAAATGGTTTAGCAGAACAGCTGGCTTGCTGGCTTCTGGGTGTGTGTGAATGTGTAGAGGAATACACTGTCATTTGTTCAAATACTCAGTTATTATTTCATACAATTGTGTCCTTTTGAACATAGGAGTGCTGAACGGGGCAGAGAGGGTGGTAACCGCCTGGGTTAACCTAAGTACGTAATACCAGAGAAACACAGTAAGGGACTAGAATACCGGCCACTGTTTTCCTGCTAATGGGATCTGTTTTATTGCTTTGTACAGTTCCTCTCAAAGCCTAGGCTTGTCTTTGTTCATAACTGCATCAGAAACAAGGCTAATCATGGATCACTGATTCTGCTTTACGAGACAGATGGCAAAAAGAATCTTACCATGATGTAAGAAATAAAAATCATACCATGATATAGGAGAATATTATTATAAGAGGCAATATAGTGAAGTGGTTATGAACATAAACTCCAGTGCCCAACTGCCTAGATGTACCACTTTCTACGACATGATCTAGGGGCAAATGACAACTCTTATGTCCTGTTTCATCCTCTGCAAAACAGGAACAATAGAAGTAACTACATTATAAATGAGCAGATTTAATCTGTTAATGTAAGTTAAGTGGAGAGTAAATATTATGACAGTACTTGTTATTTTTAATACAGATGTAACAGTTTAAATTCTTCAATTAGTATATAGAGAAAATTACCAAACACTTTAAATTCCAGAGCCAGTAAGTTTTTTTCTTAATATGAGGAAAGTGCATTTTATATGGTTTTGACACAAATTTCTACCAAGACGTTCTGTTTCCCAACTCTTTAATCCGATGCTCTAACTATAGATTGACTTCTCAAACTACTTGATTTGCTAGAAGCTGAGTTGTATTGCCCACAGTAGATTAAAAACCTAGGAAAATCCACTAGGATTTTCACCTGCCTAGGATGACCACTTCACCTGCTCTTGCATTTAAGCTATTTTAATTGAGGAAAGGAATACAGATTTTATGGAATCTAAGAGATGCAAGAAATCTTAAAAGGCAAAACTCTACCCAATATAGGTGCCCTCGCTCACTCGTGTATTTATTCTGCTAATTTTTTAGTATTCCTTAAGGGCAAGGACCGAGCCTTATTTTAATTCTATATATCTTGCCATTGATATAGTGCCTGCACTGAGGCAATGCTTATTTGGAATGGAATATATTTATTCCTCCATTAAGCACATATTGAGTATCTAATAAATGCCAACATGTGGATAAGCTATGGTGTTATAAAGATAAATAGAACAGTCTCTGCTCTTAAAGTGCTCACCATATCAGCATATTGTATAAGGTAACTAAATAGTACGTATTAAGTGCTAGACCAGGTGGATGGACAGGGTGTGGCAGCTTGTACATGAACTGCAGTGCTCTCCTTAAACTTTGGGAAGTGGGAAGGACACCCTTGGTCTCACACTTACTCTCCAACAGCCTGGCCTGTACCCTAGCAATGGCCAGCTCTGTAGAATTGCAGTGGGTAATTCCTAAGCATGACTTGACACGTAATGGGAGACTATGAGGATTTTGACAAGTCCCAGTTTCTCAGAGTTTTGAAATTTCCACCTAATGTTGGTGAGAGTCAAGGAATGGCTTCCCCATGTGTGGCAGGCTTGAAAGCCTGAGACTGTGGGCCTCAGAGAACTGTCCTTCAGCATTGGCCTTCACCTCTCCTAAGTGGTCCTTGAGGGTATGCTTAGTACCAGGAAGCTCACTCATGGGTAAGGCAGCCCTTTCTACCATCAAAAGATTCTTACGTTAAACCTTTATCTTCCTCCTTGTAACTATCAATCATCAACACTGATTCTGCCATCTAAACAAGATATAAAATTAAGCCCTCTACAATATAACATATATTACATATATTCAAACAAGAGAGAATGTCCCAATTATTATACCCCTTCATCTTTTATTAGATTAAATATTCCCAATTCTTTCAAACTTTCCTCATTGTAATTTCCATAGACTTCATCATTCCTTTTTCTCTTTGAGGCACTCTATTGGTCAGTGATCCTCTTAAAATTATGGAACTTGGGACTGGACACTCTGTAGGGCTCCACACAGTACTGAAATAGGTTCATAGGAGGCCCAGGTTGCATCTTACAGAACAGAACACAGAAGGTTTGCAGAAAGAAAATTGAAGCACTTTGAAAACTGTGAAGTCCCTTACAAATGCACAGTATAACTAATACTTTGTAGATTTTCTCTGGTGTTCTTTAAATCACATACATCAAAGGAGTTAAATGACTTTGTTCAGAGCCAGTGGCTCAGCAGTACCTGTAATAAGGGAAAGTAACCTTAGTTATTTCTTAATTAAGACTCTTGTAGCATAAGGAGGTATTGGGAAATTAATTTGACAGGCTAAATTAATGTGCATTACTTTAACAATTAACCCTGATTTATTCTGGAGAAGCTAAGCAAGTATTGATTCATTTCCCCAGCCTTCTATGAGTAATCACATTCAAAGTAAACAACATCAATTATTAAGAATCTGCTTTTGCATGGTAACTAACTTTATACTGAAAGAGTAAATGTCAAAACGCATTGGAAGAGAAGGCTTGAATTGAATTTTTGATAACTTTAAGAAAATCTCACCAAAAGCTAACTTATTTACAGTACATGTCTTAGTTTCTTCTTATATTACTTTTCAGAGAATTGTCACCCACATTTTAGTGCTAGAAGGAAACTCAAGGATCATCTGGCCCAATTCAAGAAAATATGTGGAGTTAAAGATGTTATAATTGTGAAAGTGGGATATTTAGTAATCAAACTAATTTTATATCACTGGTAAATTATTTTTTAGTTGGAACAATTAACACTTAGACATTAATACTTAATACTCAGCCATTATACAATATAATCGTGACTAAATTGTGGTTAAGGACCAATCCTAGTCGATCTTTACTACAGAGAAGAGAGCAAGGGAACAGTGATAGGTTAATTGTCCATTTCCTCGTTCTGATATTTGCAGTTAAGGGTCAGTTCTACTGGCCACTAAAAACATATCAAAATGATTTGTTGATGTAAAATAGGGTCGCAGTGTTGGGTGATAAATGTGGGGTTTTAATTTCTTTTTGTTTGTACTTTTCTGTATCATCTAATTTTTTTTGCATTGAATATATTTTTAATTTGAAAAATCACGTGCATTAATATTTTAGGGAAATATATTTTGTTTCTGATCCTGTGATATAAATAGAAAATTAGGAGGTTACAAATGATTCATTATGAAAAGTCTAAGTAGATTATAATTTATTTAAGGACACTTTTTATTTTGGTATTTGGCCCTGTGGCCTGGTAAGAGTTGCACTCAAGGTACTCAGGTGTTAGTGCCTATGATGAAACCACAGCCTTTGCACTGATTTTTCCCTCCCAGATTCAAGTCCTTCCCAGCCCCATTTTTCATCTCCATTTACAAGTCAAAGAGGTAGAGAAGGGGCAGCAGGCTGCATGCAGGGTTGGTGGCTGCTGTGCAGTTATTTTCCAAGATGATGAGAGAGTAAATACAGATGGCTATATACAGAAACATTTGCAACAGTATTGTGGAGGAATTTTGGCTGATTTAATTATTGTTTTTTTTTCCCTATCTATATATTCTAATTTTTCCATATGGTAATACTATTTAATCTAAAAGTCAGTGAGAATTCTGTAAGATATGATTGTGAGCAGCAGTTCTATATACTGCTTATAAATGGCTTTTTAAATAGCTTAATTTTTATTATCTGCAATGTAGGAAGGATGCAAAATTTTAGAAGAGGTTGACATTAGTGATTTGCCTGTGATTACACAGCAAAGAAATGGAAGGACTTTAAAATAATTTTCATTAAATAAATACCTTTTCCTGACATGTTTATTTATTTTTAATCTTTTGCATACAGTCTTAAAAAAGATGATGCAATGCCATAAGAAATGAAAAGAGAAAGGCTGGAACCACTTAGCATTTAAGAATAAAACGCATTATACACTGTATTTTTTCATCAAAAACCAACATTTGCTCATTGTTTTCTCTAGTAAACATCCAATGCTAAATTGCTCTGCAAGAACTGAATTTGGAACAGTAAGATTTGAGGGATTAAAAACGTATTTTGCAAATTTATATTATAAACAGGAACAGAGCCGATACTGGCAAATGCTCAGGGCCAGAAAACACAGAGGAATGACAATGACTTTTGGAAGAAATGAAATCGGGTGGCTTGAAGAACATTCCTTTTTCTGGTTTTGATATGTAAGCTGATCTAAAGTTTTTTAAATAGATTAAGTTGAGCCTATTTACATTTATCGATATGATGAATGTTTTGTCCTTTGTAACAGAATTATGTTTACTATGTGACTTTCATTAAGTAGTCCCTTTTCTTTGTTTTTTAATTAAACTTTTTATTTTATATTGTAACTTTTTTGTATTTAAGAAGACATAGAGACTTCCGGGAAGATGGCGGAAGAGTAAGACGCGGAGATCACCTTCCTCTCCACAGATACACCAGAAATACATCTACGCGTGAAACAACTCCTACGGAGCACCTACTGAACGCTGGTAGAAGACCTCAGACCTCCCAAAAGGCAAGGAACCCCCCACGTACCTGGTTAGGGCAAAAGAAAAAACTAAACAGAGACAAAAGGATAGGGACGGGTCCTGCACCAGCGGGAGAGAGCTGTGAAGGAGGAAAAGTGTCCACACACTAGGAAGCCCCTTCGCGGGTGGAGACTTCGGGAGGCGGAGTGGGGGAGCTTGGGAGCCGCGGAGGAGAGCACAGCAACAGGGGTGCGGAGGGCAAAGCGGACAGATTCCAGCGCAGAGGATCGGGCCGACCGGCACTCACCAGCCGAGAGGCTTGTCTGCTCGCCCGCCGGGGCGGGCGGGACTGGGAGCTGAGGCTCCGGCTTTTGTCGGAGCGCCGGGAGAGGACTGAGGTTGGCGGCGTGAACACAGCCTGCAGGGCGTTGGTGCGCCGCGGCTGGCCGGGAGAGAGTCCGGGGAGGGGTCCGGAGCTGCCGAAGAGGCAAGAGACTTTTACGTCCCTCTTTGTTTCCTGGTGCACGAGGAGAGGGGATTAAGAACGCTGCTTGGGAGAGCTCCAGGGACGGGTGCGAGCCGCGGCTAAGAGTGCGGAGCCCAGAGACGGACATGGGACGCTAAGGCCGCTGCTGCCGCAGCCAGGAGGCCTGTGTGCGAACACAGGTCACTAGCCACACGCTCTTCCGGGGAGCCTGCGCAGCCCGCCATTGCCAGGGTCCCGGGATCCAGGGACGGCTCCCTCGGGAGAGCGCTCGGCGCGCCTCAGGCTGCAGCGTCACGCCGTCACGCCAGCCTCTGCCGCTGCAGGCCCGCCCCGCACTCCGTGACCCTCCCTACCCCCCGGCCTGGGTGAGCCAGAGCCTCCGAATCAGCGGCTCCTTTAACCCCGTCCTGTCTGAGCAAAGAACAGACGCCCTCCGGCGACCTACACGCACAGGCGGGGCCAAATCCAAAGCTGAGCCCCTGGGAACTGTCAGAACAAAGAAGAGAAAGGGAAATCTCTCCCAGCAGCCTCAGAAGCAGCGGATTAAAGCTCCACAATCAACTTGATATACCCTGCATCTGTGGAATACCTGAATAGACAACGAATCATCCCAAATTAAGGAGCCCTGTGGATGAAAGGCTCTTGGTGCTGCAGCCAGGAGTCAGTGCTGTGCCTCTGAGGTGGGAGAGCCAACTTCAGGACACTGGTCCACAAGAGGCCTCCCAGCTGCACATAATATCAAACGGCGAAAATCTCCCAGAGATCTCCATCTCAACGCCAGCACCCAGCTTCACTCAATGACCAGCAAGCTACAGTGCTGGACATCCTATGCCAAACAACTAGCAAGACAGGAACACAACCTCACCCATTAGCAGAGAGGCTGCCCAAAATCATAAGTCTACAGATACCCCAAAACACACCACCAGACGTGGACCTGCCCACCAGAAAGACAAGATCCAGCCTCATCCACCAGAACACAGGCACTAGTCCCCTCCACCAGGAAGCCTACACAACCCACTGAACCAACCTTAGCCACTGGGGACAGACACAAAAAACAACAGGAACTACGAACCTTCAGCCTGCAAAAAAGGAGACCCCAAACACAGTAAGATAAGCAAAATGAAAAAACAGAAAAACACACAGCAGATGAAGGAGCAAGATAAAAACCCACCAGACCTAACAAATGAAGAGGAAATAGGCAGTCTATCTGAAAAAGAATTCAGAATAATGATAGTAAGGTTGATCCGAAATCTTGGAGATAGAATGGACAATAGAATGGACAAATTGCAAGAATCAGTTAACAAGGACCTAGAAGAACTAAAGATGAAACAAGCAACGATGAACAACACAATAAATGAAATTAAAAGTACTCTAGATGGGATCAATAGCAGAATAACTGAGGCAGAAGAACGGATAAGTGACCTGGAAGATAAAATAGTGGAAATAACTACTGCAGAGCAGAATAAAGAAAAAAGAATGAAAAGAACTGAGGACAGTCTCAGAGACCTCTGGGACAACATTAAACGCACCAACATTCGAATTATAGGGGTTCCAGAAGAAGAAGAGAAAAAGAAAGGGACTGAGAAAATATTTGAAGAGATTATAGTTGAAAACTTCCCTAATATGGGAAAGGAAATAGTTAATCAAGTTGAGGAAGCACAGAGAGTCCCATACAGGATAAATCCAAGGAGAAATACGCCAAGACACATATTAATCAAAGGGTCAAAAATTAAATACAAAGAAAACATATTAAAAGCAGCAAGGGAAAAACAACAAATAACACACAAGGGAATCCCCATAAGGTTAACAGCTGATCTTTCAGCAGAAACTCTGCAAGCCAGAAGGGAGTGGCAGGACATATTGAAAGTGTTGAAGGAGAAAAACCTGCAACCAAGATTACTCTACCCAGCAAGGATCTCATTCAGATTTGATGGAGAAATTAAAACCTTTACAGACAAGCAAAAGCTGAGAGAGTTCAGCACCACCAAACCAGCTCTACAACAACTGCTAAAGGAACTTCTCTAGGCAAGAAACACAAAAGAAGGAAAGGACCTACAATAACGAACCCAAAACAATTAAGAAAATGGGAATAGGAACACACATATCGATAATTACCTTAAATGTAAATGGACTAAATGCTCCCACCAAAAGACACAGATTGGCTGAATGGATACAAAAACAAGACCCATATATTTGCTGTCTACAAGAGACCCACTTCAGACCTAGAGACACATACAGACTGAAAGTAAGGGGATGGAAAAAGGTATTTCATGCAAATGGAAACCAAAAGAAAGCTGGAGTAGCAATTCTCATATCAGACAAAACAGACTTTAAAACAAAGACTACTAGAAGAGACAAAGAAGGACACTACATAATGATCAAGGGATCGATCCAAGAGGAAGATATAACAATTGTAAATATTTATGCACCCAACATAGGTGCACCTCAATATATAAGGCAAATACTGACAACCATAAAAGGGGAAATCGACAGTAACACATTCATAGTAGGGGACTTTAACACCCCACTTTCACCAATGGACAGATCATCCAAAATGAAAATAAATAAGGAAACACAAGCTTTAAATGATACATTAAACGAGATGGAGTTAATTGATACTTATAGGACATTCCATCCAAAAACAACAGAATACACATTTTTCTCAAGTGCTCATGGAACATTCTCCAGGATAGATCATATCTTGGGTCACAAATCAAGCCTTGGTAAACTTAAGAAAACTGAAATTGTATCAAGTATCTTTTCTGACCACAACGCCATGAGACTAGATATCAATTACAGGAAAAGATCTGTAAAAAATACAAACACATGGAGGCTAAACAATACACTACTTAATAATGAAGTGATCACTGAAGAAATCAAAGAGGAAATCAAAAAATACCTAGAAACAAATGACAATGGAGACACAACGACCCAAAACCTGTGGGATGCAGCAAAAGCAGTTCTAAGGGGGAAGTTTATAGCAATACAAGCCCACCTTAAGAAGCAGGAAACATCTCGAATAAACAACGTAACCTTGCACCTCAAGCAATTAGAGAAAGAAGAACAAAAAAACACAAAGCTAGCAGAAGGAAAGAAATCATAAAAATCAGATCAGAAATAAATGAAAAAGAAATGAAGGAAACAATAGCCAAGATCAATAAAACTAAAAGCTAGTTCTTTGAGAAGATAAACAAAATAGATAAACCACTAGCCAGACTCATCAAGAAAAAAAGGGAGAAGACTCAAATCAATAGAATTAGAAATGAAAAAGGAGAGGTAACAACTGACACTGCAGAAATAAAAGAGATCATGAGAGATTACTACAAGCAACTATATGCCAATAAAATGGACAATCTGGAAGAAATGGACAAATTCTTAGAAATGCACAACCTGCCAAGACTGAATCAGGAAGAAATAGAAAATATGAACAGACCAATCACAAGCACTGAAATTGAAACTGTGATTAAAAATCTTCCAACAAACAAAAGCCCAGGACCAGATGGCTTCACAGGCGAATTCTATCAAACATTTAGAGAAGAGCTAACACCTATCCTTCTCAAACTCTTCCAAAATATAGCAGAGGGAGGAACACTCCCAAACTCCTTCTACGAGGCCACCATCACCTTGATACCAAAACCAGACAAGGATGTCACAAAGAAAGAAAACTACAGGCCAATATCACTGATGAACATAGATGCAAAAATCCTCAACAAAATACTAGCAAACAGAATCCAACAGCACATTAAAAGGATCATACACCATGATCAAGTGGGGTTCATTCCAGGAATGCAAGGATTCTTCAATATATGCAAATCTATCAATGTGATAAACCGTATTAACAAACTGAAGGAGAAAAACCATATGATCATCTCAATAGATGCAGAGAAAGCTTTTGACAAAATTCAACACCCATTTATGAGAAAAACCCTGCAGAAAGTAGGCATAGAGGGAACTTTCCTCAACATAATAAAGGCCATATATGACAAGCCCACAGCAAACATCATCCTCAATGGTGAAAAACTGAAAGCATTTCCACTAAGATCAGGAACAAGACAAGGTTGCCCACTCTCACCACTCTTATTCAACATAGTTTTGGAAGTTTTAGCCACAGCAATCAGAGAAGAGAAGGAAATAAAAGGAATCCAAATCAGAAAAGAAGAAGTAAAGCTGTCACTGTTTGCAGATGACATGATCCTATACATAGAGAACCCTAAAGATGCTACCAGAAAACTACTAGAGCTAATTAATGAATTTGGTAAAGTGGCAGGATACAAAATTAATGCACAGAAATCTCTGGCATTCCTATACACTAATGATGAAAAATCTGAAAGTGAAATCAAGAAAACACTCCCATTTACCACTGCAACAAAAAGAATAAAATATCTAGGAATAAACCTACCTAAGGAGACAAAAGACCTGTATGCAGAAAATCATAAGACACTGATGAAAGAAATTAAAGATGATACAAATAGATGGAGAGATATACCATGTTCTTGGATTGGAAGAATCAACATTGTGAAAATGACTCTACTACCCAAAGCAATCTATAGATTCAATGCAATCCCTATCAAACTACCACTGGCATTTTTCACAGAACTAGAACAAAAACATTTTGCAATTTGTATGGAAACACAAAAGACCCCGAATAGCCAAAGCAATCTTGAGAACGAAAGAAGGAACTGGAGGAATCAGGCTCCCAGACTTCAGACTATACTACAAAGCTACAGTTATCAAGACGGTATGGTACTGGCACAAAAACAGAAAGATAGATCAATGGAACAGGATAGAAAGCCCAGAGATAAACCCACGCACATATGGTCACCTTATCTTTGACAAAGGAGGCAGAAATGTACAGTGGAGAAAGGACAGCCTATTCAATAAGTGGTGCTGGGAAAACTGGACAGCTACATGTAAAGGTATGAGATTAGATCACTCCCTAACACCATACACAAAAATAAGCTCAAAATGGGTTAAAGACCTAAATGTAAGGCCAGAAACTATCAAACTCTTAGAGGAAAACACAGGCAGAACACTCTATGACATAAATCACAGCAAGATCCTTTTTGACCCACCTCCTAGAGAAATGGAAATAAAAACAAATGGGACCTAATGAAACTTAAAAGCTTTTGTGCAGCAAAGGAAACCATAAACAAGATGAAAAGACAACCCTCAGAAAGGGAGAAAATATTTGCAAATGAAGCAACTGACAAAGGATTAATCTCCAAAATTTATAAGCAGCTCATGCAGCTTAATAACAAAAAAACAAACAACCCAATCCAAAAATGGGCAGAAGACCTAACTAGACATTTCTCCAAAGAAGATATACAGAGTGCCAACAAACACATGAAAGAATGCTCAACATCACTAATCATTAGAGAAATGCAAATCAAAACTACAATGAGATATCATCTCACACCAGTCAGAATGGCCATCATCAAAAAATCTAGAAACAATAAATGCTGGAGAGGGTGTGGAGAAAAGGGAACCCTCTACACTGTTGGTGGGAATGTAAATTGATACAGCCACTGTGGAGAACAGTATGGAGGTTCCTTAAAAAGCTACAAATAAAACTACCATATGACCCAGCAATCCCACTACTGGGCATATGCCCTGAGAAAACCATAATTCAAAAAGAGTCATGTACCAAAATGTTCATTGCAGCTCTATTTACAATAGCCCAGAGATGGAAACAACCGAAGTGTCCATCATCGGATGAATGGATAAAGAAGATGTGGCACATATATACAATGGAATATTACTCAGCCATAAAAAGAGACGAAATTGAGCTATTTGTAATGAGGTGGATAGACCTAGAGTCTGTCATACAGAGTGAAGTAAGTCAGAAAGAGAGAGACAAATACCGTATGCTAACACATATATATGGAATTAAAAAAAAAATGTCATGAAAAACCTAGGGGTGAAACAGGAATAAAGACACAGACTTACTAGAGAATGGACTTGAGGCTATGGGGAGGGGGAAGGGTTAACGGTGACAAAGCGATAAAGAGGCATGGACATATATACACTACCAAAAGTAAGGTAGTTAGCTAGTGGGAAGCAGCCGCATAGCACAGGGAGAGCAGCTCCGTGCTTTGTGACCGCCTGGAGGGGTGGGATAGGGAGGGTGGGAGGGAGGGAGACGCAAGCGGGAAGAGATATGGGAATATATGTATATATATAACTGATTCATTTTGTTGTGAAGCTGAAACTAACATACCATTGTAAAGCAATTATACTCCAATAAAGATGTTAAAAAAAAAAGACATATGTAAAACTATTATTACCCTATTTTAATCCTTTATTTAATGCTTAGTCCCCTTCCTAGTCAACTTTAGATAATTTGCTTTTATTTCTACCTATTATCTTTGCAGCACTCAATGAGTATATACTATTTTCTTCTTTTTTCCCATTTTTATTTCTCAAATTTTGTTTTTTGTGGGTTTTTTTTTTTTTGTATGTTACTTTGACAGAGCAAAGAATGTTTATATACTAAGTTTTCTCTCTCATTCTCACCTGTTACAGTCTTAGATCTACAATTAGTTGACCCTTGAACCACATGGATTTGGATTGCGGGGGGGTTCACTTAGACGTGTTATTTTTTCCCTCTAAATTATACTACAGTACTACACCACCCAGAGATGGGTGAACCTGTGGATGTGGACCTGGCTTCGGAGGGCTGACTGTGAAGTTATACACAGATAGTCGGCACACCTAACACCTGCATTGGTCAGGGGTCAATTGTATATTTAATCCTCACTACTAGTTCTCTGTCTGGTTTCCTTAATCATCTCTTTGTTAAATGAAGTTCATCTCTTAGTAGGTTCCCCAGGAAAGACTCGTGGGTAGTGTTAATATTTGAAGAACAGCTTGGCTGTGTATAAAATCCTTTACTTACCCCTTCTTTCTTTAAGTTTATGGAGTGTTGCACTGCTTTCTTGCTTTGGTTGTTGATGACAATAAGTTTCATGCCAACCTGAATTTCTTTTCCTTCTAACTGATTTTTTTATTCTGCTTGGAAATCCAGAGGGTTCTTTCATTTTTAAAGTTCAGTGATTTTACTAGGATATATCTCACAGTCAATTGTTTTGGATTGATCTTTGGGAATAAAAGATGGATCTGGGCTTCTCTTGTGGCGCAGTGGTTGAGAGTCCGCCTGCCCATGCAGGGGACACGGGTTTGAGCCCTGGTCTGGGAAGATCCCACGTGCCGCGGAGCAACTAATCCTGTGCACCACAACTACTGAACCTGTGCTCTACAGCCCGCAAGCCACAACTACAACTACTGAAGCCTGCACACCTAGAGACCATGCTCCGCAATAAGAGAAGCCACTGCACTGAGAAGCCTGCGCACCGCAACGAAGAGTAGCCCGTGCTCGCCACAACTAGACAAAGCCCGCATGCAAAAATGAAGACCCAATGCAGCCATAAATAAATAGGTAGATAGATAGATAAAATAATTAGTTTAGCAAATGCAAAACTTTAATATACTGAATATGCTGTGCAATGTTTGTCACTCACTGTCAATAAAATTTGTTGAAATACTAAAGGTACCTGGATATGTAGCAGATGCTATACAAAACAGTTTAATGAAAGTAGACACTGTATCTTCTGTAAGGTCAGTTTTAAGCCCATTACTCAATGCTATATTTCTGAATATTCACAAAAGAAATTAGTTTATTGGCTTAGTATCAAGAAAAAGTGGTGCTTCTTCTGATAGTCTGATTTGATTTTCAACTTGTATATAATAAACTGTGCTATCATTCCACTCCTGTTTTTCTCAATTAAAAATTATAATATAAAAAGTTAATCTGAATTATAATTGTATTACTAAAACCAAACCTTTGTTCTTAAATAGAATTTAAAATAACTAGAGTTGAATTTGTGATCTATCCAAAGTTAATGAATAGGACTTTCTGGCATGCATTTAAAAAATATTAACTCCATTATTCTCTCCATTTTTATGTCCCTGTTCTTGTTTTAAGTTAGCTCTTAGTAGCACATGAGACTCCTAGAAAACCTCAATAAATGTAAGCTAGCCATATGTTTTTCATATTTCAATATGTTTTATAGAGCTTTGTATGTTTTTTTCAGTCATTTAAAAAATGCATGGTGTAGATAGATGGAATTATTGAGTCATATAGACTCACTTTTGAAATGTGAATATGTTGAAGTAACATTTACTGGAACCAAATTATTCCACACTCTCTTGTAGGGTGGCTTTCTGCACAGCACGTTTGTATGAGAAGAGCAGGAATGTGGAGACTGGGTAATTTTCTAAAATGTAAGAATATTTTAGTTTTTGTTTTGTGAGTAATAATTAAAAAATAAAACCCAGCCAATGACGAATATAAATTTTAGCACAACAACTTTTCCAGGTCAGGAAGACTGGTAGAGATTGTTTTCAATTTCCATTGCATGCTTTCTCCAGACTGATTTCTTCAAAGTGGAGGTATTCCACTTTTCCTTGAGGCAGGAAGTATGTTACAGGGGGAAATTTTTTTTTTTGGCTACTGAAATAGAAATCTGGATTCAACTTCTAATTTTGTCACTTCCAAGCTTCATGACATTGAAAAATTTACTTAATTAACCCCTTTAAATTCCATTTTTGTTTTCATAGAAATGAACATAATACCTCCTTTACTTAGTGGTTTTGGAGATTAACTGAAAATACATGAAAAGTGATTAACACAGGTTACTTATCCTTTCTGCTCTCTGCGCATCCTTAGGAATACTTTCAAAACAGCTGACTCAGCAAACATGAGTTCCTATGTTATAGAGCTTGAGTTTATTATTACTTAAACCTGAAATGAAAGCAGCCTTATGGATGGTCCCCAATTCAGAGTTCCTTGCATTAATATTTTCATTGATCTATCCGCTAAGCAGAAGATAAACCCTCTAGGGGAGACTGTGTGACACCAAGCAGTGGCACTTATTATGATATTCCTGTATCTAATTAACTGGTTGTAGGAATAAGGCATGTGTGTATCTGTGGTTTTGGGAGCCTGGAGTATATTAGAGAATCTAAAGTTCATGAACTAAGGTAAGAAATCAGAATGTAAGACATAATACTTGAGGACAAAACAAAAACAGAAAACCCCACACACTCTTAGTAAAAAACTGGTTGCTCTATAGCATCACAAAAACATCCACCTGAAATGGCTTTACATCTGTCTAGTCAATTATCGACTGTTTCATAGTCATGGTTCTAAAAAAAATCACCAAATCTGTGGCCGACTCAAAACACTGAACAGATTTCAAAGGCTGACATCCACCCATTCTCCTTCTGTAACCAATGCAGAATGTACTTTTGTATCCGACTCAAAACACTGAACAGGCTTCAAAGGCTGACATCCACCCATTCTCCTTCTGTAACCAACGCAGAATGTACTTTTGTATCTGACGAAAAAGTACCTCCATCATAGTAGATATTCAATAAATATCTGTAGAGTATTTATGTCAGTTTCTAAGACCGACATCACTATGGTCATGCCTCAGTAACAAACATGTCTCAAAACAAACTCTTCCCTAAAACCCTACATAATATCAGCAGTTTGCTTTGATCAAATGAGATTGTGTCTGGCTAGCATTACTCTTCCTTACTTAAGAAAATGATAGATTAGCCCTGGGTTTTTATTTGAATTTTGAGTAGTGGCCTCAAACCTATCTGTTTGGATGGAGGCAGCAAAAATGCAGATTCTTTTCAAGCATTTAAGAAACACCGAGATAATCATTCAAAGTTAGCATGCATTTCTCAAGAAAAGTCCAATCAATATAACTTTAATTTCTTTGCTGCTTCTGTTAATTCCACAAACATTTATTGAATATCTACTATGATGGAGTCACCATTCAAGGAACTGGACAGATATAGACTAATAATACATGCTTCATTCCTTCAAAGTCTTAGAAGATAGCGACAGAGACAGAATACACACGTAACTGTAGCAAAATACAAGGAGGGAGTGCTATAATTGAAGTCTATACAGCATACTAAGATAATAAAGAGGAAAGATTTGCTACCTTTGTCTATGGTGGTAGCTGTTTGGGGAGTGGAGCTTCACTGAGTAAGTATCATTCGAGTTGCACCTTGAAAAGCATGTAGAAGTTGAGCAACAGAGACAATTGGGGATGATAAAATAGTACCTTCAAAGACTCAGAGCTATGAGCAAGTTTGGGATATTTATTTAGTGAGTGGGAGGAATTATGGGTGCAATGATGAGTGAATGAGGGGGTGATAGTGATAAAGCAGGCAAAGATATGATGGAGATAGTTTGTGGAAAGCCTTTTGTGAATACAGAATTGGAGAGGGGCAAGATTGAAAGCCAGGGTCCATAACTGACATGGCACAAGTCCCAAATAGTTTAATGAATGCCTGAGTTGAACACATGGAAGAGGGGATGACGAGCTGGAGAGAGAAAATGATGTGACGACACAAGGCAAGAATTGCTGGAAAGGAATATGGGTGTATGGCAAAATAAGGAATTTAATATGAGATACATTAAATTTGAGATACATTTGAATCACCTGGGAGAAGTTATAGAGAAAGCAGTTTATCTTAAGCTCAGGGCAGGAACTGCAGATATATTTGTCAGTTGCTGGTATGTAGGCGTGTTAAATTTGATCCTCTAAGAAGTAGTTGTCAAGATAGGATCAAGTAGGCAACAAAACTATTGGGGCAACACTCATGAAGGAGAAGAAAGACAGGGAGATCCTTTAGACCACAATGCTGGTTTGACACCTGTGGTAAGAAGAGGGGGAAGGAAGGAGGTTTGTGTGGGAAGAATCTCAGATGGCAGCACAATCCCAAGAAAGTTTTCTCCAGGCTGAATGGTGTCCTAGAGCCAAAAGGGAGTCCTGTGTGCTGCAACGCTCAGCCTGCACTAGAATCTAACCACACTCAATCACTGGCTGGGAGCAGCCCACGGAAGCACGGCCTTGGTACAGATGTGGTGGCTGACCTATAAGGGCAGCAGTTAGGGCTGTTAGTCAACTTCGCTCATCACAGTAGGAGATCCGAGCAGCACATTTTCTTGGCTGCTGCAGTAAGTGAAAGTAGACTGCGTGAATAATATCACTCAAGGAGAGGAGTGAGCATGAGAAGAAAAGAAGTATGTGGGAAAGACTCTTCAAGTACCATCCTCAAGTGATTGTGAAGATGATTCAATCAAGAAGATCTAGAATTGATCAGAGGAATTCGAGCCAGGATCTAAGAGTTCAAAAAAGAGACTATGTCAACAGCATTAAATGCTACACAGATGATAAATGGGATAGAGAAGTGAAATAAATAATTGGATTTAAGACTTGTGGGTCACTGATGACCTTGGGAAGAGCAGGGTCAGGAGAGGGATGTGATTATAGCAGATTATTAAACTTCCTAATGAAATCTGCAGTGAAAGAAGGACAGAGACTAGCTTACTAGCTTAAGAGGAACCAAGGAGAGCAGAAGATTTTCTTTAGAATGAGAGGAGACAAGCTTATTTATTGAAGAAGTAAAAGCAGTCAAGGAAGAGGGGAAATTTGATGATGGACAGGATCAGTTTGGAGATGAATACAAGAGGGTTTGAATGTGGTGGGTGAGGATGAGTGTTAATGTATATATAATGTTGTAGGAGAAAATTCAAATAATTAATTACCTGGAGTATTCATTTTGTTTTCTAGAAAGGAGTACTTTTTCTCCTACGCATGAAAGTGAAAGTTTGAGGAGTACAAAAACATAAAATGGTGACCTTAGTGAACAGGAAAGATATCTGAATAGAGGCAAATGAAAGCATTGCCCAGCAACACTGAGGACCAAGTTGAGGTTGGAAATGGTAAATATGTGATAAGTTCAAGCAATCCAGTTATGCAATTTTTCCCCAGCAGTGTTTGGCAGCTTTGAAGTATCTGTTGAGCAAGCAGATGGTTAGATTAATCATAGGTTAGGGACTGGTGACTCAGATGAGCTGCAAGGACAAGGGGTTGAGGGACTGGAGGATATAGGCAAGATTCGTTGAAATACTGGTCCAGGCTAAGCAGGGAAGGAAGAAATGAGGCTACTAATCTGGGAGATCAAAGTAATGCCATAAATGATACACGACGCTGAATGAATTTTGTACTTACAGGCAAGGTGTGTAAATGCATTTTTGATAATAAGTAGTAGAGTAAGATGAATTAACTATATTCTGGATGTAATGATAATGCATGGGTATTAAGCTGAATGAAACCATAAACTCTACAATTAACTCTCCTTAGTTCAAGATTTATGCCTGTAATTTAGATAAAGATATGCTTATCAAAATGACAAAGGAAGAATCAATATTTAAAGTCATATTTTATGATACAATGAAACAAAACAGTTTTTCTTAGTCTTCCTCCTCGTAGTAAATGGCACTATCATTCCTAAGTGTTTAATCCAAAAAGATAGACACCATCCCTAAGTCTGTCTTCTCTCTCTCACATTACATATACCAACATGGGCAGATTTTATCAGTTCTACCCTGAAAATGTATCACAGATTTTCCATATCTTACTATTTTTATACCACAATCCTAGTCCAAGCCCCCATAATCTCTTAGCTAGGTCATTGCAAAAGCCACCTAACTGCTCTCCACACCTGGGTTTTCTCCCCTCACTCTATTCTCCACTGAGCAGTCAGAGCCATTCTTCAACAATGTAATTCAGCTCATACCACTCCTCTGCTCAAAAGTCTCATTACATCTTGCAAAATCTCACACCAGTACTGTGTCTACAGTGCCCTGTATGAACTAGTTCTTGGTTGCATTTTTACTTCGTCCCCTACTACCTTCCACCTCACTCACTGTTTTTTGCTATACTGGCCTCCTTACTGTTTCATTAATCATTTTTAATATTTTTTATGTGTTAAAATAATACATTTAAGTTATGTTGGGTTATATAAAATACACTGTTAAAATTGACTTGACCTGTTTATTTTACCTTTATATTGTGGCTAGAAATTTTTAAATTGCATATGTGCTCTACCTTATACTTTTATGGGACAGCACTGGCTGTTCTCCCTGTGTTGTCACTACCTCAGTGTGTCTTCTGCCAAGTGACTGACTAGTGGTGGGACAGGGCTGTTCTGGGGAAACAGGATCAGCAGTCAGGCAAAAGACCTAAATGTGGTACAGAGAAGAACGAGGGCAAAGTGAAACTCTCTAAGCACTTCTGTATCTGTCAATCACAGTATTTCCCTGCTAAGACCTTCAGAAATAATGACCTCTATTTCTTCCTGTTTTCTGAATCTTATGAAAGTTCCTCTTTGGGCTAGTCTAACTCAGAACCATACACGGAAGGAGACGGTGGGAAACATAGTTCCCAGATTAACCAACTTGTTGATGGAACATTGCAGCATGGCTTCTAAAGGAGGATTCCCCGGTCTGTTAGGGGTTTGGAAACCATTTCATAGGAAGAACTCTCTTATGGAACTGAAGATAATCATTCTGGGGTGAAGAGAGGATTCAAAAGTGGCATGTCACAAATATTAGAAACACTGTTGTGTAGAAGAGGGTATTAACTTCACAAGTATAAGACCTCCAAATTTTCTCCACTTACCTCTATGGAAATATATAAATACTTTTACTGATTAAAAATTTCTTCTCGTCTGTTTCAGTACTCTTCAAGAGTGAACATGCAGGAGTTAGTGAGACTCCAATTTCAATTCTACATAAAAGACAACTTTCTAACACCTAGAATTGTGAAGGGTTAGAGTAGACTGTTTCTAAAGGTGGTGAGCTACATGTCAACTGGAGGTATTCAAACAGAAATAGGATGGCCATTTCTCAAGTGTACTGAACAGGGATGCTTGAACCTCTCAAAAGGTTGGATTCAATGACAACTTAGGTCTTAGGTAAATCTAAAATTTTATGCTACACTAAATTTCATTCACCAGTATTCAATCATTTCCAACAACTGCTTAATTAAACCTTGGCTTTTCATTCTAGTCATAGGAAAATCTTTATTGCGTTTCACCAGGAGAGAGGCCTAGGAGTTAAAATCCCCATTCCTTGATTTTTTATAGCCTTGGTCTCCTGGCAAAATGTTTGTAGATTCTACATCAGAAGCACATCTTGGAGAAGCAAGAAGAACTGCAATCCTGCAGCCTGTGGAATGAAAACCACATTCACAGAAAGACAGACAAAATGAAAAGGCAGAGGACTATGTACCAGATGAAGGAAAAAGATAAAACCCCAGAAAAACAACTAAATGAAGTGGAGACAGGCAACCTTCCAGAAATATAATTCAGAATAATGATAGTGAAGATGATGCAGGACCTCAGAAAACGAATGGAGGCAAAGATCAAGAAGACGCAAGAAAAGTTTAACAAAGATCTAGAAGAATTAAAGAACAAACAAACAGAGATGAATAATACAATAACTGAAATGAAAAATACACTAGAAGGAATCAATAGCAGAATAACTGAGGCAGAAGAATGGATAAATACCCTGGAAGAGAGAATGGTGGAATTGACTGCCACAGAACAGAATAAAGGATGAAAAGAAATGAAGACAGCCAAAGAGACTCTTGGACAATATTAAACACACCAAAATTCACATTATAGGGGTCCCAGAAGGAGAAGAGAGAGAGAAAGGACCCGAGAAAATATTTGAAGAGATTATAATCGAAAACTTCCCTAACATGGGAAAGGAAACAGCCACCCAAGTCCAGGAAGCACAGAAAGTCCCAGGCAGGATAAACCCAAGGAGAAACATGTCAAGACACATAGTAATCAAATTGACAAAAATTACAGACAAAGAAAAATTATTAAAAGCAACAAGGGAAAAATGGCAAATAACATAAAAGGGAACTCCCATATGGTTAACAGCTGATTTCACAGCAGAAACCTCTACAAGCCAGAAGGCAGTGGCACAATATATTTAAAGTGATGAAAGGGAAAAACCTACAACCAAGATTACTCTACCTGGCAAGGATCTCATTCAGATTCAGTGGAGAAATGAAAAGCTTTACAGACAAGCAAAAGCTAAGAGAATTCAGCACCACCAAACCATCTCTACAACAAATGCTAAAGGGACTTCTCTAAGTGGGAAACACAAGAGAAGAAAAGGACCTACAAAAACACACCCAAGGGCTTCCCTGGTGGCGCAGTGGTTGAGAGTCCACCTGCTGATGCAGGGGACGCAGGTTCATGCCCCGGTCCAGGAAGATCCCACATGCCACGGAGCACCTAGGCCCGTGAGCCATGGCTGCTAAGCCTGCGCGTCCGGAGCCTGTGCTCCACAATGGGAGAGGCCACAACAGTGAGAGGCCCGCGTACCACAAAAACAAAAAAACAAACCAAAAAAACACACCCAAAACAATTAAGAAAATAGTAATAGGAACATACATATCGATAATTACCTTAAACGTCAATGGATTAAATGCTCCAAACAAAAGGCACAGGCTCACTGAATGGATATGAAAGCAAGATCCATATATATGTTGTCTATAAGAGACACACTTCAGACCTAGGGACACATACAGACTGAAAGTGAGGGGATGGAAAAAGATAGTCCATGCAAATGGAAATCACAAGAAAGCTGGAGTAGCAATATTCATACCAGATAAAATAGACTTTAAAATAAAGAATGTTATAAGAGACAAGGAGGCACGATACATAATGATCAAGGGACCAATCCAAAAAGAAGATATAACGATTATAAATATACATGCATCCAGCATAGGAGCACCTCAATACATAAGGCAACTGCTAACAGCTATAAAAGATCAAATCGACAGTAACACAATAATAGTGGGGGACTTTAACACCTCAGTTACACCAATGGAAAGAACATCCAGATAGAATATTAATAACAAAACACAAGCTTTAAATGATACAAGACATGAGATAGATTTAACTGATATTTATGGGGCATTCCATCTGAAAACAGCAGATTACACTTTCTTCTCAAGTGCACATGGAACATTCTCCAGGACAGATCACATCTTGGGTCACATATTAAGCCTTGGTAAATTTAAGAAAATCTAAATCTTATCAAGTGTCATTTCTGACCACAACACTATGAGATTAGAAATAAATTAGAGAGGAAAAAATATAAAAAACACAAACACAAGAGGCTAAACAATACATTACTAAATAACGAAGAGATCACTAAGGAAATCAAAAAATACCTAGAGACAAATGACAACGAAAACATGAAGATCCAAAACCTACGGGATGCAGCAAAAGATATTTCAAGAGGAAAGTTTATAGCACTACAATCCTACCTCAAGAAACAGGAAAAATCTCAAACAATCTAACCTTACACCTGAAGGACCTAGAGAAAAAAGAACAAAAAAAACCCAAAGTTAGTAGAAGGAAAGAAATCATAAAGATCAAAGCAGAAATAAGTGACATAGAAACAAAGAAAACAATAACAAAGATCAATAAAATGAAAATCTGGTTCTTTGAGAAAATAAACCAAATTGATAAACATCTGGCCTTACGTATCAAGAAAAAGCGGGACAAAACAGAAAAAGATGTCACAAAGAAAGAAACCTACAGGCCAATATCACTGATGAACATAGATGCAAAACTCCTCAACAAAATACTAGCAAACAGAATCCAACAGCACATTAAAAGAATCATACATTATGATCAAGTGGGATTTATCCCAGGAATGCAAGGATTCTTCAATATACATAAATCAATCAACGTGATACACCATACTAACAAATTGAAGGAGAAAAACCATATGATCATCTCAATAGATGCAGAGAAAGTCTTCGACAAAATTCAACACCCATTTATGATAAAAACCCTCCAGAAAGTAGGCATAGAGGGGATTTACCTCAACATAATAAAGGCCATATGTGACAAAATCACAGCCAACATCATCCTCAATGGTTAAAAATTGAAACCATTTCCACTAAGATCAGGAACAAGACAAGGTTGCCCACTTTCACCACTATTATTCAACACAGTTTTGAAAGTTTTAGCCACAGAAATCAGAAAAGAAAAAGAAATAAAAGGATTCTAAATTGGAAAGGAAGAAGTAAAGCTCTCACTTTTTGCAGATGACATGATAATATACACAGAGAATCCTAGAGATGCTACCAGAAAACTACTAGAGCTAATCAATGAATTTGGTAAAGTGGCAGGATTCAAAATTAATGCACAGAAATCTCTTGCATTCCTAGACACTAATGATGAAAAATCTGAAAGAGAAATTAAGGAAACACTCACATTTACCATTTCAACAAAAATAATAAAATATCTAGGAATAAAACTACCTAAAGGAGACAAAAGACCTGTATGCAGAAAATTATGACATTGATGATAGAAATTATAGATGATACAAATAGATGGAGAGATATACCATGTTTTTGGATTGGAAGAATCAACATTGTGAAAATGACTATACTACCCAAAGCAATCTACAGATTCAATGCAATCCCTATCAAACTACCAATGGCATTTTTCACAAAACTAGAACAAAAATGTTACAATTCACATGGAAACACAACTTACCCCAAAGAGCCAAAGCAATCTTGAGAAAGAAAAATGGAGCTGGAGGAATCAGGCTCCCTGACTTCAGATTATATTACAAAGCTACAGTAATCAAGACAGTATGGTACTGGCACAAAAACAGAAATATAGATCAACGGAACAGGATAGAAAGCCCAGATATAAACCCACACACACATGGTCACCTTATCTTTGATAAAGGAGGCAAGAATATACAGTCGAGAAAAGACAGCCTCTTCAATAAGTGGTGCTGGGAAAACTGGACAGCTACATGTAAAAGAACGAAATGAGAACACTCCCTAACACCACACACAACAATAAACTCAAAATGGATTAAAAACCTAAATGTAAGGCAAGACACCATCAAACTCTTAGAGGAAAACATAGGCAGAACACTCTATGACATAAATCACAGGAAGATCCTTTTTGACCCAACTCCTACAGAAATGGAAATAAAAACAAAAATAAACAAATGGGACCTAATGAAACTTAAAAGCTTTTGCACAGCAAAGGAAACCATAAACAAGATGAAAAGACAACCCTCAGAATGGGAGAAAATATTTGCAAATGAAGCAACTGACAAAGAATTAATCTCCAAAACACACAAGCAACTCATGAAGTTCAATATCAAAAAAACAAACAACCCAATCCAAAAATGGGCGGAAGACCTAAACAGACATTTCTCCAAAGAAGATATACAGATTGCCAACAAACACATGAAACAATGCTCAACATCATTAATCATTAACGAAATGCAAGTCAAAACTACAATGAGATATCATCTCACACCAGTCAGAATGGCCATCATCAAAAAGTCTAAAGACAATAAATGCTGGAGAGGGTTTGGAGAAAAGGGAACCCCCTTGCACTGTTGGTGGGAATGTAAATTGATACGGCCACTAAGGAGAACAGTACGGAGGTTCCTTAGAAAAATAAAAATAGAACTACCATATGACCCAGCAATCCAACTACTGGGCATATACCCTGAGAAAACCATAATTCAAAAAGAGCCATGAAAAGAAAAAAAAAAAGAGCCATGTACCAAAATGTTAATTGCAGCTCTATTTACAATAGCCAGGACATGGAAGCAACCTAAGTGCCCATCAACAGATGAATGGATAAAGAAGGTGTGGCACATATATACAATGTAACATTACTCAGTTATAAAAAGGAACGAAACTGAGTTATCTGTAGTGAGGTGGATGGACCTAGAGACTCTCATACAGAGTGAAGTAAGTCAGAGAGAGAAAAACAACTACCATACGCTAACACATATATATAGAATCTAAAAAAAAAAAAAAGGTCTTGAAGAACCTAGGGGCAAGACAGGAATAAAGATGCAGACCTACTAGAGAATGGACTTGAGGATACGGGGAGGGAGAAGGGTAAGCTGGGACAAAGTGAGAGAGTGGCATGGACATATATACACTACCAAATGTAAAACAGATAGCTAGTGGGAAGCAGCCACATAGCACAGGGAGATCAGCTACGTGGTTTGTGACCACCTAGAAGGGTGGGATAGGGAGGGTAAGAGGGAGGGAGCTGCAAGAGGGAAGAGATATGGGGACATATGTATATCTATAACTGACTCACTTTGTTATAAAGCAGAAACTAACACTGATTCACTTTGTTATAAAGCAGAAACTAACACATCATTGTAAAGCAATTTTACTCTAATAAAGATGTTAAAAAAAAAGAAAAAGTGGGAGAGGACTCAAATCAATAAAATTTGAAATGAAAAAGATAAGTTGCAATGGACACCGCAGAAATACAGGGTGTCGTAAGAGACTACTATAAGCAACTCTGTACCAATAATATGGACACCCTGGAAGAAATGTACAAATTCTCAGAAAGGTATAACCTTCCAGGACTGAACCAGGAAGAAACAGAAAACATGAACAGACCAATCACAAGTAATGAAATTGAAACTGTGATTAAGAATCTTCCAACAAACGAAAGTCCAGGACCAGATGGCTTCACAGGTGAATTGTTTCAAACATTTAGAGAAGAGCTAACACCCATCCTTCTCAAACACTTCCAAAAAATTTCAGAGGAAGGAACACTCCCGAACTCATTCTATGAGGCCACCATCACCCTGATACCAAAACCAGACAAGGATACTACAAAAAAAGAAAATTACAGACCAATATCACTGATCAATATAGATGCAAAAATCCTCAACAAAATACTAGCAAACAGAATCCAACAACACATTAAAAGGATCATACACCATGATCAAGTGGGATTTATCCCAGGGATGCAAGGATTCTTCAATATATGCAGATCAATCAATGTGATACATACACCATGTTAACAAATTGAAGAATAAAAACCATATGATCATCTCAACAGATTCAGAAAAAACTTCTAACAAAATTACATGCATTTTTGATTAAAACTCTGCAGAAAGTGGGCATAGAGGGAAACTCCCTCACCATAATAAAGGCCATATATGATAAACTCACAGCAAACATCATTCTCAATGGTGAAAACTGAAAGCATTTCCTCTAAGATCAGGAACAAGACAAGGATGTCCACTCTCGCCACTATTATTCAACAATTTTGGAAGTCCTTATCGCGGCAATCAGAGAAGAAAAAGTAATATAAGGAATATAAATCAGAAAAGAAGAAGTAAAACTGTCACTGTCTGCTGATGACATGATACTACACATAGAGAATCCTAAAGATGCCACCAGAAAACTACTAGAGCTAATCAATGAATTTGGTAAAGTTGCAGGATACAAAAATAATGCACAGAAATCTCTTGCATTCCTATACACTAACAATGAAAGATCAGAAAGAGAAATTAAGGAAACAATCCCATTCAGTATTGCAAAAAAAATGAATAAAATACCTAGGAATAAACTGACCTATGGAGGTAAAAGACCTGTACTAAGAAAACTATTAGACACTGATGAAAGAAATCAAAGATGACACAAACAGATGGAGAGATATACCATGTTCTTGGATTGGAAGAATCAATAGTGTGAAAATGACTATACAAGCAAAGCAATATACAGATTCAATGCAATCCCTATCAAATTATAACGGCATTTTTACAGAACCAGATAAAAAAACTTATAATTTGTATGGAGACACAAAGGACCACAAATAGCCAAAGCAATCTTGAGGGAAAAAAACAGAGCTGGAGGAATCAGACTCCCTGACTTCAGACTATACTACAAAGCTACAGTAATCAAGACAGTATGGTACTGGCACAAAAACAGAAATATAGATCAATGGAACAGGATAGAAAGCCCTGAGATAAACCCATGCACCTATGATCAACTAATCTATGACAAAGAAGGCAAGGATATACAATGGAGAAAGGACAGTCTCTTTAATAAGTGGTTCTGGGAAAACTGGATAGCTACATATAAAAGAATGAAATTAGAACACTCTCTAACACCATACACTAAAATAAATTCAAAATGGATTAAAGACCTAAATGTAAGACCGGACACTATAAAACTCTCAGAGAAAAACAGAGGAAGAACACTCTTTGACATAAATCACAGCAAGATCTTTTTTGACCCACCTCCTAGAGTAATGGAAATAAAAACAAAAATAAACAAATGGGACCTAATGAAACTTAAAAGCTTTTGCACAGCCAAGGAAACTACAATCAAGATGAAAAGACAACCCTCAGAATGGGAGAAAATATTTGCCAATGAATCAACAAAGGATTAATGACCAAAATATATAAACAGCTCATGCAGCTCAATATTAAAAAAACAAACAACCCAATCAAAAAATAGGCCGAAGACCTAAATAGATACTTCTCCAAAGAAGACATACAGATGGCCAAGAGGCACTTGAAAAGCTGCTCAACATCACTAATTATTAGAGAAATGCAAATTGAAACTACAATGACGTATCACCTCAAACCCATTGGAATGGCCATCATCAGAAAATCTACAAACAATAAATGCTGGAGAGGATGTGGAGTAAAGGGAAGCGTCTTCCACTGTTGGTGGGAATGTAAATTGATACAGCCACTATGGAGAACAGTATGGAGGTTCCTTAAAAAAATAAAAATAGAATTACCATATGACCCAGCAATCCCACTATTGGGCATATACCCAGAGAAAACCATAATTCAAGAATATACATGCACCCCAATGTTCACTGCAGCACTATTTACAATAGCCAGGTCATGGAAGCAACCTAAATGCCCAACGACAGACGAATGGATATAGAATTGTGGTACATATATACAATGGAATATTACTTAGCCATAAAAAGGAAAGAAATTGGGTCATTTGTAGAGACGTGGATGGACCTAGAGACTGTCATACAGATTGAAGTAAGTCAGAAAAACAAATATCGTATATTAACGCATATATGTGAAATCTAGAAAAATGGTACAGATGAAGTGGTTTGCAAGGCAGAAATAGAAACACAGATGTAGAGAACAAATGTATGGACACCAAGGGGGGAAAGCGGCAGGGTGGTGGTGGTGGTGGTGTGATGAATTGGGCGATTGGGATTGACATGTATACACTGATGTGTATAAAATAGATACTAAGAACCCGCTGTAAAAAAAATAATAACAAAATAAAATTTTTAAAAAGAGTGCGTCTTAATCTTTTTCCAGCTCTCTTTATTCTGATAAATATAATTTCTTTTATTAATGCTTCACTGTTGTTAATTGACATAAAATATATATTTTTATGAGTAATGTGTGCTTATTAAAGATAACAAAATATAAAAAAGAAAATAACTTATCGCAATGTCCACAATCCAGAAATAAACCCTCCTAAAATGTTAGTGTAATTTTTCCCAGTTTTTCAACCAGATATGTAGACTATCTGCATAATTGGAATCATCTTATATACACAGTTGTATAACCTTTTATTTCACTTAACATTAGGTTGTAAGCTTTTCACTATATAAATCAACCTTCTTTAAAGATCTAAATAGTAATAATTGTATAATATTCCATTATGTGGACATTACAAAATTTATTTAAATATTTCCTTATTGCTGGATATTTAGGTTGTTTCTAGTATCTAATTTTTACTATTTAAATGCATAAATAACTCTTTCCTTAGTTCAGTACCTACCAGTCATCATTGACTTGTCTTAGCTCCTCTGAATTACTATTACTCATCCTCTAAATTCTTCATTTATAAGGTATATTCCTTTCCACTTCCTCTGCAACATGGCATAAAATGATTAAAATTTTTTCTCAGGTAACTCTAGATGTTTGTATTATGCCCTTTATTTTGATTATTTTAAAAACAGATGATATTAAGTTTCCTTAAATATATTGGTCAGAGTAGGTAACACAATAACCAGCTATTTATTATGTCTTGAGACTCTACTATGGTCTTTTTTAGGGCAATATGTTCTAAAGTGTGCCCCCGAAAAATGTAATTTAGTTCAAGGATCTTAGGAGAGATTAGAATCTAATAAGTCAATTTCTTAGATAGTCTTGAAAAAGAAAAAAGGTCCCTCATTGGTTAAAATGTCAGAAGATTAAAGAATATAATTGGGGCCTTAGCTGGGACTTTTCCCAATTCTAAAGGTGGCTCAAGTAAGGAACTATTTCTCTTTGTGATGTTAAGGAAAAGAGTACATAAAGAGAAATAAAAATCTGGATGAGGAGAATTATTGAACAGAGGTTCTTGATCGTTACAAGGATATCTGTTATTACCAGACTCTGGACTTACAAGTTATGTAAACTTCTCTTCCTTGATTCCTAACAAAATGAGCACATTTTATATATAAATAAATATATATATCCTAACAATATATGTATTATATATAACTATATATTAACAATATAAATCAATAAATAAAATATACTAACAATAAAACAAACAAAAAAGGAGCTTAATATGACGGTGTAAACTTCAAAAACACAATCAAGGAAAGAAACATAGATTCTGGAGGGGCGTGAAAGGTTTTGGAGAAGAAAGCCAGTATAAATGGGGTTCAAAGTGCTTCCAAATCCAGAAGTCAGTTTGGTGCATTAACCAAATCCTGATATTCTCACTATATTCCCAGATATGCAGAAAAGCAAACTATAATTTACACTATCTTTTCTGGGATAGGGCCATGGTGGAAACTGCTACCAGCAATTACAGGTAAAATGAGGAAAGTAAAAAAGGAAGTTGATGCTCTCAGAAATAAAATTCCCACAGCTGCACTATGAACTTGGAAATTGGTCCAAAGTATAATGGTACTCTCTCCTTCCACCCTACCTCCTAAGGGAATGGGGTGCATCCCCAACCAGACTTACTAGAGATTTGGTCTAGGACATTGAGCCAAATCTCAGAAGAGAGACATCAGAACCCAGGTATCCTCCAACCGTAGCCTTAAGGAAAGTCTTAGGGAAAGTCTACTGAATGCAGAAATGAACACACCCTCAGATTCTCACACTACCTCAGAGGGAAAATAAAAGAGAGTTAGTGAGAGAGAGCGAGAGCGAGAGCGAGAGCGAGAATATGAATGAATGAGAATAGTGAGAAGTCACTTCAGTCACTGCTGCACAGTGTCAAATAAATGAAAGGTCTGGACATGGTCCTTCAAGTATGAGGGAAAAGAAAAATAATGTCATGGCAACTCCACACACTTGCTAAAATTATAAATAAGTAAAGAGACAATCAATGCAAGAAAAGAAAGACAGCATATACTTATGTTTATAAGGGACATCTTTTTGCTGGTGGAACTCAAGAGCAATTAAAAAATATATTTTGTGTGTGCCTTTTCTTACATTGTTTGGGTTTGTTTCTATGCACAAAATATCCTTTTAGAAAATATGTGGGTTTTTTTTTAATGGAAGCAAATATTTAAAGATGCTAGCTAGTTTTCTTTTTCAATTAAAGTACACAAAACATTTGTCACTGCATTTCTATGCCTTCTCCAGAATATGGGGGCCTAAATTAATCTCCAGGTAGCTGAAGGTGGCGGAAAGCTTTCTCACAGTGACTCAGTTATAAGCATCCAACAGTTTTGACACCAGGAGAACAAATAAGCAGGAATCTCTTAACTCAGATCCATAGCAGGATCAGGCTACCATGTGTTCCCTGTTCTGAATGCTGCAGCCATTATAGGCTTCTGTTTAAAAGCCTGGATAGTGAGAACTTGTTTTAATTAGCCTCACAAGTTAGGAATCACTGAGAGCTCAATCTTTTCATTTCCAAACTTGCACCTAGCCTTGAGCCACTCCTGACTATACTGCCACCACTGTAAACCAACCAGCTTTTCCAACAGCGGTATTTCAGGATCCCCATTTTAGAATGCAAAGCACATTTCTCATGCCACACTTTTGCTCTCATTGTTTCTTTCTCCAAGAATATCCCCTTTCCACGTCTGCAGTTAGTGAAATGCACCAGACTTCCCAAGCTGAGCCCATGGTTCTATTTCCTTCAAGACTGTGTACCGCAAAGGGATTTCTCCCTCTCTGAACAGTGGAACAATGCATTGCTTATTGGCTATGGTGGCATTCACTGGCTCTTAATTGCACTGGTATTTAAGTCTTCATTATGCTTTAACTTCCATACACATTCTCTTGGTTTTCTGTACTAGATTGTGTTCTCCCCCAGGGCAACTAACCACGGTTTGCTAAGAGTCCTTTACCTGCTCCCTCAAATGGAAGAGCTATTTCTGGGCTGGACAAATCTCAGCAGAGGGATAGATCCATTTTCAGGATGTCAGATGCCTGGAGCTCTGGGTGCCAGGCGCTGGCTCAGAAAGGAGGAGCAGTTTCACTGGCTGAAGCAATTATACTCCAATAAAGATGTTAAAAAAGAAAAAAAAAAAAGACCTGAGGCTCAACCGCATGCATCTAATTGGCCCATAAATCTCAAAATCTTCAAGACCAAACCTTTCTCTTTTTATAGACTCCAACCCTCCCTCAAAGCTGCATGTGTCCTTTTTTATTTATTTGTTCTAATTCCCCCAGGATAAAACTGTAATGTGGTATTTAGCAGCACTGACTTGGGAGGTAGATGCCTGAGCTTAAATTCCAGTGGTCCCACTTCGTAGATGTGTGAACTTACACAGCTTGTTTACTGCTTCTGTCTCCTACTTGCCTCCTCTGTGAAACAAGGAAAATGATAAAAACTACCTATTTCGCAGCTGCTTTACTAGGGGTAGGCACAACAAGCTACGGATGTGCAAAATGAAAGATGACTAACTCTACTGGAGTCAAAGAAGTTCTAAAGAAGTTATCACAGAAGAATTGATGCTCAAATTATTATTCTCATTGATCACTGAGTTGATGTTAGGTTAAAGTACTTGGCAAATTGCAAATGCAATGTATTGAATACTATTATTACTATTGGTTTTGTCCTTGGTGATGGGAAGAGCTAGGAGTAGGAGTGGGAAGAGATCCTTCATAGGCTGATTTGTCCAGGACCTGCACCCACTTTTGGCTGGGTTTGGATTCCAGAGCCTCATGTGACCCTTTACATCGACGGTGCCAACACAGTACTTTGCAGAAAGTAGGGGTAAACCATGCTTGTTGAATACATCTATTATTGACCAAAACAAGCCAAACAAGTGGGATACAGAGATTTGGAACAGGACAGCCTGCCTGCCTGCATGCCTGCCTGCTTACCTACCTACCTACCTACCTACACACACACACACACACACACACACACACACACACACACACACACATACTCTCTCTCTCTCTCTCTTCTCTTCTCTTCTATCTCTCTTTGGACTTTGTGAAAATCTGAAAAGACATGCTTTCACATTGAACTTAATTAGATTTCTTTAGACATCTTGCCATGAGAAATAAATAAAAATAAATAATACAACAGGCTTGTATTATCAAAACTCACAGATTTCTGAAAACAAATTTTCACAGCTGATGAAAGCATTTGAGCAAATACCTTCACTTTTTGACTTATACCATATGAAACAGTTTGTTACATTTTCAGTTATTAAAATATATAATTCTTGAAATGTACTGAGTATTTTTCTCCTACATTTTACTATTCCATTTGCTTAAATCTAGAAAGGTAGCTCTAAACAGGCCTAATTCTTATAAACCAGGAAGGCAAACATAGACTATCTTTCTAAGTCTAGCACAGTTCTAGGCACACAGTTGGGGTTCAAGAAATATCTGATTAAAAATACACTGTTAAACATACATACCCTGGATGCTATTTGGAAACAAAAGAATTATAGAACGTTAGGGTTGTGAGGGATTTTAGATGTCATCTGATCCAGGTCCCTCGTTTTATAGCCTAAAACTGACAGCTCTGAAGTTATACAACGAAGGATTGACAAAACTTGTCCTCACACTCAATTCTCAGGACTTTGATTGCAGTGTTATCTCCCTAAAATTATCTCAGTTTTGTGTGGAGAAACTGACACATCAGAAAATACTTGTAATCCAACATGACACTGCTGTACTGGAGGAATATATGACATAGTGAAGTGCAGAGTAAAGGATTTCTGACGCTGTTGTGAGTGTGGGAATAAATGAAGTGGATTCTGGGTTCCTCACAGAAGAGGTGATGTTAATGGTGCCTCTTAATGATCAGGAGAAGTCTGATGGGTGAATTATGGGGAATAGGGTGAGAGCGAGGTGGGTTGGAAGGACATTCTAGGCAAAAGGAATGGAAAGTGCTAAGGCTTGGAAGCATGAAAGAACAAAGTGTAATGGAGAAAGGCAGGCCACAGAGCATTTTATATGAGGAAGGAACTTTCTGTAGATTAAACTTCAAAGGATGGTGTTATTATGACCAGACCATAATGGACTCCATATAACATTTTTAAAGACTTTGATCTTTAAAAAGTGAACAATTTTAAGGAAAAAAAAAAAAAAACAAGCTTGGTTAGGTTGTGTTACAGGAGGATTATTCTAGCTGCAATGAATGCATTCTGAAAGGCAGGACTGAAGTCCCGGAAACATATCAAGAGCTACTTAAACAAGTCAGGAAAAAGATGATGAGTGTTTGACTTAAAGCAGTGGTAATGGGACTGGAAAGGAAAGGCAGGTTTAAGAGGCCCTTGGGACATACCTTATGCTAACACCTATATATGGAATCTAAAAAAAAAAAAAAAAAAAAAAAACGGTTCTAATGCACCTAAGGGCAGGACAGGAATAAAGATGAAGATGTAGAGAATGGACGTGAGGACACGGGGAGGGGGAAGGGTAAGCTGGGACAAAGTGAGAGAGTGGCATGGACATATATACACTATCAAATGTAAAATAGATAGCTAGTGGGAAGCAGCCGCATAGCACAGGGAGATCAGCTCGGTGCTTTGTGACCACCTAGAGGGCTGGGATAGGGAGGGTGGGAGGGAGACACAAGAGGAAGGGGATATGGGGATATATGTATACATATAGCTGACTCACTTTGTTATACAGTAGAAACTAACACAACAATGTAACGCAATTATACTCCAATAAAGATGTTAAAAAAATAAATTAAAAAAAAAGAGGCCCTTGGGACATAGAGTTCACAGGACTTTGGCACCTATTAGAAGTGAGTAGTGAGGTAGAAGCCATAGGCCAGCATCATGCTGTCGATGTCTTGGAGGAGAAAGAGACTGAGGGAAATTGCTGAATTTGGTGTGAAATATACTTGGTTCAAAATGCATATCTAGACAGAACTCTCAAGTAATCAGTTAATACTTTCAGCAGAAACTCAGGAAAAGAGTCTGGGTAGAAAATAGTGACTTAGAAATCTGGGTGGGGGATGTAGATTCTTGAGGTGAACAGGTTGTGATTAAAGCCATTAGAATGGATGAGCTGTTAAGGGAGAGTGTGAAATCAAGGTGATTTATGGTTACTTTTAGAAAAATACCAATCTCCAATGATGTAACAGAGGAAGAAGATACAGAACTAGAATATTCTAAATTATTAATAAAAATCATCAAAAAGCAGCTTTATGATACCTCAGGCTAGAAGTTTACATAATTCAATGTTGAAAAGAAGTAAAGTATTGCAATAATCTGTGTGCAGTCTTAATCACAGACTGGATACATATTATGAAATACCAATTATTTAGAGTAGCTTTTGAAACGGGTCCCTTTCTAGCAGCGCACAATACTACAGTGAGTCACGTTCCAAGGAAACATCTTCTAAAAACAATATCCCTGGTAATCATTAAGATGTCATCTTGAAAGATACAACCAATTCGTGCCTCTCTTCATCCTTGCCTATTGACAATCTGAGAGCATTGGACTACGGCATCCAACTTTGTATTCCCAGGGGCCGTTATGAATAGTTTTCGAGTGATCACAAAGAGCGTGTGATTGAAAAACTACTGCAGCAGAGTTTTACACAGTGAAACAAAGAGTATTAGATTACCCAGAAAGAAGAAGGAAGAAGGTGGGATCTGAAGTGAACAAGATGAAAGAAAGGCATATTTGCAGATAGCCTGAGGATAGCTGACATCACTGGGAATGTTCCTCGTTCTATGAAGTCCCTTAATTTGTAAGTCTTAACTGTGAACCAAAGGATGGTTCCAAGAAAAGATACTTTTGCCATCTCTGTTTTTAATCCCAAGAAATCCCAAGATACCTCCAGACCTCTGCTGCAGTACTTCTCATTCAAGAATTCTTCACTCCTATCGCTGGTCCCAGGAGTATCCCGTGGTGATATGATTGTGATGACTAAATAGGAAACTGTTGCCATTGTTTCTGCCACTGTCTTCTCCAATGTATAGAGACTTCTCTTTCATGTGTTGCAGTGGACACTCTTTGTAGATCAGAAAAACTGGACTGAGGAGGCTCATGTTTAAAAGTGACCTAAAGGGTGTCATTGGAGACAACTGTAACCAGGCATATTGACTATTTTCATTGTTGCCATTGGCCTGTGTCTCAGGACCTTGAATGGTGGAGACATTATTACACAGAGATGCTCAGTATAGTGTAACTACAAGGCTTCATTTCAATGCTTTCATAAGTATTAAATGCTTACATTAATAATTTTCACTTATCACAGGTAAATTTAAAATTGATTCACAAAAAATCATCTTTTTCAAGATTTCAAAGGACATAAAAATCTGTGAAGTAAAATACTTTTTACTTCTTAAATGGCTTTTACCCTCCTAATTCTAGTTTCCAGTATTATCTACTATTAATGGAGTTTCGTAAACATCATTTTGGGGTGTGTCAATAAATTAGCATGCAAGTAGTTTTTTAGGGGCGTATATATTAGCCACAAATTTTCTATGTAGTAAACATATTTACATAAAAATTATCTTAAAGAAGTCCAACTAATTTGTTGAAATAATTCCAATGAGTTGGAACTGCTAGGACTAAGGATATCCAAAATTTATATTTTGAGTCAAAACTGCAGATTTTCCCCTAATTGTAGAGAGTCCTCATGAATTTTGTCCCCCAGTGTTTGAGAGTTCTGTTTCCTAAAACTATACAAACATTAGATTTTTGATCTTTGACAATGTGATAATACAAAGAAATTACTCTCCTTCTGTTATCGTTCAGCTGAGTCATCTTCATATATGCTTAATCCTGACTAGTCATTTGTTTTATTTCATTTTCCTCTGTGGCTTTTTTTCCCCTCTTGGAATATTAGTGTTTTTGTTACTGGTTTTTAAGAGCTCATTTATGACTAAGGATGTTAACCTGTTAACCATGTCATGCATTGCAAATGAAATACCATTTTTTTCTTCTTGTTGTGTACTGAAATATAACAACGTTCTGTTTTTTTAAAGGTCATCTTGATTAAGTCAAGGCCAAACCCAATGTTAGTGCTAAATATAGTCTGCACTTCTGTTTCCTCTCATATTATTTAGCTTATACTTTTGACAGCCATTTACCCTAAATTATAATAGTATAATGTGCCACAGCAATACTGTTCTCAATGGAAAAGACTTGGCATCTGTGGATCTGAAAACATAAATTATGAAAGTTCTGTCATAAAAATGTAGTTTTGAGCAGTCTGGTGGTTGAGGGTATTTTGATTGTCTCTTATTTTTACCATGTTGACCATGATTTACACTTTGATGCTACCAGAGCCCATGTTAACTAGTAAAAATAGAAGATAATTGAGAGTCAACTCTTAAATCAGAATAAAATCAAACTATTTTTCAGATTGTTTAAAAAGATTCCCACAGGTATGCCCACAATTTACAATTGCTAGGCACATATCAGTGTAAAACGATGCTATATTAAAAACATGTGGTCTAGAATGATTTTCCTCATTAAAATGTCACAGAACCTCATCAAGCTCATCAAAACTATATGGCTTAACATTTAACCTAGCAGTTTCATGATATGAAATATTACATCTTTTTGACATGTTTCTTAAAAAGATAGAAAAGTTGGAGAAAATTTCAATTGGGTGGGATGTCAGGAAATAAAATTCAATCAAAGACTCTTGAAAATGTTCAAGTCAGGATAAAACTGACGATTATACTGCTCCAAAAGCTATTTTAAGTCACAGATAAACCTGCCTTTTAGCATTGGCAATTGGGTAATTTAAACTGCCTTAAATGCTGACGAAAGAAAAAAAGAGAGGAAAATGCTCTATACAGGCCTAGAAGGCAATATTTTAAATTCATTAAAATGTGATGACAAAAACTTCATGTATTTTTCAAGCTTTGACAAAATTACAAGGCACTCCTGCCCACATCTACAAGATGGCGGAGGAGTAAGACGTGGAGATCACCTTCCTCCCCACAAATACATCAAAAATACATCTTCATGTGGAACAACTCCTACAGAACACCTACTGAATGTGGCATTAGACCTCAGACTTCCCAAAAGGCAAGAAACTCCCCATGTACCTGGGTAGGGCAAAAGAAAAAAGAAAAAACAGAGACAAAAGAATAGGGGCGGGACCTGCACCAGTGGGAGGGAGCCGTGAAGGAGGAAAGGTTTCCACACACTAGGAAGCCCCTTTGCGGGCGGAGACTGCGGGTGGCGGAGGGGGAAGCTTCGGAGCCGCAGAGGAGAGCGCAGCAACAGGGGTGTGGAGTGCAAAGCAGTGAGATTCCCGCACAGAAGATCGGTGATGACCAGCACTCACCAGCCCAAGAGGCTTGTCTGCTCACCCGCCAGGGCGGGTGGGGGCTGGGAGCTGAGGCTCGGGCTTCAGAGGTCGGATCCCAGGGAGAGGACTGGAGCTGGCTGCGTGAACACAGCCTGAAGGGGGCTAGTGCACCACAGCTAGCCAGGAGGGAGTCCAGGAAAAGTCTGGACCTGTGTAAGAGGCAAGAGACCATTGTTTCAGGGTGAGCGAGGAGAGGGAATTCAGAGGACCACCTAAACCAGCTCCAGAGACGGGTGTGAGCCACGGCTATCAGCGCGGACCCCAGAGACGGGCATGAGACGCTAAAGTTGCTGCTGCCGCCACCAAGAAGCCTGTGTGTGAGCACAGGTCACTATCCACACCTTTCCTCCTGGGAGCCTGTGCAGCCCGCCACTGCCAGGGTCCCGTGATCCAGGGACAACTTGCCCGGGAGAACGCACGGCGCGCCTCAGGCTGGTGCAACGTCATGCTGGCCTCTGCCGCCGCAGGCTCGCCCCACACTCCGTACCCCTCCTACCCCACCAGCCTGAGTGAGCCAGAGGCCCCGAATCAGCTGCTCCTTTAACCCCGTCCTGAGCAAAGAACAGATGCCCTCAGGCGACCTACATGAAGAGGCAGAGCCAAATCCAAAGCTGAGCCCCGGGAGCTGTGCGAACAAAGAAGAGAAAGGGAAATCTCTCCCAGCAGCCTCAGGAGTAGCAGATTAAATCTCCACAATCAACTTGATGTTCGCTGCATCTGTGGAATACCTGAAAGACAACGAATCATCCCAAAATTCAGGCAGTGGACTTAGGGATCAACTGTAGACTTGGGGTTTGCTTTCTGCATCTAATTTGTTTCCGGTTTTATGTTTATCTTAGTTCAGTATTTACAGTTTATTATCATTGGTAGATTTGTTTATTGATTTGGTTGCTCTCTTCCTCCATTTTTTCCTATATAACTATATATATATTTTTTCCTTTTTCTCTTTTTGTGAGTGTGTATGTGTATGCGTCTTTGTGTGATTTTGTCTGTATAGCTTTGCTTTTACCATTTGTCCTAGGGTCTGGTCTTTTTTTGTTGTTTTTCTTTTCTTTTTTTTTTTAGTATAGATTTTAGCACTTTTATCATTGGTGGATTTGTTTTTTGGTTTGGTTGCTCTCTTCTTTCTTTTTTATTACTTTTTCAATTAAAATTTTTTTTTAATTTGTGAATTTTAGTTAATTTATTTTTTATACAACAGGTTCTTATTAGTTATCCATTTTATACATATTAGTGTGTGTATGTCAATCCCAATCTCCCAATTCATCACACCATCCCCCCCACCAGCCACTTTCCCCCCTTGTTGTCTTGATTACTGTAGCTTTGTAGTACAGTCTAAACTCAGGGAGTCTGATTCCTCCAGCTCCGTTTTTATCCCTCAAGACTGCTTTGGCTATTTGGGATCTTTTGCACCTCCATACAAATTATAAGACTTTTTTGTTCTAGTTCTATAAAAAATGCCAGTGGTAATTTGATAGGGATTGCACTGCATCTGTAAATTCCTTTGGGTAGTACAGTCATTTTCACAATATTGATTCTTCCAATCTAAGAACATGGTATATCTCTCCATCTGTTTGTATCATCTTTAATTTCTTTCATCAGTGTCTTATAATTTCCTGCATACAGGTCGTTTGTCTCACTAGGTAGGTTTATTCCAAGGTATTTTATTCTTTTTGTTGCAATGGTAAATGGGAGTGTTTCCTTAACTTCTCTTTCAGATTTTTCATCATTAGTGTGTAGGAATGCAAGAGATTTCTGTGTATTAATTTTGTATCCTGCAACTTTACCAAATTCGTTGATTAGCTCTAGTAGTTTTCTGGTGGCATCTTTAGGATATTCTATGTATGGTATCATGTCATCTGCAGACAGTGACAGTTTTACTTCTTCTTTTCCAATTTGTATTCCTTTTACTACTTTTTCTTTTCTGACTGCCATTGCCTGGACTTCCAAAATTATGTTGAATAATAGTGGTGAGAGTGGACATCCTTGTCTTGTTCCTCATCGTAGAGAAAATGCTTTTGCTTTTTCACCAATGAGAAAGAAGATGTTTGCTGTGAACTTTTATTATGTTGAGGTAGGTTACCTCTATGCCCACTTTCTAGAGTTTTTATCATAAATGGGTGTTGAATTTTGTCAAAAGCTTTTTCTGCATTTACTGAGATGATCAAGTGGTTTTTATTCTTCAATGTGTTAACATGGTGCATCACATTGATTGATTTGTGTATGTTGAAGAATCCTTGCATCCCTGGGATAAATCCCACCTGATCAAGCTGTATGATCCTTTTAATGTGTTGTTGGATTCTGTTTGCTAGTATTTTGTAGAGGATTTTTGCATCTATATTGATCAGTGATATTGGTGTGTAATTTTCTTTTTTTGTAGTATCTTTGTCTGGTTTTGGTATCAGGGTAATGGTGGCCTCACAGAATGAGTTTGGGAGTGTTCCTTCCTCTACAAGTTGTTGGAAGTGTTTGAGAAGTATGGGTGTTAACTCTTCTCTAAATGTTTGATAGAATTCACCTGTGCAGCCATCTGGTTCTGCACTTTTGTTTGTTGGAAGACTTTTAATCACAGCTTCAATTACATTACTTGTGATTTGTCTGTTCATATTTTGTATTTCTTCCTGGTTCAGTCTTGGAACTTTATACCTTTCCTAGAATTTGTCCATTTCTTCCAAGTTGTCCATTTTATTGGCATAGAGTTGCTTGTAGTAGTCTCTTAGGATGCTTTGTATTTCTGCAGTGTCTGCTGTAACTTTCCCTTTTTCATTTCTAATTTTATTGATTTGAGTCCTCTCCCTCTTTTTCTTGATGAATCTGGCTAATGCTTTATCAATTTTGTTTGTCTTCTCAAAGAACCAGCTTTTAGTTTTATTGATCTTTGCTATTGTCTTCTTTCTTTCTATATCATTTATTTCTCCTCTGATCTTTAGTATTTCTTTCCTTCTACTAACTTTGGGTTTTGTTTGTTCTTTTTTTTTTCTAGTTCCTTTAGGAGTAAGGTGAGATTGTTTATTTGAAATTTTTCTTGTTTCTTGAGGTAGGCTTGTATTGCTATAAACTTCCCTCTTAGAATTCTTTTGCTGCATCCCATAGGTTTTGGATCGTTGTGTTTGAGTTGTCATTTGTCTTTAGGTATTTTTTTATTTCCTCTTTGATTTCATCAGTGATCTCTTTGCTATTTAGTAACGGATTGTTTAGCCTCCATGAGTTTGTGTTTTTTCCACTATTTTCCCAGTAATTGATTTTAAATCTTATAGTGTTGTGGTCAGAAAAAATGCTTGATGTGATTTCAAATTTCTTAAATTTACTGAGGCTTGATTTGTGACCCAGGATGTGATCTATCCTGGAAAATCTTCCATGCACCCTTGAGAAGAAACTGTAATGTGCTGTTTTCAGATGGAATGTCCTATAAATATCAATTAAATTTATCTGGTCTATTGTGTCATTTAAAGCTTGTGTTTCCTTATTAATTTTCTGTTTGGATTATCTGTCCATTGGTGTAAGTGAGGTGTTAAAGTCCCCCACTATTATTGTGGTACTGTCGATTTCCTTTTAGAGCTGTTAGCACTTGCCTTATGTATTGAGGTGTTCCTATGTTGGGTGCATATATATTTATAATTGTTATATCTTTTTCTTGGATTGATCCCTTGATCATTATGTATTGTGCCTCCTTGTCTCTTGTAACATTCTTTAAAGTCTATTTTATCTGGTATGAATATTGCTACTCCAGCTTTCTTGTGATTTCCATTTGCATGGAATATCTTTTCCATCCCCTCACTTTCAGTCTGTATGTGTCCCTAGATCTGAAGTGGGTCTCTTGTAGACAGCATATATATGGGTCTTGTTTTTGTATCCATTCAGCGAGGCTATGTCTTTTCATTGGAGCATTTAAGCCATTCACATTTAAGGTAATTATCGATATGTATGTGCCTATTACCATTTTCTTAATTGTTATGGGTTTGTTTTTGTAGGTCCGTTTCTTCTCTTGTATTTCCCACTTAGAGAAGTTCCTTTAGCATTTGTTGTAGAGCTGGTTTGGTGGTGCTGAATTCTCTTAGATTTTCCTTGTCTCTAAAGCTTTTGATTTTTTCATCGAATGTGAATGACATCTGTGCCGGGTAGAGTATTCTTGGTTGTAGGTTTCTCCCTTTCATCATTTTAAATATATCACCCTTCTGGCTTGTAGAGTTTCTGCTGAGAAATCAGCTGTTAACCTTCTGAGAGTTCCCTTTTATGTTATTTGTCCTTTTTCCCTTGTTGCTTTCAATAATTTTTCTTTGTCTTTAATTTTTGTCAGTTTGATTACTATGTGTCTCGGCATATTTATCCTTGGGTTCATCCTGCCTGGGACTCTCTGTTCTTCCTGGACTTGGGTGGCTATTTTCTTTCCCATGTTAGGGAAGTTTTTGACTATAATCTCTTCAAATATTTTCTCGGGTCCTTTCTCTCTCTCTTCTCCTTCTGGGACCCCTATACTGTGAATGTTGTTGAGTTTAATGTTGTCCCAGAGGTCACTTAGGCTGTCTTCACTTCTTTTCATTCTTTTTTCTTTATTCTGTTCCATGGCAGTGAATTCCACCTTTCTGTTTTCCAGGTCACTTATCCGTTCTTCTGCCTCAGTTATTCTGCTATTGATTCCTTCTAGTGTATTTTTCATTTCAGTTATTTTGTTGTTCATCTCTGTTTCTTTATTCTTTAATTCTTCTAGGTGTTTGTTAAACATTTCTTGCCTCTTCCTGACCTTTGCCTCCATTCTTTTTCTGAGGTCCAGGATCATCTTCTCTATCATTATTCTGAATTCTTTTTCTGGAAGGTCACCTATCTCCCCTTCATTTAGTTGTTTTTCTGGGGTTTTACCTTGTTCCTTCATCTGGTACATAGCTCTCTGCCTTTTCATCTTTTCTATCTTTCTGTGAATGTGGTTTTTGTACCACAGGCTGCGGACTGTTGTTCTTCTTGCTTCTTCTGTCTGCCCTCTGGTCCATGAGGCTATCTAAGAGGCTTGTGCAAGTATCCTGATGGAAGGGACTGGTGCTGGGTAGAGCTGCGTGTTGCTCTGGTGGGCACAGCTCAGTAAAACTTTGATCCACTTGTCTGCTGATGGGTGGGGCTGGGTTCCCTCCCTGTTGGTTGTTTGGCCTGAGGCAACCCAACACTGGTGCCTACCCAGGCACTTTGCTGGGGCTAATGGTGGACTCTGGGAGGGCTCACACCAAGGAATACTTCCCAGAACTTCTGCTGTCAGTGTCCCTGTCCTCACAGTGAGCCACAGCCACCACCCCCACCTCTGCAGGAGACCCTCCAACACTAGCATGTAGGTCTGTTTCAGTCTCCTATGGGGTCACTGCTCCTTCCCCTGGGTCCCGATGCTCACACTACTTTGTCTGCCCTCCAAGAGTGGAGTCTCTGTGGCCCCAGTCCTGTCGAACTCCTGCAATGAAATCCCACTAGATTTCAAAGTCTGATTCTCTAGGAATTCCTCTTCCTGTTGCCGGACCCCCAGGTTGGGAAGCCTGACGTGGGGCTCAGAACCTTCACTCCAGTGGGTGGACTTCTGTGGTATAAGTGCTCTCCAGTTTGTGAATCACCCACCCAGCAGTTACGGGACTTGATTTTGTTGTGACTGCACCCCTCCTATGGTCTCATTGTGGCTTCTCCTTTTTCTTTGGAGGTGGGGTATACTTTTTGGTGATTTCCAGTGTCTTCATGTCAATGACTATTCAGCAGTTAGCTGTGATTCTGGTGCTCTTGCAAGAGGGACTGATAGCACCAATTTTTAAAATTTTTTAACGATTACATTTTATTTAATAACTATTTTATTTTATTATTATTTCTCTTTTTTTCTCCCTTTTCTCCTGAGCATGTGGCTGACAGGGTCTTCGTGCTCTGGCCGGGTGTCAGGCATGTGCCTCTGAGGTGCGACAGTGGAGTTCAGGACATTGGTCCACCAGAGACCTCCCAGCACCACATAATATCAAATGGTGAAAGCTCTCCCAGAGATCTCCATCTCAACGCTAAGACCGAGCTCCACTCAATGACCAGCAAGATACAGTGCTCGACACACTATGCCAAAAAAACTAGCAACACAGAAACACAACCCCACCCATTAGCAGAGAGCCTGCCTAAAATCATAATATGATCACAGACACCCCAAAACACACCAGCAGACGTGGTCCTGCCCACCAGAAAGACAAGATTCAGCCTCATCCACCAGAACACAGGCACTAGTTCCATCCACCAGGAAGCCAACACAACGCACTGAACACACCTTAGCCACTCGGGGCAGACACCAAAAACAATGGGAACTATGAACCTGCGCCAGCGAAAAGAAGACCCCAAACACAGTAAGTCAAGCAAAATGAGAGACAGAGAAACACACAGCAGAGGAAGGAGCAAGGTAAAAACCCACCAGACCAAAGAAATGAAGAGGAAACAGGCAGTCTACCTGAAACAGAATTCAGAGTCATGATAGTAAAGACGATCCAAAATCTTGGAAATAGAATGGAGAAAATACAAGAAACGTTTAACAAGGACCTAGAAGAACTAAAGAGAAAACAAACAACGATGAACAACACAGTAAATGAAACTGAAAATTCTCTAGAAGGAATAAATAGCAAAATAACGGAGGCAGAAGAACGGATAAGTGACCTGGAAGAAAAAATAGTGGAAATAACTACCGCAGGGCAGAATAAAGAAAAAAGAATGAAAAGGATTGAGGACAGTCTTAGCGACCTCTGGGACATTAAACACATCAACATTTGAATTACAGTGGTCCAAGAAGAAGAAGAGATAAAGAAAAGGACTGAGAAAATATTTGAAAGATTATAGTTGAACACTTCCCTAATACGGGAAAGGAAATAGTTAAGTCCAGGAAGCACAGAGAGTGGCATTCAGGATAAATGCAAGGAGAAACATGACAAGCCACATATTAATCAAACTATCAAAAATTAAATACAAAGAAAAAATATTAAAAGCAGCAAGGGAGGGCTTCCCTGTTGTGGCGCAGTGGTTGAGAATCTGCCTGCCAATGCAGGGGACACGGGCTCGAGCCCTGGTCTGGGAAGATCCCATATGCTGCGGAGCAACTAGACCCGTGAGCCACAACTACTGAGCCTGCACGTCTGGAGCTTATGCTCTGCAACAAGAGAGGCCGCGACAGTGACAGGCCCGCGCACCGCGATGAAGAGTGGCCCCCACTCGCCGCAACTAGAGAAAGCTCTCGCAAAGAAACAAAGACCCACAACAGCCAAAAATAAATTAATTAATTAATTAAAAAATAAAAAAGAAGCAGCAAGGGAAAAGCAACAAATAACATACAAGGGAATCCCAATAGGGTTAACAGCTGATATTTCAGCAGAAACTGTGCAAGCCAGAATGGAGTGGCAGGACATATTTAAACTAATGAAAGGGAAAAACCTACAACCAAGATCACTCTACCCAGCAAGAATCTCATTCAGATTCAACAGGGAAATTAAAACCTTTAGAGAGAAGCAAAAGCTAAGAGAATTCAGCACCACCAAACCAGGTTTCCAACAAATACTAAATGAACTTCTCTAGGCAGGAAACAGAAGGAAAAGACATACAATAACGAACCCCAAACAATTAAGAAAATGGTAATAGGAACATACATATCGATAATTACCTTAAATGTAAATGGACTAAATGCTCCAACCAAAAGACATAGACTGGCTGAATGGTTACAAAAACAAGACCTGTATATCTGCTGTCTACCACTTCAGACCTAGGGACACATACAGACTGAAAGTGAGGGGATGAAAAAAGATATTCCATGCAAATGGAAATCAAAGGAAAGCTGGGGTAGCAACTGTCATATCAGACAAAATAGACTTTAAAATAAAGACTATAACAAGAGACAAAAAAGGATACTCCATAATGATCAAGGGATCAATCCAAGAGGAAGATATAACAATCGTAAATTTTTGTGCACCCAATATAGGAGCACCTCAATACATAAGGCAAATGCTAACAGCCATAAAAGGGGAAATCAACAGTAACACATTCATAATAGGGGACTTTAACATCACACTTTCAGCAATGGGCAGATCATCCAAAACGAACATAAATAAGGAAATACAATATTTTTGTTTGTTTGTTTTTGTGGTACGCAGGCCTCTCACTGTTGTGGCCTCTCCCATTGCAGAGCACAGGCTCCGGACGTGCAGGCTCAGAGGCCATGGCTCACGGGCCTGGCTGCTCTGCGGCATGTGGGATCTTCCCGGACCGGGGCACGAACCTGTGTCCCCTGTATTGGCAGGTGGACTCTCAACTACTGCGCCACCAGGGAAGCCCAGGAAATACAATTTTTAAATGATACATTAAACAAGATGGACTTAATTGATATTTATAGGACATTCCATCCAATAACAACAGAATACACTTTCTTCTCAAGTGCTCATGGAACATTCACCAGGGGAGATCATATTTTGGGTGACAAATCAAGCCTTGGTAAATTTTTAAAAATTGAAAATATATCAAGTATGTTTTCCAACTACAATGCTATGAGGCTACATTATCTATTACAGGAAAAAATCTGCAAAAAATACAAACACACAGAGGCTAAACAATACACTACTTAATAACCAAGTGATCACTGAAGAAGTCAAAGAGGAAATCAAAAAATACCCAGAGACAAATGACACGTATACACCACAACCCAAAACCTACGAGATGCAGAAAAAGCAGTTCTAAGAGGGAAGTTTATAGCAATACATTCATATCTCAAGAAACAGGAAAGATCTCAAATAAACAGCCTAACCTTACACCTAAAGCAATTAGAGAAAGAAGAACAAAAAAAACCAAAGTTAGCAGAAGGAAGGAAATCACACAGATCAGATCAGAAATAAGTGAAAAAGAAATGAAGGGAACAATAGCAAAGATCAATAAAACTAAAAGCTGGTTTTTTGAGAAGATAAACAAAACTGATAAGCCACTAGCTGGACTTATCAAGAAAAAAAGGAAGAAGACTCAACAAAATAGAATTAGAAAGAAAAAGGAGAAGTTATAACTGACACTGCAGAAATACAAAGAATCGTGAGAGATTACTACAAGCAACTACATGCCAATAAAATGGACAACCCGCAAGAATGGACAAATTCTTAGAAAGGTATAAACTTCCAAGACTGAACCAGGAAGAAACAGAAAATCACAAGCATTGAAATTCAAACTGTGATTAAAATTCATCCAAGAAGGGCTTCCCTGGTGGCGCAGTGGTTGAGAGTCCACCTGCCAATGCAGGGGACACGGGTTCGTGCCCCGGTCCGGGAAGATCCCACATGCCGCGGAGCGGCTGTGCCCGTGAGCTGTGGCTGCTAAGCCTGCGCGTCCGGAACCTGCGCTCCGCAACAGGAGGGGCCACAACAGTGAGAGGCCCTTGTACCACAAAAAAAAAAAAAAAAAAAATCCTCCAAGAAACAAAAGCCCAGGACCAGATGGCTTCACAGGTGAATTCTATCAAACATTTAGAGAAGAGCTAACACCTTTCCTTCTTAACCTCTTCCAAAATATAGCAGAGGGAGGAACACTCCCAAACTCATTCTATGAGGCCACCATCACCTGATAGGAAAACCAGACAAAGATGTCACAAAGAAAGAAAACTACAGGCCAATATATCTGATTAATACAGATGCAAAAATCTCAGCAAAATACTAGCAGAGAATCCAACAGCACATTAAAAGGATCATACACCATGATCAAGTGGGGTTTATTCCAGGAATGCAAGGATTCTTCAATACATGCAAATCAATCAAAGTGATAATCTATATTAACAAATTGAAGGAGAAAAACCATATGATCATCTCAATAGATGTAGAAGAATCTTTTGACAAAACTCAACACCCATTTATGATAAAAACCCTGCAGAAAGTAGACACATGGGGAACTTACCTCAACATAATAAAGGCCATGCATGACAAACCCACAGCCAACATCGTTGTCAATGGTAAAAAACTGAAACCATTTCCACTAAGATCAGGAACAAGACAAGGTTGTCCACTCTCACCACTATTATTCGACATAGTCTTGGAAGCTTTAGCCACAGTAATCAGAGAAGAAAAAGAAATAAAGTGAGTCCAAATCAGAAAAGAAGAAGTAAAGCTGTCACTGTTTGCAGATGACATGATAGTATACATAGATCATCCTAAAGATGCTACCAGAAAACTACTAGAGCTAATCAATGAATTTGGTAAAGTAGCAGGATACACAATTAATGCACAGAAATCTCTTGCATTCCTATACACTAATGATGAAAAATCTGAAAGAGAAATTAAGGAAACACTCACAATTACCATTGCAACAAAAAGAGAAAAATACCTAGGAATAAACCTACATAGGGAGACAAAAGACCTGTATGCAGAAAACTATAAGACACTGATAAAAAAAATTACAGATGATACAAACAGATGGAGAGATATAGCATGTTTTTGGATTGGAAGAATCAACATTGTGATAATGACTATACTACCCAACGCAATCTACAGATTCAGTGCAATCCCTATCAAACTACCACTGGCATTTTTCACAGAACTAGAACGAAAAATTTCACAATTTGTATGGAAACACAAAAGACCCCGAATAGCCAAAGCAAACTTGAGAAGGAAAAAGGGAGCTGGAGGAATCAGGTTCCCTGACTTCAGACTATACTACAAAGCTACAGTAATCAAGACAGTACGGTACTGGCACAAAAACAGAAATATAGATCAATGGAACAGGACAGAAAGCCCAGAGACACACCCACACACATATGGTCACCTTAGTTTTGATAAAGGAGGCAAAAATATACAATGGAGGAAAGACAGCCTCTTCAATGGTGCTGGGAAAGCTGGACAGCTACATGTAAAACAATGAAATTTGAACACTCCCTAATTCCATAGACAATAATAAACTCAAAATGGATTAACGACCTAAATGTAAGGCCAGACAAAATAAAACTCTTAGAGGAAAACATAGGCAGAACACTCTATGAGATAATTCACAGCAAGATCCTTTTTGACCCACCTCCTAGAGAAATGGAAATAAAAACAAAAATAAACAAATGGGAGCTAATGAAACTTAAAAGCTTTTGCACAGCAAAGGAAACCATAAATAAGACGAAAAGAAAACCTTCAGAATGGGACAAAAGGTTAATCTCCAAAATTTACAAGCAGCTCATGCAGCTCAATATCAAAAAAACAAACAACCTAATCCAAAAATGGGCAGAAGACCTACATAGACATTTCTCCAAAAAAGATAAACAAACACATGAAAGGATGCTCAACATCACTAATCATTAGATAAATGCAAATCAAATCTACAATGAAGTATCACCTCACACCAGTCAGATGGCCATCATCAAAAAATCTACAAACAGTAAATGCTGGAGAGGGTGTGGAGAAAAGGGAACCCTCTTACATGTTGGTGGGAATATAAATTGATACAGTCCCTATGCAGAACAGTATGGAGGTTCCTTAAAAAAATAAAAGTAGAATTGCCATACGACCCAGCAATCCCCACTACTGGGCATGTACCCTGAGTAAACCATAATTCAAAAAGAGTCATGTACCACAATGTTCATTGTAGCTCTATTTACAATAGCCAGGACATGGAAACAACCTAAGTGTCCATGACAGATGAATGGATAAAGAAGATGTGGCACATATATACAGTGGAATATTACTCAGACATAAAAAGAAACGAAATTGAGTTATTTGTCGTGAGGTGGATGGACCTAGAATCTGTCATACAGAGTGAAGCAAGTCTGAAAGAGTAAAACAAATACTGTATGCTAATACATATATATGGACTCTGAAAAAAAAAAATGGTTCTGAAGAACTTAGTGTCAGGAGAGGAATGAAGATGATGACGTAGAGAATGGACTTGAGGACACAGTGTGGGGGCAGGGTAAGCAGAGTGGCATGGACATATATGCACTACCAAATGTAAAACAGATAGCTAGTGGGAAGCAGCAGCATAGCACAGGGAGATCAGCTCGGTGCTTTGTGACCAACTAGAGGGGTGGGGTAGGGAGGGTGGGAGGGAGTCGCAAGAGGGAGGAAATATGGGATATATGTATATGTATAGCTGATTCACTTTGTTATACAGCAGAAACTAACACACCATTGTAAAGCAATTATACTCCAATAAATATGTTAAAAATAAAAATAAAATACAAGGCACTCCTATAATAGGCCAGATGATTGAAAGGGTTATTGAGATAGACTTATCTCATAACTTACAACATAACACACATGATACATATTATTTTATTCTTTTAGAAAGTTAAGACATATGAAATATTTGGCAGGAGTTCTTTATCAGAACAGAGTCTCTTAGAACTAAAAATGAATGCTTTTCTCCACATACAAACTCGGTGACTTCATAAAAGTATCCATGGAAACCATTACCTGTTAGAAGTTCTAATATGCATACACAAGGTTATTTTCTTTTACATTTTACTTCAACAAAAATGTGAATAGAATGGAAAGTATTAAACTATTAGCAAACTCTGAAGCCTTACATAATAGTTTTGGACAAAAAGCCCATTCTACATTTATAGTTTCTATTTGGCACAAGACCCAATTACTTTTCAGTATATGTTCATCGATAGATAAAGTAAGGATTATTAGATGTCCTATTATACTTATGGAAAGAAATTTACAATTTTATTTTTTAGCTTCACAACCAGGATTAATGCACATTCAATTTAAATCATATTTCACCATTTTTCAGTCAAATCAAACATGCAGTTAAAAAAAGGAGGTTCTTTGTAAAGCCTCTTCAAGGGTAGATTTCACTTGGATAAAGAGAGGAACTTGAAGAAAAGGAGCTGGAGAGAGCTGATGCCTCCGGAAGAGCCAAGGCCATGGCATTTATTCAAAGAATTTCTGTAATTGGCAATTGTGTAGAATGAAAGAACTGTCGAAATACATGAAATTCACGCAAATGAGAACAAGCAAAGACTATTTATTCAGGGCTTGCTATGGCAAGGGAGTCAGCTACAGTTGCTTTCATTTTAGTAGAGACTCAAAGACAGGCAGAATGGCAAAGCTTTAGAGTGGAAAAAAGGGGAGGCTTCCGATCTGCCCTGACTGGAGGCTGACGGCGTGGGGAAGCAGTAGGCAGGCTAACTAGAAGGAGGGCATCCTACATGATTGGTTAGGGTGCATATCTGGTTTTCTCCAGGGGGTCCTAATTTCAAAGCAGGGACAGAAAGTTGCTTATTAATCAAGTCCTGATCGTTTGGGGCCAATTGTGGTTTGGCTTCCTGGACTGGTTGCTGCAGATTGTGGGTCAGAGTTCTGTTTTTATAGATCGTCTGGCTGTTGTCCGTTTGAATGGTTAGTCTCTCTAAACCAAAGGTTGGTTAGTGACTTCACCAACTAGCTAAAAAACTCAGTCCTAGGGTAGTCAAATAAGAAAAAGTGAGCTGAGGATAGGAAAATGAGTAATAATGAGAGAGAATGGCAGCAGAAAGAAGAGAAAATTAAAAAAGTAGAAGGGTGACCTGCAGTCTGGGAATAGGTAGAGGTGGGGAAAAGTAAAAAACAGAAGCAAACAGGTTAAGTCTTTTTTGTGTCTCTCTTCCGAAAGAGGGTATTCTCATGCAAGAGTGGACTTAACGCTGCAGGTCCATGCATTTTAAATGAATTAAGAAATATTCAATTAAATGGAGATATCACATACATAGGATAGGCAATAAAAATTTTAAGGAAATATGAAAGCCCTTTGATATTTTAGTTGATATGTTTTAACACTGTGAGCTAGTGTTTGTGTAACAGGGCTATTCTTTCAAAGCTAGATTATGTATTTTTCAGGTCAGCCCTGGAGATCAAAATGTCTTTATTCAAGGGCATATGGGCAAGGAAACAAGCACATCTATCACGGAGTACTGAATAGTCTTTTACCTCTTATGCATCATATCTTCTGCCCAAACTTCCCACAGATTGCTCTGGTCCTGCCAATCTACATCATTCTCTGTTCCTGAGCCCATCTGTGCTGTGTTGGCAGCTGAGAGTTTGCACACTGTATCTCCCTCTGACGTGTTTTTAAAAACCCCAAAACAAAGAATAAGTTTATTAAGTTTACTTTTGCATGTGAAAAGTTGCCACGTTACAGGTGATTCCGGAGTGGTGGGAAACCAAACGTGCATGGGAGGGGCCTCAAGTCAAAGGCCAGAATATGGGATGAGGGCCAGGGTGACTCCAACGACCTCCAGGAGAGATAAAGGCATCAGCACACTACACCTACTCAATTCTATTCTCTACTCAGAGGAGCAGAAAATAATTATTTTCATTACATTTCATTGTTTTCATTTTGAAAGCATTCTTTCAAATTTTCAGGATTTTTTTGGGAAAACCTGGTTCTGCTTTATAAATGTCACATGAGTCATATGGGCAGTAAAACAGAGGGAATTAGCAATGAGATATGCTATTTGGTTAATCATTCACAACTGATTTTTTTCCCCCTTAATTTACTCAATACTGGTAATTAGTAATGTTTTTTTACCTACCTCATAAAATCTGGGTCTTAAATTTCAGGACAATCCATGGTTCAAGGGGCATTTTATTTGTGCCCTTTCCATTTATGGGTATCAAAGACTTTGAACACACCGGCTCAGTCTTGTGCATTTTCTATACAAATCCTGAGGAGGCCTGTGAACGTGGATGTCTATTTATTCTATCTAGTAGACAGAGTTGGAATTGGCCTGGCTCACAGAGCATCCAAAGTAGTTGCTTTTATATATTCACCAGTCATCTGTCTTCCTCCCAAACCTTACCTATGACCAGTTTTCTGTTATGATTTCTTTTTTTTTTTTTTTTTTTTTTTGCAGTACACGGGCCTCTCACTGTTGTGGCCTCTCCCATTGCGGAGCACAGGCTCCGGACGTGCAGGCTCAGCGGCCATGGCTCACAGGCCCAGCCGCTCTGTGGCATGTGGGATCTTCCCGGACCGGGGCACGAACCTGTGTCCCCTGCATCGGCAGGCGGACTCTCAACCACTGTGCCACCAGGGAAGCCCTGTTATGATATCTTGATTGTCATGTGTGCTAAACCCCAACACAATTTCAGCTAGTGGCTCTGCTCTCCTTTGTCGTGTACTTTACTGTAAGAGGTGAAGGAAAACTCTGCTCTTCAAATCTCTAGCCACTGGATCACATCATGTTCAGACAGAGCTCCCTGAAGCCACAATTCAGGCCCCTCTGTGAGTGACGGCTACTGACCTATATCTCTCAGCAACTTGGATCCCACGGCCAGTAAACCAAGCCTCAATGCAAGTGATTTTCAACCAGTCATGAATGTGACTTCACAGCTTCCCTTATACATGGGATGGAGGTAGACCTCCAGTTTGCATTGTCTGTTCAACTTGGTCCCATTTATCCTTTGCCTATTACCATTTTCCTATTAGCCTGCTGGAGAGAATTATCATAGTATTTGTGTTTATGGGGATGACAAGGACGTGTCCAAGAGAATGAGTGGAATGGCCATGCACTCTGTACACACTGTAGAGACAAGACTCATAGGGACAAGAATTCAGATCTTGGCTCAGACAGCGATTAGCTATATGATTTTAGATGAGTGACAACTCGGATCCCTGTCTTCATCTGTAAAATATGAATTATAATTCTCCCATCTTAAAGATTTTGTAAGGATTTAATGAGATAATAAATGTAATATAAGGTAAAGCTATGTAATGTATATAAAATAGTAAGCACAGATTAAGTAACGAGTACTGTCAGTTCTTTACCTCCTTTGGTAGGAAAGAAGACCTCCTGAAATTTGTATTTATTACCATACACACATTCTTTTTAAGATTCTATAGAGCTGTATAGCTACATTATACATGTAGAACTGATTTTTGTTATTCACTGTTAGGGCCTATAAAGTCCCTGTGAACACTGAATTGGCAAATAATGAACGCTTGCTCTTAGGGGAAATACAGGGTTAGGTTCCTGCAAGCCTCTAGTCACAACATGTTCATCAGTTGACCAAAACATAACCTATTGTTATGAGTATTTTCGCTTAAAGACACCTTATTTAATATATCTCGTCGGTTCATTAACACTGAACTCACAGCCACAGCACTATAACTCATGCCTAAAAAAGCTTATCTAACACACATATTTTCTCTTTAAGGCACATTACAGTCTTCTCACACTTAGGAACACTGGACAGCACTTCAGCACTAGGCTTGGGGGCCATTTTAAACAGTGAAATCACCAACAAAAGGCAAAAAAAAAAAAAAAAAAAGCAAAAACGAACGTAGCACTAAATAGACGCAAAAGGATACTTACAGTACTAGAGCCAAAAAAAGAAGGGAGAGTTTGACATCTGCTGGGCTGCTCAAGTTTCTTTTACCCCTCTCCACAAATGACTGCAGAGCAAGCATCCTTGCATACTGATTTGGGGATTACAAATACATTTTAGTGAGTAGGCAAATTCACAAATCTGGAATCCACAAATAACGAGGACCTAATATATTTATAAACATATACATATACACATTTTATGACAGGCAAGTTTCCCTTTTGCTACTGAATGTACATGAGTATTGCTGTCAACCAAAGGCGTTTATACCGAATACTGAATTTATACTGAACTTACATGATGGTATGCTTCTTTACGCCATTTCACTGGCAGGACTCTGACTTTCAGTTCATCTATGGGTGTACACTCAAAGAAGTGGCACAAGACCCTATGCTCAGACGGTCCACACGCTTGTTTTAATAGCCTTCACTATTTTTAAATTCTGAGCATTTTTGAACAAGGGGCTTCACATCTTCATTTTTCACAGGGTCCTACACATTATCTAGCTAGTCCTAATTATGACCACCCATGAAGGTCATTTTTAATTTTCTGATTTCTAGTGGAGCTATGACAGCCCACAAATGCCACAACATCAGGGCAAGGGGACTCTAGGATTCAGAGACTATGAGGAACAATTCACAGATAGGAGGAAGCTAGGGAAAGGAATTCTTTAAATCTGATATGAATTCCTGAGCTAACTCTCATGCTTAATCTGTATAGAACTGACTAGAATGAACATAGCAAATACTTTGAGAAGTTACTGTACAGATCACTCTCCAGGCTCCAGACTGGCTCACAGTGGTGCACAGAAGCCAACCAGAATAGCACTGCAGACTTTGAAGACTAAACGGATACTGGAACCACAGAAGACAGGTCAAGACCCACAGCTTCAATATTACCATGCTAACTGCTTACTAAGACAAAACAATTCAATATTCTCCAGAAGATTTTAATAGGACCCAGAGTCTCATAATACAACAGTCAAAATTGAGGATTGGGCTTCCCTGGTGGCGCAATGGTTGAGAATCCACCTGCCGATGCAGGGGACACGGGTTCGTGCCCCGGTCTGGGAGGATCCCACATGCCGCGGAGCGGCTGGGCCCGTGAGCCATGGCCGCTGAGCCTGCGCGTCCGGAGCCTGTGCTCCGCAACGGGAGGGGCCACAACAGTGAGAGGCCCGGGTACCGCAAAAAAAAAAAAAAAAAAAAAAAAAAAATTGAGGATTCAGTAGAAATTTCAACAACCTTCAAGGGAATGCACATTTACGTGACTGACTTCATTTGACTCACAACACGTATAATTAAATCTTTTAGGACTTTAATACCAGAAAACTTAAATCGTTCAGTAACAAATATTTATTGAATGCCTGGTCCACCAACAAATACATATTTTATTCAGATTTATCATCGTTTTCCTAGATTAGTTTCTATTCTTTTAATTTGTTACTCTTTGAAGGTTGGTAAACTCTCTGAAGCTTCTGCCTTTGCCTAATTGAGAAATTCTGCAGTTTTAAGCTTGTTAAGTTTGTCAATGTTCAGGATACAGAGGTCCTTTTTTTTTTTTTAATTCATAGAAGGATACTCTATGAAAATGAGGACCTTGGTCCTCTCAGACTGATCAAGTGTGTTAACTGCTTGTACCTTTCGGAGGAAAATTCCTGAATTACACTTTGTGCCACTGAAGTCAATAGGATTTACCTTACTACTTTAAATTTGTATTCTTTCCTGATCTCCTTTTCCTACTCCTCAAACTCTACCCAAACAGGTAATTAATGGTTGTTGGGCACTATTAGTCTACCAGAAGTCTCTTGATCCAAGTGCATATTAGTTTTCTTTTCTGTGCCCCTGTCATTGGTGTTCTTTTCCAACATGGGAGGGTATAATGTTCCTGGACACATTTCTCTTTCTAGTCAACATCACTGCTTTTTCCATTCTCTATTGACAAGTCTATTTCATTTTCTCTTATATTTTCTTTTTACTTCTTTCCTAAGCTCTCCTTTGTTTTTTAATTTTCTATATGTGATGAGTGGCTCAAATTTCATAGTTTTTTTATTATAGGCAATGAAATTGTAAATTTCATATCAGAACTTGAAACGGTCCACCAGGTTTATTCATTTAATAAATACTGAGGCCCTAGTAGGTACCAGACACTATTGGAGGGATTGTGTGCATCAGTGTATGAAACAAAAATCCTTGTTTCCATGAAGCTTAAAATCTTGGGGTCTTTGTGGGTTTTTTTAAGCTTTCTTTTTTTTTTTTGGCTGTGTTGGGTCTTCGTTGCTGTGTGTGGGCTTTCTCTAGTTGCAGTGAGTGGGGGCTACTCTTCATTTCAGTGAGAGGGCTTCTCATTGCAGTGGCTTCTCTCGTTGTGGAACATGGGCTATAAGTGCATGGACTTCAGTAGTTGTAGCACATGGGCTTGGCAATTGTGGCACATGGGCTCAGTAGTTGTGGCTCATGGGCTCCAGAGCGTAGACTCAGTAGTTGTGGCACATGGGCTTAGCTACTCTGAGGTATCTTCCTGTACCAGGGATTGAAGCCATGTCCCCTGCATTGGCAGGTGGATTCTTAACCACTGCACCACCAGGGAAGTCCCTAACCTATTTTCATTGTTGGTCGCATGATTGCAAAGAGAAATTTTTTTCATATTATTATTTGTTTAATCCACAGACTCTTTTTCCAGATGTTTGAGGTTGCAAAATGAAACTGATATAATAGAAAAGAAGATACCACATACTAAATTTTTTTTTAATTAATAACAAAATGTAATTTATATTTTAACATAAAAATTCTGGACTTTTTCAAAGGTTTTATTGAACTCAGATGTTCTTATAATTAAATAATTATTTAAACCTTTTATCTTCTTCACATAAATAAGTAGAGCACATAGGAAACAATCTCATTTACTATCACATCAAAAAGAATAAAATACATAGGAATAAACCTACCTAAGGACACAAAAGACCTGTATCTGAAAACTATATGACTCTGATGAAAGAAGTTGAATACAATACAAACTGATGGAAAGATATACTGTGTTCTTGGATTGGAAGAATCAATATTTTTAAAATGACCATACTACCAAAGGCAATAACAGTTTCAAAGCAATCCCTATCAAATTACCAATAGAATTTTTCACAGAGCTAGAACAAATAATTTTAAGAGTTGTATGGAAACACAAAAGACCCTGAATAGCCAAAATCATCTTGAGAAAGAAGAACAAAGCTGGAGGAATCATGCTCCCTGACTTCAGACTATACTACAAAGCTACAGTAATCAAAACAGCATGGTACTGGCACCAAAACAGACACATAGATCAATGGAACAGAATAGAAAGCTGAGCTATAAACCCATGCACTTATGGTCAATTAGTCTACGATAAAGGAGGCAAGAAGATACAATAAAGAAAAGACAGTCTCTTCAATAAGTGCTATGAAAACTGGACAGCTACATGTAAAAGAATGAAATCAGAACATTCTCTTAACACCACCTACAAAAATAAACTCAAAATGGATTAAAGACCTAAATGTAAAACTGATACTATAAAACTCATAGAGGAAAACATAGGCAAAACACTCTTTGACATAAATTGCAGCAATATTTTTTTGGATTCATCTTCTAGAGTAATGGAAATAAAAGCAAAAATAAGCAAATGGGACCTAATTAAACTTATAAGCTTTTGCACAGAAAAGGAAACCATAAATAAAACAAAAAGACAACCTATGGAATGGGCAAAAATAGTTGTAAATGATTTAACTGACAAGGGGCTAATTTCCAAAATATACAAACAGCTCATACAGCTCAATATCAAAAAAAAAAAACCAACAAACAACTCAATCAAAAAATGGGCAGAAGACCTAAATATAAATTTCTCCAAAGAAGATATATTGATGGCCAACAGGCATATGAAAAGATACTCAACATCATTAATTATTAGAGAAACGCAAATCAAACTACAATGAGGTATCACCTCACACCTGTCAGAATGGCTACCATCAAAAAGTCTACAAGTAATAAATGCTGGAGAGGGTGTAGAGAAAAAGGAATCCTCCTACACTCTTGATGGGAATGTAAATTGGTGCAGTCACTGTTGACAACCGTATGGAGGTTCCTTAAAACACTAAAAGTAGAATTACCATATGACCCAGCAATCCCACTCCTGGGCATATATCCAGAGAAAACCATAATTTGAAAAGATACATGCACCCCAATGTTCATTGCAGCACTATTTACAATAGCTAAGACATGGAAGAAAGCTAAATGTCCACCAACAGAGGACTGTATAAAGATGTGGTACATATATACAATGGAATATTACTCAGGTATATAAAATAATGAAATAATGTCATTTGCAGGAATATGGATGGCCCTAAAGATGATCATACTAAGTGAAGTAAGTCAGATAAAGACAATTATCATGTGATATCACTTATACATGGAGGCTAAAAAGATGATACAAATGAACTTATTTACAAAACAGAAACAGACTTACAGACTTCTAAAACAAACTTACGGTTACCAAAGGTGAAAGGTGCGGGGGGAGGGATAAATTAGGAGGTTGGGATTAACATATACATACTACTATATATTATAAAATAGATAATCAACAAGGACCTACTGTATAGCACAAGGAATTCTACTCAGTATTCTGTAATAACCTATATGGGAAAAGAATATGAAAAAAATGGATATCTGTATATGTATAACTGAATCACTTTGCTGTACACCTGAAACACATTGTAAATCAACTATAGCCCAATATAAAATAAAATTACAAAAAGAATATCTATTTAGATGATGGCAGAAATCCTTTCACAATGTATACATATATCCAAATCATTGTGTTGTACACTTTAAATATCTTACAATTTTATTTGTCAATTATACCTCAATAAATCTCAAAAAGTAAAATAGAAATACGTGAATCAAAAAGAAAATTTTACGGTAAAGAAAAATCAATTATTTATATGCCTAATAAGCATCTTAAACCCGAAATACCTCGATGAACTTTTGTTTCATTCATAAGTAGAAAAGTGGGATGGGGGTAGCACATAATATGAATATAATTATAAAGTCTTAATTCTAAATTTGGGATTAATGGAAATGTAAATCTAGTGTTTTGCTGTGGTAATTTTATAATTTTGTGATAAGTGCCTCCTGTAATTATATATAATACTTTTGCTAGATGCTCAGTTACACAATATTTTAAAACAGTCTTCTGTCACTAAATATTTTTCTTCTGTTATCTCTTTTGGAATTGTACAGAAAATAAGCTTATGACTATAAAATTATTAAATTTGATTTTAAAAAAACATGAAACACCTCAGGGAACACAGAATATGAAGCCTTGTTTAAAACAAACAAAAGCTACCATTTAATACTAAATCCAGTTGATAAAGAAATGAATCAAAATAAAGATACCAGAAGAGGAAAAGTCCTGGTAAAAAGTCTGTGTGCGTATTGTGTCTGTTTTATAGAATATAATAGCTAAATACCTGCAGAAATAAAAATGGAAATATTATTAACCTCACAATAGGAAAAAAATATTATGAAAGACAAAAATTAGACGGGAAGGTTAGAGAACATTGGACGAAAAGTAAGAATGTTAATTTTCTTATCTTTCAAACTAAACCTGAAAAAAAAGTTTAACAAATGACTCAAATTTCTTAATGTTTTTCATAATCTTTTTTCCTAACCTTAGAAGAATCTTTCAGAGATTCTCATGATATATATCTCCTTTTTAAGTTTGTTTAGAATTAGAATTGATACTTTTATTTAAAAATAAATGCAGAACTTTCAGTTTTGCTTTGACATGTAAAGTTCTTAAAAGTAGTCACTACTGTCTCTTCCATAAGAAAAGCTGGAGAAACTGAAAATTAATGACTTTTCTTGGATCCACTAGAGAACTGAGATTGCTGAGTAAATCACTACCTCAAAATCTGGAAAGACAGTTGAATACAGAGAATCACAGCTGAGATCCTCTTACCTGGAGCAGAAGCTGCTGCAGTAGGAACACTTAAATGGCAATTTTGATAAATTTCTGGAAGAAGCTGAGAGTGGTCTAGCTTGAGAAAGAGAAACTCCTGGGGGCCTTAGTCTTAGAGAGGGGGATTCTCCACATTTTCTTCAGCTTTTCCTACAGAAATTCTGTGAGGTTATCACAGTAAGGATCTGAGAAAGACCCTCCTGGCGCTGGTAGGGAGAGGGGAAGATTAATTATTATGAAATACCTCCAGAGCATTCTCCATAACTAAGGCAAGACCTAACTAGAGCCTTACCCCAGCTGAGGGAAATCAATTTCTCCACATCCAGCTGCCTCCAAACTTCTGTCTCACCTAAGGTCCAGGCTTTCTAACAGCCTCAAGTGTGAAAAGAAATAGATCAGGAACCTTCAGCCAGGAAAGGGAGTAGAGGAAACGGGAAAAAACTTATACCACTGGAGAAACACCTGTGAAGGTCAAAGGCTGAGACACAGACTAACTAAAATACTGACATTTAATTGAATGATTATAAAGCACTGCCTCTCTCCACACTACCAGGACTCTAGTGTGTTAACAGTAGACTGTAGCTGAAAAAGCTGTAAGACACAGACTCTCTCTGAAGAGGAGGAGTTGAGAAACCCAACAGCAAGAGAGAAAGCAAAACCCAGGACCATAGAGGAATCTGGAGACTGGCACATAGAGCTACAGCAAACATGAAACACAGCCCAAAGCCTAGTCACATTAACATAAATGCTTATACTAAAGGCTTATTTACCTCGGTTTCTATTACCTGGTGCAACATGTCTGACTTTCAAAAAATAATTACAAGGCAAGAAAAAACACAGTCTGAAGAACAAAGCAATTATCAGAATCAGATATGATACAGATGTTGAAATTATCAGACAGGGAATTTAAAATAACTATGATTAATAAATTAAGGGGTCTCCGGGAAGAAGGTAGACAACGTGCAAGAATATATGGGTAATGTTAAGCAAAGACAGCAACTCTAGGAAAGAATCATAAAGAAATGTTAGACATGAAAAATTGTAAAAGAAATGAAGAATATCATCAATGGGCTTATCAAAATAGACTTGACTTAACTGACGTAAGATTAAGTGAGCTTGAAGATAGGTCCATAGAAAGTTACCTGCAAACTGAAATGCAGACAGAAAAAAGGATGGAAAAAAGACCCCCCCCAAACAGAACATCCAAGAACTGTGGGACAATATCAAGAGGTGTAAGAAACCGCCAAATTGTCCTAAAGTGCCTGTACTATTTTGCATTCCCAGACAGTGATGAGTGAGAGCTCCTGTTGCTTCATATCCTTGCCAGCAATTGGTATTGTCTGTTTTTTTTGAATGTTAGCTATTCTAATAGTTCTGTAGTGGCATCTCGTTGTTTTATTTGCAATTCCCTATGGCATATGATGTTGGGACTCTTTTCATACCTGTGTTTTCCATTTTATATCTTATTTATTAGTGAGATGTTCAGATCTTTTGTCCATTTTTGTTTTCATTGCTGTTTAAGATTTATATATTTTGATATGTCTTTCATCAGATATATGTTTTACTGTTTTCTCTCACTCAGTGGCTTTTCATTTTCTTAACAGTAATTGGAAGGGCAGAAGTTTTAAATTTTAATAAAATTCAACTTATCAGTTTTTCTTTTATGAATCATTATTTTGGTGTGTATCTAAAACCTCTTCACCAATCCTAAGGCCACATAGTTTTTTCACTTGTTTTCTTTTAAAAGTTTTATAGTTTTGCATTTTACTTTTAGATCTATAATCCATTTTGAGTTAATTTCTTGTGTATGATGTAAAGTTTGTGTCTAGATTCATCTGTTTACATATAGACATCCACTTGAACCCATGTCCCCCGCATTGGCAGGCGGATTCTTAACCACTGAGCCACCAGGGAAGCACTTTCTGAGAGTTTTTAACATGAATGAGCATTGAATTTTGTCAAATGCTTTTTTCTGTCAACTGATGTGATAATATGATTTTTTTCTTCTTTACCTGTTAATGTGGTGGGTTGCATTTCAAATGTTTAACCAGCCTTATATATTTGAAATGAATCTCACTTGGTTATGGTATAAAATTCTTATTATACATTATGGATTTGCCAGTATTGCTGATTTGATTTGCTAGTATTTTGTCAAGGATTTTTCCATTTATATTTATGAGAGATATTGGTCTATAGTTTTTCTTTCCTGTAAAGTCTTTTTTTTTATTACTAGAGTAAAGCTGGCCTTAACAGATGAGTTAGGAAGTGTTCCCTCTGCTATCATTTTCTGGAAAAGTTTGTGTGAACCATTGATATTATTTCTTTCTTGAATTTTTAGAATTGGTAGAATTCACCAGTGAAACCATCTGAGTGGTGTGAGGTGGTATGAGAACACTCTGTACTATCTTTGAAACTTTTTTATAAATTAAAAATATTGTGAAATAAAAAGTTCATTAAGAATATAGACTCAGAATGTCACCAAAAGAAGTTACACCTGTGTGTATCTATCTAATAACACCTGCTATTTGTATGCATGTGTGTAGTGATGTGCAGGATGATGTTCATACATTAACGATAATTATTTCATGGTTGAGTCTTTGTATATTTTAAGTTTTCTTATGTTTGATTTCAATATAATGAATATGTGCATTTTTATCAAAACAATAATGTCATGCTAAAATACTGACAGGTGGCTATTAACTGCTAATTGTGAGGAATCCCGTGGTGAAGTGTATTAAGTTCTTAGTTTATTACTCACCATCTAATGGACTCTCAGAATGATTATTACTATTATTTTGTTGCAATTACTTTATGTTCTGACTCCTGCTAACCTCTCCAGTCAATTTATCATCATTTCCCACCCCCAAATTGATGCTTTAGTATACCGTATCAAAGACACAGTATGTGGTGATTAAGAGTTTAAACTATCTGGTCCAGCATACTCAGGATTACAGCTCACCTCTGCCTCTGTGAGCCCACAGACAAGTTCTTTAACCTCTCTAGGCCTCAGTTCCTTCATTGGAAAAATGGAAATTATATTATCCGCCTTACAGGGTTTTTATGAAGATTGAATGAGACTCTGCATCTAACACAGTTCTAGCACTTAGTTAATAAAAACTGTTTTACAACTACTGTCACTACCATCATTACACCACACCACCATTAATCTCCACTATCACTACTACCACTGCTGCTACTCCTACTGATGTTTTCACCACCACACCACCTTCTTCATCATTATTTATGCAGGCCTTTCTGCTTAGAGTATTCATGTTTTTATTTCCCCAGTCCATTATTAATTTTTCTACTGGTACGCTGGTAAACATTTAACAAGAATTCTAAGAAAAAAAACAACCTCTAATTTGTAAAGGTTGCCAATTCCCATTGTATAAATACTCATCATAGCTGATTTCAAATTACCAATTTGACATCATTAAATGTAAAGCTAGGAAGAGAAGCAGTAGCAACATTATATAGTATTTCTATCATACAGATTCATTAGTTGTAAGTAGCCTTAAGAGTGTAGGTAATAGAAAAACATAATGTATGGTAACAATTAGGAAGTGATAAGTTTCAAATACTTATTACCTTTGTACATGATGTAATTTACTTATTACTTTATATAATTTAATTTTTAATACAGGCTGTGTTTAACGACCAGTTTGCAAAATTCCTAAAAATTTAATAGTCAATTCTCATGAGCCAGTACTAGTCAGCTCCAATGTATCGCTGAACTTTTTTTTTTTTTTTTTTTTTTTGCGGTACGTGGGCCTCTCACTGTTGTGGCCTCTCCCGTCAAGAAGCACAGGCTCTGGACGCGCAGGCTCAGCGGCCATGGCTCACGGGCCTAGCCGCTCCGCGGCATGTGGGATCTTCCCGGACCGGGGCACGAACCCGTGTCCCCTGCATCGGCAGGTGGACTCTCAACCACTGCGCCACCAGGGAAGCCCTGGACTTACTATTTGGATTTAATGATTGAGTCTCATCTTACTATCTTAGCTCAGACATTACCTTCTTAGTTTTTACAGACTGCCAAAATGGGACTCAGAAACCCTGTTACAAGATACTTATGGCTAGTAATCATTTTTGTTCAGAACACAAAATTAGAATCAGAATTGTTCTTGGTCTTTGCTTATACTCTTTCTCCCCCAAAATCCATCTTCTAAATTTTACATAATTCTTAATTGAAAAATATGTTTATATAGACTATATAAAAATTAAAAATATTCAAATTTCTAAAAATATTCAAAAATCTGTATATACAGATTTCAGAAAATAATACCCTCTTAGAAACGGTGAACTAATTTTAGAATGATGTATACATTTAATTATATATTTTAGGTTTTCCAAACAACCTTCAGTCCTTCTTATCTAAGCTTGGTACCTTATATTCATCTTCCTGTTCCAAAGCGTTTTAGTATTTGAGGGAAGGTGACAAAACTTTACTGAAGGCCCCAGCTCCAAACAGCTACTCTCCACATTTCTGTGACCCTCCCTGTATTGCCCCTTCAGGCCCAGGAGGTAATGGCTTCCAGCTGGTGCTAGCCCCAGGGTACTGCACTATCCCCTGTTGATTCCCTGAACTCTGCTTACATTTGTGTAAATCTTCTCAAATTACCTAAACTTGGTTTGCATCTCTTCCATGCAGGGACCTCATACATTATCCCTTTGTCAGGCTTTAAAAAATATTACTGTTATGTTAGCCTTATAAAACTAATGGGGAAAAGACCATTCAGTCTGAGAAGTGAGCTTAGAATTTTTTTTTTCACTTAATGCTCTTTTTATCATTTGATATTTTTAACACAACAAAATATTAAGAAAAAAATTAAGAAAAAATTACATGCATCTGAAAGCTTTTTATAGTTTTCTTTTTCACCCATAAAACCTTTTGCCTATTACCATTTGTTTTAATATTTACTAAATTTGGACAAAAAGATGATAGTTGTTTTAATTTATATTTCTTTGATCATTAGTGAGACTCAAAAATTTGTATCACTAAGGATTCTTTCATTTAAAGAAACAGATTCTGGGACTTTTCTGGTGGTGCAGTGGTTAAGACTCCGAGCTTCCACTGAAGGGGGCAAGGGTTCAATCCCTGACTGGGTAAGTTCCACATGCCATGTGGTGTGGAAAAAGAAAAAAAGAACAGATTCTGTATACCTTAAATAAGGAAAGAGGTGGCTAACTGGAAGGATACTGGGTAGCTCACGGACTGTGAGATGGAAAAGCAGCATGCAACTGTGAGCCTTCTCTTCTATGGTGTTGCCTTCAAATAATTTAGCATCAATTACTTTGCATCCCTTTATGTCTCCACTTAGGATGATGATTCCTGGGCAAGAGTCTGGTTGGAGTAGCATAGGTCACACAATACACATTGTGATCAGGAGTACATGGTTCACTGTTGCTGGTTCCACCAGAATCACATGAAATGGAGGATGCAGTTCCACAGTGAAAAGATGCCAGACATGCAAAGACAGCAGCAGTCACCTCAGTTTTTCACATGTTTTTGACCATTTGTGTTATTTCCTTTGGAAACTGCCTATACACGTTTTGGGGCTATTTTTCTGTAGGAATGTTGGACATGGTTTAGAATGGTTTACTTGAGTTTTTTTGTATTTTAAGACTATTAACAGCTTGGTATGTTTGTTGCAAAATTTTTTCCTAATACGTCAATTTCTTTTAGCTTAGTTTTTCATGTTTTTAACTTAAAGAATGTTTATGTTGTTAAACATTAATCTGCTTTTTAATTTTAAAATTATTGCTCTACCTGGAATCAATTTTGGTTTGCAATATCAGATAGGAATTTAATTTTTCCTAAATGGTATGTTAATTGTTTCAGTATCACTTATTAGATAGTTTCCCACTGCATGAAATGCCACCTTTGATATACTAAATTCTTATATTTAATTATATTTAGTTTCTGAAATTTCTGTTCTGTTTCAAATATGGCTTTTCAATTACAGCTCCTTTTTTTCATTCATGAGCTGCACATTATTAAATTATTGTAGCTTTAAAATGCATTTTAAATATATGACAGAATAACTCCTCTCTTTTAACTTTTACAAAATTTCCCAGGCTGTTGTCATTTTTCAGGATGAACTTTACTATTATTTGCTCAAGTTGTCCACAATCTTACTTTGTTACATTAAATATTGTTATCAATTTGAAGAGAATGAAAATAAGTATGAGTCTTTCCAAGCAGAAACATTGTATGTTTTTGTTTTTTAAAACCTTTTTATGTTGCACAGAAAATGTTTGTATTTTTTATACAAATGTTCATACCTTATGTTATTACTTTAAAAATATTTTTATTGATACTATGAATGGCAGTTTTCCATTATGTTTCCTAAACAGGTTTATCAGTGATATGTAGATTATTTTCAACTCAATTATAACACATACTTCTATTAGGTAAAATATGTTTTAGTCAATTTCCATGTTTTATCCCAAGTATTCTTTTGTGTGTGTCTGTGTGTTACGCGGGCCTCTCACCATTGTGGCCTCTCCCATTGCGGAGCACAGGCTCTGGACGCGCAGGCTCAGCGGCCATGGCTCATGGGCCTAGCCGCTCCGCAACATGTGGGATCTTCCCGGACCGGGGCACGAACCCGTGTCCCCTGCATCGGCAGGCGGACTCTAAACGACTGTGCCACCAGGGAAGCCCCCCAAGTATTCTTTCTTGAATCAATTAGGTAGAGAATCATCTATTTGAATATTTTCCAATATATTTATATAGAATTTTCTATAGTAGTATCATGATCTCCATGCTCTTCTGTGTACAGATATAAGGCTACTTCCATTCCCCTTCCCTCTCATGATCTCTCATCTGTTGTCTCTATCTCAATAGTGTGTGTATGTTCATCTGTTTCTTTCTTTTGATTATCCCTGATAGGATTTCCTAACTTTATTGGTATTTTATATAGAGAGCCAATCCTTAAATTTATTAGTTCTCTTCTCTTTGCTTTCCATTCATCAATTTCTGTTTTTATCTTTAGTTCCTCTATTCTACTGTATTGTTGTATTTATTTTTGCCTTTTAAAAACTTAGTTGAAAGTTTTAGTTGAAAGTTTAGTTGAAAGTTTTCTAATTCACTCATTTTAATCTTTTATTATTTTTGTAAAACATTTCAATCTATCAATTTTCATCCAAGTAGAACTTTTTATTGTAACCTACATGTGTTCTGTGATGTTTAATGCCACATAATTTATGACCAGCATAATATTTGTCCTAATATCTAAGATACTTTGTGTGTTTTTGTGGTGGTGGTTTTATTACAGAATTTCAATACCAGGATTTCCAGGCATCATTCCCTTTTCATTTACTCTGCCTTATATTAAGTGAGTTGTTTAATCTCGGTTCTTATTCCAACTCAATGTTTTTTCATATTATATTTTGATTATTTCTTGATGATACTGATGAGTTGTATTTTGATAGTCCCAGAAATGTGTTAGAACATACAAAGCTAGAAGCCAAAATGCAGTCCTTAAGGTCAAATTTCAAATCTAAACAAATTCACAAGTTTTTCAGTGGTTGGAAAAAGATGTTTTCTTGCTTCTCTTCTCACTAAGAAGATAGGGTTTATAGGTTTTTAACGTATGATGTTTATTTTTCTCCTCACAAAACATGCTATTCAAGCCTGAATATTTAGCAGACTTTATTGACAAATTATAGTTGATCCCTATGTATACTTACTCAAAGTTTTTCCTTAATTTTGAAAATATTATATGAATTTAACTGATAAAAAATATATCTGAGTCATTGACAGAAAAATACTCATTTAATTTTCTGAATTTACATGCATAAATAAAAGAGAAATATTTTACTAAAAAACGTAGAACACAGTATCTACTTCTACATTAGAGTCACAATAATTAAAAGTGATTTTATGATATTTAATGAATTGGAAAAAGTGAATTTGCTTCTAGTTCTTTGTCTTGTCAATACCTTGTGGCATTATCAAACCTGTTGATTTTCTAGTATGTTGTTTACCCCATGTTTTTGAACTTTAAATGTTGTTACAAATGTTTTCATTATTTTGAATTTGAACACAGAAAAATCCAAACATTGAATTGCATAATTCTACCCTTTTTGTTCACTTATTATTGAAGCAAATACATATAGAGGCAATCATTCATAACCTTCCCACGGATCAGGTTGATACTTCTTAAATGAGAAAAACCTATATAAATTTATTGCATATATGCACATCAAAATCCTAGTAATTCTGAGTGCAGTAAAGCAACTAATGGAAAAAAAGCCTTTAAATGGTTAAAGAGATTAAGGTATTTGTGAGTAATGCTAGATTCTGCTTTGTCTATACTTTATTAGCCACAGGTAGTAACTTCTGAAAATTCATGAGGCTGGTTTTGTTTGATTTTTTTCTTGTAGCTTTGTAAGAGTTCCTGTTCTAGCCCTTTAAATAATTAATGTAGAGATGGTCTTTCATTTGTGAGCAAGAATATTTGCTCACTGCCTTGAGGGCTGAGGAATGAAACACTCGGCGTTTTAAAGATTTGGTTAAGAAATAAATGCTTTCACTGCACTCATCTTTTATGAATTGTTTCAGACTATTAATTTATATAATTAGTACATTATATGATCATGTAAGCTGTAGATTTCCTTTGCATTCTTGAAATAAACTCTTAAAATATCTAACGTTCAAAGAGCAGTTTTAATGAATTTATATCTTTATCCATTTGACAACCAAAAAGCTTAATAAATTGGCTGGTTTCAAGATGTCCTTATGAGATTGTAGAATGTTATAGATCAACATATTCCATGTTAACAAATTTCATGAGTAATTTAACATGCTCGCTATTATCAAAAATAATGATAGATATCAATACCTTGGGTATTTTACTTTGTATCAAATACCTGCTTCTACTCTGGAAAACAAATACTCAATTGGATAATTTAATCCGTTTATCTTACTCATTAGAAATGAATTAATCAGAGATGCACCAGCCTATATAATAATCACAAATAGCCCAAAGTTTATGGTCATGTTCTCCTCTGCTTCAAGAGTTCCCATCCGAGATGAAGCTTATTAACTTTTCATCATCACATTCTTATCAAGCTCTCATCTTTCTTTGAACTTAAATATGTCTAAAAGGCTCAACTTCAGATACAGAAATTCCCTTCAGAGGCCAACTCTAGGATCAGTAGCAAATGTCTAAGCTTGTAGCATTTCCATACCAATATATGCTAACCACACTTTGTCATAATTAGTTTTTGGAAATTTTCAAGTTTTTTTCATCCTTAATTCAACTACAGGCATACCTCAGAGACATTGCCGGTTTGGTTCCAGACCACCACAATAAAGCAATAAAGCAAAAGCTAAGTCACATGAATTTTTTGGTTTTCTAGTGCATATAAAAGTTATGTTTATAACATACTGTAGTCTATTAAGTGTGCAATAGCATCATGTCTAAGAAAGCAATGTACATACCTTAATTTAAAAATACTTTATTGCTAAAAACTGCTAACCATCTTCTGAGCTTTAGCAAGCTGTAACCATTTGCTGGTGGAGAATCTTGCCTCAATGCTGATGCCTACTGACTGATTAGAGTGGTGGTTGCTGAAGTTTGGGGCGACTGTGGCAATTTCTTAAAATGAGACAACAATGCAGTCTGCTGCATTGATTGACTCTTCCTTTCATGAATGATTCCTTTCTATCATGCAATGCTGTTTGATAGCATTTTGCCCATTGTAGAACTTCTTTAAAAATTACAGTCAATCTTCTCAAACTCTGTTGCTGCTTTATCAATTAAGTTTATGCAATATTATAAATCCTCTGTTGTCATTTCAACAATCTTCACACCATCTTTACCAGGAACAGATTCCATCTCAAGAAAGCACTTTCTTTGCTCATCATAAGAAGCACCTCATCCATTAAAGTTTTACCATGAGATTGCCCCAATTCAGTCACATCTTCAGGCTTCACTTCTGATTCTAGTTCTCTTGCTATTTCCACTACATCTACACTTACTTCCTCCATGGAGTTCTCAAACCCTTCAAAGTCATACATGAGGGCTGGAATCAACTTCTTCCAAACTGCTGTTAATGTTCATATTTTTCCCTCTTTCCAAGAATCACGAATGATCTTAATGGCATCTAAATAGTGACTCCTTTCCAGAAAGTTTTCAATTGACTTTGCCTAGATTCATCAGTGGAATCACTGTCCTTGGTAGCTATAGCCTTACAAAATGTATTTCTTTAATAATAAGACTTGAAAGTCAAAATTACTTTTTTTTTCCAAAATTACTTCTTGATCCACGGGCTGCAGAATGGATGTTGTATTAGCAGGCATGAAAACAACATTAATCTCATTGTACATCTCCATCAAAGCTCTTGGGCAACCACATGCATTGTCAATGAGCAGTAATATTTTAAAAGGAATCTTCTTTTTCTGACCAGTAGGCCTCAATGATGGGCTTAAAATATTCAGTAAAACATACTGTAAACATGTGCTGTCATCCAGGCTATGTAGTTCCATTTATAGAACACAGGCAGAGCAGATTTAGCATAATTCTTAAGGGCCCTAGGATTTTCAGAATGGTAAATGAGCATTGGCTTCAACTTCAAGTCACAGCTGCATTAGCCTCTGACAAGAGAGTCAGCCTGTCCTTTGAAGCCTGAACGTAGGCATCAACTTCTCCTGTCTAGCTCTGGAAGTCCTGGATGACATCTTCTGCCAATATACAGCTGTTTTATCTACTTTGAAAATCTGTTGTTTAGTTTAGCCATCTTCACTAATTATCTTAGCTAGATCTTTTGAATAACTTGCTGCAGCTTCTACATCAGCACCTGCTGCTTCACCTTGCACTTTGATGTTATGATGGAGATGGCTTCTCTCCTTAAACCTGATGAACCAACCTCTGTTAGCTTCAAAGTTTTCTTCTGTAGCTTCCTCACCTCTCTCAGTCTTCACAGAGTTGAAGAGAGTTAGGACCTTGCTCTGGGTTAGGCTCTGTTTTAAGGAAATGTTGTGGCTGGTTTAATCTTCTATCCATATTACTACAACTTTCTCCAAAGAGCAATAAGGCTGTTTTGCTTTCTTATCATTTGCGTATTCACTGGAATAGCACTTTAATTTCCTTCAAGAACCTGTCCTTTGCATTCACAACTTGGCTGTTTGGTGCAAGAGTCCTAGCTTTCAGCCTGTCTCTGCTTTTGACATGCCTTCCTCACTAAGCTTAACTACTTTTAGTTTTTAAAGTGAGAGATATGGGACTCTTCCTTTCATTTGAACACGTAGAAGCCATTATAGGGTTATTAATTGACCTTATTTAAATATTGTTGTGTCTCAGGGATTAGAGAGGCCCAATAAGGGGACAGAAAGCCGGTTGGTGGAGCAGTCAGAACGCACATAACATTAATCAATTAATTACACTGTCTTATATAGACATGGTTCGTGGTGTTCCCAAAACAAACCACAATAGTAACATCAAAGATCACTGATCACAGATCACCATAACAAATAATAATGAAAAAGTTTGAAATATTACAGGAATTATGAAAACATGACACAGAAACATAAAGTGAGCAAATGCTATTGGAAAGATGGCACTGATAGACTTGCTTGACACAGGGTTGCCACAAACCTTCAATTTGTAAAAAAAAACAAATATCTGCAAAGCACAGTAAAATGGAATGTAATAAAGTGAGGTATGCCTGTACAATAGTAAATCTTATTGTTGACGAAATGTAGTTAGCTGGATTTTGATGAATTTGAACTCTTGAAAATATTAAGCTATTTGGATTTTATAAGGAGTCTTTGCTTCATGAACCAACTAGTTCCACATTTTTATCACACCAGGTACCTTCACAGAACTCAGCACAGCTTGTATTTATATAACTATTTTAAATTATTTAATGCATGTATGCATATTCCAATAGACCAAGAGCTGCAGGACAGACTTTCATTTCTAATGCTCACCATGACATCTCCAGCATCTTGTGTAGTCCATGGATTCTAGTAGTCATTTGATAAATACTTGCTGAATCAGTGACTGAATTGTATGCGTTGTTGCTCTTCCAAACCAGGATTTACATAGTTAATATATATTATCCTTGGAAATTTTGACACAGTCTTCCCCTATATTTTGATACCCAGTGTTTCAGTCACTATTATCTTTTTCTGAAATAATTTTCATTTAGTTTTTATGATGCAAATTAAATCCATCTGAATTTCCCACCTTGCAATGCACCAGAAAATGTGTTCCAGACAAGATTTTATGAATTTCACAGAAAGGATATAAGCACATGCCTTCACCCTACATTTTATTTAAGTGAAATTTTAGATACTGATTGCTTAATTATATGCTCTCAAAACATTCTGCATTTCTTTCTATGGGAAATTTTCCAGCAATAAACAGAAGAGATTCTTTTGGCTGCTTCTATGATATATAATTAGAAGTTAATAAATTAGATGTGCTGTTGTGTTAAATAAGATATCATTAAAAGGGACTACACATTTTAGGTAGAATATGAATCCATGTTTCATAATGGGATAACAAATCAAATTCCATTTTTTAAAATAATAATGCTAATATAAACACAAGAATTATTTAAATTTTTAAAATTTTGGTTCTCCTGATTTTAAGGTTATGCAATTAAAATTGTCTTAGACAAAAATTAGAATTTTAGTTTGTGGAAAATATACTCTCAGATAACAGGTTATAATAAAACTTTAAATCTAATGTCTCTATAAGTTTTTATAAAATTTGACTTTCTAGTTTGTCAGGCTATTTGGAAGCACATTACTTCCACTTTGGTTAAGAAACTATGCAGCGGTCCTCACCAACAGAATGGAAAAAGATTCTTCTGAGACAGTCTTTGAGCTTTGTAAGTATATTCTGGTTTTAGAGAAATGCTAAACTCAGTTATAGCATACAAGGGCATAAAGATGAATTCATTTTTTCTTCTGACCTTAAGAAATTCATACTCTCTGTAAAGAGTTACAAATTGGGTCCCTTCACTGATTTTATCTTGAAAAAAATTTGACAAAATATTATTATGATGTTGCTTTTCAAGTGTGAAGGAACAGTTGCCCTAATTTTCTTTATGAAAATTATGTCTGTGATTGTTAGTACTGTTTGATAGATCATTAATTTTGAAAAATTGTTTCACTACCTTTGAAAAATAAGGGGTCTCAGAATGGGCCATTAAAATGGTCCTGAGAAGATAAACCAGCTAGTATTTAAGAACTTCTGGTATGGGCCAGGTTGGGAATAACATATAAGGTGCATATTACATGTCAACTTTAATTGAATATTGGTGGGTAGCTTCTTGATTCATAGCACTGAGGACTTTGAAGCTGTGTCATAGTATCTTTATCTGCCCTTGGTAGGTATTAGGGTGAAAGCAAAAAAATAAAGAGAGAAAGAAGCAGAAGCATTCAGAAACTGGTGAAGGAAATTTCAGGTCCTTGTCTCCCTCTAGGATATCTAAAGTAGAAGCAATAAGCAGACTCCTACCTAATCAGCATGTTGAGTAGGGACTCCAGCATCTCCTCTGAGTATTCTTATAGAGACTGAAGTTTGAGAACTCACTCTTCTTTAAACATAGCAATACATTTGCTTAGAAGAGTCGTTCTCTAACTTGACTTCACATTACAATCACCTAGGGAGTTTTAAAAACTACTGAGGCCTGGGTTCCACTCCAGACTAAATAAATCATCATCGTTGGGACTAAGGTTCTGGCATTGGTATTTTTTTAAAAACTCTCCAAGGTGCAGCTAAGATTGAGAATCATTAGAAATTTCATGTAATGGGAAAACCAGATGGTGACTGAGCACATCTACTCTCTTCTTTCTCTCCCAAGTTCCCACTGGAATGTAGAAAAGTGTTTAAATAATAATAATATTTACAACAATGACAATAATAATGATGATGATGTATACCAGCTCTGGAAAGGAAGTGGCATCAGAGGTCCAAGCATTCTACGATATTTTATAAGACAAAAACAGGTGGAATTAATTGATAACGGAATCTATTCAGAAGAAACCACAGTGCAAGATACTTCAGCTACAAACTCAGATTCAATGAATACAAAGATAAAAGAATCACATTCTTAACAAATGGGATGACTGGGTCCGTCCTAGTTCCTGTTTATTACATAAAGGGGCTGCGAGCAGAGACTTGAAGAAAAGAGCAGAAATACAGTTGTTACCAGACCTCTTCTAAATACACAAAATAGGGGACAGCGGAAGATAGGGGACTGGGGAGAAAAGAGAAAGGCACTTCTGCCTAGAACTGACTAAAACTTTCCACCCTGAGTGTGAAGCCCTCCTTATAATGCCAAATATAGGGCACTGTGCTTCTCTTTCTGTATAGAGAAACCTTTCCATATTCACTCCTCATTTACACAGAAACTGAAGGTATCCTTCCCATAAATGGAGAGGCATTGGGAGAAATGGATCCGTACAATTTCCAGAGTTGTGTTTAAAAAATTAATCCTTCATTTACTTCTATGAAGGTCAGTGAAGGATATCCATACTAGTTAGAAAGAGTTCTTTCAAGCAGTTGAAGGCTTAAACAGTAGAGGGCTTTTTGGAAGGCTTTTAACCAGCCCACAGAATCAACAGGAAGTCTGGAGAACAGGCTCAGAGAATGGGCAAGAACCTTGGCAGGCTGTGCATCAGGAACAGTCAATATATAATGCTGCCTCTAGTTCTACCCCCACTCAACATGCATCACCATACCACCAGACTCAACTTCTCTGACACTAATGCAAATTATTCTTCTATTGCATAGGTGAGCCCATCCTTTCTCCTGTTTTGAGATTTCCTTGAGTCAAAAATGTTTTAAGATAGGGAAGCCTAAAACTGAACAATGATCACAATCAAAACCAAAATCCATAAATGAGAACAAAAATAGAGCATACAGAAGAGGCAGAAAAACTTGAATTTACAAAACAAAAGAGAACCTTAAAAATTTTCTAATTAATGCACTTATAGAAATTTGATAGTATTTTTGTCTATAATGCAAGTAAGAAAATACTATGAATAAGAAAAAAATACAGAAGAGTGATTCCCTAAAGATTACAGAAGAAATAGTACCTGAAAATTTAAAAATGAGGGCTGAAATAATAAATCTAATGGACTAATTAAATAGTAAACTGAACATGCTTTATGACCAAGTTGGTGATCTAGAAAATGAAAGAAATCTCTCAGAATTTACACTACATACAAAAAGTTATTGAAATTAAGGAAAAATTAAGACTGAGAGATCAGACCCAGGGTTAGAAAATTTATCTAAGTGGAGTTCCAGAAGGAGAATGCATAGAGAAAGGAAAATAATAATAATAAAAAGATTAAAAAAAAACCCAAAGAACAACTCCCAATGTTTAATAAACATAAAATCTTTGGATTAAAAGAGCCCACCAAGGACACCGTAGAACTGATCACAAACCATTTATACTTCATCAATTCCTGGTGAGATCAGGACACTAGGGAAAACAAGAAATTTCTAAGAGTATCCAGAAAAATTTAACAGCTTATCCACAGAAGAAGAAAATCAGAATGATGTTAGTTTTCCTGTAAGCAACATTGGAAATCGTAAGTGACAGTAAATAAAGATCTTCAAATTTTTGAACCCAGCCACTATGGAGAACAGTATGGAGGTTCCTTAAAAAACTAAAAATAAAACTACCATATGACCCAGCAATCCCACTACTGGGCATATGCCCTGAGAAAACCATAATTCAAAAGGACACATGTACCCCAATGTTCACTGCAACACTATTCACAATAGCCAGGACATGGAAACAACCTAAGTGTCCAACTACAGATGAATGGATAAAGAAGATGTGGTACATATATACAATGGAATATTACTCAGCCATAAAAAGGAATGAAATTGGGTCATTTGTAGAGATGTGGATGGACCTAGAGTCTGTCATACAGAGAGAAGTAAGCCAGAAAGAGAAAAACAAATACTGTATATTAATGCATATATGTACAATCTACAATAATGGTAGAGATGAACCTATTTGCAGGGCGGGAATAGAGACACAGACATAGAAAATGGACATGTGGACATGGTGGGGGGCGAGGGGAGGGTGAGATGAATTGGCAGATTAGGTTTCACATGAATACACTACCATGTATAAAATAGCTAGTGGGAACCTACTGTGTAGCACAGGGAGCTCACCTCGGTGCTCTGTGAGTGGGATGGGAGGGAGGTCCAAGAGGGAGAGGATATAGGTATACATATAGCTGATTCACTTCATTATACAGCAGAAACTAACAACATTGAAAGCAATTGTACTCCAATAAAAAAATAAAATAAAATAAAATAAATTTGTATTCTTTTTATTTCTTTTTCTTCTCTGATTGCCATGGCTAGGACTTCCAAAACTATGTTGAATAATGCAGGCGAGAGTGGACATCCTTGTCTTGCTCCTGATCTTAGTGGAAATGCTTTCAGTTTTTCACCATTGAGAATGATGTGTGCTGAGGGTTTGTCATATATGGCCTTTATTATGTTGAGGTATGTTCCCTCTATGCCCATTTTCTGGAGAGTTTTTATCATAAATGGGTGTTGAATTTTGTCAAAAGCTTTTTCTGCATCTATTGAGATGATCATATAGTTTTTAATCCTTAATTTGTTAATATTGTGTATCACATTGATTGATTTGCGTATATTGAAGAATCCTTGCATTTCTGGGATAAATTCCACTTGATCATGGTGTATGATCCGTTTAATACATTGTTGGATACTGTTTGCTATTATTTTGTTGATTTTTGCATCTATGTTCATCAGTGATATTGGTCTATAATTTTTTTTGTGATATCTTTTTCTGGTTTGGGTATCAGGGTGATGGTGGCTTTGTAGAAGAAATATGGGAGTGTTCCTCCCTCTGCAATTTTTCTGAAGAGTCTGAGAAAGATCAGTGTTAGCTCTGCTCTAAATGTTTAATAGAGCTCGCCTGTGAAGCCATCTGGTCCTGGACTTCTGTTGGTTGGAAGATTTTTAATCACAGTTTCAATTTCATTACTTGTGACAGGTCTGTTTATATTTTCTAATTCTTCCTGGTTCAGTCTTGGAAAATTGTACCTTTGCAAGAATTTGTCCATTTCTCCATGGCTGTCCATTTTATTTGCATATGGTTGTTTGTAGTAGTCACTTATAATCCTTTGTATTTCTGTGGTGTCAGCTGTGACTTCTTTTTCATTTCTAATTTCATTGATTTGTGTCCTCTCCCTTTTTTTTCTTGATGAGTCTGGCTAAGGGTTTATCAATTTTATTTATCTTCTCAAAGAACCAATTTTTAGTTTTACTGATCTTTGCTATTGTTTTCTTCATTTCTGTTTCATTTATTTCTGCTCTGATCTTTATGATTTCTTTCCTTCTACTGTCTCTCGGTTTTCTTTGTTCTTCTTTCTCTAGTTGCTTTAGGTGTAGGGTTAGATTGTTTGAGATTTTCTTGTTTTTGAGGTGAGACTGGATTGCTATAAACTTCCCTCTTAGAACTGCTTTTGCTGCATTCATAGGTTTTGGGTCGTTGTGTTTTCGTCATTTGTTTCTATGTAGTTTTTTATTTCCTCTTTGATTTCTTCAGTAATCTCTTGGTTATTTAGTAGCACACTGTTAGCCTTCATATATTTGTGTTTTTTACAGTTTTTTTTTCCTATAATTGATTTACAATTCACAGCATTGTGGTTAGAGAAGATGCTTGATATAATTTCAATTTTCTTAAATAATCCGAGGCTTGATTTGTGATACAAGATGTGATCTATCCTGGAGAATGTTCTGTGTGCACTTGAGAAGAAAGTGTATTCTGCCACTATCGGGTGGAATGTTCTATAAATACCAATTAGATCTATCTGGTCCCTTGTGTCATTTAAAGCTTGCATTTCCTTATTTATTTTATGTTTGGATGATCTGTCCATTGGTGTAAGTGGGGTGTTAAAGTCCCCTACTATTATTGTGTTACTGTTGATTTCCCCCTTCATGGTTGTTAGCATTTGCCTTATGTACTATGTTGGGTGTATAAACATTTATAATTGTTATATCATCTTCTTGGATTAATCCCTTGATCATTACGTAGTGTCCTTCCTTATCTCTTATAACAGTCTGTATTTTAAAGTCTATTTTATCTGATATGAGTATTGCTACTCCAGCTTTCTTTTGATTTCCATTTAAATGGAATATCTTTTTCCAGCCCTTCATGTGTCCCTTGGTCTGAAGTGGGTCTCTTGTAGACAGCATATATATAGGTCTCATTTTTGTATCCATTCAGTCAGTCTGTGTCTTTTGGTTGGGACATTTAATCCATTTACATTCAAGGTTATTATCAATATGTATGTTCCTATTGCCATCTTCTTAATTGCTTTGGGTTTGCTTTTGTGGGTCTTTTTCTTCTCTTGTGTTTCCTGCCTAGAGTAGTTCCTTTAGCATTTGTTGTAAAGCTGGTTTGGTGGGAGTGAATTCTCTTAGCTTCTGCTTATCTGAAAAGCTTTTGATTTCTCTGTCAAATATGAATGAAGTCCTTGCCGGCTAGAGTAATCTTGGTTGTAGGTTTTTCTCTTTCGTCAGTTTAAGTATATCCTGCCACTCCCTCTGGCCTGCAAAGTTTCTGCTGAAAAATCAGCTGATAACCTTATGGGGATTCCTTTGTATGTTATTTGTTGCTTTTCCCTTGCTGCTTTTAATATTTTTTCTTTGAATTTAATTTTTGTTAGTTTGATTAATATGTGTCTTGGTGTGTTTCTCCTAGGGTTTATCCTGTATGGGACTCTCTGGACTTGCATGACTGTTTCCTTTCCCATGTTAGGGAAGTTTTCTACTATAATCTCTTCAAATATTTTCTCAGACCCTTTCTTTTTCTATTCTTCTTCTGGGACCCCTATAATTCGAATGTTGGTGCATTTAGTGTTGTCCCAGAGGTCTCTGAGATTGCCTTCAATTCTTTTCATTCTTTTTTCTTTATTCTGCTCCTTGGCAGTTATTTCCACCATTCTGTCTTCCAGCTCACTTATTCGTTCTTCTGCCTCAGTTATTCTGTTATTGATTCCTTCTAGTGTATTTTTCATTTCAGTTATTATGTTGTTCATCTCTGTTTGTTTGTTCTTTAGTTCTTCTAGATCTTTGTTAAACATTTATTGTATTTTCTCAATCCATGCCTCCATTCTATTTCTGAGATTCTGGATCATCTTTACTATCATTACTCTAAATTCTTTTTCTGGTAGGTTGCCTATTTCCTCTTCATTTATTTGGTCTTATAAGTTTTCACCTTGCTCCTTCATCTGTGACATATTTTTTTCTCTTCTCATTTTTCTTTTGTTGATGGGTAGGATTGTGTTCCTGTCTTACTGGTTTTTTGGTCTGAGGCTTCCAGCAGTGGAGTTTGTAGGCTGTTGGGTAGATATGGGTCTTGGTGCCAAGATGAGGACCTCCGGGAGACTTCACTCCGATGAATATTCCTTGGGGTCTGAGATTCTCTGTTACTCCAGGTTCAGACTCAGAGTTCACACCACAGGAGCTCAGGCCCTACCCCCAGCTCATGATCCTGAAAGCCACGTGGTGTAGGGAAAAAAAAGAAAGAAAAAAAGGAGCAGAACAATAACAAAGAGTAAAAAATAAGATTAGAAAACTAACAGATATGATAGAAAAAACTTAAAGAAATAAAAATATAGATGAAGCAACTGGAAGGTAAAACAGAACCACAGCAGCAAAAAAGAGGAGAAAAAGGTCTTGGCTGTGGTAGGCGGGGTTTAGGTGGTGGGCGGGGACTATGCTTAGGACCCACTGGGCTCAAATAGGCCCTGGGGGGTGGGGGGGTCGGGCTTAGGCTCAACACAGCAGGAGGGGCCCAGGAGTGCCTCTGGCCTTGGAGGGCGGAGAACCAGGTCTGGGACCCCAGCAGGCTCCCTGGGCCTGAGCGGGCAGGGGAAATGCTAGGTGAATTCTCCCCCAACCAATCCTCTGATCCTTGAGGGTCCCTACCCGTTGGCCTCTCTTCTTCTTTCCCCACCTCCCTCCTATGCCCCTAGGACCCACATGGCTAGAGGGGGCCCTGGAAGTCAGGGGACCCAACCTGTATGCCCAACAGGCTTCCTGGGGCCAAATGGGCAGGGGAAACACTAGGTACACTCCCCACTCCCCCAACCTCCAAGCCTCTGAGGGTCCCTCCAGGCGTGGGAATCCCTTCCCTCTCCCAGCTACCCATCAGGGGCACCAGTCCTGTCCAGCCTCCACTTTTCCTCCCCTCTCACTCCCCCCAACATCCTACCCAGTTGCTCAGGGGTTCCTCCCATCTTCTTGGGCATCGAGGTCCCCCACCAGTGTGCGGCAGCTGACCTAGTTGTGGGGAGACATGAACTCCACGTCCTCCCATGCCACCATCTTGACCTATAGTTACTTTAAATACTTATCTGAAATTTCCAACATCTGGGTCATATCTGAGTCTGCCTGTGATGCCTGATTTTTCTCTTCAAAGTGGTACCTCCTTTACATATGCCTTGTGATTTTTTTTTGAAAACTGAACATCTTATGTAGGACAATAGATACTTAGATAAACAGCTTTTATGCTTGGAAATAAGCACACCTTTCCTCCTGTTAAGGACAGTGATTCTCAATCTGGGGTGACTTTTGTCCCCCAGGGGACATTTGACACTGTCTGGAGACACTTTTCATTGTCACGATTGGAGGGGTGGGGTGCTACTGGCATCTAGGTGGTAGAGACTGGTGGTGCTGCTAAACATCCTATAATGGATAGGCCAATCTCCAAAGAATTAGCCAGAGCAAAATATTATAGAGCTGGGGTAAAGAGACCCTCATTTAGAGTAAAAAATATCATTGTCCAGAGAGAAAAACTGATTTGGAGGACCAGCACCCAGAATAGACAGTGAAAGGGTCTGGAGATTCTGTCACCCTGGGTTCTGGTTCCAATATGGATCTACCACTAAGCAAGTATCTTGATCAAAGATTCAGTTCAGACAGGATTTAATATGGACTATTTTCTAAATAAAAACTAATTAGAAATAACCACTAATGCATTTCCCAGAGAGGAAGAAAGAGAGAAGGGCTATAGATATTGGTCAAATACAACTTGCATTTTTTTTTTCTTATTCAGTACGTGGGCCTCTCACTGTTGTGGCCTCTCCCATTGCGGAGCACAGGCTCAGCAGCCATGGCTCACAGGCCCAGCCGCTCCGCGGCACTTGGGATCCTCCCGGACTGGGGCATGAACCCGCGTCCCCTGCACGGGCAGGCGGACTCTCAACCACTGCGCCACCAGGGAAGCCCACCACTTGCATTTTAATATAAACCCATGATCATGAGTACAACTACTCTAAAGATTTCCTTTAAGTGTGTGCCTTCTTGTGAAGTTTATATTTGCAATCTAATTTGATGGTTTGTTTCAGACTCAGATTAACTCCCTTAAAGAGTTTGCTCAGCCATGTCATAAATACCTGTCCCTCAAGAAAAAAAAAAAAAAAGGTGGGAGAGCCAACTTCAGGACACTGGTCAACAAGAGACCTCCCAGATCCCACATAATATCAAACGGAGAGAATCTCCATCTCAACACCAGCACCCAGCTTCACTCAACGACCAGCAAGCTACAGTGCTGGACACCCTATGCCAAACAAATAGCAAGACAGGAACACAACCCCACCCATTAGCAGAGAGGCTGCCTAAAATCATAATAAGTCCACAGACACCCCAAAACACACCACCAGACGTGGACCTGCCCACCAGAAAGACAAGATCCAGACTCATCCACCAGAACATAGGCACTAGTCCCCTCCACCAGGAAGCCTACACAACACACTGAACCAACCTTAGCCACTGGGGACAGATACCAAAACAACGGGAACTACGAACCTGCAGGCTGCAAAAAGGAGATCCCAAACACAGTAAGATAAGCAAAATGAGAAGACAGAAAAACACACAGCAGATGAAGGAGCAAGATAAAAACCCACCAGACCTAACAAATGAAGAAGAAATAGGCAGTCTACCTGAAAAAGAATTCAGAATAATGATAGTAAAGATGATCCAAAATCTTGGAAATAGAATGGACAAAATGCAAGAAACATTTAACAAGGAACTAGAAGAACTAAAGATGAAACAAACAATGATGAATAACACAATAAATGAAATTTTAAAAACTATAGATGGGATCAATAGCAGAATAACTGAGGCAGAAGAACAGATAAGTGACCTGGAAGATAAAATAGTGGAAATAACTACTGCAGAGCAGAATAAAGAAAAAAGAATGAAAAGAACTGAGGACAGTCTCAGAGACCTCTGGAACAACATTAAACGCACCAACATTCGAATTATAGGAGTTCCAGAAGAAGAGAAAAAGAAAGGGACTGAGAAAATATTTGAAGAGATTATAGTTGCAAACTTCCCTAATATGGGAAAGGAAATAGTTAATCAAGTCCAGGAAGCACAGACAGTCCCATACAGGATAAATCCAAGGAGAAATACGCCAGGACACATATTAATCAAACTGTCAAATATTAAACACAAAGAACACATATTAAAAGCAGCAAGGGAAAAACAACAAATAACATACAAGGGAATCCCAATAAGGTTAACAGGTGATCTTTCAGCAGAAACTATGCAAGCCAGAAGGGAGTGGCAGGACATATTTAAAGTGATGAAGGAGAAAAACCTGCAACCAAGATTACTCTACCCAGCAAGGATCTCATTCAGATTTGATGGAGAAATTAAAACCTTTACAGACAAGCAAAAGCTGAGAGAATTCAGCACCACCAAACCAGCTTTACAACAACTGCTAAAGGAACTTCTCTAGGCAAGAAACACAAGAGAAGGAAAAGACCTACAATAACGAACCCAAAACAATTTAGAAAATGGGAATAGGAACATACATATCGATAATTACCTTAAATGTAAATGGACTAAATGCTCCCACCAAAAGACACAGATTGGCTGAATGGATACAAAAACAAGACCCATATATTTGCTGTCTACAAGAGACCCATTTCAGACCTAGAGACACATACAGACTGAAAGTAAGGGATGGAAAAAGATATTCCAGGCAAATGGAAACCAAAAGAAAGCTGGAGTGGCAATTCTCATATCATACAAAATAGACTTTAAAACAAAGACTATTAGAAGAGACAAAGAAGGACACTACATAATGATCAAGGGATCGATCCAAGAAGAAGATATAACAATTGTAAATATTTATGCACCCAACATAGCAGCACCTCAATACATAAGGCAAATACTAACAGCCATAAAAGAGAAAATCGACAGTAACACATTCATAGTAGGGGACTTTACCACCCCACTTTCACCAATAGACAGATCATCCAAAATGAAAATAAATAAGGACACACAAGCTTTAAATGATACATTAAACAAGATGGACTTAATTGATATTTATAGGACATTTCATCCAAACACAACAGAATACACATTTTTCTCAAGTGCTCATCAAACATTCTCCAGGATAGATCATATCTTGGGACACAAATCAAGCCATGGTAAATTGAAGAAAATTGAAATTGTTTCAAGTATCTTTTCCAACCACAACGCCATGAGACTAGATATCAATTACAGGAAAAGATCTGTAAAAAATACAAACACATGGAGGCTAAACAATACACTACTTAATAACGAAGTGATCACTGAAGAAATCAAAGAGGAAATCAAAAAATACCTAGAAACAAATGACAATGGAGACACGACGACCCAAAATCTATGGGATGCAACAAAAGCAGTTCTAAGAGGGAAGTTTATAGCAATACAATCCTACCTTAAGAAACAGGAAACATCTCGAATAAACAAGCTAACCTTGCACCTCAAGCAATTAGAGAAAGAAGAACAAAAAACCCCCAAAGATAGCAGAAGGAAAGAAATCATAAAAATCAGATCAGAAATAAATGAAAAAGAAATGAAGGAAACAATAGCAAAGATCAATAAAACTAAAAGCTGGTTCTTTGAGAAGATAAACAAAATAGATAAACCACTAGCCAGACTCATCAAGAAAAAAGGGAGAAGACTCAAATCAATAGAATTAGAAACGAAAAAGGAGAAGTAACAACTGACACTGCAGAAATACAAAGGATCATGAGAGATGACTACAAGTAACCCTATGCCAATAAAATGGACAACCTGCAAGAAATGGACAAAGTCTTAGAAATGCACAACCTACCAAGACTGAATTAGGAAGAAATAGAAAATATGAACAGACCAATCACAAGCACTGAAATTGAAACTGTGACTTAAAATCTTCCAGCAAACAAAAGCCCAGGACCAGATGGCTTCACAGGAGAATTCTATCAAACATTTAGAGAAGAGCTAACACCTATCCTTCTCAAACTCTTCCAAAATATAGCAGAGGGAGGAAACTCCCATACTCATTCTACAAGGCCACCATCACCTTGATACCAAAACCAGACAAGGATTTCACAAAGAAAGAAAAGTACAGGCCAATATCACTGATGAACATAGATGCAAAAGTCCTCAACAAAATACTAGCAAACAGAATCCAACAGCACATTAAAAGGATCATACACCATGATCAAGTGGGGTTTATTCCAGGAATGCAAGGATTCTGCAATATACGCAAAACAATCAACGTGATACACCATATTAACCAACTGAAGGAGAAAAACCATATGATCATCTCAATAGATGCAGAGAAAGCTTTCAACAAAATTCAACATCCATTTATGATAAAAACCCTCCAGAAAGTAGGCATAGAGGGAACTTTCCTCAACATAATAAAGGCCATATATGACAAACCCACAGCCAACATCGTCCTCAATGGTGAAAAACTGAAAGCATTTCCACTAAGATCAGGAACAAGACAAGGTTGCCCACTCTCACCACTCTTATTCAACATAGTTTTGGAATTTTTAGCCACAGCAATCAGAGAAGAAAAGCAAATAAAAGGAATCCAAATTGGAAAAGAAGAAGTAAAGCTGTCCCTGTTTGCATATGACATGATGCTATACATAGAGAATCCTAAAGAAGCTACCAGAAAACTACTAGAGCTAATCAATGAATTTGGTAAAGTAGCAGGATACAAAATTAATGCACAGAAGTCTCTTGCATTCTTATACACTGATGATGAAAAATCTGAAAGTGAAATTAAGAAAACACTCCCATTTACCATTGCAACAAAAAGAATAAAATACCGAGGAATAAACCTACCTAAGGAGACAAAAGACCTGTATGCAGAAAATTATAAGACACTGATGAAAAAAATTAAAGATGACACAAATAGATGCAGAGATATACCATGTTCTTGGATTGGAAGAATCAACATTGTGAAAAGGACTCTACTAACCAAAGCAATCTCCAGATTCAATGCAATCCCTATCAAACTACCACTGGCATTTTTCACAGAACTAGAACAAAAAATTTCACAATTTGTATGGAAACACAAAAGACCCTGAATAGCCAAGGCAGTCTTGAGAACAAAAAACGGAGCTGGAGGAATGAGGCTCCATGACTTCAGACTATACTCCAAAGCTACAGTAATCAAGACAGTATGGTACTGGCACAAAGACAGAAAGATATATCAATGGAACAGGATACAAAGCCCAGAGATAACCCCACACACATATGGTCACCTTATCTTTGATAAAGGAGGCAGGAATGTAAAGTGGAGAAAAGACATCCTCTTCAATAAGTGGTGCTGGGAAAACTGGACAGCTACATGTAAAAGTATGAGATTAGATCATTCCCTAACACCATACACAAAAATAAGCTCAAAATGGGTTAAAGACCTAAATGTAAGGCCAGAAACTATCAAACTCTTAGAGGAAAACATAGGCAGAACACTCTATGACATAAATCACAGCAAGATCCTTTCTGACCCACCTTCCAGAGAAATGGAAATAAAAACAAAAATAAACAAATGGGACCTAATGAAACTTAAAAGCTTTTGCACAGCAAAGGAAACCATAAACAAGACTAAAAGACAACCCTCAGAATGGGAGAAAATATTTGCAAATGACACAACTGACAAAGGATTAATCTCCAAAATTTATAAGCACCTCTTGCAGCTCAATAACAAAAAACCAAACAACCCATTCCAAAAATGAGCAGAAGACCTAAATAGACATTTCTCCAAAGAAGATATACAGACTGCCAACAAACACATGAAAGAATGCTCAACTTCATGAATCATTAGAGAAATGAAAATCAAAACTACAATGAGATATCATCTCACACCAGTCGGAATGGCCATCATCAAAAAATCTAGAAACAATAAATGCTGGAGAGGGTGTGGAGAAAAGGGAACACTCTTGCACTGTTGGTGGGAATGTAAATTGATACAGCCACTATGGAGAACAGTATGGAGGTTCCTTAAGAAACTACAAGTAGAACTACCATATGACCCAGCAATCCCACTACTGGGCATATACCCTGAGAAAACCATAATTCAAAAAGAGTCATGCACCAAAATGTTCATTGCAGCTCTATTTACAATAGTCTGGAGATGGAAGCAACGTAAGTATCCATCATCGGATGAATGGATAAAGATGTGGCACATATATGCAATTGAATATTACTCAGCCATAAAAAGAAATGAAATTGAGCTATTTGTAATGATGTGGATAGACCTAGAATCTGTCATACAGAGTGAAGTAAGTCAGAAAGAGAAAGACAAATACCGTATGCTCACACATATATATGGAAGTTAAGAAAAAAAATGTCATGAAGAACCTAGGGGTAAGACAGGAATAAAGATAGAGACCTACTAGAGAATAGACTCGAGGATATGGGGAGGGGGAAGGGTAAGCTGTGACAAAGTGAGAGAGAGGCATGGACATATATACACTACCAAAAGTAAGGTAGATAGCTAGTGGGAAGCAGCCGCATAGCACAGGGAGATCAGCTCGGTGCTTTGTGACCACCTGGATGGGTGGGGTAGGGAGGATTGGAGAGAGGGAGACGCAAGAGGGAAGAGATATGGGAACATATGTATATGTATAACTGATTCACTTTGTTATAAAGCAGAAACTATCACACCATTGTAAAGCAATTATACTCCAATAAAGATGTAAAAATAAATAAAATATTTCTACACAGCCAATTTTTGAATATTTATATTCTAAACTTCCGGACTTCACTCACTGTAAAGTAACTTCACTGTGAAGCAAATCATTTTTCTTGGTCCATTGGTAAGAGATTTGAATGCTCAGTTTCCACTTATATTCCTTCCTCACCTCTTCAGTTACATCCCTACTCTAGGTGTCTATGTGTCTCGGCTCTTGGCCTGCCAAGAAGTCAGCATTTCCATAAATCATCAATTGGGAAACAAACAAACGAACAAACAACTCTCGTAGTTTTCTAGATGCTTTTCTTCCTTAAGTAATTCTCATGAGCAGCATCCCTGTTATAAGGAGTCTGGTCTTATTTGTGGACCCAGACAGTTTCCCTAATGGTGATTATTTGGAAGGGAAGGAGGAAAACTAACATTTAATGAGCATCTGCTCTCTATCTGGCTCTGTGCTAGGCACCATATGTAGGATATCTCACTCAGTCCAGACCATAACTCTAGAAAGTAGAAAACGGTCCTCCCATTTTATATATTTATAGAACTGAAGTCTTAAGGAATGTAATGTCTTGTCCAAAATTACTCAGCCATAGGCAGGTTATCTGGGAGTTAAACACAAAGTATGTCCTCTTTAAAGAAGGGGTGTGTGTGTGTGTGTGTGTGTGTGTGTGTGTGTGTGTGTGTGTGTGTGGTTTTCTTTTTTTTCCTGTTGTTATGGGTATAAGAAGATGAGAGAAATCTTTATTCTAGTTTAAGATTTGGGAAAAGGTTACCTTTGAGGAAGAAAGACATGGAAATTTAGGGTATTACTAAGCAGGGCTTTATAAAATAGAGAGTTTGTTTTGTTTGTTTGCCTGGGTATGGAGCATAAGGACAATGTCTAGGTTACTATGGCCCAGGGTATACATTTAATAGACTCAGAAGACTTTTTGGTTGCAATGGATCTTAGTGGGACATGCTGTTTCATAGCATCATGGGTATTTTGGCTGGATTGGTCTATAGCTATCATTTAGCCCAGGTTTTCTCATTTTTCAGATGAAGAGAATGAAATCCAGAAACAGAAGAGGGAAGAGTTGTTGAAGATTTGATATGTGTCAGACACAAGTACTTAGAGATAAATGTAAGATTAAAATACAAGTATGTAGGCTTCCCTGGTGGCGCAGTGGTTGAGAGTCTGCCTGCCGATGCAGGGGACACGGGTTCGTGCCCCGGTCCGGGAAGATCCCACGTGCCGCGGAGCGGCTGGGCCCGTGAGCCATGGCCGCTGAGCCTGCGCGTCTGGAGCCTGTGCTCCGCAACAGGAGAGGCCACAACAGTGAGAGGCCCGCGTACCGCAAAAAAAAAAATACAAGTATGCATTTGGATTCTCAAATTTTTTCTTCAGCCTAATACACTGCTTCATGAAAAAGTACACATTAATAGTAATACTACCTTATACTTGCATGAAATACAATATATACTGTCTTGTTCTGGGGCTAAATTATGCGTAGACACTGAGTCTGTCTTTTCCAGCAACTTATTTAACACAGGTTCACTGTGGGACCTATAATAACTTCACAAACCAATAGCATAGAGGATAATATCTCTTAATAAGCAGATAAAGAAATAACACACTACAAACAAATGATAGATTAGTTACACTACTGTTCCAGGCAAGAGGAGATACAAGGAATAAAGTCCAAATTGAGTTCAAGGTGTACCTTTGTACAAATTGGGACTTAGGAAAGATGGCTTAACCAACAAAGAGCTGAAGTCCAGCTGCCAAAGCAAACAATGAAGGTCCTCTGTTGTTAGAGCACGTTGCTAAGGAATGAAGGCACCGGTGTTGGTGGCAGGCTAGGCTGCTCGAGGGTTATCATTCAAGGGACCATTGCCCAGCTTACACCACTGCCTACGAGGAGTATCTTATCCAGGAAGGAACAGATGTCCCTCTTCTTCCTGAAACTGCTGCATGGCTTAACACCACTGCCCACCAAGAGTAACCTGGCCACAGCAGGAACAAGTGTCTCAAGATCTTCAGACAGTTAGATCAGAAAAATGTAGCTTCTGCCCAGACCAGAATCCTCTCTCTCAGATATTCCTCACAAACTGTCAGTATTTATAGTGTAAATGTCCCCTTGCCATAGGTGCTTCTCCACATGTTCTTATCAGTAAGCTCCCAGCAGGGCCCCTAGGCAGCTGAGCTATTAAGTGCTTATTAAGGACAATAGATGAGATGATGACATCCTGAAACAACTTACTTCATTCTTATATCACAACAACTTTACTTCTTAAAAACTCTTTGTTTTTGCTGTCTTTGTCATAAACAAGTAGAATAAAACAATTTTACTTAAGTCATAAACAAGTGGATTTGAAATAATCTCAAACCAATACACAGCACATACATTTTCAGATTGATTTTACATAATTTATCTCATTTGTACGTCACAATCACCATGATGCTGGACAGGACAAGTATTTTTATGCTTGTCTATTGATGGAAAATACTGAACATCACTGTAGTTGACTGTCTTGCTAAATACAGTTCAACTAGCAAGTAGCAAGAGCAAGAACAGAATCTGGGTGTTTGGGATCCTAATTCAGTAAATTCCAAAAGTAACATGCTCAGCTTTATTCTACTCAGGAACAGCAGCGCAAGAGGTGGAAGAGCAGCCCTAACTGGAGACCTGGGCTCTGGCTTCCAGGCCCAGTTGTGCCATTAATTATATACATAGCAAATATTCTCTCTTCTTTAATGTTTCCTTATCTGCAAAATGAAGGAATTGGATTAGATGGTATCTAAACTCTATTCTAATTCAAGTATTAGTCATATTAGTGTTCTGTCATGTGACAAGAATATATTAGAAATCAAAATTAAATGCTTCCTTAGGTTTACCAAATGTTTATGCACTTTAAATCAGTCTACATTTTAAAAACTGCTCTTGTGTTCATACTTAACAAGGGAAGAGTACACAAATCCACTTGCAGTTTTGTTTAATGCTTTGGTATTTTATCTTGGAGTACTTATGGCTCTTCTTATCTGAAGGTTGTCAGATGCTGCAATAGAAACTGTGATAAGAATCAAGTTGGCTCCTATAACTCATCACCAAAAACACCCAACGCAATTTACAAAATGGGCAGAGGATTTGAATAGACATTTCTCCAAAGATGATACATAAATGGCCAGCAAGCGTATGCAAAGATCAACAGCACTAATCATTAGGAAAATGAAAATCATAACTACAGTGAGATATCACCTCACACCCATCAGGTGGCTATTATCAAAAAATACCTGAAAATAAAAAGTGTTGGTGAGGATGCGGAGAAGTAGAAACTCTTGTGCACAGTTTGTGGTAATGTAAAATGGTGCATACTATTAAAAAAAAAAAGTATGGTGGTCCTTGAACAAATAAAAAAAAATTACCAAATAATCCAGCAATTCCACTTTTGAGTATGTACACAAAAGAACTGAAAGCAAACTCTTGAAGAAATATCTGTATACCCATGTTCATAGCAGCCTTTTTTACAACAGCCAAAAGGTGGAAGCAACCCAGATGTCCATCAACTGATAAATGGTTAAACAAAATGTGATATATAATACAATGGAATATTATTCAGGCTTAAAAAGGAAGGGAACAAGAACAAAGCTGGAGGTATAACCCCTCTAGACTTCAGACTATACCACAAAGCTACAGTCATTAAAACAGCACGGTACTGGCACAAAAACAGACATACAGATCAATGGAACAGAAGAGAGAGCCCAGAAATAAACCCACACACCTACAGTCAATTAATCTATGATAAAGGAGACAAGAATATACAATGGAGAAAAGACAGTCTCTTCAACAAGTTGTGTTGGGAAAGCTGGACAACTACATGTAAATCAATGAAATTAGAATACTCTCTCACACCATACATAAAAATAAATCCAAAATGATTTAAAGACCTAAATATAAGACATGATACCATAAAACTCCTAGAAGAGAACATAGGCAAAATATTCTCTGATATAAACCACAGCAATATTTTCTAAGATCAGTCTCTCAAGGCAAAAGAGATAAAAGCAAAAGTAAATAAATGGGCCCTAACTAAACTTAAAAGCTTTTGTACAGTGAATGAAACCATCAAGAAAACGAAAAGACCACCTGTGGAATGGGAGAAAATATTTGCAAATGATGCAAACAACAAGGTGTTAATATCCAAAATATATAACCAGCTCATACAACTCAATGTTGAAAAAACAAGCAACCCAATCAAAAAACAGGCAGAAGCCCTAAACAGACATTTTTCCAAAGAAGACATACAGATGGCCAACAAGTACATGAAAAGATGCCCAATATTGCTAATTATTAGAGAAATGCAAATCAAAATCACAATGAGGTATCACCTCACACCTGTCAGAATAGCTATCATCAAAGTCTACAAATAATAAATGCTGGAAAGTGTGTGGATAAAAGGGAACCCTCCTACATCATTGGTGGGAATGTAAATTGGTACAGCCACTATGAAAAACAGAATGGAGATTTCTCAAAAAACCAAAAATAGAACTACCATATAACCCAGTAATCCCACTCCTGGGTATATCTGGAAAACATGATGTTGATGGTTTCCTTTGCTGTACAAAAAAAATGAAAACTCTAATTTGAAAAGATACATGCACCCCAGTGTTCATAACAGCACTTTTTACAATAGCCAAGACATGGAAACAACCCAAGTGCCCATGAGCAGACTACTGGCTTAAGAAGATGTGGCACAAAAATACAATGGAATGTTACTCAACCATAGAAAAGAATGAAATAATGCCATTTGCAGCAACATGGATAGACTTAGAGAATATTATACTTAGTGAAATAAGTCAGAGAGACAGATATTATGTGATATCATGTATATGTGGAATCTAAAAAATGATACAAATGAATCTATATACAAAACAGAAACAGACTCACAGACGTCAAAAACAAACTTACAGTTTCCAAAGGGGACAGAGGATGGAGAAGGGCTAAATAGGAGTATGAGATTAACAGATAAAAACTACTACATGTAAAACAGATAAGCAACAAGGATTTACTGTATAACACAGGGAATTATATTTAATATATTGTAATAACCTATAATGGGAAATAATCTGAAATACACATATAAAACTGAATCACTCTGCAGTACACTCGAAACTAACACAATATTATATATCAACTATACTTCAATTTTAAAAAAAAGGGAAGAGAATTTTGACACATGCTGCAAGATGGATGAATGCTGAGGATATTAAGCTAAGTAAAATAAGCCAGTCTCTCTCTCTCTCTCTCTCTCTCTCTCTCACACACACACACACACACACACACACACTGTATGATTCCACTTATACAAGGTATCTAGAGTAGCCAGATTCATAGAAATGAAAGTTAAATGGTGGTTGCTGAGAGTGGCGGGGGGTTCTGGGGGAGCGGTAAATGAGGGATTGTTTTTTTAATGGGTATGAAGTTTTAGTTTTGCAAGACGAAAAAGTTCTGGAGATTGGTTGCACAATGTGAATATACTTAATACCACTGAACTGTATACTCAAATGGATAAGATGGTAAATTTTATGTTATGTGTTTTTCTGTACAATTATATAAAGAAGAAGATGGTTATGCAATCTTCTTTTTCAAACATCTATATGTAATATAGATACAAAATATTAATATGTAAATCTATTAATATATAAAGTATACAAACTAATATACATAAATATAGAAAATATATTTTAAAAATTCACAGTCAGCTTTCTGTGATGATAGAAGCATGGTTCTGCTTAAAGGCAAGGAAAGGTACCCTACATTCCTATGGGTCCTCTATTTTCTGAGATTGAGCACAACATTGAAATGCCTCTATCAATCAAATTATCCATTGCAATTTAACTTTCCATAGTCTTATTTTTAAAAAGAAGTTTATCACCTTTCACTTTCATGCTTATCCAAAGCTTCAATTCTCATCAATATTAACAGGTGAATTGTAGGTCAGTCATCAATCTGTAGAAAATATTGACATAGTAAAACAATAACAAGGCTTTGAAATCAGACAGACTGGATTCAATCTTATTTCTGCCACTCCCTAGCTTTGCTAATTTGGGTAAGCCATTTAATCTAAGACAGTTTCCTCACCTGCACAGTGAAGGTGACAGCATTACCTGATAGGGTTGTTGTGAAATTACATAAAATCGCAAAATGCTTTTTTAGCACAGTCCTTGGAACATAGTATAGACTTGATAAGTGATTGCAATTATGAATAGTAGACATGTAAAGGTGCTGATGCTCAAAACATGACTTTAAATTCTTTTCATGACCTCAGATCTCGGTAAAAATCTGTCATCTTAATACATTCTAGATAGGCTTGCAGCCCTGAAGGGATGAAGTGGATAGAATAATCTAGATGAGTGAATCACACTGGTTTTGTCCCCTGGGAAATAATGATATCTAGTTTTAAGACCCATTGAACAGGCATTCAATAAATGAAGCACTCAAATCTTAGACAACGCTAATAATAGCTGAGAATCGTAACACGAAATGTAGATTTAATAGAGCAGTTTGGGTTTTCAGCTCCATTTCACAAACTTTCAGGCTCCCAACACTGACGGACTCCCTTTGTGGATCTTCACAAAGATTTATTGGAGTCCTTGATCTTTAACATTTATTGACTCACAAACTCTGTGCTAGGTGTTTGGGTTATAAAATAAACAATACAAAACAGTAAAAAAATCATAAAACATACTGAAAGCTGTGGGATCAAAGAAGTCAAATATTATCTAGGTTAGTATTTGGGTGGTTAAAATCTGTATCCCCCCCAATGTGAACAATAGGAATGTAACTGCTACCACAGAAATGGACACTTAAAAACGGTTAAGATGGGAAATGTTATGTATATTTTATGAAAATTAAAAATGATGTTTTAAAAAGAAGAGGAATAGGTCAAACACAGGCCCCTTTACTTATATAAATATGGAAGAGCATGTAAAGAATTTTGATTAATCTAACACAGAAATCTAGAGTGGTTTAAAAAAAATTCTGTATCCCCAGATAACTTGTATATAGGAATTTTAAAATTCACAAATAAAATTAGAAACCTGAGACTTTGAAAAAAAATATTTTTAATAATAGATCAGGAAACATAATCATGAAAATTTGAAAAAGAGGCATTTTGAAGCATAGAGACTACTTAAAAACTCTTATCTACAATAAAGATGTAAAAGAAAAAACTCTATCTAGTAAGAGAAAATAGAATCATTATTGCAACAAAAGGCATCCTTCCATAAGAAATAGGCCCTTCACTGAAATATCTAAATACCAAGGTGAGGGGTGACATCTTTTTTTAAAAGTAAGATTAGTTATTTATTGGTTTTGATTAATGTAGGGCAAGTATTTCCAGAAGTAAAGACAGAATGAATGACCTCTTACAGTTTTTTCTAATCCTGTGTTCTATAACTCTAAGAAAAGTCTTTGCTGACACTTGGCCAACAGTAACTCTAAATTCATGAATCTTTTAAACATAGGTACGTTTTTAGGCAATAACACAGACATGGTTGAAAGCCTTAGGCCCTATGTACTCAAGAGAAAATTGTGTCCCATGAATTTTTAATAAACTAAACAGTGCTATTTCCATGAAGAAATAAGGTATGCTAAATAAAAGTGACAGGAATTCCAAGGGGAAGGGCTGAAAAAAGATAGTACTTGGCACTTTCATTTTTCAGTGGAGCTGGGGGGAAAATCATAGACGTTTATAATAAATGTATCAGATTTTATCACATCAAAACTGGGGAACCTTCTGATTTGCATTTTTGCATAAATTTACATCATAATTTGAAAGTCCTATTTGCAAATATTTAAAAGCGGTTTACTTAATTAATATAAGTTTTTGCTGTTCTATTTCTATCCAATATTCAGGGTATGGCACATAAAATAAAGATGATATTTTAAAAATCAATTTTATCACATATCAGGTACGCTAGCTGGCTGGGGTCAAAGTAGAGCTGAGATGATTTCAAATGGAGAAGGGGACACAGAATCAGGGACTTCTACCAAGAAAAAAAGAGAAGATAAGGAAGAAGATAAGGGTTATCTTCCTTTCTCTACTCTCCATCTCTACCTCTCCCCTTTCTCCTCCTCCTCAACCACCCACTCCCTCCTTCTGGTGTTATTCCTACCCATATTAGCTTATTCTTTCAAATCCAGCCTCACAGCCACTGCTATTATTTTAAATAGTAAAAAGCAAAACCAACAAGGTATTCTGGTCTCCAATTTAAATGTGTTTTAAAATATTTTGCAGTGAGAGAGAGGCAAAACTCCATTGTGAAATCAAAGGTCTACTTGAGACCTGAAGTAGCTTGAAGTAGCGATAGGGGACAGTCAGAGCTTCAGGGAGGGTTTCAATACATAGACACATAACTAATTCACGAGTGCCTTAAATTCTGGAAAATTGAGGGTAAAGGAATAGTTGCAGCTAGAGCTTACCTTAAGACAAACTAACAAAACAAATTATGGAATTAATTAGCCTTCGCTGAAAAAAACTGGGGCTAGGGTCTGAGAAGGGGTTTCTGTAGGAAGCAAGACCACCTAGAAGAGCATCACTGGCAGGTTCTCACAGGGTAAAACTTTGCAAGGGAGGCACACTTCCCAAAAGGACTGAGGAAGAACTGGGATTTCTTCCATGGGGAGCTGCTGATAGAACTTGACGTGCCTGAGGTCCTTTTTGACAGATAGAATGTGTCTCAAAAAAACTAAAATATTACTGGAGCAAAAGTATAGCCACTCATTCTCAAGAAAAGATCATGATGACACTCCAGGATTAAGAAATGAACCTAGAGTATGATTAGGTCATGATTTTTTACAAATGTCTTGAGAGAAGGTTCACAGATTCTACCTAGATGCTCTAATCATTTAAATTATTCTTTTCGTTTTCAGACAATCCAGATTGATTTAATTTTTTTAGCTTTATTGAAGTATAATTGACATAAAATTTTAAGATATTTAAAGTGTACATTGTGGGCTTCCCTGGTGGTCCAGTGGTTAAGAATCCGCCTGCCAATGCAGGGAACATGAGTTTGAGCCCTGGTCTGGGAAGATCCCACATGCCACGGAGCAACTAAGCCTGTGTGCCACAACTACTGAGCCTGTGCTCTAGAGCCCATGAGCCACAATTAGTGAGCCCACATGCCGCAACTACTGAAGCCTGAATGCCTAGAGCCCATGCTCCACAACAAGAGAAGCCACTGCAACATGAACTGCAACGAAGAGTAGCCCCTGCTCACCACAACTAGAGAAAGCCCACGTGCAGCAACGAAGACCCAAAGCAGCCAAAAATAAAAAAATGAAATTATTTTAAAAAATAAAGTGTACATTGTCATAAATGAATATGTATACATTTTGAAAGGATTCCTCCCACCTGGGTAATTAACACATCTATCACCTTACATATTTATCTTTTTTGTTTTTTTGTTTCTGTTTTTTTGGCGAGAACATTTAAGTTCTAATCTCTTAGCGAATTTCAATCATACAATACAGTATTAAGGTTTTTTTTTATCATATCAAAGAGATAGAAACCTGCCTGGTCCTCTACAGGCGTCTGAGTGTATGACTTCTTATTTAGTACATCAACTCACCTCTTCTCAGTGTATAATATATACTTGTCATTATTCCTTTTTACTGTACATTGTGATTACAGATTTAATCCTCTAAGCAGTATTTGTGATTATATAGTAAGAGCAGGTTCTTAGCTTAAAGTCTCAAAAAACAGCCATCTTCGTTGGCAAATTAAAATTGTCATGATTTTGGGAGCCAAGCGTGTGTGCGTGTTTGTGTGTGTGTGTGTGTAAACAAGAAAGTATAAAAGCTAAGGTGCCAGTTATTTAAATTAAGATTGTGCTTCATAGAGTCTACTCCATCAAATTTAGTTTAAATTTTTTATCCCTTTCCATTAAAGCAAAATTGGTGGTGTGGACTAGAATCCTAAGTACAAATTTTAGAAATGTGTAGGGTCTTTAAATTATTTGAAAAATTGATATATTTACTCTTTAAAAAAAGAAAAAGTCATGAAAACCAGTTGCTTGATTATTCAAAAGGAATTTATATTTCAAAAAGACATATGGGAACATATGTTTATGTATGACTGATTCACTTTGTTATAAAGCAGAAACACACCATTGTAAAGCAATTATACCCCAATAAAGATGTAAAAAAAAAATAAAAAAATAAAAATTAAAAAAAAAAAAGCCACTGTAGGGCTTCCCTGGTGGCGCCGTGGTTGAGAGTACGCCTGCCGATGCAGGGGACACGGGTTCATGCCCCGGTCTGGGAAGATCCCACATGCTGCGGAGCGGCTGGGCCTGTGAGCCATGGCTGCTGAGCCTACGCATCCGGAGCCTGTGCTCCGCAACGGGAGAGGCCACAACAGTGAGAGGCCCGCGTACTGCAAAAAAAAAAAAAAAAAAAAAAAAAAAAAAAGCCACTGTAATACCTTACGTTTACCTTACACTTGTGAAAGTGATTTTACATATGCCATTTAAGTTTTTCCCTTAAAACTTCCCATGAGGTAGATATGTTTTACTTCATTTTGTACATGTAAGCTGCAAAGCTCATGGATGTTAAGGGACATTGTTAAAGTTACACAGCAGATAGTTTGCAAGGTGGGACTGTATACTAGATCTTGAGCTTTTAAATCCAGCTTTCAGAAAATTATAAAAGCATTCCAATGCAATATTTGTGAAAAAATATTCTGAAACATATTTAAGATGACTGAGCCTCCCTGAAACTAACCCAACATTGTAAATCAACTATACTCCAATAAAAATTTTTAAAAATAAAATAAAATTACTGAGCCTCAAACTAAGTCATTTCAGGCAAGTTTCTAACTATGAAGAATCCTAAGCATCATCTTCCTGTAGACTCCCTGTGATAGATGTGACACCTCTGTTAGGGGCGTAGGGAACCCAGACTCAACTCGAGCACCGTATTATGACATGGTGTCAGCCTCGATGGATTAGTATAGATTAAATACAGCATATATTACTGTAATGCAGGGTTTCCTGACTTAGCACTGTCGGCATTTTGGACCAGATAATTATTTTATGGGAATTAGTAAGCATTGCAGGAATTTTAGTAGCACTCCTGGCCTCTACCCACTAAATGCCAGTGGCATCTCCCCAGTTATGACAAATAAAAATGTCTACAGATATTGCCGAATGCACCCCCCCCCCAGGGGATAAAATTGATTCTTGTTGAAAACCATCACTGTAACGTATTTTGACTTACTGCCCAAGTGAGCGAAATTGTGGAAAACTGGAGGTTCATCACCATCTCCTCCATGACTATTGACTCTAGAGTCTGGGAGGATAAGGTTAGAGTGAGGTTTCCAGATCTTATTTGAACATGGAGTTAAGTCTCTTTCTCTGACTTTTAAAGTGAAAACCAATCTTGGCAAGACAAAGAAATTCTCTGTGTAGGACACAAAAATCCATTTCTGTGCCTTAGGAATGGCCAACAAACACATCTGGAGATACCAGAACTATAATCAGGTGGGAGACCCTTGGAAGGAACATCTTATTTCTGCAGCTTTGAGCGGAAAACAAAACTTGCTTGAAATAATTAATCCAGAGGAATTTTTATGACTTCCTGTAGAGTAGCAGTTATGGAAGTAAAAACAGTATCTAGTGTTCTGACATTTTTTTGACACCTACTCATTAGAAATTGATAAAAAAAAAACTATACCAAATAGGATTAAGAAACCTTCTATTTCTGTCAGAATTTTATTGCTTGTGTTGTAAGGCTCTGCTGAACTTACAGTGCCCCATTTTGGTTCTGCCCATGAAGCTGTTCATTATATCAAAACTTTCATTGCTAATAGGACAAGATCTCCAGCCTCTGCCTATGGTTGTTTAGCAACTGCAATACTGAGAAGAGCTTTCCTTCAATACGCTCTGCTAAATGCCTGCTCTCAGCAAGTCATTCCTCTAGAATTATCTACGTTCTGCATTTTTGTTCCCCCTGTAACTACAGGAATGGCTTATAAGCCTCCTCCTACAATAGGAGGACTAACTGCTAGGTTTAGGATTGATATATTAATAAGGTCTTGATTACGCTTTCTTGAAGGTACATATTAATATTCCCATTTTACAGATGAGGAAGTTGAGACACTGAGATGTTAAGTAATATGCCCATGTTACAGATTTAATTAGGGACATAGTTGAGATTCAAACCCAGGGCTGTCTGACCCTAAAACTTGTGTGTTCCATTATACTTCAGTGCATCCTTGCTGCTCTACCACCCACCAAAGGAAGTGGCAGCACTATTTTTTTGTCATATACATATATATGACACTAGGTAAGTCATATATATCACAGTTTATTAAATATATATTTTATATTATGTGTGTATGTATATATATAGACACATATATATTATTTATATATATATATATATTTCTCCACCTAGAGTATAACTGGGGATGGGTGTGCAGTTATTTTGCAGAGTTATTAATGCAAGAAAGGAAAGTCAATAAAGAGAAGGACCCCCAGCATGAGATGATGCTTGTGAAAGAAGGCTATTCGTTTTATAATTCCTTCATGCATACATATATATGTACTCAATCATTTATTCATTCACTTAACACATGTATTTTGAGGCATGAATGTGTTAGCTAATGTGCCTCTGAACTGATGTGCTCCCTCCTGTCATGGTAGGAACCACATAGATGGGCTTATGTGAAAACCCAGGGAGGGCCCCAGGAGGGTCAGGAGCAGAGAGGGGTATTACTGTCTCTGTGGGGTACAGTGAAAAGATGCTAAAGGGGAAGTCACAAAGGGGGAAAAAAGAAGAGAAACACTGTTCATACTTTACAGATATGCCTGGGGGTGATGATGTCTGGATGAGCTTAACTATTGCTCCCAGCACAGTCTTCATACCTTCACATGACCCTACAAGCAGTTACAAGGGTGTTAGTATATTTGTGTTGCTATAATGTCAAGTGTCCTCTGATGTAGCAAGTACTTGTGCTGTCACAAGAAAGATAAGAACTGGACCATGATTCAATCAGAAAACCCCTTAACCTTCATTGGCCCTCACCTGACAGTATATTGGTACCTGCACTGATGCCTACCCATGCACCTTTATAGAAAAATTTGTTTCAAAATTTAGTCTTTTAATTATAACTATTAGAAACTTGGAAATAAAATTCATTTTAATCTTGAAATTTTTTTTAGGAACTCATAGGCCAAGTGGAAAGAATTTATAGCACAATAAAACAAACCCTGTTTTGATGTGTTATTAAAATGAACTGCATAAAGCATACATAAGTGACTTTTATCATAATTGTACGTGAAACAGTCCACATGATTCGTATGTAATTTTTTCTAAATCTCCTTAATACTTTTTACAGAACTGTTAATGTCAAGTGATTGCAACTATATAAGCTATCAATCACCACCCAGGGCCAGGACCCTCCTCCACCTCCATTGACCTGAAGTACATGTAACCAAGTGCAGTTGCCAGATACGTAGTTCTCATCCAGAATGAGTGTCCCATAGATTCAGACGTCAGATGGTATTGCTTTGGTCATACGATATCTCCTCAAACCAGCAACTGTGTCAGAAAACCAATTTGCTTTCCCTAGAATGAGGCATTGGTTTTGACTACGCCTGAGCTTTTCAGGACTCCTTTGCCCTCTAGGAAAGTGAATTAACTCTGGGTGGCAGATCACAGGGTGGAGAGGAAAGAGTGGAAGGCTGCAATGAGGACACGCTGTTTCCATCAGTGACAAGTAAGCTGTTCAAGCTCGAGTGAGTGAAAGACTTAAGTAAGCTTATTTGCAAGTCAGGTCTGTTTGAATCATCCTGTAATTGGAATGTCCCCATGCTTCACTGGTCTATGTGCACAAACAAAACCAGATTATTAATTTCAACCCTTTTTTTTTTAAATTTTGGAGTAAAGGACCTTCTTTTATTCATTGTGATGTAATTAACACAAAAAACTGCACCCATCTAGAGCGCTCAGTTCTATCAGTTTTGACAATTGTATACACCAGTGTAACCAACACTCAAAACAACAAAGATTTCCATCACCTCAGAAACGCTTTGGTTCCATTTTAGTCAACTTCTCTCCTCCCACTGACTGCAGCCACTACCTCCGATTTCTATCACCATAGACTGGCTTTCTGTATACAGATTCCATACTGTTATTCTTATGGTTTAGACTTTTTGCTTCTGGCTTCTATTGCTTAACGTACTGTTTTTGAGATTCACGCATGATGTCGTGTGTATCAGTAGTTCACTCCTTTTATTGCTGCGTAGTTATTAGTTCAAATCTTGATGGCTCACTGCCCCCAGCTGCAACACAGTCTCAGACCCCCGCCAAGCCCCCCACCCCAATACTTTCTGGGAGGTCCTAGAGTATGTCTCACATGTGTCCTCTGACAGGGCACTACTGTTTTCCATTGTGCCTCCAGTGGGTTCTTCTGAGTGTGCTGACCACCACCCATGTGTGTCGGTCCTTACAAGCTATACTCGCTTCCTATTGCTGCTGTAATAAATTATCACAAACTTAGTGGTTTAACAAAATGCAAACTTATTATAATTCTGGAGGTCAGAAGTACCGTAAAATGGGTTTTATGGGGCTAAAATCAAAATGTCGGCAGAGCTGAGTTCCTTATGAGGGCTTGAGGGAGAATCAATTACCTTCTCTTTTCCAGCTTCTAGAAGCTCCCTGTATTTCTTGTCTCACGGGCCCCTGTTCCATCTACAGAGTACATTACTACAATCTCTGCTTCCTTTGTCACATCCTTTTCTGATTCTGATCTTCTTGCTTCCTCCTTATGAGGACGCTTACAATAACATTAAGCCCACCTGAAAAATCCAGGATGACCTCCCCACCTCAGGATCTTCAGCTAAATCACATCTACAAAGTCCCTTTACCCATGAATGGTAATTGTCTTAGTCACTTTGAGATACTATAACAAAATACTGCGGACTGGGTAGCTTAAACAACAAACATTTATTTTTCACAGTTCTGTAGACTGAGAAGTCCAAGTTCAGAGTGAGGACTCCAACTGCTCTCCTGTGCCTTTCCCTTTTTATTAGGGCATTAATCACATCCTGCGGACTCAGTCCACATGACCTAATCTAAACTAAATTACCTCTGAAATGCCTCACCTCCAAATGTCATCACCTTGGGGATTAAGGCTTTAACATGAATTTGAGGAAGGCACAAACATTCATTCCGTGGCAGTAATACACTGAAGGCCGTGGGAATTATAATGTGGATATTTTGGGGCACCCGTTATTCAGCCTACTCTACAAGCTATTTGTCTAGACACTGATGCTGCCCTTTCAAGTACCACCATCAATGCCCTAGAACTCTCACAGTGCAGGAATGGTGCTGGAGACCGAATAAAAGGGGTGGGTGAGGTACAGGCATCAACTCACTCTATGTCACGCTTCAGAAAGCACATGTTTCAAAGTCCCCGTGAGAACAGTCCTTCAGCTTCTACTTTTGCTACTCTTAGTCAAAAGCTCTGATGTAGTTCATAGGCCTGGGCTGGGCCCATTCATCATACTCTCTTTTCCATTCACTATATTTCATCTCTGCAGTGGACAGTCCTATATAAAACATCCTCCTGGTAGGCTCTCTTTCTCTTATAAAAATTAGCTCATGCACATAGGTGCCTGGGGACAGTCAATCCCTCAGTACCAACACGTGTAAATCTTAGCTCAGGCCAGTGGCCTCCTGATACAATTCATTAATTTAAGAATTTACCAATCCACTTTAAGTCATGAAAAAAATCTGAAAAAAATCTGCCACTAAATGAAAAGCTATTATATTAAAAAAATATTCAATTTAGTGGAAAAATATGATGCATTCTAACGCAACTGGCTACCTCTAGCACTCTAGAAATGAAGAGTGCATGATACTTGCATCCTTCTTTATGTCATACATATTAATGAATTCAGACTCCATTCATTCACAATACACGGGGAGATGGACCTGCAGTGGATGTAGAATTTGGATATATGAAGAAGTCACTGAAAAGGGCGGATAACATTATAGGGACAATGTTTAACGCTCTTGTAAAGAGCACACTTGACTCCAATTTAGATGCATTTTTTCCATATAATTGTACACATCAATGGTATAATGATTTTAGTGGGTTTCCTGCCACCTCTGGTAGGAGCATTCAATCCGCACAGTTCTATCCAAAATACGGTATGTAATCAAATCTGAACCATGAGCTCAAATATCACTTCCTGTATTTATTTAGTACGGTTTTAGGCAAAAATAGCTATACCAGATAAAAGGGAGTTGGCAGAAAAGCTGTAGAACTTTTCAAAAAACAAGATTTACTGTTGCTACATGAGGAAAGTCTATACTCATAAAGCATTTATGCCAAGTTCAGGGTTATCAAGATAAAAGAGACAAAGTTCCTGTAATGAGGAGATCAGAAAGTCCCAAAACTGTACAGAAACAAATCAAAACCATAACCATATTAGGTTATCAGGGAATACTGCTGAGCAATTTAGATTTTTTCAAGTGATATTTAAATATTGTACAGTGAATCTGTATAACTGTTTTAAGTAGGAACATTTTGTAATTTATCCTTATGTTGCCTAATTGGTGCAAGTTAACAACAAGCTATAATTAAGCCACTGAGCACATCCAACACCACCTCAAATTGAAAGCTGTCTCTTAGTCCCCAGAATTGGCATTGTATAATGTATAAGTCACATTGCTAACTTAAAGCTGGTATATCTTCTCCAGCCTAGGCCTAACCCACCAAATTTTTAGTCTCTTGTGAAGGGGAGAGCATCAGAACCCACAGGCAGACTAGATAAACTCAGTAGTCCTAAAGGATAGTAGAACTTTTGATGAGAAAGAGGTTTAGAGCTTACAAGTGACTTACTTATATTACAACCGGATCAATATTGTGAGCTCAGCCATAATGTGCGTTATTGGCACCATGACTTTGGACATGAAACTCTTCATGTGTTTCTCCTAAATAAGGACCTACCTCAGGCATCACAGTACCCACTGCAAAAGATTCTGAGACTCCTGGAGCCACCCAAGTTGGAATCTGAATTAATGTAACAACTAAAATCTAAAGATTTCTTTGTGTGCTTTCTTTGTATATCTGTTGCAAACTCTGCCTTGAAGGCCAGCCAGCTCCACCAGGAGCATACAACCTAACCTGTGGGAATCCCCTTAGATTTGACCTTTCTTCTGCCTTTTCTGGGCAGGCCAGCTATGTTTGGGTGTGACCATGTTTATTTGATGTCCCATGGATCAACAGTCTTTTACTCGTTTGCTCAGTTCATATTTTCTTTGCATAAATCATTTCAGTCTATGGCTTAACAAGTGGGCCTTGACCTATTATTCTGCGTCTCTCTCCAACCCAGACTTGTTTCTAGGTCTGCTCTCTCCTGGTTAGACAATTATCCTAATGAAACAAAAACATCACTCTCACACTGCCTTTTTCTCCTCTGCCTTCCTTCATTTGCCCAGGTTGTTGTATTTCCTTCTGCTCCTGTACCATTTGCTACTGGGGAATTCTTTCTTCCACAGTATACCACATCACTTCCAACTTTTCTTCCAAGTTCAAGGTTACAAGTAGGGCACTCCAGAACTTACTCCCTGGAAGACTGCATCACTTAGTCATTTGGGGAAACTTTTAAAGTCAAAGAAACCTGTGTTACAATCTAAGCTCACCCAAATACTAGCAATGCATCTATGTGATGTTGGGCAAAAATCTTAGTTTTACCATCTATAAAATGATGATAATCGCACCAACTTACTAAGAAGAGTCACTGAAATGGTTCAGGTAACATCCTTAGTATTAGGCCCGATATGTAGTAAGGGCTCAACTCGTAACTCTGAGCCTTGCTTTCCTTCACTGACTTTCCAAATGCTGACTGGATGCTCATGTATGGGCCCAGTGTGCTGACACTCAATGTGCTCAATCTGCTTCCAACCATGTTGTAAGTGTCAGTTCAATTTTGACATTTGTAGTATCACTTTGGTACCATTGTTTAGTTTTAATATAAGTGAAATTCTTTTTCCTATTTTTGGGCTTCAAAGGGGCAATTATTTATATAGGCATTCTCTTCTTCATCTTTCCTAAAGTCCTCCCAAATTAATTTTCTATTTTTAAAACACTATTTTGAACCTTTCCTCTTATAGGTGCCAACTTTGTTTTTAGTAAAACATGATACTAAAAACTATCTGGCTGCAAGAACACAACAGAGTATTTGTCACCTTGTTTACTTAATAAATGTCCAAATTGATTTTTTTTTAATCTTTAAAGTTCTACATCAGTCAAATCTCATGATTCAAACATTTTGTCTTCCTAGGTGCAAGGTAATGGTTTAATTTCTAGTTACCTAGTACTTGTTTGTTAATTCTTGCATTGCTTCTTAAGTGACTAAATGAAACTCTGATGTGATTTCCCCCCCTTTTCCCTGAACAGGGAATAATCAATTGGCCCATTTCTGGTAGTCTGACCTATACCAGTATGTCCTAGTGAAAGACAACACATTTATGGATCTCAGGATGTCAGAAAAAGATGAATGGCTTTGAATATTTTGAACAGTGTATATTGAACAGACTAGAGAATATCTGACATTTTAAGCCAAACTGTTTTCTGAAAAAAAGTTATGGCTAAAATGTTTCATAGTGCACATCAGCTTTGATTCTCTAAAAATCACTAAAAGAACTGTACGTGCTGATGAGAACAAATTCTTTGCTTTTAAATGACACTGCATATGAGTAATTCAGAGCCTTATTTTAAGATTACTGGTCAATCTATGCCTTTCACTGACATTAACCTTGCTGTAAAATGAGATCATTGGTCTTTCAGTTGACTGGTTGACACTGTCACCCATTCTGAGATTTAATCAAGTATAAACTGAAAGTCTTTTCCCTAGGTCGCATTACCCAGTTTAGAAAACTCTGTTTGAAATAGGGCCCTTAATGCTGATCATTGAGCTCACACTGCCGGGGGTTCATGGCTTCCTTAACTCCTTGTTTCCTGAAATGCGTGTTTGCTTCACGTCTCTTTGTTACTGTTTTTTCCCATCACCTTGTGCAGAGGAAGGTGAGAGCGAACTCTATTATTTGCTTTTGTTGCCATGGTGAAGAAAATAGTACAATTCCACAGTTACTAGAGAGTATCAGGGTGAGGAAAATATTTCTTCCAAGCTCTCATGATTTTCATTTCATTTCAGTGGAACTAAGGAGCATTGACAGGCCTGTCGAAGCAAAATCTTATATTAGATGTAGTTCCTAATGTCATGCTATTCACTCAAAATATAGTACTTTACTTTGAGAAATTATTTAAAATGCTTGCACTGAAGGAATGTTTTAAAAGGGGCTTCGTGTGGTCATACTTCTTTTTCTAGCTAAAAAGGAACTGACATTCTACAGATTTCCATTTTGAAAACTGAACAGTCACAGAGAAACACTGTTGCAAAGGGCCTTATTAACTCAAGCTTTGAAAATGTGATTTGTGGCATTTCTAAAGGAAAATGTCTTCATTTAGTGATGCTGTCCAAACTTGGGTGTGGAACACACAAAAGAGCCTTCATTTCACAAGTACAAAGGGGAACGTATTTTTAGTAATTTATTTGTTTCTGATCAGAAAAGTCTTTCCTGCCATTCCTTCTGTCCCTGCCTCTTCCCTTCCTCAACCTGCCCCCTCCCATGCCTCAACCTCTCTTTGCGTGCACATATAGTTCAGAAAAGCAAAATGTGTCAGGGATTCTTACTGGGTGCGAGAGAGGAGCAGTTAAGGTCCAAGAGTGGGGTGGAAAGTCTTTGCCCCATGGATTTTTTAGCTGTTAGGAGACAGTCAACTGAAATTGAGTAGTGTAATTCAAACTACTACAGATGAACATTCTGTAAGAGCTCACATCAACTTTACAATCTTCCATAAAAGTAGAAGCAAATGGAAAGCTTTTTTTTTTTTAACATCTTCATTGGAGTATAATTGCTTTACAATGGTGTGTTAGTTTCTGCTTTATAACAAAGTGAATCAGCTATACATATACATACGTTCCCATATCTCTTCCATCCTGCGTCTCCCTCCCTCCCACCCTCCCTATCCCACCGCTCTAGGTGGTCACAAAGCACCGAGCTGATCTCCCTGTGCTATGCGGCTGCTTCCCACTAGCTATCTATTTAACGTTTGGTAGTGTATATATGTCCATGCCACTCTCTCACTTTGTCACAGCTTACCCTTCCCCCTCAACGTATCTGCAAGTCCATTCTCTAGTAGGTCTGCGTCTTTATTCCCGTCTTGCCCCTAGGTTCTTCATGACCATTTTTTGTTTTTTAGATTCCATATATATGTGTTAGCTTACAGTATTTGTTTTACTCTTTCTGACTTACTTCACTCTGTATGACAGACTCTAGGTCCATCCACCTCACTATAAATAACTCAATTTCGTTTCTTTTTATGGCTGAGTAATATTCCATTGTATATATGTGCCACAGTTTCTTTATCCATTCATCTGTTGATGGACACTTAGGTTGCTTCCATGTCCTGGCTATTGTAAATAGAGCTGCAATGAACATTTTGGTACATGACTCATTGAATTATGGTTTTCTCAGGGTATATGCCCAGTAGTGGGATTGCTGGGTCATATGGCAGTTCTATTTTTAGTTTTTAAGGAACCTCCATACTGTTCTCCATAGTGGCTGTATCAATTTACATTCCCACCAACAGTGCAAGAGGGTTCCTTTTTCTCTACATCCTCTCCAGCATTTATTGTTTGTAGATTTTTTGATGATGGCAATTCTGACCAGTGTGAGATGATATCTCATTGTAGTTTTGATTTGCATTTCTCTAATGATTAATGATGTTGAGCATTCTTTCGTGTGTTTGTTGGCCATCTGTATATCTTCTTTGGAGAAATGTCTATTTAGGTCTTCTGCCCATTTTTGGATTGGGTTGTTTGCCTTTCTGATATTGAGCTGCATGAGCTGCTTGTAAATTTTGGAGATTAATCCTTTGTCAGTTGTGTCATTTGCAAATATTTTCTCCCATTCTGAGGGTTGTCTTTTCGTCTCGTTTATGGTTTCCTCTGCTGTGCAAAAGCTTTTAAGTTTCATTAGGTCCCATTTGTTTATTTTTGTTTTTATTTCCATTTTTCTAGGAGGTGGGTCAAGAAGGATCTTGCTGTGATTTATGTCACAGAGTGTTGTGCCTATGTTTTCCTCTAAGAGTTTGATAGTGTCTGGCCTTACATTTAGGTCTTTAATCCATTTTGAGTTTATTTGTGTGTATGGTGTTAGGGAGTGTTCTAATTTCATTCTTTTACTTGTAGCTGTCCAGTTCTCCCAGCACCACTTATTGAAGAGGCTGCCTTTTCTCCACTGTATATTCTTGCCTCCTTTATCAAAGATACGGTGACCATAAGGTTAACAGCTGGTCTTTCAGCAGAAACTCTGAAAGCCAGAAGGGAGTGGCAGGGTATATTTAAAGTAATGAAGGAGAAAAACCTACAACCAAGATTACTCAACCCAGCAAGGATCTCATTCAGATTTGACGCAGAAATTAAAACCTTTACAGACAAGCAAAAGCTAAGAGAATTCAGCACCACCAAACCAGCTTTACAACAAATGCTAAAGGAACTTCTCTAGGCAGGAAACACAAGAGAAGGAAAAGACCTACAATAACAAACCCAAAACAATTAAGAAAATGGTAACAGGAACATACATATCGATAATTACCTTAAATGTAAATGGATTAAATGCTCCAACCAAAAGACACACACTGGCTGAATGGATACAAAAACAAGACCCGTATATATGCTGTCTACAAGAGACCCACTTCAGACCTAGGGACACATACAGACTGAAAGTGAGGGGATGGAAAAAGATATTCCATGCAAATGGAAATCAAAAGAAAGCTGGAGTAGCAATTCTCATATCAGACAAAATAGACTTTAAAACAAAGACTATTACAAGAGACAAGGAAGGACACTACGTAATGATCAAGGGAAAGTTTTCTTGATTGCAATTTTTTTTCCTACTTATCTAAGTCTAATTCACTATGATGAAAGGCACTCCGGTGAGCATTCAATTGTTTCAACAAAGAAAGGCTAGAAAAATAATCTTTAAAAACCTAGGCTGAAGAGAAGTGAGATTATCTGAAAATTGCAAATTTCCAACCTTTCATCTCATTGTTAGGATGCCAAGCCCTTCATGAACTCTGCTATTGTTAGACAGCAAATAAAGTAGAAGGAAAGGTTGAAGTGACTTACATTGAAGTCTGCTGATTGAGAATACAAAGGTATGTTATATAATAATTTTTCTTCTAAATGTGGCTCAAATAATAGAAAAAAGTGGAAAAAGCAAGTTGAATGCATGTAAGAGTTTCTTTAGAGGAAGAGAAGTTAACCGTTTAACGTAAATAGCAGACATTTTGCCAAGAAATGTTTTCAGAATAGGCACTATCAAGATGGGTATGTGGCAAAGTGGAAGAATTAATAATTGTAGAGCACCCAAGCTGTGCTATGCGCTTTGCTTTACATACTTTATTTCATGTAATCCTGAGTATATCAACCTAAGGAAGTGAGTAGCAAAGCACACATGTTTATAAATTACAAGTCATTTTCTCAAGCTTCTAGAATATGTCAGTTCTACAGGACCCCATACGTTATTGTCCACTTCTTGCTGATAAGGGAAACAAAAGTTTCTAGTATTTTGGAAAGGGAGACAGTTGAAAAGACATTGCAGAGAGAGCACATTCATGAATTTTGTCTGGGTAGTTGAATTTTTTACAAAACAAAACAGATATTTTGATGGTCACATAACCAGGGAATTTTATTTTTTCAGTTGGATGTTGGAAGTATTTGTTACAATCACCCTCCAAATCTCAAAACATCCCGTCCATTTCATTACAGTCTATTGACTGTAATTTTTCATTTTACAATCACATATATTTGTATCCTAATGGACAGAAATCCATCACAAATCTGAGCATTTTAAAGACTGCATCAAACTTGAGAAGAAGACTGTACATTAGGGTAGAGAGGAAATGGAAGGTATCGACAATGAGTCTTAAATATATAAAATTTAAATGTTGAGCCTGGTAAAACTCGGGGGTATATACACATTTAAGACTCATACAATGAAGCACAATGCAAATATAAATCGATATAGATTGTTTTGCAGATAAGGCCCAAGGATCCAGACTGATGATATGCCTGAGGCTGAAGACAATGACTAATGGATTCTGCAACAGCAAGCTGCTCATAGAGCAGAGGATTTTGACTACATTTACAGGGTTAAGAGCTTTTAGTGAACTTTGTTTCACAGATAGGCTAGTTCTAATTGCATGATGCCCTAACTATTTCAAAAAACTGCAGAGGAAGGAACATTTCCAAACTCATTCTATGAGGCCAGAATCACTCTGATACCCAAAACAGACCAAGATAGCACAAAAAAAAAAAAAGAAAGAAAATTACAGGACAAAGTCACTGATGAACACAGATACAAAAATCCTCAACAAAATACTAGCAAGCCGAATCCAGCAATACATTAAAAGGATCATATACCATGATCAAGTGGGATTTATCTCAGGGATGGAAGGATTTTTCAATATCCACAAATCAATGTTATACAGCACATTAACAAACTGAAGAATAAAAACCATATGATAATCTCAATAGATGCAGGAAAGCTTTTGATAAAATTCAACATCCATTTATGATAAAAACTCTCCAGAAAGTGGGCATAAAGGGGACATACCTCAACATAAAAAAGTCCATTTATGACAAACGCACAGACAACATCATACTCAACAGTGAAAAGCTGAAAGCATTTCTTCTAAGATTAGAAACATGACAAGGATGCCCACTCTTGCCATTGTTACTCAACATAGTATTAGAAGTCCTAGCCAAAACAATCAGAGAAGAAAAAAAAAAAATGAAAGGAATCCAAATTGGAAAGGAAGAAGTAAAACTGTCACTGTTTGAGATGACATAATACTACACATACAAAATCCTAAAGATGCCACCAGAAAACTACTAGAGCTCATCAATGAATTCAGTAAAGTTGCAGGACACAAAATTAATATACAGAAATCTCTTGCATTTCTATACTCTAACAACAAACTATCAGAAAGAGAAATTAAGGAAACAATCCCATTTACCATCATATTGAAAAGAATAAAATACCTAGGAATAAACCTACCTAAGGAGGTAAAAGACCTGTACTCAGAAACTATAAGACACTGATGAAAGAAATTGAAGATAACACAAACAAATGGAAAGATATACCATTTTCTGGGTTGAAAAAATTAATATTGTTAAAATGACCATACTACTCAAGGCAATCCACAGATTCAACGCAATTCTTATCAAATTACCAATGGCATTTTTCACAGAATTAGAACAAATAATTTTAAAGTTTGTATGGAAACACAAAAGATCCTGAAGAGCCAAAACCATCTTTGAGAAAGAAGAATGGAGCTGGAAGAATCAGGCTGCCTGACTTCACACTATACTACAAAGCTATAGTCATCAAAACAGTATGGTACTGGCACAAAAACAGACACACAGATCAATGGAACAGGATATAAAGTCCAGAAATAAACCCACACAGTTATGGTTGATCAATCTACAACAAAGGAGGCAAGAAGATACAATGGAGAAATGCAGTCTCTTCAGTAAGTGGTGCTGGGAAAACTGAACAGCTACATGTAAAGGAATAAGCTTAGAACACTCTCTAATAATGCCATATACAAAAATAAACTCAAAATGGATTAAATACCTAAATGTAAGACCAGAAACCATAAAAACTTCTAGAGGAAAACATAGGCAGAACACTCTGACATCAACTGTAGCAATATCTTTTTGGGCCCATCTCCAGAAGCAGAGGAAATAAAAGCAAAAATAAACAAATGGGACCTAATTAAACTGAAAAGCTTTTGCACAGCAAAGGAAACCATCAACAAAACAAGACAACAATCTACTGAATGGGAGAAAATATTTGCGAATGATATAAGCAATAAGGGATTAATATCTAACATATATAAATAGCTTGTACAACTCAACATAAAAAAAACCCAAGCAATCCGATTAAAAAATGGGCAGAAGAATTGAATAGATATTTTTCCAAAGAGGAAATGCAGATGGCCAACAGACACATTAAAAGATGCTCAACATTGCTAATCATCAGGGAAATGCAAATCAAAATCACAATGAGATGTCACCTCACACCTCAGAATGGCTATCATCAAAAAGAACACAAATAACAAATGTTGTGGAGGGTGTGGAGAAAAGGTAACCCTCTTGCACTGTTGGTGGGAATGTAAATTGTTGCAGTCACTGTGGAAAACAGTATGGTGGTTTCTCAAAAAACTAAAACTAGAACTATCATATGACCCAGGATTCCACTCCTGGTTATATATCTGAAAAAAACAAAAACACTAACTTGAAAAGATACATGCACCCCAATGTTCATAGAAGCATTATGCACAATTGCCAAAATATGGAAGCAACCTAAGTGTACATCAACAGATGAATGGATAAAGAAGATGTGGTATATATACAAAATGGGATACCACTCAGCCATAAAAAAGAATGAACTTTTGACTTTTGCAGCAATGTGGATGGACTTGGAGAGCATTATGTTAAATGAAATATGTCAGACAGAGAAAGACAAATACTGTATGATATCACTTACATGTGGAATCTAAAAAATACAATAAACTAGTGAATATGACAGAAAATGTGGTCTCACAGATACGAAGAACAAACTAGTGGTTACCAGTGGGGACAGGGAAAGGGGTAAGGGCATTATATGGATAAGGGATTAAGAGGTACAATCTATTATGTATGAAATTATGTATAAAATAAGCTACAAGGATATATTGTACAACACAGGGAATACAGCCAATATTTTATAATATCTATAAATGGAGTATAACCTTTAAAAACTGTGAATCACTATATTGTACACCTGTAAGTTATATAATATGGTACATCAACTATACTTCATAGCCTAATATTTTTGTTTTCTTTGGAAACTGCCAGTTTCTAAGTGAAATCACATTCCAGAATAAATACAAGCAATAGCTTACCACAAGTTTCATATCCAACTTCTAAAGCATTTTCATAATAATGAATTCCTTCATTCACTTATTCTTTTATTGAACATTTATTGTAAGTATGCTGTTCACTAGACATTGGGTGGGGCATGTAGTTTTTATGTTTTGATATTGAATATCAAGAGATCATAGAGTCAAAGAAAAGGCCACAAAATTCCAGATCACAGTTTTCCAAACTGTTTCTTTAAAGCACTAATCCTGCAGGGTGTCCTCCATGCCCTGAAGGGCTTTGTAGTGGAACTCATTTGGCTAACACTACAATGCATTTTACAGTCCCTTCTTAGAGGGAAATTCACAGTGCACACAAATGTAGTAAAGCCTGAGAAATTCCACAGGGAAGACCTTTTAGCTTTGTCAGCCCCGCAAAACATTTTTTTTAAACCTAGTTACATTCTGGAACAGCCTAAGGAAGATGTCAACTCAGAAAGGGGCCTATTCAGAAATACTAATTCAGCAGGTCACAGATGTAATAAGGACCAACAAGCAGATGTCAGATTCTGGAAGAGCTAGCAGAAGAGCAGAAAAATCTTGTAAATATGTCCTAACTCTGCTGCTGAGAGACCAAGCTATTTGAAATAAAATTAAACTGGTAGAGGACATTGCTGTGTTGGCTCTGAAGCTACAGAAACTCCCTCTTTCACCTCTGTCCTTTCCTGTCCAGGAAGGACTCAAGGCAAGTGTGATGGAGGGGATGGGAACTGCCCTAAGGGGCAGTAGTATAGTCAAACATATAGGGAGCTATGAGCTAGTTACTCATAAGTAATTCTTTCAGGGGAAGTCTGAATAGGAAACTTTTCAGGTTTTCCATATCTGAAAATGTCTATTTCACCTTCACAACTGAAGGATAATTAGACTGAGGATAGGATTCTACATTCAAAGTAATTTTCCAACAAACATTGAATATGTTGCCACTTTGTCTTCTAGCATATGGTGTTGAGACGAGAAATCTGAAACTCTTTTTTTTTTTTGATAATTGTTATTCTCTCTAAAACTTTTAGAATTTTCTGGGGTTTTTTTCCCCCTCCTGTGCTTTTATATATATATATATATATTTTTTTTTTACTCTGTATACTGTTTGTTTTCATTTTCTCTCTTTTACCTTGATTAATTTTGCCAGGGTTTTGTTTCATTATCTTAAAAGAAAAAGCTCTTAAATTTAGTTAGGTCCCATTTGTTTATTTTTGTTTTATTTTCATTACTCTAGGAGTTGCATCAAAAAGATACTGTTGTGATTTATGTCAGAGAGTGTTCTGCCTATGTTTTCCTCTAAGAGTTTTACAGTGTCCAGTCCTACATTTATGTCTTTAATCCATTTTGAGTTAACTTTTGTGTATGGTGTTAGTGTTCTAATTTCATTCTCTTACATGTAGCCGTCCAGTTTTCCCAGCACCACTTACTGAAAAGACTGTCTTTTCTCTATTGTATATGCTTGCTTCCTTTATCATAGATTAGTTGACCATAGGTGCGTGGGTTTATTTCTGGACTTTCTATCCTGTTCCATTGATCTATATTTCTGTTTTTGTGCTAGTACCAAACTGTTTTGATTACTGTAGCTTTGTAGTATAGTCTGAAGTCAGGGAGCCTGATTCCTCCTGCTCTGTTTTCTTTCTTTCTCAAGATTGCTTTGGCTATTCGGGATCTTTTCTGTTTCCATATAAATTGTAAGATTTTTTGTTCTAATTCTGTGAAAAAGCTTTTGCACAGCAAAGGAAAACATAAACAAAATGAAAAGACAACCCACAGAATGGGAGAAAATATTTGCAAATGAAGCAACCAACAAGGGATTAATCTCCAAAATATACAGATAGTTCATGCAGCTCAATATAAAAAAAAAACCCAATCAAAAAATGGGCAGAAGATCTAAATAGACATTTCTCCAAAGAAGACATATAGATGGCCAAAAAGCACATGAAAAGATGCTAAACATCACTAATTATTAGAGAAATGAAGATCAAAACTATATACAGTGAGGTATCACCTCACACTGGTCAGAATGGCCATCACCAAAAACTCTACAAACAATAAATGCTGGAGAGGGTGTGGACAAAAGGGAACCCTCCTACACTGTTAGTGGGAATGTAAATTGGTACAGCCACTATGGAGAACAGTATGGAGGTTCCTTAAAAAACTAAATATAGAATTACCAGATATAGAGTTAGTAATTCTATATTACTAAATATTGAATTACCAATCCCACTCCTGGGCATATATTTGGAGAAAACCATAATTCAAAAAGATACATGCACCCCAATGTTCATTTCAGCACTATTTACAATAGCCAAGACATGGAAGCAACCTAAATGTCCATCAACAGACGAATAAAGAAGATGTGGCACATATAAACAATGGAATATTACTCAGCTATAAAAAAAGAATGAAATAATACCATGTTCAACGACATGGATGTACCTACAGATTGTCATACTGAGTGAAGAAGTCAGACAGAGGAAGACAAACGTCATAGGATATCGTTTATATAGTAAGATCTTAAAAAAGCGTACAAATGAACTTACAAAACAGTCACAGATATAGAAAACAAACTTATGGTTACTGGGGGGAAAGTGGGAGATGATAAACTGGGAGATTGGGATTGACATATACACACTACTATATATAAAATAGATAACTAATAAGGACCTACTGTAGAGCACAGGGAACTCTACTGAATACTCTGCAATGAACTGTATGGGAAAAGAATCTAAAGAACAGTGGATATATGTATAAATGATTCACTTTGCTGAATACCTGAAACTAACACAACATTGTAAATCAACTATGCTCCAATAATTTTTTTTTAAAAAAGAGAAAGCTTAGAATATCCAAAAAGCCAATAAAAACATATAAAGATATATGCAACATCATTAATAATCATAGAAATGCATACTGATTTAATAATGAGGTATTATACAGCTATTAGACTGGCAAAAGGTGGGCAGTGCCAAGTGTTGGCAAGAATGAAGAGAGACAGGAAACCTCATTCACTGATGATGGGAGTACAGATTAGGGTGGCCCTTCTGGAGATCAATGTGGCCCTAACTGTGCAAACTAAGCACACCTGCACCTGTGATCCAGCAACTCTACTTCTGGGGTACATGAATCCCTCTCTTCCCATTTTATAGATAAATAGGTGACATAGAGAAGAGAGAGAGGAGAGAGGAGAAAAAGAGGAGAAAGAGGAGAGAGAGGAGGAGAGAATCCATAAGGGACATGTATGAAGATCTCTATTACACTGATATTTGTGAAGGAGGAGAGTTAGACAAAAGTTGGGGAATAAATTGATAAAATGTGGTGGGCACATATTGATAGGAATACACATTAAACAGAATACAATGTTAGCATAGTTGTTGGGGCAAAGGGATCTGGGAGTGAGCAAAAGAGAAGCATTAAACAAAAACAAACCTTTAATTTTTGTAAATCTCTCTTCATTCCCTCTCTGTCTTAGAGCTTAATATCACTGAATTCTGCAATTGTCTTTACTGGTTTTCATTTCCTGGTAATTTGGGCTTATTCTCTTACTTTTTCTAACTTCTTGAGATGAAAACTCAGCTTATTTGTTTTCAATATTTGTTTTCTTAAATAAGTTTTCAAAGCTCACAAAATTGTTTATATTGAGAGTGACTGGCTTATAATTCTAGATTATTATTAAATATTTTATATATTATGCATCAAAATAGGCAAAATTGTAAGCTTTGCTAGTTCTTTATGCAAAAGAATGTCTGAACAGCAGAAAATACACAAATGAAGAGTGAATTATTAAACTGGAATATCAAGAGAACTTCTCCCAAAAAAGAATTAATAATGAATGAAGATATGAACAATATGAGATGAAATTTAACTGGTAAGAATCCAGTGTTCCATTCTTTCAGGTGATCTGTGTCCTGTACTCTGGCTACCCACCAGTTGCGCATGAAACTACTACAGTAGCCAATCTGAAACATAACCTAGAAATAAATTTTGAAACTGCATTTAGGCACGATTAATGACCTAGTGTGGTTGTGAGCTTCCAAGATGACTCTAAGTGATTCCTTCCTCCTGGTATTTACACCCTTGTATAATCCCCACCCATATAGTACCAGGTAAGGTAACCGACCATCCATGTGTGCTTGGAACTTACCCACTTTTAAAGCCAGAAAGTCACATTTTAAAATCTGAGAAATCCTTCATCCAAGGCAAACCAGGACAGTGGTTACCCTTATATCATGGCTCGTCTCTATGACCAATAGAATGCGGCAGTAGTGACGGCCTATTACTTCTGAGATTAGCTTACAAAGACTGTGGCTTCCATTCTGGACACTGTTTCACAGCTCACTCTCTCTCAGAGCACTACTCAATCCGGGGGAACACAGCTGCCATTGTAATAGGCCCTGTGGAGAGGCCCATGTGGCAAGAAACCGAAACCGCTGGACATGTGAGTGAGCTTGGAAATGAGTCTTTCTTCAGGTGAGCTTTAAGACAACTGCTGCCCTAGCTTAGAGCTGGACTGCACTTCATAGCGATCCCGAGCCAAAACCTCCCAGTTAATCCACTACCAGATTCAGGGCTCACAGGAATTCTGAGATTTAAAAAAATGTTTGTTGTTTTGAACTATTAAATTTGAGGTGACTTAGTGTGTAACATTTGTTACAGACCAGCAGTATATAAGTAATTCACCCAGGAAACCAACTCCCAGGGACAATCTTGAACAGGTATGTAAGCATATTCATTGAAAGATTTTCATCAGTATTAGAATGAAATAAGTAAAATATGGTAAATGCAAATAATGTAACACTAGGAAACACTAGAAGAAATGAACTAGACTGGACAGTTCCTCCAAAAACAGTAAGTTGTGCAAAAATGTTACATAAATAATTATCATTCATAACATCATAATATTTAATGAGAGGTATCAAAAATACTTAAAAAACTTATTTAAGTTTTAAACACTCACTCTACTATTTATTTTATAAATAACCACAGATATACAAATGTTTCTTGATTATGCCAGAGAAGGAGAGCAAAAGAAAGAAATGTTATATGCAATTTGAGAAATGAAATACGGGTTGTGCAAAGACCCTTGACAATACCATTCCATGAACTGAGGAGTATTTAAATTCTATTCTATATAACTGAGGTCCAAAATACTCCAATATAATAAGTGCAAATAGAAATCAATTTTACAACCTCACTTATAAACATAAATGCACAAAAATTCTAAACAAAAATGAGAAAATTCACTCTAGATATGAAAAAAATAATGGATTACATAGTAAAGAATGGTTTATAATCCTAAGAATGGATGCAATTCAACATTAATAAATATACTATAATTTACTACATTAACAGATTAAAGAAAACTATAGGGTAGTAAAATTTGATGCTGAATAGGGAAAATAAACACTTTAAATATCTGTTTCAGTCATCACTCTATCTAATAAAGTTTCACTTATACAAAACTTCATTTGATAAAGGGTATTTTCTAGAAATCTATAGGAAACAGCATGCTTAATTTTGACATATTATATATTAAAAGGTGTACATTAAAACTTAGTTTCTAATAATTTGATACACTAGGGCCATTTCCATTAAAGTCAGGAATGTGACAAGGACATTTAGCATCACCGATACCCTTCTAGATTCTAGTTAATGCAATGAAGCTAAGGTAAACAGTAATGTATATATAAAGTTTTGAAAGGAGGAGACAAAACTGTCATTATTTTCATACAATAAATTATCTAGAAAACCCAAGAAAGTTAAGTCAAAAGCTCCTAGTACTAATAAGAAAGGTAAACATATAAAATCAACAGTTTTTCAAGTACCAGCAATGGCCAATATGAAACCATACTGGAAAAAATGAAAATTTACCATCACAAAAAATTACAATGACAAAACTAAAGATGCTAGAGAAAACTCACGTCAAATGTGAAAAACCTATATTAACATAATTTACTAAATTTTACTGAAGTATATAACAGATCCCAAAGAAGAAATTTAACCATGCTCTTCAATAGAAAGACCTAATATAACAGTTCTCTCCAAATTAGTGCATTCGTCCAAAAATAGGATATTTCATAAAGGAATTCATAGGCTGCAGTGAAAGTTCATTTGAAAGAAAAACTGCATAAGGATGGCCAAGAAAATTGTAAAGAAATAATTACAGTACGGATGTCTTCTGTTACACACTATCTAGCATACTATCAACTACAGTAATAAAAAGAGTAAAGTTTTAGTGCAGGAATAGACAAAGACACCAAAGGTACAAGGTATTGAAGTAGATCCATGTGAAGATACATTTTTAGTTTATAATAAAGACAATTTCAAATTAATAGAAAAACACCTACTCAATAAATTGTTTAGAACAATTAGCTAACCACCTGGGGGAAAAAGTCATTTCCAGATTTAATATCATTCACAAAAAGAAATTCTAGATAATTTAAGTAGCTAAGCATAAAATAACCCCAAATTATAAAAAGCATTTGTGAAAGATATGTTTATAACTTTTGGGTGGTAAAGGCCTTCTCATTAGAGATACAAAACCCAGATACTATAAAGGAAGAAAAAGAAATTGACTGATTCTATACATAGTTTTTGAATTTTCTAACAGATATTATGAGGATAACTTAGTAGTTAAAAGTAGACTTTGGAAAAAAAAAATGTAGACTTTGGAGTCAGAACTCCAAGAGTTCTGCCACTTGGTTGTATGGCCATGGATAAGTTATGTAATTGTTGCACGCTCCATTTTTTTTTTAATCTGTAAAGTGAATGTAATAATAGCCCCTTCCTCACAGGACTGTCGTGAACAGTAAATGAGTTAATGTGTAAAACACCAAAGGGCTTGGTTCATAGTACATACTACCTAGGTGTTTGCTACTATTAAAAGTCAAGTTGAGAAAAACATATTTGCAATATATTGAGTCCATACAGGATCCAATTCAAGAATATATAAAGAACTCCAACAAGTCATTGAGAGAAACTACTAATTGAAATATAGGTTAAAAAAATATCAACAGTACACAGAAGAAAAAGGTATATAACCATACACACATACTAGAAATATAAGAAATGAAATTTAAAAGTTTTCAAAATGGCAATAAAAATGATTTATCTTATCAAATATTGCCAAAAATATGGAGGAATGTTAGTAGGACTATAAATTTATGAAACATATAAAAGGCGACTAGACAGCATCTGTTAAAGGTAAATGGCCTTCTGTTATTTCTAACAATTCCACATGTAGAAATATATATCATAGGAATGTGCCCACTTGAGAGAAAAGATGTATATACAAAGGTATTTTCTATAACATTGTTTATCACAGAGAAATGTTGTAAAAGTCCTAAGTGTCCATCCCATGGAAGGGATTTAATAAAGTATCTTTCATCCACTCTATAAAAATGATGCAACTCTCACAAAAGAATGACATGCTCCTATACAGACTGATATATACATGTATATTTACATATACATTATATAAATGCACAGAAAGTTAACTGGGTGTCTGTCTCCCCAAACGTGACACTACTTATTGCTGGCAATTGTAGAAGGAGTGTGGAGAGAATGGCTATTTAACGTGGGTGGGAGGGGTAGGGATTAAAGTAAAAAAAAACAAAAACAGAAAACGGATAGAGAAAGTGTAAATAATAAGACATGATTTCTTCTTTCAACAAGACTATAATCTAGAACAGACAATAAAACAAGTTATAAAAACACAAATGCAAGCATCTATCTATATTTAGATCTGTAACCATCAATTTAGGATTAGTATGAGGATCAAATGAAGCAATATATATAAAGTGTTGACAAAGTTCTTCGCATACAGTAAATCCTCTAAAATATTTGCATATATATATTATTGTGAAGTATAAACACAATAAATGCTATTGACTAAGAACTGACATTTTTATCTTCAGCATCAGTACAATTACAGAGTGCTTAATACCAACTGATATCTTCCTTGTTCATATGTTTACCACTATACGGTCTGCTAGGAGTTTTGTCCTATCTATTTGGAAGAGAACTTGACACACAGTATAAACTCACTAAATGTTTGTTGAATCATAATTTCTTTCTGCCAGTGCTTATCTTTTGTACCGATTAAAGTATTTCCCACTACGGTAAATGCTTGAGTGGTAATCCCTAACTACTTCCAGCAAACATTCCAAAGCAGGGGTTTGAGTTCTATACTTCCATTAATATCTGGACTTGCTAAAAACAACATTTAACCAAATTCATCAGTTATCAAAAGCAAGTTTAATTAGCTATTTTGGTGAAACAACAAAGAAATGCATGTTTTAAACAGAAGTAGAATTGTTCTTTCTGTGAAATATCTATCCAAATAAGAATGAATAAAATGAAATTTTATTTGGTCCCCAGAATCTCAGAGCAGCACCTGTGTTTGCCAAATACAGGAAGACATCAGTGAGGAAAAGACACTTGCCTTCAACTTTCCAATATAAACTACTGATATTTAGAGTGACCAGAGGAAATGTGAAAATAGCAGTTGGTGATACTGCTTTAAATGAATGCCAAGAGGTTTTACTTTTCTCTCCTCCTGGAAAAAATTCTGTTGCTAAGGTAAGCTTTGTGAAGGAAGGACAAATCCATTAAGCAAAAGTCTTCTAAAGTTTAATTTCCTCTTGAAAAAAGTATGAAAATCTACTATGGGTGGAATTCTAGACAACATCATTTGTTGTTTGTGTGTCATAAGCTCTTTGGGATCGCTGATGGCAAATCTTGGAATGTGCAATTACAAAGATAGGAAAGGTAGCCTGATGTCACACACGTGCCATTTGTCCCATTTTCTTTGGGTACATTTCTCTTTTTCTCATTAATTAGTAAGGACTCTTTGTATATTATGCTATTAATTCTTTACTACTGATGTTGTAAATGCTTTTTAACAAATTTGTTTTGTGTCCTTTAAAATCTATATATGATATGTTTCTTGTCTACACAGAATATTTTAATTTTTATGTAGTCAAACTATGTTAATTGTTGTTGCTGTTGCTCCAGTTTCTGGCTGGAGTTTCATGTTGAGAAAGACCATTCCAAACTCAAAAATTAAAGTAACAAGTAATATTTCCTTCTACTGATTTTATGGTTTTGTTATTATAATTATTTGATGAATCTAAAATTTACTTTGGTGTATGGTGTGAGTAATCAGATCTTTTTCAAAATGACCTCTTTGTCAAGCATACTACTTTAATATTTATTAGGGCAAATCTTCTCCATCCCATTGCTCTTCATTTTCAGAATTCTCTTGGCTATTTTTTAATGTTTATTTTTCCAGATGGGTTTTTTTTAAAAAATGAGTTTCTGTCTTGGTCTTTATCTATCTATCATCTATCTATCTATCTATCTATCTATCTATCTATCTATCTGGTTCACTGGGTCTTAGTTAGGCAGACAGGCTCCTTAGCTGCAGCTGGTGGGCTCCTTAGTTGTGGCATGCAAACTCTTAATTGTGGCATGAATGTGGGATCTAGTTCCCTGACCGGGGATCGAACCTGAGCCCCCTGCATTGGGAGCTCAAGAGTTTTAACCACTGTGTCACCAGGGAAGTCCCCAGATGGGTTTTTTAAATCACTTACAATTCTCATTGTAAACGTTTAAAACAGAATATGGAATAAAATATGATGATTTCATCTTATTACTTCTTACATCTACTCTTCTTCCCCAAAATAATGGTGGCTAAAACTTGTGAGTGTATGTGTCTAGAATGTTCTCTGTTCATTTACATAACTGTACAGACAGTCCCCAACTTACAATGGTTCAACTTAACAATGTTTCGACTTTACCATGGTGTGAAAGCAATACATATTCAAGAGAAACTGTACTTCACATTTTGAATGTTATATGCAGTACGACCCTCTCTCATTCTGAGCAGGAGCAGTGAGCTGAGCCACATCTCCCAACCAGCCACGCCATCAGGAAGGTGAACAACCAATACACTTACAACCATTCTGTACCCATATAACCATTTTGTTTTTCACTTTCAGTACAGTATTCAGTAAGTTACACGAGGAGAAAATATTTGCAAAGGAAGCAACTGACAAGGGATTAACCTACAAAATATACAAACAGCTCATACAGCTCAATATAAAAAAACAAACAACAAATCAAAAAATGGGTGGAAGATCTAAATAGACATTTCTCCAAAGAAGGCATACAGATGGCCAACAAGCACATGAAAACATGCTCAACATCACTAATTATTAGAGAAATGCAAATCGAAATCACAATGAGGTATCACCTCACACCTGTCAGAATGGCTGTCAGGCGTCAGAATGGCTGTCATCAAAAAGTCTACAAATAATGCTGGAGAGGGTGTGGAGAAAAGGGAACCCTCCTACACTGTTGGTGGGAATGTAAATTGATACAGCCACTATGGAAAACTGTAAAGAGATTTCTCAAAAAACCAAAAATAGAGCAACCCTACTCCTGGGTATATATCTGGAAAAAATGAAAACTCCAATTAGAAAAGATACATGCAAACCAGTGTTCACTGCAGCACTATTTACAACAGCCAGGACATGGAAGCAACCTAAATGTCCATCAACAGGTGAATGGATAAAGATGATGTGGTACATATATACAATGGAATATTACTCAGCCATAAAAAAGAATGAAATAATGCCATTTGCAGCAACATGGATGGACCTAGAGATTGTCATACTGAGTGAAGACAGAGAAAGACAAATATGATATCGCTTATATGTGGAATTTAAACAAAAATGGTACAACTGAACTTATTTACAAAATAGAAGTAGAGTCACATATGTAGAAAACAAACGGTTACCAAGGGGGGAGGGGGCGGGGAGGGATAAATTGGGAGATTGGTATTGACATATACACACTACTATATATAAAATAGATAACTAATAAGAACCTGCACAGGGAACTCTACTCAATACTCTGCAATGATCTATATGGAAAAGAATCTAAAAAACAGTGGATATATGTATAACTTTTACTTTGCGGTATAGCAGAAACTAACACAACATTGTAAATCAACTATGCTCCAATAAAAATTAAAAAAATAAGTTGCATGAGATGATCAACACTTTATTATAAAATAGGCTTTGTGTTAGATGATTTTTGCCTCACTGTGGGCTAATGTAAGTGTTCTGAGCATGTTTAAATTAGGTGACACTAAGCTATGATGTTTGGTAGGTTAGGTGTATTAAATACATTTTTCACTTAATGATATTTTCAACTTATGATGGGTTTATTGGAATGTAACCCCATTGTAATTTGAGGAAGATCTGTTAATGCTTTTGTATGCATTTTAACAAATGAAATCATACGATTATTAATGTTTTTCAATTTTTTAAACTGTATTTCAGAGAGAACTATCTCAACACAAAATGTTTTTTTCTATTTAAGATATCTATTTTATCAAGGTACATGCACTGCACATACACATGTATACACACACATATATATACACATTTATCATCAAGTGGGTGTGCATTTATATGTTTCTATATTGTTTTCCATGGCACACAAGGTTCTTCATAATGGAATCACCATTGTACAAACATCTTTTTGCACTTTTATAATCTTTTAGATTCTTAAAAGTGGAATTATTGAGCCATGGCATATGAACAGCTGATAAACTGCCAAACTGCCTTCCGAAAAGACTTTGAACATTTACACTCCCAGAAAAAGTACATGGGAGTGGCTGTTCATTCACTCACCAGTTTTTGAGAATCATTTGCTAACATATGGCTTCTACTTTGAATTTCCATAGAGAGAATCAATAGACTAACTGTTGCTTCTGAAGCCAATAAACAGAGAAAATTAGATTGAAGCATGTCATTAAGATGTACAAAAACAACTAATAGAATTAGTACACTCCAAATTACTAGCAGTGAGGTGTACCTTAGCAAACATGGATCATATTAGAGAGTATAAAGGAAATACTTCTGTACCATAAAAAGAAAACAGCAAAAACTCAGTAATGAAACTAAGACCAAATATTTTCTCATCAGAGTCAGTGTGAATGGGATGCCTACTTATTAGGTAAAAAAAAAAGAAAAAAAAGAAAAAAGAAAAAAAACTGAAACAAAATTCATACACTTAGTAACTCAGAAAAGTTAAAGGAATAGCAAAGCTATATGGCTATATCACACCAAAGAAAATCAAAACAGAATTAAGACTGAAATGAACTAAAGGTCTCTTCATTAAAATAAAATGTATGTTGCACAATGTATAAAGCCTTATGCAACAAATAAAGCACTGAAACGTATGAAATAAAAATAACTGGCAATACAAGTAGAAAATTGTAAAGAGAGACAAATACTTTTTTCTGAATTCTTCACATATTGAGATCAAAAGATCAAAATTAATTTGAAGAGGGTCTGAAAAATTCATGAGATTTTACATATATTTATGATGTATAATACATGTAATACATAATGTATTATACATAATTATATATAATACATAATTAGATTATATATATGATTTTATATTTGACATTCAGAATCTATCCATCCAAATGTCTCATATTTATTTATTTATTTTTAACACCTTTATTGGAGTATAACTGCTTTACAATAGTGTGTTAGTTTCTGCTGTATAACAAAGTGAATCAGTTACATATATATACATATATCCCCATATCTTCTCCCTCTTGAGTCTCCCTGCCACCCTCCCTATCCCACCACTCTAGGTGGACAGAAAGCACCAACCTGATCTCCCTGTTCTATGCAGCTGAACACAGCCTGAAAGGGGCTAATGGGCCACACCTAGCCAGGAAGGAGTCCGGAAAAACGTCTGGAACTGCCTAAGAGGCCAGAGACCATTATTTCGGGGTGTGCAAAGAGAGGGGATTCAGAGCACTGCCTTAATGAGCTGCATAGATGGGCGAAAGCCACAGCTATCAGCATGGACAAAAGAGACGGGCGTGAAACTCTAAGGCTGCTACTGCAGCCACCAGGAGGCCTGTGTGCAATACAGGTCACTAACCACACCTCCCCTCCTGGGAGCCTGTGCAGCCCACCGCTGCCCGGGCCCCGGGATCCAGGTCCAACTTCCCCAGGAGAACACAGCACACCTCAGGCTGTTGCAACGTCATGCCGGCCTCTACCACCAAAGGCTCTCCTGGCATTCCAAACCCCTCCCTCCCCCTGGCCTGACTGAGCAAGAGCCCCCTAATCTGCTGCCACTTTAACCCTGTCCTGTGTGAGTGAAGAACAGATGCCCTCAGGCAACCTAAATGCAGAGGCAAGTCCAAATCCAAAGCTGAACCCCGGGAGTTGTGCGAACAAAGAAGAGAATGGGAAATCTCTCCCAGCAGCCTCAGGAGCAGGAGATTAAATCACCATGATCAACTTGATCTACCCTGCATCTCTGGAATACCTGAATAGAGGAGGAATCATCCCAAATAGAGGAGGTGGACTTTGGGAGCAAAGATATATATTTTTTTCCTTTTTCTCTTTCTGTGAGTGTGTATGTGTACACTTCTTTGTGTGATTTTGTCTGTATAGATTTAATTTTACCATTTGTCCTAGGGTTCTGTCTGTTCATTTTTTGTTTGTTTGTTTGTTTTTTAGTATAGTTTATAGCACTTGTTATCACTGGTGGATTTGTTTTTTGGTTTGGTTGCTCTGTTCTTCCTTTCGTTCTTTTTTGTTTAATTACCTATTAATTTTTTAATTTTTAATAATTATTTTTTATTTTAGTAACTTTATTTTATTTTTTTTCTTTATTTCTTTATTTTTTTCTCCTTTTTCTTCTGAGCTGTGTAGCTGACAGGGTCTTGGTTCTCTGGCCGGGTGTCAGGCCTGTGTTTCTGAGGTAGCAGACCTGAGTTCAGGACACTGGTACACCAGAGACCTCCTGGCTCCACAAAATATAAAACGCCGAAAGCTCTCCCGGAGATCTCCATCTCAACGCTAAGACCCAGCTCCATTCAATGACCAGCAAGCAACAGTGCAGGACACCTTATGCCAAACAACTAGCAAAACAGGAACACAACTCCACCCATTAGCAGACAGGCTGCCTAAAACCATATTAAGGCCACAGAGACACCAAATCACACCACTGGACATGGTCCTGCCTACCAGAAAGACAAGATCCAGCTTTGTCCACCAGAACACAGGCACTAGTCCCCTTCACCAGGAAGCCTACACAACCCACTGAATCAACCTTACTCACTGGGGGCAGACACCAAAAAAACTGGAACTATGAACCTGCAGCCTGCAAAAGGATACCCCAAAAACAGTAAGCTAAGCAAAATGAGAAGACAGAGAAACACACAGCAAAAAAGAAGCAACGTAAAAACTCACCAGACCAAACAAAGGAAGAGGAAATAGGCAGTCTACCTGAAAAAGAATTCAGAGTAATGATAGTACAGATGATCCAAAATCTTGGAAATAGAATGGAGAAAATACAAGAAACGTCTAACAAGGACCTAAAAGAACTAAAGAGCAAATAAACAATGATGAAAAACACAATAAATGAAATTAACAATTCTCTAGAAGGAATCAATAGCAGAATAACTGAGGCAGAAGAACGGATAAGTGACCTGGAAGATAAAATAGTGGAAATAACTACCGCAGACTAGAATAAAGGAAAAAGGATGAAAAGAATTGAGGACAGTCTCACAGACTTCTGGGACAACATTAAACACACCAACATTCGAGGTTGGTCCCAGAAGAAGAAGAGAAAAAGAAATGGATTGAGAAAATATTTGAAAAGATTATAGTTGAAAAGTTCCCTAATAGGGGAAAGAAAACAGTTAATCAAGTCCAGGAAAAACAGACAGCCCCATACAGGATAAATCCAAGGAGAAACATGACAAGACACATATTAATCAAACTATCAAAAATTAAATACAAAGAAAAAATATTAAAAGCAGCAAGGGAAAACAGCAAATTACATACAAGGGAATCCCCATAAGGTTAACAGCTGATCTTTCAGCAGAAACTCTACAAGCCAGAAGGGACTGGCAGGACATATTTAAAGTGATGAAAGGGAAAAACCTACAATGAAGATTACTCTACCCATCAAGGATCTCATAGATTCGACACAGAAATTAAAAGCTTTACAGACAAGCCAAAGCTAAGAGAATTCAGCGCCACCAAACCAGTTTTACACCAAATGCTAAAGGGACTTCTCTAGGTAGGAAACACAAGAGAAGGAAAAGACCTACAATAACAAACCCCAAACAATTAAGAAAATGGTAATAGGAACATACATACTGATAACTACCTTAAATGTAAATGGATTAAATGCTCCCACCAAAAGACAAACACTGGCTGAATGGATACAAAAACAAGACCCGTAAATACAGTGTCTAGAAAAGACCCACTTCAGACCTAGGGAAACATACAGACTGAAAGTGAGGGGATGGAAAAAGATATCCCATGCAAATGGAAATCACAAGAAAGCTGGAGTAGCAATTCTCATATCATACAAAATAGACTTTAAAATAAAGACTATAAAAAGAGACAGACACTACCTAATGATCAAGGGATTCATCCAAGAAGAAGATATAGCAATTGTACATATTTATGCACCCAACATAGGAGCACCACAATACATAAGGCAACTGCTAACAGCCATAAAAGGGGAAATCGACAGTAACACAACCATAGTAGGGGACTTTAACACCCCACTTTCACCAATGGACAGATCATCCAAAATGAAATTAAATAAGGAAACACAAGCTTTAAATGATACATTAAAAAAGATGGACTTAATTGATATTTATAGGGCATTCCATCCAAAAACAACAGAATACACTTTCTTCTCAAGTGCTCATGGAACATTCTCCAGAAGAGATCAAACCTTGGGTCACATATCAAGCCTTGGTAAATTTTAGAAAATTAAAATCGCATCAAATATCTTTTCTGACCACAATACTATCAGACTATGTATCAATTACAGGAAAAAACCTGTAAAAATACAATCACATGGTGGCTAAACAATACACTACTAAATAATCAAGAGATCACTGAAGAAATCAAAGAGGAAATCAAAAAATACCTAGAAACAAAGGAAAATGAAAACACAACTACCCAAACCCTATGGGATGCAGCAAAAGCAGTTCTAAGAGGGAAGTTTATAGCTATACAAGCCTACCTTAAGAAACAAGAAACATCTCAAATAAACAACATAACCTTACACCTAAAGCAATTAGAGAAAGAACAACCAAAAAACCCCAAAGTTAGCAGAAGGAAAGAAATCAAAAAGATCAGATCAGAAATAAATGAAAAAGAAATAAAAGAAACAATAGCAAAGATCAATAAAACTAAAAGCTGTTTTTTTGAGAAGATAAACAAAATTGATAAACCATTAGCCAGACTTATCAAGAAAAAAAGGAAGAAGACTCAAATCAATAGAATTAGAAATGAAAAAGAAGAAGTAACAACTGACACTGCAGAAATACAAAGGATAATGAGAGACTACTACAAGCAACTATATGACAATAAAATGGACAACCTGGAAGAAATGGACAAATTCTTAGAAAAGCACAATCTTCAGAGACCGAACCAGGAAGAAATAAAAATATGAACAGACCAATCACAAGCACTGAAATTGAAACTGTGATTAAAAATCTTCCAAAAAACAAAAGCCCAGGACCAGATGGCTTCACAGGCAAATTCTATCAAACATGTAGAGAAGAGCTAACACCTATCCTTCTCAAACTCTTCCAAAATATAGCAGAGGGAGGAACACTCCCAAACTCATTATACAAGGCCACCATCACTCTGATACCAAAACCAGACAAGGATGTCACAAAGAAAGAAAAGTACAGGCCAATATCACTGATGAACATAGATGCAAAAATCCTCAACAAAATACTAGCAAACGGAAGCCAACAGCACATTAAAAGGATCATACGCTATGATCAAGTGGGTATTAGTCACGTAAAGCAAGCATTCTTCAACATACACAAATCAATCAATGTGATAAAACATATTAACCAACTGAAGGAGAAAAACCATATGATCATCTCAACAGATGCAGAAAAAGCTTTCGACAAAATTCAACGCCCATTTATGATAAAAACCCTCAAGAGAGTAGGCATAGAGGGGTCTTACCTCAACATAACAAAGGCCATATATGACAAACCCACAGACAACATCATGCTCAATTGTAAAACCTGAAACCATTTCCACCCAGTTCAGAAATAAGACAAGGTTGCCCACTCTCACCACTATTATTCAACATAGTTTTGTAATCAGTAATCAGAGAAGAAAAAGAAATAAAAGGAATTCAAACTGGAAAAGAAGTAAAGCTGTCACTGTTTGCAGATGATACTATACATAGAGAATCCTAAAGACACTACCAGAAAACTACCATAGCTAAGCAATAAATTTGGTAAAGTAGCAGGATACAAAATTAATGCACAGAAATCTCTTGCATTCTTATACACTAATGATGAAAAATCTGAAAGAGAAATTAAGGAAATACTCACATTTACCATTGCAACAAAAAGAATAAAATATCTAGGAATAAATCTACCTAAGGAGACAAAAGACCTGTATGCAGAAAACTATAGGACACTGATGAAAGAAATTAAAGATGATACAAACAGATGGAGAGGTATACCATGTTCTTGGATTGGAAGAATCAACATTGTAAAAATGACTATACTACCCAAAGCAATCTATAGATTCAGTGCAATCCCTATCAAACTACAAATGGCATTTTTCACTGAAAAATTTCACCGAAAAATTTCACAGTTTGTATGGAAATATAAAAGACCCCAAATAGCCAAAACAATCTTGAGGAAGAAAAATGGAGCTGGAGGGATCAGGCTCCCTGAGTTTAGACTCTACTACAAAGCTACAGTAATGAAAAGAGTATGGTACTGGCACAAAAAACAGAAATATAGATCAATGGAACACGATAGAAACCCAAAGATAAACCCACACACACATGGTCACCTTATCTTTGATAAAGGAGGCAAGAATATGCAATGGAGAAAAGACAGCCTCTTAAGTTGTGCTGGGAAAACTGGACAACTACATGTAGAAGAATGAAATTAGAATACTCCCTAACACCATACACACAAACTCAAAATGGATTAAAGTCCTGAATGTAAGCCCAGACACTGTAAAACTCTTAGAGGAAAACACAGGCAGAACACTCTATGACATAAATCACAGCAAGATCCTTTTTATTTATTTTTTTTTATTGCAGTATGCTGACCTCTCACTGCTGTGGCCCCTATCGTTGCAGAGCACAGGCTCCGGACGCGCAGGACCAGTGGCCACGGCTCACGGGCCCAGCCACTCCACGGTATGTGGAATCTTCCCGGACCGGGGCACGAACCCGTGTCCCCTGCATCGGCAGGTGGACTCTCAACCACTGGGCCACCAGGGATGCCCAGCAAGATCCTTTTTGACCTACTCCCTAGAGAAATGGAAATAAAAACAGAAATATACAAATGGGACCTAATGAAACTTAAAAGCTTTTGCACAGCAAAGGAAACCATAAACAAGATGAAAAGACAACCCTCAGAATGGGAGAAAATATTTGCAAATGAAGCAACTAACAAAGGAATAATCTCCACACTTTACAAGCAGCTCATGCAGCTCAATATCACAAAAACAAACAACCCAACCCAAAAATGGGCAGAAGCCCAAAATAGACATTTCTCCAAAGAAGATATACAGATGGCCAACAAACACATGAAAGGATGCTCAACATCACTAATCATTAGAGAAATGCAAATCAAAACTACAATGAGGTGTCACCTCACACCAGTCAGAATGGCCATCATCAAAAAATCTACAAGTGGGGCTTCCCTGGTGGCGCAGTGGTTGAGAGTCCACCTGCCGATGCAGGGGACATGGGTTCGTGGCCCGGTCCGGGAAGATCCCACATGCCACAGAGCAGCTGGGCCCGTGAGCCATGGCCACTGAGCCTGCACGTCTGGAGCCTGTGCTCCGCAGCGGGAGAGGCCACAGCAGTGAGAGGCCCGTGTACTGAAAAAGAAAAAATCTACAAGCAACAAATTCTGGAGTGCGTGTGGAGAAAAGGGAACCCTCTTGCACTGTTGGTGGGAATGTAAATTGATACAGCCACTATGGAGAACAGTATGGAGGTTCCTTAAAAACCTGAAAATAGAACTACCATACGACCCAGAAATCCCACTACTGGGCATATACCCTGAGAAAACCATAATTCAAGAAGAGTCACGTAGCGCAATGTTCATCGCAGCTCTATTTACAATAGGCAGGACATGGAAGCAACGTAAGTGTGCGTCGACAGATGAATGGATAAAGAAGATGTGGCATGTATATACAATGGAATATTACTCAGCCATAAAAGAAACAAAATTGAGTTATTTTTAGTGGGGTGGATGGACCTAGAATCTGTCATACAGAGTGAAGTAAGTCCGAAAGAGAAAAACAAATACCATATGCTAACACATATATATGGAATCTAAAAAAATTAAAAAATGGTTATGAAGAACCTAGGGGCAGGACAGGAATAAAGACACAGACGTATAGAATGGACTTCAGGACACGGAGAGGGGGAAGGGTAAGCTGGGATGAAGTTAGAGAGTGGCATGGACTTATATATACTACCAAATGGAAAACAGAAAGCTAGTGGGAAGCAGCCGCATAGCACAGGGAGATCAGCTCAGTGCTTTGTGACCACCTAGAGGGGTGGGATAGGGAGGGTGGGAGGGAGACACAAGAGACAGGAGATATGGGGATATATGTATATGTATAGCTGATCCACTTTGTTATAAAGCAGAAACTAACACACCATTGTAAAGCAATTATACTCCAATGAAGATGTTAAAAAAAATAAAATAAAGCTTGTGTTTCCTTATTTTTTTTCACTTTGGATGATCTGTTCATTGGTGAAAGTGGAGTGTTAAAGTCCCCTACTATGATTGCGTTACTGTCAATTTCTCCTTTTATGGCTGTTAGCATTTGCCTTAGGTATTGAGGTGCTCCTATGTTGGGTGCATAAATATTTACAGTTGTTATATCTCCTTCTTGGACTGATCCCTTCTTGGATGTAGTGTCCTTCTTTGTCTCTTGGAATAGTCTTTATTTTAAAGTCTATTTTGTCTGATATAAGAATTGTTACTCCAGTTTTCTTTTGATTTCCATTTGCATGGAATATCTTTTTCCATCCCCTCACTTTCAGTCTTCATGTGTCTCTAGCTAGGTCTGATGTGGGTCTCTTGTAGATAGCATATAGATGGGTCTTGTTTTTGTATCCATTCAGCCAATCTATGTCTTTGGTTGGAGCACTTAAACCATCTACATTTAATGTAGTTATCGATACGTATGTTCCTATTACTATTTTTTTTAATTGTTTTGGGTTGGTTATTGTGAGTCTTTTCCTTCACTTAGTGTTTCATGCGTCGAGAAGTTCCTTTAGCATTTGTTGTAGCGCTGGTTTGGTGGTGCTGAATTCTCTTAGGTTTGCTTACCTGTAATGGTTTTAATTTCTCTGTCAAATCTGAATGAGATCCTTGCTGGGTAGAGTCATCTTGGTTGTAGGTTTTTCCCTTTCATCACTTTAAATATGTCCTGCCACTCCCTTCTGGCCTGCAGAGTTTCTGGTGAAAGATCAGTTGTTAACCTTATGGAGATTCTTTTGTTTGTTATTTATTGTTTTTCCCTTGCTGCTTTTAATATTTTTTCTTTGTATTTAGTTTTTGATAGTTTGATTAATATGTATCTCAGTGTGTTTCTCCTTGGATTTATCCTGTATGGGACTCTCTGCACTTGCTGGATTTGATTATTTCCTTTCCCATATTCGGGAAGTTTTCAACTATAATTTCTTCAAATATTTTCTCTATCCCTTTTTTCTCGTATTCTTCTGGGACCCCTACAATCCGAATGTTGGTGCGTTTAATGTTGTACCAGATGTCTCTGAGACTGTCCTCAGTTCTTTTCATTCTTTTTTCTTTATTCTGCTCTACGGTAGTTATTTCCAATGTTTTATCTTCCAAGTCACTTATCTTTTCTTCTGCCTCAGTTATTTTGCTATTGATTCCTTCTAGAGAATTGTTAATTTCATTTATTGTGTTGTTCGTCATTGTTTGTTTTCTCTTTAGTTCTTCTAGGTCCTTGTTAAACCTTTCTTGTATTTTCTCCATTCTATTTCCAAGATTTTGGATCATGTTTACTGTCATTACTCTGAATTCTTTTTCAGGTAGACTGCCTAGTTCCTCTTCCTTTGTTTGTTCTGATGGGTTTTTACCTTGCCTCTTCATCTGCTGCTTATTACTCTGTCTTCTCATTTTGCTTATCTTACTGTGTTTGGGCTCTCCGTTTTGCAGGCTACAGGTTCATAGTTTCCGTTGTTTTTGGTGTCTGCTCCCAGTGGCTAAGGTTGGTTCAGTGGGTTGTGCAGGTTTCCTGGTAGAGGGGACTAGTGCCTGTGTTTTGGTGGATGAGGCTGGATTTATTCTTTTTGGTTTGCAGGACCACCTCCAGTAGTATGTTTTGGGGTGTCTGTTAACTTATTATGATTTTAGGCAGCCTCTCTGCTAATGGGTGGGGTTGTGTTCCTGTCTTGCTAGTTGTTTGGCATAGGGTGTCCAGCACTGTAGCTTGCTGGCCATGGAGTGGAACTGGCTCTTAGCATTGAGATGGAGCTCTCTGTGAGAGCTTTTGCCATTTGATATTACGTGGGGCTGGGAGGTCTCTGGTGGACCAATGTCCTGAACTTGGCTCTCCCACCTCAGAGGCTCAGGCCTGACACCCGGCCAGAGCATCAAGACCCTTTTGGGAAGTCTGAGGTCTTCTGCCAGCATTCAATACGTGTTCTGTAGGAGTTGTTCCGCATGTAGACATAGTTTTGATGTATTTGTGGGCAGGAAGGTGATCTCCACATCTTACTCCTCCACCATCTTGAAGGTGCCCATCGTATTTAATATTTGTAAGGCAGATATTGTTTGTTGTCCACCCACCCAGCAATAATCCACTTTTTTTTCTGGCTAACAGAAAGTCAATTTGAGCATCTTTAACAAAGTAGTATGAACCATGATGGGTCTAAGTTAAAGACAACAATTTGATTTCTAATTGCTAGTAATTATTAGGTGTGTGAGGTCAGAGGGAAGATACATTCAGGGCTTCTAGGAAATAATTTTATCCCTGATGTGAGACTTTTGGGAAGAACCCTTTTTTCTCCCTTATTTCTTTCAGACATTGTCTTGAGATAAAATGATACTTGGCATTGATGTAATCCAGTTGTCTTGGGTCCATGAGGATAAACACTGCCAATACAAGGATTTGGACAAAACATAAAGAGAAGAGTCTTTGTACTTGATGATATCACTGAACTGCAGAACCAACTTGGCAATCTCTACTTCTGAACTTCTTAAGTGAGATTAAAAATTGCTATTAAGCTACTTTCTATCAGCTCTTCTATTACTTGCAGTTGACATAAATAGAGACCTTATTCTCAGACCATAAAGCAAAACATGTGAGAATAAAGAAAGTAAAGGAGATAAAAACAACCATTTGGAATTTTTTAAACTCTCCCCTAAACAATTATTGAGTCAAATTTTGCTTTTGCAAATAATGTCTCGTAAGAATATTCCACATCAAAACCTATGAGATCAGACTAAAATCTATACAGAAGAAACAAGAAATGGTGAAAATAAAATGAATTATTCAGGATGTTTGAAAAAGCACACAAGATATACATACATAAGGATGGCAGAGTAGTCAATGTGGTGAATTGGAAAAAATTTCTAAAAATTAAGTGATAAATACAATTGCAATTCCTTTATATTGTTAATAAAGTGGAGATACTTGTTAGCATAATCAGGAAATAACTGTGCAGAATATCCTCTTTATTTCTTCTTTCTTGATTATAGGACTTATTTAAATCATAATTATGTATTTTTTGTTTTCTTTCTTTAGACAATTATATCTTTAATGTTTAAAAAAAGTGCATATACATGAAGATAGCATACTAACAGTGCATATTAACATACATTATTTGAAAATGTAATTCTTACTATAAACGTGGGAGTAAAATTTCTAGATCATTTTACAGATGACCTCTACAAAAGTAGAAAATTCACAATTCTTTAGTAATCTAATAGTTCAGCCTAAGTGATTTTATTAATAGAAGATGTTTTCTTGTTTATTCAACAAATATTCATCAAATATCTATTTGTTACAAGTTATCAGCCTAGGCAAATGGAAATAGAACAGGTACATGTACCTTTTTTGGTTATCCTCAAAATACAATAAATTCACAAGTATATGACTCATTATTCACAATTTTTAAATCATTTTTTTCCGGCACATTTTGGGCCCATTAAACCTGAAGATTCATGCTTTCTTTCATTTCATGAAACACACCTTCTATAGTAACTAATGTAATTTCTTCCTTCAATGTGTTCTGTTCCCTCCATGTACATGGATTTGCATTGTTTGTTCTTCTAATCTCGTCTCTTCTAATAACTTTTGGTGCTGCTTTTTTTCTAATAATGTTGTGGTGCTTTTCCTCTGTTTTCTCCGCTGCTGTTCTTTTTAAACACTTCTTGCATGTTACTGACTTGATTTTCTGCCAGATCTGCTCTCTTTTACTTCTAATTTGGTTTTAAGGTCCGTTATGGCTTTGTTTTCCTCTATAATTTCTTACTTTAGCTCTGCTAACGAAATATCATCTAATCTGTATGTTTTATAGAATTCATGGTATTTTAAATTTTTCTTGAGAGTGAGAAAGTTATAAGTGTTTTGTCTCCAGATTTTAAAAATATGTATTTATTTTTGTGCTCTTCGTCTTTTTGCTGAAGAAATTTTGCATAGTTCTAACATTGGTTATTTTGCTATCTTATCTTCACATCATTTAATTGGGCCGCTACTTGACACCAAACAGTGTGGTACAGGCTCCTGATTCCACTTCCTGTTTATCTGAAAATCACTTGAATAGTGCTTCTCTACCATAGCTACACATTAAAATCACTTTTTAAGAAAACAGAGATGCCTGAATCCCAGCCTAGCAAAATTAAATTTCAATTTTCAGGGGTAGGCCTCAAATCAGTCTTTCATGTCATTGAGCCAAAGGCTAGATATCATTGGTTCTTATTATTTGTTCACCTGCTTGAGAGTAGTAGTAATAGAACTGGGTCCAGGGGAAGCTGGAACTGAGAAACAGGCAGAGTGTATCATCTTTCCTCTATTTGCTGAAAGACTGATGCCTGGGCCACTTCCGCAAAGTGGTTACAGAGGACCCAATGGTATTTTGTTAGCTGTAGTCATCCGCTGCCGTCCAATGCAATTAACTCTCCTTTGACACACCTATTCCAATGCTCTGAGGTTACATAATGTCAGTAGTAGGCATCGTTAACAGACTTTGAGTGGCAGAAAAAACCTTAACAATCATGTATGCCCACGTGAGAAAACTAAGATGCCAGAGGGTTAAGATAGTTGCCCAGGGTATATGGATGGAAAGGGTGGGGTATGTGAACAAGAAGGGATATAATATATCAGACAGTTAAGTGCTTTATCAACGTATGTCAGCGACTACATTAAAATGGTATGAAAATGATCAGTTACCTACCCAGCATTCACTCTGCATTTTTCTCTTCTGAATAGCTTCCAGATTTTCTTTGAGATAACACCATTTCCCCCAATTCAACCCTAGTTTCAACATTCATCAAAAAATCTCCTTTCACTTGCCAAAGTAATTAGTTAGGGGATGGGCAGGAAACCAGGTACAAGCCAAGCAATACACAGCCTTCTCCTGGCTATACTCATTTGTTTCAGGTTGATTTTCTCAGAGCAAAGCTTAGCCCTTTTAAGTGGATGTGGGAGGCAATACTCTTTCTCTCACTCTCCTACTAGATATGAATGAGAAGTACATAACTCCTGTTACTTCCAGCAGGCAGACTGTGACCATCAGGGAAACCAGCATAAGGGCAGAGCATAAACACCAAAACAAATGGGAAGCAAGAGTGTTGGGGGAAAAATAGAGTGAGAGGCCCTGATTGAACTCTGCCCAACACTTCCCACTTCTGGACTTTTCAGTTAAAATAAGCCAATACATTTCCTTTATTGTTTAATTTTTGGGCTGAGTTTTGTCTCCCTTGCAACTGAAAGCATCATAACTGAATCAGATCTATTACTACTGCTGTTTCATAGAAGAAGAAATCACATGAGGCTGTACTGTACTGTCCAATTTAGTAGACACTAGCCACATATGGCTATTTCAATTAATTACAATAACTAAACTTAAAAATCCAGTTCCTCAGTTGTACTAGCCAGATATCAAGGGCTCAACAGACACATGTAGCTAGTGGTTATCTTACTGAACAGCACAGACGTAGAACACTTATATCATCTCAGAAAGATCTACTGGATAGTGCCAGTGAAGAATAGGCTCTCAAGTAATTAGTCCATAGTTACACACTTGTTACCTGGCAGAACTATTATTTGAACCCAAGTTTTAGGTGCCTAGAGGAGTATTCTATTATATTCCATTAAGTCCCTATGGTCAAATGTTGCTGACAATATGCATTACTAAGTAATGAAATTGGGCCACTTGTCTGATGTTTAAATTTTATCTCCAAATATAGCATAAATAAATGGTTCGTGAGACACGTTCACTCATGACCTGGGTTGCTTCATTCATGCTATGTAAATTCTTATTCATGCTGATTTTAGGTTGAGTTTCTAGTACTTTTATCACCAATGTTTGTATTTGTTGTTCTTGCCCAAAGTTATATCAGTGGCTAAACCCTTTTCCTAACACTTTCATTGTTACTGCTTTAATTTTTCTCAAGCTTCTTCATGGTTCTCCATTCCCTCATGAATCAGCTAAATGTCTGTCTTTGCCTTTTTACTTTCAAATACTTGCACATCAGAAAGCTTTCCCCAAGGTATCTGAGCTCTTCTCTTGACAGACACTGTGACATGAACAAAAAATAGTACAGACTCCTCCATGCATGTCTGAAAATGAATTTGACAAAGCTTATTAATACCAGTAGCCTTCTGGCCATTTTTAAATCTAAGCATTCTGTTCATTGGCAGTAAAGCTTATTTCTTTTTGATTTTCTTTTTAATAAATAACCTATTGAACATCTGAAGTGCTTGCTGGTTATCAAATTTAGAATTAATTGCACTGCATTTCTCCAGGCAGATTAATAAAGCTGCCTATTGCAGCAGAATTCGATTCTAATGGACATTTTGTGGTACTATTGAAAATAGTACTGAACACAAATGAAGTAAAGATTTCGTTTCAAGCATGACTAAGTTCACAGTCACATTAACTAATGGATAATTTGAGATTTTAATCTTTGCATCTCTAAAAATTCTTATTTTTATTATAAATGGTACATTCTAATTGCTTTAAAATATAAAATGCAGACATATAAGTTGTGTCAAAAATGCTTTCCTAAATCATTTCCTTAGGCAAATTTTATGTATATTCTACCAATTTTTACTCAATGTAATTTTTAAACTTTGATAGAAGACTTAAGATTTTGTATTACAGCAAAATGCACTAGGCATTGGTATTCAAGTACAGGAAGTAATGTTAATCCTGGGTTTTACCATGTTCTGTTATTTTGCTATCATTGGTTAGTTGCTTCATGGGAAACGGTGCTTCCGTAACAGAGAGCTCAATTAAGGTTAATTAGCAGAAAGGACTTGACATCCATGATTAATAACCTAACTGCTACACTAATGCACCATGGTTCTTGAACCATGCATCTAGCACCAGGTGTGATCTTGCTAGAGTAACTGAAGTAATAAAGTGTCTCTTCTATATGCTTATTCAGTAGAAATAATCCCTACGTGAGTCTTAGTTATATTTAAGATGATTTTGTCATTTACATTTGAATAATATTTGCTTCCCATTATATTATTGCAATGAAATGATGACAAGGATGTATGCAGAATCACTGTTGTGAAAGATATTTTTATACATATATATATATGTACACACACATATATATATGTACACACACACATATATATATAAACAAAAGGCCCCTTTATTTCTTACATCTTAACCTTAATTCACAGTCCTCTTTCTTCTGGCATTATATCTTTCAACAACACAGGGCTCCCAAATTAAAGAGAGGTATAACATAATGGGAGGCCAAGGAAGAGCAAAATGCATCTGAGTATATCTTTGGCCACACAACAAACATGAAAGCAAAATAAGATCCATTCTTGGCAGCTAGAGTTGCCCTGAGCATATATCCCTGTCATAAACATCTTGGCAATTTTACTTATATTCAACACATATTTTGGAGATCTCACCTTACTCTCAGAACATTTATTTTATCTGCCCTGGATCAGGGTGGATTCCTGAGCTAGCATTACAAATATTCAACTGAATGTGTGGTTACAGTCAGGACCGTGGAAAAAACAACAGCTTGGAAATCCAAAGATCTGGGTCCTAGGTGGGTAAACTATGGGCAAATTTCCTTTATAGAATGCAGAAAGCAATAATAACCTTGTCTGTCTTGTTTACTACTGTGTGCTTGTAACTTAGAACAGTGTCTGGAACGTTGGAGGTACTCAATAAGTACTAAGTGAATAAATGAATGACATGAGAGGTACGGACCATGCCATCTTCCAGGTCTAACTGTAATGGTTTCTATAGCAGTCCTACTGTGTGCTATGACTGTATTAATCATACCTTTTTTGAATCTTCTTTTATTGTAATACAAAGAAAAATACAATATACACTATGGAATTCTTTAAAGAAATAAATGTTTAAAACGCATGTGAAAACACTTGTAAATTTAAAAGCATAATACCAGTGTTAGTCATTATTAGATCATCTATCTGGACACATCTTATTTTGATCATCCTACATTTCTAGGCATTTAGAGACAATAGTGAAAGATGTTTTGCTGAAGAAAGAAAGATTATAACTAGAGCCAACAATGTAGAGAAAACAGATGCTTAGTGGGATAAAAATGTAAATACAATGGTGATAAATTTTTTTTTGTTGTGACCAAATGAATGTATTTATTCACTAAGTAAATCTGTGCAAAAGCTTTCAGCTTCAACATTGAAATGTATATACCACAACCAAATGTTTGGCTGATATCAGAATATATCAAAAACACTCTGAAGAGTCTCAGTGACAATTTTACTACTAATTTTCCACACAAGAATCCACCACTATCAAAAACCAAGAAACAAAAAAGCCAGACTCCTTAATACTGCTTACAGCAGGTCTCCCTGAAGTTGAACTCCTGGCTTGTGAAGTCGCCCCATTCTGTCCTAGTGTAGATCCTACACCTGAATCTTGGACTTGAACTTCATCTCTTCAGGGAAGTCTTTCTTCAGCCCCTCCTGCTAGAGGGTATTTCCATTCCTAAAATGCCTCCAGTACTTGGTAACACACACCCATGGTTTTTGAAAGGAGACACAGCTATTTCTTGTTAAATAATTAGTGTGTTTTCCCTGTCCCTTGAATAACTAGCCTCACTTCAAAGGCAGAAACCATTACTCATAGATTTATGCTGTCCCTCTCAAGCCGTAACAAGGTTTTACACATTAGATGTCTAACAAACACATGTTGATTTTATTTGTGAACCCAATACAAAAGCACAGAGTATTAGAGTTAAAAGGGATACTACAGGTATCACCAGGTTTCAAAATTTTGAAATTAATGCCTTTAGGAAGGCCCCGTGTCTCCAAGTTCACCAGAGTCCCCACCACTTTTGTGTAACCCGCTTGCTTGGTCTCTGAGGCATTCACAGCTGTCATCATGGATTGACACCCATGAGAGACTGTGCTCCAGAGGCCTTTGCTGAATTGCCTGAAATGACAGTGAATCACCTTAATGACACTGCCAGGCCTAATCCAAAGGTCTTACTTTATCTATTTTTTTCAGAGCTCTTTCATTACAATATGTTACCTCCTCAAGTGGCTTTTAACCTAATAATTCTTTTTTCTATGCCAACCTGCTTCCTGCCGCCAAATTCAGCTGTTATAATAAAGGTCAAAGTCAACTGATTCAAAATTAGATATATTAAAGGGCTATTTGTGAGTGCACAGTACAAATTATAAATAATTATTTATTATAGATATATATAGAGTTTGATATGTTAACCTTCAAAAGATATTTTCATAATAATGCAGAAGAATGAATCTGGAATCATGAAATGTTTAAGTATCAGTAATAAGCTAACAACAAAAAACTTTTTATAAGACATAAATTATAACTGAATGGGATCTTTAAATCCACTCTGTGTAAAAATTCCTGGATCATGCTTTAAAATATTTTCAAATTTCCTCTAACTCCTAAGAAAAGGCTCCCATGTCATCACTTTGTCCCTTCACCTTTTCCAGATGTTTAAAAATGAAAATAACAGATGTTTGCTTGCAGGGTAGAGACACCATAGTCAAAAGCATTTAACAAGATGGGGTAGGGGGAGAGGTTATTACAGGCTTACTCAAAAAGTGGAAAAGTTATATATGAACTTTGGTATCCATCCCACAGTCTAATACAAATCTAATACAATCTATTTTATAATTTAAGCGATGTTTTTATACAGCTTGTTTTTATACTTATGCAATTTTTCCCAATGACATAATCATTCTGTAGATAATTTTGTAATCAACACAATGTAATGTTTGTTTGAAGAGACTAATTGAAACATCTAAACTAATGCATTTTTTCCTATGGTAAGCAGAGCATTTCTGGAATTTATCCTTTTAAAAATTAGTTAAAATATGAGAAAAAACCAAATTTTATCTCCAGTCCTTTCTTGAGGAGGCATATGCTGTTTTTATCTTTTCATTACTATGTTATCATGCAGAGAAAGAAAAGATAAATAAGGTCATATATGTCAGTGACACAGTTAATATGTTTATAAAAAAATGAAAATATGGGAGTGAATGTTCTTAAGTAGAAACATGTATATAAACTGGAAAATAATTTTGAAGAAAAAGCATGTTTGTGGGCTAAAAAGAATAGCAGTGAAACCATTTCAGAACTATTTTTAGCAAAAGCTCAATCAACGGGGGGAGGGGGGGCGGGAGTTGCAGGTAACACAATCCTGCAGAACCTGGACATCTTGAGGAAGTCAAAAGTAAACCACACAAACCACAAAGGAAAAGATGCACAGCGAAGGAAGAGAGCTGCTAAAGCAGGCAGGTCACTTGCTCTACACAAAGCCTTTGAAGCATGAGCATTAGGAAAACAGGCCACCTATTGTTTCTATACAAGCATCCTGATTCAGGCACCCTTTTGCAGTCTCACGTTGACCTTACATTTTCCTACATCTATAGAAAATAGCAGCCCCCACCGCTCTGTACCCAGTGACCCTGCTTCATCTTTCTTAACACCACTTGTCACCACCTGACATGTTTATCTGTAAACTGTCTACTAGAATATAACCTTCACAAGGTCAGGGTTTGCTGTTTTGTCCCTCAGGCCTAGAACCGTGCCTGGCGCATGGGAGGCGTTCCGTAAGTATTTGCTGAAAGCATGTGCATTTAGGTACTGATATACTTTCCATGTGATTGATTGTATTTTTGATAATCCTGCTGAATAAGCATTTATTTCTTTTGTTACTGAATTACAGACAATGTTACAACAGATACAATTTAATGTGGTATTTAGCTTTAAAGGCAGAAACTCATATCCATATACTGTCTTGACCTAAAAGAATTTACTCTGAGCTTCGGATTCATCTAAGTCCCTCCTTGGGTTAACTCAACATCTGGTGACCTGGAACTAGACTGATGATTGGAGGAAACCAGCTCTCTTGACTATCCTGGAGGGATAACTGGGTGTTTGATATTTAGCTTAATTTTATATGTAGTTCATTTAGATGTTTGTACTACAAGAGGAAATATTTTACTATTTTTTTAAAACAAGCAGGAGGATCATAGTCAGAAGTGTTGGATATACGTGATAAATCAGCAAAGAAAATAGCTCAGCACTGAGTGATGAGGGCTCTTAAAATGCATACTTTCACGTGTATGTGTGTGTGTGTGTGTGTGTGTGTGTGTGTGTGTGTGTGTGTGTGTGTGTGTGTGTGTGTGTGTGTGTGTGTGTGTGTGTGTGTGTGTGTGTGTGTGTGTGTGTGTGTGTGTGTGTGTGTGTGAGAGAGAGAGAGAGAGAGAGAGAGAGGTGTTGTGTGTATGTTGGGTGCACAAACTTGAAGATATAATTTCCTCAAACTCTCTAAAGAGGTATATTTTTCACACTTCTAACATATCTCCTTTGTTGCAACAATGTGGAGTCCTAAGTTAGGAAGACATAAACCATCATCTAATCATTTTCTTCTCCTTTCTTTCTTTCTTTCTTTCTTTTTTCACCCATGGAAACTTTAGCTTAGAAAAAATAATCTTATGAGGAGTCAAAATCCAAATAAAGTGGAATATGAGCCCAAGGCATCTACCTAGTCAACATCTCCCATCCTCTACCACCCCCAATAGTACACCCTGAACCTGAATACTCCAGAGAGCCCAGTTTCAAACCTAGTGATCTAATCCATAACCTTATTTGATGTGACGCTTCAGTACCATCGTCTCGACCATTTTGACTCTAATATTTACTTGATCTCCTTGAGTTGCCCTATTCAGTTATATCAGATCATTTAAAAGTTTTACCTTCTGTTGAACTGGAATCCACCCATTAGCATCCACCTTTGAGCCCTAGTTTTGTCCACTACTAGAGCATAATGAAGGAAGTCCAATGCCACATCTATGGTATCATGCGCCCTCATTCCCACTTAAGCATCCCCATTTCCTTCAGATATTTATAGTGTGAAACAGCTTGGGTTTTACCTACCACCTTAGCCATTCTCATTTGCATATACTCAGGTTTGATACTTGCCTCCTGAGGTCTGATGCCCAGCACTGATAAAGTACAACAGGTTAAGTTCCAAAACATTTAGGTAGAACAAGACAATCACTTCCCTTTTCTGTCTGCATATGCAGCCTAGGACAGGATTAACTTTTATGAAACTGCATCGTAGGACTGTTCTGCACCTAAGAGAGACACCTCCATCCTGCTTTTCTTCAGGTGAACTTTGGCTTTAAGTAGAAGTTTTTGTACATATCCTGTAAGTTTCAAGTTATTAAATCTTGCCTGTTGTTGCAGACTGTTGAAAATTCCTAGCCTCAGATCTATCAATGAATGAATAAGATATCCAGTTCCATTTTCTGTGATTTACCAATCCGATAATTTGATAATTCTAGAAAAAGACAAAGGCAGAGTCCAGCAGGTCATTTCTAGAGACTTTCTTCTAAATTGACATTGACTAATTAGTTAGCATTTAAAAATTTTCATTGTTCAACCAGTTATGAATCCACCCAATTCTGCTATTACTAGTTCACAATCATCTGACATGCTCAGATAAATGAGTGATAAATGTTTAAGTTGAAATCAAGATACCCTTATTACAAGGCTAATTAATAATACCAGCTACAAAAACAAAAACAAAAGATGACAGTCCTCTCTGTGAGCTCTCTGCTGCCTTCTACTGGGAACATTTTTTACGTAATGAGTGAAAAATCATATTTTGAAAAATCTGCTGTGGTATTTTGCTTAAGATTAATGTCAACTACACTGTCCTATTTTTCATGGAATTTTAGTATATGTTATGATTGCTACTTAATAACAACAAAGCTTGCCCTTAATTCTGACATCTTTTTTCCCCTGAGAACTCAAAACTCTGATGTTTTATTTCACCTGTTTTCACATTCCTGGAGGGTGACTTTTATATTCACAAAACACAAACTACGAATGATGGCAACTGTCACTTATAGTCTAGGGTTATAAAAATTCCCTAACTTATTTTAAATGCCCAGGATAAATGTAAAGAACAGTATCAGCAACAATATCACACAACGCTTGCCTTTGACAGGAGTGTATTTCTACCTCAAAACAGGTAATATATTTAAAAATCCTTTTAATAATAATATTCCCCCTGGTACTCGCATATAGCTGTTACTCTGACACACAAGTCTGGCCAAAAGAACTCAATGGTCAAAGGAAATTATGTCATTCCGGCCAATATACAGGCTGATCCCCGATTATCTTTTCACAGTAAAAATGTTACTGCCTACTTCATTGCTTTGACATCCAGGAAATCTCACTTTGACTTTGTTACCACATAAGCCCAATGTCTCTCCCTCTGTTGCTCTTGCTTTTTCTCAAGGGACTGTTTGTCAGGTTTCATTTGTAACATCCTGACTTTTGAGGTCAACTGTCTCTGACAACCATTTGAGTAGTAACACTAATACAATTCTTTTCTTACTTAGTATCATTAAACTTGTATTTGTATATTTGATTTTCTAAAATCAAACAGCTGGCACTGAGCTCTTAAAGTTTTAATTGTATTGTTGTCAAAGAATAATAAATTAGAGAGGAAGATGGATGCTACAAAATGGCAAAGAGAAAGGAGTAAAGCACTTTATACAACTGATACCTCCTTAATTATGCATGTTTTGGACCATATATTTTAAATGGATTAAGAAAAACTACATCAGAGTCCCAGGGTGCTTATTAAAAAAAGTAGATACAGGGTTCTTCCCAGGCCTGCCTCTGAAGACCTGTTATTCATATTCACACACCATCACATTAGACAGAGTCATTTTTAAATGAATCATCTGGAAAATAATTATTTTCCACACACACCCACAATTTATCTATTAATTTAAAATTTAGAATTTGATATATTGGAGTTTCTTGAAATAGACTATTCACAGACTGGTGAACTTGGCAGCAGCCTGGAATTCTTTCCGACATCTCACAGGGGGAAATTGGCTAGAAAAGGAGGACAGCTTGGAAGCACCTCAGTGAGGCGTTACACCTGTGGCCTCTGGGACAGAGCTTTTTCTATGGAAATGGCCAAAAGGGTGAATATCGTGATGGTTGAAAGTGTAATGCAGCCTCCTAAAAAACAGCTGTGATATTATCATTTGTTGGGACAATTTCCAACACAGGCCACCTAAAAATCTGATCATTTTTTTAATCCATAATTATCAGGTTGGAGAAAACACTGTGCTAGGCCTTGAATGTTAGAAAACAATAAAGCTCAGAGTCTCTTTCCTCAAGGATTCATAGGCTAAGGGGGCAAAATCAAGCATTTGATTCTACTTGGACAATCTTTAAATAGCAAGACATTAACCTTCTGATCTGAGTTATCTCACTATTTTGTAGGCCAAATCTAGAGGTGGTTTACCTCCAGGGAAATTCTGAAAAACCAAGCGTTGAATTTTCGGTGTCTTATAAATAATGCCTATCTTACCAGTGCATGTCAGAGTCAAGAGGTGCTTCTCATGGCATCTGGAAGCCTTTAGTATAAATTTTCCTGTTTTTTTCCCCCCTAAAATGAAGAAAGGCCTTATTTGGTATTTCAAAATTTGACGTTGTTCGTCACACTTTTCTACTATTATCCTGGCTAATTACAAGCCTGCCTCGAGCCCAAGAGTCATAGGTTTAAGTTTTATTAAGAAATGCTGTAGAGGATAGGAAAGTGAACAAGAAGGCTTGAGTGGGTGGCCAGAGCCCTGGTTCTATCTCTGTTCCATCCCTTACTGATTGGTGGTCTTGGAATGACACTTCCATTCTGAGACTCTGTTCTCATCTCTGAGTGTGCACCAGATCATTTCAAAGGTAACTTTAGGGACAAACATTCAAACATTGTCTTGAGAAGCTTAAAATCAGAGAACCTGCTCCCGCTTCATACCATACCTGCTGGTATCGTATCAACAGGCAGAGAACTAAAAATACTGCTTTTAAAAATAATTATGAATTATTAAACATGAATTAAATTAAATTAAATTTGAATTAAATTAGAATTAAATTAAACATGAATTAAGTCTAAACAAATGTGCATCTTTTCCTTGTATAAACAAACTTTCAACCATTCTATTCTTTTCTCCACATTGTATTTCTCTTAACTTCTGAATCTTTTTCAGGATGGATAAAACACTATCACACCTATTTCTAAAATAATTTTGTGAGTTTCACAATTGCTCTCAGTCCATAAGATGTCAAGTAGAGTGATGAGTGATTTCCAAATTTTCAGATCCGGAGACGTAAGCACCAAAATGCAAGGTAACCTACCTATGTATGTTGAAGATATAAATTGAAAAGCTAAAGTAATAGAGATTATACACACAAAATGCACACTGACCTAAATAAAACAGAACATTTTGTGGACTGGACTTCTATTAAATCTACTTAGCAGCTTTCTTCAATTTTATTTTTTGTTGGAGAAAAGCATAGATGCATGAATAGTTTATTTTTATAGTCCTCTTAAAGCTAATAAAATCTAATAAATGTTTCAAAAATTGGGGGAAAGGGAGAAGTGAATGAATCCTTGTTTTTCTTAACTTCCTTAAGCTCCAGTTTCCTTATCTACAAGATAAAAATAATACTGCTGGGCTTCCCTGGTGGCGCAGTGGTTGAGAGTCCGCCTGCCGATGCGGGGGACATGGGTTCGTGCCCCAGTCCGGGAAGATCCCACAGGCCGCAGAGCCGCTGGGCCCGTGAGCCATGGCCGCTGAGCCTGCGCGTCTGGAGCCTGTGCTCCGCAACGGGAGAGGCCACAACAGTGGGAGGCCCGCGTACCGCAAAAAAAAAAAAAAATAATAATAATAATACTGCTACCTACCTCATGGACTTGTGATAATGTGAATAAAGCCCTCTACCCGCTACCTGGTAGGCATTAATGGCTTACTTATGGGTTTCCTAAGCTGACCACGATGCTTGTTACTAAATGCATTTTATCTCTTTTCATTCTGCCATGTTTAATTGTATGATATTTATTGTGGGATGTGGATATTTATGCTTATTTTACAAGTGAAAAAAAACCAGAATCAGAACTTAAGGTTGTTTTCCAACATTACACAATGCAAGATGGTTAAGGTAGGAAATTACCTCAGGTCTCCCTGGCTTTAAGCATGTGCTTTTTCTGCTGCATTACACTGTGTCTTCTTGTGCCCTGATCCAAATGTGTGAGCCTTAAAACGTTTGAGCTCACGGGGGAACTTTGAGTTCGTAAATCTACATAGTAGAATCATATCATTGGTTTTTTATGCATGAAAACTAAAATTTACTGAGATTTTGGAAAACTTATGCGTCTTCTGTATCAAAATAAATTTTAGTTTTCAAAGTAATCTTTGGGGTGTGGACCAGTGTTCTCCTTCCATCTGACCAGAGTATTATGAAACTGCCAACTCACTAGTGACCCAAGTCAATTTGTCTCACTATCTGAGTCCCTTCCTTCCTTCATCCCTTCCTCAAAATACTGTTTTAACCAGTTTTTTAATTTACCATATTCACTTTTGGTTGTTTCCAAGAATGAAATTATCCCATAAAGATCAATACTCGCCAACTTTAAAGATATTCAAAAGAACATAAATATACTAAAAGCATATCTATATGAATTGACCCTAATATTATTTTGTAAAATGACACATTTCAGAATAGATGCAAAGTTTGTTCATTCCTTCCTTCCTTCCTCCCTCCCTTTCTTCCCTAGCACTATTTTTAAAAGAACATATCATTGAATTTAAACACTCTGATCTAGTATATTTGTTGAAAATTTTGATCTATTTCAACAAATATTTATTGAGTACCTACTGTCAGGCATTGTTCTGAGTTCTTGGGATGTATGAGTAAACAAAACAAATCCTGCCCTGGTGGAGCTTAACATTCTGGTGAGAGGGTGACAGAAACAGAAAATAAATATAACATATAAACAATACATTATTTTAGAAGGTGCTAAGTGCTATGGGAAAAGAGAAAAAAATAGAGCAGGTTAAGAGGGTTTGAAAATAGTGGAGTAGAGGGCAGACTGCAAATGTCTATAGAGCAGTCACGGTAGGCCTCAGTAAGAAGGTGGTATTTTTGTAAAATTTGAAGGACGTAAGGACATAGCTTTCTAGAGGAAGAGAGTCTCAGGAAGAGAAAATAGCTAGTGCAAAGTTGGGAGTGTACCTGGTTGGATTTGAGACACAGTAAGGATGCTAGTGTGGCTGGGACAGTGAGGTGTACAGAAGCAGAAGAGCTCAGAGAGGAACTGGCAGGTCATGCGGGACGTTGCAAGCCAGTTTAAGGAATGCAGCTTTGACTCTGTGTGAAATGGAGGCCAATGCTATGTTTTGAATAGAAATATAACATGACAAGACTAACTTTTTAAAAATTCCTCTGGCTGCTACATTGAGAATAGACTGTAGGGGTAAAGGCAGAAAGAGGTGGGGGGCAGGGGTACCAGTTTGAAGACAAGAGATAATGGAACAGGGTGGTAGCAATGGTGGTAAGTGATCATGTATATCAGTGGTCCCCAACCTTTTTGGTACCAGGGACTGGTTTCATGGAGGACAATTTTTCCATGGACCGGGGGTGGGGCAGGGGGATGGTTCAGGCAGTAATACGAGCGATGGGGGGCGGCAGATGAAGCTTCTCTCACTCACCTGCTGCTTACCTCCTGCTGTGCAGCCCAGTTCCTAACAGGCCAGGGACCGATAACGGTCCACATCCTGAGGGTTGGGGACCCCTGATGTATACGGCTTTGTACCTTTTATACAGCTTTTAAATTCAATTAGCCTCTTTAGAAAGCATGCAGACCATGTCAGTCATAACCACAGACATGCACAAGAGCTGATGTACAATAAGGATCTAATAAATATATTCTGGATAGAAAAATGAGTTTTTAGAAATAAAACTAGCTATTACTTACCTAGTACATAATCTCAGTATTTTACACATAATTTTCAAGTAAAGCTCAACTCATCCCTATGAGGTTGCTACTATTATGACACCTACCATATTGATGGGGAAACTGAGGCACAAGGTGGTTGTAAAACTCATCCAAGCCCAGGAGGTGGCAGAGCAGAGATGAGACTGAGCAATCTGGTCCCAAGACACCTGCTCTTCACACTATGCAACACTGCTTCAAAGAAGTAAGTTATAATTCACTATAATTCATGGATTCAAAAATTGGAGTTTTTATGCTTGGCATACATTCATTTTCATAACTGCAGAAGCATGATAGGTAAGGTACACACAGACACTAAGATGAAACATACTTTCTTTGAGAAATTAAGTCACCCACATTAAGAAAATCTGAAATGTGCCATAAAAAGCAGCAAATTGTTAGTGATAGTCGAAATTGTACCTTTTATATTTATTCAGTTCTGAAATATGTTGGAGTAGAAAATGTACCATGAGCAATTTGTTGTCTGAAACACTAAAATGGCTTTCTGGCAGACTAAGATAATACATCTTCTCAGTGTAATATTTTATTTGAATGCGTAGAATTGTTGCATTTAAACTTAGTAATGCTACATTTTTCCAACTCGGTGGTGCATATTTTGAGATATATGACTGAAGAATCCAATTATACACCTCAGGAAAAGGGCACAATGAACAGCCAAAAAAAAGGGCTTTATTTAGAAATACAGCACACCAAATTTTTACCTCTAAAGGGGAAAAAAAATAAAGGCACATGATTGAGGATTAATGAACCATATGCAAAATTTACTGAATAATTTATTTGGTAAAATAAAGGGAACACATGAAAGAGGCATGTGAAAAATCAGTATTGTCATTTCTGCAGTGTTTAATATTGTAGTAAAATTGAAATACAAAAGAGGTTGTGAAGTTGCTTAAGAAAGACAATTTTAACAGTGAAGAGTAATGAACAAACATGCTTATGTGTTTTTGATAGCACAAGGCTGTCATGAACTCCTTCAGGCCCCTACAATATTAAGAAATCGCTAGGAAGAAGATTTCTTTGTCTAGAAATCAAGTTTAAAAATATACATAGGGCTCAAGAATCATGTAGAGGCCCTGCTAATGTTTGAGAATGTCAAATTTTTGATTTTTAAATATATACCTTTTCACAAGCACACTATGTAGTCAGGAATATATATATGTGCCTTGCCTTACCAATTAAATGAGATCCTGAAAGTGTCTCAAGAGAACACTTTCCTCCATTGTTCTAACTCAGATTTTCATCTAAATGATAAAAACAATTCACTCAGAACACTTCTATGCATGGTCCGTGTAGCTTCCCAAATGATGACAGAAAAGTAATCAAAGACAGTCAGATATCACATTTTTTGCACACTTATCAAGACAAAGTGAACCTCATTCAAGGAGCCCCTCAGCAATAGGAATGTTGAACATTCAGAATTGCTGGGCACTTAAGAAGATGGAATCCAGAACCTCTGCTACCCAGAAATTATGGAAATTTGCTCTCACAAATTGCCTGATTAAAGACTTTAATCGAAAGGAGACAGCTTCAGAAGTTGTTATGAATCACTTCCAGGCTTGATTTCAACACCTTCACAAATATTCCTTAACTATCTAATTTTTGTCAAGAAATATTCAAGGCTGTGGGTGGAGGAATTTAAAGATGAATAAAATAGTCTCTGCTCTCAAGGAGTTTATTTAGTCAATCAATATGTAATGTCCCCAGGCACTGTTCCAGGACTGGGGATGTAGCAGTGAACAAGATAAATAACTTGGCTTTAAAGAGTTTACATAATAATGGTGCTGGCAATAAACAAGTAATTAAATAAATAAATAAATACTGGTAACATGTCATTTCAGGTGGTGAAAAGTGCAATGCTGAAAAATAAAGCAACTTTAGGGGAGAATGATGGGGACAGAGGGGTTCCTGCTGGAGATGTGGCTGACAAGGAGAATGTTTCTGAGAATGTGGCACCTTCACCAAGACCTGATTGAATTTCAGGAGTGAGCTGTGGGAAAATACACAAAAAAGGAGAGTTCCAGCCCTTAGGTAGGATCCACTTGGGATGCCTGAGCCCAACAAGAAGGCAAATGTGCTAGAATAAAGTGAGTAAAGAAGGGAAAGAAAAGGCTGTGAGGTTGGAGAAGTCACCTGGAGCCAGGTGATACAAGGTCATGGTAAGGGTATTAGATTTTGCCATAAGTGGGAAGAAAAGTCATTCTCAGGTTAAATGCAGGGAATGACATAATCTGACTTATGTTTTATAAGATCATTCAGCTTGGAATATATTTTTAAGGTGGAGTCAACAGTGCTTACTGATGGACCGAAGTGAAGTGTGGGAGAAAAAGAGAAATCAAAGGTAACATCTATGATGTTTGAGACACTGGTTGACACTGGGTATCATGTACCCAGATCGGAAACAGTATGAGAGTTGCTGTGTTGGTAAAGGAGATCAGACTTTATCAGCCTTAAGTCTGAATGTGGTAAGTTTGAAATGCCTATTAGACATTAAAATGGAGATGTCCAAGGAAGCCACTGGGTATACTGTGAGAGCTACAGATATAAATTAGGAAGTCATAGTGTAAGGATGAAATTTAAAGCCTTAAGACTGAAGGAAATTTCTCCAGCACATGAGTGTAGATAGACATGGGCTAGAGGTCTGAGCCCTCACTGTTCAGATGATAGGAAAATAATGTGAGATCACAGCAGCTAAGGTAGAAGTAGAACTAAGAAAATATCCATGGATATTGAAAGTTGTTCTAAAGATGTATTGCTGTGCAACAAACCATCCAAAAATTTAATGGTGTAAAGTGGCCACCATTTTATAAGCTCATGATTCTATAGGTCATCAATTTAGGGAGGACAAACTAGGAATGGTTTGTCATGTCTGGGAACTCAGCTGGGCTGGCTCAGATAAGTGGGTATGGCTACAGCCACACATCTTGGGCCTCAGTTCTCTACCTGGCCTTTCTACATGCAAGTTTGGACTTTCTCACTTCATAGTGGTCTCAGAGTAGTCAAATATCTTGGTCAAACTCCAAGAAACCAAACTAGAAGCTTCCATTCCCTTAAAGATTGGGCCCTAAATTGGCAGTGTTCCTTCTGCCATAATCTTTTGTTCAAATCAGTATTCACATTCAGCTCATATTCACTTAAGAGGAATACACCCCACCTGAGTATAAACTGTTTAAACTACCATGCCAATTTCTCACAGTTATTAACTATTAAAAAATAGTCATTTCCTGAACCACCAATGTATCAAAGCATAAATTAAGAGAAAAATTATCTTTAGACAAATAAAAACACAACATACCAAAACTTATGGGGTACAGCAAAAGCAGTTCTAAGAGGGAAATTTATAGCTACAAACACATTCCTCAAGAAAATGGAAAGACTGCAAATAAACAACCTAATTTTACATCTCAAGGAACTGTAAAAAGAAAAACAAGCTAAGCTTAAAGTTAGCAGAAGGAAGAAAATAATAAAGATTACAGTGGAAATGAATAAAATAGAGAATAGGAAAACAGAAAACACAAAGGTGTTCACCAAACTAAGAGTTGGTTCTTTGAAAAGATAAACAAAATTGACAAACCTTTATCTAGACTCACCAAGGAAAAAAGAGAGAAAACCCAAGCCAACAAAATTATAAATGGAAGAGGAAACATTATAACTGATACCACAGAAATACAAAGGATCATAAGAGGGTACTATGAACAGTGATATGCCAACAAACTAGACAAGCTAGAAGAAATGGATAAATTCTTAGAAACATATACCTTACCAGACTGAATCAGGAAAAAAAAATCTGAATATACCAATTACGAGTAGGGGGACTGAATCAGTAATCAAAAATCTCCCAATGAAGAAAAACCAGGACTAGGTGGCTTCATTGATCAATTCTACCAAATATTTAAAGAAGAATTAATCTCAATCTTTCTCAAACTCTTCCAAAAAGAAGAGGAGGAACACTTCTAAACTCCTTTTGTGAGGCTAGCATTACCTTGATACCAAATCCATAAAAGACAATACAAGAAAAGAAAACTACAGGCCAATATTCATGAAGAATATAGATATAAAAATTCTTAATAAAATACTAGCAAACTGAATTCATGAGAATATTAAAAGGATCATTCACCATAATCAAGGGGATTTATCCCTGGATTGCAAGGATGGTTCAACACATACAAATCAATAAATGTGATACATCACAGTAATAGAATGAAAAAAAATGAAATGATCATCCCAACAGATGTAGAAAAAGCATTTGACAAAATTCAATATCTGTTCATGATAAAAACTCTCAACAAATTAGATACAGAAGGAATGTATCTTAGGATGATAAAGGCCATATATGACAAGCCTACAGCTAACATCATGCTCAGTGGTGAAGGGTTGAAATCTTCCGTCTAAGATCAGGAAAAGACAATACTGCTCTTCTCATTACTCATATTCATCATAGGATTGGAAGTCCTAGGCAGAGCAAACAGGCAAGAAACAAAAGGCATTAGAATTTTAAAAAAGGAGTAAAATTGCCTTTATTTGCAGATGACATACATTTATATATAGAAGACGCTAAATACTCAAATCTAATCAATCTCATTCAGTAAGGTTGCAGGATAAAAAATTAACATACAGAAATCAGTAGAGTTTCTATACACTAACAGTGAGTTATCTGAAAAAGAAATAAAGAAAAAAGGATTCCATTTATGACAGCATCAAAAATAATAAAACATTTAGGAATAATTTACCAAGGAGATGAAATATCTCTACTCTGAAAACTACAAGACACTGATAAAAGAAAGCAAAGAAGATTCAAATAAATAAAAAAATATTCTGTGCTCGTGGATTGGAATAATTTAAATTGTTAAAATGTCCATACTACCCAAAGCCATCTATAAATTCAATGCAATTGCTATCAAGATTACAATGATGGGGCTTCCCTGGTGGCGCAGTGGTTGAGAGTCCGCCTGCCAATGCAGGGGACATGGGTTCGTGCCCCGGTCTGGGAAGATCCCACATGCCGCAGAGTGGCTGGGCCCGTAAGCCATGGCCGCTGAGCCTGTGTGTCCAGAGCCTGTTCTCCGCAACAGGATAGGCCACAACAGTGAGAGGCCCGCGTACCACAAAAAAAAAAAAAAAAAGATTACAATGTTTTTTGTTTTTTTTTTTTTTTACAGAGGTAGAGAAAACAAGCCTGAAATAGATATGAAACCACAAAAGATCCAAATAGCCAAAGGAATCCTGAGAAAGAATAACAAAGTAGAGGCATCACATTCCTAACTTCAAGCTGTATTATAAAGCTATACTAACCAAAACAGTATGGTACTGGAATTAAATAGACACATAAACCAAAGGAACAAAATTGAGAACCTAGAAATAAACCTATGCATACACAGTCAACTACTACTTGACAAGAGAGCAATGAACACTCAGATGAAGAAAAGACAGTTTCTTCATAAATGGTGCTAGGAAGATTGGATCTTCACATGAATTCTGTCTTACAGCACTGACAAAAATTAACTTGAAATGGATGAAAGACTTAAATGTAAGTGTTAAAGCCATAAAACTACTAGAAAAAAAATAGGAAAAAAATTCCTCGATACAGGTCTTGGCAATGATTTTTTGGAGATGACACCTAAAGGGCAAGCAACAAAATCAAAAATAAACAAGTGGGACTACCTCAAACTAAAAACTTCTACACATCAAAACAAGTGATCAACAAAATATCAAGGCACTTCACAGAATGAGAGAAAATATCTGCAAATCATATATATAATTAGGGGTTAATATTCAAAATATATAAAGAATTCATACAACTCAATAGCAGAAAACCATAATCCAGTTTAAAAAATGGGCAAAGGACCTAAATATGGGCAAAGGACTGGTTACCACAAAGCTCCTAGAGGAAAACATAGGCAAACTACTCTTTGACACAGATCACAGCAATATTTTTTTGGATCCTTCTCCTAGAGCAATGGAAACAAAAGCAAAAATAAACAAATGGGACATAATCAAACCTAAAAGATTTTGCACAGTGAAGGAAACTATAAACAAAAAAGACAACCTACAGAATGGGAGAAAATATTTACAAATGATGCAACTGACAAGGGATTAATTTCCAAAATATACAAATAGCTCATACAATATAAAAAAAAAAAACCCAATCAAAAAATTGGCAGAAGACCTAAATAGGCATTTCTCCAAAGAAAACATATGAATGGCCAACAGGCACATGAAAAGACACTCAATATCACTAATTACCAGAGAAATGTAAATCAAGACTACAATGAAGTATCACCTCACCTCGGTCAGAATGGCCATCATCAAGAAGTCTACAAATAGGGGAACCTTCAAGATGGCAAAGGAGTTAAGACATGGAGATAACCTTCCTCCCCACAAATACATCAAAAATACATCTACATGTGGACCAACTCCTACAAAACACCTACTGAATGCTGGCAGAAGACCTCAGACTTCCCAAAAGGCAAGAAACTCCCCATGTACCTAGGTAGGGCAAAAGAAAAAAGGAAAAACAGAGACAAAAGAATAGGAACAGGACCTGCACCTCAGGGAGGGAGCTGTGAAGGAGAAAAACTTTCCACACACTAGCAAGCCCTTTCACTGGTGGAGACAGGGTGGGTGGAGGGTGGGGGGCAAGCTTCAAAGCCATGGAGGAGAGTGCAGTGAAAGGGGTGCAGAGGGCAAAGCAGAGAGATTCCTGCACAGAGGATTGGAGCAGACCAGCACTCATCAGCCTGAGAGGTTTGTCTGCTCACCCACTGGGGTGAGTGGGGTCTGGGAGCTGAGGCTCCGGCTTCAGAGTTCAGATCCCAGGGAGAGGACTGGGGTGGGCTGTGTGAAAACAGCCTGAAGGGGGCTAGTGTGCCACAGCTAGCCGGGAAGGAGTCCAGGAAAAAGTCTGGAACTGCCTAAGAGGCAAGAAACCATTATTTCAGGGTGCATGAGGAGAGGGGATTCAGTACCACCTAAACAAGCTCCAGAGACAGGCATGAGCCACGGCTATCAGTGTGGAAACCAGAGACAGGCATGAAATGCTAATGCTGTTGCTGCAGCCACCAAGAAGCCTGTGTGCGAGCACAGGTCACAATCCACACCCCCCCTCCTGGGAGCCTGTGCAGCCCGCCACTGCCAGGGTCCCGTGATCCAGGGACAACTTGCCCGGGAGATCACATGGTGCGCCTCAGGCTGTTGCAATGTTACGCAGGTCTCCGCCTCCGCATCTGTACCCCTTCCTCCCCCTGGCCTAAGTGAGCCAGAGCTCCCTAATCAGCTGCTACTTTAACCCCATCCTGTCTGGGCAGGGAACAGACACCCTCAGGCCACCTACATGCAGAGGCGGGGCCAAATCCAAAGCTGAACCCCAGGAGCTGTGCGAACAATGAGGAGAATGGGAAAACTCTCCCAGCAGCCTCAGGAGCAGCGGATTAAATCCCCACAATCAAATTGATGTACCCTGCATCTCTGGAATACCTGAAAAGACAACAAATCATCCCAAAACTGAAGTGGCAGACTTTGGGAGCAACTGCAGACTTGGGATTTCCTAATCTGTTTCTGTTTTATGTTTATCTTACTTTAGTATTTAGAGCTTATTATCATTGGTAGATCTGTTTACTGATTTGGTTGCTCTCTTCCTATTTTTTTTTTTTTTTTTTTTTTTTTTGCAGTACGCAGGCCTCTCACTGCTGTGGCCTCTCCTGTTGTGGAGCACAGGCTCTGGACGCACAGGCTCAGCGGCTCTGGACGCGCAGGCTCAGCGGCCATGGCTCATGGGCCCAGCCACTCCACGGCATGTGGGATCCTCCCGGACCGGGGCACGAACCCGTGTCCCCTGCATCGGCAGGTGTACTCTCAACCACTGTGCCACCAGGGAAGACCTCCTTTTTTATATATATATATCTTTTCTTTAACCTTTTTCTCTTTTGGTGAGTGTGTATGTGTATGCTTCTTTGTGTGATTTTCTCTATATAGCTTTGCTGTCACCGTTGGTACTAGGGTCTGTTTTGTTTTTATTTTGTCATATAGTTTTTAGTGCTTATTATCATTGGTGGATTTGTTTTTTGGTTTGGCTGCTCTCTTCTTTCTTTTTCTTAACACAATTTTATTTTTCATAATTTTTCTATTTTAATAACCATATTTTATTTATTTTCCTTTCTTTCTTTCCTTTTTTTCTCCCTTTTCTTCAGAGCCATGTGGCTGACAGGGTCCTGTTGCTCTGGCCAGGTATCAGGTCTGAGCCTCAGAGGTGGGAGAGCCGAGTGAAGGACCTTGGTCCACCAGACACGTCACGGCACCACATAACATCAATGGTGAAAGCTCTCCCACAGATCTCCATCTCAACACTAAGACCCAGCTCTACTCAACGATCAGCGAGCTACAGTGCTTGACACCCTGTGGCAAACAACTAGCAACACAGAACACACCGCAACCATAAGCAGAGAGGCTGCCTAAAAACATAATAAGTCCACAGACACCCCAAAACACACCACCGCTCACAGTCCTGCCCACCAGAAAGACAAGATCCAGCCTCATCCACCAGAACACAGGCACTAGTCCCCTCCACCAGGAAGCCTACACAACCCACTGAACCAAACTTACCCACTAGGGGAAGACAGCAAATAAAAAACGGGATCTATGAACCTGCAGCCTGTGAAAAGGAGACCCGACACAGTAAGTTAAGCAAAATGAGAAGAAAGAGGAATACACAGCAGATGAAGGAGCAAGATAAAAACCCACCAGACCAAAAAAAAGAAGAGGAAATAGGCAGTCTACCTGAAAAAGAGTTCAGAATAATGACAGTAAAGATGATCCAAAATCTTGGAAACAGAATGGAGAAAATACAAGAAAGGTTTAAAAAGGACCTAGAAGAACTAAAGAGCAAACCACCAATGATGAACAACACAATAAATGAAATTAAATATTCTCTAGAAGGAATCAATAGCAGAATTACTGAGGCAGAAGGATGGATAAGTGACCTGGAAAATAAAATAAAGTAGTGGAAATAACTACTGCAGAGCAGAATAAAGAAAAAAGAATGAAAAGAATTGAGGACAGTCTTACTGTCCTGGGACAGTAATCTCTGGGACAACATTAAATGCACCAACATTCGAATTATAGGGGTCCCAGAAGAAGAAGAGAAAAAGAAAGGGACTGAGAAAATATTTGAAGAGATTATAGTTGAAAACGTCCCTAACATGGGAAAGGAAATAATCAAGTCCAGGAAGCTCAGAGAGTCCCATACAGGATAAATCCAAAGAGAAACATGCCAAGACACATATTTGTCAAACTATCAAAAATTAAATTCAAAGAAAAAATATTAAAAGCAGCAAGGTAAAAGCAACAAATAACATACAAGGGAATCCCCATAAGGTTAACACCTGATATTTCAGCAGAAACTCTGCAAGCCAGAAGGGAGTGGCAGGACATATTTAAAGTGATGAAAGGGAATAAACTACAACCAAGATTACTCTATCCAGCAAAGATCTCACTCAGATTCAACAGAGAAATTAAAAGCTTTACAGACAAGTAAAAGCTAAGAGAATTCAGCACCACCAAACCAGCATTACAACAAATAGTAAAGGAACGTCTCTAGGCAGGAAACACAGAGAAGGAAAAGGCTTACAATAACAAATCCAAAACAATTAAGAAAATCGTAATAGGAACATACATATCAATAATTACCTTAAATGTAAAAGGATTAAATGTCCCAACCAAAAGACACAGACTGGCTGAATGGATACGAAAACAAGACTTGTATATGTGCTATCTATAAGAGGGCCACTTCAGAACTAGGGACACATACAGACTGAAAGTGAGGGGATGGAAAAAGATATCCCATGCAAATGGAAATTCAAAGAAAGCTGGAGTAGCAATTCTCATATCAGACAAAATAGACTTTAAAATAGAGATTATTACAAGAGACAAAGAAGGACACTACATAATGATCAAGGGATCAATCCAAGAAGAAGTTATAACAATTGTAAATATTTATGCACACAACACTGGAGCACCTCAATACATAAGGCAAATGCTAACAGCCATAAAAGGGGAAATCGACAGTTACACAATCATAGTAGGGGACTTTAAACCCTACTGTCACCAATGGACAGATCATCCAAAATGAAAATAAATAAGGAAACACAAGCTTTAAATGATACATTAAACGAGATGGAGTTAATTGATATTCATAGGACATTCCATCCAAAAACAACAAAATACACTTTCTTCTCAAGTGCTCATGGAACATTCTCCAGGACAGATCATATCTTGGGTCACAAATCAAGCCTTGGTAAATTTAAGAAAATTGAAATCGTCTCAGTATCTTTTCAGACCACAACACTATGAGACTAGGTATCATAATTCCAGGAAAAAAATCTGTAAAATATACAAACACATGGAGGCTAAACAATACACTACTAAATAACCAAGAGATCACTGAATAAAGCAAAGTGGAAATCAAAAAATACCTAGAAACAAATGAAAATGAAAACAGGATGACCCAAAATTTAGGGGATGCAGCAAAAGCAGTTCTAACAGGGTAGTATATAGCAATACAATCCTATCTCAAGAAACAAGAAACATCTCAAAGAAATGTAACCTTACGCCTAAAGCAATTAGAGATAAAAGAACAAAAAAACCCCAAAAGTTAGCAGAAGAAATCATAAAGATCAGATCAGAAATAAACTAAAATGAAATTAAAGAACCAATAGCAAAGATCATTAAAACTAAATGCTGATTCTTTGAGAAGATAAACAAAATTGATAAACCATTAACCAGACTCACCAAGAAAAAAAGGGAGAAGATTCAAATCAATAGAATTAGAAATGAAAAAGGAGAAGTAACAACTGACAATGCAGAAATACAAAGGATCATGAGAGATTACTCCAAGCAACTATATGACAATAAAATGGACAACCTGGAAGAAGTGGACAAATTCTTAGAAAAGCACAAATTTCTGAGACTGAACCAGGAAGAAATAGAAAATATGAACAGACCAATCACAAGCACTGAAATTGAAACTGTGATTAAAAATCTTCCAACAAACAAAAGCCCAGAACCAGATGGCTTCACAAGAAAACACCCTGATCAAAAAATGGGCAGAAGACCTAAATAAACATTTCTCCATAGAAGACACAGAGATGACCAACAGGCACATGAAAAGATGCTCAACATTGCTAATCAGAGAAATGCAAATCAAAACTACAATGAGGTATCACTTCACATTGGTCAAAATGGCCATCATCAAAAAAGTCTATAAATAATAAATGCTGGAGAGGGTATGGAGAAAAGGGAACCCTCCTACACTGTTGGTGGGGATGTAGATTGGTGCAGCCACTATGGAGAACAGTATGGAGATTCCTTAAAAAACTAAAAATAGAACTACCATATGATTCAACAATCCCACTGCTGGGCAAATATCCAGAAAAGATGAAACCTCTAATTCAAAAAGATACATGCACCCTAATGTTCATAGCAGCACTACTTACAATAGCCAGGACATGGAAGCAACCTAAATGTCTATCAACAGATGAATGGATAAGGAAGATGTGATATATATATAAAATGGAACATTACTCAGCCATAAAAAAGAATGAAATAATGCCACTTGCAGCAACATGGACGGACCTAGAGATTATCATATGTAAGTGAAGGCAGACAGACAGAGAAAGACAAATATCATGGGCTATCACTTACATGTGGTATGTTAAAAAAAATGATACAGATGAACTTATTAACAAAACAGAAATTGACTCACAGACATTGAAAACAAACTTATGGCTACCAAAGGGTAAAGGAGAGTAGGGATAAATTAGGAGTGTGGGATTAACAGATACATGCTACTATATATAAAATAAACAACAAGGACCTACTGTATAGCACAGGGAACTATGTTCAATATCTTGTAATAACCTATAATGGAAAAGAATCTTAAAAAGAATACATATATACGTATAACTGAATCACTTTGCCATACAACTGAAACTAACACAACATTGTAAATCAACTATATTTCAGATAAAAAATAAAACAAAACTTCATAAGATTTCAATTTTTTAAAAATGGCTTGGGGCTTCCCTGGTGGCGCAGTGGTTGAGAGTCCGCCTGCCGATGCAGGGGACGCGGGTTCGTGCCCCGGTCTGGGAAGATCCAGCCGCGGAGCAGCTGGGCCCGTGAGCCATGGCCGCTGAGCCCGCGAGTCCGGAGCCTGTGCTCCGCAGCGGCAGAGGCCACAGCAGTGAGAGGCCCGCGTACCACAAAAAAAAAAAAAAAAAAAAAAAAAAAGGCTGGATAATTTAACACAAACAAATCACAAAAAACAAATTCCAAGTCACATGGCAAATATAAAGAACCCTCTGCCTTTATTTTAAAGGAAAAGAAGCAGTCATTAAACGCTGGTCAGAAGAAATGAAGAATAACGGGAACCAGAATATCAAATTCTCAAAAGAAGGATCAATGGGAAAATAAATTATTTGATTTTTCCAAAATGTTCTCTTTTTATATTCACTGCCAAGTAACATCTTTGATTCTTTTTCAGAAGTGAAATACCTGTTAAGTATTATAAACGTACTATAACATTTACTTTTCGTGTTGTGTGCAAATACTTTGCACTCCTCACCTCTTTAAAATCCTGAAAAGTGCCTGCCCACACAGGTCTTCTGTGGTATTTTAAACACACATCTGAATTTGTTGGCCATATGTACTGTAACTCCAACTACCATGTTCATCTGATGACACAGACTGGATTTGGTTTAGCAACCCAATTTAGATTTTGAAATTTATATGATCTCTGCTCTGAATAGCACCTCAAACCCCAGTATTTTATTACACAAAGGATTTGCAGTAATACCACCATCAAAATGTTCAAGTTTATGGAAATACTACGGTACACAAATTTTCTTTTGCCCTTGAATATAATAATATTGCAATGCATACTGTTTCAAATCAGCTTGATCTTTTTTATGTTGAGTTCATGTTTTTTTCATCTCTTGATTCAGTTACTTAGAACATAGCCTCAAGGAAGCAGATGGTAAGTGGGTGAGTAAAGACCTGAACTGTGATTCCAAAACTAGCTAAGTCCCAGAGATTAGTTGGTCAAGTGCCCTTTTTCCCCCGCCAGAGACAGTATATCTGAATTTTTCCAAAGGTGTCAATACTAATGATCATCTTCACTGTACAACTGTGTTTAAACAGAGCACATATTTCAGGAATAATTATCAGGGTTTTTTGGTAGTTATTTCTTAGTAGAAATAAGACATTCTGTTTCCACTGTTGGAAATATTTCAGAGGTTACAGGGAAAATCAGATATAATAAGTTTTATACCAAGAATTACATCAAGTCAATCATATTCCCAAATGTCTTGTGGTACCTGTTTATACCATCAAAGTAGAGTAGATGGATTTACTACAAGTGAAGCTGAATTATGGAAACAGAAAAGTGCCACTAGATTACTGCTTTGACAGATATAAAATTAGATCATATGCAATTGCTAATATCAATATTTGACTCTTGACTTTCAAAATGCCAATTTCATGTTGTTCAACCCAGAATAGCTAATATTCACTAAGCACTAAGGATTTTATATGTATTCAATCACTTAATCTTCATAGCCATGCAGTGTGGTAGGTATTATAGTAATTTCCATTTTACAGATGACCAAAAAAAATCCACAGAGGGGTTCAGAATATCCTTTCAATCATACAGATAGTATGTCTTAGAGCTGGGTTTAGAACCCAAGTGCTCTAGCTACCATACCCAAGTTCTTAATCCCTGGGCTACACTTATTTTATATTTAGTCCCCAGAATATAAGCTAATTAAATTCACATTCCAACTCTGAATTACAAAATACACCAAATGACTGGTACCCATTAGCCAAAATGTATAGCTGAATTCCAGACCGATACATTACTTCCTCCCAGACAGCTCCACCTGGATATCCTGCAGACTTCTACTATTCAACACCTCTAAAAGAAACCTTACCATCTTCCCCCACACTTCCCATGGGCCCATGCCAAAATCCTGGGTATTTTTCTTGGATTCCTTCTCCATTTCAAGTTAAATCATTTATCAGGTTCAGTCATTGCTACTTCCTGTTTCATTTTCACACCTACCCTCTTCCCTCCACCACCTCTACAAGAGTCCCTGATGTGGACAATTATAATAGAGTCTTATTGTCCTACTTTTGTCAACCAGAGCTTTTACCAATGGGTAGCCCAATTCTACTAGCAAAGGATCACAGTATGACTCTTCTTCCTTCATAATAATTTAGAACTTGTCCATACATAGCATATTTGCATCCTCCTTGTCCTCAGTGGTTGCCGATAGCATATCTGTGCTACGTCTGACCATGTGGGAAAACATTCTGCTATTCTTTGCACCACCCTGGTTTGCACAGGCTGCCTCTCCTGTTTGGCTGAGCTTAAGGGAATACTGCAAGGCTTGCCCTTGCCCTGGCATGTACTTGGGAGATAAGACCAAGGGCCAATCCATCCAAGGCTTCTATCACCACCTACATCACTAGTCCTGCAGCCTGCCCAAAGACAGGGGACAAGGGAAAGTATGTTTGCTGACCAACAACTAACTCCCATGTTTTTTCTGTCACTCTCTTCTCTACTTTTCATATAGCAAACTTTATTTAGCCTTAGAGACATTAAAACAGGGCTGGACTGATCATATGTCCTTCTAGATTATTTTGTCTTATGCTTGGTCCTTAGCTTCTTAGTTTCAAAATTCAAGAATTTGCCTCACCAGCTGTTTCTGCTGGGTCATTCCTGCCCAGAGGACAGTAAGTACCAAATATTCTTACTTCTTATTACTGCTTGAAAAAGGAAAGGTATAAAAGTATAGAGGAAAAAATAGGATTACTACACCAAAATATTTTTGCACTATATACGTTCCAGTTTTTTTGTTTTAATTTTAATCTTATTTAATCATTACTACAGTGAAAACTCAATTCTGTTAATTAAGGCTGATGTTTTTAGTAACAGTGAAACACTGAAAGGACAAATTTTACAACATTAAGCATTTCCTCCAATCCCACTTTAGGACTCACACTGTACTTTGAATAGACTTCCTACATGTGGTTCAATCTTTCTTAAAAATATTTTTTGCCTAATAATCATTTGTAATTAGCATACCAATAAATCAGGTTGTATAGCTATCTAACTTTATATATGCATTTAAATTACATTTTTTTACTCATTTGCTCCAACAAGTTAAATCTAGTTCCATCATTAGTTTTGAAATGTGTGACTTTTAAATTAATGAGAACTCAATTTTACTATGCTGTAGAATAGAATGTAAAATGAAGAGAAGCCAATAATATTTTTTAATGGGTCATTAAGTTTATTTTAAATTTTTAGATTTTCTAAAAAAACATATCTCAAACTTTAAAAAGTTCAAATAGAAAAAAAAAAAAAAAACCTGAACAAAGAGTTTAAGAAGTGCTAAATCATTTCTGCAATCAGTTACCCAAGACACTTAGTGTAATTTTACTCTTATCACTTTTGGCTGTGACTATTGAAAAACAAATTATTTGTAAATGCTGATTATAGTACTTCCTTCAGAGGATTATTTTGAGGATTAATTGAGATAGAACAGAGCCTGACACATGATAAATTCTTGATGAATGCATAATAAATATGTTTCTGGTAAGAAACCATCAGAGAAAGACAGAACTGTCCCTGATCCTGCACAGAAAGTGAGACATTCTTGACTGCTGATGTCCTGGGGTGCTTGCTGGCAGGGATCACAGAGTATGTGGCTTTAATGGGGAGGGGAGGTCGTTCAGGGTGCTGAGAATCTAACAGGATGAGGAAGTGCACAGTGTATAGAAGGCCTTTGGCTGCCAGGGAGCAGCCGGGGCATGCAAAGCATGGGCAACTTCCAAAAGGTAGAGACACAGAAACAAGATAACCTACCATAGAAAGAAGGAAAAAGGGAAAGTAAACTTAGAGAAAACTACGGGAAGGGCGGCAAAGCCCTAGGTAATAAGATAGTCAGATACTGAGTAAAAGACAAGTTTCTTTTCTTTTTTTTTCGTTTTTCCTCAACTTGATTTTTTAAAAAGTTTTTATTGGAGTATAGTTGCCTTACAATGTTGTGTTAGTTTCTACTGTACAGCAAAGTGAATCAATTATACGTATATATATCTCCCCTCTTTTTTGGATTTCCTTCCCATTTAGGTCACCACAGAGCACTGAGTAGAGGTCCCTGTGCTATACAGTAGGTTCTCATTAGTTATCTATTTTATATATAGTCTCAATAGTGTTTATACATCAATCCCAATCTCCCAGTTCATCCCACCCCCCCTTTCCCCATTGGTATTCATACATGTGTTCTCTATGTCTGTGTCTCGATTTCTGCTTTGTAAATAAGATCGTCTATACCAATTTTTTCAGATTGCACATATATGCGTTAATATACGATATTTGTTTTTCTGACTTACTTCACTCTGTATGACAGTCTCTAGGTCCATTCACATCTCTACAAATGAACCAATTTCATTCCTTTTTATGGCTGAGTAATATTCCACTGTATATATTTACCACATCTTCTTTATTGATTCATCTTTTGATGGACATTTAGATTGTTTCCATGTTCTGGCTATTGTAAACAGTGCTGCAATGAACATTGGGGCGCATGTGTCCTTTTGAATTATGGTTTTCTCTGGGTATATGCCCAGTAGTGGGATTGCTGGGTCACATGCTGGGGAGGGTATGGAGAAAAGGGAACCCTCTTGCACTGTTGGTGGGAATGTAAATTGATACAGCCACTATGGAGAACAGTATGGAGCTTCCTTAAAGAAAAGACAAGTTTCTAGCTGAGCTCTTCCTCCTACAGACAGATCAAGAACAGTACCCAGACACTGACAAGGAAACAGTGAACTGCTAGAATTCACTGAGACTTAGTTGTCAAAATTAAATTAGATACAGCACTTTCTTTTAAACGTTAATGCATATCGTATAATTATAATACACGGTTATTCTTTTTCTTTTTTTAAGATGTTGGGGGTAGGAGTTTATAAATTTATTTATCTTTGCTGTGTTGGGTCTTCGTTTCTGTGTGAGGGCTCTCTCTAGCTATGACAAGCGGGGGCCACTCTTCATCGCGGTGCGCGGGCCTCTCACTATTGCGGCCTCTCTTGTTGCGGAGCACAGGCTCCAGATGCGCAGGCTCAGTAGTTGTGGCTTATGGGCCTAGTTGCTCCGCGGCATGTGGGATCCTCCCAGACCAGGGCCCGAACGCGTGTCCCCTGCATTAGCAGGCAGATTCTCAACCACCGCGCCACCAGGGAAGCCCCACAGTTACTCTTAAGCACACATTTATTTTTCTAATTCAAGTTTCAGTTAAAAATTCTGAGAATTGATTATATTTTTATAAACCATCTGATAACAGACAAAGTCAGAGAAAAGTATATCTGATGAGATTAATCTTTCATTTCTCAACCAATTTAGAATAAAATTTCAGAGGGAGGGATGTTCAGAATTGAAATAATGAATAGCAATGGTAGTTACGTAAATATACTGAAATGTTTGTATATGAAATTTTTGATATTTTAAAAATTACTTGAGAACCATTTATCTTCATCATGATTATGTTAAATCTACCAAGTCATTTGATAAATGATGAAATGGAATATGTTATTAAGTTATTATTTTGGGGTCATTAGCTAGTCATTTAAGACCACAATCATTTTGGGGACAAACAGTAGGGAACTTCATAAACTAGTCCTTGCACTGTGTTTTCATGAAGCATGTGGAGAATGATAAATTGAAGACCATCCCACCCACACACAGTGATGTACTGGCTTCTCATTTTCTGCCTCCCTGTTTTCATAGGCCTCCCACCTCATTTTCTCTTCATGCTGCATGATTCTAACCCTTATTTTCCATTGATATCATCACTGTATATTTATTCCTTTCCTTTCTAAAAGAGAAGACTAAAGAGAAAGAATGGCAAATGTTACAGAAAAATCCATCTGCTTTGTTTAAATATATCCTTGAAATTTAAAGGAAGAGCTTAATTTAGGTTCAACTTAAATTGTTTACTTATTTTTCTTTTTAGCACTCTTTATACACGTAATTGATTATTTGTGATTACTTTTTAATTTTTCATTTAATTTCTGGCTTTTCTAGCACAGTGACCCCATGACAAGGTAGAATCTGCCTTGATAGATAGATTGTATTTAGAATTTTTATAGGTAGAAATTTTTATATCCTTGGCAACCACCACAGTGCCTACACATGGTAAGCACTGTAAACTTCTGTGGACAGAAAGATTTCTTAAATATGCATTAATCACTCATTCATCCATTCAACCTCAGAATGAAAGACATTAGTCTAGGAGTAGACCTACAGCTGCACACAAAGTTCTTACCCTAATGGAGCTTAAACTCTAGAAGGGGATACAGACAAGGAACTATTAAAGAGATAATTATAAGATACGATTTCAGGTACTGATGAACGTTATGAATAAAAAAATGGAAAGAATGACGGGGGGATTATGGGGCAGGGGCCTGTTTTAGACAGAGTTGGTGTGTGAAAACAAACTACAGGGATATCAGAATGCAGAAGTCAAAAGAAAGCAACTTATGGAAGGCCTTAGAAGTCTTGGTCAGGACTTTATTCTGAGTTTGATGAGAAGCTTTTGGAGGGTCATAGAGGAATGAGGTAATATGATTTAAATTTTAGAAGAAGCACTTCGACTATTATATAGTAGAGCAAGATGGATATCAAAGAGAGTGGTCAAGGCTTTGCAACAGTCTAGAAGAGATGAGAAGTGGTCGGGTTTGAGCTTTGTTTAGAAGTAGAGATGATAGTATTTCGTGATGGTACTTGGATGCCAAATTATCAGTTTAGTACTTAAAGTTATACAACTCTTAAAACAAGTTTTGTAAAATGGAGGTCATAGCTTTTAACCCCCCACATAAAGGTGCTCTGTTTGGTCCACTTCCTACATGGTATCACACTCAAAGAAACAAAATATAACATTCTAAAAATTGCACTGTAAGAAATTCAAACTTTTATTGAATTCTCTTGGAAAGTACTAAGGGGATTATTCATCTCATACAACCAACGCTCTTAAAATTCCCTTTCACCACCTTCTTTTCCTCTGCTTCTTACGTGGCTCAACAGATGCCTCCCCCCCGCCCCGTTCTCTCTATTCTCTCTCTCAATTCTCCCTCAACCAGCTCAGCCAGAACCAACTCATCTCCCTCTCTTCCGGTCCTCTTGGCAGTTTCTCTCTCTCTGTCTCAAGATACTCTTGGCCTCTTTGGTAAAGGCAGATCAAGATGCTGCTCTGGGTATCTTTCATTTCTCCTCCCTGCCCATTACCCACTCGGCACAGTGGAGACCAGACTGGGCAGCCGTCATAACAGCAAAGCCACGTGTTGCCCCTCTGACATTTATTATATGGACCACAAGCCAGAGAAAAGAGATCTAAAAGAGCTGGACATCAGTTTAACTAAAATTTAAACTAGAAATATCAACAGGTCATTTTGAGGAACAGTATGGAAAAGCAACCAAGATCTTGCTGTTTGTTAACCAGAACTGAAATACGTACTCACTTGTATTCCTGAATAACTGTCTTGAAAATCAAAGGAACAGTTTTCTGGAGTACACTACTACACCATGCATTATTTAGGTATGGGGATGTTGTAAATTTTCAACTGATTTGGGAATCATTATTTTGAAAATTGTTATTTTGGAGGACTTGACTCATCCTTATCTTGATGAACCTCTTTATAGAATGTTATCGTGTTTTTAAGTTGTAGGTTTTTCTATTCTAAATTTATTTTTTATTCATTCAGTTATTATAAAATACATTAACAGTTGATTAGTATTTTAAAGTACAACTATATTTCTTTGATTATAAAATAGACAGCTGTACTTCAGTAAAACATATGATTAACAAGAGAGTAAAAGGATCAGTAGATAAAATATATCTTTGTAAATGTTGCAATGATTCATATAATTACAACTTTAATTCCCTATAATATATTCAAAACTGCTTATGGAATATTAAATATGGTACTATAATTGTACCTTTCATAAACCTCTTATTTTAAAAAGAGTTGCCAAAATCAGGTCTTTATTTCCCATATTTTCATTTTTTTTTTCCAACTAACGATGTAACCTCTTATGTGCTTGCTAAGTATTACTCTATATAAATATGTGTATAAGAAAGGTCATTTTAGAGACACAAATGAAACATGAACACCTTTTTAAAAATAACTTATTTTTTCTTTTAATAATGTTTTGCTATAATATAAATAGAAACTATAGAAAAACAAAATAAAAAAAATTGCAAACCATTGCTATAATAGAATATGGAAATAATATAAATATATTATATAATATAATATAAACGGAAAATATAGAAATATAAATGGAAAATATAGAAAAACATATAATAAAAACAAAAATTGCCCAGAATACCACCATGAAGATAGAACACTCATTTTAATATATTTTCAGTCTTTTCTCTATGCTTCTATAAGTACATAAAATGATTACCATTAATTGGAATAATTATGTACATTTTGTATCTTGCTTTTCATACTTAGAATTGTATCATTCGCATTTTCTACATCAATAAAATTTATTTTAAAACAGACTAATTTCGGATAACGGTAAAAGCTCTAAAGAATACAAAGCAGGATAATGATCTAACCAACTCAAGGGAGGGTGATGGACTGTATTAGACTAGAGAAGCAAGAAGAGCTTCACTGAGGAAGTATTTGAGCTGAGGAGTTTTGATGGTTAAATTTATGTGTCAACTTGACTGGACCATCAGGTGCCCAAACATTTCATTGAACATTATTCTAGGTGTGTCTGTATGGGTGTTTCTGGATGAGATTAATATTTGAGTTCACTTATTATAATTTCCAATTACAAGATAAATAAGTTCTGGGGATGTAATGTACAACATAATGAGTATAGTAAATAATAATGTGTATTTGAAAGTTGCTAAGAGTAGATTTTCAAAGTTCTCATCACAAGAAAAAAAATTGTAACTATATGTGATGATGAATGTTAACTAAATTTATTGTGGTAATCACTTAGCTATCTTATCTTATCTATCAGATCATTATGTTGTGCACCTAAAACAAATACAATGCTACATGTCAATTATATCTCAAGTTTTAAAAAATGAATATGAATTGTACAAAAAAAACCCACACAACATTTGATTTGGTAGACTGAGTAAGGCAGATTGTCCTTCTTAATGTGGGTGGATCTCATCCAATCAGATGAAGTCCTGATACAACAAAAAGACTAAGTGAAAGGGAACTCTCCCTGCCTGTTTAAGCTGGGGCATCAGCCTTTTCCTGCCTTTGAACTTGAACTGAACATTGGCTCTTTTCTGAGCCTGCTGGCTTTTGGACTGGAACTTACACCATTGGCTTTCCTGGTTCTCAGGCCTTCAGACTCAGACCAGAACTACATCATCAGCTCTCCTGAGTCTCCAGCTTGCCAACTACATATCTTGGAATGTCTCATGGGACTTATCCTCCATAATTGTGTGAGCCTATTCTTTCTTTTTTTCTTTTTTTTTGAGCCAATTCCTAAACACACACATATTCTGTAAATATATATATATATAGTATAAATAAATATGTATATATATGTGTGTGTGTATGTAGTCTGTTTCTCTGGAGAACCTTGATTAATATAGAATTTATATAAAAATAAACGAGCTACATACAACATCATAAAAACAAACAACCGTTTCAAAAACTGGAAGAACCAAATAGACGTTTTTCCAAAGAGGAAATGCACATGGCCAACAGGCACATGAAAAGATGCTCAAAATTACTAATCATCAGGGAAATACAAATCAAAACCACAATGAGATATCACCTCACCTGTCACAATGGCTAGCATCAAAAGGAACACAAATAGGGCTTCCCTGGTGGCGCAGTGGTTTAGAGTCCGCGTGCCGATGCAGGGGACACGGGTTCGTGCCCCGGTCTGGGAAGATCCCACATGCCGCAGAGCAGCTGGGCCCGTGAGCCATGGCCGCTGAGCCTGCGCGTCCGGAGCCTGTGCTCCACAACGGGAGAGGCCACAGCAGTGAGAGGCCCGTGTACCGCAAAAAAACAAACAAACAAAAAAAAAAACACAAATAACAAACGTTGGCAAGGATGTGGAGAAAAGGGAACTCTTGTGCACCATTGGTGGGAATGTAAATTGGTGCAGCCACTATGAAGACTAGTATGGAGGTTTCTCAAAAAACTAAAAATATAATTACCATGTGACCCAGCAATTCCACTCCTGGGTAAATATCCAAAAAATAACCAAAACACTAATTCGAAAAGATACACATATCCCACTGTTCATAGCAGCATTATTTACAATTGCCAAGATATGGAAGCAATCTAAGTGTCCCTCAACAGATGAATGGATAAAGAATATGTAGTATATATATATAGAATATATATATTCTATAGATAAATATTTGATACTTGTTTTCGGGTATTTTTTGGCTATCATAAACAAGTTGTTACAATCGCCACATAAATATTTTCTACCTGTTTAAAAGTTCTCTTTTAGAACATAAAGCTTTGCTTTCAGAAAAACAGGCACAAAGTGGTACAAATGCTTTGGAACATGATTAAGTCTATGACATTAAGAAATAGTACGGCTATACCTTATTGTTGTGAACAATATTACATAGTAGGAAGATTCTTGGAAACTTGAATATAATGAATATAATCTTATTTTATAATGTGAGTGTTTATTTCTTTAAATATAAATGAGCAAACAATCCTAATAAGGGAATCCTTATATAAATTTTTCTGGAAAGATAATTCTTTATAAATAATCCAAGTTGAGTTTATAAGCTATATTTTCTATTTTAAAGGTACTTAGATCAGATTGCTATTTTCTTGTCAAATGACAGTAACCTCTACACCCTTACACCTTCCCTTAATTTATCAAGGCAATGTCACAATACCCCTGAGCCGTGTGTGCCTGGCATTCTTTTGGATCCTGGGCTCTCTAACAGCTGTGTGGATGCAGGCAGCTTGACAATGCTTTATCAAGGGCACACCTGTGAGGGCTCAGCCTCCTGAGCCTGCCTTTACTCAGGCTCAGAAGGTCAGGAGCACCCATGGCCTTGTGTAATGTAACACCCAGAGTAACGATCCAGTGTCACTGACCATTATTCAAGCATTTTCAAGTGGCTCCTTCTTCATCTATTACGTTTTTTCCAATTGTGTATTTCACATCCAAAATGTATGTTCTCTATAAGAAGCAAAACAGTTATAACTCATTCTTATTTTTGTGATCTTTATTTATACTAAGTTACACTGGTAAAATATATAGCTTCAAGCTAATTTGCAATGAAAACAATGATTTGATAAACAAGTTATTTTAAAACTGTGGATAAAATTTTTAAGAGAGACCTTTCATTTGTCTTATGCACTATTTAAAACCAAGTAATTAGATCCTACAAAGGTACTGACTGATCTGTAGGATTAAGTGTGGGAGATAGGTATTTACTTGAGTAAATGCGTAGGAATTCTTTTGTATGCTATGTTTTATAAGAAAAAAATAACTTGAAGGCACTGAGCACTTAATATTTGACACATAGTCAGCAAAAGATACACAGTAGGAATCTGATGTAACAAGCTTGCCATATGTTTTTATTACAATTCATCTACTGAAAAAAATATTGATTAAACGTTAGCTACATGCCAAATCCTGTTCTCCATTACGGAAACACAAAGGAGATTGAGATAGCCAACGTGCCTGCCTTTGAGAAGTGGATACTCTAATACAGGGAAGATAATCAACAAATAAGCAATGCAAAAAATATATAATTTGCTATATATGTGTGGGTATATATGCACATACACAGACATATGTATATAAAAGTGATTAGATATTGTGATTAATATCTGGAATGAAATAGACTGCTGTGATAGAGAATAATGGAAGGAAATTGCTTTAGCAACTTGTCTAGAAAAGACCTCTCTAAGGAAGCAATGTTTATAATCATGATGTTCTTTTCTAATAGCACAATGTATATAGTTTTCACCTTTTTCCTTGTGTTGATGTTTCATACGTCTATTACTGATGTGGGGAGTAATTTAATAACACTTTTCATATATATTTTATTTGAATATGTTTATCAACTTGTCAGTTTTAAGTTACAGATTTCATTATCTTAAGTCTTTTCATTCAGAATTACATATTATACAAATTTCAAAACATAATTTATCAGTGAAGCCAATATTTACCTCTGTATGTCAACGTGATTTATTTTAATTTAAATCAATTATTAGTACAACTTTGTGTTTTGCTCTGTGTCCCCCACTAGATTGTCAGCTCCATAAGGCAGGAAGTGAATCTAGTGCCTAGCACCTCCACATATGGTGAAAAGTCAATATTTTTACAAAAGAATTACCTAAAAGTAGTTTCTAAGATGAATATTAGCAGTATAATCTATCATTATTACTTTTTCAACAGGGCCTAATTTTTCAGGTATTAAATTCTTTCTACTCGATATAACGAACTTCACTCCTTCTTCACAAGTGTGAAGGTTGGGCACCTTAAAAAGAAAACAAGAAAAATTGATGTCCCCATGCCAAAATGTTGGTGATGGGGAAAGCTACTTATGAACATTAAAGAGTATATATCGTTTGTGCTTGGTTTTCTCTATTCCCTTTAATATTCTGATAAAGGACTCTCTTTTATTAGATAGGAAAGCAGACTGCAGGAGGAATCAAAATAGAGACTTCTTTGCAGATCAGTATAAAGCAGATTCCAGTCACCTGAAACATCTGTTCTGCTGTTGGAATGGTGGGATAATGAGAAGCCTGGGCAACCTAGAGCAGAGACGTGAAAATGGCAGCAGGTAAAATCACCAGCAATGGATAAGAACACTGCTGAACTTTGAAAAAATACTGGGTTTTTCAATTTCTCCACACTTAATTATATTAATTATGAGTTTTGTGTGTATACTCTATTAGTTGTTTGGTCAAAAATAAGTCATTACATGTGTTTGTCTGACTTTATTGTTTTCATATAGAGAATTGCTTTCTACAATGAATTACTTTTCACAGTTAAAAAAAGTAATAAAAACTACGGGTTCCTGGGGAGGAGTTGGTAACATGGGCCTTCTCATATGCTGCTAGTGGAAGTGTAAATTCATTAATTCACTCAACAAATGTTATGTGCCAGGCAGGGTTCCAGGTGCTGGAGGTATGACAGCCATCATGGAATTTACATTTTAATTGGGGAGATATAAGTACATATATAGTTTAAAAAAAAGGTATTTTATGCTATGGAGAAAAATAAAGCAGGTTAAGGGGAATAGAGAGTGTCAGACTTTGAGGAAGGGGTTTGGTATGATGCCAGGGTCCAGGTCTGAATGAGATGGTTAGGCCCTGTTTTTTGTTTTAAAGGGGTTTTTAAGTAGGAGTGATATGACTTGTTTTAAAAGATTCCCTCTGGCTTCTGTACAGCCTATTTGGGCAAGATTGTTGCATAGAAATGGGGTAGGAGGACATTATAGACATCTAAGCAAGGGCAATAATGGCTGGGACCGATGAGGTAGCAATGGAGGTGGGCAAGTGCTCGAATTCTAGACATACTGAGAAATACTATTTTGGGGTATATAAAATAGGTTTGGAAACATGGATGGACCTAGAGATTATCATACTAAGTGAAGTAAGCCAGACAGAGAAAGACAAATGTATGATATTGCTTATATGTGGAATCTAAGAAAAAAATGATAGACGTGAACTTACATATTATACAAAACAGAAATAGGCCCACAGACATAGAAAACAAACTTATGGTTACCAAAGGGGAAAGGTGGGAGGGAGGGATAAATCAGGAGTTTGGGATTAACATATACACACTGCTATATATAAAATAGATGACCAAGAAGGACCTACTGTATAGCACAGGGAACTGTCCTCAATATTTGGTAATAACCTATGAGGGAAAAGAATCTGGAAAAGAATAAGCTGAATCACTTAAGCTGTACACCTGAAACTAACACAACACTGTAAATCAACTATACTTCAATAAAAAAAAAAAAAAAATGAATACAAAAAGAGGCTTGGTGAAGGATGATTTTAACATTTTTGGCTTGAACAATTATATGGATAGAATTGGTATTTCATCAGATAAAATCTGCAGAAGTTGGTTTGAGGGAAGAAACTCAGAGTTTGTTTTTTTAATACGATCAATTTGAAATGCCTATTAGAAATCCAATTGGAATTGTCAATACAGCAGTCTAGAGCTCAAGGGGAGGGATCCAGACTGGAGAAGTGATCTTGGGATTGTCAAAGTGTAAATGGAATTGAAATCCATAAGACTGGATAAGATTCCATCAGAAGCCAAACTGCATGGAGAATGGGAGAAGAAAGGGAGTGAAAGCAGAACTATTGGATTCGATTTCCCATGAGGGAGACAATAGAGCTTAGCAAATAAGAGCATAAACTCTGTTCCTCTGAGTGTGGATTGACTGATTAATCATGGATGGATTCTTTAATCATGGAGCATAGGTAAACAGTAGTTTTACGGTTACTTACCTCACAGAATTATTGTGAAGATAAAACAAGAATCTAATCACAAAGGACTTAACATATAATTACTCAATAAAGGTTAACCCTTATTGGCATCATCACTCTCATCATTGATAGGTGACAACTCCTAAGGAAAGATGCTTGATAATATATGTGCTAATGATCTTCAGAGGATAAAAGGGAGTGGTAGACAGTTCAAGTTTTTACTCCCATCACCGCGCCTCATTTTTTTCTGCCCCTCCTTTCATATTTCTTTTATATAGATCTCAGTTACTTACAGATACCAGCCATATTGTCCATATCTCTCCCCATGTTTAATTTTTCGATCTCTTTGACTTTGATCTCTGACTTTGACTTTAGTTATTGTAATATAAGATGATATTGGCTTTTAAACGGCTTATACTACATGTAAGCCCAAGGTTACACACATACATTAGTCACTCGCTGGTCAAGGGATCTTGATTAGAAGGAACAAGTAAGTGACCAGAGAGTCAAAGATCTGCATTCAAGTGAACGGGAAACAAGAAAGCCATGTAGAAAAGAGAAAAAGAGTTCAGGGGGAACTCCTTTGTAGACAGGGAAGATGGAAGGAGCCAGAGGTTAAGAGAGATGTTCTTCAGAAGATGAAGAGCCGGAAGAGGCTACTGATGATGCTGAGGTAGGACCTGGGAAGGGTTGTTTGTTTTCAGTAAAGGAATAAGTAATATAGCCACATTAGCTGCATTAAATTAGTGACCTCAATCAAAGAAACAGTGGTATTACGATTAAAAGCCAGTTATTTTCCTCTATGTTGGCTTCATTCAAATTCAATATTGCTAATTATTGTGCACCCCAAGTCTAAGTAAAATCAGGCAATAAGCCTAAAAGAATTCAATACAGTATGTTCCTATTTTGGCAAAATTGCCTTAATAGTAAACAGAAATGAAGTTTTAAAGATTAGAAATGTATTTGAAAGAATCCACAATTCCCTTTCTTTATGTAGTTTTCAGAATTATCAGTAGAATTTTGTTTGCAGGAACTTCTATATTTTAAAACTACAGATCAATTTGAAAAAAATGATAGTGTTATTTAATCTTTTACAGTTAATAATCAATAATTTGCTTAAATCCCACAAGTTCATATCTAGTAATAACAAATCATAATTTGAGGATTTTTCTAGGCAGGTACTAGAAGCATTAGGAAATGTTTAGGACAAGTATGTTGACCTGGGGTCTACAGAATAAGGAGGGTCCATGGATAAGCTTCAGCAGCTCCATAAGCCTCCCTGAAATTACATGAAAACTTGTGTATTTGTGTCCCAGTGAGTTTTTCTGGGGATAGGGTCCAGAAACACTAGAGGATTCTCAAACTGATTCTCATTTTCTTAAAAGTTTTTGGCCTGCTTTACAGAAACTAATTTATCAACTCTTTAAAATAAAATGTAGATCTCAGAACATTGATGGACTATAAATTGGAAGGCTTGAAAATGTATCAGCAATGTATTACCTCTATGCAGACACCTCTGATCTTCTGTAGTCATTTTAATCAAAAATTATTTCTCCTAGAAATAATTGTTGTTTCTCCTAGATAAAGTTGTTTAGCTTCTACAGTGAGATAATGAGAGATGCAGAATTTAGGGTGTTTTTTTCTAACCACTGTTTGCCTCTGGCAAAGACATCTGATCTAGGATCTGACATGCCTCTGGGTCAAAACCACCATTTATGAGTTCCCGTTATTCTCATCCCAAGAGCACTGACCCATTTAGCTAGAGGATGGAACAGAGAGGTTCGGAGGGCTGTAATAACTCATTTTATTTGTAATGAAACCCCACTTTGCTTGATTTTGATGGTTTTAGAAGAGTGCTGTGGGGAACAGGAGGAGAAATAGTTGAGGGAAGGGGAGAAAGAAGCAAGGACAGCATAAAAGGGCAAAGTTAGAAAGAAACTTTGCTATACAGAAACATATTTACTTCTTTGGTGCCTGGCAAGTTTGCAAATGCTGCATTACTAATTTAACATGCAAGGATTTCCAGTTCAGTGAATACGTTTTGTGCAGTCAGTTAACAAAATTATTTGTTAACGTATATAGAAGATACCTAGTGCAGTTCTAGACACTGAAAAGGGCAGAAGAGAAACAGAAATCACACCGTCATCCCTTAAAGGATATATAATTTGATGGGAAAATTAAACACTTTGTCAAGTAGAGTCTCACAGATATAATATACAGATATCTACCCACATGGATACATATCTAGGTAGACAGATAGATATCTGTGTGTATGTATAATCAACTAAGTTTATTAAGACTGGTTTTAGATTTCTCTCATTCATCTAAAGCATGTTTAATTGAAACATTTTAAACATACAGACAATTGTAGAAGATATCAGTAAGATACTCAACGAGAAGGTTAAACTGATATTAACTTTGACATTTTCTTTACATTTCCTTTTTTTAAATGAAATGTTTTAATTCCAGCTAATACCCATCCCCCATTCTATCCTCTCCCTCCCCAAAGGTAAACACTGCTACAAAGTTGGTATGTATCATTCCCATGCATTGAACTGCATATGTTATCCATTAAAAAATATATATAGGGCTTCCCTGGTGGCGCAGTGGTTGAGAGTCCGCCCGCCGATGCAGGGGACACGAGTTCGTGCCCCGGTCCGGGAAGATCCCACATGCCGCGGAGCGGCTGGGCCCGTGAGCCATGGCCGCTGAGCCTGCGCGTCTGGAGCCTGTGCTCCGCAACGGGAGAGGCCACAACAGAGAGAGGCCCGCATACCGCAAAAAAAAAAAAAAAAAAAAAAAATATATATATATATATATATATATTTTGTAAGTCTTGAAACTTTGAATAAATAGTATCATGCAGTACCTATAATTTTCTGATTGCCTTCTCATTTTTCATTGTTTTTGTATTTATATATGTTGATACACTTCAATCTAATTCATTCATTTTAAGGGTTATTCTGTTAATCTGTTACTATGCATAAAGAATAGTTATACCAGTTTTTGTAATTTTGCCAAATGAACATCCTTTTGCACAAGTGTAAAGTGTTCTCTAGAATAGATACCTAGAAGTGAAATTGCTGTGCCTACATCTTCAACTTTACCAGCTACTGTCAAATGCTCTCTAATCTGCTCTCACCAATACAGAACTTTCTGTTTCTTCACATCCTCATCTACTTTTAGGGTCATCGATTTTTCCAGTATTATACCATAAGTTGGAATCTCACTGTTGTTTTAATTTGCTTAGTAAAGTTAAGCACCTTACAGATGCTTGTTGACCTTCTAGGTTTCTTGTTTGGTGAACTGTCTGTTCCTTTCCTAGGCCCATATTTTATTAGTTTGTCTTTATTTCTTACAGATTTTTCCCAGCCTAAGGCATATCTTTTCACTTTGTTTTTAGGGTCATTCTTTGAACAGAAGTTGTAAGTTATAATATCATTCAGTTAACAGTGTTTTCATTATGGATCATATTTCTTGTGCTTTATTTAAGAAATACTTTGCACATAGTAGTTTGGAAGGAGGAGGGCATTCTAGACATGGAAGCCACAAAACTAGAAATTAATTAGCATGGTGGAGGACAGCAAGTAGACTGGCTTGTTTTAAGAGATAGAACCTCAAGGAGCCATCTTGTCTACCTTTGAAAATATATATATATATATATATATATCAGACATAGAAAATGATAATAATTCAGGCAACTTGAAGTGAAATGGCAGGGCCAGCTCAAGACTGAAGGACATGACCTTTGACTTCCGCTGTCCCAGGCGCATACAAGAACTGCTAAGGCTGAAGGGATCACCAGGCTGGCACATGTGTAACCATCTGAGGCCCTGCAGCGTGCCGAGGAACACAAACTGGGAAGCTCTGGCATTCTGCCATCAGAATGAATGAACATTAAATTATCTAACTTCAGCAAAGGTCTGCCAAAGATAATCTCAGAGGTACAATTTTCACAGCCCCACCACTGCAAAGTCCAACAAACCTCTCTCCAGGAAACGTTTCCTCCTATCTATCCCAATTCCTTTTATCTTATGCCCATCCTATTTCTGAGGCTATCACTTTATCCAAAGGAAGGGCAGGCATGTTTTTCCCCTGGATCATTGCTCTTAGACTAAAGTTCCTAATAATTGACAGGCTTTCTCAATTGCTTCTTCCAGAAATATTTTTAATCATCAGGTTACTAGGGTAACTTTAAGCTGAAGTATTAAGACAACCGATTAAATGGGCACACTAATGCAAGAATTTTTTTGCAATTCATTGTTTTGCAATCCTCTCATTATTATTCTTGTTCAACTCTTTCTACTATGTTGTACTTGATCTTTTACAAGCAAAGGACAGCACATTTTTATAAAGCTCATTTAAAAAATGACAGTTGATACTGGTATAATTTTAAAATTGTCTTAGTAAATATTTTGAAAACTCACGAATGTACTTAATCTGTCATACTTTCCTCTCAAAAGAATAACATGAAAAAAAGAACATTATCAGATTACTTCCACACACACTCAAAAGATACATCACCACTAAAAACAACTGTATAGGAAAGGATTTGAAAGAATGAGGCCAATTAAGAAGCAGTTCACTGACACAGCAATCAGAGTTCATCAATTTAAAGTCAACATCCATCATTCCTACATGTTCTTATGGGTACCAAGTCAGTCAAAATAGAACAGAAGGAAACATATATCAAGATTCATCAGAGTTTAACGACGGTGACAGGTGCATGCTTCTCAAGTAAAACCATACATGTCGATGGGAAGACAAATCAGCTACTGCTAGATTTGTATAAACTATTAGTACATCTTAGAAAGTAAATACTGCTCCCTGGCATATATAATTATGGATTTTGATTAACATCTAATTTCTATAATTTTATGTAGATGATTCTAACATTTTACATAGGTATATCTGCCCTCCCTTTCACACACATAAAATCTGGCTAAAATAATATTCTGTAAGGAATCTTCGTAAGCCCTCTAAATGACTCTCATGCAGGCTAAAAGTTTGAGGACCACTGCTTTAGTCCAATGACTAGAAAGAGTGTGTTGCCAAACATGTATTAACAGCTTAAATATTTACATGTATTCTGAATGTGTATGAAGGACATAATTATATACATTATTAATATCCTATTACATCAGGTGAAGAAAATTGGGATGTAGTAATATCTATCCTATTGCCCATTAGTCACTGGTTTTCCTTTGAAGTATAACCCACAGTGATCAACTACTTTAACTTAATAGCAGAAATAAAAAGGGGAAGTCTAAAGAGAATTTTGTACTGGCTGGAAAAGAAAACAGGAAGCATATTCCTCATCAAATTTTACAGAATTTTCACAAAGCATAATCAAGGCATCATGAAGCTCCTATTGATGTCATTCTCAAATACACATAGATGGGAAGAACTATTGCCTAATGCCTCGATCTCATTACATGTATCTGCTTAATTAGAGATCTGTTGAGCCTAGGCTAAAATTTGATTTAATACATATAAAAACAGTAATAACAATTCGAGAAAAATGTGGTTTCAGATAAAACAATGAGAAAGCAGCCATGCCTTGTACCAAAATCTAGTATTAGGTCTAAATATGTAAATCAAACTAAACAGCATCAGGCATACCTCACTTATCACTAAAGTGAATGGACTGTTTATATTGCTAACAGCCAACCAAACCTTTCAAAAGCAAAAACAAACAAGAATTGTTCAAGTTCATAATTCCCAAGATATGAGGAGAAAGACAAATTTAGTTTAGCTGCTATAGTTTTAAAGTATAATTGAATATTTTTTCTTTAGTTAAGAAAAATGAACATTAAAAATCTTGACCAAATTATTTATTTTGAATATTTATTTCATGAATATATAATGGAAAAATTAAAACTTTAAAAATACCCAAATTATCTTTAAATTTTTTTAAAAAATAGCATAAAAACATGCTTTAAAAAAATTACAGTTGGGTAGATCACTTAGTTTTATTTGTATTGCTTGGAATGCTCTGAAATTGGGATATTTTCATATTTTTTATGAAATGAAGATTAGGAAAGAAATGCCACTTTTTCTTAATGTAATACGATTGTGTTTGGCTGCTTATTATTGTTTTTATAGAGAACTCATTTTGTTTTTATTCACTAAGTTGTAACTTCATTGTCTTGATCATTATTCACTATGAATATTCCCTATATTGTTTAAATTTATGCCTTTGAGTTCAGTTTCTATTGAGTTTGCACTTATTGTCTTATAGTCCATTGAGAAAAAACATTAAAAAGATGGCATTAAGAGAAATGCTAAATGTAAAATCCAGCTTTATCAATTCGAATATTTATGCAGTTAATTTAATTTAGCTTTGCATAAAGTCAGTTGAATCACTGAATTTTGTTTTCTGTTTTCATGGTTCTAATCACTACCTAAAATTTTGATATACTTTAGTAGGAAATAGTCTAAGTGGAAGTAGTGTGAGGAGAGAACTAACTTATTACTTCCAAAATCTACAGGGAGTCCCTTACTCCCACCCCATCTCATAGCTCACTACCATCATGAACAGAGTAGAGGCTGAAAGAATGACATGCTGTGGAGTAGCTGGGTGTAAGAAAGATGAATTCTAAACCTCCAAATTGATTGCGGTTGAAATCCCAAAGTAATACCCGCTACTGAATAATAACCAGCAACTTGGAATTGGGGCTACTTTCCCACATGACTCAGGCTGCCGAGGCAGGTTTAAGGATAAGTGGGGTCTCTCCACTGGGAAACTAATATTTCCATATCTCTGTATAGTGAGGGTTTCTGAGCAAACATTATAGGCAACCTGAGTTCAACATGAGTGAATAGAAAACAAGCCCTAGACATTACAAATAGCAAAATATCCAGAGGAGATATACAAATTTCTCTTTCCTGGAGCCATTTGTTTCTATTGGAAAGGGTTGTAACAACCAAGGGACCTCCCTGCTCCCTTCCCAGAGAGGATTTGTTTGCAGTAGAGAGCAAAATTTTCTCTCCCTTTTCTGCAGGGGATGAAAGACATTTATGTAAGAGTCCCTAGACAAGTTCCAAGATTCATAATTCTCAAGTCCTCTCCTCTCCTAAAGAGCCCCTACTCTTTACATATAGGGTAATATATGCCCTCATCATATTGTCCCAAAAGAAAAATGAGTCATGGGAATCAGCACTAAGATTGCTATGTAAATAATCAGGCTGCATCTAATCCAGAAATTTCATGCTTATCGTCAGGATAAAACAAATATAGAAATAAAAAGTTATCACTCTCCCTCTGCTCAAACAAAGGAACTAATCTTCTGCTATAGTTCTATTCTAACAGACATATGAAGAATTCTGTTTCCAATAACTGCACAATGAAATTATTTGCAATCAGGTATGAAATGCCTATAAAAAATAACCATGTACTATGCTATAAAATAACTGTTGATATATTTTAAAGAATTACAGAAAAATACAGAATATGATCTGTAACCACAGTGGAGTTCAGTTAAAATCGGAGACAAAAAGAAAACAAGGAAGGACAGATATTTAGAAATACTTCCCGATAATCCATGCAAAGGGACTATAGTGAAATTTCTTAATGATAAATAGGTAATGTCAGAATCTGTGAGATATAGCTAAAGAGATATTCAGACAGAAATGTATAACCTTATAGCCATGAATTTACAGAAGAGAAAGACCAAAATGTAATGATCAGGAGGTTCCAACTTTCAAAGTCGGGACGAAGAACAAATAATCCCAAAGAAAATATAAAAGCAGTATCAGAGCAGAAGACACTGGAATAGAAAACCAAAATCAGAGGGCAGCAAATGTAAAAGTTGGTAGTTTGATAGTTATTATCAAATGAAAATATTTACTAAGGAAAAGAGAAGAAACAGTTGTCAGTATTAGAAATGTAAAGAGAGGCATATTTATAGATGCAGCAGATCCAAACTGAATGTTTTAAAGATCATTAAAGGAAATGCCTCAGTAATTTAGTATCTTCCTAGAAAGAAGTATCAAATCTGGGCAGTTTTACAGGTGACTTCTACAAAAAACCCTGGTAATTTTAATATTACATAAAATATTGCAAGGAATTCAAAGATATTTACTTCCTATCTGCTTTTACAAGGTAAACATAATATTGATACAAAAAACAGACATGGAAAATATGAGAAAAGAACACAATCTTTATCACTGATTAAGGTATAGCCTCAACCACTTCCCCCAAGGTGTAAGCACCTTTTAATCCCTGAATGATTCACAATTAATAAATTTTAAGTAAATCAAAACCATAATATTAATATGTTTATATGAAGAACTTTTTATATATTTTGTTTTATCTATTTGTAATGGTCAAAAAATCTTGTCTATCAGAGTAGCAGGCCAACATTGTGATTCTAATGCAATTGTGTTAATGAGGAATTGATTTAGACTTATGATTTTAATTTGAAATGAGTAAATATATCATTGAAGCAAATAAAATAAGTCATTATGTTTGTTAGATTTATAAGAATTAAGTACTAAGCATGTTTTTTATTGTCAAATTAAACAGTAAAAGTACTTAAAAATAAATATACTATATAACATTTATATGTGTACTTGGAATGTTTATATGAATTGGTTAAATAGAAGAAATTAATCAAACCTTCTTAGATATGATTCTACTTACATACCCAGGCAATATTTACAAGATGTAGCAGTAATTTTTTGCAGCATCATGGCAAATACTATGAGATGTAAGATGTGCTAAAGAAAGGACAAAAATGAGTTTCTAAACATATGTAAAGAAATGCCAGGCTGCAAATCCCTTAAGGACAAAATCTCACAATTTAATTCACTGATTAAATTAATTGCAATGTGGTTAGGCAGTGAAGAATCTCAACTCAAATTATATAATAAAATCTATGAAAGATACCCTGGTTCACTGAATAGATGAGGGTAGTGAATAAGACACCAGATGGCAAAAACGGAAGGCAGGGGATTTGAAGATTCCCATTTCTAAAAGAAGAGATCTAGCTCAATAAATGCCAGCTAAGGTCAAACAGCCTTGAAAGATTTCCTCAGCACTCCCTGTTCTAGCACTAATTTTAAAGGATAATTGATTCCACCATGATCCTCAATCTTCAACCAAGTGGCTTCAGTCCTACCAAGACGTAATTCTGTCTCCCCACCCCAGCTTCTTTTAATACATTGTTACCTCCATAAAAAGTCTTGTTACCGCCACAAAGTGTGAAAATAAGTTATTTTTTTCATAATTACTTAAGAATAAATTTTAGGAGGGTTAAGTACATGTAGTAATGTATTTGAAATAATAGTGCATCTTCAGTAATGCTCTGTTTATGCTTTTAAATATGTTAGATATACTCAGGAGAATACGAGTTACTAAATTTTAAAGTTTCCTTTATTAAACTTACAAGCATTGCTTACATGCTTAGAAAAATGCAGGTATATAGATTGACAAACTTCCCTGTCAGTTGTTTGAAGGGCTTGAGAAAAATCAGATAAATCTGGGACTATAGTCTGAAATATCTAAAGAAATTTAATTAAACTTTATTGTAAATGCTTTTAAGTATCTCAAGGCATTTAATCTGCCAAATCTATTAGCTATGTATTTATCAAAGTGAAAGTGATTTTTAAATTTTAACACCAAATTACTAGATTCATAAAGCAAATAAGAGGCTTAATGATTTGGGCCTTTAGGTTTAAAAAATCAGGTTCCTTTTTAAATATACAACTTTAATGAGCTGAATTCCAATCAAAGCATAAGTAATTCTAAGTATTCCTTTTGTATACTAAGATGCTTTTTTTTACACAAAATATATACCCCAGTCATAATTTGGAGGCTGCCACGCAATACAACATAGTAGTTGGTTATATGTACTTGACTCTGCAAGATACAGAGACCTGGAATGGAATTTCAGCTCTGCAACTTAATAGCTACTTCACTGGACAAGTTACTTCACCTCCCTGAGCTTGAGCTTTCAACGTTAACATGGGAATGATAATAGTACCTAATCCTTTTGATGATTATGGTAGGTAAATGACCTATTTCAGGTCCTGGTAAAGAGCAATCATGCAAATGGTAGTTATTTATTTTGAACACAGGCGAAGTTAGCTAATATGTCCAATATTAAGTGTCCAGTGAGATCTGATTTAGTAAGGAAAGACTTTATGGAGGTAGGTGGGTAGGATTTACAGGCCAAGACAGGGGACAGCAGGATATTTCAGGTTGTGGCTCAGAAGCAAGAAATCACAAGGCAAATCTGAAGGTCTGTAAACTAAAATTTCACAAAGGTTTATGTTGAGGAAATAATTATGAGCAAATGGATTAACTTCAGATTGTAGAGAACCTGGAATAACAAAGGAGTCTGAGTTTAAACTAGATGTTATGCAATAATGGCTCAGATACTAAAAACTGTGAAATATAAAAAGATAAGTACTAAATATTGAACACTGGAACTAGATTTCAATGGAATAATTGTCAAAATGATACTATTTGTAGGCTAAAACATATAGGATGCAAAATTGCTTCCCAATAGAATGTTCTAAGAATAAAATTAAGTTTTACTGAGTGGAAATACATTTGAAACTGCATAACATTGTAACTTTCATGAATTTGATTTTTGAAGATGACATGTTTATTTTGTTAATCTGTTTCAGAGATTTAAATGATTTTACCACAGAAATACTAAGCTAACACAAAACCTCAATCCCAAGTGATAAAAAGGTGATGAAATCCTGAAGAAAAAAGTGTTATTCATTTTGGTTACGAACTGAGAAAATGGCACTGAAATACATTGATCCTTTAGGAAGTTTCATGCCTTCACATGATGATATAACCATATATTGCCTCAGCATAGGACGTTTAAAACTAATTTTCTCCCTTGTAAAGCACAAAGAATTAATCTGGCATCCTTTTCAAGTTAGAAATAAAAGAAGCTTTTAAAGAATAAAAGTTGACTGTTGAGAATAACAACTACGTATATGTTACTTTGAGAGATGAATTTCTTACACAACAACAATTTTCTTAGGGGCATAATGCTTAGTTTTAGAATAGATGTTTTGTTTATATAATTTTTTGTCTATTATTCTTTTATGTGAGACTACAAAAATTGGTAAACCTAAAGAAAAACTGTTTTTACTGATATGCTTTTTGATCACTGAGGAAAAACTTAGCCTGGTAGTTCTCAAAATGTGGTTCCCCTACCAACAGCAGCAGCGGTGTCATGGGGAAGTTTAGAAATGCAAATTCTCAGGTCCCACCCCAGATATCTGAATCAGAAACTGGATATGGGGACCAACTGCCAGTGTTTTAACAAACCCTCCAGATGTTTCTGATGTACACTAAAGCTTGAGAACAACCGATTTAAACTATTTCTCACTGGATTAGAGATTTTCACTGAACTTTAATTATGGCTATGTGTAATTAATAAAAAGGAATGTAAATTTCCTATGTCAAACGTTATTTTTCTGTAGGGTTCAAGATATCAGCGTAGAAGTTCCTGAACGTACCGCTTCCCACAGACACAACAAATCTGCAACTGCATATGAAGTAATTCCCTCAAAAAGGGACCTGAAAGTTAGATGAACGGAGCCTCCAAAACAAAGAGTAGAAGGACAGAATCAAGATGGGTGGGAAAGGCCGAGAGACAGTCTCACCAAGGTAAAAACCACACCCCAGCTGGGAGGGACCACAAAGGTATGGATCTTTTTCCTGAGGAGGAAGGGGTTCAAGCTCCACAACAGGCACCCCAACCCTTAGATGCTGCACAAGAGAGACAAGCCCCCAAAACACTTGGCTCTGAAAACCAACAGAGAATGCATGCAGGAAAACCACAGAACTCCAGGGAACAGAAATCTTGCTCACAAAGGACCCCCACACAATTCCCACAACGTGAACAGAGTGCAAAAACACTAGACTGAAAAGCTCATGGACCATAGGTGAAGGTGGCCCACTTACGAATCTTGAGACATCTGGAGGCAGGAACCAGTGGGGACATTCCCTGGGGACAGACACACTGGTGGGAGCCATTTTTGTGACCTCAGGCTACCTTACTAATACCAGCACTGGTGGGAGGCATTTTGGAATTCTCCCTATAACCTGTTAGTGCTCGTGTGCATGTCCCACTGAGAGATCCACCCACGCTGTGGCTCAGTCAGGCCTCACAACTGGTCAAGAAATAACCCCACCTACCAGCACTCCACAGTAGCCTTGGCCAGACCCTGTGGCCAGGCTGGGTCCAGTCCCTTCCACTAGCACCCTGCAGCCCTCCCATTGTAGGAGGGCACACATAGCCCACATAGGGGACAGCCCTTGAATGCCTGGCTCTAGTGGCCAGTTGGGAGTTAACTTCTGAGCCCCACAAGATATCTCCTAAATAAGCCCACTCTTTCAAGACTGGGAGAGAGAGCTGATTTACCTAATACATATAAACAAACACAGAGAATTAGGCAAAATGTGGAAACAATATTCCAATCAAAATGACAAGGCAAAACCTCAGGAAAAGAAGAAAATGGACATAAGCAATCTACCTGGTAAAGAGTTCAAAATAATGGTCAAAAACTTGCTCACCGAGAAATCAGGAGAATGGACAAACATGAGAATTTCAACAAAGAGACAGAAAATATAGGAACAAACAGAAGTGATAACTGAACTAAAAAATGCACTAGAGGGGTTCAACAGGAGACTGGATGAGGGAGAAGGACAAATCAGTGAGCTAGAATATAAAACAAAGGAAATCACTCAGACAGAGCAGCAAAATGAAAAAAAAATGAATTTTTAAAGTGGAAATACCTTAAGGAACCTTCAGGACAACATCAAGCGGAAAAACATTTGCATTATAGGGGTCACAGAAGGAGAAGAGCAAGAAAGGGCCAGGAAACCTATTTGAAAAAACAGTAGCTGAAAACTTTCCTAACCTGTGGAAGAAACAGACATTCAAGTCCAGGAATCCCAGAGAGTTCCAAATATGATGAACCCAAGAAGATACACACCAAGATACATTACAATTAAAATAGTAAAAGTTAAGGATAAAGTGAGAATACTAAAAGCAGCAAGAGAAAAATAACTTATTTTGTACAAGGGAAATTCTATGAGGCTCTAAGATTTTTCAGCAGAAACTTTCCAGGCTAGAAGGGAGTGCCATAACATATTCAAAGTGATGAAAGGAAAAAAGACCTCCCACAACAAGGTTATCATTCAGAATTAAAAATGAGATCAAGAGTTTCCCAGAAAACAAAAGCTAAAGAAGTTCATCACCACTAAGTCAACCTTACAAGAAATGTTAAAGGGACTTCTTTAAGAAAAGAAATGGCACTAATTAAGAACAAGAAAACTTATGAAAGTAAAAACCTCACTGTAAAAGGTAAATATATACAAGTAGTGGATCAATCACTTATACAGCAAGCATGAAGGTTAAAACAAAAAAGTAGTAAAGTTAACTAAAGTTACTATAATTAGTCAAGGGATGCATAAAACAAAGATGTAAAAAGTGTCACTGAAAGTATAAAGCATAGGGTGGGGGTGGGGTTTAAAAAATAAAGGTATGGAATGTGTTCAAATTTAAGTTGCTACCAACTTAAACAGGCAACTGTTTACATAGAGTGTTACATGTGCACCTCATGATAACCCCAAAGAAAATACTTATAGTAAACACACAAAATAAAAGGAGAAAAAATTATAAATATAACGCTAAAGAAAGACAACAAAACAAAGGGAAGAGAGAAAAAGAAGAAACAGAGAAGCTACCAGAACAGACAGAAAACAATTAAAATGGCAATAAGCACATCCTGTCAGTAACTAGTTTAAATGTAAATGGACTAAATTCACCAAATGACGTAAAATGGCTGAAGAGATTAAAATCACAAGACCTGTCTATATGCTGCTTACAAGAGACTCACTTCAAAAGAAAGGGCACACACAGACTGAAAGCTAAGAGTTGGAAAAAGATATTTCATGCACATGGAAATGAAAAGAAAAAGCTGGAGTAGCTATATTCATATCAGACAAAATAGACTTTAAAACAAATACTGTAAAAAAAGACAATGAAGAAAATTACATAGTGATAAAGGGGTCAATCCATTAAGGAGATATAACATTTGTAAATGTATATGTACTCAAAGGAGCACCACGATATACAAAGCAAATATTACAGACAAAAAGGGAGAAATTGAAAGCAATACAATATTTGGGGACTTTAACACCCCACTTACATCATGGATAGAGGGACTTCCCTGGTGGCACAGTGGTTGGGAATCTGCCTGCCAATGCAGGGGACAAGGGTTTGATCCCTGGTCCAGGAAGATCCCACATCCCGCAGAGCAACTAAGCCCGTGCACCACAACTACTGAGCCTGCACTCTAGAGCCCCTGAGCCACAACTACTGAGCCCATGTGCCACAACTACTGAAGCCTGCGCACCTAGAGCCTGTGCTCCGTGACAAGAGAAGCCACTGGAATGAGAAGCCCACATACCACAACGAAGAGTAGCCCCTGCTTGCTGCAACTAGAGAAACCCCGTGTGCAGCAACAAACACCCAACACAGCCAAAAATAAATAAATTAAAAAATGGATAGATCATCCAGGCAGAAAATCAGTTACAAAACATCAGTCACATTAGACTAGATTGACACACACACACACACACACACACACACACACACACTCTCTCTCTCTCTCTCTCTCTCTCTCTCCATACCATATTTTATATATACATATATATATAACATTGCATATATAACATTACATATATATGTAACATTCCATCCAAAACCTGCAGGATACACATTCTTCTCAAGTGCTTCTCAAGTGCACAGGGAACATTCTTCAGGATAAATCACATATTAGGTCACAAAACAAGCCTCAATAAATTTAAGAAGACTGAAATTATATCAAGCATCTTCTCCAACCACAATGGTATGAAACTAGAAGTCAATCACAAGAAAAAAGAGGGAAAAAACCCACAAAAATGTGAACAAACAACAAGCTACTGAACCACAATGGGTCAAAGAAATCAAAGAAGAAATTAATACCTAGAGCTATATGAAAACAGAAATACAACATACCAAAAACTATGGGATGCAGCAAAAGTGTCATAAGAGAGAAGATCATAGCAATACAGAGTTCTTCAAGAAACAAGAAAAAACCCCAAATAAACAATCTAACTTCACATCTAAAGAAACTAGAAGAAAAAAATGATGCTCAGAGTAGAAGGAAGGAAATAATAAAGATTAGAGTAGAAATAAATGAAATAAGGACTAAAAAACATTTAAAAAGATCGGTAAAACTAAGAGCTGGTTCTTTGAAAAGGAACAAAATCAACAAACCTTTAGCTAGACTAAGAAAAAAGAGGACTCAAAATCAGAAATAAAAGAGAAGTTACAACTGGTACCAAAGAAAGACAAAGGATTATGAGAGACCACTATGGGCAATTATATGCCAACAAATTGGACAACCTAGAAGAAATGGATAAATTCCTAGACATACACTCTTCCAAGACTGAATCATGAAGAAATATAAAATCTAAATAGACTTGATTACTAGCAAGAAGATTAAAATAGTAATCAAAATCTCCCTACAAACAAAAGCCCCAGGACCAGACAGCTTTACTGGCAAATTCTACAAAACATTCAAAGATTTAGTACCTATCCTTCTCAAAACTCTTCCAAAAAATTGAAGAGGAAGAAAATCTTCCAAATACATTTTACAAAGCCAGCACTATCCTGACACCAAAACCAGAGAAGGACACCAGAAAAAAGGAAAATTATACGACAATATCCTTGATGACTATAGATGCAGAATTCCTCAACAAAATACTAGCAAACTGAATTCAACAATACATTAAAAGGACCATACATCATGATCAAGTGGGATTTATTTTTTCTAGAGACACAAGGATGATTCAACATTACAGGATACACCACATTAACAAAATGAAGGATAAAAATCATATGATCATCTTAATAGATGCAGAAAAAGCATTTGACAAAATTCAATATCGAGTTATGATAAAAACTCAAGTGGTATGAAAGGAGTATACCTTAAATATAATAAAGGCCATATACGACAAACCCACAGCTAACATCATACTCAGTGGTGAAAAGCTTTCAGCTTTTCCTCTAATATCAGGAACAAAGATGGTCACTTTCACTTTTATTCAACATATTATTGGAAGTCCTAGCCACAACAATTAGGCAAAAAATAAAAGGTATCCAAATCAGATAGACAGAAGTAAAATTGTTACTGTTTGCAGATGACATGATACTGTATTTAGAGAACCTTAAAGACTCCACTAAAAAACTGTTAGAACTAATAAATAAATTCAGTAAAGACACATGTTACAAAATCAATATATAGAAATCTGTGGTGTTTCTATATAATACTAGAAAACTATGAAAGAAATTAAGAAAACAACCGCATTTATAATTGCATCGAGGAAGAATAAAATACCTAGAAATAAATTAAACCAAGGAGGTAAAAGACCTGTACACTGAAAACTATGACACTGATGAAAGAAATTAAAGAAGACAGTTGGAAAGATATTCTATGTTCATGGACTGGAAGAATTAATATTGTTAAAACATCCATACTAGGTAAAGTTCAATGCAAACCCCTATCAAAATGCCAATGTCATACTTCAAAGAACTAGAACAAAAGAATTCTACAATTTGTATGGAACCACAAAGGATCCCGAATAACCAAAACCACTTTGAGAAAGAACACAGCTAGAGATATCACACTCGCCAATTTCAAACTATGTCACAAAGCTGTAGTAATCAAAACAGGATGGTAGGGGCACAAAAACAGATACAGATCAGTGGAACAGAACAGACAGCCTAGAAATAAACCCACACATACAATTACTATATGACAAAGGAGCAGGTGACACACAATGGGTTCTTCAATAAATGATGTCAGAAAACTGGACAGCCACAAGCAAAAGAATGAAATTAAACAACTAAGAGTATACATAAAAATTAATTGAAAATGGATTAAAGACCTGAACATAAGACTTGAAACCATAAAATTCCTAGAAGAAAACATAGGCAGTAACCTCACTGACATCAGTCTTAGTAACATTTTTGTGGATATGACACCAAAAGTCAAGGGAAAAAAATGAAAAATAAACAAACGGGACTACATCATACTAAAAAGCTTCTGCACAACAAAGAAAACCATCATCAAAACTAAAATGTAACCTACTGAATGGGATAAGATATTTACAAATCATTTATCCAATAAAGGGTTAACATTCAACATAACTAATGCAACTCAATGGCAAAAAAAAAAAAAAAAATTACAAAATGGGCAGAGGACCTGCATTGACATTTTTCCAAAGATTACATACAGAATGGCCAACATACACATGAAAAAATGTTCAACATCACTAACCATCAGGGACATTCAAATCAAAACCACAGTGAAGTATCACCTCACACCAGCTGAATGGCTAATATCAAAAATACAAAAAATAACAAATGTTGGAGAGGTTATGGAGAAAAGGGAATCCTCATACACTGTTGATGGGACTGTAAATTGTTGCAGCCAGCATGGAAAACAGTATGAAGATTATCCAAAAATTAGGAATAGAACTACCATATGACCCAGCTATTGCACTTCTGGGTATTTACATAAAAACACTAGTTTAAAAAGATATATGCACCCCTATGTTGATTGCAGCATTATTTATAATAGCCAAGAAACAACTTAAGTATCCACTCATAGATGAATGGAAGTTATGGAAACAACTTAAGTACCCACTGATGGATGAATGGATAAAGAAGTTGTAATATATATATGCAATAAAATACTACCTACCAGTAAAAAAGAATGAAATCCTGCTATTTGCAACAACATGGATGGACCCTGAAGGTGTTATGCTAAGTGAAGTAAGTCAGAGAAAGACAAATACCGTATGATTTCATTCATATGTGGAATCTCAAAAACCAAAATAAAACAAAAGCCAACTCATTGATACAGAGACCAGATTAGTGGTTACCAGCGGGGAGAGAGACTGGGCAAAGTGGATGAAGGAGGTCAGCTGTATGGTGATGGATCATAACTAGTCTCGTGGTAGTGATCACTCTGTTTGCAATAATGAGCTAAGCAGGCTCTGCCGATTTCCTTAGAAACCCCATCAACTTATATAACATCATTTCTCAAAGGAAAAAAATGTTGAAATAGCTAACCTTGCTAACAATTCCGTATTTAAGGATCTCTTGGTCTAAATTAGCATTATCCAGGAGAAATATCATGTGAGCCACATGTGTAATCTTAAATTTTCTAGCAGCTATGTTAAAAAGGTAAAGAGAAACTGACGAGTTATTTAATCCAATACATCCAAAATATCACCAAGTTAAAATGTAATGAATATAAAAATTAATACAATATTCTACTTTTTTTTTAGATTAAGTCTTTTGATTTGGCGTGTACTTTACACTTGTAGCACCTCTCATTTCAGACTAGTAAAGCATTATAGCTAGTGGCTATTGTATCAACATCAGAGTTCTCACTTCAGAATTAAGTTGATATTCCTGAGACGTAAAAAATAATTAAAAACTGAAATAACATTTATTCACCCAAGTAAACTGTTATAAAAGGCTATACTTTTCTGTCTATTCCTCTTTCATAGAACTAAAGTGTAGGAGGACTTTATATATATATATATATATATATATATATCATATTAGGTTGGGGTTCAAGTGTGAAGTTGCTAAAAAAAAGTGCTCTTTTTTCTGTAACTCTTTAATTCTAAGGTAGATAGATGGACATATACCTAAATTTGGTTTAGAAATGTTTCTTACTGAGCAGTGGGCCTAAACATCATTTTTAGTATTTCTGTAGCTCTGGAACTATTTTAAGCAATAAAATATTTATGTAAATACTTTACGTTACACTAATAAAGACCTGGAAACGTTAACTTAAGCCATGATTATAGTGGCTGTTTACGGTTGGGCTCATTTTGAAGGAGGAATAATCAAACAGAATTTTGCCAAGTTGTACTCGGAATCCCGCTTAAGGAGCTAATGTCTACTGTCATGAATATTTCAAGCCTATCTTGGCCAAATTATTCTCATTTTGTTTTTCCTCTAATTTTTCTGTAGGTTTCCAACATACTGAATGTCCTTATCATTAGCATGAAAGATATCTGAAATCATCCTTATTAGTTTTAACCATTAACCTCTCTTATTTTGGTTTCCTAAATAATGAGATTTCGCCACTTCCTCTGAACATCCTTCATTTGCTTCTGCACTAGAAAGTTTATAGTCTCCTTTCATAAGTATAGTATAGATTTTTTTTTCCCCACTGTGAAAGGTAATTTAAAATTTGGGGGAGCTAAATATTCTAAAACTATTTTTCTTTCTAAAGTGATAGTATATTTTGATTTTTGTAAATTGTATTTGAATTTTTTACCATCACATATTCTTGATTATTAATAGATATGCTAAGTGTTATAAACTCACAATAAAAAAATCATTTTTAAGGGATTAAATATCTTTTAGTCAAGTAAGTGTTATTTAAATGTCCTCAAATCATATACTTGACAAAAATAAATCAAAGAATAAATCATGGTTCAATAAATTAAAATTTTATCCCTGAAGTAGTTTTTAATTATTTTTTAAATTTGTGTTATGACGAGTCATTTTTCAGTCACAAATTTCCCCTGTACTCTAAAAATTTTGAGGGTGAGAAAGGTATTTGGTTAGATAAGTCTTGAAACTCATTAAAAATGAGTAACTATAGCAACCTCTATGTCACATCCCACTCACACCTGCAAAAGAAATGACAAAATGTGTCCAAAAGCGAAAGAAAAAACAGTCATGATATTCCATTGTTCCAAATTTTGAGCTATGTGGAGAAGTGAATGATCAACTACATATTCTCTTGAATCCATTATCCCATTTTCTTTTTAATCAGATTTGTTGTAGGTTTCTTCCCTTTTCCTTTTCTTTCCCCTTTGTTGCCATCTATTTTTGGAAACATTCTAGGCTCTATTCCTTTTTAGAACACTGACCTCTAAGCATACACATACTCCTGCTACTTTGATCTTAAGCTAACATGTCTCCTGAGCCACCCTCTATTATCTCTTTTGCCTTATCTAAGAGAAAGAAAAGAAAAAACACCTCTATTGCGCTAAAGAGGGATAGTTATAAAACTTAAGCCTCTAGCCTAATTCCGTTTTTCATCATTTCAAATGAAGCATCCAGAGAGAAGATGGCTTTTCTGTCTTTTTCAAGATTCAACTGATATTTTTCCATCTTGTTAAAGGACTTAAATTTTAGTCTTGTCAAAGACTTCAATAGTTTAATATAACAAAAGGCTTGTACTTCAATAATACTCCATAAGTTCTTTTTTTAATTTTTAATTTAATTTTTGTCTTATATCGGAGTATGGTTTATTTATAATGTTGTGTTAGTTTCAGGTGGACAAAGTGATACAGTTATATATATACATACATACATTCTTTTTCAGAATAATACTCCATAAGTTCTTAAGTTGGGTATGTTTCAACATACCCAAGCTTCTTTTACACATGTACTCATTAAATGCAACCAAAGTATTTCCCCAGACCTCTAAGTCCTTCATATGATGAAGCATTAGAAAAGACACCTTACATGTGTGTATGTTTCAATTATGCCAATAATTCCAGATTTCCTACAGTGGCACATCCATTCTCTAAGACAGTATTAGGCTCCCGGAGCACTGCCTTTCCCTTGAGAGAGACAAGAGAAGAGTTGACTCTTGGAACAACGTGGGGGTTAGGGGCACTGATCGTCCACAGAGTTGAAAATCTGTGTAAAACTTATAGGCGGTCTTCTGTATCTGTGGATTCAATCAATGCGATTCTGGGTTCGTGTAAAACTGTAGTATTTATTCTTGAAAAAACCCATGCATAAGTGGACCCCCTAGGTTCAAACTAGTGTTGTTCAAGGGTCAGTTGTAAAAGTATCTATTATGTCCTCCATCCATACACTCACATCATGCTCAGGTCCACCTATGCTGAAGCCCACACTGGTGTGGAAGCATTTTTTCATTTAATAGACCACTGCAGACAATTTATAAACTTTAGTTATGAAAATCACTAGTGAGGTTAAATTAAGAATCAGAGCTGCCACCTTCTAAAACATGAAGGTTATTACATTCTATTTCACTGCGTAGTAGAGACTTCTGCAGGTGTGCTATTATCTGGGACACCATTTGCCTACAGGCTGAGATCAGAGGATCTCTGGAAAAACTTTTTTATTCCTCTTTAATTGTGTTTTACCCTAGAGGGCACTGCCCTCTTGTACCTGATATACTATCATTAGCTAGTCAGTCTGTAGGTTAAGGCTTTTCATCTTCAGAAGTTCTCTATCAAAATGCAAATTTCCCACAAAGGTCTATGAAACAGACGTGCTAAGAGGCTATTTATTAGGAAGAATCCTCGGGAAGCTGGAACTCTCAGCTCAGGATTCTATTACTTTCTAAGAATATTTTGATACTGATTTGAAACCTTAGGCAAGCAAAGAATGACAAGAGTGTTCTCTAGGGCCAGGGCAAAGAGGAAAGGAATAGGGCCCAGAGCAAAACAGAGAGGCAGATCTAAAGGCGGATAATTATGTTCTGAGTCAAACAGCATTAATGAGTCATCTGCCATCTGAAAGTGTTCTTCTCGTTCATGGTTGGAGAGAGTGCAGTTTGGTGGAAAAATAGACGGCTTGAATTCAAAAGACCTGAACTTAAGGCACTCACTGAAAGAGCAGTGCAATATAAGGTGGAGACAAATCTTGAGGTTTTAAGCCAGTATCACATTCACAGCTATGTGACTTCAGGCAAAACTACTTCTTAGTGAATCCAAGCAGGACCCTGTGGGGTCTTCCCAAGTACAAGCCCCTCCACAACCCCTGCTTCTTGTTTGGCCTTGCCCAAGTTCCAAAGAGCAGCTTCAAGCAGTTACTAATTAGAGAAGTGAGGGAACGCAGAAACAAAGGAAAAGCGTCAAGCAAAAGAAATGATAGCTTAAACAACAGTTCATAAAACAGAGTCACACCAAGCCCCCAGGGAGTGGCCAGGTTCATAGGCTGATCTTGAATGGAACTGGCTTCCTGCTCAAGACTGACGCTTCTTCAGATTTCTGAGCACTGTCAGGAACACCTTGAGTTTGGGCTGTACCTCCCCTGATCACCTGAAGCTTCCCTAGACAAAGACAAAGCAGCAAAGGAATGTGAGGGAGGAGTACTTCCCAGAACTTCTGTTGCCAGTGATCTTGACCCCAGTGAGTCACAGCCACCACTTGCCTCTGCAGGAGACCCTCCAACACTAGCAGCCGTGTGTCTGAAAGGGTCTTGGTTCTCTGGCCAGGTGTCAGGCCTGAGCCTCTGAAGTGGGAGAGCCGAATGAAGGACATTAAACCACCAGCGACCTCACAGCCCCACGTAATATCAATCGGCGAGAGTTCTCCCATATATCTCCGTCTCGACGCTAAGACCCAGCTCCACTCAACAACCAGCAAGATCCAGTGCTGGACACCCCATGCCAAACAACTAGCAAGACAGGAACACAACCCCATCCATTTGCAGAGAGGCTACCTAAAATCATAAGTTCACAGACACTCCAAAACACACCACCGGATGTGGTCCTACCCACCAGAAAGACAAAATCCAGCCTCATCCACCAGAACACAGGCATCAGTCCCCTCCACCAGGAAGCGTACACAACTCACCAAACCAACCTTACCCACTGGGGGCAGACACCAAAACAACGGGAACTATGAACCTATAGCCTGCGAAAAGGAGACCCCAAAAACAGTAAGTTAAGCAAATTAGAAGACAGAGAACTATGCAGCAGATTAAGAAGCAAGGTGAAAACCCACCAGAACAAACAAAGGAAGAGGAAGTAGGCAGTCTACCTGAAAAAGAATTCAGAGTAATGATAGTAAAGATGATCCAAAATCTTAGAAATAGAATGGAGAAAATACAAGAAACATTTAACAAGGACCTAGAAGAACTAAAGAGCAAGCAAACAATGATGAACAACACAAATGAGATTACAAATTCTCTAGAAGGAATCCATAGCAGAATAACTGAGGCAGAAGAACAGATAAGAGACCTGGAAGATAAAATAGTGGAAATAACTACTGCAGAGCAGAATAAAGAAAAAAGAATGAAAAGAACTGAGGACAGACTCACAGACGTCTGGGACAACATTAAACACACCAACATTTGGGCTTCCCTGGTGGCGCAGTGGTTGAGAGTCCACCTGCCGATGCACGGGACACGGGTTCGTGCCCTGGTCCGGGAAAAACCCCCATGCCGTGGAGCGGCTAGGCCCGTGAGCCATGGCTGCTGAGCCTGCGTGTCCGGAGCCTGTGCTCCACAACGGGAGAGGCCACGACAGTGAGAGGCCTGCGTACTGCAAAAAAAAAACCAAAAACAAAACACCAACATTTGAATTATACAGGTTCCAGGAGAAGAACAGAGAAAGAGAGGGTCTGAGAAAATACTTGAAGAGATTATAGTTGAAAACTTCCCTAACAAAGGAAAGGAAATAGTCAATCAAGTCCAGGAAGCACAGAGAGTCCCATACAGGATAAATCTAAGGAGAAACACACTGAGAAACATATTAATCAAACTATCAAAAATTAAATACTAAAACAATATTAAAAGCAGCAAGGGAAAAGCAATGAATAAAAAACAAGGGAATGCCCATATGGTTAACAGCTGATCTTTCAGCAAAACTCTGCAAGCCAGAAGGGAGTGGCAGGACATATTTAAAGTGATGAAAGGGAAAAACCTACAGCCAAGACTACTCTACCCAGCAAAGATCTCATTCAGATTCAACGGAGAAATTAAAAGCTTTACAGACAAGCGAAAGCTAAGAGAATTCAGCACCACCAAACCAGCTTCAGAACAAATGCTAAAGGAAATTCTCTAGGCAGGAAACACAAGAGTAGGAAAAGACCTACAATAACAAACCCAAAACAATTAAGGAAATGGTAATAGGAACACACATATAAATAATTACCTTAAATGTAAATGGATTAAATGCTCCCACCAAAAGACACAGACTGGTTGAATGAATACAAAAACAAGACCCATATATATGCTGTCTACAAGAGACCCACTTCAGAGTTGGGACACATACAGACTGAAAGTAAGGGGATGGAAAAAGATATTCCATGCAAATGGAAATCAAAAGAAAGCTGGAGTAGCAATTTTCATAACCGACAAAATAGAATTTAAAATAAAGACTACTACAAGAGACAAAGAAGGACACTACATAATGATCAAGGGATCAATCCAAGAAGAAGATATAACAATTGTAAATATTTATGCACGCAACATAGGAGCACCTCAATACAAGGGCAAATGCTAACAGCCATAAAAGAGGAAATCAACAGTAACACAATCATAGTAGGGGACATTTAACACCCCACTTTCACCAATGGACAGATCATCCAAAATAAAAATAAATAAGGAAACAAGCTTTAAATAACAAGCTTACCTCAACATAATAAAGTCCATATATGACAAACCCACAGCCAACATCGTTCTCAATGGTGAAAAACTGAAACCATTTCCACTAAGATCAGGAACAAGACAAGGTTGCCCACTCTCACCACTCTTATTCAACATAGTTTAAGCCACAGCAATCAGAGAAGAAAAAGAAATAAAAGGAATCCAAATTGGAAAAGAAGTAAAACTGTCACTGTTTGCAGATCACATGATACTATACATGGAGAATCCTAAAGATGCTACCAGAAAACTACTAGAGCTAATCAATGAATTTGGTAAAGTAGCAGGATACAAAATTAATGCACAGAAATCTCTTGCATTCTGATACACTAATGATGAAAAATCTGAACAGAAATTAAGGAAAAACTCCCATTTACCATTGCAGCAATAAGAATAAAACACCTAGGAATAAACCTACCTAAGGAGACAAACAATCTGTAAGCAGAAAACTATAAGACACTGATGAAAGAAATTAAAGATGATACAAACAGATGGAGTGATATACCATGTTCTTGGATTGGAAGAATCAACATTGTGAAAATGATTTTACCACCCAAAGCAATCTACAGATTCAATGCAATCCCTATCAAACTACCAATGTCATTTTTCACAGAACTAGAACAAGAAATTTCATAATTTGTATGGAAACAAGAGACCTCAAATAGCCGAAGCAATTTTGAGAAAGAAATACGGAGCTGGAGGAATCAGGCTTCCTGACTTCAGACTATACTATAAAGCTACAGTAATCAAGACAGTATGGGACTGGCACAAAAAGAGAAATATATATCAATGGAACAAGAGAGAAACCCAGAGATAAACCCATGCACATATGGTCACCTTATCTTTGATAAAGGAGGCAAGAATATACAATGGAGAAAAGACAGCCTCTTCAATAAATGGTGCTGGGAAAACTGAACAGCTACATGTAAAACAACGAAATTAGAACACTCTCTAATACCATACACAAAAGTAGACTCAAAATGGATTAACAACCTAAATGTAAGGCCAGACACTATAAAACTCTTAGAGGAAAACACAGGCAGAACACTCTATGACATAAATCACAGTAAGATCCTTTTTGACCCACCTCCTAGAGAAATGGAAATAAAAACAAAAATAAACAAATGGGGGCTTCCCTGGTGGTGCAGTGGTTGAGAGTCCGCCTGCCGATGCAGGGGACACGGGTTTGTGCTCCGGTCCGGGAAGATCCCACATGCCGCGGAGCGGCTGGGCCCGTGAGCCATGGCTGCTGAGCCTGCGCGTCTGGAGCCTGTGCTCCGCAACGGGAGAGGCCACAACAGTGAGAGGCCCGTGTACCGCAAAATAAATAAATAAATAAATGGGACCTAATGTAACTTAAAACCTTCTGCACAGCAAAGGAAACCATGAACAAGATGAAAAGACAGCCCTCAGAAAGGGAGAAAATATTTTCAAACAAAGCAACTGACAAAGGATTCATCTCCAAAATATACAAGCAGCTCACGCAGCTTAATGGCAAACGAACCCAAATCCAAAAATGGGCAAAAGACATAAATAGACATTTCTCCAAAGAAGATATACAGATTGCCAACTAACACATGAAAGGATGCTCAACATCACTAATCATTGGAGAAATGCAAATCAAATCTACAATGAGGTATCACCTCACACCAGTCAGAATGGCCATCATTAAAAAATCTACAAACAATAAATTCTGGAGAGGGTGTGGAGAAAAGGGAACCCTCTTGCACTGTTGGTGGGAATGTACATTGATACAGCCACTATGGAGAACAGTATGGAGGTTCCTTAAAAAACTAAAAATAGAACTACCATAGGACCCAGCAATTCCACTACTGGGCATATACCCTGAGAAAACCATAATTCAAAAAGAGTCGTGTACCACAATGTTCAGTGCAGCTCTATTTACAACAGCCAGGACATGGAAGCAACCTAAGTGTCCATCAACAGATGAATGGATAAAGAAGATGTGGCACATATATACAATGGAATATTACTCAGCCATAAAAAGAAATGACACTGAGATATTTGTAGTGAGGTGGATGGACCTAGAGTCTATCATACAGGGTGAAGTAAGTCAGAAAGAGAAAAATAACCCTCTTTTTCTTGGCGGGGATCGGGCTTGCGGTCCCAGTCCATGTAATGTACAGAGGTAGAGGGAAAGCGCTCTGGCCCCCCTGGCGTCATGTCTTCGGTACCAGTGGCTTCCTGTCTGCAGGTTCTATCCTCAAGCGCTGGGATACCGTGGGAAAAAAAATAAGGAAAGAAAAACGAATACCATATGCTAACACATATATATATGGAATCTAAAAGAAAAAAATGGTTCTGACAAACCTATGGGCAGGACAGGAATAAAGATGCAGACGTAGAGAATGGACTTCAGCTCATGGGAAGGGGAAAGGGTAAGCTGGGACAAAGTGAGAGAGTGGCATTGACATATATACACTACCAAATGTAAAATAGCTAGCTAGTGGGAAGCGGATGCATAGTACAGGGAGATCAGCTGTTGCTCTGTGACCACCAGAGGGGTGGGAGGGAGAAGCAAGAGGGAAGAGATATGGGGATATGTATATGTATAGCTGATTCACTTTGTTATAAAGCATAAACTAACACACCATTGTAAAGCAGTTATACTCCAATAAAGATGTTAAAAAACAAACAAACAAAAAACAGTCACAGGACCCCTGCTTCCTCCTGAAGGGAAACAGATAAAGATCTGATGCATATCTTTGATTTGTTCCTCAGAAACTAAGACCGTCCCCCACCCCACCAAAAAAAAGGGGAGGATGGTGACTACATGCTGACCACAAGCACACAGACCCCAGACTGGTTGGAACCAGGCTGATAATTAAGGTTCCTGAAACATCATCCTGTTACCTCATCAGCAGCCAATCAGAAAAAATGTCCACAGCATGTAATCCTCATTCCTAATGTCGCCTTTAAAAATCGTCCCCTGAATGCCACTGACGGGGATGGGGTCTTTTGAGAACTAGCTGCCCATTCTCCTTGCTTGGCACCCTGCGAAGAATGCTGTACTTTTTTAGTACAACCTAGCATCAGCAGATTGGCTTTGTTGCACGTTAGGGAAGTCAACCCAAGTTCAGTTGGGTAACATTAGTCCGTCTACCGCAAGGTAGAAGGGACAGTAGAGTAATTTCAAGGATTGAATGAAATATGTAGTTGGCATTGGAAAAAATGTTACTACAATTACTCTTACTCCTACTATTACTACTGTCTAATATATATGGAATTTGTACTACGTGCTAGGCACTATTCTAAGCATTTTATTTGAATTTATTCATTTAATCCTCCCCCCTTTCAAAACCCCCTATTTTACTGTTGAAAAAGGAAACAGATATTGAGCACCTTGTTGAATATTTTACAGTTGGTGAGTAGTAGAGTCAGGATTTGAACCCAGGCAGTCTGACTCCAGAGGCAGGACGGTTAGCTACTTATGTGCTGTACTGCTGCTGTTTTTTCTTAATTGTTGTTACATTGTTAATATCACTACTAAAGGCTATATACTTGAGGAATTTATTTTAAGACTATTTGAACACCTCAATGCCTCAGCTTCCTCATAACCATGCTAAGGATAATAGCAACAATCTGCCTCATGGGTTTACTGCAAGGCTTTAATAAAACACTATGTTTGTGCTAAGATAATACTTCTCTTTTTTCCAGCAACCACCAAGTTATTATTATTATTTTTTACTGAGGTATGTTTTTTTGTTTTAATTTTTATTGGGGTATAGTTGATTTACAATGCTGTGTTAGTTTCAGGTGTACAGCAAAGTGAATTAGTTATACATATACATTTATGCATATACATATATCCAGCTGATTTACAACATTAAGTTTCAGATGTACAACACAGTGATTCACAATTTTAAAAGATTATACCCCATTTATAATTATTATAAAATACTGGCTATATTTCCTGTCTTGTACAATATATCTTTATAGCTTATTTTATGCATAGTGGTTTGTACCTCTTAACCCCTATCCCTATCTTGCCTGTCCCCACGCTCCCCCGGATGGTAACCACTAGTTTATTCTCTTTATGTGTGAAGACAACACTTCTCAAAGTTTAATGTGCACACCAGTTACCTGGGATCTTGTTAAAAAGCAGTTTTCAATTCAGTAGGTCTGGGGTAAGATATTAGAAATGAAGAAATTCGTTAAAAGTAAGTTTCCAGGTGATGCTGATGTCCCTGACCCAGGGACCACACTTTTGAGTGGCAAGGTGCTATGAATCTCCTGGAGAATTCTCCACTTTTAGTGTGAGTGCCCCTTGGCTATTTGCTATGTGACAAGTGCTCCTTATTTTGGCAAATGGGGACTGATAAACATCATTAGTGTACTAGAACAGAGTTCTACACAGGCTGCGCCATTCCACTACCCAAAAATATTTTGTACACGACAAAAACAAAAAGAATGGAAGTTCGAGGTGCTCTGCAAACATTTTAACTTCCTATCTATTTTGAGAAATTGAGCATGGCACTGCTTTGTCACTTTCCTGCGAAAGAATAAAAGGAGACATCAGTAAGCACCTCCCAAATGAGAAAAATCATGATTGAATATTATCACTACCAGTTACCTAGGATACAAGAAATGAAGTTTTGTCACCTTGGCCCTTGGAACTGGTAACCAGGTGTCATAGAAAGAGATTCTACCTATGGCTGAATCTTCTTGTTCTGTCACTTCACTCTTCCCCATAAAGGAAAGGGAGAAGAGGGACTTTTCACTGTGCTTTCTTTTGAAACAAAAGCAACACCACCCCAAGAGAGGGTGGAGGATAATGTCTGATTCTTAATATTATCTAGGGAGAAAATAAATATCTTGGCCAAAAAAAACCCCATACTTTTCACTGCTTCATGTCCCTTGGGGTTCTGAATCTCTCATTGTCTGTCTTACGTAAAAGAAATACAAAAGCAAAGCAAATAAAAAGTTTGATTGTTTCAGACTCTCACAGCGAGAGTGGAGTTTTTCTTGATCTTTAGCTAATAATTTCCCCAAAATGATTTGTAAAAGTTCTTATGAACCATAAAATACCAAACAAATGTCAGGATAATAATCATTGCTGCTATGAGATTTCTTTGCATAGCAGGAAAGAAATTTTTTTAAAAATCTATACAGAACGTACAGTGTTTAGAGAACTGTTCCCTCCTATCAGTTTTTAGAGGTGACAGATGTTGTAGTGATGACTATTTGACACTTTCCCCCAGTCCATCCTGGACAGTTATCTTAGCAAAGGAGTAAATACTGTGTATTGTCAGTCACTTTGAAATTTACACACTCTACAGTGGCCATCTGATTGCTTCAATATTCATTTGGTCACTCCTCCCACAAACGTTTGGGAAGGTGTCAAGGAGGAGACACTCAGTCATGGACATGTGGCAGGGTGTCACAAGAGACCAACTTAACTCACTTCATGATTCTGCCCTTACTCATGCAAATGAATAAAGATGGAATTGATTTGAGAATGCTGCAAATGTTACTAATTTCCAAAAGAGAAGCGTGGGATGATAATGGTAAATGTTATATTGTCAAGAGTCAAGCAGAATATAAAGTTTGCCATTATTTAGAGGAGAAAGTATTTTCATTTGATTTATAACTAGTTGGCAAATTAACGCAGTATTAAAACAGCAACCTCATAATAAATAACATTGAAAAGTGCATAACTAGACTGATACTCATGTTCAAAGGGGTGACTTTGTATATAAAAACACATCATGGGGCTTCCCTGGTGGCGCAGTGGTGGAGAGTCCGCCTGCCGATGCAGGGGACGCGGGTTCGTGCCCCGGTCCGGGAAGATCCCACATGCCGCGGAGCGGCTGGGCCCGTGAGCCATGGCCGCTGAGCCTGCGAGTCCGGAGCCTGTGCTCCGCAACGGGAGAGGCCACAACAGTGAGAGGCCCTCGTACCGCAAACAAACAAACAAAAAAACACATGATGTTAATGCTCAACACTGACATTTTGGAGAATAACTTCCAAATGGTGTGTGAGGCATGTCTTATCTTTAGATTAATGTGTGATATGGAAGGAGGGGCAGAAATGTTACTCAAGTGAGAAAATCAGAATCCTTTCCTTGTGTGTAGTGTTATGCCATACTGTGAGAATAAAACACTTTTTTGCAATATATAAATTATAGTATAGTTTAGAAATAATAAGACGTTGAGCATGGACAAAGACTCAAAAGCTCTTAAGAACATTAAAAATAACTTTTATATAAATATCATTCTTATAAAGATAAATAGGTTAGCAATGGGCAGAAGACCTAAGTTTCCTTAAAATAGATAAATCTCATAATCAAGAATTTTATATTTGGCAAAATATTTGAGGTTTCCAAACAGTTGAAAATTCCTCTGAAATGCTTGATGAATTCAGAACACAGTTATTTAAAATCCTTATGTGTATCTTTATTATTTTTTTATTGTTACTTATCTATGCATAGTGATCCAAATGAAACCACTGCATTAAAACAGTAACCCAGACAACCAGGAACAGAGTCCATATTCTTGAAAAAGCTATTCTATTAACCTACGAAACACACTGTGAATGGAATAGTCAAAACTAAATGAGATACACAGCTGAATTCTCCTCTGGAGACACAAAGACAGCCACTGCCCCTCCCAAACTTAGAGAATGCTCTGAAATACTTTGTTTTTTTGACTAAAACAAGTGACTAAATTACATGAAAATCCCCAATCTTCCACCACTAGGACAAATTATACACATATTTGAGAAGTAGTATTGACAGATTAGTAATGAAAAGTACCAATTACTCAGTTAAAGTTGAATTTCAAAAAGTTTTTTAGGACAAGTAATATTTGATGCAACCATATCCCATACAATACTTACACTTAACAGTGTGGTGTTGTTCATCTGAAGTTTGTATTTACTGGGTACCCTGTGTTTTATCTGGCAACCCTATTGGAAAGGCCATTTCAGGTTAGAGCTATTATGTAGAGAAAGAGAAGGAGTGGGATGGGGGTTGGGGAGGAACACCACCAGCTACGATAGTAATAGTAGTAGGTAAAAGTAACGACTATTTACAAAGTGTTTCCCTCTGTGCTCTGCGTTCACGATCTCATTTAACTCTTCCCAAAAGTCCTCTGGGCTAAGTTCTTTATAGAGGAAGAATTTAGCATAGAGCCTGGCACATAATAACCACCAGTCACTGTTAATCAATTCTATTATTTTTATTTTTAACATTACCATACCTCCTTCTCAAAAAGAAAACTGAGGCTCTGAGACCCCAAGTTCACTTAGTTTGAAGGAAGGCGGTGAGATTTGAATCACTGTTTCTGGAGCCCAAGATCTTAGACTTTGTTCCACTGTTCTAGATAAGATTTTACTCTGAACATCTGAACTGCACTAGGTGGCTGAAACCTTGAAGTGGCCTTCATTTTGACTCTGTTCTAACTCATGTCAACATAACTGTGGTTGGTTGGAACAAGCTATAGTTTAGAAGCAAGAATGCTGCATAGTTATATGGAGCAAAGGTATTTGGCATGAGAGTTCAGGGTCACTGGAACTGACACATTCACAAACATCAACAGGCTTTTTGGTGGCAACTGTGAACCTTGAAAGGGAGAAGAGAGGCAGTAAATGTCTGCAAAATAACTAAAATCCAGGTCCTCTGATTCCTAGTAGTGGTCAAGCACGTCATCTTCATTTCTTTTTTCCTTCTTGTGTGTTGAATAAACTCATCAATGAAAGTCATTTAATAATGTCCACAAATTTTCTTCTACTAGGCATATAAATGCAGACGTGGACAAAGAATGTCACCTGCCACATCAGTAAACAAATGATGTTGTGGCCAACAAGCCCTCAGCCACTGCAGCAGCCCCCAACTGTGCACCGTGAGGAGATTCAGGATGGAGAAAACCACGATACTGGCCTAGATGGTTAAGGTGCGTATTGAAGGAATGATTTCATTTGCATCTTCCCATAAATAGAAAAGCCCTAAATTAATTAACTGGAGATGTCCATTTTTTCTTCCAATTAGCAGTAATCTTTGATGTTCAGCTATCTGGGCCGGGTGCACATGCAGAATTCCTACATACTCTGGTTCCTCCCTTACCTCTTTGGAGCAGTCCTTCAGAGCTATCTGAGAGGTTGTCTCCTAGGCTTAAGTCCTCAGTATGTCCACTTAATAAAACACAATTCTCAACTTTTAGATTGTGCTTTTTTTTTTTCAGTTGACAGAGAAATCAATGCTAACATCCTCAATTAAACTTATCACTAAGGCTGTGATTAATTCGGCAAATTCTTTAAAAAATCTTCATTAATTATGAATTTTTCTTCATTTCCATTCTAGACAGTCCAATTTTGAGAATATTACTTTTGGAGAAACATTATTAATTCAATGTCTGAATAATAAGATTTCATAAATAATAACTCAGACTTCAGGTTTTAATAACTAATGTCTTACACCATGAACCTGCCACAGCCATCAGATTTACAGAGCAGCAGAGGTGAGAGTGAAAATAGATTGGAAATCATTCTGATAACTACACATCCGCACCTAGTTTCACCATTTAGCCAATAAAAGAGAAGGAAAAATAGCCTGACAGCTTAATTAATGACTTGTTAAAATATCAAGGGCAAAGTAGCCAAACCTAGAGACTAACAACTAAGATAAAACTGAAAATTATCTAAAATTGATTTATAAATCTTATTTACCACTAATGTAATATTAGACCACTTTTTCTTTTAGTAATACATGCTTCAAATGTTGTTGCAGATCAATTCTCTTAGTATCTCATTGTTGCCAACAGCAGATGATTTTGGACAACACATCAATGAAGTCTGACAGGAAATATATGACAACATATCTCAGCATAGGATTGTATTGAATTAAAAAAATTAAAATCTCAAAAATAAATATCATTTAGCAAATGAATTTTTTTTAAGTTTTAAAATTCTAAAAGTTTCTAGGCTTAAGATTTTTTTTTTAATTACAAATCAATTTTTTAAACTCGAGAATTTTCATTTGCTAATTTGCAGATAATTTGGCCTCTTTAAAATTGGTCAGTTTATACAGCTGAGGCTCAGAAGAGGTTTCAGCATTGGAAGGATTTTTAAAGTTTCACAGATATCAGTAATTGCAGAGGCCGTTGAGTTATTCACAGGGCTATCCACCCCACTTCCCCACCACAAGGGCCCCAGGAATTTCCCAGCCTTCTTTCCTGACACACACCCGCCCTGAATGCCCAGAGTCACCCCTAATATGCCAGCACAAACTATGATACTAGTATGGAATCATACAGAGTCATTAGCTCACAAGACAGAATCAAAGCCACCTTAATTAAAGCCACAGTAATTCCCCAGTCACACTGGATAGGGTAAAATAGATCACCATACCACTTGCAGAGAACTATCTTTTAAAGAACTCACATAAGATATTCAGCTCCTAAGAGCCTCACATTCTTGTATAGATTTTTTCACTCCACAATAAGAAAAAAAAAAGTAGATATGGCTGCCAACGGAGTAAAATTAATGTACACAAATCAATGAGCTTATGCATAAAGGAGATTCTGATATTCTCTTGTAACAGCACGTTAACAGCCATGGCCTTTGTTATAATGCAGTTTGTACCCGCCCAGAGCAAGTCACCAGATGAGAATGTGACCCTTGGTCAGAAGAGCACAACTGAGCTTACTGTTAATTTGAACAGACACCATAGCATAAAACAAAGACTCTGAGACCAAAACCTTGTCAGTTGGAATGTAAATGAATCCTGCTGACAGAAAACTCTTTTCTGAATCTAGAAGCTGGAGTTGTCATGGGAGGCCCTGTGAATGGCTGCCTGTCAAAGTTTGCAGAGAGCGGGGCTTCCCCACATAGTCTATTTGGCACTGAGAAGAGTAGGAGGTGGCAGAGAACATAATGGTGCACTGGCAACAGCATGTATTGTAAGCCACGTAGTTTAGAAGACCCTAGAAGACTAGCAATGTGTTTAGCTATCTGGCTTTTGTGTTTTTTATTCTTCCTACCCTCTTAAATATGTGAGTTTGCAGGGAGATTCTAAATGAGAGGCAGAGCAGGGATGAGTAAATGAAAATTGATGCCTTTCACCTGTTACCAGAGTAATGGCTCAATTAGTTATTTGCTGGCTTCCAGCATAGCTGTGAAGAAGCATTTTCCAGAATCATTTAAAGTCGCTGCCACCTCAATAAAACTGCCCTGGAGTTCTGATTCTCACTGACTTCAAAATTATGCCTCTTAGGTTTTGGGACTTACTAAACACTTTGCAGTCACTGAGGAAAGAGTTCCTGTCACGGGCCCCAACTAACCAGGTGATGTAGGGAGGGCAGCTATTCAGAAAAACTGACATTGGAACTCTGGCTATATCCAGCTGCCAAACACACAAGAACACATCTGCCAGAGGTACCGGGATAAGGAGAAAGTGGGTAGTAGGCTGAGGTGCAGCAAGTTTGTCTGATGTAGGAATCCTTTCCTAACTCCCCATGCTTTTTGTGTAGACAAAAGTTACCTGGAACACATATGAAGTTGTTTTTTTTTAACATTTTGTAGTTTTAAAAAAGATAGAAACACTGCTATTGCAAAATGTATGTTTATACCGAGTAGCTGTTAAAAATGTGCATTTTTTTCCTTAGGATTTGAAAAAACTCAGATCCACACTTTAGGCGTCTTTACAAATCTAATTTCTTCACCCCTCCTCCTTCACACACAAAGTCAGACAACTCCATCAGTAGTTTCTGCCTCATCTCTTCCTTTGTAATAGAGCATTTCCTCATGGGATATCCCACTACCTGTCCAAACATGCCTTTACTTCTAATGACACCAGTACCTCATTTTATGCATGATGCACCAGCTCTCACTCCTCCACGATTTTTCTCCTTTGACTGCAAATATGCTTGGAAGAAACACACTGGGTTCTGTTTGTTATTAATACCATAGACTGAATTAATTTTACTTCTTACTGAGCAGTCAGGGCAATTCCAGACCAGGTTAGAGCACAAGCTGACACTGTGGACAGAGGGGACACCTAACTGGGGTTTGAGGTGATGAATTTACACAGAGAAACATGGTAGAACCTGAAATCCAGGGTACAGGTAGGGGTCTGGACAAGGAAAGTGGAGGCATCACCAGGAGATGAGCAGGAGTCTTAAAAAATTAATGGCACCCTAAGTTCTCATTTCATTTACTCTATAATTTGGCAAAGAATGGGGTCCATCTCAGCTTGATATCATCAGCAGGTGAGATCAGGAGAGACAATTATGAAAGCTAACAGTTTGAACCTACATATATTACATGTCATGTATTACACTTAAACACACGAGAATGGAAAATACTTGGAACATACAGTATCACTTTTCTAAAGAAGTATATCAAGTGTCCAAGCTAACATTTTGACAGTTACTGCTCTGCTCAATGCCCTTTAGCCCAACTGTTCAATAAGTTTTCATGGCCAGAACTTAACAAACACACAAAAAATTAATGATTTGCGCTTCTGAATAGAGCTGCTATGGCGTACTTTTTTTCTGATACTTTTTCTTAGACTTTTAAAAACAGGTCTCTGCCTTTTAGCTCTTACAATCAGTAGTAGACCAGAAGATGGACAACAGTACTTTACTTTTTTCACAGCTGGCAGTGTGGCTTGTCCCATGCTGTGGCTTGGGAAGAAAAGGCTTGATGGTGAATGTACTTGGAGTCAAATCTCAGCTTACACATGACTTTTGGGCAAGTTTGCTTCTCTGAGCCTCTTTTTTCTCATCTGTGAAATGGAGATGAATATAATCTGCCTCTTGGGGTTATTATAAAATATTTAATATGCGCATCTGATAAAACAAGACATAAAACTTCTATTCTTATTACCCATTTGCTTTGACAGTTCTGGCATTTTCTCACTGTTGTGCCCTGTGTCACAGACCTAAAATGATTTTGTGCTACTTTGACATCTGACACTGGGAGAACCTCAAACGGCTTTACTGCAAGTTCTTCTCTTCACTCTGCTTCCATGATGAAATTAACATCCTTATAAAAAAACAAGCGGAAGAATGGGAAACTGGCATCTACTATGCATCCAACAAACACCATGTGTTGTTCTAGTGAGCCCAGTTTTTCTGTTGGATAAACAGATTTAGAGAAGGTAGACTGTGCAAGAATTATACACCTATTAATGGCAGAATGAAGATTCAAACCCAGTCTGTCTGATATGGCATTCCATGCTCTTTCCACTACATCAAAAATTTTGGCAGCAACGATAAAACAGAAATATAAAGAACAATTTAATTTCAAGCAGGGTTCCAGATTCTTTTAAATTATTTCCCATGATTTATGTGGGAGGGGTGTCTAATTTTGCTGAACCTTTGTAATCACATGGGTAGGGGCAGAGAAGCAAGAGAAAAGGGAGAATATAAAATCCAAGAGGGCATAACTGACTGTAACTGCAATGTTGTATGTCTCAGTCCTGGCACCTCATAGGCTTTTAGCCAGTTTTTGTGCAGCAAAAAAGTAAAGGAAACACGTTTGCATTCAGGCTCTTAAATCTTGGGCCCACTAAAAGGAAGATGCCATAGATTCAGGCTGGAGTCCCACCCATATCTTTTATTCACTCATTTAATATTTATAATACTGGGTACTATGTGGATAAAACAGAAGATAAGATATGGTTTCTGCCTCTCAGAATATAACAGTAAAATAGAGAAATCTGATAGGCATTTTTAATCACCTACTGTATACAAAGCCCACTGTAAAGGATACGATACAAATGCAAATAAGAACGCTATGCCATTCAAGTTAGTTTTGGGCAAGCGTGTTAAGTAGAAGAGAACTGGGGTCAGAGAATTACAGACTTCAAAGCTATAAGATACCTTAGAGATGATCTCTCGTCACTTCCATGCTTCCTCGTAACTCAGTATAAAACTCAAACTCCTTTACAGGAGATAGGAGATTCCTGCTGCTCACCTCTCTAGCTGCATCTCCCACCACTTTTCCCTCCCACTTCATGATCTGTACTAGCCCAGGAGTATCCCATCCTCATTTCTCTGAGCCTCTGCCCCCTCCTCACTGTCTGCCATAATCATCTATCTCTACTTGCCCCTTCCTCAGGTGACCTCTGATGATCCAGCTTTACTTCCATTTGCCCCATCTTTGGGGTCAGTGTTCCTCTTTGAGCACACAGGCCCTCTGGGAATCCTCTGTCAAAGCACTGGATGCACAGTGTGGCCACGGTCTCTCCCACTGGACAGCAAGCACCCTGAGAACAGGAATCAGGTGCTGCAACCTTCAGAGCCCCAGTGCTTGGCTCAGGGAATGGAACTGACTCTTGAGAGATTAGCTCAATTTTCCAAAAGCAGATCTTATAATCAAGGTGTGAAGGATATAAGCCAAGTCCTAAAAGATGTATAAAAGTTGATGGGGGGGGGGCTTCCCTGGTGGCGCAGTGGTTGAGAGTCCGCCTGCCGATGCAGGGGACACGGGTTCGTGCCCCGGTCCGGGAAGATCCCACGTGCCGCAGAGCGGCTGGGCCCGTGAGCCATGGCCGCTGAGCCTGTGCGTCCGGAGCCTGTGCTCCGCAACGGGAGAGGCCATGACAGTGAGAGGCCTGCGTACCGCCCAAAAATAAAATAAAATAAAAAAAAGTTGATGGGGAAGATCTGATTGAGGACTCAGGTAGAGTAAGAAAGCAGAAAAGCTGAAGGCATGCTCAGACCCTGCTGGTAGACCAGGCTGGCTGGAGCAGAGTTTAATGGAGGCCAGATTTAAAAGGCAGATGCAGCCTGATTTAGGAGGATTTTAATACACAGAGGAATACAGGCATCCCCTTTTGAAGGAATTTGATCTCATTCACTTTTTTATACTTCTTGACACTTTCTATACACTCAGAGATAATCTAGAACTTACTGGAAGACATACTAAGGACATGATCTTACTAATCCCATATGAATCAATTTAATAACCAGTTACTTAGAGGAAGAGTCAGAGTACAGAAGAATATAAGCTTCATATTTAGCAGGACAGTAAGTATAAGCATGGAAAGTTTAGGATCAGGTCTTCAGGGCAACATAGTTTGATTATATGCCAAGTAAGATGTCAACAAAAAGTAATTGTCTAAAGCAGGAGTCCCCAACCCCTGGGCCGTGGATCAGTACTGGTCACGGCCTCTTAGGAACCAGGCCGCACAGCAGGTGAGCGGCGGGCGGGCGAGCAAGCGAAGCTTCATCTGCCGCTCCCCAGCGCTCGCATTACCGCCTGAACCACCATATCGCCCCCCTCACCCCCATTCCCCCCACCCTCCCGCCCGTGGAAAAATTGTCTTCCACAAAACAGGTCCCTGGTGCCAAAAAGGTTGGGGATCACTGGTCTAAAGGCATCTTAGACCTCCCCTGAGAATGATGCTTATAAACTATGAGTCCCTTCAGTTATAGCAAGACAATCAAAGATGAATATTTTAATTCTATCATTTATAGGGATATAAATTTCAGTGAAGTGACAAACATTTTTGCTAGAATTCTTACTCTTATTACAGAACTTACTATTCTCTTTGGTCAATAATATGGCTTTAATAGTTTGTAAGTACTACACCTAGTGATTTTTCTGGAAAGATCTGGAGGTAGTCATTCTGCTGAGACTATGTAGGTGTGCTGATCAAGTCATACATATGTGAAATGTACAGAAATAGGCAATTAATTACCTCAGGTACAGTATATAGGATGTGATATTTTGCACATTCCTTCTCCATGATATTTGAAGTAGCTCTTTGAGTTGTTTTCTTTAACTAGCCTCAAAGACATGAAACTGCTAATTACAAACCATCCTGTGACACGTAGAGTGGCCATGGTGAGGATAAGTAAACATTTAACTCAAAAAAAGTTTTAAAAAATCAGCAAGGATTCTACATAAATATATCTAAAGATAATATGTGAAACCATATTATAGGATTTTGTCTGTTTTTCAGAAAAGACACTTCAAAGTTAACAATGAACCCTTTTATGAATACACTGCTTTAGCTGAATTTATCAAATTGAATGCATCTAATGCATATTCTAGAAGCTGGGCAAGATTCTATATTGATAGCTTTTGTTTTAATTTGTTGCCTGGCAGTGAGAATCTTATTCCGTTGTATGCCTAACTCATCTGTGCATACAGAAGGCAATGGTTTTTTTATAGCATATTAATAAAAGGCTAAAAGATGTGATGTTTTCTAATGAGTAGACTTTGAAGTGAGAAGGTACATGATTATTATGAGTTTGGTTTTTTTAACATCTTTATTGGAGTATAATTGCTTTACAATGGTGTGTGAGTTTCTGCTGTATAACAAAGTGAATCAGCCATATGCATACATATGTCCCCATATCCCCTCCCTCTTGAGCCTCCCTCCCACCCTCCCTATCCCACCCCTCTAGGTGGTCACAAAGCATCCAGCTGATCTCCCTGTGCTATGCGGCTGCTTCCCACTAGCGATCTATTTTACATTTGGTAGTGTATACATGTCAATGCCACTCTTTCTCAACCTCGTCCAGCTTACCCTTACCCTTCCTCGTGTCCTGAAGTCCATTCTCTACGTCTGCATCTTTATTCCTGTCCTGCCCCTAGGTTCTTTCAAGAACCATTTTTTTTTCCTTAGATTCCATATATATATATGTGTTAGCATACGGTATTTGTTTTTCTCTTCCTGACTTACTTCACTCTGTATGACAGACTTTAGGTCCATCCACCTCACTACAAATAACTCAATTTCGTTTCTTTATATGGCTGAGTAATATTCCATTGTATATATGTGCCACACCTTCTTACCCATTCATCTGTCGATGGACACTTAGGTTGCTTCCATGTCCTGGCTGTTGTAAATAGAGCTGCAATGAACATGGTGGTACGTGACTATTACGAGTTTCTTAATGACTTCTTCAGCTGGAGTCACTCTTACCATGTACCTCACTGAGGAAGGAATCACTCTGCCCTTTCATTGTCAGCTGATGATCCCTCAAGATCCTGACTCTGAAATGGCCTATCTGCCTTTTGTTCAGTGAGTTATAGAACTTTTTTTTTTAAATTAAAGGGGTGGAAGCAGCTTTACTAAGATCCACAAATACCTTTATCCAATTTCGAGAAGAAAATAGGATTGTAATGGCTATTTATTGTCTGGAAAAAACAACCAGTAAAACTAGAATCACAAAGAATCACAAAGAAAGGCAAGAAGAATGAACTGGAAAGAACATGGGTTTAGAGCTTCTGGCCTCATCTCTGCCATTAAGTCTTGTGTGACCCAGAGGCTGCAATAAAATGTCACCAAAGTTCAGGTAGGATTGGAAATGACGAGGCAGGCTTAGTAGGGAAGGCTGTGAAAAATCCAGTATTCTAAGATAACGTGAATCTCCAACAGAAGCCAGAAATAGAGATTGATGTGAAAGCTCTTGATTTTTGAATGTTGAAAACTAAATTTAACTAATAATAAAATGCATTGAAGGTAAAATAAAACTTATTTACAGGCTACATTCTGCCTACAGGCCTCCAGAATGGGGCATCTGCAAGACTCATTTTCTTGACTATTACAGGAGAAACTGAAGTAGATGACCACTAAGTTACTTCAAGCGCTAACATTTCCCTCCTGGGCAGTGGAAAGTCTCAAACTCCGTTCTCTCTTCTATCTTAACCAACATCCTTTCTGGCCTTCTTCTGTTCAGTCTTTTATTTAAATTCACTCAATATATAGCCTTTTCACCTGTACTTACAGTATGGAAGACTACTGTGATGAGAAGAACAACAAAGATGAAGACAAAATCAGGAAATGACAGCAAGTTTTAACTTAGAATCTATACATAGTTATGGCATGCATAACATATGCACATCTATGAAACGTGCACAGGACTGCAAGAATTCCTACAGTTGATTATGTAAATGGCTGTTTCCACTCCAGAGTATTGTTACAGTGCTTAGAGCTCTTTGGAAAAAGACATAAATGCCTTGAGATAATCATGATATTCTTATTTTAAATGACAAAGTCCCTGTGCAGCATGGAGAATTTAATGTAATGTCTACACTTGTTTTTTCAAGAGAAGCCAGAAATATAGACTTTCTGTGAAAGCTCATGGTTTTTGAATGCTGACAACTAAATTTAACTAAACATAAATGAAAGTAGAAATATAGCACATAAAGGTCATTGTCTTTTTCTGGAAAAGAAAGCTTTAATTTTATGTCTTAACTGATTTTTACTACATTGCAGCAAGTTGAACCATGAGGGAACCCATGGAATATGACCATAACTGCTCTGTCTATTAAAAGCTGTCAGCTTCTTTCTGTAGGTTTAATGAATGACAGAGGGAATGCTATTCAGTGTTAGCCTCCTAAGCGGTTTCTTGTTTGTTCTTTGTACAGAAGCTAGTGTGCTCTTTGAAAAACAAGCCTGTTCATATGACTTCTCTACTCAAAATCCTCCCATCACTTCTCATGACTCTTGCAAAATAGTTCTAAGCCTTTACTACAGCCTGTGAGGTGGTTTCTAAATAGCCACAAATGCTTTCCTACTCATCCCATGAAGGGGCTGAGTCTCCTCCCCCACTCCCTGAATCTGGGCGGGCCTTGGGACTTCCTTTGATTCCTAGAATGTATCAGAGGGGCCCTTGAGCAAGCTCTGAACCCAGATCTTGAGGCCTAAAGCTCCCACCACTCTCATCCTCTTGGAACACTTCTGTCACTATGTGACGAAGGCCATCATAGAAAACTATGTCACCTACGGACATCCTGGACCATAAGCTCCAACAGAGCTGCCAGATGGCTTCAGCTCTTGAGGTAACCCAGGCAAGACCAGCAGAAGAATCACCCAGGGAACCCACAGAAGTGTGAGAAATAATGATTACTGTGTTAAGCCACTAGGTTTTATTGTGATGTGCTATGTAGCAGAAGGTAATACAGCTCTATGAGGTACTGGATGATCTGACCACAGGGTACTTCCCCTCCTCTCTATTTTAGCCATTCTGGCCTCCTTGATATTTCTCAACCTACCAAACATTTCCTGCTCTTCTCTCTGCCTGAAGTCCTTTTCTTCCCAGTATGCACCTAATTCCTTCATTCACTAAGTCTCCTCACCACTCTGTGGAAAAGAGCAATCATCTCCCTCCCTGATCCCTCTCTAGCTTCTTCTCCTGCTTCCTTATTATTCTTAGCTTGTATGTACTATAATCTTAGCTAGCAATACATTTATATTCTCTCTTAACCTGAAGGCAAACTCTAAGAAACTAGAAATTTTTATTTGTTTTGTTTACTAGTATATCCCCCACCACCTAGAATAGTGTCTGGAACATAACAGGTATTCAATGAAAAGTGTGTTGAATGCATTATTTTTCAATTCCTAGAGATTATTCCAAAAGTATTCAAAGTAGAAAACGTGCTCCTCAGATATATGTTCCAGCTAATATGTAACACATTATAGGGACCAAGAGTGAATCTTACTAAATAAATAAATCATTTAAAAAACCCCTAAAAATCCCAGAAGAGAGCACTTAGTGTATATGTGCTAAAATTTTTCTGGAACATAGGAATTAGAGTGCCTCCATGGAGTAGTTGCAGATCTTGTATTTATACTGATAAAAAAAATTTTATATTATTCAGTTTTCTCACTGGGATTCTTTTCCTAAAACGTCTTTATTTTTCTGATCCCTAAACAGAATTGTGTGGCTTCAATCATTATAGTATCCCAACATATATCACAACTTATTTCTGACTTTATACAATTCCCTTCCATCTCACCCCTTAACTTGGGTCTAAGACATTAGATTTGTGTATATTTACTTTGCAGTTGTCTTTTTTCAATCTGATTTTACTTTTAGAGCAGTTTTAGGTTCATAGCAAAAATGAGTAGAAGGTACAGAGATTTCCCATATGCCCTGTACCCACAACACATACAAAGCTTCCCCCATTATTAACATTCCCCTCAAAGTGGTACATTTGTGACAGCTGATGAACCTATATTGACACATCATCATTACCCAAAGTTCATAGTTTACATTAGGGTCCACTTTTACTATTGTGCATGCTCTGTATTTGAACAAATATGTAACTTGTATCCACCATTATAATATCAGAGTAGTTACACTGCCTAAAAATCCTGTGTTCCACCTATCTACCCCTCCCAACCCCTGGAGGTCTCTGTCTCTTGATTGAAATAATTGGGATGTTAGTGAGCCCTAGGGAAGGTCCTAATCACTGAAGACATATGACACATGCCAAAGAGATCAAGTCAGAAAACATTACCAGACACCCCTAGTGCTCACTGTACAAAGGTAGTGGGTCAACATTACACACCAACTGCACACTACACGATGCTGAGGTATTTGCAAGTCAGTTCTCATAGGCTAGAACCCACTCCTATTCAAACCAGAAACCTGAGTGTCATGCTGGACTCTTTCTCTTTTGTTTTGTTTGTTTTTGGGTTTTGTTTTTGGTTTCCTCCCCATTTACTCAGTAAATCCGTATGATTTAACTTTCTAAATAGGCATGTAATCCACGCCCTCACGTCCCTTCAGTTCATCCACGTGACTATAGCCAAGGTGCTCATTATCTCTTGTCTGAACTGTCTTAACAGCTTCTTACCTGATATTCTTGCCTTCCACCTTGCCCCACCTCTAGTCCATAAATGGCCAGCCTGAGCATTCTGTCAGCAGATGGAAAAACTAGGGAGAAAAGGATTTAGCTATTCTTCCTAGTATAATTTTTCAAGAACCTGAAGACGTTCAACCTTACATCCACCATGCTCACTTATTTTCCTATGAGACTAGAAATAATCTCATGGAGAACCTGCAGTGAAACTTTCTTCTCCAGCTGTTTTTTTTTTTTTATTATTATCCTTTTGAGAGAATACTTTCTATCAGAGCAAACCTGGAACACTTTTTTGCGCCTTCTCTTCTGTTTTTACCTACATTGTCAACAAATAGTGGGTCTGAATCCCATTTTATGAAGTCCCAGGAGATGTTACTGCCTTTTTACTATTTGAAAATTTAGTGTTTTAATATTAGTCTCTCTGGTGGCTTTATTTCTTCTTATTATTAGCGTTTTCCCTGTGCTCTACTTTATATCTTTTGTTTCTTTGAGATTTATAACATATATAGTTTATATATGTACATATATTTTAATTCGGCAGTCCATCCTGTCAAATAATTACATGCAACACTCTCAGATTTTCAGAATGTTCTCTGTGTTTACTTTAACTTATTAGAAGTTCCGTTCTCTCTTCATGGAAGATTAGACATACAAAAACTGTCTACAAGTAAAACTCTGTTTGGGCCTCTGGGCTCACATCTAACTGGGAAAATATGAATCCTTTCCTGCTGATGCCTCATAGGGTCCCAGACATGAGGGAAGTGAAGAGGAAGACCTTTTTAGCATTCTTTTTAGCTCTGTCTTTTATGGACTCACTATGCATAGAGAATTCTTCTGTCAGTTTGTATATAAGATTTCTGATTCTGATTTTATGGAGTTTATCCATAAAACACATATAGAATTGTTAATAGCATTACATATAAATAATTATTAATATATTTAGTAATTAGAAAAATCAGATTTGTTACTAAATTCACTGAAAACAATAGCTTTTAGTATCTAAGAAATACTTTGAGTTCAAATACTTTCACATATTTCCTTTATTTTACATTTAGAAACCCTTAAAAATAAGCATAGTATTTTACTATATTAAATCATTTGTCATTAAGCAATGAATACTACTTTATTCTAAATTTCTGTGACAACTGAAAATTCAATGTCACTAATTTAGTCTACCTTTTGCTAAAGTCTATGATGAATCACCTATTAGCTATAACTATTACTATATAACTATAGTATATAGTTATATACTACTATATAGTTATATATTACTATATAACTATAACTATACTATTACCTAGTAGCTATAACTATTTCATTTATACTTTCCATGTTGATTATTTTCAAATGGTAAGTACTAGCAGTTTTTTCCCTTGTCTTCCATTAATGAACAACTTTGAATTAGGCAAATTTCTGGATATTGCTGTAATTACATCAGAGAAGGACAGGAATATGCTTATAAACTAGTCACAGAGAACATTAGGATTTGTAGAAATTCACAACCATTGTCAAAGTGTGTACCCTATACTTGTGGATCTCTGCCCACATCCTCCTTCTTTTGGGGAACTGAGTGATTCAACTAGAGTTGCTTTCTTTCAAGAAAATGCCTAAACTGACATATCACTGATACACTCCCCACGCAAATTCATCTTTACATCCTCTACTGAATTTAAGTTAAAAACATTCTGTCCTGGAAAGCCAGTAGAGAAGGTAAGGTGGTGAGAAAAGTGTAGATAAGTTTATGGACGGTCACACTCTGAGGATATTTGTTCTCCTACTTTAGGTATATTGTATAATAACAGGATTCCCACCCACCTCCCCACCCCGAGTTGGTTTGGGAATATAATGATGCCTATGGTCCTACTCAGAAAATTTAACTCCAGTCATTGAAATCTTTGGTCTAAGGTAGAAGCAGAGACATCTCCAGGAAGAGGTCATTTTGAGTAGCTGCAGGTTCAGGCTGAGACAAGCAAGAGAGAACCAGAAGCTGGAAGTCACCTAAGAAGATGGGACAAACATCCATTGAGCCTCCAGGGTCCTAGGCCCTGTGCTCAACTCTTTCACATCCCTTTTCTCATATGATCCCCCAAACAGTTCTATAAATAGCTATCACTGATTTTATAGATTAGGAAATCAAGGATTAGAAGAAGCCAAATACCTTGCAACTTTCCTAAGTAGCAGAAACCTCAAACAATAACCTCTCCTTTATTCAGCCTTGTTTTTAAGAAAAGCACACAAGGGAGATACTTAAAATTTACAAATACCTGGCTAACTGCCAGCAGAACATTCCCCCATGCACTAAACACCCCAGGTTCACCAGCTCTGTCCAGAAGGTAAATGTCATGGCATTTATGATTTCTTTTATTGGTTACCAACATCACTTAAACTGTATAAACCCAAACTCAGCACAGCAATCATCTCGGTAAATAAAGTTTTCCCGGATAATTAAAAACTACGGCAAAAGAGCAGATTTGAACATCCTTATTCAACAACAATAACAAAATCAAACTTATTTAAAATATACCAAAGGTGCTTCTACAATTCTTCCTATTAACATTTGTAATAGATTTTTATTCTTTAAATTATCTATGTAAATTGGTATCTTCCCTTCTAAGTTATAAACATGTAATCATCTCCAACCTGAAAAAGGAATCTTTTTGAAATATTACGAGATCAGATTTATTGTTATTTGAGTTGGCAACAAATTAAGTATATTGTTTTCAATGAATCACATTTAGAAATGTGTATAGAGTGCATCTGAACATATTTACATAAGTAATTTAGAATTATGTTGCTTTTCCATAAATAAAAATCTTAGAGCTTTCAGTATTACTTTAAATATCATCTTCATTACACTAGAAGAAATAATTGTGTTTTTAAAACTAAACACATTAGTTGTGCAAATGAGAATGCTCTTGCTTTTGCCAAAATGTGGAAATACAAGACCTCAACTAACATAATGTGCTTTGTGTTTTGTGGAACAACAATTGCATTTCTCTTATACAGAGATGTGTCATTAGAAAGCACAATGGGGGCACCATGCTGTCAGTCTTTGGGGTGAATGAAGCTTGGTATTGATCAAAACCAGGACTTGTTGATGATGCATTAAGTGTTTTTGGATTTTTGTTTGGTTTTCTTTTTCGTAAGTGGTATCTTTCTTTTTCATAAGTGGTAGCTTCCAAATACCTAATTGAATATGAAGTTAAGCTTAGGAAATGTGCAGTCTAATTTTCTTACACAAATAAATCCCTAAGCAAACATGATGTAAATAAGCTTTATTTTTATTTAGTCTGATTGTAGATATCTAGATCCTTGTGTTTGATATCTTTGAATCCAGAGATTCATAAAGCCCCCCTTTATGGTTTTATATTATATAGGAAAACAACTTTCTTACAGAAAGAACTCCTTAGTAATAATGATATATATTTGCATTCTCCTCTTCCCTTACTTAGAAACTACTTTTTGATCTACCTTCTCTCTGAAACGCATTAGGTGAGTAAGTGGAAAATTTATTATATAACTATAACCTCAGTTAAGTCATTTGAATGATTATTACTTTAAAATAGGATAGCATGGGCTTCCCTGGTGGCACAGTGGTTGAGTCTGCCTGCCGATGCAGGGGACACGGGCTCGTGCCCCGGTCCGAGAAGATCCCACATGCCGCAGAGCAGCTGGGCCCATGAGCCATGGCCGCTAAGCCTGCATGTCCAGAGCCTGTGCTCCGCAACAGGAGAGGCCACAACAGTGAGAGGCCCACGTACCGCAAAAATAAATAAATAAATAAATAAATAAATAAATAAATAAAATAGGATAGCATGCTTTTCCCCTATTACTCTTATTCCATGGAAACTCAGAATTATCTGTTTTAAACATTAAAAATGCTTTGATCTCTTTATAAGAATAAGACATATGATTTCCAAGCTCTTTTTAACATTTGGTAAATGTTCATTTAACATTAACACAAATTGTGCACTGTATGTCTGTTGAGCACAAAGCATTATGAAGGACCAAGGAAAATAACATGAAGTATAAGATATGATTCCTGCTGTCCATGGCCTTATTTTTTTTAGTAGGATAGGTTAGAATCATCTAGAAATGGCCATATGTTATTTTTGTCCTCAAAAACCATTCAACTTTCTTCTAGCCAACTAAGTACAGTTGACCCTTGACTAAAAAGGGTTTAAATTACACAGGTCCACTTTTATGCAGATTTTTTAAAAATAGTAAATACTAGAGTTGAATCCATGAATGCAGCAGAACCATGGGTGTGGAGGGACCCCAGATAGGGAGGGCCAACTATATGTTATACAGGGATTTTGGACTGCACCAAAGGTCAGAGTCCCAAAAACCCCATTTTCAAGGGTCAATTGTACTATCATTCCCTTCTATCCATTAAGACTCAAGCAGTTTAGGTAAGACAGACCCTACCCTCAGATGCAGATGCCCTGTCTTCCATTTTGGATCTAAAGTTAAAAGAACTTAAGACCTACAACTATAATTATCTCAGAAGCACGATGAGAGAGCTTGTCTGGAAAGGAAGCCAGTACTAAACAAAAGGAAGCCAGTACTAAACACACAGAACAGAGGTAAGCCACGACAGAGATTCTGACAGCCATGCTATCCCATGTATTGAGTTGGTCCAATGCTGGTAATGCCCTGAACTTTAGACAGTATGTTGCTATCTCTCTCACCTGCAACAAACACATTCCTATCTGATATACACACCAAAAGCTAAAGAAGAAAGTGATGAATAGCTGTTCACACTGTATTCCAAAAGATACAAAATAATTTTTTAGTTGCATGTATCCCTGTTACACCACACATCCCTTTCCTAACGTCCCTATCCTAATGTGCCCATATGATTTATATACGTACACTGCATCTGTGACCTTGTACTAGGCTTTCCAAGTTAAATCAAATATTCCACTTACTGTGATCTTTCCTGCATCTAAAGTCAAAAAGGAATACTCTAATTCTACATATTCAGTCAATGGAGATGTCCCTTTGAGGCAGTTTGCCAATTTTTCTATAGTCAAGTTCAGAAATGTGGCTATGTTAAAATGAATGTCAAACAGCAGAGTCATTAAAATAAAACCTGCTGTCCAATTTCATAGACACAGAGTTCAATGACACCCATAGCAAGCATCAAGCTTCTAATAGAAAACTTCTTGTCAAAAGCAATCTCACGGGCCTCCCTGGTGGCGCAGTGGTTGAGAGCCCGCCTGCCGATGCAGGGGACATGGGTTTATGCCCTGGTCCGGGAAGATCCCACATGCCGCGGAGCGGCTAGGCCCGTGAGCCATGGCCGCTGAGCCTGTGCATCCGGAGCCTGTGCTCCACAATGGGAGAGGCCACAACAGTAAGAGGCCCGTGTACTGCTAAAAAAAAAAAGCAATCTCACCTAATTTTATATAACATTAGTCATTACAAGATGAAAAATTATTGCTTTGACAAAAAGATCTTATGGTAGGTTCTGAATTCAGAAAAATAAGCACACTTTGTACAATCAAAACCTACCAAATAACTCATTAATAGTTGTTAGGTGATGTAAAAAGTTAAGCCTAAGTGTATATATGAACGGAATATAAGATATTTAGTTACTGAGTTAATACTGAGAAAATTAAAGTTCAAAGATAGTATATTCCAACTTTCAGTTGCACAAAAATAGATATTTCAGTTTGCTTCCAAATGTCCAACTTTTGATCTTTATTAGTAATTCAAATGAGCAGACAAAAAGTGGCCAAGATGGCAGAGTAGGAAGAGCCTGAGCTCATCTCCTTCCATGGGCACACCAAAATTACAACTATTTACAGAGCAATTATTGATGTGAAAGACTGGAAGACTAGTAGAAAAGATCTTCTACAACTAAAGATATAAACAAGGAACCACAACGAGATGTGTAGGAGGGGTGGAGATATGGCATAGTTAAGACCCATACCCCAAGGTGAGTGACCCACAAACAGGAGGATAATTAAGATTACAGAGGTTCTCCCCAAGGAGTAAGAGGACTGTGCCCCACACTGGGGCACACTGTAATTAAAATGGTAAAAATGAAAGATAAAGAGATAATATTAAAAGCATCAAGGGAAAAGCAACCAGTTACATACAAGGGAACTCCCATAAGGCTCTCAGCTGACATTTCTGCAGAAACTGCAGACCAGAAAGGGAGTGGCATGATATATTTAAAGTGATGAAAAGGAAAAACCTACAACCAAGAATAATCTACCTGGCAAGACTTTCATTCAGATTTGATGGAAGAGTACAAAAGTTTTATAGACAAGCAAAAGTTAAAAGAGTTCAGCTCCACCAACCAACTTTACAAGAAATGATACAGGGACTTCTCTAAGTGGAAAAGGCTACAAAGAGAAATATGAAAATTATGAAAGGAAAATATCTCACGGTAAAGGCAAATATACAGTAAAGGTAGTAAATCAACTACTTATAAAGCTAGTAGGAAGGTTAAAAGACAAAAGTAAAATCATCTATATCCATATTAAGTGGTTAAGGAATAAATAAGACAAAGAGATAAAATATGTCGAAAACAGTAAATACGGAGGAGGGTAGTAAAAAATGCAGGGTTAATGCTTCTGAACTTAAGAGATCAGCAACCTAAAATAATCACATATATGTATGTATGTATATATATATATATACACATATATATATACACATATGTACCCACACATATAAGCAATAGATACCTATATATAAACTTCATGGCAACCACAAACCAAAAATCTATAATAGATACACATATAAGAGAAAGGAATCCAAATATTACACTAAAGACAGTAATCAAATCACAAGGGAAGAGAGCATCAAAAAGAATAAAATACCTAGAAATAAATCTAACTAAGGAGGTAAAAGCTCTGTACTCGGAAAACCGTAAGACACTGATGAAAAAATTGAAGACAAACAGATGGAAAGATATAATGTGCTCTTGGATTGGAAGAATATTGTTAAAATGACCACACTACCCAAGGCAATCAGATTCAATGCAATCAAAATACCAATGGAATTTTTCACAGAACTAGCATTCTAAAATTTGTATGGAAATACAAAAGATCCCAAACAGCCAAAACAAGCTTGAGAAAGAACAGCAAAGCTGGAGATATCATGTGCCCTGGTTTCAAACTATACTACAAAGCTACAATAACCAAAACAGTATGGTACTGTCACAAAAATAGACACATAGATCAATGGAACAGAATACAGAGCCTAGAAATGAGCCCACACCGATATGGGCAATTAACCTACGACAAAGGAGACAAGAATATACATTGGGGAAAAGACAGCCTCCTTCAATAAATGGTGTTGGAAAACTGGATCGCTATATGCAAAAGAATCAAATTGGACTACTCTATTCTCTCACACCATGCACAAATTCAAAATGGATTAAAGACTTAAGTGTAAGACCTGAAACCATAAAACTTCTAGAAGAAAACATAGGCAGTGAGTCATTGACATTGGTCTTAGTAAGGTTTTTTGTTTTGTTTTGTTTTTTGCTATGTCTCCTCAGGCAAGGGAAACAAAAGCAAAAATAAACAAATGGAACTACATCAAACTAAAGCTTTTGTATATCAAAGGAAACTATCAACATAATGAAAAGTCTACCTACTGAATGGGAGAATATATGTGCAAATGATATATCCACTAAGGGATTAATATCCAAAATATATAAAGAAGTAATACAACTTGACATCAAAAAAGAAAAATAATCTGATTGAAAAATGAGCAGAGGGTCTTGAATAGACATTTTTTCAAAGGAGACATACAGATTGCCAACAGGCACATGAAAAGATGCTCATCATTAATCATCAGGAACATGCAGATCAAAACCGCAATGACACACCACCTAACATCTGTCAGAATGGCTATTATCAAAAAGACAACAAATAACAAGTGTTGGCAAAAGTGTGGAGAAAATGGAGCCCTTACACACTGTTGGTGGGAATGTAATTTATGCAGACACTATGGAAAACAGTACTGAAGTTCCTCAAAAAATTAAAAATAGAACTACCATATGATCCAGCCATTCCAATCCTGGCTATTTATCTGAAAAAAACAAAACACTAATTTGAAAAAGATATATGCACCCCTATGTTCACTGCAGCATTGTTTATAATAGCCAAGATACAGAAGCAATCTTAGTGCCCATCAAAAGAAGAATGGGTAAAGATGTGGTATATACATACATACATACACACACACAAGAATATTACTCAGCCATTAAGAATGAAATCTTGCTATTTGTGAAAACATGGATGAAACTAGAGAGTATTATGCTAAGTAAAATAAGTCAGAGAAAGAAATACTGCATGATTTCACTTATATGTGGAATCAGAAAAACAAAACAAAACGAACAAACATAACAAAACAGAAACAGAGTTATAGGTAACAGAGGACAACTGGTAGATTACAGAGGGGAGGAGAAAAATAGGTGAGAGATATTAAGAGGTACAAACTTCCAGCTGCAAAAATAAATGAGTCGTGGGTATGAAATGTACAGTGTGGGAAAGAGTCAATAACTATGTAATATGTATGTGACAGATCATAAGTAGACTTATTGTGGTGATCATTTTGAAATATATAAAGATCAAAATCACTGTGTTGTGAAACAGGAACTAATAGTGTTATAAGTCAATTATACTTCAAAAACAAACTCATAATAAGATGATCAAATTTGTGGTTACCAGAGGCAGGGGTGGTGGGGGAGTGGGAATTGGATGAAGGCAGTCACAAGGTACAAACTTCTAGTTGTAAGATAAATAAGTACTAGGATGTAACATACAGCCTGATAAATATAATGAACACTGCTGTATGTTATCTATGCAACTTGTTAAGAGAAGAAATCCGAAGAGTTCTCATCATAAGGAAAAAAATCTTTTTCTATTTCTTTAATTTTGTATCTATACAAGATAATGGATGTTCACTCTACTGTGATAATTCTTTCATGATTCTGTAGATCATTATGCTGTACACCTTAAACTTATAATTGATATACAGCACTGTGTATCTCAATAAAATTGGAAGTGAAATAATAAAACTGGCAGAAATAAGGCAATTAAATCACTTCCTGCCTGTGGGACAGCAATAGCACAGAGGCGTACTTGGAAGTAGCAAAACCACCTTCAACACTTATGCAATAATATCTGAGACTGTTTCTGAAAGTTGTTCCAATAAAATTTAAAGTTTCTAGTGGCATATTCCAATTAAATAACATTTCACTTTAGCATTCATTTAATTACAGTCACATATTCCCAAGTCATAAAATATTTCTTCTGTAATCTTTTTGGTTTCAAAAACAAATCATTTTTATTAATAACAATGGAAAATTTACTAGCCCACATAAAAGTATTAACAGCTCTTATTCCCAATGTTATATCGTTGGTAATAAAGTAAATAAAATGTGCATACTTTATAACTCAAATCATATCAGTTAGTTTATGCCCTAAGCAAATAATTCTGCTGTTATGGGTCAAAGCCCAACATGGGATGTTTATTGTTCATTTTGTCTTGATAAGACAGGTAGACAAAAAATATCATTTTGTAAGGAAATATCATTATGAGGAATTGGAATCAGAACCACCATTTGCTAAAAGTTACCCACTGATAAGACTGGAAAAGAGCTGAGATAATTCAAGACTTGTATTTGACGCAGAAGAATTTCACCACAATGAGATGATCAGGTGGTTTAAAAACAGTTATAACTGAAAGCTTTGCTGTTTGAACATACTTGTTTACAGATAAAATGTCATGATTGTTTTTGTTGATTTTATTGATTTTATTCTTTTCTTTGCAAGAGGAAAATGATGTGATTAGATTAAATAAGAGTTCTCATCTTACCCAGCTGGGTCTATGTAGATGCATTTATTGCTTAGCAAGAAAAAAAACCAAAACAGAACACTTCAGAATGCTTTGCTATCTTTCCCTCTGAAGTAGCCTAATGGATAAAGATGATACAAACTTACCTTACGGAATAAGGACAGTCTTGAGATTTGGAACTAAATGAGTGACCTGGAGTGGGCACCAGAAGCCTGGAAGTCAGAGCAGGCCAGAGGTAAGGGGTTGAGGTGTAAATACAACAGGGCACTGCACTTGATGAGGGCTGAACATTGAAAAATGGGAAAGTATAAAATAATGACATATTTTTATGTTTTTTTTTATTTTATTTTTTTTTGCAGTACGCGGGCCTCTCACTCTTGTGGCCTCTCCCGTTGCGGAGCACAGGCTCCGGACGCGCGGGCTCAGCGGCCATGGCTCACGGGCCCAGCCGCTCCGTGGCATGTGGGATCCTCCCAGACCGGGGCACGAACCCATGTCCCCTGCATCGGCAGGCGGACTCTCAACCACTGCACCACCAGGGAAGCCCTTATGTCATATTTTATGTCACCTTCTCATAATGACAGGGTGCTACTGGCATTTAGTGCTGAGACCGTGGTTGCTACAAGTCAAGTCATGAGTGAGAGTCCGCTCACTGAAGAACTTTCTGACCCAGTGTAACAGCAGGGCTCCCATTGAGAAACACTGGCAGGATAAAGCAGATTTCATGATTTTTTATAGGTAATAGTATTCAAGTTCAGAAGGATGGTCTTTACAGGCAGATTTAGGAATCCATGCCTGGAGACTGAGCAGTGAGAACAGGGCCTCAGGAGCAAGGTGCTGGCCAGAAACGCCAGTCAATTAAATGATGACCATTACCCATCAACACTCACGTCATGCACTTCAGGGCAAAGACTGAAGATATGGACTTTCCTCTCTGGACCACTGTGGACATGAGTTCTTTACTACCCAGAGCTTCCAGCCTGATTGTAGTGGCCAACACTGCCTTCAGGAAAACTCAAAATTCACAAGACACATTTCTGGTCTTGAAAGTCACTAATTTATGGAGGAAACAGTTCACCCACCACTTCACCCTCAATTTGTAACCCTTATACCTTACTTCACTGTCCGGGTCAGATTTCTTTAGGACCAAGGTAGACACTGTGGTCAGCAAATACCCTTGGCTACCCCTGTGGATCCCGCTCCCCATAAGTAAATCACTTGCTAGCTTCTGCCACTCATCAGGCCTCAGAGTCCACGGAGAACAGGTCCATGCATGGCTGGTATGGCTCCCAGACCATAAATACACACATTAGCACCTGTAGGCTATGCTGGAGGCTTTGACCTATCCCTCTACTGTGACTTATTAAATGACCTGGATTTTCATTTCTGAGCCCCAAGAATGAAGGGCATTTAATTTTGCACTTTAGAGGCAATAACTGGTTTTTAGCTTTAGAACTAATAAGAGAGATAAATCATATATCCAATATATATTTTGCTAATCTGATCCCTAGAGGGAAAGTCATAGCATCTGTGACTCGCAGAGCAAAGATCTAGGCTAGGATACAAGAAAGTGAGATGAGGCAGAGGTTGGCAACTCAAAGAATCATCCTACACACTTATCGTCAGGGAGCCATTTGGTTATTTGTGATGAAAAGCTCTGCTTTTTCTCCTAGAAATATTTTCTCATCTGCCAATCAGTGGGCTCTTCTCTCACTGAATGGCCTGAGATCAGTCCACTCTAAGAAAGCTTGAAGAAACCATGGGCTTCATGCCTAACTGCCTACAGTACCAGCATTCCTTCAGTCCAGGATATAACAGGAGAGGGAAGCTTATTCTGAGCCTGTTGAGTAGTGGGGGCTTTCCTCCATAGAAGAGACCCTAGGAGCTGTTCTTAAGTGGAAGGGCTTAACTGTGATCTGCCTTTCTCTGCTCTACTTGGTTACAGAGGGATCCCCATTTTAGGAACTGAAACTTTGGAGTCCATTCTCCTTCGATGAATACTTGGCAAGAGAAAGAATTCTTTTCCTTTAGGATTTCACAGATATGTAAATGCTCTTCTAGGTCGAGGTAAAAGTCATTCTGCCACTTTTTTTTTTTTTTTTTAAGGAAAAAGTATGTTACTACTACTGATAACAATATTAGTACTTTCCCATGTAGAACCATGCATGCTTTGAATGGCTTTCTTGAATGCAGGCCCAGGCTCTCTTCCCAAATGTTTGGTTCCCCAGAGCTTTAGAAATGAATTGCATGAATTACATATCAACCAACTTTCTAAGACTTGCAACACTTCCCACACTCACAATTCAGAAGCTAACCACACATAACTGTAAATCACAGGCATCTAAAACAGATGATTATCTTTCCAGAATTAAGTTCCTCTTGAGAAACTATTTTTAACCAAATGGTTCACTGGAATGGATTTCCTCTAAAGGAAATGTGATAACATCTTAATCCATTATTAACTCATTGCCTTTAACTTCAGCCTTGATTTTGAGCAGCAATGAAATCAAAGATTTAACACATGTTATACTCATGTCAAAGACACTTATAGCACAATGGATCTGGTTTAAATTATGAGAATGACATACATCACTCTGATTAAGGTCCTAATCAGGAAGCAAAGAAAATCTTCCAACTGAACAAAATGTAGTCAAGCCCACTGACTACAATATGTATTTATCAAACTTTCCTAAAGAACTATCTCAACAAGTTATATAACTCCCACTTCCAAGATAAAATAACAGTGACCTGGTTTACCCTCCCACTTCAACAAGACAAAATACGTATTAAAAAGTTTTTAAGACACTGGACATGAGAAAATGAAGGACAGTCAGCCCTGAGAGATGGAAAACAAACAAGATGAACTAAAAGATTGTTTCAGCACTGCCTTGAGCCCATTTCCAGGCCGTTGAGCAGGGAAAGGGAACCCAAGTAGAGCCCGGAGCAGTCCCTGCTTAGGAGACAGGGCTGAGACTCAGAGGAGATCAAGGCAGCTCAAGTTTGCCGGATACCTAACAGGAGAGAGTGGCATAAACACAACTCCAGAGATCTGCAGAGTTCTCCTCAGTTATTCAGTAGAGAACTACTGGCACATACATATATGAGGAAACCACTTGAAACCAGGACGAGAACCACCTGAAAGGATTCGAAGGAAGAAACAGTGACTGGTACCCACACAGGGCTAAAATAGTACCTGTCACTACAGTCAGACTGGAAAACCCTCAATTTATAGGCAACTGTAGAGTGCTCAGAATGGTTTTGCTTCAATAATGGGGAATAATTAGCCCTTATCTAAGCACTGCTCTGGTCCCACCTAATGAATCTTAAATGTAAGACCCAAGAGTATCAAACTCTTTCCAAGTACTTTAACTGCCTCCCAGAACAGAGCTCCGTATCTTTACAGGAATACAGAAATACCCAGCACTCAACAAATGTTTAGTGTGTACCTCAAGCAGAAAATCAGAACCACCTAGAATTTACAACCTGATAACATTTTATGTAGGAACAAATTCATACTGTAAAGACTTGTCACACCAAAAGATAGGAACCAAGAATACACTAGTTCTCAAGAAGCTTTACAATCTTGTAGGGAGCAGGGAGGGTGGCAGGTATCATCACAGAACTATGTAGTAGGTACAGCGAGATTGCACAGGTTGGAATTAATAATTCCATGTGGAAAATGCTTTGGCAAGGGTTTTTCGTGTTTCAAAGAACAAAGGGGCACTCATTTTACCTCAAGTAAAGTAGGGCTGATTAAAAACATACTTATGAACTAGAAATGGAAGCAATGAGAAAGCCATGAGGAAGTTGGGAGTATCTGTGGGCCACATAGTCTCTCACTTAGGGAGGCTTTGTTTCTGCCCATGCGTCTTCTCTGCTGTCTTCCCTCTATGGACTGTTGTCCCCAGGACTGCAGCTTGCAAAGCACAAGAGGGCCACTGCAGGCCCAGATAACCCATGACCTGGCTGTACCTGTAGCTACAGGCCCAGTCTCTGTTTTCCATATCCCCCACTCAGCGTTTTCAGCTAGACCACACCATGCATGCCATTAACTTAGGTGTCCCACCCCTCTACCCAATCAGCTGTGACTGCAGACTGGACACAGCCATCCCCCCTCAGCAGCTTCTGCATTTAGGGCAGAGTCACTTAGCAAAGGGTGTGGGTAGGCAAGAATTCCCCACAAAGGAGGAGCTGGAAAGATAAGGAGACATCTGCCAAGTAGCTGGATGAGACAGAGAACATTCCATGCAGAGAATACCAAAGAGATATGAGTACTCAATGTCTAGTGCCTAGAAGATAAATCTATCGGCCTCCTCTGCTTGGGCAAAGACAAAATGCCTTTATGCAAGTCAGTTCCACAACGGGGTCTGCCTGTGTGGTCCTGTCTCTGGCGTGTTCTTCTTACAGAGACTGCCTGTTCAGGGACCTCCTGGCTTAACCAAATACATCACTAGAAAGAAAGCATCCAGAACAAGTCCTGTCTTTGTGCACCCTGGCTGGTCAGACCAAATCTGCAAAACTGTATTACATCTGGGCAGCACCCTTAGTGGGCGGTTGGCAAAGTAGGCTGGATTGAAAGGAGGTAATGGGTTGTAAGAAGAGTAAGAAAACCACTTCTTGAAGAATGAGTGAAGAAACCGGGGATGTTTCAGTTGAAAGCAAAAAAGTAATTAGCAGGAGGCTACCTGACAGCTGACTGAAAATATCGAAATGCACCGTCAGGTGAAAAAGGGCAACACTGGATCTGACAAACATACTAGGAGGAAAACTAACCTCATGAAATGGAAGTAATTGAAAGGCAGATTTCAACTTAATATAAAGAAAAATACTAAAATTACACAAATATAACTATTAAAAGGGAAATGAGACTTTTGTAATCCATAGAATGCCTCCTGACTAAGATCGAAGACTAGATTACAGCTATTATGCAGTGTGGCAACTGAAGAAAAAAAAAAAAAACCCCTGTAACTGCTTTTGCTTTTGTTACTGAGGTAATGCAAAGCCAGAGTTTCTAGGATTGAAAGATATTTACCAGTGAATTCAGAGAATCAATTTTAGTTCTTGTTATAGTAAGATATAAAATCTACACATAAGTAAAATAAAGGTAACAGAAACTTTTTGGTCTCTTCTCCCACCCCCAAAAAAGCAATCAGAGCTTTGATTGTGGAAAAAAATTTAGTCATACAGAGAAGTAAAAAGAATCAAGTGATTAAATAGCTATGTTCTATTTTGCAGCATGGCCCACAAGGTACAGAGGAACAGTTCAGTTTTAAATGACCCCAGTTCTGAAAGTAGAGCATTTCTTCTTCCATGACAGGACTGACCCTGTGTGCTAGTAGTGACGTACTGAGCACCATTTACATTCTGTCTAAATAATTCGTAAAATTAAGTTGACTAGAGAAGGGGAAGAGGGACCATGAAGACAGGGGAATGGGAATATATTCTGTGTGTTGGCATCTTCATAATTAGCTATGAAAACCCCTAATTAAAACCTACCTCAACCACTTAGGAACCCATTTGACTCTATGTCAACCCTGTGCCCTTTTCTTAACTCTGAGGATGAGACACACACACCAGAGAGCTGCATCCTATCCCCATCACTTACTGTGACTCACTTACTTGGATCTCTCAGTTTCCTCATCTGTAAAGTGGAGATAATAGTGGTAGCCTCTTCACTGCATACTTCTAAGAATTAAAGCTTCCTATATATAAAATACTCAACATTATTTCTCTCTCTTCATCTTCCTAAACACTCTGCCCAACCCTCAGCCCGTGCCTCCACACACTCATCCACATCATCTAAACCCCCTCCCCTTAATTTTAGAGATGAGAAAGCAGAAGCTAGTCTACATTCAAATTTCTGTCTTTTTCAATTAACAGTGAATAAGAGTTCTTTTCAGAATTATTCCTAGGTAGTTAAAGATTTCAATTTATCCTAGTATTTGTATTTTTAAAATGTTCTGCAAATACAGAAATAAGAATAGCCTGTTAAACTGGATATCTTTTAAGGTGATATTTGATTGTGTAGATTTAAGTAAGTTATTTTTAAGTGCTACAGGATTCTTTTTTGTTAAATTTTATTTATTTTTTTATACAGCAGCTTCTTATTAGTCAATTTTATACACATCAGTGTATACATGTCAATCCCAATCACCCAATTCAGCACACCACCATCCCCACCCCCCTGCGGCTTTCCCTCCTTGGTGTCCCTATGTCTGTTCTCAACTTCTGCCCTGCAAACCGGTTCATCTGTACCATTTTTCTAGGTTCTTACATACATGCGTTAATATACGATATTTGGTTTTCTCTTTCTGACTGACTTCACTCTGTATAACAGTCTCTAGATCCATCCAGGTCGCAACAAATGACTCAATTTCGTTCCTTTTTATGGCTGAGTAATATTCCATTGTATATATGCACCACGACTTCTTTATCCATTTCTCTGTTAATGGGCATTTAGGTTGTTTCCATGACCTGGCTATTCTAAATAGTGCTGCAATGAACATTGGGGTGCATGTGTCTTTTTGAATTATGGTTTTCTCTGGGTATATGCCCAGTAGTGGGATTGCTGGATCATATGGTAATTCTATTTTTAGTTTTTTAAGGAACATCCATACTGTTCTCCATAGTGGCTGTATCAATTTACATTCCCACCAACAGTACAAGAGGGTTCCGTTTTCTCCACACCCTCTCCAGCGTTTGTTGTTTGTAGATATTCTGACAAGGCCCATTCTGATTGGTGTAAGGTGATACCTCATTGTAGTTTTGATTTGCATTTCTCTAATAATTAAAAATAAAGTGACGTTGAGCAGCTTTTCACGTGCTTCTTGGCCATCTGTATGTCTTCTTTGGAAAAATGTCTATGTAGGTCTTCTGCACATTTTTGGATTGTGCTGTTTGTTTCTTTAATATTGAGCTGTATGAGCTGTTTACATAATTTGGAGATTAATCCTTTGCCTGTTGATTCATTTGCAAATATTTTCTCCCATTCTGAGGGTTGTCTTTTCATCTTGTTTATGGTTTCCTTTGCTGTGCAAAAGCTTTTAACTTTCATTAGGTCCCATTTGTTTATTTCTGTTTTTATTTCCATTACTCTAGGAGGTGGATCAAAAAAGATCTTGCTGTGATTTATGTCAGAGTGTTCTTCCTATGTTTTCCTGTGAGGGTTTTATAGTGTTCGGTCTTACATTTAGGTCTCTAATCCATTTTCAGTTTATTTTTGTGTATGGTGTTAGGGAGTGTTCTAATTTCATTCTTTTACATGTAGCTGTCCAGTTTTCCCAGCACCACTTATTGAAGAGGCTGCCTTTTCTCCATTGCATACCCTTGCCTCCTCTGTCATAGATTAGTTGACCATAGGGGCGTGGGTTTATCTCTGGGCTTTCTATCCTGTTCCATCGATCTATGTTTCTGTTTTTGTGCCAGTACCGTATTGTCTTGATTACTGTAGTTTTGTAGTATAGTCTGAAGTCAGGGAGTCTGATTCCTCCAGCTCTGTTTTTTTCCCCCAAGACTGCTTTGGCTGTTCGGGGTCCTTTGTGTCTCCATACAAAGTTTAAGATTTTTTGTTCTAGTTCCGTAAAAAATGCCATTGGTAATTTGAAAGGGATTGCATTGAATCTATAGATTACTTTGGGTAGTAGAGTCATTTTCACAATATTGATTCTTCCAATCCAAGAACATGGTATATCTCTTGATCTGTTGGTATCATCTTTAATTTCTTTCATCAGTGTCACAGTTTTCTACATAGAGGTCTTTTGTCTCCCTAGGTAGGTTTATTCCTAGGTAGTTTATTCTTTTTGTTGCAGTGGTAAATGGGAGTGTTTCCTTAATTTCTCTTTCAGATTTTTCATCATTAGTGTATAGGAATGCAAGAGATTTCTGTGCATTAATTTTGTATACTGCAACTTTACCAAATTCATTGATTAGCTCTAGTAGTTTTCTGGTGGCATTTTTAGGATACTCTATGTATAGAATCATGTCATCTGCAAACAGTGACAGTTTTACTTCTTTTCCAATTTGTATTCCTTTTATTTCTTTTTCTTCTCTGATTGCTGTGGCTAGGACTTCCAAAACTATGTTGAATACTAGTGGTGAGAGTGAACATCCTTGTCTTGTTCCTGATCTTAGAGGAAATGCTTTCAGTTTTTCACCATTGAGAATGATGTTTGCTGTGGGTTTGTTGTATATGGCCTTTATTATGTTGAGGTAGGGTTCCTCCATGCCCACTTTCTGGAGAGTTTTTATCATAAATCGGTGTTGAATCTTGTCAAAAGCTTTTTCTGCATCTATTGAGATGATCATATGGTTTGTATTCTTCAATTTGTTAATATGGTGTATCACATTGACTGATTTGTGTGTACTGAAGAATCCTTGTATTCATGGAATAAATTCTCACTTGATCATGCTGTATGATCCTTTTAATGTACTGTTGGATTCTGTTTGTTAAGGATTTTTGCATGTATATTCATCAGTGATATTGATCTGTAATTTTCTTTTTTTGTAGTGTCTTTCTCTGGTTTTGGTATCAGGGTGATGGTGGCCTCATAGAATGAGTTTGGGAGTGTTCCTTCCTCTGCAATTTTTTGGAAGAGTTTGAGAAGGATGGGTGTTAGCTCGTCTCTAAATGTTTGAAAGAATTCACCTGTGAAGCCATCTGGTCCTGGACTTTTGTTTGTTGGAAGATTTTTAATCACAGTTTCAATTTCATTACTTGTGATTGGTCTGTTCATATTTTCTATTTCTTCCTGATTCAGTCTTGGAAGGTTATACCTTCCTATGAACTTGTCCATTTCTTCCAGGTTGTCCATTTTATTGGCATAGAGTTGCTTGTAGTAGTCTCTTAGGATGCTTTGTATTTTGGCATAGAGTTGCTTGTAGTAGTCTCTTAGGATGCTTTGTATTTTGGCAGTGTCTGTTATAACTTCTCCTTTTTTCATTTCTAATTTTATTGATTTGAGTCCTCTCCCTCTTTTTCTTGATGAGTCTGGCTAATGGTTTATCAATTTTGTTTATCTTCTCAAAGAACCAGCTTTTAGTTTTATTGATCTTTGCTATCGTTTCCTTCATTTCTTTTTCATTTATTTCTGCTCTGATCTTTATGATTTCTTTCCTTCTGCTAACTTTGGGTTTTGTTTGTTCTTCTTTCTCTAGTTCCTTTAGGTGTAAGGTTAGATTGTTTACTCCAGATTTTTCTTGTTTCTTGAGGTAGGCTTGTATAGCTATAAACTTCCCTCTTAGAACTGCTTCTGCTGCATCCCATAGGGTTTGGATCATCGTGTTTTCATTGTCATTTGTCTCTAGCTATTTTCTGATTTCCTCTTTGATTTCTTCAGTGATCTCTTGGTTATTTAGTAACGCAGTATTTAGCCTCCATGTGTTTGGTTTTTTTTAATGTTTTTTTCCCTGTAATTCATTTCTAATGTCATAGCATTGTGGTCAGAAAAGATGCTTGATATGATTTCAATTTTCTTAAACTTACTGAGGCTTGATTTGTGACCCAAGATGTGATCTATCCTGGAGAATATTCCATGCGCACTTGAGAAGAAAATGTAATCTGCTGTTTGTGGATGGAATGTCTTACAATTACGAATTAAATGTATCTGGTCTATTGTGTCATTTAAAGCTTCTGTTTCCTTATTTATTTTCATATTGGATGATCTGTCCATGGGTGTAAGTGAGGTGTTAAAGTCCCGCACTATTACTGTGTTACTGTCGATTTCCTCTTTTATAGCTGTTAGCAGTTACCTTATATATTGAGGTGCTCCTATGTTGGGTACATACATAATTATAATTGTTATATCTTCTTGGATTGATCCCTTGATCATTATGTGGTGTCCTTCTTTGTCTTTTGTAACATTCTTTATTTTAAAGTCTATTTTATCTGATATGAGTATTGCTACTCCAGCTTTCTTTTGATTTCCATTTGCATGGAGTATCTTTTTCCATCCCCTCACTTTCAGTCTGTATGTGTCCCTAGGTCTGAAGTGGGTCCCTTGTAGACAGCATATATATGGGTCTTGTTTTAGTATCCATTCAGTAAGCCTATGTCTTTTGGTTGGAGTATTTAATCCATTCACGTTTAAGGTAATTATTGATATGTATGTTCCTATGACCATTTTCTTAATTGTTTGGGGTTTGTTTTTGTAGGTCCTTTTCTTCTCTTGTGTTTCCCACTTAAAGAAGTTCCTTTAGCATTTGTTGAAGAGCTGGTTTCGCGGTGCTGAATTCTCTTAGCTTTTGCTTGTCTGTAAAGCTTTTGATTTCTCCATCGAATCTGAATGAGATCCTTGCCGGGTAGAGTAATCTGGGTTGTAGGTTCTTCCGTTTCATCACTTTAAGTATATCATGCCACTCCCTTCTGGCTTGTAGAGTTCCTGCTGAGAAATCAGCTGTTAACCTTATGGGAGTTCCCTTGCATGTTGTCATTTTTCCCTTGCTGCTTTCAATACTTTTTCTTTGTCTTTAATTTTTGCCAATTTGATTACTATGTGTCTTAGCATGTTTCTCCTTGGGCTTGTCCTGAATAGGACTCGCTGTGCTTCCTGGACTTGGGTGGCTATTTCCTTTCCCATGTTATGGATGTTTTTGACTATAATCTCTTCAAATATTTTCTCTGGTCCTTTCTCTCTCTCTTCTACTTCTGGGACCCCTATAATGTGAATGTTGTTGAGTTTAATGTTGTCCCAGGGGTCTCTTAGGCTGTCTTCATTTCTTTTCATTCTTTTTTCTTTATTCTGTTCTGCAGCAGTGAATTCCACCATTCTGTCTTCCAGGTCACTTATCTGTTCCTCTGCCTCAGTTATTCTGCTATTGATTCCTTCTAGTGTAGTTTTCATTTCAGTTATTGTATTGTTCATCTCTGTTTGTTTGTTCTTTAATTCTTCTAGGTCTTTGTTAAACATTTCTTGCATCTTCTCGATCTTTGCCTCCATTCTTTTTCTGAGGTCCTGGATCATCTTCACTATCATTATTCTGAATTCTTATTCTGGAAGGTTGCCTACCTCCACTTCATTTAGTTGTTTTTCTGGGGTTTTATCTTGTTCCTTCATCTGGTACATAGCCCTCTGCCTTTTCATCTTGTCTATCTTTCTGTAAATGTGGTTTTTGTTTCACAGGCTGAAGGATTGTAGTTCTTCTTGCTTCTGCACTACAGGATTCTTTTAACTCTGAAAATACCTGCTTACTCCCAGATTGGAGTCCCTTTGTGGCATTTACTCAGCATCTCAGGGGACTGAGAACATGATTTCAGCCCCTATTACTGGAATCCTGGTGATAGGCAGCCAATAGAAAAAGATCTGCCTAAGCTTGGTCTGGCAGGCACAGTTACAAGTATCTGACAGACATGTGTTTCATCACTAAGAAAGGAACATTTCGTGAGACAAGTGTTCTCAACATTCATGGGAAATTTTTTAAATGCATTGTTCATTTCCCTTATGCCCAACATGTGTGCTGATATGTCTACAAGTAAGCTGGTATCATCAGCCCCCAAACACACAACTGCAACTAAATCTCTCTAACTGGTGCTCACAAGGCTCAGCCTCACGCTGTGAACTGGTGATGCAGGAATGTGTTAGGAAGACAGTCTTCAGTTCTGTTACTATGCAGCTGACAGAGCCTCACTAGCACTTACTACTATGCCAACTATAACTCCAGGCAACCGAATAGGCTATTTCTATAAAGTGAAACCTTCCTTCATGAACTATCTAATAAAAAATAAACAGCAGAACTAGAATATTTTGCAACTTCTAGTAAATTAGTAGATCTAGTAATGATCATCATCAGTGGCTGCTAAAATCATGACAATTAGATAAAAAACAGACATTATGTACGTCTGATGAAAGTATATAACCATCTGTGAAGTAGAGTTGCCTCTCCAATAATGGAATTTTCATGTGACTGTATCTAAATCTAATTTTAATTTACAGAAAATACAAGGGAGCTATTAACATGCTAAAGGACACCATGAAGATACCATCAAAGTTTCCATCTCCTATCTATTGTAAACAGTGCTGCAATGAACATTGTATCTTTTCAAATTATGGTTTTCTCTGAATATACACCCAGGAGTGGGATTGCTGGATCATACGGTAGCTCTATTTTTAGTTTAAGGAAGCTCCTCCATACTGTTCTCCATAATGCTTGTACAAATTTACATTCCCACCAACAGTGTAAGAGTGTTCCCTTTTCTCCACACCCTCTCCAGCATTTATTGTTTGTAGGTTGTTTGATGATGGTCATTCTGACTGGTGTAAGGTGATACCTCATTATAGATTTGATTTGCATTTCTCTAGTAATTAGTGACACTGGGCATCTTTTCATGTGCTTTTCAGCTATTTGTATGTCTTCTTTGGAGAAATGTCTATTTAGATCTTCCATCCATTTTTTGATTGGGCTGTTTTGATAATGAGTTGCATGAGCTGTTTGTGTATTTTGGAGATTAATCCTTTGTCGGTCACTTTGTTTTCAAATATCTTCTCCCATTCTGTGGGTTGTCTTTTCATTTTATGGTTTCCTTTGCTGTGCAAAAGCTTTTAAGTTTAATTGGGTCCCATTTGTTTATTTTTATTTTCATTACTCTAGGAGGTGGATCAAAGAAATCTTGCTGCAATTTATGTCAGAGAGTGGTCTGCCTATGTTTTCTCAAGAGTTTTATAGTATCTGGTCTTGCATTTAGATCTTTAAACCATTTTGAGTTTATTTTTGTGTACAGTGTTAGGGTGTGTTCTAATTTCATTCTTTTACATGTAGCTGTCCAGTTTCCCCAGCACCACTTACTGAAGAGACTATCTTTTGTCCACTGCATATTCTTGCCTCCTTTGTCATAGATTCAATGTACAAATGGATAAAGAAGATGTGGTACATATATACAATGGAATATTACTAAGCCATAAAAAAGAGCAAAATAATGCCATTTGCAGTGACATCGGTAGATCTAGAGATTGTCATACTGAGTGAAGTCAGAGAGAGAAAAGACAAATATCATATGATATCACTTATATGTGAAATCTAAAAAATGGTCCAAATGAGCTTATTTACAAAACAGAGAGTCATGGGCTTCCCTGGTAGCGCAGTGGTTGAGAGTCCGCCTGCCGATGCAGGGGACACGGGTTCGTGCCCTGGTCTGGGAAGATCCCACATGCCGTGGAGTGGCTAGGCCTGTGAGCCATGGCCGCTGAGCCTGCGCGTCCAGAGCCTGTGCTCCACAACGGGAGAGGCCACAACGGTGAGAAGCCTGCATACCACAAAAAAAAAAAAAACAAAAAAAAACCCGAAGAGTCACAGATGTAGAAAACAATCTTATGGTTACCAAGAAAGAAGGGGGGAGAGAGGGATAAATTGGGAGATTGGGATTGACATTCACACTAGCATATATAAAATAGATAACTAATAAGAACCTACTGTATAACACAGGGAACTCTGCTCAATATTCTGTAATGACTTATATGGGAAAAGAATCTAAAAGAGAGTGGATATATGTGTATATATATATAACTGATTCACTTTGTTGTACAGCAGAAACTAACACAACATTGTAAAGCGACTATACTCCAACAAAAATTAATTTACAAAAGATACAATCAAAACTAATGTTTAAGAAACTCTATAGGAAGAATGACCAAAGTTCATCAACAAATAAGAATCTATAGATTGAAACTTGAGATAGCAACCAATTGCACTTATGGAACTTAATTTTATCCTAATTTTAAAAAACACCTAGGGCTTCCCTGGTGGCGCAGTGGTTGAGAGTTTGCCTGCCGATGCAGGGGACGCGGGTTCATGCCCCGGTCCGGGAGGATCCCACGTGCCACAGAGCGACCGAGCCCATGAGCCATGGCCACTGAGCCTGTGTGTCCGGAGCCTGTGCTCCGCAACGGGAGAGGCCACAACATTGAGAGGCCCGCGTACAGCAAAAAAACCCAAACAAACAAACAAAAAAAACACCTAAAATTAAAAAAAAAAAAACTTGAAACATATGAACACTGACCAGAACACTTAATATTAAGGATTAATTTTGTATAAGACCTAATGCTTATTAAAAGAGTTCCTATTTTATAAATAATAAGAAAATATTATCTATAAATCTCTAAGTCTATAAAGTTACAGTGAATCTGTGCTCATTAACACAGGAAAATTGCATTTCACATTCCCTAAAAAAGTGGGTGCACTAAACAATTAATTACATTTTTGAAGAGACCTAAACTAGAAGAGTAATATGGTGTAAAAATTTTAAAGATTGGTAAGAGTGAAAAAAAACACTTTGTCATTAACTTTGAAAAAAACATTTTTCAATAATTCGTTCTATTTAATATAACTTCCCGAAACATACTGATAAAGAAATAGAAAGCACAAAATGTTTTATTACTATCAATGTTTTTAAATCAAAAGAAAGCCACTCCCCCACACACAAAAATACAGATGATTTTACAGGTAAGTAATAACCAATGTACAAGAAACAAATATTAAGATCTGTGCCAACTATTATTCCAGGTAATAGAAAAAGTGGGATTTCTCCATAATTCTCTGTCTGAAACTAATATAATCTTGATATCAACAATAATCAAAGACAGTATGAGATGGAAAATTTTGAGCCATTTTTACTTATAAACACAGAGGCAAAATCCTAGCCAAATTATTGCCAAACTAGTATGTTTTTTAAAAACCAAGTTTGGATTACTCAAGAAATAGATGTTTTGATATTAGAAAGTCTACTAATTTAATCCACATTACAAAAAATATCAAAGGAGACTAGAGTACATGAGTACTTCAAGTGTTGAATTACTGAATGTTTTATTCAATTGTTTTATAATATAAACTTAAGTAAACCTCACAAGAGAATTTCTTAACCCAATGAAAATTATCTGCAAAGAAATGCTAGAGCAAACAGCATTCTTATTGGTGAGATAAAACAGCCCCTTCAAAAAATCAGGACAGAGTCAAGGATGCCTGCTACTTTCTATTAAAAATTGCCACAATATCTGTGGCAATAAGGCCATTATTAACCTCAGATGATAGACCTGTTCACAGAAAAAAGCCAATAAAAATCTACAGACAACTTAGAAGTATTAAAAGTGTTGATTATAAGGTAGTATATATAGAAATGTAATTGATTTTTCTATATTTAACAGTCATCAATGGCAGTTTAAAATATATCCTTCCATATAGAAATGGTGTATGCATGTAAGCACACATTTATACACTCATGTACCGTATATGTATATAGTCCCTACAAATCTATTATCTGCAACAAAATTAAGGTGTGCAGACTTGCCCTATGAGACATGTGATCTATTCAGTGTAATACTGATGTAAAGGATAGATATACAGAAGAATAGAATGGAAACCCTGAAACAAACCCATTCAGAGCAGAAGCCTGATAGGTGACAGAAGTGACCTTGCAGGTCAGCTGAGAGATGGACTATTCAGTAAATAGTACTGGATCATGGGCTATCCATATAGAGAAAAACTGGACGCTTACCTCATACCCTACACAAAAATCAACTCTAAGTGTATTAAAGGCTTAAATGTGAAAAGCAAAAACTAACCTTTAGGAGGCAACTGAGATTAGCTTTATGACCTTGAGGCAGGGAAATATTTGTAAAATAAGATTCAAGAAACAAACTAGAGAAAAGAAATTAGACTATATCATTAACAAACAGTTTGCATTCAGAGTAAATGAAGTCTACAAAATTCTAACAATAGACAAACTAATCAATGTAAAAACAGAAAATATAAATAGGCAATTAAGAAAAAAGGAATCCCAAACAGCCTATAAAGACATGTAAAAACACTCAACTTCCCCGTGAAAAGGTAAATGCAAATTAAAGTCACAATAAGATACTATTTTACACCCATCAGAGAAGCAAAAATTTAAGTTAAAGTCCGACAATATCAAGTGTTACCAAAGATGTGGAATAACTGGAATTTATACTCTCCTGAAAAGAATATAAATTAGTATAGTCATATGACCCAGCAATTCTCTTCCTGATTTTATATTCTTCAGAAATATTCTCAAATGTACACAAGGATACAGAGATAAAAGATGTTTATAGTAGCATCGTTTATATATACATTTTTTAAAATGGAGACAATCTGTACATCAGAAAGATAAATGATAAATTCATGCAATAAAATACCATCCAGATTAAAATGAATTGAACTAGAGCTTTCACACACCATTGTAATTATAAATGTTAGAAAAAACACAAAAAAGTATTAGAATATGGAAATGTAGCAATAGTTTTCAAAAGGCAAAATAGCAGCATATATAGCATCTGTAAGATGGTATCTACACACACACAGAGACACAAACAGCAATACAAACACTACTATAAGTACAAGCAAATGCAAGGAAAATAAGAACACCAAATTCAGGCTAATGTTAACACAGGGAAGGGACGAGAGATGCAATCAAAGAAGATACAGGAAGACCTTAACTCAATTGGCAATTTTCTATCTTTTAATGTCAGTGTGGGACTATCTGTACTTATATGAATCTTCATGTATTTTGATATGTCTTGATATTTTACAAATTTTAAAATAAAGTTTAAACAAATGAAAAAAAGATATACCAGGCAAATTCTAATCAAAAGATGGCCCATATCACATTATTAATATCAGAAAAAATATACCTTTTGGCAAACCCATTAATAATATAAAGAGTCATTTTTCAGTGTAAAATAAAAGACACTTAGAAACCTGAATACATATGTGCTGAACAGTGTATCTCCAAAGTACGTAAAGCAAAAACAGACTTGTTAAGAGATATCAATAACCCCTCTGATCATAGAGAAACAATTTACACCCCTCTCTCAAATGGATAGATCAAAAAGACAAAATTAAGACGTTTTGAACAGAATTAACAAGCTTTTCTAATGACATGAGTGTTTGTGTAAAATACACATTTTCTACATAGTTTTTGCCAACATATATAACATCTAATAAAAAAATTTATTTTAGGACAAGAGTAATTTATAAAGTAGCAAAAAATAGCTCTAAATACTAATACCTATATTGAGAAAATGATAAAATTTAATTGATGGATATAAATAACTGATCTAAATAAGTAGAAAGATATAAAATGTTGATGGGTGAGAAGATAGACTACTATGAAGATGGCAATTTTCCTAAGTAAATCTTCACATTCAATGCAATTGCAATCAAAACATCACCTGTATTTTTCATGAACCTCGAAAAGTCAATTATAAAATTCATAGAGAAAAAAAGGTCACAAATAGTAAAGACTGCACTGGCGTAAAAGAATGAAGAGTTGACTTGCGACACGTGAATTAGCTATTGGTTCAGCGATAGACAAAAGACCAGTGGAAAAGAACAGAGCACCCACAAAGACACTCATAACAATACAGAACTTGCTACATATGAGAGTTGACATTATAAATCAGTGGGTGAAAGGTGGACTATTCTACAATGCTGGGACAACATATATATGAAAGGAAAATATGTGAGGTGTAGGAATTTTACCATGCTTAAATCAAAACACAGATAGATTAAAGGCATAAAAATTTTAAAGTTTTGCTTTCCACATCTGTAAGTAAATAAGGGAGGATATTTGTATGGCCTCTCAGTAATGAAGGCTTTATTTAACGGGACATAAAAAGTACACACGAAACATAAAGAGAAAGATTAATAAGCATACTGAAATCTTTTAAAGATATAATTTTGAAAGCTCACGTATACAAAGTAGAAAAGCCACAGGTTGGGAAAAGCCATCTTCAATGCATATAATAAAAGAGTACCGATAGAAACCTAAGTAGAACTACTACAGAATAAATAGAAAAACCCCCAAAAAAAGAAAAAAGACATTAACAGGTAATTCGTTGACAAAGAGAACCAAGTGACCAACAAACCTGAAAGATTGCGTCATGTTAGGGGAAATTTTTAAGTCTTTAGAGAACCACTTCAACAGTTTATCAAATTGATAAAAGTCTGACAATACTAAGTATGAATAAATGTATAAAAATGGGAACTTTCAAAATTTATGGGAGAAATATAAATCCTATCACCACTTTAAAAAGCAATTTTTCATTACTAATCAAAGACATTCATTCAATTGATTTCAACTTAAAGTTACCCCCTAGAAAAGCTTTTATACAGGTCTACAAGTAGTTATGCAGAAGGATTTTGATTACAGTTCTTCCGTAATAGGAGAAATATTAGAAACAACCTAAATATTTACTAATATGAGAATTTGTGGTATAATCATGCAGTAAAATATTGTATATCAAGCAAAAGGAATGAAGTAAATCTACATTAGCAATTTGCCAGAACATTAAGAAATAAGGTTGAATGAGAAAAATTATGGTAAAATAACATTTATGTAAAATTATAAGATATACATAAATACTATATATTGTTCATGGACATATTATAAAGAATGACAAATATGAATGCAAAATCAGAATAGTGATTTCCTCTGGGCAAGCAGGTGAAGATAAAGGATGAGGGGAGATGTATAAAGACCATCAACGACATCTGGAATTTTTCTTAACTTGTAAAAATATGAACAAATGTAGTCAATGTTAGCATTTATTAATCCTGGGTGAATATATGGGTATCTGCTACGTTATTCTCTGAAATAATATATTTAAAAATTATGAATGAATAAAAGCGATCAAAAAATAATCAAAAGTTTGGTCTAAATTATATGGAGGAAGTCTACTGAGGAAATTAATAATTTGCTTTTTAATGTTACACCTTTATTATTACAAGAAAGGTATATTGGGATTAGATTAAGTGCAGTCATGATTGAAATGGTATCAATACTTTTAATTCTGATCTGGAAAATGGAATGTGAATAAAGCAAGCATAATAAAGACATGTTCTGTGGCCTAGATCTAATCAAGACAAGCTCACTACCATTTACATAAAAAATGCAAAACAAATGATGAAATAGATAAAAGCATTCCTCCCCCTTGTCCAGTCATCAGTCCACTAGCAGAAGCTCTTTTAAATGAAACTCTTCATAGCAGTAGAAATCATCAGCAGCAGAGATCACCCAGAACAATACTAGTATTATAATTGTCAATACATGCCACTGATATTTTTTCAATTTTATGTAATTTTATGCCACAAAAAATGCTAAGTGGACTATAGAAAGAGTCAAACGAATAATCTCAACAAAACCATAATCTACTGAAGCAAATGCCATTGCTTAATTCTCAGACTTCATTTTTTTGTTAAATTATCATCATTGGGTACAGTGATCACTCCCTTCACAAAAATCTTTCATCATTTGGATCTTAGAAGCCTACTGTCTTGGTTCCCATTTTTTTCAATTATCACTCATCCTCAGTCTCCTTTGTTGTTTCCTTGTCATCTCCCTGGCCTCTGAACACTGAAGGGCTATATTATAATTGCCAAATTTATATTCCTTGTCTGAATCTTTCCACTGATTTCCAGACCCATATATCCAACTGCCTATAATACATCTCCACTTAGAAGTCTCTGACACACCCCAAACTTCTGGTTTCCAGCCTCCACACTAGGATGCTCTTTCTGCAACTCTCCTCAGTAGATGGCAACATCATTCTCCTAGTTGTTTATCAGAAAACCTGGAATTCTCCCTGACTTCTTGAATTCTCTTCCTTCCCCCACATTCAGCAAAAAGCAATATCACTTTTTTTTCCCCACAATATATTCACGATCTGGTGCTACTCATCACCTTGATATATACTACACTCGTTAATTCCAGCATCGTCTCTCCTTTGAATTGTCACAGCATCCTGGTCAAATGTCATCATTCTGTTCAAAACTCTTTGGATGGCTCCTTTGGTCAGAAAAAGCTTAAGGGCTTTCAGTACCTTCCCAGGCCATATGTAACTACCTCGTACCTTGAGTATAATCTGCCTGAGGCCTTTCTACATACTGCTTCCTCTGCCTGAAGTGCTCTGCCTTCCTGGCCTAAACCCTCTATAAGGAACCTTAATAAAGAGGATTTCCCCAGTCATTTACAAAATATCAACTACCATTTTTCCCTGATTTTTTTCCTCCACCAAAGTTAACATTTCCAAGTAATAATTAGTAATTAGACAATAAGTAATTGTCCCTCCCACCTAACCTCTAGTGCCTAGAAGAGAGCCTGGTAGGTGGCAGGCACTTGGTATTTGTTGAATGAATGAACAAATAAATGCCACAAATACTTAAAGATATCCATATCTTCAATTTTGCCTCTAATCGTATCTGTTTTGCTCTTATACTTTTGTTTTTTTTACTATTCATGTAATGATCTCCAGTGAGATTTTTATATCCTCAGAATATATATATTTGCTATATATTCTGACTCCTGCATAAGTATAGCAAATGTAGACAGGAACACACCCTATTCAAGGATTATTTTCAAAGAAATATAAAAGGGCATCCCCAAAAGACAAAATATGTAGTAGTGTTTTGTTAACAAATTAATTTTTAGTGAATACATTTTATATACTTATATGTATTTTATATACCTAGATGTAATGTATGTCTAGGACTTACACTCTACATAAACATGTAATATAATTCCTTACTGCTGCTCTCCCAAATATTTGTTAAAATTCACCATTAGGGAAAACCCAAACGGTCAATGTGTCAGGAAGAATATCTAGAAAGGAATAAGCCCTGTCAGAGACATAATTCTGTAAGTGGTGCTGCATGTCTGATCTGCCCATTTTTATGTGAAATCCTCAAAGAAATATCTTGTGTGATTAGAGTCCAAAATCTTACCTATAATAAAGAAATTTTTTGCCACAGAATCTCTTTGAAGATAACACCAGCGTATGTTAAGAACTGATTCAAATTAGTAAATGGACAATATTCAGTTTATTAAAATCTTAATCATAAATAATGTAAACAAAACTCTACCAAATCCTTCAATGTGAGATTTCCGTTACTTGCCAATCCACTTCATTATGCTATTTATAACTCCATTGGCCAGATGGGGATAAAAATACTTTCAGAAATCCAGTATCAGTTCAGTTTGAACGAGTACCCTCTTGCTCAGAGCTGACACACAATGAACCAAAAAAAGGGTGAGACTGTGTCTTGCACTGACAACATCTAGGTTCTAAATTATGGAGGTTTATTCATCTATAACTTAGTTCTAGATATTTCTGATCCTATATACAGCTGCAAAGATTTGTTCAAATGCTGGAATGGCAATTATAGTTCAATATTTTTCAATATAAAGCATATAGGCTTTAGCTGTTTACTATCTGGGGATAATTCTTGGATCTTTGTGCTTCAGTAATGGTGTGTTTCATAAACATCCCTTCTTATCATTAAGCACAGAACAACTTCCAGGGTGAGTAGAACTTGAAAGCATACATCACCCTTTTCTTTGGACACTCCCCGATTCATTCTATCAGTTATCCCCCCGGCAATAGCAGCAGTAACTATTTCTGAATACTTTTGATTTTTCTTTTGTGCTATCATCTTGTTTCTTTCTTTACTTTTCACAACATCTGAGTTAAAGTAATAGCTAGCACCACAATAAGTACCTGATACATGCCCAACTAAATTTTAGTATGAATATAATACACATGAAAATCATTATGCACATAAATGAGCCCACCTTTCAATATCATATATATATATATATATATATATATATATACTTTCGGCCTCTGGAGTATGTGGAAGTGTGGTTGACAGCAGTATTACTATTCTCCTAACACTGAAATTGAGAAGCTGAGTCAGTGATGTGAAGCACGATGTGACAGACAAACTAAAGTTGGGGGGCTTGGGGGAGAGGAACTCTAGGAGGGAGGAGAATTTGGCTACAGAATGAGGACTTGCAGCAGCACATGTAACAGCTGAAGACTTGGTATTTTTTTTTCTGCACTCCCTCTGTTCCAGAATGTGTTTCATTAATCTCCCAGCACACATCTGAGATCTGGAATTCTTTTGCCTTCATTTTGACAAGAATATGAGGTTATGCAGAAGGCAGTGAGAGGCACGACATGACAGAAGTAAGTAAAGTTAACAAGGAGTCCCTAGTGCTATTCTGGTAGCTCCAAATTATTTTAATTGCAATAATAATTTTCTTTCTCTGCAATACAAACAGGCTTTATTAATTATGGTGACCCTGGCAACCAAGTCAATGAGCTACTTTTTCTTCATCCTTATGAAAATGTGGTTCTTAATTTATTCAATATGCTTTACACATTGCTTTCCTAACCATCATATATAGAACTTTAATCATGAGGCTAGGATTTAAACTTTCTATCCTAAGGTCTTTAATAGATAGTCAAAATGCCTATGGGGGTCCATGAAAAGCTGAGGAATTCAGACTCTCTGCTCACTTGACCTTTCTGAGCGAATGGAGTTACAGTTACAGTGTAGTACTCCAATCGAAGTTCTGACTTTTGGTCCCTAGTCCCCTTCTAGTAATAGCTTTTCAGTTTGGCTTAGTATGAATCCTCAAAATACTTCATCCACCCCTCTCTTCCTTTGTTCCTTCTTTCTTGCTCCACAGGTAGCTTCTAGATTGGTCTGGCAAGAGTCATGAGAAAACCAGTCTGGATGGCATGAAAGATGCTTATCAGGAAATAAGTGGGACACAGGGTTGGGAAGGCAGGTCAGACCTAGATTATAATGATGATGAATCCCAGGTTTTTGTCTGATTTTCTGGAATTTATGGTATGGACAGTGAGAATCATTGAAGGGTTATAAGGCCCAAGAATTGTTTAAATGAGTAATTTGGACCTATTATAGATCGATCTCAGTGGCAGGCCACAATGGCTATCTACTGCACAACTCCATGAGTTACCTGCCAGTTTTACTGCAGTCCATGGCACGTGCCCCATCTGTATAATGTAATCACCCTAATCAGATATATGGGGGTAACTTGCAGCTAGTTATAAAGATAGTTTTTCAGTAATCTAGACAAATAATTATTTGAAACAAACAAGGTTTGTTTTGTTTTGTTTTTGAGTAGAGGTATGGAATAGAAAGCAGAATTAAAAGACTACTGCGATTGTCTGCAAACACAGTAAGTGTTGCGTTAGGATCTAGCGGTGAGAATAAAAAGAACGGAGCAGATGACAAAGTCGTTATGAAGCAGAAAGCAACAAAATAATGACTCATTAGATGCATGGAGGAAGAGAAAGTTTGAGGAAAACAAATATGGATGACTTTGAGATTGCCTCATAGGGAGAGTTGAAATGATGAACAAAGTTAGAAATGATGGATTGTGTGTTTGATATATTTTGCTTGGGGCAGAAGTGGAACTAGAGAGTAGGTCTTCTGACTCCCAATCAAAGACTTTTCCCCAGTATTCTATCAAGATTTTCCATTAAAATAATTATCATTCTCCTTTTACTTTATACTTTTAGAAGACAAGTTACTCAATACGCTTAGCATTTTGATCAATTCATCAAAAAACAAAATCGTTAGATGAAGTTATTTTACATTTTCTCCCCCAGGCATTGATCTTCCACTATAAATATTAAGATCAATACCAGATATATTTGGGAAGGGAAGAATCTAATATTTAAAATGAGCTCACCTTGCCAATCACTATACGAGAAATTTCACATTTTATTTAACCACAACCCTGTGGAGTTACATATTTTCTGTACTTTACAAGTGAGAAGCCTGGCTGAGAGAAGTGAATCAAATGCCCAAGTCCCCATGGCGAGAAAATTATGGGGTTGAGATTCAAGTGCAGGTCTAACTACAGACGCCTTCCTTGTCTACTCTTAGTAGATAATATCTCAGCATAGATAGTTCTAATCGTGGTGAGGCTGCTGGAGGAAACAGAAAGTAAAAGCAATATTTATTTTTCCTCTTGGCTTCATTCTTTGCCGTCAACAATGTTTGATAAGTTTTATTTAAACTGGATACTACTAACTGAAGTTCTTACGGTGATAAAACTATCTGATTGTGTTTTGTGTGCAGGAAAGCTTATCTGAAATCTCCAGGTATCATCACTGAAGGGTTCACTACTGTAATTATCACAGGTTGGGTGCCATCTATTCCAACAGATCAGTGTCACATCATCTCAAGTCTAACAAAGTGTGTTTCCTCTAAAGCAAAACCAACACAAAATATACTGCCTAGTCTAAACTAAGAGTGAGGATGCCTAACAAATAGGCCAACCAGACTCTAGGTGTATGTTTCTCCGTGTTAGAGACATGAAAGAACTATTTGGCAGTGGAGGCATGGGATACTTGAATAGTAATGGTAATTCAAGTGTGATACTAGCAAACTCATTAATATTAAGATAAGGCTGCAGTTAAAGAGGGAGAGACCAGTCCCGCCCCCAAGGCACTGTAGAAACTAGTATAAAACTGCTTTGAAGGGTACAAATGGGAAAGAACCTATTCTGTTTATATGTCAAATTTGGTTAAATGCATTCATATTTTGATTTTAAAAGCATCAGTGGAGCACCTATTGGATATCAGGCTCCATGTTAGGGCCTAAGGATTACAAAGAGAAACAGGACACGGCCCTGCCCATAAGAACCTTCCAGTCACCTAGAGAAACCAAAAAGAAAACAATCTGGCCCTCTTTGTCAGCAAATCACATCTGTGTCCATAAAGTTGGTCACTATGAATTAAAACTTGAAGAAAAAAACCAGAGAGGAGAAAAACTCAGTCATATACCAGTAACTATATTAGGAAAGCAGAAGGTCACATGTATCTTGTGCATTTGCAATAGTGCCATTTTTTTGGTCAAGATTTTCTATTATGACTTAAAAGAGAATAAAAATTGAAACTAGTATTTCTGGGGGAAGAAGTGGCATAGAGACTTCAGGTGCTTGGTTTTCATAGACCAACCTGTGAACAGATAAGGAAGGGAAGCCAATTAAAGGCCATTACAAGTCTGAAATGACAGGCCATGCTACTACATCCTTAAAACTCACTGCAGTCCTCAGAAATCCAGGCCGTTGAAGGTGAAAGTAGAGTCTAGAAAACTCATGGCCCTGAGAGGAAATATCCAAAGTCACTCTTGATTCAGACAAAGAAAATACGCTGGGTGTCCCCCAGGTGGGAGGGTCTCCAAAATGTAAGTGTTTCCTGCGGTAAAGAGGAACACAAAGCACCTCTGGTCTGGGAAGGACTCTAGAACTAAGGAGCAGAAAGGGCCATGTGGCACTTCTCATAAAGGAAAGCCAATCTTTCATTAAATTAAGATTGTAAACATTTCACATCCCATACTTTCAATTCCACTCTGCTTTCCTACTTCCGTCCATCCTTCCCCCTTTCCTTCCCTTCTTCCCTACTATAAATGGCTACAGAAATTAGTATATTTCACAAAACAAGGATCATAAGAAGCCAAAGATCACATAAGCAAGTAATGATAGTAGACTTTTGATAAGGTATTTACTTTTTTTTTTTTTACTTTTTGAATTTTTTTTTATACAGCAGGTTCTTATTAGTCATCAATTTTACACACATCAGTGTATACATGTCAATCCCAATCGCCCAATTCAGCACACCACCATCCCCACCCCACCCCCGCCACTTTCCCCTCTTGGTGTCCGTACGTCTGTTCTCTACATCTGTGTCTCAGTTTCTGCCCTGCAAACCAGTTCATCTGTACCATTTTTCTAGGCTCCACATATATGCATTAATATATGATATTTGTTTTTCTCTTTCTGACTTACTTCACTCTGTATGACAGTCTCTAGATCCATCCATGTCTCAACAAATGACTCAATTTCATTCATTTTTATGGCTGAGTAATATTCCATTGTATATATGTACCACATCTTCTTTATCCATTCGTCTGTTGATGGGCATTTAGGTTGCTTCCATGACCTGGCTACTGTAAATAGTGCTGAAATGAACATGTGTCTTTTTGAATTATGGTTTTCTCTGGGTATATGCCCAGTAGTGGGATTGCTGGATCATATGGTAATTCTTTTTTTTAGTTTTTTGAGGAACCTCCATACTGTTCTCCATAGTGGCTGTATCAATTTACATTCCCACCAACAGTGCAAGAGGATTCCCTTTTCTCCACACCCTCTCCAGCATTTGTCGTTTGTAGATTTTCTGATGATGCCCATTCTAACTGGTGTGAGGTGATACCTCATTGTAGTTTTGATTTGCATTTCTCTAATAATCAGTAATGGTGAGCAGCTTTTCATGTGCTTTTTGGCCATCTGCATGTCTTCTTTGGAGAAATGTCTATTTAGGTCTTCTGCCCATTTTTGGATTGGGTTGTTTTTTTTGATATTGAGCTGCATGAGCAGAGGTGTTTACTTTTGATAAGGTATTTATTTCTTTGAAAATGTTTTCTATTGTAGCTTGACAAGAACTTGGTAACCAATGATATTATAATTGAAGCATTTATAATTCAGATTTTATCATTCTTTTATTGAAGTTTCTAACTATATAGAAAAAGCATCATTGGTAGAAGAGTCGGCAGGTACTATGAGGGTCAGCACCCCTTCCCTGGAAGTTCAACTCAAATCCCCATCACATGGCCACAGAGGGGTGACTGGCCTCTTTGGTTCTGGCATCACACCCAAGCTGATTATATCTTGGTCTATTTCATGTGCTCATCCGACCCGGCTTTTCTAGCACCATTACTTACAGCAGGGGCACGCCCCTACCTGCATCACAAACCCACACTCTACATGCTCTATTTTATGGGCAATCACTTTTTACCTTTCACCTTACATCCCAACACCAGAGCTTATAATTTTCTGAGTAAATATAGGTGTTCAAATGATGAAGTAACCCAAAAGAAATAAATATGCGATTCGGTGACTCTGATGGTAATTTTATTGCAGATGCTAAAAAAGTTAATTTTCCCTGCCTTTATAGTCATATTTCAGTTTTCACATCGGTTTGGAAAAGTTCAACAAGGAAGAGGTATTACTACACAAGGAATATGGACTCTCTAAAAAACAATTACCCAAATTAGAGTTTCACGGGACAGAAGTGCTCCTTTATCTGCTACTTTTAAGTTAAATTTTTTTTTTGAAAAACATAGGCAATGATGAGATGACATAAAAGGAAAAAACATAAGGATGTTTCAAAATGTTTTCCAACTACGTGAAACGCCATTGAACCCTCTGCATAAGCCCCTCTGTTCCTGCAGGCAAATTCTGTGTAAGAAATTTCAACAAGCAGAAGAGCAGTCACAGAGATAACACCGCAATAAGATGTCCCCGCAGTCAGTGCAGATGTGACCCGAATGCACTATTAAACACATTGCTCCCACAGGGAGAGGCGGCAGGAATTCAACAGTTGTGAGTATCCATATAGCTCTCCATCTATCACATTCCCTTCTGAGGTTAAGCTCTGTCATATGCCCATTTCAGTTTGATGTAATTGGAAACAGTTTATGTTTTTCTCCCTCAGGCAACAGTCTTGATTTTTTTTTAACCCCTCTCTTATTCTCCCAAGACAAAATTATTATCTCAAGTCCCCATAAACCAAAACCCTCTATTCATTGCCTCTGGGCATTTAAAAGTATAAAGCCAACTTTTTGGACTGTTTCTGGAAAACAGTGTCCCAGTGACATTTGTGCCCTTTCAACATAACCCAGTTATTGTAGCACAGTAGTCTGGAGGAATATTGGAGGAATCCTTTACTATATCTGTATTTATACTATCTTTCTGTTGAAGTACATATTCACTTTTAAGTGCATATATACTGTATTCCCTGAGTGCTATTGGGAATGTCTGCTGTTATTAGTTATGGTGTTGGTAATAATATTTTAATTGCATATGCTGCATTAATACTTCTGTTCAGATTAGCCTAATCTAGTATTTCTAGAACTCATTTTAAGCTTTTGCTGTAAAAGTCTTTTGTGTATTAAATTGTTTCGTCAAAGGAAAATTGTCAGGGTTTCCTTTTCCCCGACCTCTCTAGCCACTATTGGAAGAGCTCCCACTATAATAGGGGGGGAAATCACACAAAGAAGCACCAGTGAAATAATGAATCACACCTGCACTGCCCTAGCCTAACTGTAATATGTAATTACAGGTGGCTATACAATTAGAACCATTTTGTTTTAATAACGCCTCCATGTGTCTAAGTACCTAATGCCGCTCACGAGGTTAGATAAAAAGTACAGTAGTTCTCTCTTCCTTTTATAAACTACTATAAGAAACAGGGAGGACGATCCTTACAACGATAGCAGTGACAGCTACATCACAATCTTTACTGAATGATCAAGCACCGTGGTAAGTCTCACTCACTTTCCCTGCACTGTACTTCAGATACACCAGCATCTGCTTCTGATCCCATGTCATACAGAGTCGGGTCCTGTCCAAGTCCAAGAGAAATGATGAGCTGTTACAAGGCAGAGTCCACACTCAGAGAAACTACTAATTATCAGCAAGACAAGCTGCTTTCCTGGGGAGTGATGGCACAGAGTTGGCTAGGGGGTGTGCCCATCTCCTGGGCCTTCCAGGACTCTATTTTAGGAAATAGACTTATCAGAACCAAGGAAGTCTAAAGGAGCACTGTGAATCATTGTAATTGAATTCACTGATACTTAGGGCTTAAGTTGATGTAAAACATTTCATTCCCCCTTCAGTTACCACTGTTACGACTCAAGACTGTTGAAAGAATATGCAGAAAAATATCACAACTTTTATGTTTATCCAGATCAACCGATTTATGATTCTTAATGTGAATTCTTGAATGAAAGTAAAAACACGTAACGGCTATTTAAGAATAAAACTAGCTTGGACGAGGTTCAAATTCTTTTCCTCTTAGGGACAGATGATTCAAAAAGGCGAATTATATCTTTTAGTATATAATTTAGCTGGGAATATGCCTTTGTAACTTGAAAGTGAAAGATAATTATGACCATTTGTGATATTCAATTTTTAGGTTTTGTGAACAATTAGTTTCACCTAAGAGGACAGAAAGAGAAATGGTATATATGTACAATAATGATTTCAATAACAATCAAGAGAACTTGTAAATATCAACCTTAAAACAGGAGAGCTTTGGGACACGTCACCGACTACGGTAAGGAGACTAGCTTAAGTAAACTCAAATATTTTAGCTTCAAAGTTTCAAACACAAAGCTTCTACAAATATTAAGTTGCAGCTCAGACTTTATATAATTTCATTTTAGATATGTGAATAAAGTGGAATCTGATACCACAATCAGAATTTTACTTATTTTGCTTTAATTTGGCCGTTCTTGCATTTGTGAGAAAGTCTCGATTCTTTTAGAATATTTTGGCATCTTCCATCAAATTGATTTCAGCCCTTTCCTGTAAAGCATAAGGTACACACAAGAACTGTGTGTGTGCCTTATGGATCACCTTCAATCCCTGTTAGGTAGAGGCTATCAGCAAGCATACTGGAAAGGTCTAAAAAGTGAGAATCAATGATATATTATTAAAAGTTATCAGCTACTTGCACTCTGGCTAACCACGCCAGTTAAGGTCACAGCCCCAAACTATGCTATTCAAAATCCAGAAGTTATAGATGCATTTGGTTATAGATTGATAACTACTCTGTGTGGATGTGGATGTGTGTGTTAGAGAGACAGAGATATTGGGGGGCAAGGCAGTTGTTTCAAATATCCTGACAAATTTCTAAGAAGCTCTGGTCACAGCTCAAGAACAAAAGGTGATGTATACAGCTTAGAGGGAGTCTTCATACAGGGCAGCCCAATTCCTATTAGGGGAGCAGAGTCGAGTATCTCTTTTGCTGAAAACCTTAGAAAAACTTAACTGAACAGCTATGTTCACCCTAAACTCCTCAAAAGGATATATTTGCAGATGTCAGAAAGCTTGGTGATACACACAGTGTGCTGGATGACAATACTAGCACCCAAAAGGTCTCGGCGAACAATACTGATAGCTAGAACCATCAAGATTACATTTAATATAATATAAATTCTGGGCTTCCATTTAAACATGGTAGTTTGAACAACTGCATTTTTTCTACTCTTTCCCAAAACTCTATTATAATGACGGTGAAGGAATTTTAAAAAGACAAATATCCAAGGTCAACGAGAATGGGAGACAAGATCACAACAGAGAAATGAGAACAGAAGTTCTGAAGCAGAAAACCAGATGCAGAAGCAGTAGCTGTCTTAGTGTAGCTAAAGAGAGAAAATAAAACCAATAAGAAACAAGTTGTGGAATCTAAAAAAAAAAATGGTACAAATAAATTTATTTACAAAACAGAGTCACAGATGTAGAAAATAAACTTATGGCTGCCAGGGAGAAAGGGAGGGGGGATAAATTGGGAGATTTGGATTGACATATACACACTACTATATATAAAACAGATGACTAATAAGGACCTGCTGTATAGCACAGGCAACTCTACTCAATACTCTAATGACATATATGGGGAAAGAATCTAATAAAGAGTGGATATATGTATATGTATAACTGATTCACTTTGCTGTACACCTGAAACTAACACATTGTAAATCAACTCTACTCCAATAAAAGTTTAAAAGAAACTAACCCAACATGCCAGGATGGCACATCATTAAATTAAGAAGACACTAACAATTTCAAAAAAAAGACTAAACCATCATGCATGTCTCTTTTCAAAATACATATACATATAAAGTTAAAAAGAAAGTTAATTCATATCACAGATCTTTCCCTGCCCTCCCTCTCCAAACGATGTGAATTTCAAGTTTAAAAGGAGATTACGAGGGCTTCCCTGGTGGCGCAGTGGTTGAGAGTCCGCCTGCCGATGCAGGGGACACAGGTTCGTGCCCCAGTCCGGGAAGATCCCACATGTCGCGGAGCGGCTGGGCCTGTGAGCCATGGCCACTAAGCCTGCACGTCTGGAGCCTGTGCTCTGCAATGGGAGAGGCCACAACAGTGAGAGGCCCGCGTACGGCAAAAAAAACACAAAAAACAGGAAATAGTCAAGTAGCTTGAAGTATACTTTTCAACAAGTTTTATCCTCGGAAGACTGATGACTGGCATTTCTGATGATCAATCTCACAACGTGAAAGACAGAACCCACGTGGTATCTCTCCTCACAGGGCAGTTACAGCCTCCACTGAGATCACAGTCACCAACAAGTGAGTGTGAAAAGGACGTCATAAGGTCCTAGGTCTTTCAGTTGGGCTTATGTCAGCCCCAACAGTTACCAGCTGAATATGTAGTTAATAAAAATAAGATTGACTTTCACTGTAGCCACTATGGAGGAATTTGATCTTGAGACAGAGGATAAACAGTAGATTGGAAACATCTCATCTCCATTGTTTAATTACCATGACTGATTGTGTGCTGAAGGGTCACTCTTGGTGAGCTTTTAAGATGTCATGTGAGTTTTCTTAAAAAGTGTGGCAGAACTTCTTGATGAAGGTCACACTGATCTGAATCCAATTTTACTGCTTTATTTCTTTGGAATGAGTGATGTGACTTGAGTAGAGCTTCTGTGAAACTTAGCACTTGGATAAAATAAAAACCTAACATCATTAGTATCAGAAACACTAAGGTGAAAGCTTCTTAGTGAAATCTGAAAAGTCTCCCTCTAATAAAATTATTCAGATATAAAATTGTTTAATGCATAAAACTGGTACCAGATCTTGTTATTATGCCCAGACCTTATAGGTATGTTTTCACAAATAATTATCGTCTTTGAAAAACCTTTAACAGTGTTATCCTGATTTGCCTTTTCAGATTGGGCAAATTCCCATATCCAGAAAGAATGTTTAAGAGGGTCAGATTTTTAAGAGCTTTATTAAGACAATCCATATACCATATAACTCACCCATTTAAATGTCAGTTCAATGGTTTTAGTATATAACCAGTTGTGCAACCATCACTACAATCTAATTTTAGAATATTTTCTTCACCTCAGTAAGAAACCCCATTCTCGCAGTGGTTGATAGTCCGCCTGCCGATGCAGGGGACGTGGGTTTGTGCCCTGGTCCGGGAAGATCCCACGTGCCGCAGAGCGGCTGGGCCCGTGAGCCATGGCCGCTGAGCCTGCGCGTCCAGAGCCTGTGCTCCGCAACGGGAGGGGCCACAACAGTGAGAGGCCCGCGTACCACAAAAAAAAAAAAAAAAAAAAAGAAACCCCATTCTCAATAGCAGTTAAGAGGGGCAGACTTTTTGCAGTTTCATTCCTTCCCTTAAAAAAAGAAAGTTTAAAGATTGCTTGGTTGTTTACCTACAGCAGCCTAATGTACTTTTTGGGGGATAGACCGATTCTCCTCTGGTGCCTGAAGGAATCTTCTATATGTTCGTTCATAATAAGGGTTTGTGGATGATCAGTTGGTGCTAACGATGGGCATTAACATACCTGTATTTGCCTGGCACTCTAAGTGGTTCATATACATTAACTCATTTATTCACATGACAACCCTGTGAGGTAAGTACTGTCATTACCTCCATTTTACAGGTGGAGAAGTTGAGGAATGAGGTTAAGTGCCTAATACTAGTTTTTATTATTTTACTAGCCCAGTCATTTGGTATAGTCTTTAACTACTGGACTGCAAAGTCCTTTTCTTCACTTCCTTCTATAAGTGGGTATTCAAGAACTTCTACAAATACTGTTTCTGCTACTGGATAATGAAACTCAGGGTCCACTTGCATTCCTTTGACTACGCATCTTTGTAGAATCAAGTTGGGTGTCTAATTTGCACCTATACTTACTTTATATATATATTTCAGATATAGGCTATTTCCAAAGTTTTGTGTGTTTCAAGTTCCAAACGAGTGACCTTCAATTTACCACAGAAATAGTGTTTTCACTAGTTGTAAAGTCCTCTGGTGAGTCCACAGACGCTTGAAATGTACCTAAAAAGTATAACTCTGTAACCATGGGTTGTAAATCCATTATGATTTAAGGGTATTGAGCACCCTATAGACCAAGGTCCACCTTTGGGGAGATTCTGAATTTCAACAGAAGCCCCCTCTGTGGGACTCTGCTACCTTTTGCTCCTTCTGAAGGGGAAGTTAGTTGCAAGTGGTATGTTTCTGCACTTGAGGGAAACCAAGCCCACCTCTTTTGACTCAATGTCTAGAGTTAGAGTGGAAAAGGGACTCAAAGGTGGGGAGTAGGTTGAATGCTGCTTATGATTCCAGCATCAGGACTGGGAGATTCAGGTGGCAGTAGGATGTGTGTATGCATGTTTGGAGAGGGGGCATGGCAAGGGTCCAGGCTGTATGCAGACTTAAATGGTTCTCTCTTTCTCCTTGAAGATAGATTTTGTATGTAAATGTAGAGTATAACTAGGGAAAACACAAGGTGAATTTCTCTAAAACACAAATTGTTTTTTGTATAATGCCTCTCAATTTTATTTAGTGTACCAAAGCATTTCTGGAATGGTGGAACTAAAATTTGTGAATGAGAAGTACCTAAACATTAAGGAGAAAGTTTAAAGACAGCTTTATAAGAGACAGCATATGGTACAATGTGATTAAGAGCATAGACTTTGGGGCCAGCCTGCCTAGGTTCAAATCCTAGCTCTGCTACTTTGAAATACCTGTATGTGTATACCGATCCTTTGTTTTACACATGTACAAATTTAAATCATCTTGCAATAAACATTTTTATAGTAATAAAAGAAAATGTTGATAACATGCACTTTAATTCCCTTTTGAGCCAAAGAATCACTTGAGAGCTACACAGATAAATGAATTAATCCCCAACCGGAAAAAAGGGTAAATGCCATGAAATCTCCTATGCAATACCATTAAATTCCTATTTAATCACTCCAGGCCCAGTATTAGGTGAACCTTATAAGTACATACGTGCATGTGTGTGCACGCAACTTCCAATCATTCCATTTCAATCAGTAGGATACAGATACTAAATATGAATCTGCTAATATTATGGTTATGTTGTACATGCCTTATTTTCTAATTTTGGAGGGTAAGTGTTCTCTTACTTTCCCAACCCCTACAGGACATAGGACAGCCTGCTAATATTTTCTGAATTAAATGTACAAAATAATAGAGCTCAATTGAAGGAGAAAAAGACTAATTACTAAAGAGGGGATGGATATGTCTTAAAATAGAAGTTTGCATTTGAGTTGATCAATCCTAGAAAGATGGGAAGGACATCGAGAAGTGGAGAAATGAGAAAGCACGCTGCAGGGAAAGGAAGCAATGTGGGCCAACATACACCAGAAAGTAAAACCTGTCAGGGGAAGATTGGAAAGTTTGCTTGGATGAACATAAAGTACAAAGGGGACATTAGGTAGAGAACAAAGGTACAACATCTGCATGTGATTAAAAACTGAAGGCTTAATTTTTTATAATGTAACAAATGTAACTAGTAAGAAATTGATGTGTGAACTTTGTGTAAGATTTAAAAGCATGTGTCCACGACCATATTTAGATGGACACTGCACTCCGCATTCATGAAAAAGCACCCTTCCTCATTAACAGCAATTGAGTAAAGAATTGCTATTTTCTTGATTATATGCAACTTTTGGTCAAAGGCCAGGATGTACGTGCCTGTCTGACAAGAGGAGATAGAGCGTAGCTCATTCTTCCCATGTGAAAGAAAAGTTGCTTTACAACTTCATGTATGCAGAGATGGCCAACATGAAGCCCCAAAGGACACTCAAGTTTTGGCACTAAAATATATGCATATTCCTTTAAACACAGAAGAATACTTCCTAAGTATGTGGGGTGCCTTAAATGGCATAAATATTAATTTAAATATTAACAGAGCCCTGCAATTTGTTGGTAATGAGGGAAACAAGATAGAATATGGTAGAACATAGTGCTAAAGGATTTTCCCAATCTCCTGAGAGAATGCCCTGAATTTATATTCATGTACAATACTGACACGTGTATAAAATCTAAAATATTGCACATGTATTTGATAACTCCAAGGACTATTCTTATAGCCCTGCTTTAAGGTCTTAAAAGGCCAACAGCCATATCATTAGAAAAATGTGGTTCATTTCTTTACTGGTTATTAATTTTTCTCCTTGGTAGTGCTCTCAACTTTATCATAGTTCAAACTTTTTTCACATCAAAATTCTGGTTTGGAGGAATGAAATGTAATTTCTATTAAAACTGCCTCCAGGATATAATTTGAAGAAGAGATTATAGCATTTGGACTTAATAGACAAAAGTACATAGATTTTCTTTAAATATTCCCTATGAAGGAGAGTAGATAAAAAATGTTTGATAACGGTTAGATCTTCCTGAAGATAACAATGTTAAACCTTAATAACTTTAATATACTAGTTTAGAGAATTCCAATTCTGTATGCAGTTAATCAGTTTTACTTTGTAATTTTATGTCTTTTTCCAATGTTACGATAAGAAACATAAGCTTCCTGTCTGAAGTCATCATAGTCAAACCCACATTTCAGGAAGTCAGTCTATTATCAGCTTTTCCAGATGTTTCTTCAACTTGTCAGAGGCTGCCTGCAACTAATTTGCTTCCTTTAAAGAAGCAGAGTCCTTTCCTCAAGTTAAGAGCACAGCATCTGCCAACATCTCATTCCTTTTTCTAAGATTGGTGAACATGTGTGTGCACTATTCTCTCATCTCCGGAAAGTGTGTCATTGTAGCTGCCTTGGTCAGAAGTGTCCTTCTTGCAAAAAGGAAATGTACTGTTCCTTTTAAAATACTGAAAATTCTGAAAATCCCCAAACCAACCTGGAAGTGTTTTGCAATAACTTCGTCTAACAATGTCACCGTGTAAGAGGATTTATTAGGGGGTTTTGACCTCTCATCCAATGTCCCATCTGATTTTTCCTGCACTTCCTGTAGCCAAATAAGAGGGCTACAGATGTTCAGTGTGAAATGATGTCATTACGTATGTGATATGTTTGTCAAATTTGCCAAATACTACATGGTTTCCAGGTTGTAGAGAATGAAGAATAAAAACCACAGGCAGGAGGTGAGACTTGGGAAGTCAGCCTTCTCTGCCAGCCTTGTAACCAAGATTAGGACTCTACATGTTCAAGCACTTCTAAAATACTCTACATCTTTGTCAACTGCATTATTTTTCATTTTCAACCAGTGTATCTTACTTGGGATAAGTTTTCACTTAGGTAACAGAAAGCAATTCCAGTAAATCATGGACTTAGTTCACTTGCTTACATGGAGCTCTGCTGATGCTATGTCCCATGCAGTCTCTGCTAATTTTCTCACCCCCCACCACTGCCCCACCAAATCCTTTCCTCCAATTTCCTTTTCTTGGCTTTCATGTTCACTTTAAGTACCGAGTTAATTCTCATCCACAAAGTAACATAACTGTAGCCCTAATAATAGATACCTCAGCAAACTGCCATGGGAGCAAGGATGGAAGAAAAATATCTTCTTTGGTAAAAAGGGGTAATAGAGGCAAGTCCAGGAAAGCATCAAATGGGAAATTATGTTGGAGCTAAACTTTACAGAGAAGTGGAGAGAGGGCATTCCAGGAAGCAGGAACACCACGAAAAGGGACAAGGGTTATGAGATTTCATGGCACACGCAGACAACAGGCAGAAGTCTTTTTTAAAAGAAAACCATGGCATATATCAGGAAGGGAGATGGAACAGCAAGGGACTCAGTCGTCAAGGGCTTTGGATGATATATTGAAGAGTTTGGACTTAGGCTATAAGCAAAGGGGAGCCACTGATTACTTGGGAGGAGAAAAGCAACATGATTAGATCTGTGCTATAGAACGCAAGCCCCGCTTACAGTGTAGGGAGTGAAATGGATGGTAGCTAGGCTGAAGGAAAGAGGAAAGTCAAAACCGTTGGAAGACAATAGAAAGATGATGACTAAAACTAGAGTAGGACTAGTGGGAATGGAGGGCAAGGAAACTATCTGAGACATTTTAGGACATGCTTTATTAGCACATTGGGTCAAATGATCAGAGAAGAAATATTTATCTCATTCCCGTCACCTATTAAAATATCATGGATCAGTAAGCATGAAGTAAGGGCTCCATGGAAACACTTTTTTGGTGGGAGGGGGGCAGGAGAGGGACACTGGGGAGAGATGGGAAGCAGGTACAGAAATCTATTTGCTCATCTGTTTTCCCTACCAAGAGCCCCTTCATTATCACCTCTGTTTAAAGCTCTCACTGTGTCATAGTGCTGACTTTCAGGAAATGCTCAGAGAAGAAAGGATGGTTGGGGTGGGGAGGACAGACAGGATGAACCTTGGAACAACAGAACTGTGCTCTGGGGACAGACGATGGAGGCCAAGAGGCCTCTCCACCATATACCAGCTGTATGACCTTGGACAGGCCACTTAACATCACAGAACTTCAGCAGCAGCATCTGCAACAGGAAGATAATAACATCTGCCCTGCCTGCCTACTGCAGACAAGAAGGGAAATGTAAGGAGCCAATGTGTATGAGAATTCTTTGCAGAATTGTTATATGAATGTAAAAGATTATAATTAAAGGATCACAAGTGTTAAGATAATGGGCATTACACTGTTATGGAGATAAGAGACAGCATCTTTACTCCAAACGATATTTCATAAAGACATTCATACCCACAAACACATGTATGATTCACTGGAGGCACGATGAGCAGGGCTAAATCCAACCACTTAATTTAAGCTTGCTATATGAGATGTCAACAGGCTATAGTGGAAGAACAGAAAATCTAGATCCATTATATAATGAGCTCACTCGCTAATGATATAGTTAGACTGGGCATTCCTTAAGGACTCAGCACCATTATAAGACCTAAGTTCCCACTCTTCTCATCAGTGAGATGGAAAAACGCTTCTCACAATAACTATGTCAACTAAAATGCTTGATATAAAAGTAGGGTTCTATAACTACTAGTTTCTGTTCCCTGCATTTATTCATCTCCTACATTTAGCAAATAAGTAGCATATATTGAGTGTGTCAGGCACCATTCCAGGATTTGATACAAAAGAAAAGAATAATGACAAGGTCCCTAGTACAGCTGCGGAAACAAAGTAAACAAGAAGACAGACTGTGACAAGCTCTATGAAGGAAACAAAAGCATGCTGTGGCAGAATCGGTGATGGTGGGGTGTGGGGTGTAGATGGGAAAGCAACTTTAAAGTGAGAATCAGGGAAGGTCTTTCTGAGAATATGACATTAAGCTGGGATTTGAAGAGTGTGAAGGAGCCACCTGTAAAGAAACACAACAGCAAGTTAGCATTCCAGGCAGAAGAAACAGCAAGTGGAAAGGACCTGCAGTAGCAAAGAGCTTGGAACGTGAGAGGCACTGGAAGAAGAGAGGGAGTGTGGTCCAGATGAAGTGGGAGACAGGTGGAGGCCAGATCACAGGGCATCACTGTGAGAGTCCGGATTTCATTCCAAGTTCAACGGGAAGACACCAAAAGGTCTTAAAGAACTGACATAATCTGAATTATAGCACCTAACACCGTGGCTTATGTATAAGAAGCACTGAAGAATGGAATATCATATTTGAGTTCTATGTATTTTATATTCGAGATGTCTTTTAACTTAAAGATATGGCAATAAAGAAATATTACCTACCATGTTTAAATAGAAAAGCATTCAAAGTTTTAAATATTAATTATGAGATCAACCTAAAGACCAGTGATTCCTGGGTATGATGTATTAAACTATTTTTATCAGTCAGGTATAAATCTTCTAAAGAAATTTCTAGACTACTTAACAGTCTAGCATAAAATCAGGCTCAAAAGAAATCTTTGCTGTCACAATCTGGTTTTTATCCCTTTCTCTAAGGTCTATTTTCCTTCCTCGAAAGTATGAAAAAATATGGAGTCAATAAGAGCAATTAATAATTCATAAAGCAGGCATTAAAGTTTTCAAATCTTAGGTCTTAATTCCCCCCAAATATGAATGTATTCGACAAGTTTAGTTAATTAAATGAAAGATAAGCTTACATTATTATTTGTTTGTAAATAGATTAACATCGTAGAAAGTGATTACAGAAGCAATTAAAAAGAAAAACTGCATTGATAAAAAAAAAGTATGAAAAAAAACAATGAAGAGGGGGTTATTTTTCCAGTGACCTGCTACCACGATACCAACCAACAGCAAGAAGTAATTTTCTTTGCTAACCCAATGTAGTTAAAGCCACTTAGAGAAAAGAATGTATGTACTTTTCTCCCTCTCACACGGATTCATTTTTTCATGATGTTTGGTACTTATCTTCAGGTTCAGCTCCTCTGATTCCCAGTCCTATGACAAGCTTTTGTTTGGCTAGTAGAAACCTTTCTCTGTGTTTCTGTGTGGCAACCTATTGCTTGGCTGGATTCCTTCTCATCCATTCCTATTCTTTCATTTGTTTCTATTTCCTTTCTTTTTCTCCCCTAGAGAGTCAAAGAATATAACATTTCAGATAAAATTGTATTAGGACAAAGCTTTCACATTCTCCAATAGTTCTTCCTGTGGTTTTAACTGAGTGTTTCAGGATATATGCTCAGCAGTGGGCCATGACTTTTTATTTTAGAAGCCCATGTTCTAAATGGAAATGTCCACTGTTTAGAAGGAAAGTTCTCTAGCACTGGGCTCATGGAACAGTGGTAAAATAATCACTCAGTGAACAGGAGCCTCAGGTGGGTTGATCTCTCCTCATTTTCATCCCCAACTGTTCCCAAAGGTTAAAGGGGCCACGTAAAGATGCAAAGAGCGACTAGAACAAAAGAGATAGGGCAAGGGATTCTTCCTCTTGAATGGACACAGTGGAAACCAATTAACAGGAAGAATTTCATGTGAGGAATAATTAAGAAAAATAACGGTTATAGCTCAAAAGCGAAATCACCTAGCAACTTCCCTGGAACTTAGTGTCAGGTAAATGCCATTTAAACCAACAATTGTTTTACAGTTAATAAAACTATGTTTTATACATTTATATAGATTTATAGAACATCTGCTAACCTTTCATTATGTTGTATTTAAGTTTTTGAAGAGCAAGTGTCCTCACTAATTAACAATGCCTAACATATAACTATGTTCCCCATACAGTCACTGTCCTATGGTAATGATGAGTACATCTGCTCAGTGAGAATTGCCTGGGAACTCTGATCATACCATCCTTCCTACTTCTGCGCCTGTCCAGCCTTGGAAAGGAGCAGATCTAACTGAGCCCTGTTATTACTCAGGCCATTACCCAGTTTTGATCACTGATGTTTAAAGTGGGTGTAGAGACACAGCAACTCCTTATTAGAGTTCAACAATTTTTGAAACATAGCCCCTACTTCTTGTCATTTGAAGTTTAAAAGTTACTAATGCCATCTTAACCTTGTTCTCTAACTCCCAGTCACCACCACCACTCATCCACTCGGCGACATCTCTTAAACCAGTCCTTTCTAAAATCCTCCACTGTTTGTAAACGCTACACGTCAAATAAGCAACACTCATCTCCAGTCTTGCCATTACTAGCAATAAACCTTTTTTTCATTTATTTTCATTTTTATTACTTAGAGCCTATTTACTTCTAAAAAGATGTGGTGACTTAAGGAAAAATCAAGTAAAATAAAACCAAAGACCAGTAAGGCAAAGGAAGCATGTATATCATTTGAAAAATGAAAATGAAAGGCAATTATATTCTAAATCTGGATAAATGACAGCAACTACAAGTCCGCACAAAACTTAACTCTGAGTTTCCTGACAGGCAAGCGAAGTATAAAGCACGGTCATCACTCTACACCTGGATTATTTCAATAATTTCCTAGCTGGTCTTCCTGATCACTCTAGTTTAAATCATACTGCATACCTTGATCATAAACATAAAACCTCAAGATTAATAATAATTTTAGTCCCTTGCTTACCTCTTACTTTTAAATACAATCACGAGAAAGAATGAATAAAATGTCAAGCAAAGGCAATAACAGACCCGTGTCTGCAGAATCCATGCAGATTGTCTCTCCCCTTGTCCATCCCAACGCATAAGTCTCCCTCTTGTATTTGCTGGTTCTGTCCCTATCTGGAAGACACAACTCCCTCCCAGTCTGACACCCCTTGTTCATACATGATCATGGTATAGCTGTGGTCCTGGCTTGAGCCCCAGCTGTGTTCCCCACCAAAAGTTGAGAGAAGCCTGAGAATATCTGGGTCAACCTACCAGAAGACTATGGATGGATTACTACATAGTCCCTGAATAAAGAGAGGATCAGACACAACACACTTGACGGAGTAAGGCAGCCTTAGTGCTGAGGAAGAAGAAAAGATGAATAAAACATCAAGGTTATCACTAAGATTTTTCTTCATGTCCAGCTCCCTCCTCTGTTCTACTTACCCCTGGCTGGACTCATGACTAAGTCCTGGGAGGTAGAAGATGTGAGTAGGGTATAAAACCATGATTAGAAATTGATAACTTGTTTTGTTTAGTCTATAACACATCAGGGCAACACATAGATGATACAGGCAATGTGACTACAATGATTATAATGACAGATGGCCAGAAGCTTGTGTGCCCCGAGCCCCATCCAGAGGAAGCAGTGACAGCCCACCTACAATGTCTCCTTAATGCTCTGTGGGAGGGGTGGCATACAGCAGTCCAGGGAGGGGCCAAAAGGAATGAGTGGTGGTCCTATTCTAGGGACGGGGTGGGAGGTATGGGAAAAGAGAAACAGAACAAACATGGATGCCACGTGGTAACTGATGTGACTCCCTTGTGAGTTCAGGTAGAACACTTCTTGTGATTCCCTGAAACACTCTGTGGGATATTCAGGGGTTTATGACCCTGTATTAATAAGAGTTCACAGGTAGGTAACAGTGATATGTGTCCTCCAGAATATGCAATTTAGACTACAGAACACCTAGGCCAATACCAAACTGGCTTCTCCTTTGTGGATCAGGGCTTACATCTTCCCAGCTGGGCTTGCCTGTGCCACCCAAACACCTGTCACACTGCTGCCTATAACAAAGCCCCGTCCAGTTAGGCCAGAGGCTCCCGTCCATGCGGCACTCAGCCCCATCTGTGCATTTTCTCGTGCTCTTCCCATAGCCAAGTCTTCACTTGCCTACTGACCTCAAGACTATGCTTCTAACAGCTTAGATTTCACTAACCATTTCCCCATGTTTGCATTCTCAGCATCATTATCAGGCATGTATCTCAGGGTTGCTTTAGAGCTGCTGGTGGTATATGTATATTCAGCTTAATCGTTTTAATTTAGGCTTCAAGAAACACAAAAGCTAAATGCCATCTTCAATTAATCAATAAGGATTTACCTAACTACTTGCTCAGAAATGTTGTTGATATGCATGAAGAAAAGACACTTCGCCATTCTAAAGAGTTTGCTAGGGCAGCACTTCATGAACAGTATGAGACAGTAAGTGATTGAATGGGTGAGATCATTAAGGGCAGGGATAGTCAGAAATGGTTTCAAAACAGCAATGAGATTTGAGCTGGGTCTCTTACAAAGCTACAATCCAATGGTGGGCCAGGGCTGCAGTCATCTCCAGGATTTGCTGGGAAAGGATCTGCTGCCAGGCTCACTTGCATGGCTATCAGCAGGGCTCACGTCCTCACTGGCTACTGGCCAGAGATAATGAGAGGCCCACTTGAGGAGAAATTTAAGGCCACTTACAAATGGTGGTTGGCTTCCCTCAAATGGAAGAAATAATAAAGACTGTGGCTTCTGTCTTGGGTGTTCTAACAGTTTCAGAAATGGCATTCATTTACTTTTTAAGCATATGCTATTCCTAAGAAACCAGTCAAATTCAGCCCACACTCGAAAGAGATTATAGATTACACAGTGTCATAAGGAAAAGGAGATGGGGATTATTGGAAGCTCTCCGAGGCTGCCTACCACAGAGGACTTGACAAGTGGTCAGGCATAGCTAAAGGTGCTTCTTGAGGGATGGGTGGGAGCCATATCATGAGACCTTACATGCCATGCTAAAGAGTCTGGAATTTATGCAAGTGATTATGAAACCATCAATATAAAAATTGCATGATAAAGTCATACATTAAAAAGATTATTCTGAATGTTTATGAATGTTTGAGATGTACCCACTGTACTTTGTTACAGTGATATTAGAAGCAGGAAAGTTAAGTAAAAAAGCCAAAGGATGTGTTCTTCCTTGGTAATTTTTTTTTAATTCAACAACTACTTTGCTCCTTTCAAGGATTTTTTTGAACATAAATAATTTCCACATGGTGTTTCTTAAGTATATTTAAATAAACAATTCTATTCAATGGTTACAAGGTATCCTGCATGTATGAAAAGGTGTATTTGGAAAGGGCTTTCAAAACAGCAGAAAGTGTCCAGATCAAAGATAAAGACAGACTGAGAAACTTACTATATATTAAAGGAGACTGAGGCGACATGATGACTAAATGCAACATAGCATCGTGGATTTGATCCTGGGACAGATCAGATATTAGTAGAAAAACTGAGAAAACCAAACAAAATATGGAGTTTAGTTAATAGCATTGTACCTGTGTTAATTTCTTAGTTTTAATAAATGTATCATGGTTGATATCACAGGAAGCTGAGTGAAGCATACAAAGAAAATTTTTGCAACTCTCCTGTAAATCTAAATTTCAAAATATAAATGACAGCAGGAAAATAACATTTAGATACATAACTGACAATTCCAGAAGAAAATTGGATGTGACTGCTGTTAGAAATCACTGTTCTCATTATATTGAGGAAAATAACTAAAAAAAAAAAAAAAATCAAGCTCTGTGGGTGGTAGATGGTGGAAATGCTGCCAGATTCTAAGCTGTGGTATCTCAGGGAGGAAACAGAGCTCACCATATTCTCAGGAGGGTTTCATGCTGATAAAAATAAATTAAGATTTTCTCCAAAGGGCCTTTTCCTAAGTTTTGTATTAATCTGATAGAATTTTTTGTTATTTTGTTCAAGAATCTATAGTTCATATTTAAAGAGAAAGCAGAGCCCCATTACATAACAAACTAAGTGTACACACTGGAACACAGTGTGTTTGTATTCTTCACCTGAAACGTATAAGCAGGTAGAAAGAGAAATGTATGTTCTTTTTTTTTTTTTTGCGCGGTACGTGGGCCTCTCACTGTCGTGGCCTCTCCGGTTGTGGAACACAGGCTCTGGACGCGCAGGCTCAGCGGCCACGGCTCACGGGCCCAGCCGCTCCGCGGCATGTGGGACCTTCCCGGACCGGGGCACGAACCCGTGTCCCCTGCATCGGCAGGCGGACTCTCAACCACTGCGCCACCAGGGAAGCCCGAAATGTATGTTCTTTTGAGTACAGACAAACATCTCTTTGTAGACCTTTGTTTTTGCTTTCCATATGGCATGGTTTGGTCCATATGTCCAAAATAACTCCTCCACTCACCTATCTGCAAATTGAATGGAGATTTTAACTGGGTTTTCTGAAAGAAATAATTCCAGCTCACTATCAGTACAGCAGGCTGAATCTGGCACATAGGGTTCTCTCAGTCTATGCTGTTTGATTTGTTTTCGCTGTAGAAATGTTTTCCCAGGAATAGGGCTAGATCGTGAGTAAGGCACAGGAAGGAGGAATTATTTTAGATTAAAAAAAAAATCAGCAACACTCAATTTATCTGCTTTTAATTTCTGATCTGCAAGCAAATCTTAAAGTAGCTATGCTATAATCCCTGGCCTACTGAGTAAGGCTGCTTGCAGTGGTGCTACTGTTTCTAGCTCTTTTTTCTCCTCCAGAGGCTAACAATAAATTATCAAGACAAGTAAGTACTTAATCAATACAGCAGAAACTTTAAGAGGCAATGTGTCCACATTTATAGTTAGGTAATACTTATTCAATGTTTTAAAAATCTATGCTCATTTACTATACATAGGATATCAATTAGCCAGCAAAATTTAACCAACTGCCTACTCTATGCTTAGCACTGCAAAAGCTCAGTGGGGATAAGTACTAGTATGAATCTCAAAATGACTGCTATGGAGTCAACTGTTGGATCCCTAATCCCCAGTATGATAGAATTTGGAGATGGGGCCTCAGGGACAGAATTAGGTTTAGATGAATTCTTTTTTTTTTTGCCATATGTGGGCCTCTCACTGTGTGGCCTCTCCCGTTGCGGAGCACAGGCTCCGGACGCGCAGGCTCAGCGGCCATGGCTCACGGGCCCAGCCGCTCCGCGGCATGTGGGATCTTCCCGGACCAGGACACGAGCCCGTGTCCCCTGCATCAGCAGGCGGACTCTCAACCACTGTGCCACCAGGGAAGCCCCAGATGAATTCTTAAGGGTGGGGCCCCATGATGGGATTAGTGCCCTCATAAGGGATATCAGAGAGCTCGCTTTCTCTCTCACTCACTCCTTGCTATGTAAGGACACAGAGAGAAGGCTGTCAACTGAAAGCCAGGAAGACAGCCCTCACCCAGGGACTAAACTGGACAATACTTTTACCTTGGACTCCCCAGCCTCTTAAACTATGAAAAATAAAATTTCTATTATTTAAGCCACCTAGTCTATAGTACTTTGCTATAGCAGAATGAGCTAATACAATGACAGTATAAGAAAACAGAGCAGGATACCAAGTCAATACTAAAATTGTGAGGTGTAACAAGCTTTGGTCAAAACAAACAAAAAAAAACAGTGAAATGAGGATAACCAGGGAATGGTTCTTGGAGGGTTTGGGACTGGACCTGATCTTTGCAGGTCTTTCCAATCTTTCAGCTGGACTCACTGGGGTCTTCAACCTATAGGCTTGGTCTCTGCCCAAATCCATCCTGACCACGACTAGGCCTCACCAGCCAGCAGGGCCACATGAGATTTGCTGCTTTCAGAACCTGTATCTGCCAGAGGGGCCTTAGTCCTTGGTGCCCACCAGGTTGCTGCCTGGCCATATTCCTTTGTCCAGCTGGTCAGTCCTTATGCTTAGGCCTTTGCTTGAGTTACTTTCCCTTAGACTTGGTTTCCCCATTGAGATGGCTATGCCGAGCTCCCACCAAAGATAGGAGAAATTACATGAGTGAAAGAGGACGAGAATAAAGGACTTTGTTAATATGGAAGGAGAGGAATGAAGACATACAATTGGAAATGAGTATGATGTTGTTATAAAATAATCTTAACCCTCCCAAACATATACACCCTGACTGGTAAGACTAGATGAGCTAGGCTAGGGAATAATGGGAAATAAAACCAAGGGGGCCAAATTATATGGAAGTTGGTGAGACTGTATGATAATTATGTGTCAACTTGACTGGGTTAAGAGATGCTTAGACAGCTGATAAACATTATATGTGAATGTCTTGGGAAGACATTAGCATTTGAATCAGCAAACTGAGTAAAAACAATCACACTCACCAATAAGAGCAGGCATCATCCAATCTGTTCAGGACCTGAATAGAACAAAAAGGCTGAGGAAGGGTGAATTCTCTCTCTGCTGGAGCAGAGACATCCAGATTCTCCTTCCCTCAGACATCAGCACTCCTAGCTTTCAGGAGGTTTTGACTCAAGTGGGACTTACACCACAGCTTTCCTGGTTCTCCAGCTTGCAAAGGGCAGATCATGGGACGTCTTGGCCTCCATAACTGTGTAAGCCAATTCCCACACTAATTTTCCTCTTATCTATCCTACTGGTTCTGGTTTTCTGAAACTCTCTGTCTAATGCTGACAGAAGCAAGCAGAGGAAAGGTAACAGTAATGGAACAAATCTTGTCTTTGCACTCCACCATCAAAACTGCATGCAAGAAATGCATGCAAACTTTAGCATGCATCAGAATCTGGATGTGGGATTTCTGACTCAGCTGGGGGAAAGGAGGCATGGAGTGGGCAAACCAAGAATTCACGCTTCTAACAAGTTCTCAGGTGATGCTAAAGCAGCTGGTTCGAGGATCACAATTTGAGAAATGCTAGTCTAAGGATAGAACTCTTCCTTACTTTTACATGAGAAAAATCTGCGTTAAGAAGTATGTCTAATTGTCTCTTATTACTCAGAGTTTAACAGACCACTACCTGCCATCTGTACCATTAGCAGCCCTCTCCCTAAAAAAATAAAAATAATCTTTATCACTAAAATGCAATGTTGCCCAAAGATAAGTCAAGGAGTGGGAAACATGAAACATTCTTTCCATCTGATTTTTAATACACTAGGCATGTAATATGATAAAACAGTCAACATAAGAAGAAAATTATTTTAATTCAAATGCCTTGCCTCATATAACCCTGACTTCAATTAGAATTAAGAATGGGTTTTACATACAGATCAAAGAGGTAAGTAAGATGTTAACAGTAATTCTGTAATATTTTTATATATTGGGTAACCCAACAGTTTAAAGAGGTCATTAATGTCAAACTTATGTTCATTTAAAATATAGCACAAAACAGGGCTTCCCTGGTGGCACAGTGGTTGAGAGTCCACCTGCTGATGCAGGGGACACGGGTTCGTGCCCCGGTCTGGGAAGATCCCACATGCCACGGAGCGGCTGGGCCCGTGAGCCATGGCCGCTGAGCCTGCGCGTATGGAGCCTGTGCTCCGCAACGGGAGAGGCCACAACAGTGAGAGACCCGCGTACCGCAATAAATAAATAGATAGATAAATAAATAAAATATAGCACAAAATAAAATTTAAAAGATAAATAAAATATAGCACAAGCAAACTTGGGAGACACCGTGTAGTCAGGCTGCATACATACGGTCTTCAGAAGCCTGGAGATTGCAAAATGAAATATTTGTTCCATCCTCTGAGGTTTCTGCATAAACTTCAGAACATTACACTGCTAGGGTGTGGCAAATTCAAGTTTTACTTTTTGGAAAATTCTGGCATTCCCCCCACCCCAAGTATTTTCAATACACAGTTGGTTAAATCCTCAGATGTGGAACCCAAGGGTATGGAGAGCCGACTGTACTAATACTGTTGAGAATTCCTGGCTTAAAACAATAGAATGTGAAGAGTACTACGAAATGAGGCTTCTACGAAAGAAGGGATCTGGCAAGATTTGAATCACTTTTCTGCTTCCTTACTAATCAGTCCACATTTTCATTGAATTTCAAATATATTCCAGTTCATCCAAGAATATTTCATTGAAATACCCCTAACAGCAGAGAGGGACATTATTAAACTCTTCAAAGAGTAATATTTTCGCTTTTCTTCCACCCCATCAGAGACCACTCTGGCCAAAGGATAAAAAACAGACACGCTAATGAGCCAATCCCATCTCTCCGGAATCTGCTCATTGTAGTTTTCCAAGCCTGTCTCATGTAACTCTCCTTAACGCACCTTCCATTTCATCAGGTTAAGTTACCCAGGGCCCTCTCCTCATTCCTTTAGCCTCTCAATCTCTCTGGCACTGCGAGCTTGGAAAAGTTACCTAGATTCATCAATTCCCCTCCTCCTTCTCACTCTTTATTCCACTGCTAATAGGCTTCTACTCCCTTTGCTTTTTAAAAAAATGTTTCTCCTAATGCCAACCAGGACACTCCGATTTCCAAATCCAATAGCAACTTATCAGTATTCTTTGAAGTATACCAGCATACTCTTTGAAGTACAGCAACTTCAAACATTTTTCTATATGCCATAATAGATTTGGTCTCTCCTTTTACCTGTTTAACTTACTCCCTCATTTACTTTAACACTGAACTTTCTTTGCTCCAAGTCTGATACGTCTGTCTTTCCTGCCCCTCTTTCATTTTTCCCTAAAAGTAGGCATTTTCTAAAGTTCTACTCTCACGTTTTCTTTCTTTCCTAGTTTTCCAGCCATCCACAGGAGAATCCAGGCCCCAAATCCATGTTTCCAGACCTAAAACTGTCTCCATTACCTCACATTTATTTTGGTAAAACATATAGGGTTGACTCTGACTCTGGTTGTCCATACACAAATTTCCTTCAGGCTTCATTACTGAAGTTTATACACACTGTTGGTGTGAGTGTAAATTAGTACAGCCCCTTTGGAAAATGTTTGTCAGCATTCTAAAAACCTGAACATATACCTCTCTTACAGCTCAGGAATCTACTTCTAGACATATTCCCAATAGAAGTATATGTATATGTGCACCAAGAGACATGTACAAGAATATTTACAGCAACACTAGTCATTATAGCAACAAACTGGAAACCCAAAAGTCTATCAATAGAAGAGATGAATAAGTTTGTAGTATATTCTTCCCATGAAATACTATGTAGTATTGAAAAAGAAATACTACATGCATCAACCTGGTTGCATCTCAGATAAAATGTTGAGCAAAAGTAAATAAACGATATCATCCAGTATGATTTATATAAAGATCCCAAACAAATCAAATCTCTGCTGAAATAAGTCATAATAGCAATTACCTTAGGGGGTGATGTGTGATACTTCTGGGGTGCTGATAGCATTCCACATCTTAATCTGATTGGTGGCTACACGGGTGTGTCCATTTCATAAAATAGTATACCAGCTATATAAATATACAATTTTTTTTACCCTTTATGTATGTGTTATATCTTAATTAAAACACTTAAAACATTTCTGGAGCCCATCTTTAGATATTTCAAATATCCAAATGTGTCCCCATCCTCTCTTGTAACCAACAGAACCATAACTTTCTAACAATACTGTCAAGTCCTCTTATTATTTAAGAGATTTGTCCTTCTAGCAGATTGAACCCTTAGACACATAATCATCACATGATTATCAACCTCACTATATAACTATTCATATTCAAGATGAATTCAAGAAAAGTCCAAAAGAAATCTGCAATATTAAAGCTATCCACCATGTCATTTTCAACACATGCCATTTACATTTTTCATATTCTTCATGAGGAAGTTTGAAAATCATAATCTAAGACACAGAAATACTTTTATGCCTTTTCTAAAAACTACTCTTGACCCTTTTTGCTTTTCAGTGTGATTGAATTTAAATGTGAGTTTCTAATTTCTTCATAGACATCCACTTAATATTAGAAGCTAAAAAGCTAGATTGACTTTAACTTCTTTAATATGTATGAAATTAACATGATAATTGCACTTAAATATATTTGCTTGTATAACTTACAGTGAGAACCTTCTTTTTTGCCGATTAAATGACTTTCTTCCGTATATAGGGATAAAGTGAAAACAAAGGTCACTACTAGAGAAAGCCTATCAAATAAAAGTTCAACTTACTCTTGAATTACGATCTTACATAAATTAAATTCATATAGTAAGATTTTTTTAAAAACCTGGAACGTTTTTATAAAGAAATGAGTTTAAACCTTTCTATGGCTTTTCAAATAAATATGATTAACTGGCAAAGCTGCATCTTATTTCAGCATTTGTCATCTAGACCAGACTTCTAATATTACTCTGACTTTTCACATTTTCTTTCAAAATCTATCATTTTTTGTGATAATTAATCATCTGCAGACTGTAGTCTCAGTCACTGTGTCATGTCAAGAATTGGAAATTCACAGTTAATAAATCTCTGGGAAAGAAGTCAGCAAAAACAGAAAAATCATTTTGATTCCAGTGCTGGGCTACTCAGCCTAACAGGCGGCCTGCGAGGAAGATTATGGCCCCCAAGTTTTTTGAGAGTGTTTTAGTTTTAGTTTTTAAAAGGGAGACAACACACGGGTTCGTGCCCCGGTCCGGGAAGATCCCACATGCCGCAGAGCGGCTGGGCCCGTGAGCCATGGCCGCTGAGCCTGTGCGTCCGGAGCCTGTGCTCCGCAACGGGAGAGGCCACAACAGTGAGAGGCCCGCGTACCGGAAAAAACAAAACAAAATAAAAGGGAGTCAACATATTTTGCAAAAAGTCAGAACTTCTTTGGGTTTCTTCATACTTCTTTTAAAGCTTAGTTTCTGGTTTTTTTTTTTTAATTTAAACACATTTGAGGTGGGAAAACCATTATCTTTTTTCCCCCACCACTTAGGGCCTCCTTTAATACACTACTAGATAAGGGTTATGTGGTTTTGCAACACAACCAGAGAAGAAAAGTGACAAATAAGAACTTTGCAACAAGGAAAATACAAATCTGGACGTGACTACTTCAGTCTCTACCCAACAATCTCTCTAAATAAAAGAATATCATGGAGATAAGTGGAGAAATATCCAAGACATGCTTTCAGAGAAATTCTGCCCCTTCCTCACTTGGGATTTATTTCTACAGTCAACAAGAAAAGTAAATTTGGTTTGCAACTGATTTTCCAAAATTTCTAGTTCCTGCCCAGTGTTTTTAAATAAATGCCTTTACTACAACTTCAAGATGTGCTGGCAATAAACAATACATTATTAAAAGCATGCAAGAACAACAAAAATTAAATTCGAACCACTTACAGTTCTGTGTTCATCTCTGGTCTCTGAGGAAACATCAACACTTTAGAAAACCAGCCCAAGTCCTGCCTTAAATACACATCGCCTTCAATCAAGAGGGAAGGTTCCACAGACCACACAGCAGTTTTCAATCCGAGATGAACAACGGAATCACCTGGAGAACCTGAGAAAGAGGATAACAGGATAGCCAGTGATTCACCTCCAGCATTAATTGACCTGAATTAACTGATCTGGGGAGGGGTCCCTGGCATCAAAGTGCTTTCAAAGCACCCAGGTGATTCTAATATGCAGACAGGGTTGAGAGCCACTGTTTTAAACCTAAAATTGATTCAAACTAAAGTAAAAAGTCTTTGGTTCTTAATTTCTCTATCACATGTTATTTTTTACTTAGGAAACAAGCTTTTAAAGATTTAGCTCACTAAAATCACAGCCACAAAAATAAAATATACTTAATTTCAGACTTTTTTGCTAAGTGCCATATTAATTGAATCAGAAAACATTCACCTGAATTCTTAGCCTGTAATGATCAGTATCAAAAGACAGACTAGACTTGCTAGAAGGGAACTCCTCAAAAATTTCTCAGCTAGATTTACAAATGGATGACTTTACTGGTCCTACTTTCAACATTCCTCTTTGCTAAGACCCTGCCCCCACCCCAAACTTTTATTAGCACTCAACAAAAGAAGATGGAGAAGCAATGGTGCCCTGGGAAATGGTTAACAAGTAGCTCTCTGAGGCTGGAACAGGGAAGATGGAGGAAGCACTGATTTGTAGCATTTGTTGATTTCCCTGGCGTATATATTCCCAACATGGCCGATTACAAGCTACCAACTGGCTTGCAAATTTTTGGAAAACTTAACAATCTTCTGAGCCAGTATGAGCCAGTTCCAGCACTCCACTGTGAAATTATTAATATGTTTGTGTATCAGAGTTCTGGACTGGTAAGAACTGAGATTTAGTCATATCCAGCATATTATTTGACATATCTCCCTACAGATATTGATTTCAAAATTTTGACTTACAGGGGACTTGAGGAACTTTCCCCAGATGGGGATATTTTTGAACTATGTTTTATCCACAATTGGGGTTCAGAAACATACAGATATGTCTGTGTAACTCAGAGGGAAAAGGGTAAAGATTTTAGTGACATTAAGCAATGAACAATCAACAGGAAAGGTTTCTATGATGAGCAGAATTCAGCAATAAACCCTAAGGGTCAGAGAGGAGTTGATATTGTTAGTCAAGTTCATAATGACAGCAGATATGGAAGGTTATTTAGATGCAGATGATTTGTGCCAGGAGAAAGAAAAGGATAGTATCAGTAAGCTAAATGGTTTGCATCACTAAACTCAATATCAAATATGCTGCAGGCTCTACTGTGTAAGTCAGGGGAGAATCCATCCTCTTTGCTTTTGAGAGAGGTACTGTGAAAAGAGATGATTGTCACAGTGGTCTCTGGAAGAGGCTAAGAATACTCAGAGGTCTTTGGTAGACACTGGAGTTCCAGAGTAAGTAGCTGGAGATTTAGAGATCTAGAGTCACCAGAATCCTGGTTTAACTGTCAATATGTTAATACTAGACATTTGGGGACATACAGGTAATTTACATTTTATCACCTTCCTCCTGAAACTGCATATCTAGGCAGAGGAGCAGTCTTAATAGTACACTCAGAATTAGACTAAAATCCCAACTCCACCACTTAATATCTAGGTGACCTTGTGACATTTCTCTGTGTATCAGTTTTTTCCTCTGTAAAATGGAGATAATGATGGAACCTATTTATCATAGGGTTATTACAAGAAATAAATGACGTAATACATGCAAAACATTCAGCATAATGCCTGCATAAATATCCTATTGCTTTGACCGGGGGCATCGAGAAAATATAGGCAAAAGATAGTGCCGTGAGGTATACAGTATTACCCACACTTGAGGGAAAATGTATTAAAGAAATGAAATATCTCGCCCAAGATTATGCATTTAGTTAAGCTGTGATCCAGAATTTGAACCTGATTCAGCCTGACCCTGAAGCTCCTCTTCTTCCCATAAGTTCTTTCGATGGGAGAGCCCATACACTGTGAACAGATTCTCCAAGATGCTTACTTATCTTAGAGGTGGTCTGGATGACAGATGTTCTACTGCTAAGTTTTTTGTTGTTTTATTTTTTAAATAAAGAAGGGTCAAAGTTGGGACAATTTTATGAGCAATCAAATAGCCCTCTTAAATTCTGATTAGAAACAAATTTCTGCAGTGGACTCCCATTCCTTCGCTCCCACACCTCTCCTCTACAGGCACAGCATTTCTCCATCCAGGGCATAAGCAAAAGTCAAATAATGTAGCTTGAATAGCTAGCTATCTCCTAGTCTGCCTGCGTCAGAGCTTCCTGTTCCATCACTCTTATTCACACCCTGCATGTGGCGTGGTCTCTCAGCCAGATAGCTACTTTCCTCTACTTCCGTTCTGGCTATCCTTCTTGTTATTGTTTCCCAGAAGTGATAATATATACTCTTTCCCGAAATGTGTGTGGAACAAACAAGAGGTCCTAGATATAGTAATAAGTTCATGATGAAAGAAAGCATACATGGCCAAATAGATTTGGGAAGTTCTAGGCCAAAGTTTAGTATCAGAGCCTTTAATATTCTAAGGCATACTGAATACCTTCAAGAGGGAAATATAATACATAATAGTTGCAAATACAGTTTTAGAAGTGTGGAGTGCCCCTTGCCCACTCACACTATTTTCATTGACTTTCATTGTCTTCTGAGAATGGTAGCTTCCATTCATTTGCTCTTCTCCTCACTTGCTAGTCCTGCAAAGCATACCCACCAGCCAAAATATTCCACTAATAGATGCAACTTTAGTTCTTGTCTAATGAATTATGAAATACAACTGCCAGAATGTGGTGCAGAACATTCAGAACAGGTCCCTATGTGGGACTGAACTTGTGATGCACCTTGCACTTCAACAGAAAACTCTTATGAAGCAAGAAGCAGAACTTTCCAAGTATAACTGAAATACATTGATAGCTGGTTAACTGGATAATAAACTGTTGGGATGGCCACAATAATGAACAGCACTTTTTATTTGGATTAGAATATAAACCAACACATTGAAAATTATATAAACTGATTATGCAGAATGAAGAAATGACAACATGTGATAAAGGCTAACTGGAGAATGCCGACCTAGCCTAATATTAATCTGTTTGAAAACACAAATTGAGTCCCAATTGCATATTCGTTTTTCACTGGGCAATTTTCCATCCACTTTTTTCTCTCTCTTATCATCATTTGTTTTTTACAGACAGGCTACTTCCAGGTTAATTTGATTACATTTTGAATGGCCTAAATTTTATTCTCATACCCTTGTATTATTGATAATCTGGGGCTGTTTCATACGTTGTTGAACCTTCTCATTTTACCTTTTGCACCACAGTTGTTCATGCTTAATTTGAATAGATGATTTAACCTTGAGTTGTGATGTGAACTCAAGGAACTTCTTTCAGCTGAAAGTTTTCTTTCTCTCTGTTTAGAAAAGGCAAGGAGTAATGAATATATTAAGTAAATCTGTCCTCTCAATTACAGACTATCAAATAATGTTACCTAACTGTACTGATGAATAACAATGAATACTAGTTAAATATAATTTTATGTTAACTTACTTTACTTGGGGAGAAATTAAGTTGCTAAAAATATCAAATATTTCAGAAAAGATGTGGAGGATGGTTGAACTTTCTCATTTGGGAAGTGCCAGCATTTTGCTGTTCTCTGAAAATAAATAAGCCCTGAAACAATTGTTCTCTATAATCTTATACAAAGTTTTGCCATTATTACTTATTTAAGGACATGCTAATGGTAATGTTTGGTGAAAATGCTATGAATACCTGAGAAGAGATGGGGCCCATGCATACTAAATAATGGGTATTATAATAAAATGAACAGGCTATAAATTGACTCTACTGGTTGCATTCAATAAAGCCATAAAATAAAGCAGACATGGACTAGAGCGGTTATAATGGATACTTTACATACTAAGCTACTGTTAACACAATGTTTTAAGAGCTTGCTAATGATGAGGAAGAGAAGAAGGAGTAAAGGTTAGATTGAGAATGAAGGCAAAGAGAGCATCCTTGCTTTATTAGACAAGGGAGGCTAGGAATCAAATAATCATGAGTTCCTGATTCAAAAAGTTCAAAGTTCGGGCTTCCCTGGTGACACAGTGGTTGAGAGTCCGCCTGCCGATGCAGGGGACGTGGGTTCATGCCCCAGTCCGGGAAGATCCCACATGCCGCGGAGCGGCTGGGCCTGTGAGCCATGGCCGCTGGGCCTGCGCGTCCAGAGCCTGTGCTCCGCAACGGGAGAGGCCTCAGCAGTGAGAGGCCCGCGTACCGCCAAAAAAAAAAAAGTTCAAAGTTAATTTAAATAACAATGGTACTGTTAAAGAGTAGCGAAAACAATGGGCTAAGCCTATCTTCACAGAAAAAAAAGATTGAGGAGAAACTATACGTTGAAAATAAATCTATAGGTAAAGTATGTATATGCCTCTTAACGTGATATTAAAACGTAAGGTTTTTTCTTGTTTTGATGTCATTTAAAACAATAGTTTAATTTTTCACTAAGGACAGTAAAAAACTACATTTTCATTTAATTAACCTGCAATGCAGTAGATAAAATTGGAACAGGACATAACAAACTATAAGCTGAAACTGAAATGCACTAAATGCAAAATGATTACATCTAATGCTTTCGGAGATGCTCTTTAAAATGTCTTTACTAAAACATCATCGAGTTCTCACCTCCAATTTCTCCCCTATCTCTCCTTTACCTAGCAACAATACAACATTAAAATCCTTTGCTGCTCTGGTACAAATATTGCCTTAATATTTGTAGTTTATCTTTATGAGCTTCAATATGGTTGTTAAAATGATTGTGCAAATGCTTTTGTTTTACTGCAGACGGAAAGGGGCAGGCATTAATCAATTGTTCAATATAACTGCAAGCCAGAATAATTACTGTGTTAGTAAGGATGGCAAAAGTCACTGAACCACTGTGGACAAAACAAAATGTGTGAGTGAGTCACTGACTGGGTAGCGCAAAATGTCAACTTCCTCAGCAAGGCTTGGCAGAAAATGAAAATAATTTGAAGGAAAAAAAAAATACATGTTGTGCTGAAAAACCTTTGAAACAACAGGCTTTTCAATGTGAATTGAGTATTAATGAAAGAAGCATCTCAGGAATGCCAACAAGAAACATAGTTACCCATGTACATTCCGTGCTCACCCAGCATCCAAACCACCTTGCATGGATTGTAATTTAACACTTTCAATGACCACCATTCTGCTGGGCATTGGACAGATCCATGGCAAATACGTTATTAACTACTTATTCATAATTCTCATGCTCCCTTTACTCTCCACACACAAAACCCCAAAAGATTCACTCTAGGGCTTCCCTGGTGGTGCAGTGGTTGGGGGTCCGCCTGCCGATGCAGGGGACGCGGGTTCGTGCCCCGGTCCGGGAGGATCCCGCGTGCCGTGGGGCGGCTGGGCCCGTGAGCCGTGGCCGCTGGGCCTGCGCGTCCGGAGCCTGTGCTCCGCAACGGGAGAAGCCGCGGCGGTGGAAGGCCCGCGTACCGCAAAAAAAAAAAAAAAAAGATTCACTCTAATATTCAAGTATTCTAAAAAACTAATCACTTAAAATTAAACCTATTTATTACCCCACAAAGTTCATTATATAACTGGCTGCTGACCAATACTGTTCACATAGCTTGTGTTTGTGTGCGGGTGTGGCTGTTATTTAATGGAAAAGCTCTTACTGTAAGAAAGGCAAGAAGAGTGTGTCTTTGCGCACTTATTCAGTAATAGATGTAACTAAGGATGACGGATGTCTATTAGATTCGTATTTATTTTTCATGTTTTTTTTTCACTTTTAGAAGTAAAAATATTCTTTTTATTTTATAGATAGGAAAACTAAGATCCTACATCTTTATCAAAAGTCTTACTTGTATTTCCCATACTGCATTCTTACTTCCTAAAAGTATATTTTGAAAAACTCATTTAAAGAACCCCACAAAGACTCAGTGTTCTCTGTCCATTCCAAACGCCTCAGTTTTAAAATAATGTGGATTTTAATTTGTCTTTCTTCACTAGAAGTACTCTTCAATGTGGTAATAAAGAAAAATCACCTTTTTTAGACTTCTAAGAATTTGTTTTTTAGTGCATAATAACCCATGGCTCTCTTCCACTTTTATAATATATTTTGCACTTGCTGTTCATTATATAAACACACACACACACACACACAAATAATTTGAAGGGATGGAAGTGGGGAAATCACTTTATTGTTCTGAAGTCTAATTACCTTTAACATTCCAGAAGTCCCTAGGAGTTCTATTCTTCAGAGTTGAGCGCTCTGAAAATTTACCCCCAGAAAACATGTCAGAAGGAAGGAAGGAGTGAAGGTGTGATGAGAGGAAGAGGAAAGGAAAGAGAGGATGAAAATCACACTATTTTGAAATAAAGACCAAAGTCATTTGTTCATCCCGTTATGAAACTTGGTTAGACTATTGGGACACACATACATAAGGAAGATAGGAAACTTTAAAATCAAACTGTTAACACAATAATACTAAAGTTAAAACATGTCAAATGGAAAGTTCATGTATGCAAATAAGGAGATGTTATTGAACATGTAACCATGCCCAGGTCCAAATTTACACGTGTTTCTATGCATTTCATATCTATCCTACAGGCAGTAGCTTAATTTCCATCTCAATTGACTGTTATCACTCAGTTAATAAGGGATTCAAAACTGAATTAAGCCAGAATTATGATCATTGTTGAAGCTCGGTGATGGGTACATAAGAATTTACTATACTATTCTCTATACTTTAGTCTATATTTGAAATATTCCATAATAAATTTCCATTAAATTTAGTCTAAATCCCAAGTCCACACATTTTTTATTTCATGCATTAATCTTCCATACTTTCTCCCTCAATTGGGGTTTGGATGGGAGATAGGACAAAGCAAGTACTAAAATTACTACCATTAAAAATGAAATATAGGTGCTTCCCTGGTGGAGCAAGTGGTTGAGAGTCTGCCTGCCGATGCAGGGGACACGGGTTCGTGCCCCAGTCTGGGAGGATCCCATGTGCCGCGGAGCGGCTGGGCCCGTGAGCCATGGCCGCTAAGCCTGGGCGTCCGGAGCCTGTGTTCCGCAACGGGTGAGGCCACGGCAGTGAGAGGCCCGCGTACCACAAAAAAAAAAAAAGAAAGAAAGAAATATATGGGGCTTCCCTGGTGGCACAGTGGTTGAGAGTCCGCCTGCTGATGCAGGGAACACGGGTTCGTGCCCCGGTCCAGGAGGATCCCACATGCCGCGGAGTGGCTGGGCCCGTGAGCCATGGCCGCTGAGCCTGTGCGCCCGGAGCCTGTGCTCCACAACTGGAGAGGCCACAACAGTGAGAGGCCCGCGTACCGCAAAAAAAAAAAAAACAAAATATAATGATCAAAAAAGAAGTGGAAAATAGCATGGGATTTCAGAGCAAGAAGAGATCATGTTGAAATGGAAGGATCAAGAAAGTTTTGAATAAGAAGTGGCATTTGGGGTGGGACTTGAAAAATGGCTGCATGCAGTTTGGGGAGGATTTGAAGAAAAGGGGGGAAAATGAGCAAAGGCAGAGAAGTGGGAAAAATTCTGCATGGGTTCAAGGCAGAGAGGTTTCCCAGTGCAGCTGGAGCATAAAGGACGTAATGGCAGTTTTACAAGGTAAAAAAATAATTATACTTTGATTAGCAGTGTATTAGAACTCATTCTACATCTTTACCAACATTTAATGCAGTCATTTTAAATTTTTGTTATTTTGGTGGGTTTCAGAAGTTTCTCGCTTGTACTTTAATTAATGACATTGATATATTTTAATATCTTCATTTGTCATTGGAAATCCTATTTCTGGAGGGCCTGTTTCAGACTTATGTTTGTTTGTTTGTTTTATACTGCATTGTCTGTCTTTTATTTATTGACTGTTAAGAATTCTTATATTATGGTGAAATATACTCTTTCTTGAGAATATATATTGCACATATCTCCTTCCACTCTCTTGCTTATCTCTTTATTTTTTAAACAGCATTTTTTAAAGTATAGAAAGAAATGTTTACTAATTAACTACAATATTTTTCCATCATAATTAGGGTATTTTGTATACTGCTAAAGACATGATTCTTTACCCCAATGTCATGAAGATATTCTTTTTTTTAATTGAAGTATAGCTGACTTACAATATTATATTAGTTTCAGATGTGCAACATAGTAATTCGATATTTTTATAGATTACACTCCATACAAAGTTATCATAAACTATTGGCTATATTCCCTGTGCTGTACATTACATCCCTGTAACTCATTTATTTTATACCTAGTAGTCTGTGCCTCTTAATCCCCTTTACTTCTCCCAACCCACTCCCCTCTGGTAACCACTAGTTTGTGCTCCATATCTGTGAATCTGTTTCTGTTTTGTCATATTTCTTTGCTTCAATTTTTAGATTCCACATATAAGTGAAACATTCAGTATTTGTCTTTTTCTGTCTGACTTATATGAAGATATTCTCCTTATTTCTAACAGAAATATTATTTTATTTGCCTCTCATCTTTAGACCTACAACCTGCTAGGAACTGATTTTTAAAGTATGCAAACTCTCTCTCAAAAGTAAAAAGATTAAACAAATATTGAACTTGTAATGATATTCATGCCAGACTATTTAGGAAAAAGTATATTGGTGTCTGCAACTTACTTTCAACGCACCAAAAATGATGGGTTAATGAAAAGTAGAAGTACAGGTAGTAAGATATATATATGATAAAGCAAATATACTAAAATACTAATGATAGACTATAGATAGTGGGTATACCAATATTCACTGTAAAATTATATTTCAACTTCGCTGAATATTTGAAAATGTCCATAATATGTTATAAAATATTTATCAATGTATTTCACTGTGTTAAAAATAAAGGAAAATTGATATGATCATCTCAATAGATTCAGATAAAGCATTTGACAAAAGGCCATACCCATCCATAATACAAACCCTCAGAAAACTAGGAATGGAAGAGAACTTCCTCAGCTAATAAAAGAAACTTATTGTGCACTGGATTGTGAACCCCTCCCCCAAAAGATATGCTGAACTCCTTATCCATACCACCTGTGAATGTGACCTTATTTGAAAATAGAGTATTTGTATCAATAAATGTAATTAATTAAGATAAGGTCATACTGAATTAGGAAGAGAACATGACCCTGATGACATCCTGATTTCAGACTTTTGGCCTTTGGATTTTGAGAGAATAACTGCTATTGTTTTAAGCACAAAATTTGTGGTAATTTATTCTGGCAGCTCTAGAAAACTAATACAGCACCTATGAAAAACCTACAGGTGACATCATACTTAATGGTTAAAATATAAACACCTTTTCTCTAAGACTGGGAAATAGCCAAGGATGTCTGTTTTAATCACTTTATTTAATATTGTACCTGAGGTTCTATCCAGTGTAATAAGGCAAGAAAAACAATGAATGTATACAAATTGGAACATGTAAAGTATATAACAATCTTTAATTGCAGCCAACATGTTCATGTATGTAGAAAAGCCTGGGGAATTGGGGGAAAAAATGCTACTAAATTTAAAAGTGGGTTGGATAAGTTGTATGACACAAGCATCAGAAACATGAAATACCTAGCAATTTTTAATAAAATGTGTGCAGAACCTGTACAAGGTAAACTACTAAACGTTTCTAAGAAATATTCAATTGGAACTAAAGAAATGGCCAAATATATTACCTCCAAGGATTGGAAGAGTCAATATTGTTAGGAATGTCAATTTTGCCCGAATTAGTCTATAGATTTAATGCAATCACAAACAAAGCCCCAACAGGTTTTTTTTCTTGTAGAAATTGACATATTAGATCTAAAATTTATATGGAAATGCAAAAAATCTAGAATAGCCAAAACAATTTTGAAAAAAAAGAACCAAGTTGGAGGACTGACACTTACTTGATTCAAAGGTTTACTATAAAGCTGTAGTAACCAAGACAGCACAGTATTGGTGTAAGGATAGACACATAGATCAATGGAAAGTAATAAACAGTTCAGAAATAGAGCCACACATACACAATCAATTAATTTTCAACAAAGATAGCAAGGAAAATCAGTGGGAAAGTACAGCTTTTTAACAAATGGTATAGGGACAATTGAATATTCATTAGCAAAATAAACTCAACCGTCACAACACCACAAACAAGAAAAAAAAGAAACAAACTCAAAACGAATCATAAATCTAAAACTAAAATCTTCTGCAAAAAAACACACAAGATAAAAAATCTTCATTACATTAATTAGACAACGATTTCTAGAATATAGAAAGCACTAACCATAAAACAAAAAAAATTTTTTGATAAACTATTTCATTCAAATTAGAAACATCTGCTCCTGGAAAGATGTCATTTAGATATTAAAAAGGCAAGCCTCAGACAGGGAATAAAATATTCATAATGTGTATATCTGACAGAGTACTAATATCTAGAAAGAATTTTCACAACTCAATAAGAAGAAGACAAACAACTCAATTTTTTAAATGGCCAAATGGTTTTAAGGAGTATTTCACAAAATAAGACGCAGAAATGGCTAACAGTGACCAAAAACAGGCTCAGCATCGTTGGTCATTAGGGAAATAAAAAAGTGAAACCACAATGATAAGCCACTACACACTCATTGAATGATTAATTTTTAAAAACTGACAAGATCAGTGGTTGATGAAGATGTGTAACAACCAGAATTCTGGGAGCGTAAATTCATTTTGTTTTTTACTTTGGAAAATAGTTGAGCAGTTTCTTATAAAATTAAACATATATTTACCATGTGATATAGCAATCCATTCCTAGGAATTACCTGAGACAAATGAAAATATATGCATATAAAAAGATTTGAATATGAATGCTTAAAGCAATTTTAATCATAGTCACACCAAACTGGAAATAATTCAAATTATTACTATCAACAAGTAAATGAATAAACAAATGTTGGTATATTCACTCAATGGAATACTACTTGACAATAAAAAGGGATCGACTATTAATAAGTACAAAATATGTATAAATTGCCAAAGCTTTATTAGGAGCAAAAGAATCCGGACACAAACATATACTGTATGACTCCATTCACATGAAGTTTCAGAGCAGACAAAGTAAATATATAGTGGAAAAAGATCAAAGGCTTCCTAAAGCTCACAGTGGATGACAATTTACTGCCAGGGAAGAGAGGAGCTGTGGGGGGTGTTGGAAATATTCTATATCTTGGTTGCAATGGTAGTTACATGGGTAAATTCACTAGTGAACTATAACTGACCAGCACAGTAAAAGTGCATGAATTTTATTAAATGCAAATAACACCTAAATAAAATGGATTAAAAAAATTTTAATAGAAATTTGAAAAATAGTAAAAAAAAAAAAAAAGGTAAAACGGAAGGAAAGAAGGATGGAAGGAAAAAAGGTAAAAAAAAGGTAAAAAAAAAAAAAGGTAGGGCTTCCCTGGTGGCGCAGTGGTTGGGAGTCCGCCTGCCGATGCAGGGGACACGGGTTCGTGCCCCGGTCCGGGAGGATCCCACATGCCGCGGAGCGGCTGGGCCCGTGAGCCATGGCCGCCGAGCCAGCGCGTCCGGAGCCTGTGCTCCGCAGCAGGAAAGGCCACAACAGTGAGAGGCCCGCGTACAGCAAAAAAAAAAAAAAAAAAAAAAGGTAAAACGGAAGGAAAGAAGGATGGAAGGAAAGAACGATGAAATGCAATAACTGCTGAAAGAAGTTTTTAACCTCAAAAACCGAGAGGAGAAAGGGAAGAGGTTAAAATCATTGCAACATAAAACTTACAGGTTTGAAAGAAGAGACCTTGTGAAGCTCATGCAGAGGAAATAGTGCCAGCTGGCTAAGGAAATATGTACATATCGGGTAAGAGGAGAGCACAGTGAGTCTGTTTTTAGGAAGTATAGGCAAAACTACAATGGAACTGTCATTCCCAGACTAAGCGGCCATTGTTGGAGTGATGCTGACTGAAAAATAAAGCAAACAGAAGAAGCAGGTCCCTTCTCCCTCCTCCAACCTTTCAGTCTCCCTCTCATGCTCCCTACTTGCAGTCTCCGGAGGAGCCACTGACAAAGAGGAAATGTGGTTTGCAGGGTCCCCCTTGTAGCATCACAAGACTGAGTGCAGAAAGATGGGTTTGACAGTGAGATGCAACAGCACAAGAACCAGCATGGTCTACCCTTTTGACTACTTAGAATCCCTTTTACACACCTTTTAACATACATTTAAACATCTATCAATAACAAAACAAGTTCCACAACTATCCTGCTTAGAAAGACACTCCCACCCACCCTCTCCCAGAAGTGAAGACACATGACATCTCAATAGTCATTGTATCCATGGCCCTAAAGTAGTTGCAGTATCTGTTTCTGGGTGTTGTTAATTGCACCTCAAATTTAGTTACAGTTTTCTCTGAATATTCTGTTACTTAACAACTAAATTTTAAAGCTAACTACCACCAACAATGTTATATAAAATAGTAAGGGGTGATAAAGAGAAAAAAAATTAGTTAAGACACACATACACACACACACACATACAACCAAGGCCTCAGATGGCCAGTGTCTACACATTGGTAAGTTAACACAAATCTTTATTCCTGAAAGATCTGAAGTGTCTGAATTCTCAGTGATTCTGCACTTCTTTGGTTGCTGTAATTTTACGATGGAGTTAGAACTACTAGGCAGCATCCCAGAGAATCCTTTGGGATCCAGACAGAGTCTCTCCTGTACCCATTGTACAGCTGCATATTCATAAGCACTGGTTACATGAGTGTGTTCACTTTGTAAAATTAACTATGCCATATACTAATGATATGTGTACTTTTCTGTCTGTATGTTAGACTTCAGTGAAAAGGTATTATAAATTCAAGGTAAGAGGAAATGAGAACCTAAACCAGAGCAATGGTTGTAGATATAAAAAAAAGAGGTTGAAGAAACTGAAGAAATGCTACAAAAGTTAAATTAAATTGGTTTTATATATATTAAAATAATGTATATATTAATATATATTAAAATATATATGTATGTGGATATATAAATATGTGGGATAAATGGAAGCAAAAAATATCCATAACACTAAGATTTCTGGCTTCAGTGATTTGATCAATTAAATGAGACAAGGAATATAGCAGGAGTAGATGATAAAGGAGAAATAGAATGCAATCATTTTAGAACATGTTAAATTTGAAATGGCTATAAGATTTGCAAATAGAAACAGCAGGTCTGCTGGTATTTGGAGGCCTGGAAAAGATGAGTAGGGAGATTGGGACTGAAGATATGGATTTGAGAATCACCTATTTACAGGTGGTAACTGAAACCATCTCAAGAAAAACACATAGATGAAGAATTTATGAAGAATTTTCTCATGCACTGATTGGACAATAAGCAAATACACAGATGACTCTACTCACTATTCTAAATCTTCATTGATAATCACTAAATCTCACATGGCTCCATTAACGTTGTAATTTTTTTTAAAAAATCCAATGAATTTCTAACAATATGGATCTTACAAAATATTATTTTTCCTGGGCCCTACATACCTTATAGGTAGCACTAAGTGGAGACCTCACTTTTATCTATAAGGTAAAAGTTAAGGTCACCTGTCACAAGTTAAAAAGACAGTTTTTGTAGAGGTTTTAAAAGAGTTATGACGATTTAGCACAGTCATTAATGATAATGAGAGACAGCTGTTTGAGGCCACATAAAGTGAGTCATGACCAGTTTTTAAGGACCTGGTTAACCATGGAGACCATGAATTTGTATCAGGGAGTCTATATATTTGAGGAATTTTATTCTAGCAATCCTCAACAACTCAGCTATAAAACGCAGACAGTGAGATTAATTCTAGGCTGAGGATTTACAAGATAGATGTAGCAGAAAGATGAGGACCCAAAGGAATTAAGGGAGGTTAGGCTATCAAGCATGGGTTCCGGAATGAATACCGAAGTTAGGTAAGAGAAGTAAATAGTAGTTCCTGGAGACAAAATCCAGAGCAGAACAAAGATGGTGGACTTCTGGGAGGATGGGAGAGCGAGAGATGCAGGAGAGCAAGGTGTCAGCGTCTTCTATAATCGTGACAAGAAACTGGGAGTTTAAGGATTTATAAACAGAAGTCATAAACCTCATAGGAGGGAGCTTTTTGCCACAAAAGTTGATGAATGATGGTGTTTTAGTTTCCTACCGATGCTATAACAAAACACAGAAATTTAGTGACATAACACAACACAAACTTACTGTCTTGCAGTTCTTGAAGTCAGACATTTGAAATCAGTTTCCCTGGGCTCAAATCAAGATGTTGGCAGGTCTGTAATTTTTCTCAAAGATCTAGGAAGAACCTGTTCCCTTGCTCTTTCCAGTTTGTAGAGACCACCAGCATTTCTTGACTCATGGCCCTTTCCTCTACATTCAAAGCCAAAAGCATAGCATCTTCTCTCCTCTCTCCCCTCTGCTTCATTTCTTATAACTTCTTTCTATCTGACACTTATCTTCCTGCCCCCTCTTATAAGGACCCCTGTAGTTATTATTAGACCCACCCAGATAATCTAAGATTATATCTCCAGCTCAAGATCCATAACTTAATACATCTTCAAAGTCTCTTTTACCATGTAGAGTAACATAAGCCCCAAGTGCTGGGTATTAGGATGTGGACATCTTCAGCGGGTAGGGTGGAGGCATCATTCAACCCACCACAAATGATGTATTGAGAGAATGAATACTTCTATCTGAAATGCTCCAGGTGCATTTGTGTTCACAAGGAAGGACAGGGTTTACCTAGGGCAACAAAAATTAAAATCGTATTGTGTGAAAAGGTTTAGTAACTAGGGTACTTTTAGTGTGCCATAGGGGTTGCAGAAGCTAGAGCTAAAAGGTTTGGTAGAGAAGGGAGTAAGTAGTGAGAAGGTGGATTAAGCAAGAGTCTCAAGAGGTTACTAGTATGTACGGGAGAGAATAGAAGATAGGAGAGGAGTACTAATTAAATAGTGTCAGTAATGTGGAATTATCTGGGCTTAAGGTTGAAGCAGATCTCTGATGTCAAGGTTGAGCCCCATCACAGTACAGAGTGCCAGAGATTCAGCATGAAGAGTCTGTGATGAAAGCTCCAGGTAAACTGACTGGGATTTATGCTACTTATTTAAATCAGTAAGATAAATCTGCAATGGCTCGGAAAGGATTACTGTGCTTTTTTTTCATGTTTGCACTGTCTTCTCATTTATTAGAAAGGACATTCCATTTTATGACAAGCTTTATCAAATTGAAACACTGAATGCTCCTATTTTCTTGAAAATGTATAAATTTAGAGTCAATTCTGAAACTCTGAAAACTTCCATTACAGTGAAAGGAAAATTTGTCTGTATTTCAAATATTACATGATAGTTATTGCACAGTCCCAAGATGAACAGAATGAGAAGGTCAATACAAATTATGTCTACCTTAAGTGGTATTTCTGCAAGAAAGTCCAAAAAAAAGAAAATCCATTTGTATGATATCCTGCAAAATTCCTGGGTATTCTGGTTCCTAACCAAATGCTGTTCATAATTTGCAAGTTATTTCAATAAAGTTTAAATATTATTCTTATTATCTTTATTTCCACTCTCGAGTTGAATATCTTCAGAGAAATTGATCCTAGGTATAACAATGGAAGAGCTGATGCTGGTTGTTATTGGGGACTTGAATAGTTAAAGACTCTGGGTGGCATCACTTCTTTCCCTTCTCACTTCTGGTCAAGGGTAAATTTCTAAATCTTTTGCTTTGATTTTTATTCAAAATGGTACAGAGCCATGATGCTGTACGAACTTACCTAATATAACTTTGGTTTTAAGCTTTTTATATCTTAGGCATTTAAACCTACTATTTTTTTCTTTTGTGCTGAAAAAGTTAAAAACCAAAAAGGAGAAAAGTGAGAGAGAACCCCTGCCTTAAATTCTAAGCATACTTGGATGAGCCATGAGATGGGAAGTTATATAATGGTTTCATGCTCTTTTTGACAACCCAGTGACCTAACTGTGAAAAGCACTTCCTATCCCTGGGGTCAATTTCATCTCATGAAATAGGAAAACCTGAATGAAACAGCCAATAACTGGGTCTGACTGGCTGGTAACAGCTCCTGCAGCATTGTCAAATCATCAGCGATTTAGCTTTCAAAAACACACAGGAGACGGATTTGTATTTTCTTCTTCATTACAACCAAAAAAAACTGATACACACAATATAAATGTAAGGAGTTTATCCTTTTCTTTATGACTTTTCCTCTGCAGACTTCTATTTCTCCTTGTGTGCCCTGTAGCTGAATGCAGAAAATTTTCACACAAGGCCTATAAAGCAATAAGTAAACTATAAGTGTCGAGTGAATATATTTTTTCCAACTATAAAAAGACCCAAGAGATACTTCATCCACAACCTATAGGAAAACAGTTCAAACCTGGAGTCTGGAGAGAAAGTATTGGGTCAACAGGATGACTTTCTTTTTCCACAGAGCATAACAAAAATGAAAATGAGAGCTTTCTTTGTTTGGGGATGAGATTTATCACCTTAGTGTGGAAAAACTGACTATCCTATGCTCTGATTGGCAACAATATAAGTTTTCATTAATTAAGAAAGGTGAAAAATAGGACTTACACGTATATTTTTCTTATGTAGACATCTTTTAGAATAGTATTTTTCAAACTATGGATCATTAAGTTATTGTGTCCCAACATACATTTTTAATTAAATACAAATATCTTGAAATCTTTAAGTAGTAAAAGTGTCCACTGTTTCTTGACATTCTGTTTCAGTTGCAGCAGGTGAGTACACATATATGTGTATATGCCGTTGTGAAATAAAATGTATTTCTTACTGCAGATTGCAGTCAATGTTTAAATATACTACTTTACCACACTGGGGTACCTGGGAAAAATAATTACAATGGCATCCTCTTTATATAGGTGAGTCCTGAGGTAGACTGCAGAAGGGATGAGTGAGAGTCATGAGCTGACAATGGATAAACATGATCTTAGAAAAATTCCAACCTAAGTATGGCAAGAAAACTGTAGGCAACACCGCAGAGAGGTCACTAGAATACACTGTGATCAATTATAGAATCACTCTAATACATTTCTGTGTCCTATTGCCAGTCTATTTTCTCAGTCTTTTCTCACTTTCAAGACTAACTCATAATGCAAATATTTATTTTAATAAGAACAACATATTTAGTCATCATTTAACAAAAATGATAAATTTAAATGAATGGTAAGCTCTTTTGTGAGTGAAAATCAATGCAGTTTTAAGAATTCAATCAAAATATATCATTGCTGGGACTTCCCTGGTAATATCCCACATGCCAAGGAGAAACTAAGCCCTTGAGCCATGACTACTGAGCCTGCGCTCTAGAGCCTGCATGCTGCAACTACTGAGCCCACGTGCCACAACTGCTGAAGTCCACGTGCTCTAGGGCCCACAGGCCACAACTACTGAGCCCACATGATGCAACTACTGAAGCCTGTGCGCCTAGAGCCCAAGCTCTGCAACAAGAGACGCCACTGCAATAAGAAGCCTGCGCACTGTAACGAAGAGTAGCCCCTGCTCGCTGCAACTAGAGAAAGCCCATGCACAGCAATGAAGACCGAACGCAGCCAAAAAAAGAAGAAAAAACATATATATATATATATATATATATATATATATATACACATATAAAATTCCTTTAAAAGTCATTTCTTTCTTCCTTCAAATCTAAGAAGTTTTTAACTGAGAAGTGAGTTTCAGGATGTCACCCCTTCATCGCTAGGTTCCAGCCCTCTTGGAATTTAAGCCCAGACTCAGGTATAAATCTCAAATCCAGTCTTTGTCCTGGGAGAACTAAAAAGACTTTTCCCACTACTTGAGGGGATAGGAATACATCAGCACAATCAAACCAGTCAAATTAATGGGGGAGAAAGTGAGACACAATATTTGGCAATTTACTACTGCAAAATTAGCCTTCTCTAATGCTGTTTTCACAAACAAAATATCTCTAGAAAAATCTTATCTTGCAAATATCTTTGCAATGTGTGTGACATGTATAAGTTAAAGATGAACCAGAACAGTATGCTTAAACATTGGAAATTTAAGTAGGTTTTTAAGAAACTGCAAAGACTTTTTTTAAAAGGGATTTAAAAATTGTTCAGGTACAATAAGCTGAGTCATTAATAGGAATAAAACTAAGTAAAGACATTTAAGACATTAAATAATGTCTTAAATGTCTAATAAGTAGATTTGTAATAATTTTCTACCAAGAGGCCTGATTCAATGTGTTAATGAATACTTTAACAGTAGTAGTATATGATAAATCTGAAGAAAATTTCCAGTTGATCTGAGTGCTGAAAGAAAATGGGAGCTAACACTGAAATTGAGACTGTGATTAATATTCTTGCAACAAACAGAAGCCCAGGACCAGATGGCTTCATAGGCAAATTCTACCAAACATTTACAGAAGAGCTAACACCTATCCTTCTCAAACTCTTCCAAAATACAGCAGAGGGAGGAACACTCCCAAAATCATTCTACGAGGCCACCATCACCCTGATGCCAAAACCAGACAAAGATGTCACAAAGAAAGAAAACTATAGGCCAAAATCACTGATATACATAGATGCAAAAATTCTCAACAAAATACTAGCAAACAGAATCCAACAGCACATTAAAAGGATCATACACCATGATCAAGTGGGGTTTATCCCAGGAATGCAAAGATTCTTCAATATACGCAAATCAATCAATGTGATAAACCATATTAACAAATTGAAGGAGAAAAACCATATGATCACCTCAATAGATGCAGAAAAAGCTTTTGACAAAATTCAACATCCATTTATGATAAAAACCTTCCAGAAAGTAGGCATAGAGGGAACCTACCTCAACATAATAAAGGCCATATATGACAAACCCACAGCCAACATCGTTCTCAATGGTAAAAAACTGAAACCATTTCCACTAAGATCAGGAACAAGACAAGGTTGTCCACTCTCACCACTATTATATAACATACTTTGGAAGTTTTAGCCACATCAATCAAAGAAGAAAAAGAAAAAAAGGAATCCAAATCGGAAAAGAAGAAGTAAAGCTGTCACTGTTTGCAGATGACATGATACTATACATAGAGAATCCTAAAGATGCTACCAGAAAACTACTAGAGCTAATCAATGAATTTGGAAAAGTAGCAGGATACAAAATTAATGCACAGAAATCTCCTGCATTCCTATACACTAATGATGAAAAATCTGAAAGAGAAATTAAGGAAACACTCCCATTTACTACTGCAACAAAAAGAATAAAATACCTAGAAATAAACATACCTAAGGAGACAAAAGACCTATATGCAGAAAACTATAAGACACTGATGAAAGAAACTAAAGATGATACAGATGGAGAAATATACCATGTTCTTGGATTGGAAGAATCAACACTGTGAAAATGACTATACAACCCAAAGCAATCTACACATTCAATGCAATCCCTATCAAACTACCAATGGCATTTTTCACAGAAGTAGAACAAAAAATTTCACAATTGGTATGGAAACACAAAAGACCACGAATAGCCAAACCAATCTTGAGAAAGAAAAACAGAGCTGGAGGAATCAGGCTCCCTGACTTCGGACTATACTACAAAGCTACAATAATCAAGACAGTATGGTACTGGCACAAAAACAGAAATATAGATCAATGGAACAGGACAGAAAGCCCAGAGATAAACCCACACACATATGGTCACCTTATTTTTGATAAAGGAGGCAAGAATATACAATGGATTAAAGACAGCCTCTTCAATAAGTGGTGCTGGGAAAACTGGACAGCTACATGTAAAAGAATGAAATTAGAACACTCCCTAACACCATACACAAAAATAAACTCAGAATGGATTAAAGACCTAAATGTAAGGCCAGACACTATCAAACTCTTAGAGGAAAGCATAGGCAGAACACTCTATGACATAAATCACAGCAAGGTCCTTTTTGACCCACCTCCTAGAAAAATGGAAATAAAAACAAAAATAGACAAATGGGACCTAATGAAACTTAAAAGCTTTTGCACAACAAAGGAAACCATAAACAAGACGAAAAGACAACACTCAGAATGGGAAAAATATTTGCAAATGAAGCAACTGACATAGGATTGATCTCTAAAATTTACAAGCAGCTCATGCAGCTCAATATCAAAAAAACAAACAACCCAATCCAAAAATGCACAGAAGACCTAAATAGACATTTCTCCCAAGAAGATATACAGATTGCCCACAAACACATGAAAGGATGCTCAACATAACTAATCATTAGAGAAATGCAAATCAAAATGACAATGAGGTATCACCTCACACCAGTCAGAATGGGCATCATCAAAAAATCTACAAACAATAAATGCTGGAGAGGGTGTGGAAAAAAAGGGAACACTCTTGCACTGCTGGTGGGAATGTAAATTGATACAGCCACTATGGATAACAGTATGGAGGTTCCTTAAGAAACTAAAAACAGAACTACCATATGACCCAGCAATCCCACTCCTTGGCATATATCATATGTCCTGAGAAAACCATAATTCAAAAAGAGTCATTTACCACAATGTTCATTGCAGCTCTATTTACAATAGCCAGGACATGGAAGCAACCGAAGTGTTCACTGACAGATGAATGGATAAAGAAGATATGGCAAATATATACAATGGGATATTACTCAGCCATAAAAGGAAACGAAATTGAGTTATTTTTAGCAAGGTGGATGGACCTAGAATCTGTCATACAGAGTGAAGTAAGTCAGAAAGAGAAAACCAAATACCGTATGCTAACACATATATATGGAATCTAAAAAAAAAAAAAAGTGGTTCTGAAGAACATAGGGGCAGGACAGGAATAAAGAGGCAGACGTAGAGAATGGACTTGAGGACATGGGGAGGGGGAAGGGTAAGCTGGGACAAAGTGAGATAGTGGCATGGACATGTATACACTACCAAATGTAAAACAGATAGCTAGTGGGAAGCAGCCGCATAGCACAGGGAGATCAGCTCGGTGCTTTGTGACCACCTAGAGGGGTGGGATAGGGAGGGTGGGAGGGAGACACAAGAGGGAGGAGATATAGGGATATATGTATATGTATAGCTGATTCACTTTCTTATGAAGCAGAAACTAACACACCATTGTAAAGCAATTATACTCCAATAAAGATGTTAAAAAGAAAATGGGGGGCTTCCCTGGTGGCGCACTGGCTGAGAGTCCGCCTGCCGATGCGGGGGACACGGGTTCGTGCCCCGGTCCGGGAGGATCCCACATGCCGCGGAGCGGCTGGGCCCGTGAGCCATGGCCGCTGAGCCTGCGCGTCCGGAGCCTGTGCTCCGCAATGGGAGAGACCACAACAGTGAGAGGCCCGCGTACCGCAAAAAAAAAAAAAAGAAAAGAAAAAAAAAGAAAATGGGAGCTATGAAATCCTTTTTGCTTTAGCGAGGACCTATAGTTTCAAAACACTATAGGAAATGAGTAGTGACATGGCAAGTAGCTCCTGGAGAACCAACAGAAAGGAAGTATCAGGAAAAAGCTTCTCTTGGGAACAAAAAAGATTTTTTTAAATCACATTTTCAAGTTTAACTTGATCTAAAATGTTTAAATTTAGGCTAAGAAAAATATGGGCATTTCTTCATTGCACATTTCTTAAATCACCCACACTGTCTCTCATTCTTCTAAACAATATAACCAAGACTAGGGTTTGTTTATCTATGTGCTCACATTTCCAAAAGACTCCTTTCTGGATCAATCACTGGAAATGCTTTGAGTAAATTTATCTCTGTGGATGTAAAAGTAGGAAAAGATGACTAAGATGATTCATATATTCTTCTGAGACTGAATTTAACAGCAATACCCAGAAGAAATAACTGCAACAACATATGTACTTTCCAGAGGACTGAGGACCAAATGATTCCTTCTCCTTGCTTCATTCCACACTGCCCTGATACCTCAGACCTCCTGGGAATGCAGGAGAAAAGCACCATCATGTGGGCAGGACTCCCTGAGACAGCCACCACACTCAAGTGTATATATCTGTGCTGCCTACAGGTAGCCCTCTTTTGTCTGTACAGTGTATACTGAACATTCCCCACACCGGTACTTCATTTTCACTTTCTGAAGTGGATTTACAGCTACCAGTAAGTAGTCCAACAGTCAGATATTCAGCGCCTGTCAATCAATCCAATTCCTTATTGATATCAAGTATATGAAAGATTCAGTGCTGGGCTTAAAGGAGGAACAACAGTACTAATGATAATGAATATTTATTGAGCTATTACTACGTACTAAGCACTATTCGTTCTTCACATGCATTTATTTGCTCATTCACTACTACCAATAGCCCAGTATACCACTGAACCATATTTATACTAACATAATGTGAGAAACTTGGGCTCATATAGGTAAATTTTATTTTGCAGAGCTAGTAATTGGTAAAGTCCAGATTTGAATTCAGATGGTATGATAATAGAGTCTTAATCACTACTTTGTACTATTGCACAGTAAAGAAGAGAAAAACAAACTATCTAATAGTGTATAATTTTGAAATTATATCAGCACATTGAAATTTGGACAAAGAATATCCAAAACAAAACCTAGAAAACACACATTGAAATCCAAGCCCAGGAGCTGAGAAGTTGTAGAGAATCAGTACATCTTGCTTCCCCAACTTTGTCCTGGGACCAGGCTGTGGCCCATCTCAGATCTATGCAAAATATAGTAAGGAAAAAAGGAACATGAACAGGGTGAGTCCGTGGAAACAAAGAATCAGATCTACAGAGACTTTAAATATTGATATCAACTGAAAAAATAGAAATATATTTAATATATTTAAAGAGATAAAATAAATAATTCTCAGTTTTAATTAAGAACAAGAGACCATCAGATATGACTGAACAAATTTGAAAAAGAGCCAAATAGAACTTCTGTAAACAAAGATATATTAGCATGGAACTTGATAAAGGGATTCTAAAATGCATAGAGAAGAGCAAAGGTCCAAAATTCCCTAACATACTTCTCAAGCAGAATATTTAAGAAACTTAGAAATGTCAAGGTATATTAAAAAGCTCTAGTATTTAAAATGTGTGTCACTGCTACAGAGCTACTACAGACTAACGCAGTTGAATAGAAAGCAGAAACAGAGATATACTCATATGTAATATCTTAACATGACAGTGATGAACTGCACATCAGAGAGGAAAGAATGATATTCAGTAAATGTTGAAGGGACAATTGATTATTTTATAACTGCATAAAAACCAATTCTTGAAGAGTTCATAATTTAAATAGGAAAGCCAAAAGATTGAAACTATAATAAAAATTGGAGGAAGAATTTATCACCTTGCAGAAGGGAATGATTTCTTAAACAAGACACAAACATTATAATCATTTTTTTAAAGTTTGATCTACCTTACTAGATAAAATTGGAATTACTGCCCATCAAAAGACATCATTAGGTGAATGAAAAGATAAGCCAAACACTGGGAGAAGGTATTTACAACACATAAACAACAAAGGATGCATATTCAAAACATACAAAGAACTCAACAGCAGTAAGAAATCCAACAGAAAAATAAGCAAAAGACATAAACAAGCCTTTCACAAAAGGGCAAAACTCAAATAGCTGATATTCATTTTAGAAGACAATATCATTAGTACTTGGTGAAATGAATATTGAAACTACAAGAGACCATTTCACACCCATATATTATCAAAAATAAAAATCTTGTAATACCAAGTGCTGGTGAGATGTATAGCAATAGGAACACATATAAACACCTGCTGAGACTGTAAATTAGTACAATCACTTTGAAAAAATCACTTGGCATTACCTTCTAAGTTAGACGTGAGCCTACTCCAAAACCTACGCATTTTATTCCTACATGTGACCCTAGAGATACTCTCACGTATGGGCATAAGAAGACATGTAAAAGAATGGTAATAGCAATATTTTCATAACATCAAAAAAAAAACCTGAAATAACCCAAACACCCATTGAACAGAGAATAAGCACACGTTACATTCATTCCACAGAACACTGCCATTCAAAATGAATTAACTAGAGCAGCATGCGTCAACATGGATGATTCTCACAAACATGACATGTTACATAAAGCAAGATGTGAGAAAATAATCTGCAGTGTACTACATATATATAAATTTCATAACTATCCCAAACTAATTATATTCTTAGGAATGATGCATGCATATTAAAACTGAATGAAAACCAAGGGAATTACAAATGCAAAATCCAGGGTCGCAGAGATGCAGGGGGTGTGTGATGGGGAAAGGAACACCAGGGACTTCAGAGTTCTTAACATGGGTAGTAACGCCCCATTTTGGGGCACTGCAGAAACTCATGATTAGGAGTGCAGTGTACTGGACTTCTGAATGTCTTGTTGAATTAAACTCTTATAAATATAAATTGGAAGTATTTTAATATGTGATAATACTAAGACATTTTTTTACAAGAAATTACTCTAAAAGCTTAGTAATGTAACAGACCTTATCCAGAGGGAAGCTTAAACAGAATCAAGACGTCATCTTGAAACTATTCAGTGTTTTATTCTGCACTTCTTCTCACTCAATATATTCTAGCATTTCCAGCTACATTTGTAACTGAGAAGGGTTTCGGGATATAGTGCTCTTATGGCAGCATCCCCGGCTATAACAAAGCAAATAATTTTAACACTACAGTTCCAAATACAGCTCTGAACGTCACTTGAGAGATGAGGTTGACCTCATTTTCTCCACTTGAGCAGTCTGTAATTTGCCTCGGCCTGTTATCCCTGCATGTTTTTTTTTTGGCTTTTCCTATCCATTACACTAGTAAGTTTGGTCCGTAATTACTCACCCAAACTTTAGGCTTGATTTATTTATTTAATTCGAGTGTCCATCCTTGACTCTGTTCCCATATGGAATGGATCTTGATCTTATATATCCTATACCAAAACATTCATTGTAAGCATGTAAGAAATGTAACTGCTCCATGAGATCTCTAGCGTACAGGTGTCCAAACATTTACAGATTGAAATATATTTCATTTTACTCTATTCTGCTTTCTTTCTATTTCTCTTTATATTACCATTATTTCATTACATTCATCTTTTAAAATTGTGCGTAGGTAAGTTTGGTATGCATTTTATTACCAGATAATGAAATATTTATTATTAAAAGCAGTGTGTACAGACAGGTGGTCACTTCACTATGATTTATTATACCTCCCACACTGGCTATCATATCTGCATAAAATATTTCATAATAAGAAAAGGAACCCTTTTTTATCAAACAGTGCAAGAGCAGTGTGAGTACTATCTACATATTTGCTTGACACTGGGGGTGTGGGGTAGGGGCAGTTTATGGGTACGTGAGAGAAAGGGATCAACAGACGAGGATAAGAGGACACGCCTACGGAGAGAGGGGACCTTCCCCATCCTGCCCCACCTACATCGGGTACCCTGGAGGGCGAGGTGGTGCCCGTTCTAAAAAGCTTGTGGGTCCTACCTTTTCTTAATCCTCCTTGGAAATAGTAAAAAGAGAGTAATGGATCACTTCATTTCCAGCATAGAGTTCACTGTCGAAAATCAGCGGTTCCCATATCAGAAATCTCACCGTGCCAAAACCTTTGCGCAGTTTACCGCGTAGTACAGGGTTGAAGGGCTGACCTGCGCAGAAAGAGCGAGCGTCGCGCTACGTCGCGCGTGCGCAGACCCTCTGGGCGGGAAGCCGGCATTAAGCGAGAGTAGATGAATGGCGGCGAGGCAGCAGGGCGGTCCCAGGGGGTGATAAAAAGAGCAGGGGACCCAGGTTTTGGAACTGAGGCTCAGAGCAAATACATCGGTTATTACTGGAAATAGTTAAGACTTCAGTCCCTAATTGGCCCAAATAAAGATCTCGGGACACAAAGGAAACAAAAAGTCACATTTCCTGGAGCTGCGTCTGAAGTAAGGGCTTAACTACAATAAACATGCCAGATTCCTAGCTGCGCCGTAGAACCACAGCAAATAAGGCAGAGAAGTGATAATGTTTACTAGAACTCAGAAGCTTGATTTGCAATTGATAAAACGAGGATAATCTAAGAGACATAACTGACTTTACATTTATCTGTTTACCTGACATTTTAAAGTTATATAAAAATTTTTCCTGATTATGTTGGTTAGAGTGGTGAATGGAAGTGAAAAGACAGTGATGAAACATATTTTATTACAAAAATGTCCTCAGCTCAGGAAAAGGAATATTTTGCTGTATGTTCTACTTCTGTTTGAGATAGTCACAGTACATTATCAGATTTAAAGAAAGCCTTCCACCACCAACACGGAATTCATTTATGTAGCTTGCTTTATCACTAATGAATATCTGATTTTTTTGTTTAATATTGGGAAATATTTTATTTGAGTGAGAGAGGCTTTTCAAATATTTTAAGGTGCATTCTTTTTTTTTTTTTTTTTTTTTTTTTTGTGATACACGGGCCTCTCACTGTTGTGGCCTCTCCCGTTGCAGAGCACAGGCTCCGGACGCGCAGGCTCAGCGGCCATGGCTCACGGGCCCAGCTGCTCTGCGGCATGTGGGATCTTCCCAGACCGGGGCACGAACCCGTGTCCCCTGCATCGGCAGGCGGACTCTCAACCACTGCGCCAAAAGGGAAGCCCTTCAAATATTTTAAAATACAAACCAAGCATTGTTTATTTATCTTTACAACCTATTATAAGTGACATTAACATTTCATGTTATTTCATGTAATAAATATAGATTCAGTACCACTTTCAAGTAAGAAGATTGTCTCCTGTCAGGAACGTTTCCCAAATGTCCAAAATTCTACTTTGTCAGTTTGGCTTTGCGTATCAGAACACTAGAATTGCAAGCAGCGTTGAGATCTGAGGACTAAATTAGGGACTTCTCTCCAAATTAGTGTCTCATAAAATTTGCCAAATGTTGGACACAAACTCCTCAAGATGCATTCAGTTTTGAGACTTTGAATATTCAAGCAGTTTTTCTTGGGAGGTAAGAAGGATATGGAAGCAGCTGGCTGAACAAGACACTTTTACGTGCTTAGCTAATTGCACACAAAATTTTACATGAAACAGATTAGAAATCTTCTGTTATCAGTTTGACCCATACAATACTGTATAAACCATTGCTGTTGACTTTGCCCAACACTGAATTTTCTGCTAAGTACAGCTGAAAGTATACAAGATCAAGGATCTTCCTGAATGTTAAATGACATTACGTAAGAGCATGCGGTATTTACCATCCCCTTTCTTTGGTATTCCTAACCACGGCCTGCGTGTAAGGCAAAGTACACTAAATGTGAGCGAGACCCAATATCGCATTTACTACCTATTCAGCACATTTGCCTGCTTAATGATCATTCCCAACCAATCAAGTCTCCTTTCTTCTCTAGTTTTTTTGAGATATGATTAACTTACATGTAAGTTTAGATGTACAAGGTGATGATTTGATACATGTATATATTGCAAAATGAGTACCACCATAAAGTTAGTTAACCCCCTTCATCCCAACACCTTTTTTGTTTTTCGGTGGTGTTAACTTTTAAAATCTACTCTCAACAATTTTCAAGTATATAATACAGTATTGTTAATTATATTCACCGTACTATATATTAGAACCTCAGAACTTTTTCATCTTATAGCTGGGAGTTTGTACCTTTTGACTGACATCTCTTCATTTCCTCTCCCCTGTCCCCTCCAATTCCCAGCTCCTAGCAACCCTCTATGTCCATGAGTTCAGCTTTTTTAGATTCCACATACAAGTAAAAATATACAGTATTTGACTTTCTCTATCTGACTTATTTCGCTTATCGTAATGCCCTCAAGGTCCATCCATGCTGTCGCAAGAGGCAGAATTTCCTTCCTTTTTAGCTGAATGCTATTCCAGTGTGTGTGTGTGTGTGTGTGTGTGTGTGTGTGTGTGTGTATCACATTTTCTTTATCCGTGTATTGATGGATACCTAGCTTGTTTCCGTGTCTTGGCTATTGTGAATAATGCTGCTATGAACATGGGGGTGCAGATATCCTTTGTGATAGTGTTTCCATTTCCTTCACATACATACCTAGTAGTAGAATTGTTAGATCATATTGTAGTTCTATTTTCAATATTCTAAGAAAACTCCATGATATTTTCCATAGCGGCTGTACAAAATTACTTTCCCACAGTTGCACAAGTGTGCAACACAAGTGTTCTCCTTTCTCCACAACCTTGCCAATGCTTGTTCTCTCTTGTCTTTTTGTTAATAGTTATTCTAACAGGTGTGAGGTGATATGTCACTGTAGTTTTTATTTGCATTTCCCTGATGATTGGTGATGTCAAACATCTTTTCATATACCTGTTAGCCATCTATATGTCTTCTTTGGGAAAATGTCTACTCAGGTCATTTGCCCATTTTAAAATCAGATTGTTTTGTTTGGTATTGAGTTGTATGAGTTATTTATATATTTTGGATATTAACCCCTTATCAGATAGATGGTTTGCAATTTTTTTTCCATTCTGTATGTTGCCCTTTTATTTTGCTGACTGTTTCTTTTGCTGTGCAGAAGCTTTTTAATAGTACATAGTTCAATTTGTTTATTTTTCCTCGTTTCTTGCACTCGTGGTGTCATATCCAAAAAGTTTTGCCAAGATCAATGTCCAGGATATTTTCCCCTTGTTTTCTTTTAGGAGTTTTGCAGTTTCAGATCTCACACTTAAGTCTTTAATTTATTTCAAGTTAATTTTTGTGAGTGGTGTAAGATGGGGATCCAGTTTCATTCTTCTGCATGTAGTTGTCCACCACCATTTATGGGAGAGACTGTCCTCTCCCTATTGAGTGTTCTTGGCTCCCTTGTCAAATATCAGTTGACCATATATGTATGGGTTTAATTCTGGGATCTTTATTCAGTTCCACAGGTCTATATGTCTATTTTTATGCCACTACCATACTGATTTGGTTACTGTAGCTTTGTAAAAATGTTTGAAATCAGAAATTGTGATGTCTCCAGCTTTGTACAGTTTACCCTTAAACAATGCAGATCTGAACCATGCAGGTCCACTTATATGCAGATATTTTTCAATAGGAAATGCTACAGTACTACATGGTCCATGTTTGGTTGAATCCACAGATGCAGAGGAACCTCAGCTAAGGAGGGGCAATTGTAAATCAAATGTGGATTAACCCCCTGCATTAATCAAGGCTCCACTGTACTTTTCAGGATTGCTTTGGCTATATGGGGTCTTTTGTGATTCCATATTAATTTTAGGATTGCTTTTTCTATTTCTGTAAAGAAAAAAAGTCATTGGAATTTTTATAGGGATTGCATTGAATCTGTAGATTGCTTTGGACATTTTAACAATATAAATTCTTCTGATCCATGAACATGAGATAGCTTTCCATTTATTTCTATCTTCTTCAGTTTCTTTCATAAATGTTTTGTAATTTTTATATACAAAACTTTCACCTCCTGGGTTAAATTTATTCCTAAGTATTTTATATTTTTGATGCTATTATAAATAGGAATCTTTTCTTTTTCAGATAAGTCCTTTTTAGCGTATGGAAATGCAACTGATTTTTGTATGTTAATTTTGTATCCTGCTTTTTCTGAATTTTACTGAATTTGTTGATTAGTTCTAATAGTTTTTTTGTAGAATTTTTAGGGTTTTGTCTATGTAAGATCATATCATCTGCAAACACAGTTTTACTTCTTTTTTATGGTTTGAATGCCTTTTCTTTCTTTTTCTTGCCTAATTGCTCTGACTAGGACTTCCAGTACTATGTTGAATAGGCATAGTGAGAGCAGGCACCTTTGTCTTGTTCCTGATCTCAGTGGGAAAGCTCTCAATCTTTCACTGTTGAGTATATTTGTTGTGGGTTTCTTCTATATGACCTGCATTATGGTGAGGTACTTTCCTTCTGTACCCAATTTGTTAAGAGTTTTAACATCTTTAATAGATGTTGAATTTAGTCAAGTGCATTTTCTGTACCTATTAAGATGATCATAAGATTTTAAGCTTTTATTCTATTAATCTAGTGTATCACATTTATTGCAAATTTCAAACCATTCTTGTATCCCAGGCATGAATCCCACTTGATCATGGTGTGTGATTCTTCTAATGTACTGTTGAATTTGGTTTACTAGCACTTGTTAAGAAGTTTTGCTTGCATAAAACATCATATAGATATAACAATCTGTTTTATGCTAATAACTTAAAGTGGATTGCATACAAAAGCTTTACCCTTCTATTTCCCCACCATAACTTACATTTTTGATGTCATAATTTACCAGCTAAATCTTTCCAACAATATACAGTCTTATTAATAATAGTACAGTTGTAGGTAAATGCTATTTTATTTCTTTCTCCAAAAGTGAAAATATCAATAGCTCAAATTTTAGCTTTGCCCCTCACTAGCTGCTGGTCTTTGGATATAATTATGGTCAGTGTCTTAATCTCCTATGTGTGAAATCAGTGTCTGAATAGATGACTTCCACAGATTTCATAACCACAGCATAGTCTGTATTGTTTTGCAGGGGCTTTGCTTTCTATTTATAAAGAAAGCAAAGAGCTATAGTAGAGAATTACAGTGTATTGACAGAAAGAAGAGTTTGAGGTCAGCCAAAGAGTATGTTTGATTAGACAGGGGCCACAAAGGAAACAAGAGACATAAATTACAACTCTCCTTTAACATAACGCTGTGATCTTTGTCTATAATGTGGGATTTTGTGTTCAAGAGCTTTTAAATCTGACCTCCATCATGGAAACTATAAGAAACAAAGCTAAAACGTCTACAGCCATACCACCCTGAACACACCGGATCTCGTCTGAGCTCAGAAACCAAGCAGGGTCGGGCCTGGTTAGTACCTGGATGGGAGAAACAAAGCTAAAACCAGTTTTCACAAGAATATGCACAGGGACAACAGACAAAAGAAACAGGCAGGAAGAATCCCAAACAACAAATTAATTTCCTTTCAAATAAAAATTACAGTTCGATTACAGTATACATAAAGTTCAAACATTCCTAGAGCTTGAAACAAAATGCCCCTAAATTATTTTACCCAATATATAGTTACTTACAGTAGATGGCTAGTTTATAAAAAGAAAAAAAAGATTTTCCTTCCTTATCCTAGCCTTGTGCCTAAACTAAGCAGTCCTGAAAATGTAACTTCATGAATGGGTGTTATTTAGCTTGTATCTCTAGAATAGCAGTATACCAAATAAGAACTTGGACTTCTGAAGATTCTTTGTATGGGGATCCTTAGTTGACAATGTAATATTTTTAAAGAAGGAAAATTGTACAAAGACATTTGTGGTGTCAATTTTTAAAGCATCTTTGCAGATACACCGTCACTTTCAAGTCAGGAGTCTGTCTTAATCCTCAATAAATTGGAAATGATTCCTTTTGGTTCAGAGACTTTGAGTCAAACACAAGAATGGTAAAACCTGGTGGACCCTAAAATAGTGCAGTTTGTTAGATAAACAGTTACATGTACATTCAGAGTAGTGTCAATTGAGGGTTACGTAATGGTTGTAATGATATCAGTTTTGATTTTTTTTGTGGAGGGGGGGCTCCTCAGAAGTGAACTTCTTAGCTCTCTTAATGAAATAAATGGTAAATAAATAAAGGATGAAAAACTCCATTTTAAAAATGCCTACACTGGGTCAGTCACTATGTTAAAACCTTTGCCCTCATTGTCATTTAAATCTTATGTTACCTTTTGAGACATGATTATTCCCATCTACATGGAAGTAAATTTGTCTAAGATCACATTGAAAATAAGTGGGGCAGAGTTGGGACTTGAGATCAGATTTCTCTGATGCAGTCAGCAATCATCTTCTGTGCTATAAGTATTTGTAGTCACAGCTATAAGACCCCACTGGGTCTAATATCTAGAAATCAAAAGCCTGTTCATCTTACTACTAAATTAATTATCTCCAGTTGAACTAGTTATTACCCACTGCCTCTTGTTGGCCTGAAAAATGGGGATAACTACAGTAGTTCTTTCCTACTTCTTAGCCAGGTTCTGATGCTCAGTTAATTAATGTTTCTGGGCTGCTTTGAAGCCTTCTTTAGGTATTAATGGAGATTTTATCCTATGAATAAGATGGATACTTTGAGGGTCCTTTTTGCTTCCATGAAGAGGATTTTAACTGCTTACAATTGAACTTCAAGTCCACTTACAGTTCAATATGCTCTTCTTGGTTATATCTCCTACTAAGTTCAATATCACTTGGATCCAGAATTTTATCTGAAGATAAGTAGTGAATTGAGTACTTTACAAAATGCTATGCAAGCTCAAAATATAATCATTATTAATTTTAGCAATCAGCCTATTTCAGCAGTGTTAGTGTTTTTCATTGCTATACTCATGGACCTTCCTGATTTTATCTCTCATTTTTCCTGATCCTGAGCATGTTAATATTATGTGAAAGCTATATATAGCATAATCCTCAAAAACTATTCCATAGTTTGTTTTTTTAATTTGGAAATCTCATTGCATTTAATTCTAATTCTTAATGGAATCTATTAATTAAATTTAGCAATTCATAAGGGAAAATATATTTGAAAATGTGGCCACTCTAAACCAGGGTATTGATCATAATAAGCTACTTTATGCCATGGTAATTAATCAAGCCCTAAGTCCCAAGGCATTAACAGAACAAAGGTTTATTTCTTGCTCATACTACATGTTCATCGCAGCTTGAGGGGGGCTCTACTCCACATTGTCAGGCAGGGACCCAAATTGATGGAGGTTCTAACGTTGTATAGCTGTACCATCTAAAACGAAGTAATCTTGGTTACTGTGGCATGGCAAAGAGGAGCTGGAGAATCTTGAATCTTTTATAGTTTTTTCACTGCTTCAGTCCATGAAGTCACTGGGGCCACTGAACAAACATTTCCCTGGCCAGAGCTAATCATAAGACTCTACTTAACTGCAAGGATGCCAGGAAGTACATGGACGCACATGAGTTGCTTGGTGAAGTTTATTGTTGTTACCACAAACAGGAACCATTTAAGTCTCAACTGTGTCTAACTAGCCAGCTTTTAAGAGCCCAGTAAAACCACATTTGTTCTTTATAGTCACTACTATCAGCACCGGCCATTCTTAACCATGTTTACTAAATTCACTTGTGAACGGCACATCCTTGCTTCTTCCTTATTTAAGGCAATTTACAGTGCCATAACCTGCATGGTTTTCCTATGACACAGGTTGTAATAATCCACAAAACAATGTAGAAAACTGGGACTTTTAGAGATCAAGTAAACATCCTAAAGCAACAAAGCTAGTAAGTGGTAAAACTGTGATTTCAAAATGGGCCTGTCTGAATATGAGACACTTTGTGTCAACTCAAATGGGCTTCCTTCATGTCACAGACTTAGATTTATGCAGCTTTGAAGGAGATAAGAACAGATTTCTTTTTTCCAAGCACCAGTTCCTTCCCAAATTAAAACAACTACCAGATCTCAGCTGTAGCAGCATTCTAATAACTGATCTCTTTTCAAACTCTGAAAGGAGAATATCAATCTATCATGATTCTAGAAACAAATAGCATCTCATATAAGAAACTGAGCTTTAGTCAAAAGATGATGTGAAGTAGATGGTCCTTACATCATTCTAGGTCATTAGTAGAAATTTACAGACTTATTTGATATAAGCCAGTACACATTTTGGTGTATAATGTTCTTACTTACCCAAGACCTACAATTGAAAACTCTGAGTCTAGTCATTTTCAAGTTTCTTCATGTAGAAATATCAAGGAAATGTGATTTCCCTTGAAGCTCATGCTTTGGAACCTACAGGATAATCTAGCTAAAATATGGGAAATAAAAATCCAATGGCATGCCAAATAGGACCATTGTTTGAGATGTGTTACGTCAGATAAACTCAGAACTTCTCCTCTAATAAAAGAAAATATTTATCATTTTAATCTTGACAGGTTTATGCCTGAGCTATTATACTCTATTTACTTCGAGTAATTCTTTAAACATTAAGTCGTGTTTTGAAATGATTGTTAGGAGTAGAATTTGTAATGATATATAAATCACTTCAAAACACTGATACAAAGAATTGTTAAGAAATTTATTATTTTAACATATTTTGAATCTAAAATATTTCTCCTTAAAACAGATTCACAACTAGGAATGTTTGTTCATCCCTGTTTTGTTTACTGGGCTTAGGAATCATATTGATTCCAGAGCCCTGAGATGGATGTTCAAGGTCTAACATGTTAATATTCCACTTATCCAGAGATCAACTACTTAGTAACATCAATCACCCAGAGCCCCACAAAACAGAAAGATCCCAGACCAGCTAAACTATATAACACAAAACATATTCATTTATTTAAGGAGGGTCTAATTTGGGACATGCTCAGAGCCTCTTTGTTCATATTTTAGACAGAATTTTACTGTGTGAGTTACTAACTCAATAAGATGGAGGTAGGAATTTTTTTTTAGAAATTTATTTATTTATTTTTGGCTGTGTTAGGTCTTCGTTGCTGCACGCAGGCTTTCTCTAGTTGCCGTAAGCAGGGGCTTATGCAGTGTGCGGACTTCTCATTGCGGTGGCTTCTCTTGCTGCAGAGCACAGGGTCTAGGTGAATGGGCTTCAGTAGTTGTGGCTCGCGGGCTCTAGAGCACAGGCTCAGTAGTTGTGGTGCACGGGCTTAGTTGCTCCACGGCATGTGGGATCTTCCCAGACCAGGGCTCGAACCCACGTCCCCTGCACTGGCAGGCAGCTTCTTAACCACTGCACCACCAGGGAAGTCCAGAAATTTTTAAAGAGAGGAGAGTTATAGAGGCTGGTAGGTTCCACTTCTTTTATATATATATTTTTAGTTGCTACACATATAATTGTAGCCAGAGTAAGAGTCAAGGCCAAAGGTTGACACTTGTATCTGATATAAAGGGTGAGTACTGCCAGGACGTTCTTATCATAGCAAGTATACTTTAGTACCAGTGTGGTGGTAGGGAAAGGGGTAGAGGTGAGTAAACATGGATCAGGCATTTAGATAAACAGTGGGGCTTACAGGATGCATTGGGATGAACAAGGGGAACAAGCATCAGAGGGCTGAAATAGAAATCATAGAGTATAACACTGAAGTCAAATCGCCAAACTCACAATTTTTTTCTTCTAGAATATATGTGTTCTCTGTATAACAGAACAAAACCTTCAGAAGATCAACAATTCATAGCTTAGTTTATGAAAGAGCCTTTTTTGTCCTCATCACAATTTTCTAAATCAAGACAGGAAGCACACAACACCCTGACATTAAATTGAAAGAAGTATATTCAGACATTATATTTATCCTTCCTTTTCTTCATTTCTAAAGAAATATTATCAGCACTAGGTTCTAGTCCTTAACGTAAGTCACTAATCAGACTTTTTTCCTTAAAAAAATAAAAACCCTTTTTATGGACAGGGAAATGGTAAGAAATTGACACAAGAAAAAAGGTCTTAAATTTCTATGTGTCAAAAACAAAATTTGAGATTTTAAAAAATTATAGCTTCTATTTAATTATTTTATTTTTATAGTTTTTTTAATTATAGTTTTTATTAAGTATTCTGAATATTGAAAATTCTGCCATATATACATGACAGAAATAAATACCCATATAGATAGATAGATAGATAGATAGATAAATACATATGTTTCTGCACTTTTGACATTGGTGGAATAGGACCAATCCTTCTGTTGATAACTAGAAAAGCTGACATGGATATATATGCTTAAATGTTTGAATTATTAATGAACAGTCAGAATAGTGAAGAATTAGACATTCTTTGTTAGTAAAAAATAGTCAGAGTATTTAAATACATAAATATAAAGTAAAGAATAATCAAGACATTCTTAAAATAGAAAAACACAGGAAAGGAAGAAGTAAAATTGTCACTATTTGTGGATGACATGATACTATATGTAGAAAACCCTAAAGCCTCCACCAAAAACCTATTAGAATTAATAAATGAATTCCGTAAACTTGCAGGACACAAAATTAATATACAAAAATCTGTTGCATTTCTAGACACTAACAACAAACTCTCAGAAAGAGAAATCAAGGAAATAATCCCACTTATAATAGCATCAAAAAGAATAAATTAACTAGGAATAAATTTAACCAAATGAGTGAAAGATTTGTACACTGAAAACTACAAGAAAATCATGAAAGAAATTGAAGACACAAATACATGGAAAGATATCCCATGCTCGTGGATTGGAAGAATTAATATTGTTAAAATGTCCATATTATCCAAAGCAATCTACAGATTCAATGATTTCCTATCAAAATATCAATGCTATTTTTCACAGAACTAGAACAAATAATTCTAAAGGACCACAAAGGAACCTTCATAGCCAAAGCAATCTTGAGAAAGAAGAACAAAGCTGCGAGTATCACACTCCCTGATTTCAAACTATACTCAAAGCTATAGTAATCAAAACAGTGTGGTATTGGTATAAAAACAAACACAGATCAATGGAACATAAGAGAGAATCCAGAAATAAACCCAGACTTATAATGGTCAATTAATTCATGACAAAGGAGGCAAGAATATATAATGGGAAAAGGACAGTCTCTTCAATAAAAGGTGTTGGGAAAACTGAACAAATACATGCAAAAGAATAAAACTGGACCACTACCTGACACCATATACAGAAATTAACTCAAAATAGATTGAATACTTGAATATAAAACCTGAAAACATAAAAATCCTAGAAAAAAACATAGGCATTAAGCTCCTTGACATTGCTCTTAGCAATGGTTTTTGTATATAACTCCAAAGGCAAGGGCAACAAAAGAAAGAAATAAGCAAATAAATAAAACTGCATCAAACTAAAAAGATTCTGTGCAGCAAAGGAAACCATCAACAAAATGAAAAGGCAACCTACTGAATGTAGAAGATATTTGCAAATCATATATCCAATAAGGGGTTAATATTCAAAATATATAAAGAACTCATGCAACTCAATAACAAAAAAAGTAAAAAATCTGATTGAAAAATGGGCAGAAGACCTGGATAGACTTTTTTCCAAAGGAGACATAGAGATGGCCCACAGTCATACAAAACAATGGTCAGCATCACAAATCATCAGGGAAACGCAAGTCAAACCCAGGAGATGTTACCTCACACCTGTCAGAATGGTTATCATAAAAAAAATAATAACCAAAAACTAATAAGTGTTGGTGAGGATGCAGAGAAAGCGAAACCCTCATGCACACTGGTGGGAATGTAAATTGGTGCAATTACTATGGAAAGCAGTATGGAGGTTCCTCAAAAAAATAAAAATAGAATTACCATATGGTCCAGCAATTCCACTTCTGGGTATCTATCTGAAGAAAATGAAAACACTAATTTGAAAAGATATATGCAAACCTATGTTCATTGCAGCACTGTTTGCAATAGCCAAGATTTGTAAACAACTTAAGTGCCCAACAGTAGATGAACAGATAAAGAATATGTGATATATATATAAATATATATATATATATATATATATATAAAATGAAATACTACTCAGCCATAAAAAAGAATGAAAACTTGCCATTCAAGGAAACAGGGATGGACCTAGAGTGTATTATGTTTGGTGAAACAAATCAGACAAAGAAAGACAAATTCTGTATAATCTCACTTATACATGGAATCTGAAAAGCAAAACAAACAAAACCATACTAAACCCAGGCTCATAAATACAGAGAACATAATGGTGGTTGCCAGAGGGTAAAGGGATTGGTGGGCTGGTGAAATGGGTGAAGGGGATCAAGAGGTAAAAGCTTCCATTTATAAAATAAGTCATGGGGATGTTAATGTACAGTACAGAGACTATAGTCATAATACTGTATTAACTTTGTATGGTGACAGATGGTAACTTAACTTACTGTGGTGATCATTTGGCAAGGTATACATACACTCACACTAGGGAGTAAATGCCACATAAATAGGAACCTTATCTTTTTACTTCACTATTATATTTCTAGCATTTAGAACAATGCCTGACATATGGTAGGCATTTAATAAAATTTTGATGCATGAATGAATAGACCACAATACAAACTATTGTGACAATATCTTTACTCATTACTTCTTTAGACTAGATTTATCAGTGATCACCTAATGTAACAAGTTGTGATCAGCTCAGTTTTTTTTTTTTTTTTTTTTTTTTGCTGTACGCAGGCCTCTCACTGCTGCAGCCTCTCCCGTTGCGGAGCACAGGCTCCGGACGCGCAGGCTCAGCGGCCATGGCTCACGGGCCCAGCCGCTCCGCGGCATGTGGGATCTTCCCGGACTGGGGCACGAACCCGCGTCCCCTGCATCGGCAGGCGGACTCTCAACCACTGCGCCACCAGGGAAGCCCTCAGCTCAGTTTTGATCTTTTGTTTGTTTAGTTTTTGATTATAATAAGCCTTGTGGCCACTGTGTTTCGACTTTGGCCCAAGAAATTGTCTAATCTTGTTCATTTAATCCTTAAGTACCTTGTCTCATTAGAAATGATCATTTCTATTTTAATCTAACTCTACATTATACTCTCAAGAAGAATGAAGGGCAAAATTCAAAGAACTGTTTTAATGATAAGTTTAAATTGCTACATCATTTTATGACCTCCTTATTTCCACCATTTAACCCATGTTTTTTTACTGCCTTTATAATGTTTGTTTTCATTGCCTTTAAAGCTCCGCTTGAGGGCAGAGAACATTTATTGCCCTGAACTGTCCCCAGTCATATTTCTTGGCAGGAATCTAAAAAAGAAGGAGAAGAATGAAGAAGAGATTGTCCATTTTGAGAAATTAGCTTCTACTTTTCCCATATAAAATTATGCTCTTCAATTTATCACACATTTATTGAGAACCTACAGAGTCCTGGGTACTTCCTGAGGGCTGAAAAACAAAGATTAAAAAAGGATTTCCTACCTTCAAGTACCTCATAGCCTACTAAGGAAACTTCATATTTTTAGATTGAGTCAGAGGAACATTAATTCATTATATATTTAACAATCTGTTCTGTGAGAAAATATTATTCATAAGTTAGAAAAGAAAAGAGAAATTATTAGGTGTTCTTTCAGTGAAATACTGGACTTTACTGTCTGGGCTATTTTGCAACTCTATTAGGGCAGAGTTTAACTTACAGATATTGTTCAATAGAGATGCAAATAATTCCTGTCTGGCAGAAAAATAGCTCTAAAAGTTTATTTCTCCTTGAGACATCAACCGGTTTCATAGCCTGTATACCTTATCTTAACATTCTTTTATTAAATTATACATATATCTATGACAGTGGTGTGCTGCAGCCAGCTCAGACTGGCTCATGAGAACCAATTATTTAATTTTCAAGAATTTTGAAAGCTCACTGGCTTCTCATTGGTGACTTAAAATCAGCCATGCTTGGAGTACTTGGACTACAAAAACTGGCAGACACTACAAATCAGGGCTTTTGCATGCTTGTTTGTTTGTTTCCTGGAAAGCCAGGTGAACTGATTTTAATCTCTTATTGGTTCCCTCATTAAATGATGAATTAAATCCAGTTAATGACAAAATTCTTGACATGCTTATTTTATGTCTTTATAACAGCCATGATTTTTAATTTTTTAAAAATTATACTCTAATAGTTGACATCAATTGCCTTTCTCAGGAATTGTTGAGCCATTATTCTACTATGTTAAAGAAGAACTTCATTTTCACTGTCACTGAAACAAACACAGAGTGCTAGATCAAGGTGGCCTGTTTTAGGAGGACAATCTAAAAGCGTATGTCTGTAGCAATTCATCTTAACCACAGGTTAAGAGTAGGTGAACTAATATACAATTCCCATACTGATAAACAATTGAATAACCTAAATTCACCAACCTGACTTTACTGATTCAGGTCTCATTCCCTTTTAATGTATAGCTTGATTGCCAGGAAATTACCATTTTTCAGTATGTTCCCATCTATTTCTGAGGATTTCATTTACTAGTTCAGTTGAGCCTCTGAAAATGTAAATTCAAATCCTCATTTCTCTGAAAAGAGATAACTACTACTCAAAGAGCTTTGTTGTTCTCTTATACAAAGGTCCAAAATACTCTTTTAGTCCAGGCTTAGCCATAAAGATTTACTTTTCATTTTTACAGAGCAGTTTAAAAAAATATTGCTTTGGAGAACTAAGAAAAGTCTTTTGAGATAATCAAATATAGGTCTTCTTATCCTCATTTTACAGATAAGAAAACAAAGGTCCAGGGCCTTGGGAAATTTCACGTGTTCTACTAGGCAATTATGAAATGGCTTGGCTGTGGCATTCTCTGTAAAATATGGAAAACAGATACAGCCTGCTTTAAATGAATGGAAAATAGTTTTATAGCACTAAGTTAAAAAGTATGCAAACAAAATCAAAATCACAAGTGTCAAAATCACAAGACCAAGACTGAAGCTAAAGTTAGGTTCTTAAATTGTTTTATTTTCTGTGCATATTCAGCGAACAACTCATAATTACCAAATCTGGCAAGCAGAGAAAACACTGGGTGATTTGAGATGCTTAGTTTTTGTGTTTAAATTTTTAATTTGTAGATAAGCCACGGAGCAAGTTCTTGGCTCTTGACAGAAATATCAACGTTCTTCGGTTATAGGCTTAATTAGGTGCATGGATTTCTTTATAGTTTGGCCATTTGGCAGTAATACTTTTTTTTCAATATGAGGGTTTGCTGGCGTTTTCACATCACCAGTTGATTTTTTTTTAAGTCACTATTGTGTTTTTCACAGTTGGGTGTTCATTGTGGCTTTTGAAATAATTGTCTAATGAGGCTGAGTCATTTTAAAGCTTTTTCATTGAGTAAAAATGCTTCTGGTAGCCAAGGCAATTTCAGGGAAGCACTTTGATGAGCGCTGTTTAGGATTATACAAAGTTTAGGATTATACAAAGTTTCTAAGGAAAAAAAAAGGCTTAGTGAAGGTTAAGTTTGGCTAAAATCTTCCCTTTTGCTTCTCTCTGCACATGGAAAATACAGTTGTAGTAAGGCCAGCTTCATAGATAGCCTGGAAAAAAATAATTGTTATTGGAGTGAATTTTCATGAGTTTGAATATCAAATCGAAATACAGAGTATGATAAATCATAAGGACTATTATTATTCTCTGTTTTCTCCTGACACTGCAAATATGACTTTAATTTACAACACAATTGCTTAGATTTTGTCACTTTCTTGGTTGGCTTCAGGGGAGAAATGAATGAAATAGGAAATCAAACTTTGATCTTATTGTGTCTATCAGAAATAAAGGCCTAAAGGCAAGGCTCTGCTTTATTTGAGGATAATAATAAAAAAAGGTACCTTTGTACTTTTTCCACTTGGCTAGATTGAACTACATTTCCTAGAATGCCCTTATTTAAGTTTCCAGTTAGGACAGTCCATGAGAGAGAGTCTTGGGGGACTTAGAGGGCAGAAAGGAAGCACCAGCCATTCTGTAGCTCAAACGTGTTGTTGCTGATTTGCTGACCCACCTTGTTATTGTGAAACACAGCTGAGGCGGCAACTGTTCTATCTTCCTATGCGTTCTCCTTCAGTTTCTCTGACTCCTGGACCATGTGTGTGTGTTTAGTTCTGTGAGATACTACCTGGCTTCTGCAAGACACCCATGTGACTCACACTAGAGGCAATAAAAAGTGGCATGGGTTTCAGTCCTTTCCTGTGGAGTTCCAGGCTATGCTTTTGAGTTCCAGTTTGCTCTTGGTCTCCCCAGCTTTACATTTATCTTCCCTTCCCAACTGCTTGCTCTGAAGACTCTAAACTCCAGCATCAGATGTAAAGTAAACAGCCCTGCAGAGACTAACCAGTTACACAGGGCCAAATCCCACGTGTATATTATATATATATATATATATATATATATATATATATATATATATATCTCCTAGTGTTTATACTTCTCTGGTTGAACCCTGAATGATACAGTGCCCCTTCAGAAATAAGAGAGGCATTTGAATAGTAGAATAAATGCCAAAACAAGATTTTTAACACAATTATCAAAAATATTAGAGACCTGTTCTACCAACAGTTGCCCACATCCCTAGTTGAATCCTCTCTCATGTAACAGACAAGCTGGGAGAACATATCAACACCATGTGCTTTAAGGGAAATACCAATAGATCCCAGATAAGGAAAAGGGAGTCTAGAACAAGTTACCCTTTTATACGTCGGCAGATGGAAGGTTTGGATAGAGTTGATCCTGTATAATAATATGAAAAGAAATAGCATGATAAGTAGGTAGAAATTCAGATGAAGAAAAATGGAAGGAAGAATCTCAATTATGTGAGACAGAGAAAAAATCCAGTAAAGGAAAGAGAAGAAAACATCCTATAGCATTTGTTTTGTAAATAGAAAACATTTAAAAGAAAATGAAATCAGTGAAACAAAATGAGACATTACACCAACAGAATATGATTAATAATGCATAGCTAAGTCAGTAAATTAAGGATAAAACACTACCAGTCCTCAAAACTAATATAAATTAGAAGAACAAGAAACAACACGTTGGGCTAAAACCTAACTGGAAGCATGGAGGGAAGGGTCAAGATAGTCACAGTCAGGGCAAATGAAATGACAGTGATTCCATTTAAGAAAGGTAACAGATATGGTTAAATGGATAATAGTAATAGAGCCTAAGATTATTTAATGAGTATGATGTTAAGAAGATTATTAGCAGTATAAAAAATGTATGCAATAATTTTCCTGAAATAAGTATTTAGAGTGTTAAAAATAATAGTTGTCTTGAATGAGTTGGGAATTCTCAAATATTCTTGAAAATTTAATTTGATATATTTCTAGAAATCAATTTGAGAACTGAATTATCTTAAATCCTTTCTAAAATTATAAATGACTATGCTCTCTGGGCTCCGCTTTCCTTTCATAACAGAAAGTTTAATGTAATTGTAAATTAAATTGTTAGTTTCAAATGTGGCACCAAATGCGTTATGAGATAACCCAAAACATAGATTTTCAAAGGGGATATCTCGGAACTGGTTACACCACTTTAAAAACTCCTTACCATCAAGAAGATATAAAAAGGGTCAGGAATTGGATAGTCGTGAGGATCTGTAAAGAGATTTCTTCGAAGAAAACTGTTGCCATATTTGAGCTCTCCATTGACCCCACATACACACAATCATACACACACAGGGGTTAGGGATGGGTAGAGCTCTCCTTTCCTCAAGCCTGGAGATCTGGTGGTAACAGAACCACTACATGAGTTTGACATCTCTTCTAGAATTTGAGAAGGACAGGGTACTGGTATCTGACTTCTGCTAGATAGGAGAGTGAGATAGATGGACTGCCAAGCAGAGTGCAAAGTGAAGGAGAGGTGATATTTTGGGTTTGCCTGTGCTTCCAGGATGGATTTGAACAAAATATTCACTAGTGTTTATTGTGAACCATATGTAGGCCAGGTTGGAGAGAGAGCCAGCCTGGAGCTATTTGACTTCTTCCTAAGAAGACTACCTACATGTCCTGTAGGACTCCAACAGAGAAAGTTTACATGGAAAGGATGACAGGAGAACCAAAGACTGAAGGTAAAGCATCTGTCAAAGAAATAGAATACTCCAAGATCAACTGAGTTGCAGTTGGAGTGTCCTAGTAGGAGAGATTTTAACACCCCGTGAAAGGTACATATGAGAGAAAGGTCAGTTTTTCTGACAATTCCACAAAGCCAAAAATTATATTTCAACAATACCAATCAAATCAGAACTTTCTGTTCATTCTCTCTTCCTTCTTTGTGACAATTCATGTGGTCTTTAAGAATTACTGGCAAGTGAAGAGAAAGGGAATAAATAAAGGAGAGAAACGAAGCACTCTACTGCCTAAAAGCAGGTAGTGATTCTCTACAGACTACACTTACGGGCAGTGATGAGAGAAGCTTGAACAAATATGGATGTGTGATTAATATATCACAATTCCCAAATCAAAGCTATAATTTGCACAGGACCAACTGTTACCTGAGGGAGACTAGAAAATCACAGGGCCATCAGAGTTTTTATCCAGTGAAAGGGGAAAACATTTTCCCCAGATAAAAAAATTTAAAGTGACAGTGGGAAATTTTTAATTATAAGCATTTTTGACCTTTTATTAAAGTATAATGAACAGAATATTACACAAATCACAAAGCACAGTTCAATAAAGTTTTAAAAAGCAATCATACCCTTGTAACTAGCACTCATACCAAGACATATCACCAGCACCCACAAAGCCCCACTCATGCCCCCTTTGAATCATCTCAGTCAAAAGTAACCACTTTTCGGGCTTCCCTGGTGGCGCAGTGGTTGAGAATCTGCCTGCTAATGCAGGGAACACGTGTTCGAGCCCTGGTCTGGATGATCCCACATGCTGTGGAGCAACTGGGCCCGTGAGCCACAACTACTGAGTCTGCGCGTCTGGAGCCTGTGCTCCGCAACAAGAGAAGCCGCAACAGTGAGAGGCCCGCGCACCTCGATGAAGAGTGGCCCCCGCTTGCCACAACTAGAGAAAGCCCCCGCACAGAAACGAAGACACAACACAGCAAAAATAAATTAATTAATTAATTTTTTAAAAAAAGTAACCACTTTTCTAACTTCTGACATCATAAATTAATTTTGCCTATTTTTGAACTTTATATAAATAGAATCATATGATATGCATTCTTTTGTGTCCAACTTCATTCACTCAACATTATGTTTATGATGGTCTTCCACATTTTTGCATGTCATTGTAGTTTTCTTCATTCTCATTTCTGTATATATTCTTCTACACCAAAGGTTGGCTCTAATATGGGCCATGAGCCAAATCCGACTTACCACCTGCTTGTATGACCTATAAGATAAAAATCGTTTTTATATTTTTAAATGATTGAAAGAAAATCAAAAGAGGAACATTATTTCAGGATACATGAAAATGTTTATGAAATTTAAGTTTTAGTGCCAATTAAAGTTTTATTGCACATTCATCTGTTTATGTATTATCTATGGTTGTTTTCAAGCTCCACTGGCAGAGTTGAGAAGTTGTGACAGTGTTGACAACAAAACCTAAAATATTAACTGTCTGACACTTTATAGAAAAAGTTGACCAACCCCTGTGTTATGTGAATGTAGCACAATTTATTTATTTGACTATTGAAAAGCGGTAGTTTCAGCTTTGGGGATATTGCAAATAGTGCTGCTATGAACATTTTTACACATTTCCTTTGTGATCTTATGTGTGCATATCTATTACATGTATTACATGTTTTTACCATGAATGGATGTTGAATTTTGCCATATGCATTTTCTGCATTGATTGATATGATCATGTATTTTTTCTTCTTTAGTCTGTTAATATGATAGAGCACATTATTTGATTTTCAAATATTGAAACAACCTTGCATTCCTGTATTTAGCTCCACCTGGTTACAGTGTATAATTCTTTTTTATATATTGCTAAATTCTATTTGCTAATATTTTGTTAGAGATTTTTACATCTATATTCAAGAGAGCATTCAGTCTATAGTTTTCTTTTTTTGTACTGTCTTCATCTAGTTTTGTTATCAGGGTAATCTAGCTTTATAAATTGATTTGAAGAGTGCTCCATCTTGTTATAATTTTTATAAGAGATTGGGTAGAATTAATGTTAATCATTCATTAAACATTTGGTACCATTCTCCCCAGAAACCATACAGGCCTAGAGATTTTGTTATGGGAAGTTTTTAAATTATGAACTCAACTTTCCTATTACTTATGGAGTTATACCAATTGTCTATTTTATATTGAGTAAGTTGTGGTAGTTTGTATTTTTTGAGGACTTGGTCCATTTTCATCTAAGTTGTCAAATTCAAGTATATAGTGTTGCTTGTAGAATTCTCTTATTATCCTATTATTTTGTGTTTAATTCCTGAATTGTTAAGTTATACCTTGTCTCTTTCTGCCCCTTTTACTTTCGCCTCTCCTACTGTTTCTCCTACCTGTGCACACCTCTAAAAGGATGCTGTTCAACAATTAGTTTCAGAGGAAAGCAGGAAAACTATAGAATGTACAATATTTCATTCAGCTATCAGCTAACTTTTAAAATATAAACAATAGGAACTGGGAGTTGCTCTTGTTGAAAACAAGGATAAACTTATCAAAATGCCCTAAGCTTTTAAATTGTAACTATCTAATTTACTTTTCTTCTGTCTCAGCTGGGCCTTTAGGGGATCCTAGAGAAAAGGGCACAGAACACACGACGGGATTTTTGCTGTGACTTAACTTCTGTCATTTATACACTAATGGAAGTGAGAAAAATTCTGTGGGAATACATAGTGCCTCAACTTAATCCTAAATCATCTGAGAGGCCTATCTGACCTTTCTTGAGAGCTCTGCAAGGCAACTGAGTTGTCCCAGTCCTCTGAACAATTCCTTCACTCTCCTCTTTATAAACAGATGTTGGCAGACCAGACTGTTCCCCAGGATTTGATTCTGTTTCCCAGAAGCATAACACTATTTTCCACAGAAATACATCATGGGAAGGAACTCACACACACACTTAAAATACAAATTTTAAGGATGGCAGAGTATTGATGTATGGGTGATAAAAAATAAATAGAGGGCTTCCCTGGTGGCGCAGTGGTTGAGAGTCCGCCTGTCGATGCAGGGGACACGGGTTCGTGCCGTGGTCCGGTAAGATCCCACATGCCGTGGAGCGGCTGGGCCTGTGAGCCATGGCCGCTGAGCCTGTGCGTCTGGAGCCTGTGCTCCGCAACGGGAGAGGCTACAGCAGTGAGAGGCCCGTGTACCGCAAAAAAAAAACAGAAACATATAAAAAATAATAAAAAAAAAAGATTGGGAAACAAGATTCCTAAATATAAACACTATTCTATCAATTGGACTTTAAGCAAATCCTTAAAATGTCCCAGTTTCCTGTTTGCTGGATGCATATATTTTTCTGCATCCCTCAAACTTGGGGAGAGTAATTACCGAAAGAACACTTACCAGACATTGAGTCATATAGAAGTAAGTTGAAAGAGACGTATGCCACTAGTTAACCTAGTTCTTCCTAGTAGTTAGTTGTATGATTTTTTTGTATACTTCTACATGGCTAAGAGTAGCCCCCTTCATGTTTATGAAATGTTTGTTAAATAAGATTATAGCATTTTAGAAATTTTGCCAAATTATCTCATTTGGAAGACAAGAAATCCAAAATTGGAGCCATTTAATCAACTCAGTGATAGAGTCAGGTCAAGAAGACATGTCTCCTAGAACTTTTCCAGCCCTCTTTCTATCGCATCCCCATTTTCTTTAATTTAGCAATCTGCAAACAACAGCTTACATATTGCTGAGAACAATAATTGTATAGTGCATCCATGCATGACATATATCCCTTTCTTTTGCAACAGTTCTTACCGGAACATCACATTTTAAGATAAGAGTTATCGAGTTAATGAAAATTTGTAAATAAATAGGAGTCAGTCAAATAGGATGAATTAAATCTCAGTCATTGTGAGCGGAGAGTCTGCATTTAAATAATAAGATCATGCTCTGTTTACATAGCTCCAAATGAAATTAGTGGAGCTCTCTTCATCTTCACTACTTGAAAGAGTAAATACAATTTGGCCTTCTTTATTTTGATTAGTTTTTACCATGAGAGTATGTGTCTTTGTGGGTACAATTAAATGAGGCTCAGAGACCTATTCAATCTAAGAGCTGGGAAAGAGTGTAGAAGTTGCCTAGTCTAACTTTACTATTCATGAAAATAATGTTTATTTAACCAACTTTATTAAGGAATGATATATCTGACATATATAGAAAAGCAAACAGGGAATCAAGCTGATAGTCTAGGGTCTTAGTGAAAGAACCAGCAAGAATTGGATATAGGGAGAGGCAGCTTGGAGACAAACCAAAGCAGATGGCAGATTTAAGAGATGATCTAGGCCTAAGGTAATGGTAGAATCAGGTATAGATAAAATCAGCAGAGCAAGAAAGAGATCAGGCATAGTGAGTAAAGGTTCTGGGTCACATTGTGTTAATGTCCTCCAGTCAAAGACTCCAGCAAGAGGCCTGTAGTTATACAAGTGAGTGCGGTACTTGCTGCAACAAGAGAGAATGCTCACTGTGAAAAACACTGGGGCATCTAAGGAAGAGTGCATTAGAAAGAACCTATTATACTTCGGTTTTGTTGGGTAATTTGGAGGATAATTCAAGATAATGAATATTCACTATTGACTCGGTTTTCCGAAAAGTGGGAACAATTTTACAATTACATATCTCATAAGTCTTAACTACAGGGAGGGAAAACTAAAGTGAGGCTAACGTTGTAATTGGTAAAGAAGCAGCAATCATTCATGTTAGCCAGAAGGGGGTGTTTGGCAATTTTTGTGGTTAGGACAGTGTTCACATTTTGCCTGCATTTAAACATGATTAGAGAGCAGGCTTGTTTTTTATCTTCATCCATCATAGTCATAGAGCAGCCTAGCCTGATTTTGATGTTCTCTGGAATTACTTATGTTCAACAAGAGAACACCAAGACCTAGGTTTGGGCTCCAGGTCCAAGGCCTGGCTGATTACGCCAGGCCAGATCCTGAAGGTCAGGGGCTGCTTTTCTCTTTCTCAGTTGGAAATGGTCCAGGAAACCAGATAGCTCTATATAAACGTGAATATAATAAAGAGAAATCACACTCAAGTCCTTATTCCCTTTAAGTCTAGTAAGTCATACTGAGTTAAGCTCAGTTTTAGAATATTGCAAATAAGATTAATTACAAGTTCGCTATTTGGCTTTCTCTGTTGATATGAGTGTGTCTTGTCTGGAATGGAAGGGCTTTAGTACCATGAGTCATAGGAGTGTGTGACTGAAAACCAGACCTGTGACAAGGTCACGACGGAGATTCTGAACGTTGGCCAAACACCATACTATATTGGAGCAAGTTTGGACGTCTATGAAGGTTATCCCAGGTATTCATCAAACCAGTGCCAGCATGAGGGTATGGATAAAAACTTAGATACGCAGAATCATGAGTAACACATTAAAAAAAAATGTCTGGCTAAAAAGAAAAGCCCCCCAAAATTTTAGAGGAAGTGTCACTCTCAAGTTAACTCTGAGCCCATATTGCCAGCCTTATGTTACATGGCCCAGGCCAGTGTATTCCAAACTGATCTACATAAAGGTATCTCAGGACTGCCACACACTTGTGATTCAATATTGTTTTTATTTTTAGTTTATAGCAGTACTGAAAAAAAAAAGTATACACACACTTAATGAATTTTATGCTACATTTTACCAATGAACAACAACGAAGACAATCAACCTGATGATGGAAATCTAATTCATATATCTGAAGATCTCAGAAAGAACAGAGATCTGTTCACATAAAATTTTCCCAATGAGTACACCTCCACTCTGTATTATGCTGGGCATAATTAGTGACTAGGTAAGAATTAGTATCATGTGATAATGCACGTCACCCAGCTGAGTGATAATGGAGTAGGATTTCTTTATAAATTCTGGATACTAACCCCCTTATACACATTGCAGATAATGCACTTTGCTATTATAACTTTTATTACTATTCTTAGTTTTCAAGTGTATTCCTGATGGTTGAGATTGTCTGAAAAGCTGCTGCAGGTAAGTGTTCCTACAATTAGGTTTTTCTTCCCTCTTTATAAGCAAAGTCATCTGACTTGAGATGACTTAAAGCCTAAGGCAGAATTTTCACCCTTTATTATATACAAAATGGAACAAACATAAGTAAAAAAAAAAATTTAAGCAATAAAATTACACTTGATCAGCTTTAATTTGCTTTTTGCTAAATTAATCATCTTAGAAGTTAATGTAAGAGTACCCTTCACATCTCTCCCTAAATTAGCTTATTTGGGAAAATTATTTCGAGAGATTTCAAGTTATGCTAAGTCTCTTCTAAAACAAATATATTCTTCTGTCAATGAAAATTGGGAAGAATAAAGGGCACATTAACATACAAAATATACAAAAAAAATAGTGCTGGAAAATCAAACCCTCTTGTTGCTAATTTTGGTAGCAAAAGCAACTCTATGGATTTAACACACTGTGTACATTTTGCTAACAGACTAAAAGGTTAAACAAATTTAAACTGTTAGCATGAAACTAGTCCCCCAAGCTATTTCAACTTAATTTCTCTGGCGAATCCAAAGAGAACAAAAATGCCTGGCAGCTTGTTCTTTCAGTGTAGAAGTAGCCTTGTACTTTTTGTAGATGTTGATTTCTAAATATTTGTCATTTGTTCATTTTTTTGCTCACCTCTAGTATCCTGATGATGCTAAAACTTGTCCATTTTATAAGGTCTGTATTACTTGAGACGGAAAGACATTCAGAATTCAAAGATTTTTATAAATTTGTATTCCTAGAGTCCTAGAGATAGTGCTTTAAAATTCTTTAATAGAAACACTTGATGTTAGAACCGTGCGTTCTTTCTTTTCTCCTGAGTACATTTTTTATCATACTCTCGTTTTTACAAAGCTGGCACAAAATACTCTTTCCATTTTATCAGTACAAACTGTCCATTGACCTAATTAATTAGAAGTGCTGTTCTCTGAATTTTTGCTTGTTTATCCAATATGCCTCATAGAGAAGTTCAGGTGGAATGCTAAGAGGATAGAATATCAATAGCCCCCAAAACCAAACTATGTTTGACTTTTAGGCCTGAAACAATATTATGGAGGAGAAGTCTGTCTCCAGCAACTTATCTCCCTTATCTCCACTCTTTCTTCTTCTAAGCATTCCTCCCAACCCCTCTTCCCCCAACACACACACTTGCCCACCTATGCACTCCCCCTCCACATAGACAACATGTAAATGAAGGGGAATGGCTGTGTTCCAATAAAGCTTTATTAACAAAAACAGACTGTGGGCCTAATACGACCCATAAGTCATAGTCGGCCAACATCTTCCCTAGGGCCTTAGTGATATAGCCAATTAGCTGTGCTCATTCACTTACTCACTTCCTCATTTAATAAAAAATATAGAGCCCCTACTATGTGTCAATTACTTGACAAGGCTTATTACATATTGGTACAAAGATGACTGAGACAGTTTTTCCCTGTATGAGCTCAGAGTTCAAGGGAAAGATAGATTCGTCAAAAAAAAAAAAATCTGTAAGTTGATAAGGTAAGTGTGTGTCACTTTAGATTTGTTCTTGTTGTTGCAAGTGGCCAGCAAACTTTTCCCAAATAGTTTAAACAAAAGATAGTATATTGGTTCGTGTAAGCTAAAGTTCAGGAGACATTAGAGAAAGGGACCTAACCAGGGCCTATCTGTTATCTCTGCTTTTCTTGAGTGGACTCCATCCTCGGGCTCCATGTGGGATCTCAAGAAGATTCAAGGTCATACCAACACCACACTTCATACCAGAAGAAATAATCTGGCTTCATGATAGCATAAAGTTCTGGGTTTATGTCTTCTTGGGTCTCATAAGATGATTTGAGTCATGTGCCCAACCTAAGCCAATCACTGTAGATGTGGGGATGGAATATGCTGAGTGATTTAGTTTAGGTCAGCTTCTCCGATCTGGGGAATTGAGGAAAGCTTCACCTCAAGCACATGGGCTAAGTGGAGAGGGCTGATTTCCCCAAAGAAAAATTCGGTACTATTATCATAACATATGGATGCCGTGTGGCCAGAACAACCAGTGTCCGTCACAAAATAAAAATTTAGAGTGGGCAAAGAGCCTTTGGAGCAGTGGTTTTGTCTGCTGGCATGGATCATTGCCTTCTTCTAGGTGACTAGGATACTGACTTGTACACAGTCCATCACTAATATCCTACCCCTGTCCTTTGTACCATTGTTCATGACAGTCGGTTTCCCTCTCCAAACTCTCTACAGGTGGGACTGCCGCTCTTAACCTTAGTCTCCATGACTAGGCCATTGATATCTACTGCCAAACCTCCCTGACATGAGTTGCTTACTTACAAGGATCTACAGATGACCAAATCCCCTCACCTATAGTCTGTCCACCTACTGGGATAATTGGTCACCAGGCTGGATGGCCTTAATTGTCTGATCCAAGGACAATGTAAAATTGGCATGATTTTTGGCCACTCAAAGCCCTCTGTGGCTGTGCTCCAGCTCCATAGTCCTAACAGGAATGAGTTGTTGATGTGTAATTTCAGACATCCATAAAAGGAGTTTAATTGGCAGGGAAAAAGCTCATCTTAGCAACCAGGATTCATAGATGCAACTCTTCATATTATATGTGCATAAACCCAATCCTAATCTTAGAATTAAGGCTAACAACAACAATAATACAATTATAACAGTAGTAATATAATAATAATTAAATGCTTACTATATACCCAGGTTCAGTTCTAAGTGTATATATTAACTCTTAATCCTCACCCCAACACTGAGTGGTAGATATAATGTTACCCTTACTTTATAGATGAGGGTCTTGGAGTAGGGAGTGTTTAAATACCTCACTTATCTAGAACGTGGCACAGTCAGGATTCGAATGCCGGCAGCCTGGGTTCCACCTTATGTTAGGATTCTGCCACTGACAGGCATTGTAGGACTCTGTTTCCAATTTCTGTGAAAACACAACTTTCCAGCTTTGGCATCAGGTACATTTTAAGAGGCTCAGGATAATCAGCTGCAGAGTAAGAAGTAAACCCCCTTTTGTTCAAAGATCAGGGCCATATCTAGTCATCCTAAATTCTACCATAATATTTTCATAAACCGTGCTACATCACGTTGGAGCATTTTAATTCTCTCTCATGTCTTTCTGAGCAATTGTTAAATGGGAATAACTATTCATCTACCTTAAAAATGATTATTCTATCTATCTGAAATATAAAAATTTGAAATTTTTTTCCATGAAGATATTATAATTATACTAGATAATTATATTTATAAATCAAGTGCCTAACGAGGGATGATAGTGCCTCTAAATTAGCTAAAATTCAAATCTAATGTTTCTTCTATCTTATTTGTATGGATTTTTTTAAAGGTATAGTGGTTTTTTCTTGGGTTTTAACAAAGTAATACAATATAAAATGCCATTTTACAAACATTTTTAGTAAATAATTATACCTGTAAATTTATGATTGAAAGTAATTTGTGGCCTGGCTTTTAAAAGTGTGTGTGTGTGTGTGTGTGTGTGTGTGTGTGTGTACGCACACACATATGTGATGTCTTTTGTGGTCTGGAAATGTGAGGAATTTTGTTTTTCTAAAATTAAAATAACAACTTAGCAGGAACATAAGTTTTGGATCATAAAACAAGACTATTGAGTAATAATTTTACAAAAGCACACCCGGAAATTATTGCTACTAAGTGAATTCATGTTGTTTTTAGTATTACTTTGCTACAACATGCATGTCTTTTCATTTTGGATTTAAATGCTAGACTTGCTTGATTGTATTTTATAGATCTCTCACTGTTTTCCTCTTCAATAGGACATCCATATGAATATTAAGCAACCATGGAGCAGGAATGAATCCACCATTCATTTCTAAATGCATATCATTTCAGCAGATTCATGGGAGTATGAAAGAGTTCGTGGTAGTTTTGGCAAATGAGGGTGGAATTGTTTCAATTTTAGGAATGAATTGCTTTTTATATTTATCGCTTTTCTGTGTTCGTAATAAAAGTGATACTCATAAAAAAGGTGAAACAGTACAAACCAAAGTTATTTTTTAAAAATAGATGATCATTTCCAGAAGTGATGGGAAGATGAGTTAATGCATCTTTTACCCAATTTCTGGTTGTGTATATTATTAACACTTTTCCTTCCCTCCATTAATGCAGGCTAATTACACTATCTCATATGTGACTTTCAAAAATATATGTTAAAATTTTCATTGACTTCAATAAACTTTTTTATTCATAATACTAGCTAACATTTCTTAACTTTTTAATATGTGTCAGGCACTTTTCACAGTGACTAACAATGATTATCTCATTTAATCTTCATAACCCTATTAGGAGGTTACTGCTGTTATTCCTGTTGTATGGATGTGTATTCTGAGACACAGACTGGCTAAGTAACTTACCCAGGGTCTCACAGCTAGTAAGTGGTAGAGCTAGCTGAGAACCCAGGCAATCTGATTCCAGAGACCACACACTTAACAATTCATTGTTTTGCACCCATCAGAAAGAATTCTGCTGAAAAAATTAGTTGCAATACTCTCATTTCTGAAGAACATTTACAATATGGCCATAGGGTTTGTGCAGCTACTTCACTGCTCTGCAGTTGATGTCACACTCATCAAACAGTAATATCTATTAAGCATGAATCTTTTTTGCTCTTTTTCTAGTATAGCACTCATTCCTTTTCTTATATGTGCCTGCTGGGATTTGTCCCTGACCAATTAAAGATGATAGTAGCACAGTACCTATTAAAATGAAGTAGAATCTTAGACGTGAGCAAAAGAAACCCTGCATACCACAAAGGCACAAAACATACAAATTCATTAAAAAACTCCTAGGACTCTATATTACTCAGGAGCTGGTATTTAACATGCACACAGAAAGGCCTGTAACTCTAGATATATCTGTTCTCAATATGAACACCATTCAAGCCCCAGGGAATTGCTTTTAAGTTTTGTGCTCTTTGATTATAATTACATTTTATTTTTAATCTTTAGGTTTTTACCATCAATAAAATGCAAATTATGTGACAAATTTGATTAAGACAACATGTTATGCATAAAATAGGGACAAAAATGAAATTTATGGAAGAATATATAGCAATTTATATAATATGTATATCTTTATATTTTTTATGTATCCAAACACAGCTGGTTCCCCAACACAACATCCAAACATACACAGTAATAAATAAATTTAGTCCTCATCAACATTTTGCCAACTTTGAGATCTGTAAAAAACAAAATTTTACACATCTGATTTGCTGTCACATTGACAATACATTTTGCAAGGTGAAATAAAGCATATTTTCCTTTATAATTGTTTGCTTGACTTGTAACTCTTAAATATTTAAGCATGTAGTAGGTGGGCCTCCATTTGTTCTCATGGTCCAGGCACCACTAATGTTTGGGGCAGCCCAGCTTGAATGTATTTAATAGAATGTCACTACCATGGTGATTTGATGCTCACCTTTACCCATTTAAAAAATTAATCGTCACATTTTTCTTAAAGAGTGAAAAAATCTCACTGTTCCTTTCTTTGTACTCAAATTTCCATTTCACTTCCCAACAGTTTATCATAATGCAGTACTCCTAGTAAATATATTTATACTCAAAGTCCTGTTATTAACCACTCTATCAATCTTTTCTGCAAAAAAATTATATAAATTGAAATTAATTTTTTATTCTTGTGGCTATAAGCCTTCACAGGTTAAAAGCACATTTGTGAACTGAGTATTATTACTAGCAATATTAATATACAAATGATGAAAATATATCAAAAGTTTTGATTAAAATATTGGACACAAAAAATGTATCGCTTAATGAGATAGCTGGGGAAGTTTTAATTAGTTCAGTATCCATGTATGCATATTACTTGTTGTTAGGTTTTAGCATCCATTCTACTCTACGTGTTCATTTTTTAGAGCTATAAGTTCTGAGAAACCTTCTTTACATAAATAAGTAGAGGGAAGAGAAGGGGACTTTAATTCTCTTGTCAACCATATCTGCCTTCAATTTTCTTGAAAAGAAAGGATTCAAACTTAACAACTTTCCACTGCCACCACACTGATCCAGCCACAAATCCCCTCTTGCCTGGATTATTACAACAGGACCTTAACAGGTGTCTCTGCTTCCATTCTTGTCCCCTGTCAATCTATACCACATTATTATCATCTATACCACATTGTATTATAACAGCTACAGTGAGTCTGTTAAAAGTCAGATCATACCACTCCCCTGCTTAAAATCTCCCTTGGCTCACCACGTCACTCAGAATAAAAGCCAAAAAAAGCCTTCAAAGATCTGCATGATCTGATCTCCTTTCTCCTCTCTAACCTTATCTCCTAGTCTCCATCCTCATCCAGTGCACTGCATGGTCCACATGCCCTCCAACCCTCTACCTGGTCTCGGAGAGCCTGGACACCAGTTTTCTCTCTTCCCTCAACATTGTCAGTTACCTTCCTTCATATAAGACCTACTCCTTCTAGGTGAAGCTAAACTTTCAATACCTCTCTCCTTCCATCCCTGGCCTTCCCACTAGTCATCTCCCATTTTCCTACTTGAATTTTTTTCTCCAGCAACTATCACTAACATGCTAGATATTTTAGATTTTAAACTTGTTTATGGTTTATTCTACCCACCAAAAAATAAGTTTAATGAGGGTAGAGATTTTGGAGTGTCATTAAAGATTATCGCTCCGTGTCTGGAATATAGTATGTGCTCAGTAAATACTTTTTGAATGATTGCATTGGAATTCTATACTGCATAACAAATTACTACAAAAGTAGCAACTATGAACAATATGCATTTTATCAATTCAGTCTCCTTGGGTCAGGAGTCCCGGCTGGCTTAACTGAGGCCTCTGCTGAAGGTCTTGCCAGACTGCAGGAGTCTCATTAGATGTCAGCGGGGTAGTATTGTCTCCTGAGTCCGATGGCCCTCTTCCAAGGTGGTCATTGGCAGAATTCAGCTCCTTGCAGCTTTAGTACTTGGTTGCTGGCTCTCAGCTTCTAGAGACACCCACAGTCCCTTGGTGCATGTTGCTCCCACAAGCCCTCTCAGGGCATGGCAACTTACTTTCTCAAGACCAACAGAAAAATTTCTCCCTCTGGTGTGTTAAGATAGTTTTATACACTGTAATGTAATCATGGCAGTGGCTATCCCATAATAGCCCACCCATTCTCCAGGGGAGAGAATTATACAGAGTGGTGTAGTTCAGGGGTTGGGAATCTTGGGGACCATCCTAGAATTCTCCTTACCACAATGACTGAATAAAAAAAGGAAAAGATAACCCTTATCTCATGGTGTCTTAAATAAGAAGACTTAAAGATACCATTCTTTTAAGTGTCCCTGTTATTTGAAACCTGGAGGCTTTTGCATCCCATAAGAAGATTCAGTCTGGGTGGGAGTAAAAGTAGGACAAGGACACTTATGAAAGAGAAAGGAGAACATCTTGACATCACTCAGGCAGATCAGTTTCAGGGAAGTGTATCCATGGAAGTTAAGACTCTGGAAACTGGATTCCCTTAAAACTATCTGTGTCCCTGTCAAGTCTCCGGATACCCTCCAGACATAAGTACTCTTCAGTTTGAAGACTGCTGGGACAGTCTATTTTAGGGGTGGCCCTTATATAAAACACCGACAATCACCTGACACCATGACTTGCCTCCAGCCATGGTTACCTTGAGTTGCTATGATAAGATGTAGTTGCTAAAATAAAAGGACTTCTACACACCCACTCCTAATGCCAGGTTATCTCTACTTTCTAATTCCTTGATCATTTTCTCAAAAGCATCTCAAGTAGTCACCAAACTTTCATTTTATCTTTCAGCATACTTTCTCTACACCCCCGCTTTTTTTTTGCTTTAGTTTTTGTAACAGATCCGGCACTATCATTTTTATACATCTTCTCAGCCATTAAGGGCCAAAATATATAACAGAAATAAAGACCAAGAGTTGGAAATTACTTGTTGCAGAATCCACTCATCTCTGATGGTGAGGGGAGTGTGACGAAGAAAGCTCATTGGCCAAGAGTGTACAGTACCATCTGTAGAGCTAGCTTTCATTGGCTGAAAACACATGAGTAGTCAAATCATGAGGAATTATAAATAGATGTGAATGTGCTCAAATGAACATATAGTCAATCTGTTGTGTTGGAATGTTTTTATTGGGATTTATACACACATACCTACGTGTGTGTGTGTGTGTCTATGCGTGAGTCTCAGGAATAATTTGATATTAGTAACATTATAGCAAGTCAGGCTCATGGTGGTGTTAAAGTAGGTATACGGTTGGGGAAATAATAGTTGAGTTGGAAGTGGCTAGTGATATAAGAAGACACACAATGGGGAAACAGGTGAAGCTGAGTCACACTAGTGGAGCAGTGAGGGGAGATCCAAAAGAGGAGAACCTGAAGAAGTGTCAGAATTACCTGATCATTAAAGTTAGTCTGAAACCTGAAAGACCTTTTCAATTCCTAAACACTAGCACCATCACCAGCAGGTCTGGCTGTTCTATGTTATGGAAGGATTTCCAGCTCCCTCATTGCTAAGAAGAATTCTTAAAATAAATTCTCAGTTTTGAAAGTAACCTGGGTCAATTTCTGTCCCTTCTGATAAGGATATTGCCTTAGAGATTTTTTTTATAGTATTTGTAATATGCTTTGTTTGTACCAAAATAGCACAACTGGATTACTGACTGTATATTTTAAATTATAAATGTCTTAACCTACTTTATAGAAATATGATTTTGTTTTTTAAAATTTGTGTTTATGTATATGGGAAAATGTCTGGAAAATATGCCAAGATATCATCCATAGTTAATTCTGGGATTATGAGGTTTTCTTTAATCAATAGTATGGTCAACTCTGCCCAAAACACATCTGTGTTATTTTGAAATAAAAAGTTATTTTAAAAAGCTACTCATAAAAAAATCCAGAAGGACTCTTTGTAGAAACAGGCTTCAGAGAGAAATTATGTATTTTTAAGTGAATTAAGGATTCACTTAAAATAGAATTAACACTCTAAGAAACACTCTAACAAAATAGAATTACCCCATTAGATTGTAAGCTCCCAGCAAAAGGACCTCTTCTGTGCTGTTCATTTGTGTGTCCCCAGTATCTGGAAAGATACTTGGCATTACGCAGTTGCTTAATGAATATTTGTCGCATGAAAAACTTTCCTCAAATAATACAACTGAAATATTAACATATGTACTTACTATTACCACAGTTGCACATCTCCTATTAATTTCTAAATAACTTGAGAAAAAAGTTATATAGAAGGACTTTGAGTCTGTGCCTCAATATTCCTTATTGATCTGAGGATCTAAAAATGTACTTCTAAAAATGTACACGTAATTGCGTTTTTTATAACACTGTAGATATAGTCAGTCACCTGTTTACTCACATGCACTTATGTATTTACTGGACACTGTCTGATGTGCCTGAAACTGCTGAGGAATGGCCTGTATAGCGTCATGAGAAAGATGACAGACAAAAGATAATAGACTCGTAAGCACACAAAGAGAGACTTACTTTCAACTGTAATAAGTAAGTATGATGGAGAATGACACCCTACTGCTGACTGAGTTAACAAGTGAAAGTCTCTTTGAGGTGGCGATGTTTAAGAAGACAGCTGACCTATGAGAAGTTAAAAGTGATGCAAGTGATGCAAACTTTATGGAGAAACATCATTCCTGGCAGATGGAACATGGCATGAGAGGCTCGAGAAGTGTGAATGAGACTAGTACATTTAACAAGCAGAGAGAAGGCCCATGTTGTCTGGATCATTTTGAGCAAAAAGAATACGAATATATGACATGAGGTTAAAGAATAAGGAAGAGGATCAGATCGTATGAATTCATGTTGTCATGATAAGGATCTGAAGTTTCATCTCATGTGGAATAGGAAGCTACTGAAGAACTCTGGGCAAGGTAAAACATTTGATCAGGTTTTATTTTTTAATATTTTTCAATGCATTTGTGCAGAAAATGTATTGGTGGGGGAACGAGACAAATACAAAGAAATTTTTCACAAGAATTTTGCAAATATTACTTATTCTCTTTTCTTATTGGGAATAGAGATATCTATTGAGATTACTACAGTTATCTAGGTGAAAAGTGAGGGTTGCTCGGGCTGGAATAGTAGCTGTGAATATGCGAAGTGAATAGATATTTTGGAGACACAATTGACAGGATTTGTTAAAAGACCAGAAGTGGCTACGAGAAAAAGACAGGAATGAGAGTTGACTACCATGATTCCAGCTTGAGGAGATCAGAAAAACAGCTCTGGAAAGAGAGATCAAGAATTTAATTTTGAAAAAGGGAACGAACACATACTTGATCCATGCAACATCTTATAACTTCAAACTTGGAATAAACTGGATAAATAAATTTATAATTGAATAAATAAATCAAAATTGGAATAATGCAAACATTGGGATGACCCCTTCACATGGATGATTCACACATTAGTGAAGTATTGCACAGAAGAACAGGGAGAAAAAGAGGAAGAAAAAGAAGAAAAGAAAAGCTGCTCACACTCCTAATAGGAAAAGTATAAGAAAAAACCAAACTAAAATAAACAGTAGAGGACCTTCAAGATGGTGGAGGAGTAAGACGCGGAGATCACCTTCCTCCCCACAAATACATCAGAAATACACCTACACGTGGAACAACTCCTACAGAACACCTACTGAACGCTGGCAGAAGACCTCAGACCTCCCAAAAGGCAAGAAACTCCCCACGTACCTGGGTAGGGCAAAAGAAAAAAGAAAATACAGAGACAAAAGAATAGGGACGGGACCTGCACCAGTGGGAGGGAGCTGTGAAGGAGGAAAGGTTTCCACACACTAGGAAGCCCCTTCGCGGGCAGAGACTGGGGGTGGTGGAGGGGGGAAGCTTCGGAGCCGCGGAGGAGAGCGCAGCCACAGGGGTGCGGAGGGCAAAGCGGAGAGATTCCCGCATGGAGGATCAGTGCAGACCAGCACTCACCAGCCCAAGAGGCTTGTCTGCTCACCCGCCGGGGCAGGCGGGGCTGGGAGCTGAGGCTTGGGCTTCAGAGGTCAGACTCCAGGGAGAGGACTGGGGTTGGTGGCGTGAACACAGCCTGAAGGGGGCTAGTGCGCCACAGCTAGCTGGGAGGGAGTCCAGGAAAAAGTCTGGACCTATCTAAGAGGCAAGAGACCATTGTTTCAGGGTGAGCAGGAGAGGGGATTCAGAGCACCGCCTAAACGAGATCCAGAGATGGGCGCAAGCCGCGGATTTCAGCACAGACACCAGAGACGGGCATGAGATGCGAAGGCTGCTGCTGCCGCCACCAAGAAGCCTGTGTGCGAGCACAGGTCACTATCCACACCTCCCCTCCTGGGAGCCCCTACAGCCCGCCACTGCCAGGGTCCCATGATCCAGGGACAACTTCCCCGGGAGAACACACGGCACTCCTCAGGCTGGTGCAACATCACGCCGGCCTCTGCCGCCACAGGTTCGCCCTGCATTCCATACCCCTCCCTCCCCCCTGGCCTGAGTGAGCCAGAGCCCCCTAATCAGCTGTTACTTTAACCCTGTCCTGTCTGGCCAGGGAACAGACACCCTCAGGCGACCTACATGCAGAGGTGGGGGCAAATCCAAAGCTGAACCCCTGGAACTGTGAGAACAAAGAAAAGAAAGGAAAATTTATCCATGAAGCTACAGGAGCAGTGGATTAAATCTCCACAGTCAACATGATGTACCCTGCATCTGTGGAATACCTGAATAGACAACAAATCATCCCAAAATTGAGGCGATGGACTTTGGGGGCAACTATGGACGTGGGGTTTGCTGTATGAGACTGACTAGTTTCTGATTTTTATGTTTATCTTAGCTTAGTTTTTTACCGCTTGTTATCATTGGTGGATTTGTTTATTGGTTTGGTTGCTCCCTTCTCCTCTTTTTTTTTAATTATTATTTTTTATTTTAATAATACTAAAAAGATTGTTTTTATTTTAATAACTTTATTTTATTTTATTGCCTTTCTTGCTTTCTCTTTTTTTTCCTCCCTTTTCTTCTGAGCCATATGGCTAGCAGGGTCTTCATGCTCCAGCCAGCTGTCAGGCCTGAGCCTCTGAGGTGGGAGAGCTGAGTTCAGGACATTGGACCACCAGAGACCTCTGGGCCCCATGTAATATCAATCAGTGTGAGCTCTCCCAGAGATCTCTGTCTCAACGCTAAGACCCAGCTCCTTTCAATGACCAACAAGCTCCAATGCTGGACACCCCAGGCCAAACAACTAGCAAGACAGGAACACAACCACACCCATTAGCAGAGAGGTTGCCTAAAATCATAATAAGTTCATAGACACCCCAAACCACACCACCAGATGTGGTCCTGCCCACCAGAAAGACAAGATGCAGACTCATATACCACAACACAGGCACCAGGCCCCTCCACCAGGAAGCGGACAGAACCCACTAAACCAACCTTACTAACTGGGGGAAGACCAAAAACAATGGGAGCTACAAACCTGCAGCCTGTGAAAAGGAGACCCCAAACACAGTAAGTTAAGCAAAATGGTAAGTTAAAGAAATATGCAGCAGATGAAGGAGCAAGGTAAAAACGCACCAGACCAAACAAATGAAGAGGAAATAGGCAGTCTACCTGAAAAAGAATTCAGAGTAATGATAGTAAAGATGATCCAAAATCTTGGAAATAGAATGGAGAAAATACAAGAAACGTTTAACAACTAGAACAACTAAAGAGTGAACAAACAAAGATGAACAACAAAATATGTGAAATTAAAAATTCTCTAGAAGGAATCAATAGCAGAATAACTGAGGCAAAAGAATGGTTAAGTGACCTGGAAGATGAAATATTAGAAATAACTACTGCAGAGCAGAATAAAGAAAAAAGAATGAAAAGAATTGAGAACAGTCTCAGAGACCTCTGGGACAACAATAAACACACTAACATTAAATTATAGGGGTCCCAAAAGAAGAACAGAAAAAGAAAGGGACTGAGAAAATAATTGAAGAGATTATAGTTGAAAACTTTCCTAATATGGGAAAGGAAATAGTCAATCAACTCCAGGAAGCGCAGAGAGTCCCATACAGGATAAATACAAGGAGAAACACACAAAGACACATGTTAATCAAACTATCAACAATTAAATACAAAGAAAAAATATTAAGAGCAGCAAGGGAAAAGCAACAAATAACATACAAGGCAATCCCCATAAGGATAACAGCTGATCTTTCAGCAGAAACTCTGCAAGCCAGAAGGGAGTGGCAGGACATATTTAAAGTGATGAAAGGGGAAAACCTACAACCAAGATTACTCTACCAAGCAAGGATCTCGCTCAGATTTGACGGAGAAATTAAAACTTTTACAGACAAGCAAAAGCTAAGAGAATTCAGTACCACCAAACCATCTTTACAACATATGCTAAAGGAATTTCTCTAGGCAGGAAACACAAGAGAAAAAAAGACCTACAATAACAAACCCAAAACAATTAAGAAAATGGTAATAGGAATATACATATCAATAATTACCTTAAATGTAAATGGATTAAATGCTCCAACCAAAAGACAGAGACTGGCTGAAGGGATACAAAATCAAGACCTATACATATGCTGTCTACAAGAGAACGACTTCAGACCTAGGGACACATACAGACTGAAAGTGAGGGGATGGGAAAAGATACTCCATGCAAATGGAAATCCAAAGAAAGCTGGAGTAGCAATTCTCATATCAGACAAAATAGACTTTAAAATAAAGACTATTAGAAGAGACAAAGAAGGACACTACATAATGATCAAGGGATCAATCCAAGAAGAAGATATAACAACTGTAAATATTTATGCACCCAACAGGAGCACCTCAATACATAGGGCAAATGCTAACAGCCATAAAAGGGGAAATCGAAAGTAACACAATCATAGTAGGGGACTTTAATAAATAAGGAAACACAACCTTAAATAACACATTAAACAAGATGGACTTAACTGATATTTATAGGAGATTCCATCCAAAAACAACAGAATACACTTTCTTTTCAAGTGCTCATGGTACATTCTCCAGGATAAGACCATATCTTGTGTCACAAATCAAGCCTTGGTAAATTTAAGAAAATTGAAATCATATCAAGTATCTTTTCGGACTGCAACACTATGAGACTAGATATCAATTACAGGAAAAAATCTGTAAAAAATACAAAGACAGAGAGGCTAAACAATACGCTACTAAATAACCAAGAGATCACTGAAGAAATCAAAGAGGAAATCAAAAAATACCTAGAAACAAATGACAATGAAAACATGACCCAAAACCTATGGATGCAGCAAAAGCAGTTCTAAGAGGGAAGTTTATAGCAATACAATCCTACCTCAAGACACAAGAAGCATCTCAAATAAACAACCTAACCTTACACCTAAAGCAATTAGAGGAAGAAGAACAAAAAAACCCCAAAGTTAGCAGAAGGAAAGGAATCATAAAGAACCGATCAGAAATAAATGAAAAAGAAATTAAGGAAATGATAGCAAAGATCAATAAAACTAAAAGCTGGTTCTTTGAGAAGATAAACAAAATTGATAAACCATTAGCCAGACTTATCAAGAAAAAAAGGGAGAAGACTCAAATCAACAGAATTAGAAATGAAAAAGGAGAAGTAACAACTGACACTGCAGAAATACAAAGATCATGAGAGATTACAACAAGCAACTATATGCCAATAAAATGGACAACCTGGAAGAAATTGACAAATCCTGAGAAAAACACAACCTTCCAGGATTGAACCAGGAAGAAACAGAAAATATAAACCGACCAATCATAAGCACTGAAATTGAAACTGTGATTAAAAATCTTCCAAGAAACAAAAGCCCAGGACCAGATGGCTTCACAGGCGAATTCTATCAAACCTTTAGAGAAGAGCTAACACCTATCCTTCTCAAACTCTTCCAAAATATAGCAGAAAGAGGAACACTCCCAAACTCATTCTACAAGGCCCCCGTCACCCTGATACCAAAACCAGACAAAGATGTCACAAAAAAAGAAAACTACAGGCCAATATCACTAATGAACATAGATGCAAAAATCCTCAACAAAATACTTCCAAAATACTAGCAAACAGAATCTTACAGCTCATTAAACGGATCACACAGCGTGATCAAGTGTGGTTTATCGCAGGAATGCAAGGATTCTTCAATATATGCAAATCAATCAATGTGATAAACCATATTAACAAATTGAAGGAGAAAAACCATATGATCATCTCAATAGATGCAGAAAAAGCTTTTGACAAAATTCAACACCCATTTCTTATAAAAACTCTCCAGAAAGTAGGCATAGAGGGAACTTACCTCAATAATAATAAAGGCCATATATGACATACCCACAGCCAACATCGTTCTCAATGATGAAACACTGAAACCATTTCTACTAAGGTCAGGAACAAGACAAGGTTGCCCACTCTCACCACTATTATTCAACGTTGTTTTGGAAGTTTTAGCCACAGCAATCAGAGAAGAAAACAAAACAAAAGAATCCAAATTGGAAAAGAAGAAGTAAAACTGTCACTGTTTGCAGATGACATGATACTATACATAGAGAATCCTAAAGATGCTACCAGAAAACTACTAGACATAATCAATGAATTTGGTAAAGTAGCAGGATACAAAATTAATGCACAGAAATCTCTTGCTTTCCTGTACACTAATGATGAAAACTCTGAAAGTGAAATTAAGGGAACACTCCCATTTACCATTGCAACAAAAAGAAGAAAATACCTAGGAATAATCCTACCTAAGGAGACCTGTATGCAGAAAACTATAAGACACTGATGAAAGAAATTAAAGGTAATACAAACAGATGGAGAGCTATACCATGTTCTTGTATTGGAAGAATCAACATTGTGAAAATGACTATACTACCCAAAGCAATCTACACATTCAATGCAATCCCTAACAAACTACCAATGGCATTTTTCACAGAAGTAGAACAAAAAAATTTCACAATTGGTATGGAAACACAAAAGACCCTGAATAGCCAAAGCGATCTTGAGAAAGAAAACTGGAGCTGGAGGAATCAGGCTCCCTGACTTTAGACTATACTACAAAGCTACAGTAATCAAGACAATATGGTACTGGCACAAAAACAGAAATATAGATCAATGAAACAGGATAGAAAGCCAAGAGATAAACCCACAAACATATGGTCACCTTATCTTTGATAAAGGACACAAGAGTATACAATGGAGAATAGACAGCCTCTTCAATGAGGGGTGCTGGGAAAACTGGACAGCTACATGTAAAAGAATGAAATTAGAACACTCCCTAACACCATACACAAAAATAAGCTCAAAATGGATTAAAGATCTAAATGTAAGGCCAGACACTAACAAACTCTTAGAGGAAAACTTAGGCAGAACACTCTATAACATAAATCACAGCAAGATCCTTCTTGACCCACCTCCTAGAGAAATGGAAATAAAAACAAAAACAAACAAATGGGACCTAATGAAACTTAAAAGCTTTTTGCACAGCAATGGAAACCATAAACAAGATGAAAAGACAACCCTCAGAATGGGGGAAAATATTTGCAAATGAAGCAACTGACAAAGGATTAATCTCCAAAATTTACAAGCAGCTCATGCAGCTCAATATCAAAAAAACAAACAACCTAATCCACAAATGGGCAGAAGACCCAAATAGACATTTCTCCCAAGAAGATATACAGATTGCCAACTAACACACGAAAGGATGCTTAACATCATTAATCATTAGAGAAATGCAAATCAAAACTACAATTAGGTATCCCCTCACACTGGTCAGAATGGCCATCATCCAAAAATCTACAAACAGTAAATGCTGGAGAGGGTGTGGAGAAAAGGGAACCTTCTTAAACTGTTGGTGGGAATGTAAATTGATACAGCCACTATGGAGAACAGTATGGAGGTTCCATAAAAAACTAAAAATAGAACTACCATATGACTCAGCAATCCCACTACTGGGCATATACCCTGAGAAAACCATAATTCAAAAAGAGACATTTACCACAATGTTCATTGCAGCACTATCTACAATAGCCAGGACATGGAAGCAACCTAAGTGTACATCGACAGAGGAATGGATAAAGATGTGGCACATATATACAATGGAATATTACTCAGCCATAAAAAGAAATGAAATTGAGTTATTTTTAGCAGGGTGGATGGACCTAGAGTCTGTCATACAGAGTGAAGTAAGTCAGAAGGAGAAAAACAAATTCCGTATGCTAACATATATAAATGGAATCTTAAAAAAAAAAAAGGTTCTGAAAAATCTAGGGGCAGGACAGGAATAAAGACGCAGACGTAGAGAATGGAGTTGAGGACACGGGGAGTAGGGAGGGTAATTGGGACGAAGTGAGAGCGTGGCATGGACATATATACACCACCAAATGTAAAATAGACAGCTAGTGGGAAGCAGCCGCACAGCACAGGGAGATCATCTTGGTGCTTTGTGACCACCTAGAGGGGTGGGATAGGGAGGGTGGTGGGGAGACGCAAGAGGGAGAGGATGTGGGGATATATGTATACATGGCTGATTCACCCTGTTAAATAGCAGAAACTAACACACCATTGTAAAGCAATTATACTCCAATAAAGATGTTAAAAAATAAAGTAAAGAAAATAAGTAGTACATGAAAAAAGATTAAAGAAGTAACATCAAATGTATTACTTTATATGTAAATTAATTTAATTCTCTTACAGAAGGACAAGATGTCAAATTGTGTTAAAAAAACAGTTATTTGTTATTACAACAAATATATGTAATATGATAGAGTTAGAAAAGATGTGGATGGTCAAAGAGATGCTTGGGAGTTTGAGATTGACATGTACACACTGATGTATTTAAAATATACAATCAAGAAGGACCTACTATAATAAATAAATAATAAATGCAAAAAATATCAGTAGTTGCAGATAATGTTAGTCAGGTGAAATATAAGGATAAGCAACTAACTAGGATAAGTTATGATAGAAGGCATAATTATGGAGCAAATATCGCTGTCATAAGCCAACACATAGCAACTATACTCATATTTTTTTAAAACTTTTAGAAGTATCTCTTGAGATAATAATAAAATAACTTTATGCTGGGAGATTTTAATATATCTCTTCAGCATCTATCATATCTGGAAGATAAATAAAGAATGTCAATTATTAATTAATAACACTATCAAAAATCTTTATATTATCTATGTTATGATTGAGATGTCTCCACATGGAGACATTAAGTAGGCAGCCCAGGGCTCAGAACTGCAACTCCATGACACTTCCTCTACATATAATGTTTCCATGGTCATAGATGCTTTTATACGGTAAGGTTATGAACACTTTTAGTGTCTGAGGACTTATAAAAATTGGAGTCTAACATTTCCCTGGCCAGGCTTCACTCTGTTTAGTTCCATTACAATAGGACAAAAGTTTTATGACATTGAGACACTGAGACCATTCAAAATATTATACTATCCTTTATTATCTAATCAAGAAAATCTTAAGCAATAACCAGATATTACATGCACTGCTTACATTCCTCCAGCAAATGTGCTATTTCTCCCAACTCCAAGAAGCCTGGATACCTGACCTCATCTGGCTGGCTTGGTCTTTGAGCAAATACAGAGAGAAAGCTTTGTCTACATCCCACAGACAGGCTTCAGTGGAATTACCAAGCAATTATTTCAATAGAGAGATATATTCTCACTTGTTCTATTACCTTCCCTGGAGCAGAAACCAAGGACCTCAAGTGACATCCAGTTTCAGTTCTTAGTTCATCTGAGGCAGGTTCAATGAGGACAGCAAATCACAACATCCTTGACCTCATTTGCATTCTAAAAGAGGAGGGTTTTTTTGTATTCTCTAAAATAAACTTCAAGTAGCAAATATATATAATTGACTAGACAAAGATATTTCTCACAGGAATTTGCAATATGTGTAATTTATCTTCTATTCTTGTTACAGTATGTATAACTTATCTTGTGGGAAATGAATGGGAAAAGGGCACAGGTCGTTTTGCAACTTGGTTATTAGTCATAACTTATTAATACCATATTCTTCCCAAGAGAGATGAGTAATGCCATAGCATTATGTTATCAGAGCCTAGGGAGGGACTTCCGTAACACCAAGTACTGCAAGTAGAATGAGATGAGGATACTAGTCATGGATGAAAAGAGAAAGATGCTAACTAAAAACAATTCTAAGGTTTTGAGTATAAGTTTCTGAGAAAGCCCAGAATAAGGATCAAGTTTTGGAAGAGAAATGAATTCAGCTTAAAACAAATTAAATGTTTGCTACCTAGTGGGATTCCTGAATGTGAATTCCCTGCAAGCAGCTGGAAGTGTGGGAGATGTCCAGAAGATAGATTGGAGGGAGAGTTATTACTTGGGTTTAATCCACACAGAGGCAATTATGTTTATGATTTATCAACCAAGCTCCTTTTTAGAAAATGTATTTTCTAGTTGTTAATATTATATAACTGATACTTTGTTGTCTAAACTTGTATCTTGGAAAGAAGCTGTTTATATAAATTGTAACAATCTTAGGAAATACTTAAAGCAAAAAGTTTAAGTAATCATCCCTCTTTACACTAAGTCTCTCAGGTTGGTGAAAGCATTCTTGAAAAGAAACCAAAATTTAAAATGTACTTTTATTTTTAGCATACCCACATTTAAAATAATGTATATGTAGACACACACACATTTAGGTAGGAGTAACAGAAAAGCCTTTGCAAATATTTCTCAAAGGAAGGAGATGGTGAATTTTGTGTAGAAGTGATGGTTTGTTCAGTGGCTGTTCAGTTCTACTTTTACTCAAGGACTCTTGTTCTCCTTTGCTGCCTCTATTCCTACATACAGTGTCCAAATCCCCGCCCTCTCTTCAGGAATCTTACAAATGCCTAGAACTATTGCATGCTGGCATTTCCATGGGGATAACAAGAGCAAGAGGTTCTCCTGTCCTTCTTGTCCATCCTTCCTCTCCTTTGTGCATTGCCACTCTTCTCTTCCCACTTCTCCAGTCTCCATCTACCTAGTCTCTGAAAGAAGAAAAACTGATTCCTCAAGTTTGCACACAAGTATCTTCTTCTACCTTTTAAAGTTTACTCTTGCTTTGGAATGGGAGGAGGGGTGTAGGGGGAGAAGGAACCAAACTTTGTGTACCAATGAAGGAGAAAATGAGGAGGGAATATTCATAATCCTTCCATGCTACACTCATAGCATGCTTTCTTTTTCTCTCATAATAAAAGATGTTAGGCAGGGTTCCCCCCAACACACACTTAAAAGACCTTTAAAAGTAGGAATCATGTTTTACCCCAGTTCATCAGTGTTTAATGAGTGAGGATGTGAGTGAATGAATGAAAAAGTGAATGAACTTTTATTCTTGGGTAGTAAAGATATTTGAATAGGGCTTTTTCAGTTTACAAGTTTTTAAATATACATTATTATTACTTAATTCTTGATAGAATTACATGAAGTAATTTTAGAGGGAAAGAAAAAAAGAAACTAAGATAATTGTAAGGTCAAGATGTGAATCCAGATCTTCTGAATCCAATTAGTGGCCATTTTTACTCTCTTATTCTATGTCTTAGGAGAAAAGAGATAAATTAGAACAGTGATGTCCCAAGCTAGAGAAGGAGGACGTTTATTAAATGATCCATGTAGATTAGGCCAATAAAAGCAGCTAAAGTCAGTGGAAGCAGCATCTCATTCAGCTAAACCCCAAATGGGGTTCCTCCCTCTTTGTACTGGATGCTTCCTCAGGCTCCTGGAGCTACATGACTTCTGATTTCATATGCCCCAAATCTTGACTACTGTGCCCTGTTCTCCATTCCATGACATGAAGCCTTTGGTTTTTTGATTGCCTTCCCTGTTGTCTCATAAAAACTTTTAAAACCTTATGCAAACTCCTTTTGTGGGCCCTACATGACTAAAGCCACCCCCAATCCCACCTCACAGTAAGAGTAATACTTGTTCCCATGCCCCTAGGCCATTCCTTGCTATTAATGCCTATAATGATAACTGCCAATTATTAAAGACTTACTGTGTGTTAAATATTGTGTTGATCGCTTTAAATGTGTATTAATTCTACTATATGCCTAAGGCATTTATATTATAATTCCCATTTTACTATCAAAAAAACCAAGATCAGAAGGGTAAGGTAACTTAGCTATAGTCAGTGACTTAGCTCATTAGTGTAGGAACTGTGGGTCAGCCTCAGCTCTGACTGATGACAAAGCCCAGGTTCACCCATTGCATTAGACACTTGGTACAAATACTACATCTTCAGTGAGTCCTTCTTGCCCTCGGTCACTTGTGGTTCCTATATCCTGCCTTGTTTTTCTTCATACCACTGATCACTGATAAATTAATTTACTTATTATTTGTCTCCACTGACTAGAACTTAACTTTCCAAAAAGCATGGACTTACCACTTTTGTTCACTGCTATCTTCTCTGGTGTGTGGAACAGAGCTTGGCAATAGTTGTCTCTCAATAAATACATATTTTTTTAATATATGAGTGTACGATTCTATAGAATACTTGTTCTTTCACTTTCTAAGTCTACTTTCCTTAATATTTTCCTTGTGAGAAGAAAGGCAAATTACATAGAAAAATTAAGAAACAGTATCAGAGGCAATCTATGTAACTCTGAGCAACAGGAGGATTAACCAATTGTGCATCTGTTTACATGTTAAAGTATTCCAGCCCTGTATTACTGACAAGTTTACTAGTCAGCTTATGATGCTGCAACAAACATTCCCCAAATCTCAGTGGTTCACAATAACAAATGTTTATTTCTTGCTCACTTTACATGAAGGCTGCAATCGGCTGCAGATCTGCTGGTCTTGACTTAGCTCTATATGTGTTCACATTCTAAGTACCAGGCTAATGGACAGCCGCTATCTGGGGTGTGCTGTTCTCATGACAGAATACAGATGCTCACAGAGGGACACAGCCAATCCCCACAAGTACGTTCAATACTAAATCTGTTCATATTCCATTAGCCAAAACTAGTGACGTGCCCCATGTCAACGGGAAATACAATGCCTACAGGAATCCAGGGCAAGGTCAGGGAGAGACTGAGTAAAACAACATACTACACAAGTGCTATGTTTCTACATTACTGCTGCCTATCTCCCTTCATCTAAGACTTTTCCTTCACTACTTACACACATTTGTAAATGACCCATCTTATGTTCTTTATCAAGATTTTTTTTCTCTTCCCTATGTAAAGTATACCGTACTTGTTTCTACTGAATGTTCTCCAGATTTTAATGATTCATTTTTTTTCAGTTTAGTCCACGCATTGTGGTTTTTATATATATTTCTAAGTTACTGACTTTCAAATTTGGTATTATTGACAAATTTAATCTCTTTCAATCAAAGACAACCTAAGTCCGTGAGCCCAAAGTCATTGGAAAGACCCTTTTGTGGTGAATATACCAATCTCATGAGATGATTTTTCCATTAAAAAAATAAATATATATTTCAATCTGCAGCTGTAAAATACCTTACCTGTTTAGTCAGAGAAAGTACAGTCTCAGTTTTAAAGATTTTGTGAAGTATCATGCTAATTTTGCTGTTCTTGGAAGAACTTTATCAATATTTCATCATGACACTTTTCTCTGCAGGAGAACCTAAGAAAAATATTCTATTAATCATGGTGATATTAAAGCTATCTGTCACTTGTAGCATGCATATGCAATAAAGTAATCAGATAAAATTGATATCAGAGACAAATGGCCCACATTAAAAATGTCTGCTCGGCTTTCTAAAATTGGTCCTTTTTATGATGATCTCAATAACTAAACCTCTCAATTTGCAAATGAAGATAAATCCTAAGATAATTTTTGAACTCTGAATTGTGAAACAGGATAAAGAGAGGCCTAAAGTGACTAACAGTGTAACAGCTCAAAGAAATGCTTTAGAACTTTTTGAGACAAATATTTTTATTACTAGCTATTTTCTTGGACATTCACTTCAAATTTTCCATAATTATACTAAAAGTGAAACTGATAGAAGCATGTGGACTTAAGCAAGTTTCTTACATATTTGGGTTTCAGTTTTTTAAAATGTGTATCTAAAGAGACTAGAATCAGTATATCCCATATGTTAGTCTGTTAAAAAAAAAAGGAAGGAGCTGGAAGAGGGGGACATCAATAATGTAAGTTAGAGAATGCTTAATGACAAACACTGTTTTTTGCCTCCCAATATCCATTCTTCCCAACTTCCTCACCAGTGGAATCCCGATTTGGTGCAAAGTGACAATGTTCCTGGTTTAAAATCTCACTTCCACAGACTTCAGACTTCCTGAAAGCATATAATCTAGTTCTGGCATGAAATTTAAGTAAAAACCTACTGGGTGAGACACCTAGGAAAGCAACTGTAATACAATGCCTGGAGATGTAGGATTCTTCCTGAAAACTTTAGGTGGAAAAACACTCAATAACATTGGTTGAGCAGAAAGATAGAAGGAGCTCAGAAAATGATGACTTAATGAAGCCACTGAGCCAGCCCTGGACTGCCTACACTGGGCTTCTTTTCATGTGGGGAAAAAAAAAAAAACAATCTCCCTTTAGTTAAGCCAGCATAATTGGGTTTCTGTTACATGTGGCTGACCCAAACCCCTAATTCATAAAATCCTTCTCTTGGTCACTCATATATTCATTAGCATAATAAAAACTCTGAAAAGCCCTATGATAAAGAAATCCACTTAACTTTATTTAACACAGAACTTTTCAAACTATCTTGATCAGAAGATACCTGAGGGCTTCCCTGGTGGCGCAGTGGTTGAGAGTCCGCCTGCCGATGCAGGGGACACAGGTTCGTGCCCCGGTCCAGGAAGAACCCACATGCCGCGGAGCGGCTGGGCCCGTGAGCCATGGCTGCTGAGCCTACGCGTCCAGAGCCTGTACTCCGCAACGGGAGAGACCACAACAGTGAGAGGCCCGCGTACCAAAAAAAAAGAAGAAGATACCTGATAATTTCCCTATGAATTAGCATCCTAAGCTACACACTAGTAAAGTCCACACTTCTAGTAAACATTTGACTGGAGATCTCAAAAGGCATAGAAATGTAACATTCTGTAACTACACAGTTAAAAACCTAAAAGACTATGTCCATAACCATAACTGCCCCTGGATCCTACATGTCTTAGGAATCATTGCTACCAGTAACAACTATTGGCCTAAGCCGTTACTCAAAGAGTTAGCATCCCCTGTCTCCATAGGTGTTGGGTGCACCAGTGGCCTTAGAGGACTTAAACAAAAAAATCTCTGAAAATTATCTTTCTTCTTTACTCTGATTTGTCCAGGGGTGATTGTTTATTGAAACCTGAGGCAGATGATGATCTAATTCCTAAAGAAAAGTAAACAAGAGAGAATTAAATGTCTTTCTTTGGAATTTGGTTTATGTTCCCCAACTTATGGTATTATGACCACTTGATCAGCATTCTCTTCCTGTTATTTTTATTTTTTTTTAACATCTTTATTGGAGTATAATTGCTTTACAAAGATGTGTTAGTTTCCCTCTCCTTTCCCTCTACCTTGCAATCAGTGGAGTACAGTTATTCAACTTTCTCTTTCATATATGTGAAGACATTTATGTCACTCCAGTAGCCATGATTGTTTTAAACTAATAGACTAGAGCAATAAATGTATGGAAATGCTTTGTTCATATTAATGCTTTTCAAATAAGCATCTGCATCTAAGAGTAAAGGTCATCATCACCATATATAACAGATTCCCTATTTTCAGAGTTCTATATTAAGTACAGATGAACCTCAAAGGAGGTAAATGCTTTGATTCTTATCCTATATTCTAAATAAAAGGGAACTGCATATAGAAAAATAATTGGGGAAAATGGTGCTTTATCATTTTTTCTGAGAACTGAATGGTAAATTTCTGATTTCTACAACTTCTTGTTGCTTCAATAGTAGGGTTTCTATTTTAAAGAGAGAATTACATTTAAGCCATTAGTCTTTCAGTATATTTACATTCTGACAAGGAAATAAACTGGAAATGGGGCAATTATCAGGGTGGTTCTGAGCATAGCCTGATTATTATTACTCCATTTGTCCTTTAAGCCAGACCAAACTCTACAGGCTATTGCCTGGTTTCTAGGGCTGAGGAGTTGCAATAAAAGAGAAAGTAAAATCTAAAAGGGTAAAAACCAAGCTGCAAGTACAAGGTGTTCACCATAATGAGTTTCTGCAGCAATGGGAGATAAGGCTAATTACTGCAGCAACAATAGGAAATTGCTCGTTGGGGATGCAAGAAAGTGCACTTGGCACACACAGCAGGATCCTTCGCACGGAGGAGCTTCGGTATTCTCAGGAAAGACCTGGAACAGCAGCAGAACCTTTAGTGGGCATGGCCAGCAAAGTTCCTGCTTTGGAGTCAGCAGCAAGACGAGCTATCACCACCACCAGTAGAGATAAAGAGAGGAAAAGGAGAAAAGGGGTGTGAAGGCATTCAAAACAATCCACTGCACACATGTGAGGAATCTGAAGGGGGCTAGAGTTCTTAGATAAGTATGGATTTGTAAACTTATTTTTGCTCTAAGACCACTGTGGTGTAAAAAAAAAATGTGAATAAAACCAGAAAAAGAAGCAACAGCATATCAAAAATAAGTTTTTTTTTTTAACAAAAACTGGTCTCAGGAGATTGTAGAAGAAGACTGTATGAGGCTGTGGTGAGGTCAAATTATCTAAAGAATTGGATAGACAATGGAAAAATAATTATAAGTAGAGAGGGATAAAAAGGAGAAGGCAATCATTGACAGACTAGATAGACAGACAGATAAATAGATGAAAAATTATCGTAAGTATGAACCCATTAAGGGCTTTCCATCCCTGGAAAAGCTATGATCAAGGGATCAAAAACACATATATATCTATAAGGCACTTTCTTTAAATTAGCACTATACTAAGCACTACAGAAGTATAAATAAATGGCAGGTACTTTCTCCTCTAGGCTTGTGGGTGATAGCTGAGTCTGGTTAAAGGGACCTGAGAAGCGTACAGACCAGAAAACATGGTAAAGTAGGGCAGATTACAAAGAAGGAGTAAAAATAGAAAATAAAATCTTGTCACAGTAAGGTCAGGAAACATGAACTTCAAAAGACAGGAAAGGTAAAGTATTCTTGAAATATATAGACCTTACATATAAATAGCTGGGAGCTCTTTTGTTGTTATTAAATATAGAAACTCCCTTAGTCCCTTTTAATCCCTATCTGATCAAAAGCATTACTGAGCTACTGTATAGCCTAAAAAATGTATTTTTAGAATGAAGAGGTATCTGACAATTGGAGACAAGTTATATTAGTAAGCTTTCGAAAACATAAGTAACATATTGAATCTGAAAAATATGGAGTAGTAAAATTTCATATGGCATGAAAATTATGAGGGACAAAAAGTAAAATCACAAAACAAGTGTTAATATCCAGGAAGAGGACTGAGCGCTGGGTAAACACTAACAAAGATTTATTTTGAAAATTCTGTCATATTGAATCTCTTTTTATAAAAGTGTCTGATTTTTTTTTTTTTTACAAACATTTACTTTAAGTTCAGCAAATATGTTTTTGGTCCCTTTAAAACTAGTTACCGGGCTTCCCTGGTGGCGCAGTGGTTGAGAGTCCGCCTGCCGATGCAGGGGACACGGGTTCGTGCCCCGGTCCGGGAAGATCCCACATGCCGCGGAGCGGCTGGGCCCGTGAGCCATGGCTGCTGAGCCTGCGCGTCCGGAGCCTGTGCTCCGCAATGGGAGAGGCTGCAACAGTGAGAGGCCCGCGTACCGCCAAAAAAAAAAAAAAAAAAAAAAAAAAAACCTAGTTACCCCCAAACTGGTGTGGTAAAATTGTAGTTCCTGATTATAGGACAGTGGAACCAAACAATAATTACAAGCATAATTATGGTATTTTTTAATGTCATAGTACACAATATATTTCAGCTTCGTGACCTCCTCTGAATGTACAATAAGCATTTAAGTAGGCAGCCCCATCCTTCCCACGGGGAAGAGCAGAAATGTGAACTAAACCAGAACTCTGACCACAGGAACCTGGAAGGCACAGTCTCTAACCCACATACAGGCTTAGCCTCACAATGTAATGAGGGCGCTTGTAATGCAGACAATTCTTCCTCTGAAAACGTAGGCTCATCTCTAAAAACCTCTCAATTTTTCTCTTTACATATTTCTGCTTCAAATACTCTTTTAATAGGATTTTACTCACGGACGTGTCCCTGATGATGGTAGGGAAAAATCCACTTTGTTTCACTTTCTGCAAAATGTAAGTATTTATCACCATCCCATTATAAGACTTGTGGGGCATCTTTACAACATGAGAATAAAGTCCTTTGTAACTAAGAATCTTTATAAGCACTGTGGAAGCCTAAGTCCAGCATAGTTAATTACTGAGAAGTTTCTCCCATTGTTAGTCATTTTAGTCAAGATTACATTAGACCCTTAATTTGTTTCAATTTCATAATCACTTCAAAGTTTCCTAGATGTCATTTTTCTTTATTAAATGAACAAATGGATTTGGGTTATTACATGTGAGCTTATATTTTATAAGCATACTTTGTGGCATTTCCTATCACAGAAGTCTTATGTTTTCAAGAGGAGAAATAATGTTATTTACAATGAAAAACTAATTCAGATTTATAAAAGTTTTCCAATGCTTTTGAATAATCCTTTAACATTGTTTTTAAAAATCACATTTTTATACCTCTAGTATAAAAGAGGGTGCTATCCTAGAAAATAAAGAGAACAAGAAACATTAAAAAATTTACTTTAATGAACAGAGGAGATGCATCTGTGAATCAGAATAACAATGATATGAATTAGGACTTCCAAATTTAGAGAAGGTAAAATGGGATGTAACCAGGGGAAGATGGATGCCTGTGGCTGCAGATCTCAGACTAACGTGGCAGAATTTCCAAAGTGAGTAACAAGCCAACATCTCTTGACTGAAACATCAGAATGTGTGGGCTAACTGTGGGAACTTCCATGAACTAATATGGCAACAAAAAATCAGGGTAAGTAAGGCTGAATAAAGAATCCCACTGACATGCCATATTTTCGTGTAAGCATTTAGTTGGTAAGGCAGAGCAAAAGATAATGATATAAATGAAGGCAGCCCCACATCTGCTAACTTATGTTGGATGGACAAAAGAGCTACCCAACAGCACCATGAACTGTCCAGTCCTATAATGAACCTCCTATAAATAACTGGTGCAGAATGAGAACTGCGCTCAAAAATAAGCCACTGTCAAAAACTAATCAGCATTGGTTCTTACCAAACATAACATCACATGAGGGAGGAAAGGAATAGGAAAAGCAAATAGCAAAGAACACCCACAAAGATAATCTTGCCACAGAGCAGATGACCAAAAATATTGCCATAAATTAAAAACACTTAAAGATGTGGTAGCTATATAAAGCAACTACTCAAATAAAAGGTACAAAAGATTACAGAACATGAGACTATATAACAAAGGTGTGAAATATGAACCAAAAGAGTTTAGGAAAGCAGTGGAATAGAAAGCAAAAGCACCACAGAGATGAAGGCTACGTTGGCAGAATCACACAGGACAAAATGCTCAAGGAACACGGAGTGTAACATTGAAAACAGCAAGCAAAAGGAAATGGAAATAAAGAGTTAAACAGGGGCTTCCCTGGTGGCGCAGTGGTTGAGAATCTGCCTGCTAATGCAGGGGACACGGGTTCGAGCCGTGGTCTGGGAGGATCCCACATGCCGCGGAGCAACCAGGCCCGTGAGCCACAAGTACTGAGCCTGCGCGTCTGGAGCCTGTGCTCCCCAACAAGAGAGGCCGCGATAGTGAGAGGCCTGCGCACCGCAGTGAAGCGTAGCCCCCACTTGCCACAACTAGAGAAAGCCCTCGCACAGAAACAAAGACTCAACACAGCAAAACTAAATAAATTAATTAATAATAAAAAAAGAATAAGGTCTTTGAATGCAGAGAATGTGCTTTAAAAAAAAAAAAAAGGGTTAAAGAAGAGTTGCTTGGGCCAAGGTGGCAGAGTAGGAAGACCCTGAGCTCACCTCCTCCCATGCGCACACCAAAATTACCACTATTTACGGAGCAACTATAAATGAGAACAATCTGAAGGCTAGCAGAAACGATTTTCCACAATTAAAGATATAAGGAAGGAACCACAAGGAGAAGGGTAGGAAGGGCAGAAACGTAGCTGAGTCAAGACCCATACCCCCAGATAGGCAACCCACAAATGGGAGGATAAGCACAACTGCAGAGGTTCTTCCCAAGAGTCAGGGGTCTGAGCACCACATCAGGCTATGCCACTGGAAGGGTCCTAAACCAGGAAGATGAGCCCCCATAATGTCTGGCTAGGGCTTGCATACTGGAGAGCCAGAGGAGTGTATGAAACAAAGACTCTGCTCTTAAAGGATGCATGCAAAAATCTCACACCCTCTGGGAACCAGCACAGAGGCAGTAACTTGAAAAGACTTCAGGTCCAACCTACTTGTTGATCTTGGAGAGTCTCCTGGAGAGGCAGGAGGAAACTGGAACTCCCCCCAGGGACAAAGACACTGGTGGCAGCCATTTTGAGGAGCTCATTCTAACACAAAGACACTGGTGTTGACAAGTGCCATTCTGGAGTCTTCCCTGTATCCTATTAGCACTGGAGGCTTATCCACCTACCAGTGGGCCAGTATCAGTCCCGGCAAACCCTGGGCCTTGCAGCCAGCTGCTCAAGGACCTGGCTCTTCCCACCAGCAGATTGGCACCAGCCTGAGACCCCCAACTCCTGGGTAGGTATCTGAAAAAAATGAAAACACTAATTCAAAAACATAAATGCACCCCAATGTCCATAGCTGCATTATTTACAATAGCCAAGATATGGAAGTGACCAAAGTGTCCATCAGTAGATGAATGGATAAAGAAGTGGTAGTACATATATACAATGGAATATTTCTCAGACATAAAAGATAATGAAATCCTGCCATTTGCAACAACATGGATGGACCTGGAGGGTATTATGCTAAGTAAAATAAGTCAGACAGAGAAAGAAAAATGCCATATGATTTCACTTATATGTGGAATCTAAAAAACAAAACAAATGAATAAACAAAACAAAACAGAAAGGGACTCAGATACTGAGAACAAATAGGTGGTTGCCAGGGAGGAGGGGAATTGGAGAAGTAGAGAAATAGGTGAGGAGATTAAGAGGTACAAACTTCCAAGTACAAAATAAATGAGTCATGGGGATAAAATGTACAGCATGGGGAATATAGTCAATAATATTGTAATAACTTTGCTGGTGACAGATGGTAATTGGACTGATCATGATCATTTCATAATGTACAGAAATATCAAATCACTGGGCTTCCCTGGTGGCGCAGTGGTTGAGAGTCTGCCTGCCGATGCAGGGGACGTGGATTCATGCCCCGGTCTGGGGAGGATCCCACATGCCGCGGAGCGGCTGGGCCCGTGAGCCATGGCCGCTGGGCCTGCGCATCCGGAGCCTGTGCTCCGCAACGGGAGAGGCCGCAGCAGTGAGAGGCCCGCGTAGCAAAAAAAAGATAGTTATAAAGAGGTCATATTCTTTTCAGATCACCAGGAAAGGAAAGAAGGCCTGTAGGGCTCAGGTTGGAAGCTCTTACCCAAAATAAAGCCTGTGTATTTGTTGGTGTGTCCTGTGTACTCTTTCTCAGAAACTGAGCCTGGTGATGTAAGGCACCCCCACATAAAGGAATTTTCTAGAACACAACTTGCTTAGTTGTGAACATACTCTCCTATTGATTGTCTCCAGGGCTTAAGAGAAAAAATACTCCCTTTACTAGGGATCCAAAATTGAGTGGACCACTAGTTTCGTAAAAAGCACTTAACATAGTAAATACAATTGAATCTTCTACTAAAACCACATGAGTTTAAACATCAATTTCAGCAATCTTTAAAGTTATATTTATATAGAAGTCATGAGGGTAAATATGTGCTGATCCTAGGATATCTAGGAATTTTCTTGGTTTTTAAAATTAATTTATTCTCAGCACTTTTTTATATACCAAGTTTCTGTTTGGCCATTGCCACTTGAGTTCTGATTAAATATATATTCATTATCAAGATACCGAATTATATTTATCAAGCATTTGCTATATGCCATTCATTATTCTAAGTGTTTATATGCATTATCTCAATTAATTCTCTTCTTTGTGAGGTAGTGACTACTATTAAGCATATATTACAGATGAGGAAAATGAAATACACTGCACAGAAAAATGTGACATAATGTGTAAAAAGTGTATATGAAAACAATTTTGAAGAAATTGTTTAAACTAAGGTTCAGTAGCTTTAATCATAAGGTAGTGATAACAATCATTATATTGATAATGATAATAAAAATAATAACAGTGTTGTTTTGAGGATCAACACACATAATGCTCACAAAAATGTCTTAATTATAAAGCATTATACCAATTTACCAATAACATTATTGTTTTATTAGGGGGTAAAAATTCTCCATTTGATCACCTCATTTATAATTAATGTTATGCATGGCTTTTATATTTTTAAACTCAACAGGGTTATACTATTTTTCAATAGAACAACAAATCACTAGTTCCTCTCTATAAAATGCATCTAAAAATCTGGTTTCTGAATGTTCCAGGGAAGGAGAGTTCAGATTAGCCTCTCAAGGGATCTTTATCTCAGAAATGTTAAGGACCACCGATAGTGGAATGAATTACCTCAGCAGTTGTTGGAGGGAGGTTTTAAATCATAGGAGCTATGGATTTTAAAAGCATGTGCTAGCAAATTCAGATTTATGTTATCTCCATTGTCTATTGGTCCCTTGACTTTTTTCTCTTTCCTAAAATAACTGTATGGACCTAAGAACAACCCCAAGCATAAATGATTCAAACCAATTCATTAGATACTGTTTCTCATGGTTACAATTTGAGTACAAAATATTCCAGCAGTCAAAATAGAGCTTTTCAAACATTTTACGTGTTTACAATTTATAAGAGATTTATAGGAGTTTGCTTCTTTGTTTTTAATAGTAATTTATTTTTCTCTTGTCTCCTAAAACATCCTTCTTTAAATGAAGTCATATTCCAGATAAATTTTGAATACTTCATCTTTCAGGTCTTTTTTTCTACTTAACCTTATTCTTTCTTAAGCAGGCATTAAGGGAAAAAAGCTTGCTTTTCCAGGGGGAAGCAACTTAGCACATAAGGTTTCCAAAAGTATTACTAATGCAGGGAGAATTGTAGCATTGCCTGTCAAGCCTACAGATATTTAGAAATAACAAGAAATAGAAGGATGAGACTCAGTCTCCTTTGTTCTGAGAAACTAAGTCTATATCTCAGGGTGATACTAGCTTCACTCTATTGCATTCCATCTTCGCAATTTCTTGATTTAGATTATACAGCTTTGATCTCTACATTTCTTTCCCTCCCATTCTGGTATATCTTATATGGGCATAAAATCCCCTTTAAGTGGCTGACTGCCAGAACTAGTTTCCAAACCCTTGAATGTTCTTTTCCTCAGTCTCATGCTTTGAATTTGGAAGTGAAATTCATTTGTTTCAGCTTGTTCATTTGTTTTCTTTGGCCTGATGTGGCTTAAGTGCCATTAAGTGTTTCTATGATGTCTGAACATGAAGGAAGAAGAGAAGTACAAGACATATTACAAGCAGAGAGGGAACAGTAATGTCACAGAATTCTAGAATGCAGTCACACATATCATGCCCAATATTTTCCTCCCCACTATTTACCATGTACCTTCAAATCCTTTTAGGAAATACTCAATTCTACATTCACTAATGGAATCTTATTCATAATCAAAAGAAAAATTTAATATTAAAATATCTGTCAAAGCAAAACTGTTATTTTCACTTAATACTGGAGAAAATTTCAAGGCCTTTCTTTTTTTTATTATAGATAGTCCTTGTCTGAGTTCTAGCCCATAAAAACTCCTAATTCTATTAAGATGAGTCTTATTTAAAAACCTAAATATAAAAGTTTCAGTAGATTGATTGCATTAATGGCTCCAATTTTTTACCTCTCCCTTCATTCACACTCTTGCTATATGACTTTGTATGTCTTCCCTCAAACAAAGACAGAATATATTTCCCTTGATTTTGGATTCAGCTATGTGATTTTGTTTTCCTCAGTGGGAGGCTAGCAGTAATGGTGCACTCAGGGATTGAAAAAAAAAAGCACTTAAGTGTCTGTCATTGCTCTCGCACTTCTACCAGCTATGAACACAGACAGGCTAGTCTGCTGGTGGTTGAAAGACAAGTGTAGCAGGATCACCTCACCCTAGTCATTTCGGCCAAGGGCATCCTACATCAGTCAAAACTAGTCCATACCCAACGTGCAAATGGGCCAGCTATGATCAGCAGAGCTGCCTTGTCACTCCAGCTGACTACAGGTGCACCAGCCAGCCCAGCCAAGAGCACCTGAACACGTTAGTGTGAGATAAATAAATGTGTATTTTTTATTCCTTTAAGATGTCATAGTTGCTTGTTACGCAATATTACTGTGATGATAGGTAATTGGTATATATGTGTACAGACATAATATATGCACATATATAAACATATGCATACACTGTACTATAAATACCTAGAAATGTGTTGGAAGGTAAAAATATGTTTCTGAATAGTAATGTTCAACATTTACATATATGTGAATAAATTTCATGATAGATTTAGAAATTTTAAGGATACAGTTACAAAAATAGACCATATTTCCTAAAGCCATTTTACCTAAAACCCCTTTGCCTAAAGGGAGTTTTCCAAATATTCAAACCCCTTTTCAATATGCTTGTGTATATTTGAATGATGTATTTTTACCTTTTACATTATGGGCAAATTTTAGCATTTTCATTTAGTTCTTAGAATATTTTTATCTTAATTTTGTATACTTAATAAATACTAGATATGCAACACTTTGGGAAAGCTGGAAATATGTTAAGGTTTTATTTAATATATTATTCATTTTTGAATATGTTAACACCTAGTTAATCAGAAAAAAAAAAAACTTTTTCAGTTAAAAAAAGGTTAGCAATCAAATCTTCCCAATAATACTAAGCTATTAAATACAATCATCTATGGGATGTGCAATCTTGATACAGTTTAATTATGGGTCATCCTACGAATCATCTTGTATTTCTTAACTCAGTGTTTCTCTACTGAATAAATGTATTGAAATATTTTAATCTCATGTGACGTGCTGTGAACCTGAAATATCTTAAATCTTTCAAAAATGAAATATTTCAAATTAGTCTTTTAAGTGTTCAAGACAGATATAATGGGAAAAGAAATAATATAAAACAATCCCATCTTCATGAAAATGCTGTAAATTTGATAAAGATGTATTATAAATATTTTTAAATATGTTAAATGTATTGAAGGTGAACTGAAGCTTATTGGGTTGGCCAAAAAGTTCGTTCTGGTTTTTCCATAAGATGTTATGGAAAAACCCAAATGAACTTTTTCACCAACCCACAATATTTCTCCTTATCTCATCCTGCCACCATCGATGTGGTCAAGAAAACAACTTAGGAATTAGAAAGAAGTAATTATGGGTACGGTACCATTTAAGTTTGATGAATGCCAGAAAATAGGGAAGAAAATAGATCCTTAACTTAAAGCTAAGGTGATTATTTCACAAAGTCACACGCATACACCCCCCCCCACAGAATCAGAGTACATTCATCCCTAGAAGAACATAAATTTCTCATGTAAAGTAGACAATGAAATACATAAAGTCATCCTTGTTTGTCAAAGTATATTTTATTTTAGAGGCTGAGAAGAAAGCCAGATGATGTCCCTATTCAGAGCCCTCCTTTCTTTCTTCCCCTGTTTGCCGTTCATCAGGCTGTATTGTTTCCACAATGGAAAACGTATAAATTGTAAAATGTTGTACAGGTGTAGCTGTTTCAACTTGCACTGCAATTATGGAATTTAACCTTAAGGTATGTTGAGTTTTGCTTCTCCTGAAGGAATGGTACTAGAGAAGTACCAATAAGTATTGGGAAAAAATTCCAGTTAGGCACATTTTACATGGTGGCATGATCTGAAACACACTCATCATCTGATTTAAAATGTTTATGAGAGATATGCTAAATGGCAAAAAATGTGCAAGATTACAAAAAATAAAGCTTAGAGAAGATGGCCTTGAGAGGGAGAGGTGGGGAATTCCACTAGGTGCAGTATCAGTAGAGTTAGACTGAAAAACACACCTGAGCCACAAGCCGGGAAACTACCTGAGGCCACACCAATAAAGAGTGCTACAGATCCACTGCAACAAATGAGGCATTGGTGCCAATTACCGGGCTTTCCAGACAGAATTCCTGATATAACCGCCTGAATGTAATTTGGTTACACTCCCACTGAAGTAGACAGCGCCCTCAAGTGGACACTGGTTTCAGAACAAGCCTCAGTAGCACCACCCTACCACCCTATCTTGCTTGAGTGGTTCTGCAATTCATACAGCCAGTTTGCTGTATACACATTGCAACTGCTGACAAGCCCAGCCTCAACTCAGAGACCAGACTGCTGAGAGGCAGCCAACACGGAGTAGTCAGTGTCAGCAGAAACTTCCAACCAAAACCACACGTGCACAGTGCAATGACCAGAAGCAGGTTTTATCATCTCAGTTTTAAACATTCTATGTGCCTTCTAGAAAAGCAAAATGGTTCAGGGACTTTCAGGAGACAATTGGAGAGATGTTGTTTAAGGGTACAAACTTGTGACTAGTGTATACATACGTTCTGGATATCTACGCACAGCATAGTAATCATAGCCAACAATACTGTATTACGAACTTCAAAGTTGCTAAGAGACTAGATCATAATTGTTCTCAGCACAGAAAAGAAATGATAATTACGTGACCTAATAGAGGTGTTAGTGAACGCTGTGATGGTAATCATATTGCAATATATAAATGTATCAAATCAACACATTGTATGCCTTAAACTTGTACAATGCTATATGTCAATTTTATCTCAATAAAAAGAAAAAGAAGAAAACGGAGAGGAAATAACTAGAGAGAAGTAGGGAACATTGTTTTTCCACCATGAAAATAAGCAGAAAGGATTTTTAAATGTATTTTGAGTAAAACTATAACCTTATGATTACCTTTAAAGTCAGTGATTGAGCAACTAATACCATATAAGATATGAGTAACAGAAGGACTGTAAAATAAAGGATAATTCCAGGTAAAATCCATGTTTAGTACATAAAATAAATTACATAGTTTAAACATAAATAAATAGTTTAGCAGTTCATTTAGTTAAAAATTAGGTCCCTTCCTGTCCCCACTAAATAAATATTAAACAAACATTTAAAGACTATCCATTGGAAATGAAAATAAATCATGAGCCTGTTCGATGAAGCACCATATTCCAGGCAGACTCTGTGTAGTCCTTGACTAAGCATGTCCAAACCTCTGAACTAGGATAGCAGCTACAGCTGTAAATAAGGTATATATATACATTTATATATTTAAGATCAATTTATACATTTAAAATCAATAAAACACTGAGAACCTGTCTTTTTTTCAGTGTCTGTCTCTAGTTCAGGAATCCTGTGGTTGTTCTTGTCACAAAATTTTTTTTTAAATTCCTGTTTCCTACATGGGAAGTAGTTTTTAAACTTGTCATTCAAAGCCTATAAGCACCTGGGTACATAAATGATGAAGGTGTGAACAAATATTATCTTGCAATATGTAGTTACTTAAAAAAAAAAAAAAAAAAGTAGATAGGCAAAGGCGGAAAGAAAAAGAGCCCTGGGAGCTTTCCTTGACAAAGAGGATATATGCATAAAGCAATTATACAAAAAAATGAAACAAAACAAAACAAAAACGAAAAATGAAAACAAAAAAACAAGAACAGCCAGACGAAATAAGATAAATATAATCTAGGCACCAGAATTAAGACAAAGATCTGCTCCACACAATGGCACTCCCCAAATCTAAATCTGACAAAGGGGACAGTCAAGGGGACAGGGAAAGGGCTAGGATGGGGCAGTCATCATACATGTTAGCACAAATAAAAAAAAGATTAAAATAAATTAATTAAAATAAAATAAAATAAGCCTAGATGACATCTCATTGTTCAACTATTAGAAGTAGATTTTCCATAGCTCAGGGGAAAGAAAGTATTCTTTCCATAGCTGGAAAGGAAAGATATGCTTTTGAAAAGGTTTATTATATATTAATTTAAAATTATGTTAATCTTCTTGGGAAATCAGGATTGCTGTTGCTTCTCATGGTGAGTAATTGCTTAGAGTTACTCATAGTTACCATTTTGTTGCTTTTCATTCCTTCCTCATTTCCATGTTTCTATTTGGAATCATTTCCCTTTAGTACCATTCCCTTTAGTATTTCTTGTAGTGCTGGCCTCCCAGGGCAGAATTCTCAGAATCATTGCCTACAAATATTTTTATTTTACCTCTATTTTTGAAAACACTTTTCACTAAGGAAAGAGTAATTCTAGGTTGGCAGTTTTCTTTTTCAACATTTTAAAGATGCCATTCCATTGTCTGACTTGTGTTAATCCTCCTGAGAAGTCAGTCATTAGCTTTATTATTGATCTTGTGAAGGTTAACATATATATTGTCTCAGGTTTCTCTGTTTTTTATATTTTCCCCCTATCTTTGGTTTGAAACAGTTTTGCTATGATACAGTTGCATGGTTTCTGGTTGGTTTATTTTTCCATTTTATCCATGCTTGGGTTCACAGCTCTTCATGAATCTTTAGTCTGATTACTCTCATCACTTTTGAAGTATTCTCAATCATTTGGTCTTCCAATCTTGCTCTGCTCCATTCACAGTTTCTCCTTCTATTATAAAAATTACATACATAGGAACTTTTCATTGCGTTCATGTGTCTTTTGTGATCTTTTTGTATTTCCCATTCTTTTACCTTCTCTGCTTCAGTCTTTCTTGTCTTTCTAGACATATATCCTTTTGTCAGATGTGCCAATCTGCTGTTAAACACATCTATTGCATTTTTATTTTAAATGATATGTTTAGTTCTACAATTTCCTTTTGTGGATTTCAGATCACTGGTTAAACTGCCTGTCTCACCCTCTATTATCTTGAACATATTACCATAAATTTAAAGTCTTAGTTTCCTGTTGCAAGAGCCTGCATTAACCACAGGGGTAATTGCTATTGTTTTATCTTTTTCTCTTGGACGTGTTTCTTGGTACACTTGGTAAGTTTTTTGAAATACAGTCATTGTGCATGAAAATTGTGAGAGGCTCTGGATGACGATATGTACCTCCAGAGACTCTTACCCTCATTCTCTGGCAGCCAGCCAGAGTGCTGACAGACTGTCTCAATCTAGGTGACTTGAGGCTGTTTTTCAGACACTGTAAGGTTTGAACTCTATCTCCTAGCATGTAAAACAACCACCCCCCTCCCCAGAGGTTCCTTACTGAAAGCCTTTGATGTTTAACAAGGTTTTTCCATTTGGGATATTCATTACTCCAATTTTTGTCTCCCCAACAAAGAAGTGAGACTACTGAAATCTTTGCTTGATTTTTATTTTTTGCTTAATTTTGGATCTCTTGCCCTGTGTAGCTTACAAATCAACAAATACCTGCAGGAGAAATAGCCCGCTTCTCTTTTACCACTTCTAAATCACTTCGTTGTACCCCATTTATCTCCAGAATCTTGGACCCTCAAGTCCTCGCCTCCCTCACAGGTCTATATATCTACTTTTGTATCCTAAACCCCATGGGATTGCTGAAAGTCCTGCTGGCTTTGCTGCCCCTTAGCATTTTCCCTAAGCCTTTCACTCTACCAAGCTTAAAAATTGGCACACAGACCAAGAGTATCACCACATGCAGCATGTTGGGCTCAAGTCAATAAGCCTTTCATCTCTAAAGATCTTGGGCCAAGTCCTGGATTCTGAGAAGCTCTGCAGCACCCTCAAAAAGGTTGTGGTTTGGATATACGTGTGTGCATTGTATTCATTTCCTGATTTTTCTCAATGGGGTAATCATCTGCTACAAGTTCCTCCATCATAGCCAAAAGCTGACGCCCCAAATTACTTGTACCACAGATCAGAAACAAGAGAGAAAGTGGATGGCTACCCCAAAACTGTGAAAAGGAAAGAGAGGTGTAAATATGGTAGCAATTTCCAGTCAGACCCCTTACCCAGTGGTGAAGGTTATCATCTCTGATGCTGTCACATTGTGCCATATCAGCTACTTGATTGATGGGTTGAGCCTGTCAATTAGTTGGGTATTTCTGATTTAGATATCTGTCTGCCTAAACATCCTGAACAAGAAAATCTCTTGAACTCCCTTCCAGCTTCGCAATGTGTTAACTAATTGATGGTTATTTAATGAACATTAGTAGTTTATTCACACGCCATATGCTAACAATTTAAAATCCTTGTTGATCAAACCATGTAACAGTAAAGTCAAGAGAAAAATCCCACCTGCCTTCTTGACTCCTAATACTTTATTCATACAATAGGAAGTTGTCTCTAAGTGACATGTCATGAGGGTGTTTATTTATTGTTTTCATGAAAGCAACTTTATTTTCAAATAAGTGGGCATAGAAGAGCTACATTTTAAAAAGACAAGTTTGCTTCCATTTTGCAATTTTGTGACAGAAGTATATAATGCTTTCCTCAAATTCAGAATTGTTTCATGCATTCAACACTTTGAAAACAAATTCCAGTAAGTAATGTGTTACTCTTTGGTAACCTAAAGCATACAATCACCTACTCAATGGAATGGTTAATGGAACTATAACCATGGAAGTGAAATTATTTTTGTGAAAATATGAAATTCCTAATAAGTTCTATCACTGCTCAAGGGCATGTAACCTACGAAACTACCCAGAGCTCCTCCCTTTCCCTTCGACTAGCGCGTGCTGGCAGAGGTATCTAACTGGGATAATTTCTTAGTTTCTTGATACCATACGTTGTTGGATTTTCCTATAATTTTTATTTAATGTTTATAGAAGTAGAAAGTGCCCATCTAAGTAAGTTTTAAGAGGAGATGTAAATCAGCTGTTGGTGTTTTAAGCTTGGTTAAGACATCTTCCCCTGCCTTCTTCTGTGAAAGTCAGAGTCGTATGTTTGTTTCCTCAGGTAATAGAATGATGCTCTCTAGCCAACTGCTTACCCCCCAGCCCCGAAATTGCTCCTGCTTTGGCTTTATTTTTCAACAAAGAGAAAGTGTTTCTCCTGCCTCTTTGTACTCACTAAGTACACAACATTTCTCAATTATCAAAATCTCTACCCTAATTTGTGACTAAACACATAGAACTGTTAAAGCTGTTGATGAAAATTCATTAATAATCAAGTTAAGAGGAAAAAATGGATTTTATTAGAGCCAAATTAAGGATTATAAACTGGAAGACAGATCCTCAGAAAGCCGAAGAAACGAAAGTCGAAGGCACAGTCATATACATTTTCAAGACAAAAGATGTACATCAAAATGACATTGATATTTTACATAAAGTTCACCAAGCATACACAGTCCAGGTAAGGAAGTACAAAGCAAGCAGCAAGTCACCATGACCCCCTACAGAGTTGTGAAAGAATGCTATTCTTCTGAGAAGCTACATTGCTAGCGTCAGAAAAGAGCGGGGGAAAGATGATCTTTACAGTTGGGCAGTCACTCCTATCTTTGAGGAGCTCTGGTTAACGTGTAGTGCAAATGCACACTGCACGTTAGGGATGGAGAGAGGAGGCCCAAACAAACACACAGAGATAATTTTATGTTTAAATTTTCTTGTCTTGCCTTAAAATATAAATTTTATTTCATCAAGTCAAAAATTCATCATAACCACTACACACCTCCTGGAATGGCCAAATTCTGGAACATTGACAATATGAAATGCTGGGGAGGATGTGAAGCCACAGGAACGCTCATACTTTGCTTGTGGGAATGCACAATGGCGCAGCTATCTTGGAAGACAGTTTGGCAGTTTCTTTCAAAACGAAACACACTTTTACCAAACAGTCCAGCAATTGCACTCCTTTGTACTTCGGCGTTTCAAAGGAGTTGAAAACTTAAGTCCATGTAAAAACTACACACAGAAGTTTATAGCAGCTCTTTTCATAATTGCCAAAACTTGGAAGCAACCAACCTATCCTTCAGTAGGTGAATGGATAAATAAACTGTGGTACATACAGGCAATGGAATATTCAGCGCTAAAAAGAAATGAATTATCAAGCCACGAAAGGACATGGAGGAACCTTAAATACATATTACTAAGTGAAAGAAGCCAATCTGAAAAGGCTACATATTGTATGATTCCAATTATATGACATTCTGGAAAAGGCAAAACTATGGAGACAGTAAAAAGACCAGTGGTTTCCAGGGGTGCTGGAGGCAGGGGGAAGATGAATAGGCAGAACACAGAGGAGTTTTAGAGCAGTGAGAATAATTTGGATAATATTATACTGATGGATATATGTCATTATACATTTGTCCAAACCCATAGAATATACAAAAACAAGAGTGAACCTTAAGGTAAACTATGGACTTTGACTGGTTATATGTATCAGTATAGGTTCATCCTTGGTAAAAAAAAACAATGCATCATTCTAGTGGTGTTGATAATGGGGGCACTATGCATGTGTGGTGTCAGCAGGTATACGGTAAATCCTTCCTCTGGATTTTGTTGTAAACCTAAAACTGCTTTAGAAAAATAAAGTCTTTAAAAGAAGTTCATTGTACCAAAATAAAATAAAATAAAATACCTAGGAATAAACCTGACCAAGGAGGTGAAAGACTTATATGCTGAAAACTATAAAACATCAATAAAGGAAATAAAAAAGGGTTCAAAGAAATGGAAAGGAAAATCCCACAAGGACTCAGAGGCAAAAAATATACAAATCAATTTTCACTGCAAAGTAAATGAGCTGTTACAGTGGAGGATTACTGGACTGGATGTCAATATTATGACATAGTATGAGTGTGTTTCGTGTTTGGTAATGGCAATCATTGTTGCTTTTGTTGTGGTCATCCATTTACAATGCTTGGTGTCAGTTTATTTATCTCTTGTAAAAATAAAATACAGTGTGTGTGTGTGTGTGTGTGTGTGTGTGTGTGTGTGAGTTGTGGAAAAAAAAACGAAACTTTAAAAAAAAAGAAATGGAAAGGTATCCCATGCTCTTGGATTGGAAGAATTAATATTGTTAAAATGGCAATACTACCCAGAGCAATCTACCAATTTAATGTGATCCCTATCAAATTATCCATGGCATTTTTCACAGACTAGAATAGTCCAAAAATTTATGGAGAATCATAAAAGACCCAGAATTGCTAGAGAAATCCTGAAATAAAAAACAAAGCAGGAGGCATAACTCTCCCAGACTTCAGACAATACTACAAAGCTACAGTAATCAAAACAGTGTGGTATTGGTACAAAAACAGGCATACAGATCAAAGGAACAGAATAGAGAGCCCAGAAATAAACCCACCCACTTACAACCAATTAATCTTCAACAAAGGAGGCAAGAATATAAAATGGGAAAAAGACAGTCTCTTCAGCAAGTAGTGCTGGGAAAGTTGGACAGCAGCATGTAAATCAATAACGTTAGAACACACCCTCACACCATGCACAAAAATAAACTCAAAATGGCTTAAAGACTTAAACATAAGACATGACACCATAAAACTCCTAGAAGAGAGCATAGGCAAAACATTCTTTGACATAAATTGTACCAATGTTTTCTTAGGTCAGCCTCCCAAGGCAATAGAAATAAAAACAAAAATAATATGGGACCTAATCAAACTTACAAGCTTTTGCACAGCAAAGGAAACCATAAAAAAATGAAAAGACAACCTACAGGATGGGAGAAAATATCTGCAAATTATGTGACAGACAAAAGCTTAATCTCCCAAACAAAAAAACAGCTCATACAACTCAATTAAAAAAAAAAAAAAAACCAAACAACCCAATCGAAAAATGGGCAGAAGACCTTAAAAGACATTTCTCCAAAGAAGACATACAGATGGCCAACAGGCACATGAAAAGATGTTCAATATCACTAATTATTAGAGAAATGCAAATCAGAACTACAATGATGTACCACCTCACATTGGTGAGAATGGCCATCATTAAAAAGTCTACAAATAACAAATGCTGGAGAGGGTATGGAGAAAAGGGAACCCTCCTACACTGTTGGTGGGAACGTAAGTTGGTACAGCCACTATGGAAAACAGTATGGAGGTTCCTCAGAAAACTAAAAATACAATTATCATCTAGCAATCCCACTCCTGGGAATATACCTGGACAAAACTATGATTCAAAAAGATACATGCACCCCTATGTTCATAGCAGCATTGTCCACAATAGCCAAAGCATGGAAACAACCTAAATATTCATCAACAGACGAATGGATAAAGAAGATATGGTACGCATATACAATGGAATACTACTCGGCCATAAAAAAGAATAAAATAATGCCATTTGCAGCAACGTGGATGCAACTAGAGATTATCATACTAAGTGAAGTCAGAAAGAGAAAGACAAATACCATATAATATCACTTATATGTGGCATCTAAAATATGGCACAAATTAACCTATCTACAAAACAGAAACAGACTCATAGAGAACAGACTTGTGGTTGCCAAGGGGGAGTGGGGGAGGGAGAGGGAGGGACTCGGAGTTTGGGGTTGGCAGATGCGAACTATTATATTTAGAATGGATAAACAACAAGGTCCTATTGTATAGCACAGGGAACTATATTCAATATCCTGTGATAAACCATAATGGAAAAGAATATTTAAAAAAAGAATATATATGTGCATAACTGAGACTCTTTGCTATACAGCACAGATTGACACAACATTGTAAATCAAATATACTTCAATTAAAAAAAAAAGAAAAAACTGTACTAGCCTTCTAACTGGTACACTACTAAGCTTTTATATTTCTAATCTTACCTTGTACCATTGTCAATTAATATTTTAACACATTGATTTTGTTTTTCATTTTTGAGCAATGAGATCTGTTAGATAAAAATTAATTATCCCTCCTAGAAGTGTGAGAAAAAAATAATATAGTAAATATCTTTACAAATATATAGCTGAGATCATAGGAATGTAATGGAAAGATCCCCAAAAACCTAAAATGAAGAGCTAACTGCAACCATAGTGATAACCAGTGAGCTGAGGTTGCAGGTATCTTTGGGAGTTTGATTAGTCATAGTAATGTCTTTGAGCTTTATAAGCCCACGCCAGAGTTAGAAACAAGACAAAGGGTCCACTCAAGACAGAGAGTTAGAAAACAGATTCCAAATAAAGCTGAGAGTCCTCTCCTCCTAAAAGGTTTTATCCTCGGAAAAAGAAGGGATGAGAGGAAGCTCAACCACCATTAAAAGGAGATAACAGGGAAATCTGTCTCAGCAAGGGTGGAAGAGAAAGCCTCCCGAACATCTTATAACCAGAGTGCTGTACTTCATGCAGTTTTGAGAGTCAAATGTAAACCATCTGCAAACCAAGAAACTGACATAAAAACTTGCTACCATTCTAAATAGAGTATTCATCAAAGATCTCATTGAATGGCACTTAAATAAAGACTTGAAAGAAGTGAAGAATGAAGCCATGTGATATGTGGAGAAAGTATGTTAAAGGTGGAGAGAACCAAGAACTCAATAATCTGAGTGAGCCTAGAGCCTGCAGTGACTCAGGACTGGGCCATGATCCTCAGACCTCTAAACAAGTGCTCCCATCCCATGTCACAGCTGTTGCCTCACTTTTGGCTCTTGGACATATAACAAGTCACTGGTCCATGGAACGGCAATACTGGGGAGCCAAAGAGAACATGAAAGTTGGTGACACCAGGCCCACAGGCAAAGCAGACCTGGGACATCAGACATCAGGTTTGGGCTGAGTATTATCAAGACAAGACTGCTCAGCAGGGCAATGCTTTCTCAAAGAGCAAGGCCTTTGAGACTTGGGACTTCCCCAGTGGCACAGTGATTAAGAAGCTACCTGCCAATGCAGGGGACACAGGTTCGATCACTGGTCTGGGAAGATCCCACGTGCCGTGGAGCAACTAAGCCCGTGTGCCACAACTGCTGAGCCCACGTGCCACAACTACTGAAGCCTGCACCCCTAGAGCCCATGCTCCACAACAAGAGAAGCCACCACAATGAGAACCCTGCACACCGCAACAAAGAGTAGACCCCGCTTGCCGCAACTAGAGAAAGCCCTTGCACAGCAACAAAGACGCAACGCAGCCAAAAATAAATAAATAAAAATAAACTTATTTAAAAAAAAAAAAGAGCAAGACCCACTTGAGAATTGACTTGAGCCTTTCGGCTAAGCCAGGTGTTATATTCAGAGACACGAAACAGAATGAGGTGTTCTAACATACGTCTCTTAGGAGTTGAAGATTGAAAATATAGAGACAATGGCAAAAGATAATGTTTGAATGACTGAGAACTTCCCAAAATTGTTTAAAGATATAAAACCATAGGTTCAGGAAGATCAACATGTTAAAAACTGAATAAATGATCATGAAGTCAAACCTAGATATGTAGTTTAAACAGCAGAGCACCAAATACATAGAGAAAAATCTTAAATGATAATAATTTCAAGCAGTCATTCACCTTGCTTTAAAACTAACAAACAATTGTCATTACTTAATGGTAAAAACCAAACACTCAATCCTGAAGTGCGTGATTTTTCTCAACCTGCATCAATCTTCTCTATCTGAACTTATTTTTTTGCCATGCCCAACAAGTACATCTACTTCATAGGCCTTTGTATGTCATGTGTATTCTGAACTTCGTCTTCCCATTTGTCTACTTCCAGAGTGCCTGTTCTCTGCCATCATCACTGAAAGTCTTACCCAGGGTATAAAACACAAGGTAGTCTCACATCCACTGTGAGACTTCTTGATCCTGCCAGCCCACATCTATGCCACTCACTGTGTCAAACAATCACATAATGCCTGACACTGCTCCTATTTATGGATGTGTATCTCCTTGCTCAGTTGCACTATTGTCCCTTAAAGGATACGTACAACAACAATGGTTTAAAGCTGTAGTTCTTTACCTCTTGGATCTCACAGATTCATAAACTTTGGGGTGAATATAGCATTCCCAATTCTTCCTTTTGCTGAGAATACATTAAAAGCCGTCATCTACTATCTATGTCATTTCATAAGAGAAAGGACATTTTAACAATGAAAGTATATTAAGGACATAATCTCATGTAAATTTAATAAATTTACCTTAATATGAAGTCCACTATATTGTTCTAATTTTTCTCCCTTTACTAAAAATAACTAATAAAATCTTGATCAACAGCAGCCCCAACTGCTTCTAGACTAACATTTAGAAATCACTGCTCTACGATTACTTGATTCCCCGCCTTCCTGCCTCCAGATTATGGCAGAGAAAAGATAAATAAATATTTGAATGATCAGATTAAGTGACCAAATTTGAATTATTTCTTCACATTTTCTTATTCTCATCATGGTCTCCGTTTTCACCCACCATCCCCAGTCAGACCACTGAGTTTTTTTGAGAAAAGTTACCAACGCAAAAAGAACTTTTTCTCAGAATTTTGAACTGAAGTCTGTCTGCGCGTCCTTGTAGCAGAAGCAGTTTTTACTTGTGATTCTACTACGTGTATTTAAAGGTGAATATCAAAGTCTACTTTTAGTTTCCCTTTATTATCTCTTATGTTGACCATTATTTCTTACTTTTTCTTTTTTATTGTAACTCTAAATTTATTTGTTATCTTCTAGCACTCTCTTTTCTCTAAGTTGTCCTGGTTTTTACTTCTGTGCTTTTCTCAGCCATACTTAGATGCTTACAAAACTTTAATCACGTATTTCTACCCACCGTTCGTCTCATTTACAAAAACATTTTCCTCTGTGCACTTAAAATGCATTATTTTTACGAAGTTAATTTTTTTTTTTTTTTTTTTTGCGGTACGCGGCCCTCTCACTGTTGTGGCCTCTCCTGTTGCGGAGCACAGGCTCCAGACGCGCAGGCTCAGCGGCCATGGCTCACGGGCCCAGCCGCCCCGCGGCATGTGGGATCTTCCCGGATCGGGGCACGAACCCGTGTCCCCTGCATCGGCAGGCGGACTCTCAACCACTGCGCCACCAGGGAAGCCCTTAAGTTATTTTTTTTTTATTATTAAAGCAATACAATTAATTGTAGAATATTTTAACATATATTTTAAATGAAAGAAAATCATTCACAAATCTTACTCCCAAAGATAACAATTGTTAACATTTTGATATAGTCCCTATATTCCCTTAGAGTCTTTTGCTGGGTGTTAACACTCTACCCTTTCAGTAGAAAAAGGATTATATATATATGATAATTAACAAAAGAATATTTAGAGGTCCTGGATAGAAAATAATACAAAGAGAGAATGTATTCGCCTATAATATCTACCACTATCAGTCTGTTGCCACCATTAGAAAATTAGATAATACATCAAATCATGCTATATGAATTTTGAAGATGAATAAATATATGGTCTAAGGTCCTTGACAATGACCATTTCCTTAATCTATACAACTCTGCTTTTGAAGACAGCAAAAGAAATACTTGTGGCTTAACAAGTAACCTAGCAGTGTCCCCATCATGAAAATAATTATCTATTGTTATTAAGTGCTATACCAAGATATCACAAATTATTGATTTCAGAGGTTGTCGTATAGTTGACAAGATAATTTGCATGCCTTCTTAGAAAATCTTCTGCCTCCCAGAGGGCTTCTGTGGGGATCATGTAACCCATCTACCCATTCCCCTTCAACATATGTATCACACATACATCTCACCAGCTACTGCTAATGGGCCAGTCATTAGCACCAGAACTCAAAGTTGGCCAGTACGTAAAGTGGCTTTCTTGGTTTTGTTTTTTGTCTTTTCCTGGAAATTGGACTCAAAGAATGAGTCACATTGGGAGTGGAGGCCAAGTAGTCATGTAGACTTAAGGGCAGAGGTCTCTTCTTAGGGTTTCAATATTGGACTACATGCAGAAACAAGCAATGACAAAAGAGTAGTGTAGCCTTAGAAAGAGAAATATCTTCCTTTTTCTAGATCTGATGACTTTCTGTTAGTAGGCCCAGTCTCCTGTCTATGAAGTCTACCTCTTTTCCCTGTATTGAATTGCTATGCTTTGAATAACATTCACTTCTTTTTTGTTGTTGAGCTATTTTCAGTGTGTTTTTGTTCCTTGCAAGTAATGACTGAATGACAAGGTAGGAAAAGGGATAAGAGATTCTGTCTGGTTTGTAGAAAGATGAATGGAGCTTCAAGAAAACATCTCAAGGAATTGGCAGAGGGCAGGGGTGTGGGGAGGGGGGAGACAAAAATGGAAAAGAAACAGAACTGAAGGGAAGGAAACCCTCCCTACACAGATAAGCTTTGCCCCGGACTGATAAGTTCAATAAGGAAATATCTGCATGTCTTTTTTCTCTTTTTTTTGTTTTTTTGTTTTTTTATGCAAGCAGTTAGTTTGAGTTCTGAGGACAAAGTACCAAACTCTGTTTCCCTGCTGTGGGCGGCATCTCAAATCTCAGTTCAGTTCTTTCAGCCTTAGCTGAACTGCCAGAGATTTGGGCAGAGTTATACACAGAATCTGGGGTTCCCTCTTTCTAGCTTTCTCCTTTTCTGGTATTTTTCCTTCTCATATTCCAGTGGCTGTAGTTGCCCACTGAACCCTGTCTTCTGGTTCTTCATACAACTAAAATTGTGGGTTTTCCATCAGTTTTAGCTATCCCTGGAGGTGGAGGCTAAATGTTTTATAAACAGGAAACTCACAAGATTTCTTGCCCTTCTTCCAAGTATCATCTCTCCTCCAATTTCTACCTGTTTCTGTTTACTCTTCAGTGCCATCAAGTAGTTGTTTTATATATATTTTTCAAGAGTTGATAGTTTTCATCAATCCCAAGAGGGCTAGTCTGATAAGAGCTACTTGGCCCAGTGGAAGCAGAATGCTACTGCAAGTCTTTTTATAGTCTAACTTTTTCAGCATTGACTCTTTCTCTTTGTTTTAACCTCTCTGTCAGATGAAGTACCCCTTTGAGTAATCATTTTCATGACAAACTTATATATATATATATATATATATATATATATAGAGAGAGAGAGAGAGAGAGAGAGAGAGAGAGGGAGAGAGAGAGAGCGCGAGCCTTTTCTTAATCTATGTATGCGGGAAAGTGATACTCTCTTCCCTTCCTACACATAAAGCAACTTGGCTAGTTAAATATGAGTGTCACAGCTAGCATGGAGTACTGCAGAGAATATTGGAGAGCTAGGCAATGGGACTGGAGAAATTCCTATTTGATTCTAACAAAGCCATACAACATGAAAGCAATAAATTCAAGCTATAAACAGGGAAAACAGAACTGACTAGCACATTTTAAGACTATGGCCAAGGAAACTCCACATATCCTTTGGCTGCTCTAGATAGATCATCTCCCTATAAAGAATGAGAAAAACTAGCAAAAAATAAAACCTGAAGTGAAACCTTTATTAATCAAGACTTAGAAAAGAACAAACAAACAACCAAAAACTAATACAGGAAAATAATTTAATAAAGGGATTGTTTTACCAAAGTGTGGGCAGGGTGTAGAAATACAAGGAAGGATGGTGCAGATCCCCAAGGTTAGCAAACACAGGGAGCCATTTCTACCCCAAGTCTGAAGGGGCAAAGTCAGGGAACAGATCTTGGAATCTAGAGAGGAAGCTACAAGGACAGGGTCCCCCACAGGTGCTATGCCAAGTGTCAACAGCCTGGAAGGAATGAAGATAGAGAACTAAATATTTCAATCTCATTCTCTTTCTGTCCTCCAATCTCCTGCAGGTGCTCCCACTGGTTGGACTCAACTGGAAGCCAGAAGATTCTCCCGTCTATTGATGGAGTCCATAAATATTAGCTTCACAGTGAGTGCCCAGAGGGTGAAGGAGGGTGGAGGGTGGATTTAGAGGTTTAACTAGAAGAAAATCCTAGTGTAGAACTTATGAAAAATTTACTGTAGTTGAAGGGGGTAAGAACTTCATCCTAAAGCAAAAATGAAGTGAAGACATCTGAAAAGTATATGAACTACATGAAACTATATGAACTAGCATAGTTTTCTAAAAATAGGTTTGGTGTTCTCAGTAGGATATGAAAAGAGGCGATCTCTATGAAACAGATGCAGAAGGCTTAAAGGAGAGAACAGATTAAGATCTGAGTAAAACTGGATAAAATAATGATTTCTTTTTTAAAAAAATAAAGATACAGAAGCAAAAGCAGTAATAAGAAATATTGATACATTAGAAAATCAAATGAGTTCTAGTCAATACAGAAAACTCAACTGAAGTAGAAAACTTCCAATATAGAAATTATATATTAACATTATATTGATAAATATAACCAATAAAATTTAAATTCAAACCCAAGCTTAAAAGTAAAAATGAGCAATCCCTGATGCCAGAAAATAAGAGGAAACTTAAACAAAGAGTGACTGAGAACTAAAGTGCCCCATAGAGTATCTGGATTGAACATCTGTCTAAATGACTGGATTTTTAACACAGCTTCACCAAGATGCTTGTGGTGGCCATGGTCTTGGTGTCTGAGAGATGGAACTGAGCTTCCTAAGTAAAGAGAAGAATCTGCATGAGTTGTCTTATCTATGCTAAAGGACCAGAGAGGATATCCAGTGGCCTTAGGATATGGCAGAGGTCATCTAATCTCCATGGATCACTGGAAGAATAATTATAACCTGAAAGAAAGAGAAAACATGAACTTGTGGATGTGATTTCTGAATATGCACATTTACTCAGTGCAGAGGGAAGCACAGAGCCAAGGTACTTGCTTAATAACTGAAAGGACATTCCCACAACTTAGGTCACTCAGTCCTCCAAAAGAAAAATAACTCCCACTGACAAGGAGCCCATCTGTAGAAATTTCAGCATACATAAAGGAAATAGATTGGCAAAATTAGAAATGGCAGCTATGAACATGAGAAAATTCATCTCTCATCAATCCCTTTAGACAACTCTAAAAGAGATATTATAAAATAGATTTGAAATATTCAGAGATGAAAATAATATAACCAAAATTCAAGAAGAAACTTTGTGGGGAAAATAGAGGAGTCAGATAAAAAGAATAAAATGTAAATTATAGAATTAAATAATGTAGTTTATTAACATTAAAAACTCAGATTTGTAAGCAGTTATGTTGGACAATATTAAAGAGAAAATTGATAAAATGATAGATAAATATAAAGAAATCACTGAGACTGAAACACAGACAGATAAAGGGATGGAATCGTGAAAGTTGAGATACAAACAAAGAATGAGATATTCCAGCTTATTTCTACTACAGTTCTAGGAGAGAATCCAGAAAATGAGAGGAAAGCCATATTTGAAGAGATGGTGTTGGAGAATTGTCCAGAGTTGAAGAAAGCGTGAATATTCAGATTAAAAACACTTCTCAAATCCTAAGTAGGCTAATTTAAAAACAAACCCACATATAGAATAACATATCATAAGGAAACTACAGAACATCAAAGATGATGAGAAAATAATAAAAACTTAGAGAATACAAATCACTTCCAAGTAATGATCAGCAGACTTCTCATGAGCAATGATACATGCCAAACCCAAATGGAGTAATATCTCCAAATTGCTGAGGAAAAGTAACATCATCCTTCTAACCCAATCTCAACTGTCATTTAAAAATAAGGATAAAATAAACGCATTTTCAGATACAAACCCAGTAAGAGACTTTATACTTACAGAAAGTACCATTTCAGAAGAAAGTACTTTACCAGAAAGGAAATTAAATCTACAAGGAAGGAGTTCAAACACAGTATTTTAAGGTCCCCATCTTCTCTGGGCAGAAGATACAGTGTGATATTAAGCTTTTTAAAACTTATGTGCACATAACGATTTACAGATAACCTTTAAAACAGTGGTTCTCAAATGGGAGTGAGTTTTCCCCTATGGGATATTTGGCAATGGCTGGAGACATTTTTGGTTGCCATAACTCTAGGAGAGAGTAGAGGTTAGGCATGCTGTTAAGAAGCATCCTACAATGCACAGAACAGGCTCTCACAGCAAAGAATTATCCAGCCCAAAAAGTCATCTGTACTGTTGCTGAGAAACTCTGACTCAAATGAATAGAACAGAAAGTATAACTTTGAAACCAGTAGCAGAAAAAGCAAAATAAGGATGTTATGTAAAGAAGGAATGAGATCAAAGAAGTGAAGGACTTACATGATAAAGAAATAAAATGATAGAAATGTAATCATTATGAATACAAGCAAAATAAACTTATTTAAAAGGCAGATATTCTCAACTTGAATAAAAAGAAAGAAAATTCAGCTATTTACAAATTCATGTTTAGAACGTAACGGCATAGGAAGTTTTAAAATGGAAGAATGGAAAATGATACTAACCAAGAGAAAGATAATATAGCAAAAGTAGGGACTTCCCTGGTGGCACAGTGGTTAAGAATCCATCTGCCAATGCAGGGGACATGGGTTCAATCCCTGGTCTGGGAAGATCCCACATGCTACAGAGCAACTTAGCCTGTAAGCCACAACTACTGAGCCCACGTGCGACAACTACTGAAGCCCATGCACTCTAGGGCCCGTGTGCCGCAACTACTGAGCCCACGTGCTACAACTACTGAAACCTGTGCTCTGCAACAAGAGAAGCCACTGCAGTGAGAAGCCCACACACTGCAACATAGAGTAGCCCCCCAAAATAAATAATAAAAAAATATATATAGCAAAAGTAGTACCATTAAAGCAAATAGAATTCAGTGTTAAAAGCAGTATTATGTATAAATATGTACATTACTTGATAATATAACAATTGTGGACCTATGTGCAACTACCAATATAAACCCAATATATAAAGAAAAAAGTATCAAATAGTTTTCACAAGAACTGATAAATTTAGCAGATAAAAAGAGTAAAACTGGGGATAATATACTTAAAAATTTTGACCATCTATAAAGAGAAAAGGATGAAACTAAGGCTATCTCCTAGCTATATTGATATAACAGCAATATTAAATATTTATAAACATGCATGTCCCTCGGCTACATAGGAAAGATTAGTGTCTTTCTGCTTTGCAACTAACAAGATTTTCCACTTTTGTCTGAGCATAAGAACACTGCCTAGAGCCAAAACTTAAACCTAGGATGTGTGTGTGTGTATGTGTTTTAACTCCAAATACTGTAGTTTTTCCATTCTATTATATGGTCTATATTAGAAAGGCACACAAATTTATCACTTTAAAGGTTTTTGTAAGATCTCTATGTTTCTGTAAAACGAATGATTAAAATTTTCAGCCCAGTTTTCTGAGACTTAAACAATGTATTCAAATAAATGCTGTAGGCTGTATAACTAATCCCCCCCTCTCTCTAACACTCCTCAAAAACTGTAATACTTGCCCACTTAATTATAAAGAAACTTTGAGGAAAAGGGAATTACCACTTATAGACATTGTATAAAGTTGATTGTGGTCGGGAAATTTACTCTGGAATCCTAAGTAAATCAACACTCAATTGCTTCCTGAGGGAACTGGAAAGTTCCAGAAACCATTCTTATGCTTTTCCCAATTTCGTATGTCCTCAGATAATGAGAATTTAAAAGTTATGCCAAAGTTCTGTCAGGGTTAAGTACACATTTTACATGATTTATATATGACTGTAAGACTATGTTGATATGCCCACAAACATTTTATAGCTGATGTCAGCATTCACTCAAGCAACACGGTAAGCTATTAAAAACGCATGTGGCATGGACTTATATATACTACCAAATGTAAAATAGATAGCTAGTGAAAAGCAGCCACATAGCACAGGGAGATCAGCTCAGTGCTTTGTGACCACCTAGAGGGGTGGGACAGTGAGGATGGGAGGGAGACACAAGAGGGAGGAGATATGGGGATATATGTATATGTATAGCTGGTTCACTTTGTTATAAAGCAGAAACTAACACACAATTGTAAAGCAATTATACTCCAATAAAGATGTTAAAAAAAAACGCATGTGAAACAAAATTATTGAAATGTAAGTTTCATGTGAGGTGATAAAAGCAGACTAAACTTTAAATAAAAACTGTATAAAACTTTCATGCAAGAAAAAAGAATCATTCTGAAAAAATTATTTTCCAAATCGTTTATTTATAATAGCAAACTTCAGTGAAACTGGAAGTTATAGAAGAGGGAAATGGTACAAAATACAGCAAAAAGTAAAAGAAAATATAATAGTGTATAGTATTCTTCCTTTATCATTTGTATGATTGTTTAAAGCACTGTATATATGTCTGGGCCTGAAGGACAGAAAAGCATATTGAGGACTTCCTTGGTGGTCTGATGGTTAAGAATCCACCTTCCAATGCAGGGGACGTGGGTTCGACCCCTGGTCAGGGAACTAAGATCCCACATGCCATGGAGCAACTGAGCCCTGTGCTCCACAGTGGGATCTCCCACATGCCACAGCCAAAAATAAAATAAAATATTTTTTTTAAAAAACCATACTATTTTTACTAGTGTTATTTACTGATACATCAACACTACCTCCTCAAACTGCAACCACAGCATTAGAACAATGTTCACTATGAACTGAGGTAAGGGAGGGCTTCTAACAGCAAATACATGTTTAAATTGTGATGGTTAGATCCAACTGAAAGAGAAATTCTTTGATCTGTACTAGAAACTATAACCCTAAAAAGCAAACAAACAAAAACTACACAAAGGAGTAAGAAGACAGGAGAAAATGCTAAAAAACTGTACGGAAATAATATTTCAGATCTTCCCAAGCAATGTAGTATTTAAAACAATACTGACTCTATGTTCATATGATTTCAATATCATTGGCTCATCCTTAGTTATGTTGTAAGAAGCCTTATGAATTACCAAAAGTCCTCATGTACTATGTTCTGCTATTAAAATTATTTCACTTTCTACTTAAATTTCTTCAATACAATGGTAATATGTATTTTATATGTATTTCTGAACAATTGACATTCTCAAGGGATGTATGTCAATACCTTGATGAATTCCTCACATTTTAAAAACACAAAAGTATGTTATAACTGATGTGTTCCTTTATTAGCACTTTGTCTTTCCCCTGCATATCTAACACTAAAAATTAACTACATTTTTATTAGCATCTTATCAATGGCTATTTTTCAGAAAAAAAATGTTTATATCATGTAGGATAATGTAAAGAATAGGGAATGACAAGTAAAGCATAAAACTGTGTTGTGATTGTTCCCCGGTTAGCTAAACAGCTGGCTAACAAACACCAGAATTACAGTGTGCCAATAAAATCTATGAATTGGCAAAATTATAAATTCCTACATGCCCTGGAATTCTTAAGTCCTAGTGGAAACTGTGAACGTTGAATCTGCTAATATCAATTTTGTGTGTGTGTATATCATGGGTTGGCAAATGCTTTTTGTAAATGGCCAAATAGTAAATATCATAGGTTTATTCATATACACACAAATATATGTACACTGCAATATGTATACATATGTATACTACATATATATACACAAGTATAATATATATTTATTGGTTTATCTTTCAATTTCCAAATATTTCAAAATTCTATTTTCTCATGGCATAGTATTTTAAGTTAAACGTTGTATTTTGAGATAATTGTAGATTCACATGCAGTTGTAAAAAAATAATTTGGAGTGTTCCCTGTACCATTTACTCAGTTTTATCCAGTGGTAATATCATGCAAAACTATAGTACAACACCACAACCAGAATACTGACATTGATAGAATCAAGATATAGAACATTTCTATCCCCAAAATCTCCTTCATATTTCACTTTGAAAGCTGAACATACTTCCCTCTCACCCACAACACCTGCTTAATCTCTGGTGAGCGCTAATCTGTTCTCCATTTCCATGGTCTTGTTATTTCAAGAATCTTATATAAATGGAATTATATACCACGTAAACTTTTGGGATTTGCTTTTCTAATTCACCATAATTTTCTGGAGATCGCCATACAGGTTATTGCATGCATCAATAGTTTATTACATTTTATTGTTGAGCAATATTCCATGGTATGGATGTATGGCTGTTTGTTTAATCATCCAACGAAAGACATATGGGTTGTTTCCTTTTGGGGGCTATAAATATTCATGTTTAGGTTTTTATGTAAATATAAACCACAATTTCTCTATGATAAATACCCATGAGTGTAACTGCTGGATCAAAAATTGCAAGTTTAATTTTTAAGAAACTGCCAAAATATTTCCAGAATGACTGTAACATTTTACAATCCGACCAACAATATATGAGTGACCCAGGTTTCCCATATCCTCACCAGCATTTGGTGATGTTATTACTTTTTATTTTAACCATTCTGTTAGGTGTGTGGTGCTACTTCATTGGCTAATGATGTTGAATATCTTTTTATGTGCTTATTTGGCATCTGTATGTTCTCTACAGTCTAATGTCTGTTCATGCCTTTGCTCATTTTCTATTGGATTGTATCTATTTTTACAGTTAAGTTTTTTTTCTTTTTTTAATACCTTTATTGGAGTATAATTGCTTTAAATGTTGTGTTAGTTTCTGCTGTATAACAAAGTAAAACAGCTATAAGTATACATATATCCCCATATCCCCTCCCTCTTGAGCCTCCCTCCCACCCTCCATAGCCCACCCCTCTAGGTCGTCACAAAGGATCGAGCTGATCTCCCTGTGCTATGCAGCAGCTTCCCACTAGCCATCCATTTTACATTTGGTAGTGTATATATGTCAATGCTACTCTCTCACTACGTCCCAGTTTCCCCTTCCCCTCCATGTCCTCAAGGCCATTCTCTACATCTGCGTCTTTATTCTTGCCCTGACGCTAGGTTCATCAGTACCGTTTTTTTTAGATTCCATATATGTGCGTTAGAATACAGTATTTGTTTTTCTCTTTCTGACTTACTTCACTCTGTATGACAGACTCTAGGTCCATCCACCTCATTTCAAATAGCTCAATTTCATTCCTTTTTATGGCTGAGTAATATTTCACTGTATATATGTACCACACCTTCTTTATCCATTCATTTGTCAGTGGACATTTAGGTTGCTTCCATGTCCTGGCTATTGTAAATAGTGTTGCAATGAACATTGTGGTACATGTCTCTTTTTGAATTATGGTTTTCTCAGGGTATATGCCCAGTAGTGGGATTGCTGGGTCATATGGTAGTTCTATTTTTAGTCTTTTAAGGAACCTCCATACTCTTCTCCATAGTGGCTGTACCAATTTACATTCCTACCAAAAGTACAGGAGGGTTCCCTTTTCTCCACACCCTCTCCAGCATTTACTGTTTGTAGATTTTTTGATGATGGCCATTCTGACTGGTGTGAGGTGATACATCATTGTGGTTTTGATTTGCATTTCTCTAATGATTAGTGATATTGAGCATCCTTTCGTGTATTTGTTGGCAATCTGTAACAAAAAAGACCCCAAATAGCCAAAGCAATCTTGAGAAAGAAAGATGGAGCTGGAGGAATCAGGCTCCCAGACTTCAGACTATACTACAAAGTTACAGTAATCAAGACAGTATGGAACTGGCACAAAAACGGAAATATAGATCAATGGAATAGGAAAGAGAGCCACCTTATCTTTGACAAAGGAGGCAAGAATATACAATGGAAAAAAGAGAGCCTCTTCAATAAGTGGAGCTGGGAAAACTGGACAGCTACATGTAAAAGAATGAAACTAGAACACTTTCTAACACCATAAACAAAAATAAACTCAAAATGGATTAAAGACCTAAATCTAATGCCAGACACTATAAAACTCTTAGAGGAAAACATAGGCAGAACACTCTTCAACATAAGTCACAGCAGATCTCTTTTGACCCACCTCCTAGAGTAATGGAAATAAAAAATAAACAAATGGGACCTAATGAAACTTAAAAGCTTTTACACTTAAGTTTTGAGAGATTTTTATGTAGTGGAGATACCAATTCTTTCTCAGAGAGATGGTTTGTAAATATTTTCTTCCAGTCAATAGCTTCTTTTCTCAATCTCTTATCAGGGTCTTTCAAAGAGCTTTTTTTTTTAAATGAAGTCCTATTTATCAACATTACTTTTCATGGATTATTCTTTTGGTGTTAAGTCTAAGAACATTTCACTTAGCCCTAAATCTGGAAGATTTTCTTTTATGTTTTTTTCTTAAAGTTTAATAGTTTTACATTTTGCAGTTAAGTCTGTGAACCATTTTCAGTTAAATTTTCATATAAGTTGTGAGAACTAGGTTGAGTTTCTGCTTTTGTGTTTTTTTTTTTCCTCTCTGGATGTCTAATTGTTCCAGGAGCATTTGTTGAAAAGGTCCTTTCCTCCAATTAATTGCTTTTGTACCTTTGTAAAAAATCAGTTGGGAATGTTACTTCTATTTCTGGGTTCTCTATTCTGTTCCATTGATCTATATGTTTATCCCAATGCTATAATTACACAATTTTGGTTGCTGTAGCTCTATAGAAAGCTTCACAAAATGAATTGGGGCATATTCTGTCCCAGATTGTGTGGTATTGTTGTCAGTTATTCTTTAAATATTTGATAAAATTCTCTAGTGTAATGATGTAGGTTTGGAGATTTCTGTGAGAAGTGTTTGTTACAAATTCAGTTTACTTAATATTTATAGGACTATTAAAATTGTCTATTTTATAATGAGTAAGTGGTGGTAGTTTGGGTTTTTCAAAGAATTGGCCCATTTTGTCTAAATTGTCAAATTTATGTGTATAAGGTTGTTTGTAGCATTTCATTATTTTCCTTTTGATGTCTGCAGAGTCTCTACACTGATCTTGTTTCATTCCTGACACTGGTAATTTGTGTCCTCAATTTTTTTCTTTGTCAGTCTTCCTAGAGGTTTGTCAATTTTATTGATCTTTTCAAAGGACCAGCTCTTTGTCTCATTGATTTTGGCTATTGTTTTCTGTTTTCAATTTTATAGATTTCTGTTTAAAAAATTTCCTTTAGACAGTCTTTTAGGTTAGGTCTGCTGAAAACAGATTCCTTAGTTTTCTTTCATCTGAGAATGTCTTGATTTCCCCTTCATTACTGACAAATATGTTCACTGAGTAGAGGATTCTGGTTGACAGTTAATTCCCTTCAGCAGTGGAAAAATATTTTGCCAGTTCCTCTGGCCTCCATGATTTCTGATGAGAATCCACTGTCATTGGAATTGCTTTTGCCTTTTAGCAATTTTTTTCAATTTTTTTGTCTTTAATTTTTACATGTTTAATTATGATGTGTATTGGCATAGATTAATTTGGATTTATCCTTTTTGAGGGTCACTCAGTTTCTTGAATCTGTGGGGTTTTGTCTCTTGCTAAATTTAAGACGTTTTCAGCCATTATTTCTTTGAGTACTCTTTTGGGGCCTCCTTGTTTTTTCTCTTCTGGGAATTTGATGATATAAATGTTAGATCCTTTATTATCATTCCACAGGTGCCCAAGGCAGACTCTGTTCATATTTTTTTTCAGTCATTTTTTCCTCTATTATTTAAATTGGGTAATTTCTATTGTTTTATCTTCTGGTTCACTGATTCCTTCCTCTGTCCCATCCATTCTGCTCTTCAGTCCATCCACTGAGTTTTTTATTTTGGTTACTACACTTTTCCACTCCAAAATTTCCATTGACTTCTTCTTTATATCTTCTATTTCTTTGTCAAGAGTTTCTATTTCTTTGCTGAGGCTTTCCAATTTTCATTCATTTCAAGCGTGTTCATGATTGCAGAAGGCACACAAATTCATGGTAAAGGGAGATTGCATTTTGACACCTAGGCATTAGGCCTAGAGAGCAAACAATCCTAATAATTTCAAGAGGATAGAGGACTACAGGAGGAATATGTCAAAAAAAAAAAAAATGAAACCAGCAAATGTGTTTGAATGTATCACTGGGAGTTTTATAGTATTATAGTTCTGTCTGAATTAGAGTTAAGTAATTAGAAAAATAAACTTTAAAAAATGGTAGATAATTATCACATCAAGAGAAAATAAAAATTATAAATTAAATAAAATGCCTCATACTACACGGCTGAGTTGTGAATATGTATAGTCATAGTATTGTCAATGAATATTGATTTCACTCAAAGTATAATATTTAAAATTAGGGGAGGGTGGTGTGTATAAGAGGATATTAATTGGGGCAATTACCAATTTAATGGAGGTAAATATTCATCCTTCTTAGTAGTAAGTCAATATATAATATCTAAAACAGAAAAGGAGAAAGAGAACTATAAGCAATTAAAACAAAATTTGAAGGTAACTATTGTAGAGAACTGTTAAGAGAGTTAAATATATTTGACTCTTGAAAGTAGAAGATAGTGATGGGAAGGGTAGAGTGAATATAGGACTATGGTTTTGTTCTTGTTGTTATGAGCCTGTATGACTCCAATAAAAATGAGGTTTACATTTTTAGAAACTATGTAGATTTTAACTCACATTTTAAGTGTGCTCCCCCAGTAGTAGAGTTAGTAACAAATAAACCTTTAAGTGGCCTAGATATGTGCTGTTTGTACTTGGAAGGACTTCTGAATTGTGAACCACTTCAATAGTTGCAAGTTGAACAATGATATGTATATTAGAAATCCCATAATATTCTGTAAACTGTAAGAAAGTCTTTATATAATTTTTTAAGACTTTCAACTAAATCTTCAAGGTTTCTCTGCTCCAGTTTCTCTGGTATCAACTCAGGGAGGAAGGAAAGAAGAGAGGGAAGGAGGGAAAGAAACCTTTAATATTACAAAAATACTTTTACAAAAGTATTTTTAATATTTTCAATAAACTACAAAAATACTTTTAATAAACTACATCAGTGAAAGTCTGTCACAGGATGAACTTAAAAAGGTTTTAAATATTTCCTTGTCCCACCTACTGGTTTCCTTTCCCCTGACTGAGTGCCCTAAGAATGCCTTCCTGGCTTCTCTTTGCCATTCCTTTCTGCTAAAACCTGCCAAAAGGAAAGTAGATAATCTGAGTCAGTTATACCTCAGCATACACGTAAGTCTTCATTTCTATTAGTAAGTTAACCTCAGTTATGCTAAGATAATAAAGACAAAATCTCAGTGGCTTGACACAGTTTCCTTCTCAGTCCCATGAAGTCTGCTGGAGAGTATGGGCAGCTCTCCACAGCAACCAGCCTCCATGTGAAGAGGCCTGCATTCCAGGCCTCTTCAAACTGTTGGCACCTCCACATCAATGCATGCTTCTACAATTGCTGCAACAGCGGAAGAGACCAGAGAAAATCACGCACCAGCTCATAAATGCTTCTGCCTGGAAATGATAATTACACTCATATTTCATTGACTAAACCAAGTCACAAGCCACATCTTACTTCAAAGTATGCCTGCAAGGAAAGAAATTCTAAAAATCATGGTCAGCAATAATAATGTCCACCGCATAATTTTGCTGCTCATAAAGTCATTTAAATTTAGGCAATAACACTAGTGATTAAATGCAAGATTTTGTTCCTGTTAAAAGAATTTCAGTCACTAGTGAGGAAGGAGGAAAAAGCACGTTTAAGAAAGAGACTTTGCCTGATGTTCTTTGAAAGTAAACATCCATGGTGTGTTCTTTCTCTGAGGAAGACAAGCCCTTCAGAATCTGTGAGGTAGAAATTGCCCTAAATTTATCTAATGCTTTTATTTTCAATCTGTGGGTTGCAAATCCCTGGGAGGAGTGTCTCATATTCATATTTTACCAAGAAATGTCCATAGTTTGAAGCAATAACACATCTTGAGTTCATTTGTGCTAATATTTTAAAAATTATGAGTCCATTTCAAGATGTTAAATTCTTAGCTACTTCATGATATTGTCTTAATTGTTGAGAGTTTCTTTGGAGTCATATCCCCTTACTATTGTTAAGGAAAATTTTAAATGATGCAAAAGATGGCTGCACACCCTTGGTTATTATGCTAATAATTATCTAGCAAACCCATTATGACTCTCTAGGACCTAGGGAAGTGTAAGTTTGTTGGACTTACTATTTACTACTGATTATGGCCCAGACATTTAACAATACTTTAAAGTTAGATTTCTATATGTAGAAAACTAAACCATTTTTATTTGTGATAGAGCCCATAAGGTGTACCCCAGATCTACCTCCAGAAATGAAGGTCTTATTCCCCAGCTACTGGAAATACTTCCAAAAGACAGTCCTCAGTTACCAGTCCTCTTTGGGAACTGTCTCATTGAAGAAAACTGGCTTTCCCAAGGTCACACCTCCTCCCAAGAGTAACCAACTTCCCACGACTGGTGAAGTCATGTAAAGAAAGGGATATAAAAGGCTAACTCCCTCCTCCCAGCTCAAAAAAACAGAGCTGGATCAGTTGAGCCCTCCCTGGGGCAAGATCACAGCGCAGCTTCTCCTTCTGCCCAATCGTGCTCTCTTACGCTCTCTTCATTAGGTGTTGATCCCATGAGCATTTCCCAGTAGATATTCTACACATCAAACTTGGTATTGGAGGCTGTTCCCTGCACAACGTAACAGTGACTTTTTCTAATAATGATAAAAGACACTTCTGTCCAGGAGAGAAAATAACTTCAAAGATTATGTTTTTATTGTCCTCATGGAATTAAGGCAATAAAATTTTTGTATCTGATTTAGCAATTTTATCCCAGCATTCTTTCTTTCATGGACTCTATATAATATAATCAGTTTCTGATATCTTCCATTGAACCAACTTTGTCAGTTTTTGATTTTCTCAGTGATAAGTTAAATAACATTTTGGCACATGTTTACTATTTGTTTGTATGATAATTAGTGTTTTTAAAAATATTTTAAAGTTTTTACTGTCCTCCATAAATTCTGTAGCCTAGGTCTGATGTTTTAAGTCTTAGAAGCCTCAGTTTGTTCATCTGTGTCATAGAGTTTATTGCAGAGTTTATTGTAGAATTTATTGTAAAGTTTATTGTAGAGTTATTGTAAAGTGCCTACCACACAGTAAAAACTCAATGTTGTAGCCGTCACTCATATTTTCTACAGGAGTTTCTGTTGTGCTTATTTCAACTGAATAATTAAAATACAAATACTATCATATGAAAAATTATGAGAAATATTTGATGCTAAATACAGATCCTCATACTTGTAAAAGCTAGGAACAAATAGGGTCATTCTAGAACAATGTCTTATATGATGTAAAACTCCTCCCCAAACCTGTTTGAACATTCCAGTGAAGGAGAGCTCATTATTACTCAAAATGTATTATTGGGAAGTTCTAACAGATCAGAAGTTTCTTATATTAGAAAGCCAAAAACTGACTCAATTTAACCTCCAGATGCTAATCCTAGCCTTACTCCATCGCATTATAGAAAAAGCAGACAAGCTAATATTAATTGATCACACGCTGTGCACATCTCTCTTTACATGCATCACATATTTTCACTCTCATATCAGTCCTCTGAATTAAGTACGATCATTATTCCAAATTCACAGGTGATAAAACTGAATTTAGAGAGGTTAGACAACTTTCCCAAGATCACACAGTTAGTTCAAAGCCAGGATTTGAATCCAGGTATATCTGATCTCAAAGGCTTTGCTCTACTCACCAGACAGTCTCTACTCCTCCTCTTTATTATACCGGTTTTCAAACCCCTTCTACTCTCTCTTCTCCGTTCGCTTCAAATCCCCAATACCCTGCACAGCAAATAAGACCTCTCAGTCCCTTGTGTATCCCAAGACTCTAAGGTCATAAACTCACAAACTTGGTTAAATCCCTCTTCCACATTGAAACCCTTCAACATTTGAAGATAATTATTTTATCTCCTTCGGGAGTTTTTGTTTCTCTGTGCAGACATCCTTCGATTAGTTCAGTTGACTTTCTATGACAAGATTGCCAAAACATACACAATACTGTTTGCCTTCAACTTGGCATGCTGGTAGACACAGACTGCCCCTCTTACAATTCAGTACCCAAGGCTGAGCATAACATGGTAGAAATAGTCTGACAAGTATGGGGTAGTGTCCTTATGATGGACTCTTATTCTGACTCTAAGCCTCTGACAGGTAGCTCAAATTCTATTAAATTTTCAGTAGAGAGGTCACACTTAATAAATCATAGTGACCTTCCAGTGAAATACAATGGCTGTTTTCATATGAGCAACTGTTTTAATGAAGGCTGTTTTTTACCTGTGCAGTTGATTTCTTGAAACTAAGTGCAAGATATTGTGTCATTTCCAATTAATTTTGCCTCGTCGTTTTTGGCCCATTAATTTAGCCTATCAAGTTATCTCTCAGCCTTGATTCTGTTTTCAAATATGTCACTTAAACTTAAGCAATTCTGGGTAGTTAAAAATCTTCATAAAAATGTAGGACAGCTAGGACTCTTATTCACATGATAGTACATACTTTGGGAGTAGAGATTTTAGAAAGTATTCAATCTACCCACAGTTACCATCATCCAGCCTATATTCTTCTATGTTGCATAGTGCTAGTATAACCTTTGGCATATAATATGGGTTTCATAAATATGTCTTAAATAAATTAACGAATTGCCCAAAGCACATCAAGGGATATTTTGGTAAATGTCTTTCTGAAATTAATATATACCATTTCTAAAGGATTTTGTTGCCCTATCCCATTCAAAACCCTTGTCAGTAAAGGAAATGTGATGTCTGACATTATTAGATCATATAAAACTATGCTGATCTCCAGCGAGCTTTGCTTCTTTTCTAAGAGCATTTAGTAATCTATTGCATCATCTTTCCCAGGATCGTGGTGAAGCTTCTGTTCTAAAGCTTGTGGTATCCAACTTCTTCATTGTTTCACAAATTGGGTCATTAGTCACTGTTTTCCGTAATTTTTCAAAGTAATGTTGTGATGCTCCATTAACTTCTTCCTGCTTTCCCTAAAAAAAAATTGATTTGTGGCTGAGACCTGAAATATCTGTTCTACACAGATACTTGCTTGATTTCTCTCTCCTTATACATCTTGGGCCTCAATCCATTTCTATGGGTTCTGTTTTTCCTATGATGTACAGCTTTTAAATTATTTTAATTAATAAGGAAAATGAAAGCAGAAGGAATTCTGTTTTCTTCAAGAAGCTCTGCTTTCTCTCAGGAACTTCTTAACATTTGTTTTCTGGTATTTTGTGCAGTGTAAGGTATGTGATGCAGTCAGGGGATTGTAGGGTAAAGAATGGGTGGAACAGATAATTTATGAAGTTGGCATTTTGGATGGGACAGAAGATGAAGACTGGTTTAATCAAGAGGCTGGCAGACAGTTTCACTTTTTGCCATGTGGGAGAGAGTAGAAAATAGAACATCTGGTGACTGTGAGCTTATCATGATAACATCTCGGCTACATGGGCTATTCCAGTTGGCCTTGGCTCATCATGAGGAAGCCAGATGAATCCAGCACATGTAAACATTCTGTGTGCTTTCTGGATGTTAATATCCGGGAACCAAGTCTACAGAGAATATCTAATCTAACTCTGATGTTATTTCATTTCCTGAGGGCACCAAAGCAGCCACAGTCCTAGGAGAAAGAAAGAGATGAATAAATGGACTTGTCATCACCCCAAACTCACAACTTGATTTGTTAAGACTTTCTGGTTGATTGGACCAGTGCTGTGCCTCTGTCACTATAGAGACCGTTCATCAAACTGATGTCCACTGATGGATGACAGCTAAACTGTATTTATCCATGAGTTTCAAAATTTCCTCCCTTTACTTCCATTATCACTGATACTAACAAGCAGAAAATAGACTAATTAGTTTTTGTTCTCCCCTTTCTTAGGCTAGTTAAACTTTAAAATATAACTAATATTTACAGTGTATCAACAGTCTGCTAAGTACCACAGATACATAAGTATGTCTTCATGTAAGTTATATAACTGTTTAAGTTAAAAAGTGAAAGAGCTGGGATTTAAACCAGGTCTATTGGATTCCAACATGTTCTTTTAACTACCAAGATGCATTTCTTAAGAGAAGCAATAGCAAGAAAAACAAATGTGACAAACTGGTGACAAATAAGACGTCACTGGGGTGGGACAAAGAATATTTATTTAACCCAAAAAAAAAAAGAAAACGGTTCTGGCTAACCTACAAAGTAATGATCATCAGGCTTTGGGAAATTCAGAACTGGTGCATGCAGAATATTGTGATATGATTTTGTATGATTTTAAAGTAATGTTTATTTGTGGTTTATAAAGCTTGTAGAGAAATATACTTTATTGTGGAATTTAATAAATACTTAAATAGAAAGCAGTTTGAGTGTGTCTGTGGAAGATTAAAAAGAGATAAATACACAAAAACATAGTAAAAAAAAATCCATCATCTCTATAATTGCTTGGCAAAAAAGTTTGTATAATCCTACTTAACTCTTGACAGTATATTATTGTTTGTTTCTAATTGTTTCATGCTTCCTCCTTAAGTTCTTTGAGGAGGAGATTTAAAATTTCTTTCTTGGATGTCAGACACCTGGAACGGTATATGTGACATTTATCACCCCATTAAGGATTAATATTCTTGATCTCTCTAGGGTACACAGTGTCAGGCATACTATAAGTGTCCTGATACGGTGATTTATTTGTATGTATGATTCTGACTGTGACATGGTGGTACAGGTTATTGAAGTATTACAGGTCAGCTGCAAATTCATCCTTTTTGCATGCTCTGTGATAACAGAATTGGGCCTTGCAAATATTTCTCTTTTGTCACCCAGCAAGACATTAAGGCTTGTCTATACAGGGTGCTAGAGGGAGACTTGGGGAGAAAAGAGTTCTCTTCTTGGTTCCTGGGTAGATCTCTTTCCAGGCTCCAGAAGAGAATGCTTTTTCTCCATTGCTTGCCCTCTTGTGCTGAGTTCCAGAAGGATGCACCTTTCTCCAATACCTGGCTGCAGCACACTCTTTTTAGCTTCCAACTCAAGCAGCAATGGCATAGCCAGGGGCCCCATGCAGTACAAGGTAGTGCCCGAGCCTGGGAACTGTTCCCAGCTTCATGTATACATATGCCCAGGATCCTGCAAGTTTAGTCATCTATCAACCCAGGGGGGCTGACCTTTATTTTGTACAGATGACCTGGAAGTGCCCTGGTCCAAGCCACACAGGGCAGTGGACTAGACTCCCGCAGAGGGCAGCCTCCCCAGCTCCCAGTTGCGTCAGCATCCAGTGGTCAGCAGGTATCCCCAGCACCTCGCAAGTTCTGGGGCTTGATAATTCTCTGTGGACTGCGTTCTCTGACAACCCAGAGGGAAGATCTCTGGCAAGTCCTACCAGTACACCTCCACAGTGACTTTTCTGCCATCTAGCAGTCATCCCCGTCCCTGCAAGGAGGTCTGGATCTCAGCTTGGGTGGGGTGAGGGTGCTTCCTCGGACACTGTCTCTCACCCTAGGGGTGGTGGCTGCTCCCTGTATCTGCTAACCCTGTATCCTTTCCAATTCTCTTTACCTCTCACAAGTTAATTCTCTGTGACTTCATTCTGCTATTACTAATTCTTTATATTAAGCTTTCCTTGTTCAAAAGACTTTGTACTTTCTGTTTTGTGACTTAATCCTGACCAATATAGACCTCTTAGTCAGGAAACTACTCTTGATTTTGAGTCTTTCTTTACCACCTCAGAGAGGGAGAGAGAGGGAAGGAGAAAGGGGTGGGGGGGGGAGAGAAAATAAATGTAAGTCATTTAAAAAAAAAGCAATCTCACGTATATTGTGTACTTAGTACATACAGGGCATGATGCTAAGTACCTGACATTAGTCTTTTGACTCTCACAATACCCTACAAGGTGTGCCTTATTAATGCTATGTCACAAATGCAGAAAGTTGTTCAGATTCCAACAGCCAATGGTGGCAGGGGTGAAACTTGAACCCTAGTGTTTGCAACTGTAGAGTTCTAATTTTGAAAAAACCACTCTACAGCCCTCCAAATTACATGATATCTTAAACTAATATATAAAGTATTCATTCTAAATATAAAGTGTTCCTCGTCATATTATAATATCCTAGGTCTTAAAATATCCCAAATTTTAATAAATGAGCTATTATTTTGATATGCTTTGGCAGCTATAACAAAATACCATAGACTGGGTGGTTTAAACAGCAAACATTTATTTCTCACAGTTGTGGAGGCTGGAAAGTCCAAAATCAATGTGCTAGCCAATTTGATTCCTGGTGAGAACATTCTTCCTGGCTTGTAAACAGCAGTCTTCTCTCAACGTCCTTACATGGTGGTGAAAACAGGGTAATCTAGTCTCTCTTACTCTTTTCATATGGACACTATTGCACCATGGGGGCCCCACCTCCATGACCTCATCTAAACCCAGTTACCTCCCAAAGGCCCTATCTCCAAATTCCATCACATTAAGGGTTGGGGCTTCAACATATGAATTTTGAGGGGACACAAACTTTCAGTTCATAACAGCTGTGGAGGAATTAAACATTGGTATCATTTTTACATTCGTTCCTCATTTTTATATGAAGTGATTTTAACATGTTAGTGCTAAAGGAGAGAACTCAAGGTCATCTAGGCCATTGCCTAGACTTCAAATTCAATAGTCACATAATTCAATAAAGAACTGGGAGTGAAGAATTGTTTCTCTAATAAAAACTGTAGCCAGAATTTATAAGTTTCTAATTACTCAGCAGTTATAAATCCTTGTAGTCCTATTGCTATTTATATTATGCCCATGAAAAAAATACTGTGTCCAAACTAACATTTATACGATATAGTATAGTCAAACTCAATTTGCTATATCTGTAACGTTTCTCCATTGATTGTTGTCTTTTAATATTCAAGCTGATATTCTAGCTACAGAAAATGAAAATTTTTTCTAGGATTATCATTCAAAAGGAGTGATGAATTAATTGTCTAGGCAAAACTAAATGAAGGAAAGAAAAATTTATACTCTTCAAATTAATTCTCTAAAATTTGTTTCTGTAAAAATGAAATGAATTAATGATAAGTGGTACTGGCCAATTTATTGTGTGTGTGTGTGTGTGTGCATGCATGTATACAACTCTGCCAATTTCTTTCTCAGTTCTGCTTCATTATAGGTATGTGTGCTTGGGCAGATGTATTAAGCCTCTTTAAACTTCAGTTTTCTTATCAGTAAGTATAATAAAAACTATCTTGCAGATTGTTGTGAGTATAGGTGATAATAGATATGCACATGTGAAAAGCCTCAACAAATTTATCTCCTCTGTCCCTTTTCTCAGGAGACTAGGGAGGATGTGCTCCACCTGACCAAGAAAAGGAAGACATGCCATTCAAGAAACAAGAATCCAACAAAAGAGAGAAGTAGAAGAAATCACACCCCTATCTTCTGGTGATGGTGAGGAGAGACCCAGGCTAAGTACTGGGTTAGAGCAGAAAGATGGAGGGCTGGAGGAAAGATAGCACGAACAAAACCAAATCTGGTAATTACCTGGTGTGTTTGAAGATATCAAGCGGGCTTGAATAAGTGATTGATACATAGAAAAAATAGCTATTAACTCCAAGGATACTCAACATTGTACAATAAGAGAAAAGAAATGAAATATATACTACATGGATCAGTTGTGAATAATATTTACAGTCAGTGTACTGTCTAAATACAGTATTGAGCTAACCAAAATATATTGAGATGATGGGAGAAGGGCTGTAAGAGAGCTAAATCCTTACTTCCCAATAACAGGAAACCATGAGATAATATATAATACTGAAAAAAAATAGGAAATGAAAGTATAAGCATGTTTGTTGATAATGATGATAAATACCAGAAGAAATAGGTAAAAGTCAAATCATTCTGTAGAGTACAAGAAGACAATTGCAATCCCCTGCCCACCCATTCCTTCTCCCATCTCCCCTTCCCAGAGGAAATCACGTCCACTCTTTCAGCTGTTTCATCTGGTATTGACCACCATGTTTCTAAAACTTAAGATTAAGTTTGTAAAGAGACAGACTTTAGGTTTATATACCTATCACAAGATCCAGTCCACGGTAAGTAGCTACTACTACTTCCGTATGGTTGCTGTTAGATGAAGAAAGCCATTGATGTCATGTTACAAACTTTGGGATGCATTAAGAGACATACCATTAGGCCCATCAAAGATTCCAAAGTGCTACCCAAGGAACCCTTTGCACCTAGAGTCAGCAAGGTGGACTCATTTTGTGCTTTACCTCCTTATGCAGGTACAGAGAGAAAATGAAAAGGAAAGTAAAAGGAGAAGGAAAAGAGAGAGTTGAAGAATCTGGTAATACTTTCAACTTAAAAAAGATCAATAATCCGGAACCGTCCTTTTAAAAAACAGAACTACTTTGGAAATAGCTGCAGTATTTCAAATATGTCAGAAAATAATAGCTAACCCTTACATAGCACTTACTATTGGCCAGCACTATTCAAGAAAACAGACATATATTAATTCAATAAATATCGACAATACTATGCGGTAAATATACTATTTTAATCCCACATTTTATAGCTAAGGAAACTGAGACACAAAGAGATCAAGTAATTTGCCCGAGTTTACACAACTAGTAAATGAAAAGCCCGGTCTGGAACCCACACACCCTGGCTCTGAGATCTCTGCTCTTCACCATCACTGCGTGAAATGAGGTCTGTAGAGACCCATGCTTGGGGCTGTGTCTCTTAGAACAACGAGAGGAGAAAGCTAGGCAGGTGGTGGGAAGATAGGTATGGAACTCTGTGTATCAGGGTATGCCTGTCAGGGTTGGAAGTGCTCTCTGGTAGAGGGAGGAGATGAGTGAGAATGAGCTGGTTGGTATCAGATGGCATTTGAGGTTACGGATGTGCCAATCATCTAGCCGGGGCCCAAAGTTACATATGAAAGGTGTGCACCATACCTTACAATAGAACTCCTCCCAGAAGCCTAAATGCTTCTTCCCAGAATGGGAGCCCTCTGTGGCACAAAGAGGAAAGGAAATGACATCAGAGTCAGGGTTAGGAAGTGAGTTATTTTCTCCTCAGGAATAGGAAAACTAAACCACTGGGGCTGCAAAGGCAGAGAGTGTTCTAGGCCAACCAGGAGCGACTGTGTGGAATGTGCCCTGCTCACGGGAAATTTAGATGACGAGAAGGACCAAACACAGAACCGCAGGCCAGAAATGCTCGGAAAAAGTGCATTTCTCAATGAACCTTAATGGTGTTTTAAAAATAAAAAAGAATTTCTAAGAAGGGAAGACGCCTATTTCCAAGAACTTGATTATTAGGGACCAGAGCAGGGCAGAACTCCAACAGCTCTGTTCAGATTTTATACATTATCAGTAAAGCTGTTCCGAAGCTTGAACACATCCCTAACCTTCACCTGAGGAGGCTAGAACACATTTTAAGATTCCCTGGAGAGTGACTTAAGAGTACATAATAGATGCCTCTGGAATACAAACAGGACTGTTAGTGAAGTATCTCATTGCAGAGCAACTTCAACTCTTGCTCTTTCTCAGCTGTGCAGGCCCTTGGCTGCCAGCAGAGCTAAGAGGCAGAGCTCCCCAGAGACCCTCAGAGTCGCTGTGGGTCTTTGCTGAAGGGGAGTTCAGCTTTCAGGAAAGAGATAACTATTAACCTTCGGCTTAGCGTCTGAGCTCATCTAAGTTTTGCAAAATAAAATATAAATCATCCAAGAATTTGCTTTTCCTAGTTGTGAACCTAATGTCATCTAGGAATGTTGGTTCTGTTAAAGGCACTCGTGGACCCTCTGGGACTCTACGGGTGAGCCACAGTCACTTTCTACGGTGAAGCCTGGTTTGCCAAGGTCGACCATAGAAGCCCATGAGGCACAACATCAGAGGCAGGCAGGCCCTGCTCTGTTAAGCACATCCCTCCACCCACACATTGTTCCAAGGAGGAAAGCTCCTTCCCTTTTTAAAATGGCCTTTTGTTATTGACATCTTTAGGGACTACTGCTTGACAGAAACGCTTTAGAGTAGAGGGAAACTAGAAAATCTAAAGAGGACACTGTCTTCCAAGAACCTATTTCAATCAGTAGTAACAAGGGGGGCAAGAGTTTACAACGTCTCACTGGGCCTCTGTAAAGGCAGAGGTCTAAGGAACTTACTCTTAGGACATAGATGTGATCAAAGGAACAACAAACTATAATGGCATCTTAATATGAATGTTTTAAGCCATGAGATGGGTTTTTAATTTCATCACTAAGTTATGGAACACAGTTTTTGGCTGCTTTCAGTAATTAGAAGGGTGTTTTTCCTGTAAGTCCCCATGTGTCTATAGTAGAAACATCTGTCCCGCATCTGCCAAGAGTAAGAATGCACACACTGAGGAAAATTGCTTTTGTTCATGAACAACAAACCTTCAAACGATGTTCGACAAAAAAAAAAATCTAAGCCTTTTTTTGTTGAAGTTATGTTTCTGATTTCTGGCATTACAAAGGGAGTATTTAAAATGTAAATTGATTCACTGTGGTCCTGTTAACTGAGACCAGCTGTGCAGAGGAGGACGGGACATCATTTGGTCTCATGTTACTCTTGTTTCCCTTCCCAGGTTTCCTCCATAGCCACTCTCTCAGCATGAAAACACACTCTACTATCTGCTCAGATTGTTAAGGTGCAAACAAATGAAACTGATTCATAATGTATAGATCCCTGGGGGGAAATGTTTCCAATGTTTCATAGACGAGAGATCCATCTTTTAATCTATGAAAATGAAAAACATGCACAAATCCTATGGCCTGGCAAATCTGTTTTTCAATATCTACCTGCATCAGTCAGCATTTCAACAGAGAAGCAGAACCACTAGGATATAATACATATATTTGGTTTGACCTTAAGCAATTGTGGGAGATGGTTGCACAGTCAATATGTGGCTGTCCTTTCTGTGTCTGGTGCTGGAGCATGAAATCCACAGGGCAGGTGGTCAGGAAGGGAAGATGGAAGTAACAGGATGTAATGGGAGAAGAAAGAATAAACTGGAACCTGGGCGGCTGAGGCTGAAGCCCCGAGGAAGGTTGGGAATCTGCATTAGACTCTCAGCACCACCAAACCTCTCACTTGGGTGATGGGGGGGGTCCAACAGGAGGAGCCCGCGCGTGCCATCATGGACTAAACGTGCGCCGTGCCTGGGAGGCAGAGAAGCTGAAGCAGGAGACACAGCCTGGCTGGCCTAGCAGCCCAGCTGCTACCCCAGGGCAGCCGTGGAAGCCGGTAGATAAGCGACAGGTGCATGAGTGGAGGCAGCACCTGGTGCCCAGACCGACCTTCCAAGTATAAAAACAATATGGCTCCTGCTAACTTCCACCTTCCAAATCTCATGAAGAATGCTTCTTAGAGCTCACACTACGTAGGAACTATGTAAGAGAAGGAATGCCAGGAACATAGTTCCAGCTTAGCAAAGGTGAAAGACCACAAATCTACTTACCCCAAAGAAATATACTCTCATGCACCCAAGGAAGCAGGTGCAGAATATACATGTTACATTGTCTTTATTAAAAATTGGAGGGGGTTCCCTGGTGGCGCAGTGGTTGAGAGTCCGCCTGCCGATGCAGGGGACACAGGTTCGTGCCCCAGTCCGGGAAGATCCCACATGGTGCGGAGCGGCTGGGCCCGTGAGCCATGGCCGCTGAGCCCGCGCGTCCGGAGCCCGTGCTCCGCAACGGGAGAGGCCACGACAGTGAGAGGCCCGCGTACTGCAAAAAAAAAAAAAAAAAAAAAAAGGAAAAATTTAAAGGTCCCTTAATACCTGACCTACATCCATATAAGGCATACTGCAATTCCAACAAATGCGGCTGAGCCACATACTAACATCAGAAGAATTCTAGGCCAAATTGTTGGATATAAAAAGAAAGTGTTATATATACAGTATGGTAGCATGTTTTAAAAACACATAATGTAAAATATTGCTAAATAGTTCTGTGGGTACCTTTGTTGATTTATTCAACACATATTTATCACCTACTGTGTGCCAGATACTCTTCTAATCACAAGGGATATAGCAATTAAAAAAGCCCTCTGCACTCAGAGAGCTTATGTTCTAGTTGAGGAGACAGACAATAAAAAGTAAATAAATAAAATTAGTCATGGCTTAGGTGGTGATAGATGCTACAGAGGCACAGAAAGCTGGGGAAAAGAATAATGAACACTGGGGGTGACCGCAAGTTTAAATGAGGAGGCCAAGGAAGGCCTCACCAAGAAGATATTTAAGCAAAGGTTTGAAGGAGATGAGAGAGCTAGCTGTGTGGGGGAAAATATTCTAGGCAGAGGAAGTAACAAGTGCAAAATCCCTGGGACATGGGTGCGTCTGGTGTATTGAAGGATAAATGAACAAGGGGGAGCACGGTAACCTGTAAATCAGGTCAAATAGAAACTCATAGGCCATAATGCAGACTTTGGACTTTACTCAGAGATGGAAGTCTTTGGAGAGTTTCAAGCAGGGAATTCTAAAAATGAAAACAAATCATCCTGGCTGCTGTGTTGAGACAAAACTGTAGAGAGACCAGAGTGAAAATGGGCACCAGTTAGGCAGCTACTGCAGTAATCCAGGGGAGACATGGGGTGGCCTGGACCCAGATGGTGATGATGAAGTGGTTGGGTTCCAAATACATTTTAAAGGCAGAGCCTGCAGGATTCTCTGGACACTGGAAATGGGCTGTGAGAGAGAGTCAAGCACTACCCTAAGCAGAGCTTCTTAGCCTGAGCAATTGAGGCAGGGCAAGTCTTGACAGGAGATGAGTTTTGGGCTGGTTGACTATGAGACAAGCATTAAAATCCTAATGGAGATACCAAGTGGCTTCTTGTCTTTTTGAAGCCAAAATCATCTTGCACCCATATTAAAGCTAGGCCTGGCTCCTTGTAGGGGAAACTTCTGATGGACACTGCTGCAAAGTTACTGGCTTACATGTAACCCTCAGAAGTTCAAAAAGTACTTCCAAGGCACCAAGTTTGTACTCAGAAATAAGGCAATACGGCTGACCTTCATTTTCAACTATTTTGCTTATACATCCATACCAGAGAGCAATCCTACACACTGCCTATTTAACCACAAACACAAAACACTGGGAGAAAATGAGATAGAATTTAGCTAATAACCTACTTGAAGTAAACCTTTTTCTGTTTTTCTTTTTTTTAAAGATAATCAGTTGTCTGGCTAAATTTTTTCATACCTTTAAATGTGCTGATGCAGCCTGTTTTGGTTTTTGTTTTGTTAGACTTATACGGGAAAAAATGATCTACAAGCTCTGTGTCATCATTATCCTTTTATTTCACAACAGTCTTCTGGGTTTGTGAATATTTGTTTCTTGAAATAAACTCACAGAAATTCACTATGGAGATGAATAAACTTTACGAATTTAGTACTCTGATTGGGTGAATCTAATTTCATGGAAACAGTACAAGGCTAAAATATCTTATCTTGAAGCACTTAAAATACAGATGTTTCAAATATGGATGGATGGTATGAATAGCAAAAACACTTTAAAAAATCAGATTCTTATGTTACTATTTTTAGTTTTGTATTATCAGTTGCTTAAATTAATTCATAGACAATTGTTTCTACTAATATGAGAGAATCAGCTTGCCTTCTTTTTCTTTTCTTTGGTTCCCACATATGAGGGACTGTGAGACTAAATAAATCATTTTATATTCTACATGCAGTTCTCCTGCGACAGCCTTTCAAAAAAGAATTAGGAAGCTTGAATACTAAACACCAACAATCCATGACTAGGATAAGGTCAGTTTCAAGGATGAAGACATTTTTGACTTGAGTAGTTGCGTAAAAACAATTTCAACAATAAGGCTTTGTTATTGTGTCTACTTTCTGAAGAAAGTCATGCTTTCCAATAACTTCACTTAAAAACAGAGAACGTACATATATATATTCTCTCTTTTTTCTGTCACACACATTCCTGAAATGAATGTCAATGGCTCTTTAATTCAGATAAAACACAAGTTTTTACAGAGAATACAAGGAAAGCTAGCCTGTTGGTAATGTTCTGAAGCCTTCCCTTGTGGCTTCTATTTTTGCATTAGTATTGATCTGCCAAGTTTAAACTGTCATCATCATCAATGGCACACGTCTTTGTGGGAATATTATTAACTCACACTAAACTCTACATTTCAAATCATAAGCCAACCTAACTGAACAACACTTTTGGGGGACTGTTAAGAGTATGCATATATTTAGAAATGATAAATTATGTTTTTATCCATCAATTTCTATGCATTTATTAACAAAGCCCCTATAATATGAATAGTTCTAAAAGCACACAGAACTATCATTATTGTTGAGAACACATGAATATTTACTTAGTGTTGTTAAGTGTGATAATGCATTTTAGTTATGTAGCAATATACCCATATTTTGGGGGTATACTAGGGTGTGTGAGATATCTGGGTGCTTTAAAATACTTCACAGAAAGCCATCAATTAAGCACGTGTGCAAAATGGGTGATGATGGGTGATGTGTATATGAAAGTTCATTAATTATACTCTCGTGCATGTTTGAATTTTTTATAATAAAACATAAAATAATCCACTTGCTTCTATCAATCAACTCCCTTTTTTATAAATAATAAAATGAAATTCCAAATACAGAAATATGATTTCTTAACACTGTGGTCCCTATACTGGTGAAAATATGCTGATGTAGGCAGCATATCTAGGCTGTGTCCACAGAGAGGGTAAGAGAGCTAACATTTGGGGGAAGGTACTTTTTTCCAGTTACTTTAGGGATGATAGCATTTGGACCACATGACTCTCTGCAATTTCTCTATTGCAAACGGAAGAACTGAGACCTAGAAAAAGGTTAAGTAACTTGACCAATTCACATAAATAGTATGTGCTGAAGTCGGGATGTGAATCTAGATTGGAGTGCCTCTAAATATTGTTGTGTCTTAACCAGACTTCTGGGTCTTTGGGGTGAATTTCTGAAGAAATTTCAATCACCACCATTAATGTGAAGGAGAAATGAAAACACAATTCTGATCCTGTGTCCTTGCTGCGAAAAGACTTTTAAATGCTTCTTTATTAGCTAAGAGGGAACAAAAAGCTTCAGAAGGCTTACCATGTGTGCTCTTAAATGGCTCCAGCCCTGCCCATCCAACCTCCATCCACACAAGCCCCTCCATACACACTGTGATGATTAATTTCATGTCAGCTTGACTGGGTCATGGGATGCCCAGATATTTGGTTAAACATTATTCTGGGTGTGTGGGTAATTCTGGATGAGATTAACATGTGAATCAGTAGATAGCAGATTGCTCTTCTTGGTGGGCTGCAGCCAATCCATTGAAGGCTTGCATAGAACGAAAAGAGAATGTGCTCTCTCTTCTTGAATATCCTTGAGCTGGGACATCAGTCTTCTCCTGCCTTTGGATTTGGACTCCGACTGGAATTAAATCATTGACTCTCCTTGTTCTCAGGCTTTGGAGTCGGACTAGAACCATGCCATTGGCTCTCCTTGGTCTTCAGCTTGCTGACTGCAGATCCTGGGACTCCGCAGCCTAGATAACTGTGAGTCCATTCCTTATAGTAAATCTCTTCATGTATTATTGGTTCCCAGACTCAGACAGATTTTGGTGCTGAGAAGCAGGGTGCTGCTATAAGAAATGCCTACAAATGTGGTAGTGGCTTTGGAACTGGGTAATGAGTACAGTCTGGAAGAGCTTTGAGGTGCATGCTAGAAAAAGCCAACATTGCCTCAAAGGGACTTTTAAAGGTAATTTTTTGAGGGCTCATAAGAAGAGAAGAGACGTGGAGGGAAAGTTTCCATCTTCTTAGAGAATATATAAATAATTATTAACAGAATGGTATAGAAATATGGACATTAGGGGCCATTTCTGGTGAGGTTGTTATAGGAAAGAAACTGTGCTCTATTACAAGTTAATCACTAAAGGGATGTTGCCTATAAGCTTAAATTATACATAATGGCCCATCTCTGGGAACCCTGCCTCCCAGGTGATGAGCCTTAAGCTAACATACCTTTGTTTAGCACACAGGAAACATCCCAACCAGACCCACCTGTGAATGGGTGCAGGAAGGAAGAAATTAGCACATCCCCTCCAGAGTCTGGCCAGAACCAGGGCTTTACTCCTTCCCCTTTTAGTACAAAAGAAGTCTGAAATCTAACTTGGGGAAGATGGTTCTTTGGGACACCAGTCTACCATCTTCTTGGTCTGCTGACTTTCTGAATAAAGTCGCTAGCCCTTGCCCCAGCAACTCGTCTCTAGATTTACTGTCCTGTGGTGCAGTGAGCAGGGCGAGCTTGGACTTGGTAACAAGGTCTCAGATGGAAACATGTTATTGGAAATTGGAGGGAGAACAACTCTTGTTATAAAATGGCAAAGAACTTGGCTGAATTGTGTTCATGTTACAATGGTGTGTGGAAGGCAGAACTTGCAAATGATTGAAATTGGATATTTAGCTGAGGAGATCTCTAAGCAAAGTATTAACATTGCTTCCTCCTGACTGTTGTAAAGTGCAGGAAGAGAGAGACGAAATAAAGAAGGAGCTGTTCAGCAAAAAGGAACCAAAACTTTAAGATTTAGATAGTTTTCATCCTGCCCAGATTACAAAAACATGAGAAAGCATGTTCAGACAAGAACCCCAGGGGCTGGATTATCATGCAATCAAGAGATTAAGGGATTATATGAGGAGGGACATTGCCAAACTGGACTGAAGGGGATAGAGACAGGGACTTCTAATCAATACTGTGCGGGTGGGGTCATCCAGAGCCAAGAGCTGAGCTACCTGGATAGCTTTAGGGATAATATCCCTGCCCAGCAGAGCCTTTAAGGGCACAAGCCTTGGCCAGCAGAGCCACGGGAGTGGGACTGCTGCCCCAGTGGACTTGGTAATTGAACCAAAGGGGCTTAAATCTTTAGTCTTGGGATCTGATGGAGATTGGCTTCCTGGGTACTCAACTTGCTTGGGACCCATCCTCCTTTCTTCCTTCTGATTTCTCCCTTTTGGACTGGAAATGTTTACCCTATGCCTGTCCCACCACCATGCTTTGGAAACACAAAGCCTGTCTGGCTCCACAGTGTGATACTGTGATTCATACTAAGAAATATATATGCGGTCTTCACCCCTGTCTCTGGCACAGAGCCACTAAAATCCTTGGAACTGTCTGTGATGAGAGTGACAGATGTCTCTTGCTACATTAATGAGGTGACTTTCGGACCACACCTAAGAATTGAGGCGGGTTGCCAGGGGAACCAACCTGGGGTAGAGGGTTAGAACTTTCAGTCCCAGTCCCCTGATTTTCAGGGAGGAAAGAGGGGCTACAAGTTAAATCCATTGTGAATGGCCAATGATTTAATCAAGCATGCCTATGCAGTGAAGCCATAAAAACCCAAAAGGACAGAGTTCAGAGAGCTCCTGGATTGGTGAACACGTGGAGATTTGGGGAAAGTGACACATCTGGAGCTTTGATGCCCTTTCTCACATACCTTGCCCTACACAGCTCCCGTCTGGCTATTCCTAAATTATATCCTCTTATAATAAACTAGTAATCTAGTAAGTACAATGATTTTTCTGAGTACTGTGAGCCCCTGTAACAAATTAATTAAACCAAAGAAGAGGGAATTGTGGGAACCTCTGATTCATAGCCAGTCAGTCATAAATACAGGTAACAACCTGAACTTTCCAATTGTATCTGAAGTCCCAGGAGGGGGTCATGGGAACCTCCAACCTGTAGCCAGTCAGTCAAAATCACAGGTAACAACCTGGGCTTGTGACTGGCGTCTGAAGCGGGGTGGGGAATTGAAGTAGTATAGGGTTGAACCCTTAAACTACCCGCAACATACACACACACACACACACACGTTGGAAATTGGATCTCAGAACACCTGTTTACCCAGGTTCACAGCTGGAGAGAAATTTTGCCTCAGGCTGAACCATGTCTTGAGTCTCACTCATGCCTGCTTTAGATGATGTTTAAAGAAGACTTTAGACCTTAGACTTTAGAGTTGATGCTGGAATGAGCTAGGACCTTGGGGGCTGTTGGGATGGAATGGATGTACTTTGCATTCAAGGATATGAATTTTAGGGGACTAGAAGCGGGGTGTTGTAGACTAAATTACGTCCCTCCAGGAGTCATGTATTGAAGCCCGAATGTGATGATATTTGGAGACGGGGCCTTTGGGAGATAACTGGGTTTGGAGGATGTCATGCGGGTGGTGCCCTCATGATGGGATTCATGCTCTCATGAGAAGAGAGGGTTTTTCTCTCCACCAGGTGAGGACACAGCAAGAGGGTAGCCACCTGTAAGGCAGGAAAAGAGAACTCACCAGAGTCTGATTGTGCCGGCACCCTGACCTAAGACTTCCATCATCCAGAGCTGTGAACGATAGATTTTTCCTGTTTGAGCCACCCAGTCTGTAGTGTTTGTTGTGGCAGCCCAAGTAGACGAAGACACCCACCCACCTTCTGGCCATGTGCTTTGTTGTTCCTCTTGTACACGCCATCCCTCTACTTCAAATGTCCTGATCCTCTGGGAAAAACCCGCTCATTCTTCAAGATTCAGTTCAAATGCCACATTCTCTGGGAAGTTTTCTAAACTTCTCAGGAAAGGTTAAATGCTCCTGCTACCATGCTACCATCGGTTCTGTATTACAGTGGGCGGAGCTCTTGTCACCCAGGGCTGTAAGGACAACTCATATATTGGGTTTTTCCTACTTGTCACAATTCTTTAAATCTCAGGGTCTGTACAGTAAACAGTGTGGAGCTAGTAGTCCAGGCAAGATGCAATGGAGGCCTGAATTATGCTAATGAAGAAGCAACAAATAGAAGGAACTCATGCAAGGGAGGTTGGGGAGGACGCTCACCTTTTAATCTCATCCAAACATCCTTTCTCTTTCTACTAATTTAACTGTCACCTGGCTACTTCCCCCACCCCTCCACTGATATGCTTATAAATGACCTCCTACTTGCCTTTTTAGTTTTTACCCTCCTAGATCTCTCTACTTCATTTGACACTATTAAACCCAGCTTCCTTAACAATGTCCTTTCCCTTGATTTCTGGTACACTGTGGATTCTGGCTTTCCTCCTCTGCCATCATTCTGGCCTCCTTTTACTTTGACCACTTAAGGGTTTCCCCAGTATTTAAAAGTTCTTTTCTTGGGTCCATTTTTCTCCCTTTATAGCCTCTTTACACATCTACCATCTTGATTTCAATCACCATTGAATGATGCTCACATCTGTTTCTCCAGCTTCAAACTCATACATCTAGCTTCCTGCTATTTGAATGTCCTGCAAACAGCACAGTCTTGCCATGCCCCAAACTAAATTAATCAGTAAAGCCCCCAATACAAATGCTGCTCTTATCCCTACATTATTTATCCCTGTTCATGGCCATGCCGTTCATATTAGATAGAGCTTCGTGTCATCCTCGATGCCTTCCTTAACATTATTTCCCACATATCTGTCAGAACCTGCAGGGCTTCCCTGGTAGTGCAGTGGTTAAGAATCCACCTGCCAATGCAGGGGACATGGATTCGAGCCCCGGCCCGGGAAGATCCCGTATGCCACGGAGCAACAAAGCCCATGCACCACAACTACTGAGCCTGCGCTCAAGAGCCCACAAGCCACAACTACTGAGCCCATATGCCACAACTACTGAAGCCTGCGTGCCTAGAGCCCGTGATCCGCAACAAGAGAAGCCACAACAAGGAGAAGCCCGTGCGCTGCAACGAAGAGTAGCCCCCCCTTGCCGCAACTAGAGAAAGCCCGCGAGCAGCAACGACAACGACCCAACACAGCCAAAAAAAAAAAAAAAAAGACACAAATAAATAAATAAATTTTAAAAGAAAGAACCTGCTAATATCAATCATTTCCTTGATTCCTTCCTTCCCTGCACCCCCATATCCAATCGACCTCAGAGTGTTTCTGATCTAAATTCCTAAACACTTCTCAAGTCTATTCCTCTCTCTCTAAACCTAGCAAACCCTTGTTAAAAGAAAGCCTCTCTGCTTATCTCTGTTTCAGCCTAGACTTCTAACTCCTCTCTCTGCTTCTGTCATTCCTTCTTCAAATAGATCTATCACACAGCCTCCAGCACAGTCTAAAACATATATATAACCCCGCCTAAAACTCTTCTGTGACACTTCAAACTATGGGGAAAAAAATCCAAGTTTTTTAGGATACCGTATGATGCTTTCCATGATCTTGTCCAGTGGCTTTCAAATGTTTTTTAAATTTTATTTATTTATTTTTGGCACATTGGGTCTTCATTGCCGCACACGGGCTTTCTCTAGTTGCGGCAAGGAGGGGCTACTCTTCATTGTGGTGCGCAGTCTCGTCATTGCAGTGGCTTCTCTTGTTCTGGGGCACGGGCTCTAGGCATGCGGGCTTCAGTAGTTGTGGCACGTGGGCTCAGCAGTTGTGGTGCACAGGCTTCATTGCTCCCCGTTTCCCCTGCATTGGCAGGTGGGTTCTTAACCACTGCGCCACCAGGGAAGCCCCTCAAACTTTTCTTTTGGTAAGGTCAGAGAAACATTTATACTATGACTCAGGATACACATATGTTTTCATAACTGAAACCATACTTGCCTTTACTGTGTGCAATGTTATCTGTTCTATTTCATTTTTAATTATCAGCCCATATTGAATTGAAAAGCACAGCTCTAGTGTCAGCCTACCTCTAAAGTCTCATTTTGCTACTTCCTAACACATATATGATACTTGAGCAACACCAAGCTGAGTGAGTGAATGAATGAATGAACGAATGAATGACCCTTCAGAGATATACTACATTTTAAAGGTGCTGAAAAACCTAAGAAGTTGGAAAGTGGAAATAAATAATTAAGACTTGCCATGTAGACTAAATAAATGTAAAATTCACAGTCAGGCTGTGCATGTTATCTTTAGCCATGTAACAAAATCATTGCAAAGTTTAGTGGCTCAAAACAACATGAATTATTATTTCTCACTAATCTGTGAGTTGGCCGGGTGGTTCTTCTGCTGGCTTCACCTGGACTCACTCACACAGCTGCATTCAGCTGGGGATTCAGTTGAAATAAAAGGTCTAAGATGACTTCTCTAAATTCCTAGTGATTGGTTGACTCTTGGTTGTGGTGCCTCAATTCTTCTCCATGTGGCCTCTCACCTTCCAGTAAGCTAGACTGGCTTCTTACATGGAAATTTCAGGGTAGCATCTAGGAGGGCAAAGGCAGAAGTTGCAAGACCTCTTGAAGCCTGGACTCTGAATTACATACAATGTCACTTTCCTCAAAGTAAATCACAAGCACAGATTCAAGGAGTGGAAAATACAATGTACCCCAGGCTCCTTAGTAATTAACTTAGCAGTCCTCCTAGCCCTATTGCTCATCCCCTTTTGTAATCAGGTATCCTTCTCTTTTTCCTTTTGTCCTTTCCACTGTGGCATCTATAATCTAAGAATGAAGAGCATTGAGTATGTTCTTGAATATGAAGTTCTTGAATATGAACAGATACAGAGAAGTAGAAAGGCAAGGAAACTTCTTTAAAACAAAAACAACCATCAATTGAAATTCAGTTTAGCAAGGAAGTTTTGATGTTGGAAATTTGACACCCTTAATTGGGGAAGTACATATCTGACTTCAGATACTGTAACCTTCTGCAAACTGTGTTTGGTTTATATTCACCTGGAGAAGAGTTAGGCCTTGAGCACTGAGGCCAAACTTCTTTGGAAGTGTTCACTCCTTTTAAAAATTTATTTATTTTTTTGTGTGTGTGTATTACATTTTATTTATTTATTTTTAAAAAAATTTTTATTGGAGTATAGTTGCTTTACAATGTTGTGTTAGTTTCTACTGTACAACAAAGTGAATTAGCATATATACATTCGTATATATGTATACGTATACATATATCCCCTCTTTTTGATTTCTTTCCCATTTAGGTCACCTCAGAGCATTGAGTAGAGTTCCCTGTGCTATACAGTAGGTTCTCATTAGTTATTTATTTTATACGTAATATCAAGAGTGTGTATATATATATATATATATATATATATGTCAATCCTCATCTCCCAATTCATCCCACCCCCCCTTCTCCCTTGGTATCCATACATTTGTTCTCTATGTCTGTGTCTCTATTTCTGCTTTGCAAATAAGATCATAAATGCTGTAGAGGGTGTGGAGAAAAGGGAACCCTCTTGCAGTGTTGGTGGGAATGTAAATTGATACAACCACTGTGGAGAACAGGATGGAGGTTCCTTATAAAACTAAAAATAGAACTACCATATGACCCAGCAATCCCACTACTGGGCATATACCCAGAGAAAATCATAATTCAAAAAGACACATGCACCCCAATGTTCATTGCAGCACTATTTACAATAGCCAGGACTTGGAAGCAACCTAAATGTCCATCAACAGAGGAATAGATGAAGAAGATGTGGTACATATATACAATGGAATATTATTCAGCCATAAAAAGGAACAAAATTGGGTCATTTGTAGAGATGTGGATGGACATAGAGACTGTCTTATAGAGTGAAGTAAGCCAGAAAGAGAAAAACAAATATCATGTATTAACGCATATATGTGGAATCTAAAAAAATAGCATAGATGGAAGTATTCACTCCTGATTTCTCCTTCCTCATTAGACCTCCCTCACTCAGAATGACCCACCTGATACTGTTAAATGTCCACAAGATCAGTAATTGAGCTCACTTCTTGTCTTTTAACCTGTCTTAGGTTGGCCTCCAATAAAAGCTATACCTAATATAGGCAAGGAAAGTTTCTGCACAGCCTGATGAAGCCAGCATATGCTAATTTTGCCTACAGCTGTGACAAAAAGAACAGATTTAGCATAAATCTCTGAGAACAGGGCAAAAGCAAAATGTCTATGCTTGCTGAGTACCTTCACAGTGATCACAGGTTATTTAACAATCTGTTTCAATCAAAGTCTGTCTCAATTTCTGAAAATGCTAGATTCTCTGTCACAGAATCATATCAGAGATGCCCAGTTGTGGATGTCTGGCTCAATATTGATTTTTCCCTTTAAATTAGTTCAACTGCCAACTCAACCCGTTGAAATGCTAAACGCTCAATAAAATATGCATTTCCTTTTATTTAAGCAATGCATAAAGAAGCAATTTAAGAATCTAATAGAAGTTTTAGTCAGAGAGCCTGTATGAATTTAGTTTTTATTTATTTGATAAATATTTGCCTATTACTTATTTATAAAATAGTATAGAGTGAGCATCTACTCTGTGCCAGGCACTGTTCCAAGTGTTAAAGGAAAAACAGTGAGCAAAACAAAATTCCTGCCCTCTTAGAACTGACATGCTCTGAGAAAGACAGTGTGGAAGATACAAAAATCAATCAGTCTATTAGATTCCGGTTGTCAGGCACTTTCAGAGACCAGCTAGAAAACGGCAAGTGCTATCAGAGCAAACAAAATATGCTTTGAGACTGCAGAAGAAGCATTGATTTCTTCCAAGAGGCAGAACCAGAAAAAGGTTCAAGCCTTTAAACTGGGCTTGAAGAATGGATAAGACTCACACCTTCAAATGAGGTGGGAAAGGCTTCCAGGAGAAGAGAAGAGCATGAGCAAAGATGCAGGGTTAGAGAGCTGACCCATGATTCCATGTGGCCAGCAGCTGGTTCCAAGAAAGAAAATAGTAGAAAAAAAGAAAGGTCAGTGGTGGTCCAGGGCCAGACACAACTTTTGAGGTCTTAAAGACTCAAAAGGAAATGATTCTCCACCCTCCATAAAACAGATCATTTAAAACAATACAAAGGGACTTCCCTGGTGGTGCAGTGGTTAAGAATCCACCTGCCAATGCAGGGGGACACGGGTTCAAGCCCTGGTCTGGGAAGATCCCACTAAGCAACTAAGCCCATGAGCCACAACTACTGAGCCTGCGCTCTAGAGCCCACGAACCACAACTACTGAAGCCCGTGCGCCTAGAGCCTGTGCTCCCCAACAAGAAAAGCCACCGCAATGAGACGCCCGAGCACTGCAACGAAGAGTAGCCCCTGCTCGCTGCAACTTGAGAAAGCCTGCGTGCAGCAACCCAACACAGCCATAAATAAATAAATAAATAACAATACAAAGATGAAAATTTACACTTTTCCCCTCAAAATTCTGATTTTTCCCATGAAGGCTTTTGTATTAAAGAACCTGACTCCATTTTTGATGCTTGATTACAGACATCTTTTAAGTTTCACTCCATCCCTCATCCCTTCTGCCCCCAATCTGGGCAAGCTAAGAAAGCCCACATTTTCATTCCTTTGGCACCAGTGGGACGATTCAAACCACGCAGGAACCCTCATCCTGACCCCACCTCCTAACTGCCATTAAGACTCCAGGACTCTTTTCCCTGCTCTCTGAGTCATTTCAGACCTGCCTGGGAGCTTAGTAATATATTTTTCATATACTTTGCATGTGTGTGTGTGGCATCATCAGTCTTGACATCAAGCCAAATTTTGGATTGGACCCATCCTGTATCTATGGAGTACCTACAATAACTATTTTCATGATCTTTTATAAAGGTAACTCAAGGCCTCTGCTCTGTTCTTCCCATTGGGAGACACAGCAATTTGAGGACAGATCAAAGAAGGTCTTAGGCTCTAACGTCACTGGAATTTTAAAACTGTTTTCTCTGTAGCTATAGGTTCCACATTTCTTGCAGTTAGGTGACATACTTGAATATTATGCCTACTCTAAATACACAATAGACACTTAATGGAAGAATATCTCAGCAATAGTTGTTGTGATGACAGTGGACCTTTTGATAGCATAAAAGTAAATTTAAAATCTATACGGTAGAGATATGCACTTCACCTAAAATGAGTAATAGTGAGAATTTGAGCAAATCTTAATTTTTTCAGTAACTGTTTATCAAGCATTTAACACTTGCAGTGCACTGTGCTTGTCCCTGAGGATGTAGAAACAGGATTTTTGGTGTTTTTTTTCCCTATAGTTACTTCATATGCAGACCTAAGACATGCATTCAAACAGGTGTACCTCAGGTGGTTAATTTGCCTAACCAAAGTTGAAATGAATAGATGAATGATGAAAATGAATTAATTGTCACTTAGCCCATAATGAGTCACTCATAACCAAGCCATTCAAGGGGGAATTAAGCTCTATTCTGGAATGCATTTCATGTACAAGTTATTCCTTGCAGAAAACAAACTGCATTGAAAAAAATTTCTAAAAGCTGATGATTCCAGATGATGAATAGCATTTTTCTAAACTACCAAATAAAAGCTATTATGAGGCTACTAACCTGATTCTCATAATTAAATAGATTTGACAGTCATACTCAGAGTATTTTATCATTGATGGTATGTTACATCTTTTTGAGAATTTCCTAGTTCTGTGGAATGAACCAACATCATCTTTTAAAATATGAAATACTTTAAAAATTATTTTCTAATACTGCAATCTGGAAAATAAAGTGCTATCATTTATAAACATATTGTCAAAGAATGGTTCTCAATTACTATTAGAAAGAAGGGACAAAATCAAGCTGGACAAAGGAATAGGAAGAATGCAGGAATTAATCAAGATATCATATGTATTCCTATATATGCTCCTGGGATAATTTAAGGAAGTTTTCTCTCTGTGAATCCAAAGGTATTAAATCATTATCAAGAATGAAAATTACTAAAAGATTATGCTAATCTCAATTCCCAAATAAAATATAAGCATTGAAAGAGGAGCCTAAATAATACCACCAGAATGTGTGGTGATACAAGAATATTTACTTCAGAATTGAAAGTTGAGTTGCTTAACTTAGCACTGATAAAAATTGATATTGTCAAATTGTTTATCAAGTTTCCATCGGAAGTGGCAAAAGTTGTGAAAACTGACTCAAGCCATTTGGTACATAGTAATGACTGAATTGACATAGGGAAAGCATGGAATAACATGCCATTACCTCTTCCAAAGGCAAAAGTAATTCTAAACATGGAATAATTGCCACCCACTTTATGACAAATCTCTTTCTAATGTGGACACATTTCTTAAAAAGAAGTGGTAATCCTTTGACAAAAGCTTCCTAAGTGTGGATGTGTCCTTGGCAAAGATGCCTTAAAGGAAAGAAGAAATTGTCTGAAAGAGAGCAAGTACTTAGATAAAATGAACCAAACTAGGCTGAAAATGTGTGTAAGCTTTTCTTACGGATATAAATTGTAATACTGGAGAAGCTACATTTCTTCACATCATTTCAAATTCCTAAAGCCAAAAGTCCCTTTTAAGTCTGCTAAGAACTGTCTTCAACTTGCGTAAAGGGACTCAAGGTCAAATATAAACAAACAAAGAGGGAACTCTGCTCCTGTGCTTTGGCCTTTAGGCAACAGTCACCTTGCAACCTCAAATTCATAAAATTGTCTTTCAACAAATGTGCTAAGTGTTGACTACACACAAGCCCCATCCCAGATATCTGAAACACATCTGGAAAACAGAATGACAAAGATCTCTGAACCAACAAGCTTTATCACTTGGATCTCTGCAACAGCCTTCCCACTCTCAGCAATGACTATTTCAGTCTCCTCAAACTGCCACACCCCTCTTCCTCTCACTTGGAGCAGGTTACCTCACCTCTTAACCCTCAAAACAATCGGAAGCCATGCCATATAAACTCCCTCAACTTCCTGGTACCAAATCTGCTCCTGCACCTGCCTGTTACGAAACCCACCACTTTCAAACTTCCTAGAATCTTGGGCTACTGATTTCCCTCTTTATCCTGTGTCCTAAATAACTCTCTCTCTCTTCACTGAATCCTTACTATGAGTATTTATGTTTGATCTAAACTAGAATTCCCTGTTTAAAATGTGTGTATGCCTGCACACACACAGACACACACATGCATACACACCAAGATCCCAACTTACCTTCAGCCACTGCCCTATCTTCTCCCAAAGCCAAAGTTCTGTAAGAAGGTACAAAATTCTTACTTTTCAGCTTCCTTATTTCACCAGTCCGCTCATTCCAATACACACATTGCCCTCTCCACATCACTAAGATTATTTTTGATGAGATCTTCGATGACTTTTATGCTACTAAGGCTAATTAACAGTTTTCAATTGTCATCTTACTCAGCAGTATTAGACATGTTTACTGCCTTGAAATCCTCTCTTCCCTTGGCGTCTGTCACATGATGTCACATCTTCTAATTCACCTCCTCCTACCTCTCGGCCACTCTTCCAATTTTGCTTTCCTTTCTTACTTGCTCTTTTAATACTGGAGATCCTTGGAACCCAGTCTGAAGCCCTTATTCTCCTCATACACTTTTCTCTCCACCCAGTCAAACTCACTCACTGCCACAGTTTCAAATGCTATCACTATAATGAAGAAAGTGTAGTTCTACCCTGACGGCTCTACGAACTTGCAGAACTGTATTTCCCATCGCCAACTTGGTATAGCCTTTTGGATGCCACAGAGGTGCTCAAGTGTAATGTGTCCAAACCAGCCACAGCTTTCCCTTCACAGCCTGCTCTTCACTCAGTACTCCTTTATGGCAGTAAATGGCACCACCAACCACCCAGTTGATCATGACAGTATACTACGTATTAGCCCTGTCCTCTTTTATGTTTTTGTTTTTGTTTTTACGGTACGCGGGCCTCTCACTGCTGTAGCCTCTCCCGTTGTGGAGCACAGGTTCCGGATGCGCAGGCTCAGTGGCCATGGCTCACGGGCCCAGCCGCTCCGCGGCATGTGGGATCTTCCCGGACCGGGGCATGAACCCGTGTCCCCTGCATCGGCAGGCGGACTCTCAACAACTGCACCACCAGGGAAGCCCTAGCCCTGTCCTTTTAATCCTACCTCTTAATGATTGCAAATGTGTTCATATCTGTCCATCTTCCTTGTCGCAAGTTTAGTCCAAGTCACCATTATCTTCCTCCTGAAGCTTCTTATTAACCTTTCTGGAGAACTTGTCTCCCTCCAATCCTTTCTTCATATTGCAACTAATTGCTTTTCTTTTAAAATATAAATTTCTTTAAGACATTGTCCTACATAAACCCATCAATAGCTTTGCATTACTTTTAGGATACAGACAGATGTCTTAATCTGGCCTGTAAGACCCATCAGGATCTGACCCTTGACTGCCTTCCTCTCCCTTCTTGCACTACCTTCTCCCTTGCTGACCTCACTCTGGCCAGAGAGAAGACCATGTGCCCTTGGAGCCTTTGCACATGCTGCTGCTTCCATGTGTAGCTCTCCGTCCACACCCCCTTACCTCTCCTTTAGATTTCAGCAGAAATCTTACTTCTTGTACAACCTTCAGCAATTGACCTAACCTCTTTTCTTCATTTTTATTATCTGTAAAGTGAGGTAGCTATAAAGATAAGGAGAGTGGACTTCCCTGGTGGCGCAGTGGTTGAGAGTCCGCCTGCCGATGCAGGGGACACGGGTTTGTGCCCCAGTCTGGGAGGATCCCACATGCCGTGGAGCGGCTGGGCCCGTGAGCCATGGCCGCTGAGCCTGCGCGTCCGGAGCCTGTGCTCCGCAACGGGAGAGGCCACAACAGTGAGAGGCCCGCGTACCACAAAAAATATATATATATAAGGAGATTTAATACAAGTAAAACAGTTACAATAGTGCCTGGAATACACTAAATTCTTAAATGATGTTAGCATCATTATTTTTATTATTGTTATTACCATTGCCATAATTATCTTGCTTTTCAAAAACCTTCTCTGATTCCCCATACTACATCAATTCCTCTCAGTATATGCTCTGCTAGCACCCCAAACTTTTCCTTCATTAGATTTAACTCACGTATGATTAATTGAATATTTGTATAATCCCCTACAAAACTCCAAGCTCCATGAGGGCAAGTACCACATAGTTTTGTTGATCACTGTATATAGGCAAGTCCAGTGCCTGTCTGGCACAGAGTACACTCATAATATGCTATAATGCTAAATGAATGAATGACTCACACTCCATTAATTTATTTTTTGTCTCAAACATCTTAGAGCACACACAGCCTATTCCTCTAATTGTCTTAACCCTCTTGGGTAGCACCAGAAGAAGTAATCTGTCTCTTTGGGTCCTGTGAATTGAATTGCCCCCTAAAAAAGAAACGTTAAAGTCTAAGTAACTCTCTCTCTCTTCACTGAATCCTTACTATGAGTATTTATGTTTGATCTAAACTAGAATTCCCTGTTTAAAATGTGTGTGTGCATGCCTGGTACCTGTGAATGTGAATTTATTTGAAAGTATGATCTTTGCAGATATAATCAAATTTAAGATGAGATCATTAGAGTGGTCCCTAATCCAATATGACTGGTGTCCTTAGAAAAGGGAAAATTGGACGCGCACACACACAACAGGAGAACACTATGTGAAGACAGAAACATATAGGGAAAATGACCATGTGAAGACAGAGGCAGAAATTAGAGTTCTGTTGCTATAAGCTGAAGTCTCCTGGGGCTACCCAAAGCTGGAAGAGGCAAGGAAGCATCCTCCCCTAGAGACTTCAGAGGGAGCGTAGCCTTGCCAGTACTTTGACTTCTGGCCTCTTGGAACTGTGAAAAAATAAACTTATGTTGTTATAAGCCACCCAGTTTGTAGTATTTTCTTATTGCAGCCCTAGGAAACTAATGCAGGTCTTTTCAAAAAAAAGTAATTTAGAGGCAGATAAACTGAGATCTTGGGCAACTGGACAGACAGCAGAATCATCTCTACCCCTCAGTGATCTTTCTTGACTTTCTGCCCCATTATACGTGAGACTCACTGGTAAATGAGCCAGCTATGGAGCCTTCCAGGTCCTGCACCTGGCTCACCAAGCAATCAGAGCTTTCCATACAGGGCAACAGCCCTGGTGGCTCCTTGGATAATGTTCAATCCATGGAGAAGGTTAGACTGACTCTAAAAAGATCTTTTTTTTTTTTGCAGTACGCGGGCCTCTCACTGTTGTGGCCTCCCCAGTTGAGGAGCACAGGCTCCGGACGCGCAGGCTCAGCGGCCATGGCTCACGGGCCCAGCCGCTCCGCGGCATGTAGGATCTTCCCGGACCGGGGCACGAACCCGCGTCCCCTGCATCGGCAGGCGGACTCTCAACCACTGCGCCACCAGGGAAGCCCTAAAGCCCATTTTCAGTAGGATATTTTGTCTATTGTTTGCTCCCTAGCTGAAAAAGAAATGTCTCTTTATAATGCATTCAATACAGCTGATTATAGAATAACTAATTCAATATTAAGCAGCATTCTTTCTTTCTGCAAGTCAGCAGGCCATGATGAGTCTGAAAATGCTTAGAAGTCCAGCTCAGAGAATGGTGTGTTTTCACCTGTGTTTTTTAAAGCATGCAGCAATAATATACATTTAGTCAACTGGTGGAAAGAAAGTACTTGTCCTGTCAGCTTTTGTATGCTTCGTGATTACAGAACTGCCAACATTATTATTCTTGCCAGTTCACATGACTGCTTGACAACCGCTTACCCATTTGCATTTTTCAGTGATTTTCCAACAGTGTAATTGGGAGGCTTTACGATTACACAAAAGTAGAAGGCTAGAGAAGTCTGTGGATGCTGTCTGTATTATTCTGAATTATTGTAGCTGCAGTCTTATTACCGCTGATAGGCCTGAATTCAAATATAATCAGAGCCATTTGTTAACTATGAATAACACTGTAGTATATGTATTTTGATAGCCTTGGCACAATAGCATTAAAATAAAAAGGTGATCTTGTTATTCTGACCCAAAAAAAGAGCATTAGAAATATTCTCATGCTACCTTTTGAAATATTTTTATAAAATTTTCATTATTAAAGGAACAAAACATTAACTAAGAGTTAAAAATTCAGAGAATTCTTTGGATTGAATCTTATATGAACAAGATATCTAATGATAATAATTGAGTGAACCTCAAAACTCAAAAGCTCTAGAAGGGTTCTGACAAAAAGACATTTCTACCCTAAGAAAATTACTACATGAGCCACTTTCATCAGTGCTTTCTTTATAGGTCAAAATATATTGATATTCTCCTCAAAAGAATAGGGTTCTGAAAAACAGAAATAAAAGCACTATTCCTCATGAAAATAATACAACCCTAGAAAAATAAATTCAGTTCCACCCAATTTACATAAAATTGGGTCTTGAAATTCCATTATCAAGTCCACAAAAGCTTTTAGTTGTTTGGATTGGAAAGCTGCATTTGTGAAAGCAGGAGTGACTCCAGAGACCTGCATCAATTCATTTGTTTACTCACCTCTGTAGGTGACAACTGGTCTCTCTCACTCAACCTTCCACTGCAAAATTATCAGTATAGTGGTTCCAAACTTACAAATCTTTGACCCTGGGGAGGCCATTAATTTATTATAACATATCTAAAAACACATATGCATCCAAGCATTTTTTATAGTAACAATAAATAAGTGATCATAGAAATAATGTTTCAAATGTAGAGAAGCCTGCTATAATTAAAATTAAAATACTTTTCAAAAAATTACAGAATTCATAGTAGTCTTTTATTTTCTCAATCCTCAGATTAAAAAAGCAGTTACTCTCCTGTAACTGCATTGGAATATCTCAAAACTACATATAGTCAATAACAGCTACAAATTATTGAATGCTTATTGTGTTTCAGGAATTGTGGTAAGCACTCAATCATTACCTCATTCAATTTTCACAGCAACCCTTTGTAGTATTAATAAATCACAGATTATTGGATACAGACAGAAAGGTTATTCTCCCAAAGTCACCCTTCACAAAAAACAGGCCCAGAATTCTAAACTAAGATCATTACAACCCCTCTCCTGCACTGTAGCATATCACATACCCACTGGTGTGCTGGAGCTGCCCCTGGGCCTATGCCAACTGTTAAAATCTGGGAATTTGAACTTGGTTGTGGTGGTAATATTTGCACCCCAGAAATCAACAAGCACCACAAATAAGGGCTTCCTTCCCCCGGCCCAGAGAGTTGGTTTACTAGCACCCCACTGGCTACAGCAAAAGATTTCACCTATTCTTCCACTTTCACTTTGGTTCACATGGTTCAGAATAATCTGTCTCCTCAAAAGTCTGTTAAAATGGGGACTTGAAAGGGGTCATAGGCACATTTGAAAGTAAAGAACGTTTACCCGTGGTATGAATTCCAATACCCCACCTCAGTGTTCTGCTATGCAGAGGGCTTTGAAAGCACATGTCTGCCTTTTCATGATGTCTACCATTCACCCTCCAAAGTCCATTGAGTACGACCAACACTTTATCCCTTGAAGCCTTCTAATATCCAAGTAACTTCAGGCCATAAAACCTACTCTCTACATTATATTTCCAAAACTTTTACTACTCTATTTTTCCCCAGACTCAAAAAAGTTTTTTTTACCTCAATCATAAAATACACTTGGTCAGGGTCAGAGTCTAGAGTAGATATTTCAGGTCATTCATTTTCTCTGGGTCTCATGGCTGCCTTCTGCACAGTTCTTCATGAGAGGCAGAAAAGTTGAAAAGAACCTGCTGAGTGGGGCCAATGTTATTGCAGCACCCACGTTTTGAAATCGAACCCAAAGGTCCTTCCTTAGTCAACTCAAGCCCTTCCTTACAGACATGCTTATTGTCAAAAAGACATTATTGAACTATGGCTTCACGCTACTATGAATTTCTGAGAACTATTTTGTTTTCTAAATGAAACACACCGTGTGCTCACTCATCCAGATAAAGGGAGATGCTCATCACAGCTCAGTGGGCTGGATGAATTTAGCAAGATGCATCCTGTCCATCAATATCCCCCAAATGGTAGCTTTTCACTCACAAGCTATTTTTTTCATGATTAATGAGGAATAGCTTTACCACAAGTAAAACCTGCAGAAAGCCACCCACTCACCAATGAGCAATATTCTTCAGCAGCTTTGTTGTTAAATAGTAACTCACTCACACGAGCAAAAAAAGACATTATAGAAGTTGAAGTGTTTATTTAGTGAAAATATAGAAAAAATAACTACTGTAAAAGCCCCTTTAATAAGAATGAAGAAGTGATCAATATATCCTTAAAACATGCTTTAATATGTAATACTTTGATTCCCTAACCTGCCACAAATATCTATTTAGCCCATAAATTTGTAACATTAGCAGCTACTTTTTTTAACTTGATCTAATTTTAACAAGACTCCCAATTTCAGCCATGCTGGAGTTAAGTGATCCTGGATTATACCTCCTGCTGTAATAATTAGAGAACTGGTTAAAATATATAAATTTTTTTCATATGCTAACCAACAGGCATTACAGGATTTTGATCCATGAGAAAAAGGAAACAAGAGGAACCCCACAATCGACCCAGATTGCTTCACGCAGGCACTTTTAGAACAGAAGAGGACAAAGCAGAAATGGAGCACAGTGGTCCCACTGAGATTAGTAGACAGAGATCAGAGGTGAGAGAGGTGAAGACACCTGCAAGTGAGGGGCAAAGAGAGAGCCATACAGAGAAAGAGCTCCAGAAATCAATCTTATCCCCCTTAGATTTTCAGCTGAATACTAAGTTGCACAGCTCTAGGGTGAGATTACATGAAACTAGCAAAAAAGTGCTACTAGGGAATGAACAACTACCTGGAGCTTTAACCAGAATAACCACCAGAACTGGCAAAGGGCTGAGAGACACTTGAGTTCGGACCAACCAGAATGAAGAATCTTTTTTAAACACCGAGGGTATTCAGAAGAGACTCCAGAAAGACAACTGCTGAAGAGTAGGGTTAGTTCAGCAAAACTTCCTTTAAACTTGTTATAGCAGAGCTTGAAAAAGCCTCAGTAGGATCAAGCTGATCTTCAAAGATGTTAAGTATGACATAAAACTCAACACACTTCAAGGAAAGAAAGAACATCTAGACTTTCACAAACACAGCATTCACAATATCTAGGATCCAATAAAAACTTTGTAGACATGCAAAGAAGCAGAACAACATGACCCATAATCAGGAGAAAAATCAGGAAATAAAAATAAAACCAGAAAGTACAAAGGTGATTCAAAGGTGTTAACAGACAAGGACCCTGGAAAACAGTGTTATAACTATGTTCATGTTCAAAGGTTGAAAATAAAACATGAGTATATGGAGGAAAAAGATAGAGACTGTCAATAAATAAATGGAAACCATACAAAAGAGCCAAATAAAATTCTACAGCTAAAATACAACGAAATGAAAAATTCACTGCATGGGCTTAACAGAAGATTAGAGTCAACACAAGAAAAAAGATACTGAATTTCAAGATCAGGCAATAGAAACAACACAAAAAACACACAAAATGAACAAAGCCTCAGTGATCTCTGAGACATTATCAAACAGTCTAACAAATATGTAATTGGAGTCTCAGAAAAAGTCAAGAGACAGGATGGAGCACAAAAATACGTGAAGGGACAATGGCCAAGAATTTTCAAAATTTGATTTGAGATATAAACACAGACCCAAGAAACTCACTAACCAAAAGCAGATTAAACATAACGAAAATCACACCAAAACCCATCATAATCAAATCGCTGACAATGAATAAATAAAGAGAAATAAATAAAGAGAAAATCCTTAAAGCAACCAAGGGGAAAAAAGACTGTTCCATGTTGGATGGGCCATTAATTGATTTGAAAGGAAACTTTAAAAACTCTTTGGGTTGATGAAACTGTTCTATATCTTGATGCGATAGGTGTCTGCATTTGTCATCATTCATTGTACACTTAAGATCTGTACATCTCTCTATATATAAATTATACTTTGACACTCTAATTCTACTAAGATTTTTTAAATACCTCCATGTGCATAGAGCACTTGGAAGGTATGTGGACAAATAATCTAAAATACATACACACTGTGACCCTAAGCTTATGGTCATATGAGGAACAAACATTTAAACAATTCAATTTGAGTCATGAAACTCATATTAATACTGTTCAGATTAAAGACAGAGTACTTTTGGAGCACAGTGTAAGAAATTTTTCTTTCAACTCAGAGGATAAGATAAGAATCATCTTTTATTTCAAGGAAACAAACATTTTTTGAACACCTACAGTAAGTTATATACTAGAAGTACAAATAAATAATATGTATTTTGTTAATAATAATAAATAAATGTATTGAGTATATGCCATGTGCAGACACTGATCTCATTATAACATCATCTCACTATAGCTTAATAGTTAAAAGTCAAGCATATCTGGGCTCAAGTTCAGGCTTTGTCACTTGCTAGCTTAGGAAAGTCACTAAACTTCCATGAACTTCAAATTCTCGCAGGTCAGGTGTTGATAATAATTAAAATACCATACTATTTTGTTGTATGTTTGTGAAGATTAACTGAAATAGACAAAATCAAGACATTGTCTGAGTCCTGAAGGACCCACCAGGGGCAGCCTATAGCAAATAATGTCATTACAATGTGTTCAGTAGAGTGTCACTGCTATGAGAATACAAAGAGGAAGTTATCTTATCCCAAGAGAAGTCTCCCTTAGAACGATGCTTAATGGAATCTTAAAGAATAACAGAGTTATTCAGGAGACTTGGGAATATATAAACTCAGGGCAAAGGAAACATCATAAACACAACCTCAAAGGCAAAAAAATAAAAAATCATAATTGCTGAAATGCAAAACACAAGGCACGTGATGTAGGATAGATTCAGAGGGACCAGCTTTTATAGGTTTTATATTGCATGTTAAGGGGGCTGAGCTGTACTCTGTAGGCTCTTAGAAGCCACTGAAAGATTTTAAGGGACAGCAACTTTGCATTTTAGAAACACAGGTGGCTCAATGGAAGGTTTATTTGAAAATGGCAAGGTGTCACAAAAGCAGTGAGGAGGTGGTCACCAAATCTCAGGCAAGAGTTGGTGAGGCATGAACTGGAGCAACTGTAGAGGGATGGAGATGATGGGAAAGATCTGAGAAATTCAAAGGAAGTAAAATTGGCAAGGCAAGGTGAGTGATGGGATATGAGGGGTGAGGGAGACAGCACCTGGGTTTGCTCTCTGGGTGATGATACCATGATAGGGATTACAGGAGGAGGAATGTTTTTGGTTTTGAGCATGTTGAATCTGAGATACCTGTAGGAATCCCAAGGGGCTATGTGTAGCACAGGTGAATTTGCATCTGGAACTGAGAGGAGAGTTAAGGAAAATTGATGTGGATTGGACAGCCATCAAATATGAGGAAGCAGATGCATTAAAATAGCTAAGAGCATTTGAAAAGAAGACAAAGTACAAACTGTGGTGAGGCAAGGACATAACCCCAGGACACTAATCAAATCAATTGGTAATTGAGGAGACCAGTAGGAAGGCAGAGAGAAATAGGAAGTAAACAGAGACAAATAACACTGAATAAAGGGCCTTTGAGTGGAGAAAGGGGAGAAGAGTGTATCAGGTAGAACAAAAGCCTGAAAATTCTATGCTGTGTTAAGGAAACTATCCACACACAAAAAATATAGTATGAAGTGAATTAAGAGGTTGAGACCAGCTCACGGAGGGTCTTGAAGTCAGTGCTATTAAGTTCAGGTTTTCTTATTTAGTGTTGGGAAACTTTTTGTCCAGTTTTATTGAGGCATAATTGACTAAGAAAAATTGTATATATTTAGCTTATACACACGATGCATGATGGTTTCATATATATATGCAATGTGAAGCTATTGTAAATCATTTAGGAGAGAAATTACATATTCAGTTATTTATTTCAGAAATGAAATTTTCACCTTTATGTGAAACAAAGAGGGGAAACAGGAGAGATGCTGGAAGAGCATTGGGGGAACATTTGGGAAGTATGGGAGCTGAGAGTGACAGCCTGCACTGGAGGATGGGGATGTGAAAACAAAGTCAAGCTCTTTCCCCAGGAGAGCAGGAGGGTGGTGGGTGTTACCAGTGACTCAGGCAGGAAACATCTTAGAAGGGCCTGGTTTAGGGAGGTGAGAACTGAGACCATCTGTGCCCGCATGACTTACACAAGTCTGCAGACCACCTATGTCAACATGATATAGTTCTTTGTTCCAGGAAAACTTTTCCAGAGAAAGATAAGGCTGTAAAGCAAAAAAATAACTCCACCAATTGTTTTAGGAAATTCCTACAGATAAATTTATTAAAGATAAGAGGCTGTTCACCTGAGCAAACAGCCCACTTACCAAACAAAAGTTTGCTTATCAAGACTTTCTTCAGGAGATTTTGTGCCGCTCAGATTAGTTTTGTCTCGGGGCGGGGGTGGAACCACCTTACACCATGTAAGCCTAGAAGCCAAAATTCTGTAAATATTCCCCTTCTAAAACACGGCTAAGACCTTGTCAGATTCATGGTTTTTTCTTGCTGCAACAAGTATGAGGTAAGTTTTGCTTTATTAACAGACTCTGTGGCGATAATTTGGGGCATTCACTAGAGGGAACATGACGAGTGCAGTGTGGGACGTATTTGATTTGAAAGATCTGTGGGACATGAACAGGCACTTGAATATCTGCAAAGAGCGCTAAAGAGATGATAAAGGTGCTATTTGATAAGGTTTCCAGTAAATCCAAATCATATCATTCAGATGGGTTCAGGTCAAAATATTGTACACTAATAATGATTGTTTTGTTACCTCCCACATCAAATCTCATAACCGCCTTTTCCCACTGTATAAAGGCCTGTCGTGCCAAGATCATTATCAGTTCCATGATTTGTCTCGTGCTGCTTCCTCTGCCTGGAATAGTTTTCCCTTCCACCCTAAGGTTTAAACTTCTCACAGCCAGCAGCCTCCTTCCAGCCCCTGAAGCCTTCTCAGAAGCGTCTTTAATTCCCGGTGTTTATTCCTTCTCTCTTCCCTACTGCATCAACTGCTCTCCAATCTATTCCCAATGTTTGTTTTGTATCCCTGAGCACACTGGAATCACTTTAAAGAGACAGACAAGTTCTTACACTTTGTTATTGCTCCCAGCCCCTAAATTATTCCTGGACATGTCACAAACCTTCAAGAAATATATTTAAATGTACTAATTTAAACTCAGGAAAGTTAAGAGGAAATTGAAACATGTCTGACTCTCCAAAAAAGAATGTTTAACTAGCAATTAGTTAGCTAATAATCATTAGCTTAATTGTACATCTGTTTGATGCAAGCTTAAATTTTGAGTGATTAGGAAATCAGAAATTTTATTCAAGTAAAGATCTAAAAGATGCAACTTATCTGTTTCTTGAATGCAGATATTAAATATTTTGCATCAGAAATATATGTATATGTTTGGAAACACTATACACCTATGTATAAGTCTGGGAGGATACGGACCCAAATATTTACAGTGGTTAGCTTAGGTGTAATGACAGCATGAGAAAGGATTACAGGCAATTTTTTTCTTCACTTTGATCTTAATAATTTATTTAATTTATTCTAGAGCAAACTGGTATTTGTTGGACAATAAAACAAAGCTGAATAAAATTCTAAAATTTCAGTGTGCATTGTCCAAGCTTTCACATGAAGTGTTAGAAAGAAGCTGGCACAGAAATTCATCCTCAAAAGAATAAAGTGAAAGACATGCATTTACTGTTCAGAACAAGTTAGTTCCTTGTTCTGTCTATCACACGAGAATTTTTATTGCTGAAGCTATCAAGCCAGATGCTAACTGTAATGATGAACTGAACCTGCTGACTCTCCTCAAATGCCTATTCTACAGATACAAACCAGGAAATCATTTTTACCGAGGGTCTTGGTGATCAAATAAGGACAAGATTTGATTTAAACTTGAGAACTTCAGTTAATATTCGTCCTCATTATTTTATACCCTGTATTATCCAGTATCCAAGGTAGGTCAGTAAAACAGAATTGTTTGGGGATCTGAGATTAATGTGCACACGCTTCCCATTTGGTGCTTGTCTGATTGGCACATCTATCCAAATTTTTATGTGTCAGAAGCCAATATGAACAGCAATTACCAAATATGAGCTTGGACACACAATTAGAATTTGGATTTTTGCCCCTGAATACCCCTCTCACCATCTGCCTTCCCCACCCAATCACTTTTTTATTCTGAGCTTCTTTTCAAAATACATTTTTTTCTCTCTCTGACTAATAGGAAATATCTTGGATGAGCCTGACTAATTCCAAAGCAGTAACTATAATCCTTTAATCACTTTAAGAGGTAAATGAATAGAGAGGCATTTGGGAAGAAAAAGAAAAAAGAAAAAAGAAAACAGGTCTGGTGACAGAATATATAAAGCTAGTGTCCTAGAGTTACAAAAGCTTTGTACCATCCTCACACCTCAATGATATGCAAGAGCATAATCATTATTCTGAAACAGCCACATCAGATGCACATTGGTTTATCTATTTTTTAACTGACTTGACCATTAATGTTAATGTGTACATATGGAAGGTGTCATCTTGGTGTCATGTTGGATACCAATCCTGTATTTCTTATGATCTATTTCTTTGTCTTTAACAATTTTTCCGAATTTTTTACTTTAGGAACACAATTGTATGTACTTATAAAAGTGTGTGCTTAAAGTTGTAAATAAAATAGGAAAGTAATTGGCAAAAAATTAGAAATAGATATTTATACAACACTGTAAATGTTCACTCTCTGCTTTATGTCACTCTATTTTGCCTTATGGTGAAATAATCCATAATTAAACTTTACTGCAATATAAATGTTAGCAAAATGGACTGTCATGGTCAATCAGTGTTAAGAAAAAATTAATCAAATCCAATTCCCTTCTCTAATGAACTTCTTCATGCACTGCTAGCTCACACATCCAGCTCTAAGTGAGGCTGAACAGGTAATTTGGAGAAGCCCAAGGATAGTTAGAGGAGTCTTCTCACTTTGTGATGGAAAGATTTGGAGTTAAGAAGCAGGTGAAATATTAGCTATGGGAGAAATCTACACACCTGATAACTTCAGGAAAGTTCATATATTAAGTGTCTGATTTTAAGGGCATTATAGCATAAGATACTTGTATGCCAGTGAAAATTAGCATACTGAAAAGTGCATTTCAGGACATTTTGGAAGCTCCATGTAAATACTTTGTGCACCAAAACAAGACTTGGTCAGTCCAATCCCTTCAACTATCCATGTGGGAAAGCATTAGGAAATAAGCTTTAGATGCTAAGCCTGGCTCTGCTGCTTACAAAATGTGTGACCTTAGGCAAGCATTTAACATCTTTGTGTCTCAAGTTTCCTGTCTCTAAAGGGGAGTAACAATACAAACAGTATTTTTTTGAGAAGATCAAACAACTGCTGACACACAGACAGACAAATAGACAAAATACACATTGACAAATATATACTGCGTTTTTATAATGGATAAAATTCATGTGTTTAATTCAAGAAATCACTGAATTCTAAGTTGTCAGGGAATTTCCTTAGGCCTTCTCTCTGTTCACCCTCCTGGACCAATTTCCCAAATTTTCCTTCCTTGTCTGCTGCAGATTCCAGGCATTGAGTTTGTTTTCCTATCCTTTTCTCAAAGCTTTTCTGATTTGAAGCTGCCACCATCCAGTTCATTCCTTTGACTCTCCACCTGCCAAGGCTGTGAGTAAAATGCAAAAATAATCTCCCTCAGTTCCCCCAAGGGCTCTTGGGTTTTTTTCCTTTTCTTTACCGTTTAACACTTTGGAGGAAACAGACTGAGAATAACAAAGGGAGATAAAGTGGGAGAAATTGCAAAGTTTAACACATCTCTCAAAATCCATTTATACAGCCACCTGTTAAAAAAGAGGGTAGTTTCCATTTCTGAAACCAATTTACCTAGAATTCAGTCTTTGGCCAACATTATCCACCTCCTAGACACACACACACACTACATCTTTATTTTCACAAAACTTTAAGTGAAATTTAACATCTTTATTTATTACTATAGTACTAATAGCATTACTTGAGCCTTTATCACTATATAATTGTTGCAAATATCATTTAATGCTCATTGCTACTTAGAAATTAAGGCAGCTACTAGACCCACTGTAGATCTTATTTGATGTTTTAATAGAAACTATATGTATATTTCAAATCTGGGCTTTTTATGTCTATATTACCATAGAATTGGCTTCTTTTGTAATTCTATGGATTTGCTTTATGCATATAAAAAGTATATATTTAGTTATTATTTCATTTAAATCCCACATTATTGTGTGTACCTGGCTGCACCATTTTGTTTGCTTCAGTTCAGATATGATGTCCTTATATGTTAGCTATGATATGATGGTGGCAATGCCTTCTACATGTCAAAATGGTACTGAACTCCTCTTTAACAATGAGGTTTGAAGCCAGGAATTTAAAAAACAAATAATAAAAAGATAACTGCTTTAAAACCTCAACATTTAATCTTTGGAAACTATTTTTCTAGGGAAAAAGAGAGGTATATGTCAATCTGCGAAATAATGAGCTATGCTACAATTAGTTTCTGGAGTCTAAGAGGCTGAGTACATAATCTATGGCCTGAACACAAAGACAGTTCATGGAGTTTGCTAACTGAACTTCCCACTCTTGGAGGCATCCTGCTGTACTGTTGACAAGAAACACCATGAGTTTTCTCAGGCAGTCTTCTGGGCAGGACTTGCCATACCGTGTGCTTAGGTGCTGCTTCCCAAGTCCACACAAATAGAGTGATTTCCCTTTGTTTTGAGTACATAATGACAGCTGCGTGTTGTCACCACGCATTTTAGAAACAAATCTCTAAGCTTTTTCAAAAATCAGAGCATCCCAAAATGATGATTTCCTATTATGTTGCAAAATTGCCTCAAAGCATTATTAATACTCTTTATGTCCAAACTGTGGCTGCTAAGTAAGCTTTAGAAAGAACACTCACAGTTTGCTCACAGTTACTGCAGCAAGATGAAAATGTACTGTTTCTCTCTTAAGGAGCTTGCCAATGTAAGATCAACATTATATGCCACCTTGAAGAGTCCAGAAACGTTTGTTTACTCATAGAAAATCTTTTACCTGTGGATCTCAAGGTACTCATCTAAAAACTAATCCAGCCACCTCTAAACTTGGCCCAAGTCTAGAATGTTCTAAGAAGACAAAGCCAACAATCATAGCTGTCTTGGTGAACACTGAGGAGTGCCTAGGATGGCTACAACTCCAGAACTCATGCCAGGTGAAAAGCTAAAGGGAAACATCATCTCAGTTTGCTGGGATAGTAATTACCTTCCACAGAAAGTATCTTCCAAACCCACAGGATTTACAATCAGCTTAGAAACATTTAGGATAATCAAAGATAGAGAAATAATACTTCAGTATTGTATAATGAAGAATTAACCCTACCCAAAGAGTCTGTCCTTTATCTAGAAGGTAAGCTCTAGGCCCCTGGCATGTCCTGCCTGGTAGGACTCTGTTTGTTGGGGCCTTTGACCACCAGAGAGTCGTCTAACACTGTGATTTATCATGGGGGCTCTGAGCCATGCTATATCAATTTTGACCTCCAGACTAACCAGAAAGTAAAGGCATTAGCCTGACATCCGGGAAGGTCTGGAAACAAAAGATCATCCAAAAGTAGGTAGCATGTGATTGAGCCCCAGTAAAAGCTCTGGACATCAACGGCTCAAGTGAGCTTCCCTGGTTGGCAATACTCTCTGCACATTGTCACACATCACGGCCCGGAGGAGGTGGCACTGTACGTAACTCCACAGGGAGAGGATGACCAGAAGCTCTGTGCGCGGATGCCCCCCAGACTCTGCTTTATGTGTGCTTCCTTTGGCTTATGTTAACCTTTATCCTGTCCCTGTATACTCTTTGTGAGTACAATAGCTTTCAATGATTTCTGTGACTCCTTGTAGCAAATTTTCAAATCTGAGGGTAGTCATGGGAATCCTCAAATTTACAGCCAGCTGGTCTGAAGTGAGGGTGGAAATGGAGACCCTGAGTTTGCAGCTGGAATCTGAAGCGAGCGCTCTTGTTTCCTCTAACTGTACAGTTTGGTTAACTCTGGGTAACCCTTAGAACATTAAATCTGCCATATTTTTAACTTTATTAGTTATATAAGCATTATTTAAATACTAAGGAGGTTTTAAGTCAGATATTAAAGTACTTTAAAATGACAGAAAATGATTAAGTTTATGAATGCAGTTTATATTGTTTCAAGATAAGGGTGTACAGTTTGTAAATGGCACCAAAATTTATTTAAATACACCTTAAAATTGATTGCAAAAATTTTGTAGAAATATAAGTGAAATAAAGTTTTGAACTGAACTTAAAATCTCAAGGGGTATCTAGGTTTTTGAATTTGCAAATTTAATAAATTGATTAGTAATTTAAGAAACATTAAGAGTATTTTCTGTCCTTTTAAGTCTACTAGTGGATATTATAATGCAATTTCTAAATTTAGGGAAGGTAAACTAGGAAGGGGCTAAGTGATTACTGAATACTAATAAAGTAGGGACAGGATTAATACAGGAAATATTCAGAAAGTTATACATTCCTAATGTCTGATCTATTGCTTTCCTCTTAAACCTTTACTTAGATTTGGGAAAACAGTATTTGGAGTCCTTCCATGTAAAAAAAGTTATTAAGTTGTGAAAGCAAATTAGATTTTTAGTTGGTTGACTTATCTCTTGGCATGAGATTCAGTAGTACTGCTCTGTTGGATTATGCATAACTGGTGAAGCCCAAGAAACTTAGAAGGGCACAGAGTATCAGTTAAAACTCTTTTGGGGGGCTTCCCTGGTGGCGCAGTGGTTGAGAGTCCGCCTGTCGATGCAGGGGACACGGGTTCGTGCCCCGGTCCAGGAAGATCCCACGTGCCGTGGAGCGGCTGGGCCCGTGAGCCATGGCTGCTGAGTCTGCGCGTCCGGAACCTGTGCTCCGCGACGGGAGAGGTCACAACAGTGAGAGGCCCGCGTACCACAAAAAAATAAAAAATAAAAATAAATAAAATAAAACTCTTTAGGTTACAAGGGACAAAAAATCCAATCCAACTGGTCTAAGCATGAAAGGTAATTTAGGGGCTCATGTAACTGAAACTTCCAGGCACCACTGGATTCAAAGACTCATACAATGGTATCAGGACCCATCTCTCAGTTCTTTTTTCTGGGTTGGCTTTACCCATACATTATGAAGGTTGGGCCTGCATCCTTCCATGTTTAAAACCAGCAGAAGATAACATGCCTCTCCAAGAGGAAGCAGAATTATCCAGATGGCATCTCATTGGATCATGTGCCTGTTCCTTCCTCAGCCAATCACTCTATGCAGGTATAAATCTTACCCTCATCCTTGGAGCCAGGAGGAGAGTCAGATCAGGAATGGTGCAGGGGAAAAGTAACTCCCCCAGAGGACATTCACCTTGGAGAAAGATGAGTAGATGCTGGATGCAAGTCACTTGGCTATGTTTACATATCCAATAATTCTACTTTCATAATGTCCCTCTGGTGTAATCTTTTTTATTAAGCATATAAGAAGTCAAGAAGCTTAAGCAAGGGTTAGGGGAAAATCTCATTTCTTTGTGGAATTAAATAATGGTGAAGCCAAAAGAATCAAAGCAAAAATAATGTTAGTTTCTACTCCTATCCCCACCAAGTAGCTCTGTGACAAGACAAGTTACTTAGCCTTGCTGTTTCACAGTTTCCTTACATGTCAAATGAAACTACAGATACTGCCACACCCCAAGTTTTAAAGCTGATATGAGAATTGAAAGAGATCATTTGAAAGACAAGGCTCAAAAGATGTTATTTTAAAATTACAAAAGTTCTATACAAATATAAAGTATTAGTAGTAGAAATAGTTGTACCATTGTTTTATGTACTGTACTTATTGAAGGTGTGATGTGTAAACAACAGAAACCATTCTGGACCATTTAAGTAGAAAAGAAATTTGATAGAGGGGATCAGACAGTTCACAGACTTCTGAAGAATCAGTCTTAAAGGCTATATAACTAGAAGCAGGATGGATTGGCACCAGAAGACACCAGGCCTGCATTCTGGGCACAGGCTCTGTACCTTGTCTTTCCAACATCAGGTGCTGGAAGCTAGGCCATGTGCTGTTGCTATTTCTGAAACTGAGTGTCTCCTTGCCACCAAACTCACCATCAGAATTGAATCCCCCTTGCACTGCCTTCTTCACACCACACTCTACCAATCAGAGACCTCATATGTTAATGGGTGACTGGCAGAATCAAGGTCACATACCTGCACCTTAGCTGCAAGGGAGCCTGGAAAAGCAAGTTTATGGCCTTTATCTTAGGAAGTGGGATTCATAATGTAAGAAATTCACCAAATATAGGAAAGGGGCTCAGTACATTCCAAAGGCACATAAATATCTACTGTATGCATAACATTGTTTTAAGTCTTAAAACATTTAATATCAATGTGCAAATGCAACCTACAGAACTATAGTCATAGCAGAACACATACATACTTCAGCTGTAAGTCTTCTTACATTTTGCTTTCTCCCTCTTGTTTTAAATCGTTGACAATGATTAGACTAACTTTGAAGCCAAAATTTTGCTTTATTGTGTTTTTTAAAACCATTTTTGCTCAAACGAAGATCTCTAGTTTATAAATATGTCAGTCAACTTAAGTGTTTTTCGGAAACTCAAACTCAGCTGCCAACCAATTGGTAGCAGTTACTCACTCAACTATATCCAAGATAGAGACTCATCTTACAGACCAAATGTCAGAGATTTTTTTCCAGGAGTCTACCAGAAAATCATTATATGTGAATCCTGCAGAGATGTTTTGGAGTTTGAACAATATTTGACTTATAGGTCTATGACAAGTAGAAATTATTCCTTTTTTTTTCCAAACTGTGTTCTTGTAAACCTTCTTTATTTTTTTCTTAATTTTTAAAATTTTATTTTATTTTTTAATTTTTATTAGAGTATAGTTGCTTTACAATGTTGTGTTAGTTTCTGCTGTACAGCAAAGTGAATTAGCTATACGTATACATATATCCCCTCTTTTTTAGATTTCCTTCCCATTTAGGTCACCACAGAGCATTGAGGAGAGTTCCCTGTGCTATACAGTAGGTTCTCATTCGTTATTTATTTTATACATAGTAGTGTATATATGTTAATCCTCATCTCCCAATTCATCCCACGCCCCTGTTCCCTGTTGGTATACATAAGTTTGTTCTCTTTGTAAACCTTCTTTAAATTCTGTGTTTCTCTACCCACAGTAGACAGGTGAAAAACAGAATGGGAATCTTGAACATCTATTATCTCTTCTATAGTGAAATGTAATACCTTTACTTCTTGTTGATGAATCTTCTTGCATAGCTGACAATGATGACTATGTTTAAGGAGGGCAATAATTTAATATTTGTTGTCCATTCCCCTGAAACACTGAGGGAAGACAGGAAGAGAGACAATCAAAAATACTTGTGTAGAATGTCTTAGGTGAATTTTTCTTGATCCTATTGGGTGACAATGTGAGTGTTATAACTCGATTTTGTCTCAGCTATTACTTTCTGATTAAACTTTTGTGTGCATAACATAGGTATTACATAAAAATTTCAAATTTTTGCACCCGAGTGTGTATGTGCGTGTGTGTGCGTGTGCATGCGCACACACATGTGTGTGAACAAAAGGGAGAGGTAAGTGCGAAGGAAGTAGAGTTTGCTTAGGCTGAGCTTCAAGGAGTGTCTGCACCTTGCCAGGGGGAGTGCAATGTATAAAATTTGAACTTCAAATCTGTTACTTTATTATTACTCTCATTTGTTATCATTAATCCCATTTTGACATTATTAATGCCAAAACAGAATCTTGGAGTAAACATTTAAAGAAATGCTGGCTTTCATCTATAAATTATTTTTAAATTTTATACGATAAATATAAAAAGTGAAAACACTAACAATATATTTCTTTTTAAATAATATGATTTTATGATTATCTTTTTTAGTAGAACTTATAACACTTCTACATTTCCTATGTTTCATAATTATTTTATTTTACTAATTGACTGGTTGACCTGTTATTTGATGACCTGCCTGAAAGACAGAAATAAATGCAAAAACCCTGCCATCCAGCATGCTCTGTTAGCCAGCATTTCCAGCCCAGCCTTGTAGCAGATGTTGGAGGAGATGTTAGAGAACCAAAAATACAGTTTGGGGGTTTTAGGCAGAAAGGGTAAAAAGCACAAAGGAATAAAATGTTCACTTTAAGACTGATTATCAATAAATCAAGAAAAAGATGAATAGGGCTGAATGCAAGAACAAGAGCGACAGAAGAAGTGTGTAAGACTTTAGGAATCCCAATACATAGGTGATAACTAGGGCCAGAGGAGAGGAGAGAAACAGGAGAAAAGAAAGCAGAGGAGGATGGAATGCAAAAATAGTAATAACAGATTTAAGTTACATTTATTGAGCATTTATTAAACACTAGGGATGCTTTAATTTCTCTCAGAAACAAGGAGAAGATGATATTATTCCTAGTCTACAGAGGAGGAAACTGGGAGGAAGGCGGGAACACAGGTAACTCTCTTGTTAAAAAAAAAGATGAAAAGTGACAGTGTCGAGATTTGTACACAGGTCTTTTCATTCATGCTCAAGACTTTTTCATGATACTTGGGCTGCTTTGACTCTACCGCTTTGAAAATTGATTTCTCACTGTGTGTTTGATAATTCTTTATTAGCTTGAATATGTATTTAGCAATACTCATCTGTAAGTCAAACTTTAATATTTTAGCTCTAAAAGAAGAATAAAATAGTAGCAGCAAGCAGGAAGTACAGCACCAGCTCATATTCCATCAATCTTCCTTTTACTTATGATGGTTTGCACATTCAGATGCAATGCCCTAGGTCAATAACCACAAAAGTTGATCAACTGCTGTTTACTAAATCAAAGCCCCCTTTAAGCTAAAGTCTAAAGCCAAAGCAGGAATTACATGAGTTGGGTTATATAAAAATTGGTATACTTCAGGTCAATTCCAGGAAGAGCTTTCCTGGGCCAAAAAGATGTTTTCCCCTGAGCAGGAAAGCATGATGTATGAACAACTGAATCAATTTTAATATTGTTAACCAATTAAGAAAATGGATACCAGTTCACTGGATAGGCCCAATGTACACACCAAACAAAAAAACATTTTAAAGTGTCAAGAATATACACCTGTGACTTTTGTTAAAGATGGCTGACTTGATTAATCCCACATGGTTCTCCTTCCTTCCAAAATCTAACTGAAATAAAAATAGACATTAGCTAGAAAAAAAAGGAGAGATTACCTTGATGGGCAAAATTTTTGTGAGATTTCTGGAAATTGGAATGCAATAAGAGAGAGAGTGCGTGTTTAAAACACATACATACACACACACACATACACACAACCCAAAACAAAAAGAGAGGACTGCTACAAAGGTAAAAGCCATGCATTCCAACAATCTTGAGCAAAACTCAAGAGAAGTTCCCCAATATTCCATAGGAAGTCATCCAAGAGCAGGAGCTGTCCAAAGGCAAATAATTAAAGTAATTAATTCAAAGACTACAGAAATACTGAACCAGTTGTGCCCTGCTACCTCACATCATTCCTCATCATGTCACATACCCGAGTAATTTACTCCCAGGCCAAAAACAGAAGGCCCTTTCTGAAGAAGTGTTGGCTCTGTGGTGAGATGGGGGAACACAGCAGAGCCCAAGATAATTCTAGACCTCTGCAATGGAGAAAGATAAAAAGGAGTTTCTCCTTCCAAAATTGAAACAAATAAACATGAAATAAATCCACTTACAGAACAAAATCCAACTGATGGAACATAAGTGGCTGTCCCTCCAAGATTCAATTGAGCTAACCTGAGAACAGAACTCAGCCTTTGTTACATTCCTGAAATACAAGCCATCTCACAAAGCATTAGTGAGAAATGTCAGCTTTTTATCAATTATTTCATGGGGAGATTGAGAAGACATACATTACCTATCACATAGGAATAACTTATTAACTATCACACATTATAATCACATACATTTAACTGTTCTCCCTAAAGACACCAGCCCTTTGTTTCCTTTCTCTCTTTTCTGGCTGCAAGAATATCAAACTTTCTCTTCCTCTTTATTACATTTGTGCCTCCAGGGTTCTTGCTGATTCCAACACATACTTCCTACTTTCTGTTTAAGTAATTGTACTAGTGCAGTATGTTTTAGTTTAAGCAACCAATCACACAAAGTGTTCCCAAGTTTGCATAACCCTATAATTAATTATATCTCTACCTACAAATCCTCTTCCAATACTTTTTGTCCTATATTATTTAATTGAACCACTTCCCTGAAGATTACTGCTAACCATCACTCTTACATAAGTCTTCCCATTATTTATTTATTTCCCCATAAAATGAGTCCACATTTGCCTTTCCAACATCTGTCTCTTCTCTGCAATATTTCCCATTACCACAGAGGCTAATTTTTTTCAAATGCTTCATGCATTCTTTATTATATAAGACTCTTGTACAAAAAGAAATGTAATACAAATTGGGTCCCCATATGGAAAGAATAAAGTGAATCTTTGGAGGTTTATATGATTAAATCTATAAATCTTCTATGAATCTTCTCTCTCTATGGTCCCATTGACATGTACCATCCTAAGATGCCTTCCATCTCACCTATACATTAAGAAAAAGTCATTTGGAGGATTTTCCAGAATTCCAAGAAAGTTGCCTACATGACATCCATTGTAATAAATAAGTCAATAATACCCATATGGCTTAATTAGAACTTTTCAGAATGGCAGCTGGAAAAGTTAATTTCCTTGAGAGGTCAAATGGCATCTTCAATGGCCTGAAATTCCCAGACCAGCCTCTGCAATTGCACTATCCTGATAGAAGTGTGAAACCTAATTTATTTGTCTTGGCTAATTAAATTCTACCTGTAACAAAAAGTGCCACCACTGTTTGTCTGTAAATTAGAAATGTTAATTATATGAGAATATTCAGTGTTACCATGCTTGGGAAGTCGATTACTACAGCCATGTTTTTAAAGGCTTAGCCCAAAATCACTTTCTAACGATTCTGCTGGAATGTCAATGAATCCTGTATATTCAAATCCAGAACAGTTACCTAATCACCTTCTATTCCCTAGTTTGTATCTGAAACATTAGCTCTAGTTTTCATATATTATACATCATTTTGAAAAACATGTGAAGTCTAGAACATCAGAAATATATGTCAAAAAAAAGTATACAAAAATCATGAGCAGTAGAAAATAAATTTTAATTGAAAGCAAGACTAAGAGATAAAAGCAGAACAAAGAGCCATAAAGTAGAAGGGCCATGATGATACATGCAGGGCTTACAAAGTTAATTCTAAGTTTTCTATTGTCAAAGGAAAATGACCCCCTCTAAGTGTTTCTAATAGACACTGTTGATTCCTACTCAAGACCTCGTCCTCTCTCTTCCTTATTTAAAAAAAAACCCAAAAACTCTTTTATTAAGGTAGCTACGCGGATTGGGGGTAAATTCTGATTAATGTAAGCCAGCCATGGTCATCTCATCTCCTCTGCAACAGTTGTGCTGCTAGGATTTGTTCTAGTTGGGCACCTAACGTGGTTCTGGCCAATGCAATGGTAGGAGATAACTGGGGGTCCTCTGGAGATGTTTCTTTGAAATTAGCTAGAATACGCCGAGAAAGTTTATCATATGGTACTCTTCTGGATGTTACTGTTTGAGGACTTCACTCCTAGCGCTACTGCAACCATCTAACAACCATGACATTGGCTAGCCTGACAAGCTTGACACTGAAGGTGCATAGCTGGAAAAAACAGGAATTTGTGATTGCTGTGAATATCACTGAGTTGCTGAATAATCACTCTTAAACCAAACTGTCTCCTGACATCTTGTTAACTGAGGTTATACATTTACTGATGCTTTAATAATTGGAGCTAGTGTTGCAGATAACCCTCATTGTTTATGAGGGAAAATACCTGTTGTTTGGGAGAAGCAAAATGTCACTAGCAATTAGCAGAAAATTTTCTAAAAAAACATTTTCATGTGGAACTTCATAGGGAAGGGAATGAACATTGGGATGGACAATATCCTCAAACAAGATTCCTATAGCAAATATAGGGTAGGTTTGATAATACTTTTATGAGAACAGAGACCCAAAAAGAAACTCCATGAGAGCAAACCATCAGGGCTATGCAATCTAGACACGTTTTAGTCATTATTTAAGTGAATAGTACAGATACTATCCATTTTATGGAAAAGGAGGAGCCTGGTGAAAACTCTGCTGAGCAGATAAAACATTCCACGCGCACATGGCCTTCGAACAGGAGGACTGGCAGGAAAACACAATAATTAACATTTATTACCACGGACCTTACTCTTTTAACACCAGAGACAGAGGTTTGTTCAAACTTTATTGAGGCAACTTGGGGTTATCGGTTATCTAACTTCCTTCCTGCAGTGAGAAGGGAAGCAAGTCTACTTCTTTACTTGCTTTGTTGGTATCTAGAGGGAACTTAAGAATGAATGCTATAAACTGGAAAATATTTACTGAAAGAAACCTCTAAAGCACTTTCATCAGATCATGAAGTGGATAAAAAATCTCAATCATATGTTAGAAAGGAGGAAAAAGGAACTATAAACTTTTTTCAACACTCCAGACACATCTGAAAATGAGGTAATACAGCGCGCGGTCCAAGCCAGCGGGAGGGCGAGCGGCGGTGCCTGTCGCCTGCTGCCTGGGCCGCCGCTGAGCCAGTGCGCGTGCGCGTGCGCGGCTGCAGCCTCCGCGGAGACCCGGAACGCAAACGCGAGCGAGCGAGCGGAGCGGAGCTGGGCGCTAAGTGAAGCCGGACCTTAGCGGTAACGGGGACTACGAGCGGCTGCTGCAGCGGGCGCGGCTGGCCGCGCATGTGGAGCGCTGCGACGACAAGGCCTCCGCCATGAAGGCGGTGACCGAGCTCAACGAACCTCTCCCCAGTGAAGACCGAAACCTCCTCTCCCAGGCCTACAAGAACGTGGTCGGTGCCCAGCGGTCTTCCTGGAGGGTTAGCAGCAGCATCGAGCAGAAAACCATGGCCGACGGGAATGAGAAGAAACAGGGGAAGGTTAAGGCTTACCAGGCGTAGATTGAGAAGGAGATGGAAACGGTGTGCAGCGTCGTGCCGGCTCTGCTGGACAATTTCCTCATCAAGAACTGCACTGAGGGCTTCCCTGGTGGCGCAGTGGTTGAGAGTCCGCCTGCCAATGCAGGGGACGCGGGTTCGTGCCCCGGTCCGGGAGAATCCCACATGCCGCGGAGCGGCTGGGCCCGTGAGCCATGGCCGCTGAGCTTGCGCGTCTGGAGCCTGTGCTCCGCAACGGGAGAGGCCATAACAGTGAGAGGCCTGCGTACCGCAAAAAAAAAAAAAAAAAAAAAAAACTGCACTGATTTCCAGTGTGAGAGGAAATGTCCTCTACTTGAAGATGAAAGGCGACTACTTCCGCTACCGGGCAGAGGCAGCTTCCGGCGAGGAGAAAAACAGTGTGGTCGAAGCTCCGGAGGCCGCCACGAGGAAGCCTTCGAAATCAGCAAAGAGCACATGCAGCCCACGCACCTCGTCCAGCTGGGCCTGGCGCTCAACTTCTCCGTGTTCTACTATGAAACCCAGAAAGCGCCGGAGGAGCCCTGCCTCTAGCCAAACAAGCCTCCGAAGATGCCGCAGGCGAGCTGGACACATTAAACGGGGATTCCTATAAGGACTCCACGCTCATCATGCATCTGCTGTGAGACAACCTCACCCTCCGGAGGAGCGACCAGCAGGACGAGGAAGCCGGAGAAGGGCCACGCGGGCGCCTCGGCCCGACGCCTACCCGCACCCCAGCACCACCGCCCCTTCCTCGCTCCAGTCACTCCGTAGCTAGTGCTGAACCTATCTGTATGGCAGGACAGCTACTCGGATCTACTCAGATATGCTCTCCGCTCCCCCGGGAAGCGGTTCCGGACAGATTCATGGGCATTGCGGGACTGACGGTTTGCTGTGAACCACACGGGAGCTTTCTTTTCCGATTGTGCAGACAGGTGCGTTCTGAAGGAGGCATTTTACTCTGCCTGCCAAGCTAAGTGAAATGCAGGTGAAAGCAATGGGGAGGTTAGAACGGAGGATTAGCCGACACAGGCTGCAGTCGGTGTTTAAACAGTTCATTTAAAACAAGCTGATAGTGTTTTATTAAAGCAGTAAATCTGTGCATGCATAAATGAATTCACCCCTCCCGCCTCTTTCTTTAGCTGATGGAAAACTGTTAAGGGAAGCTGAGATGGAGAGACCACTTGCTCCTTTCCATCAGCTTAATAATAAGCTGTTTAAGGTGAGGTTTACAGTAGCGCCTTGTTTTGCCTCTTTAAATTATGAGGTGCACAAGCCTTCTTTTCAGTGCGATGCAGCTAAAGTTTTGATATCTGTAACTTTTTTTTTTGGTTACTATTGTTTAAGAATCATGGATTTATGTTTTCTAACTCTTTGGCTATCGTCCTATGTGTCAACCCATGTCAATCAAAATCGGTGATTATGAAATGCCAGACTTCTAAATTAAATGTTTTGGAATTCGTTGGGTAAGTAAGTGCTGCTTTGGGGGTATTTAAGAAGAAGAAGAAAATGAGATAAAAACCTTAGATGATTCAGTCTAGAATGTTAATAAGATTCCCTTTGTATCGCAGTGTCTCACACAGTTTATTAAAAAGTTATTTATTGTTGAAATGAGACTACAGTTGACTCTTAAACAATACAGGTTTGAACTGTGAGGGTCTACTTATACACAGGTTTTGTTCAGTAAATACATGCTACAGTACTACATGACCCTGATTGGTTGAGTCCACGGATCTGGACCCCCAGATAGGGAGGGCAGACAGTGAACTTACATGTGGATTTTGGACTGTGCAGGGGTCAGCGCCCCTAACCACCTCCCCACCCCGAGTTGCTCTGGGGTCAACTGTAGTTAGTTAAAGACTAGTTACTCTGAAAATATGGCAGATAATATGGTTCATAGAGAGCTGCAATCCCTTATTTATTTTCTTGGAAGTCCCTTTCGAATTCATCCAAGAAAAAACTAATCTTTTGTTTTCTCTACACAGCTCCCCATCTAATCCTAACCTAGCTCATAGGTCAGGATTGTTCCATTCAGTAAGCCTTAAGAGAGCACATGCTTAGTGCCAGATGCCGTGACCAGTGCCGACAGCGCAAATCTGGACAAGACATCGTCCCTGACTTCAACAAGCTCAGTCAGGTAAATCTTAACATTTGTCTGCCAGAGATTGATGGGTACTTAACTGTCTACAATCATAATGAATCAAGAAACCATTCAAATTCAATGATTTTGATGCTCTGACGTATATATTCACTGTAGAAGAAATGGTGCAATTTCTGTAGAAGAAATTTCTGTAGAAGAAATGGTGCAAGAAATTGGGGCACAGGTGACCTCATTGTTTTCTCTCCATCCCACTCACCTTCCTTGATTTGCTTGGGTTCACCACTGATTCAAAAATTCCCAATTGCCAAGACACCGGACTCCATAGAAAGAGATTTGTTTGGGTGTCTTTACTGACATTCTGTATCTAGGAATTATTGTTGATGTGATAAAGCAGGAGATCATGTCTTTCACTGGAAACTTTCCACATAAATCGAAAAATGGTTTTAACACTATCCTTGTCTTTTTTCAACCACAACTTATGTATATTTTCCTGTCAAAAGGAATATGCTTTATGCACAAATTAGCATCTGTCTTGTTCACGATGAATCTATGTAATCAGTATAATAACAAGAGAAATGGCTCATAATTTTTGCCTTATGTTTTTTTCAATTTGAGAAATTAAAAAGCAGTGCCAGATTGCAGTTGAGAAATATGTTTAACTCCTGCAGCCACATACAGTCTTTATGGGAAGAAAAGTCCCATCTGTTTCCTCTGTAAATGGCACTCATGAGAGAAACACCAATTCAGGAATTCCTGTGATTTTATGAACCAAGCCAAAGCAAAAAAATACCAATGTCCTTGAAAAGAAATGATTTTTACTTTCTCTAGTCTGTCTCATATTCTCTGAAAAAAAGAAAAAAAAAAGGTGGACCAGATGATCCTAATTTCAAACAGTTTAGACCATTTTCTGAGTAATTAATATGCTTAAATATTAACAGTATCTCTATCTCAAGGGTTTTCTGCAGAGAAGTATTAAGTTGCAATATTGTGTCCTATGATTCCTATGTCCTATGTCCTATGTCCTATATCCATTCCTATGTCCTATGATTCCTTTATAATTCTCATATAATTTTAGCATGTAATAAAAACATTTATGTCCTAACATGTTAACATATAGTACTGATGTGGAGAAAATCATTGGCAGATGACTTTGTATCTATGGGTAGAATTACAATCATTTTCATAAATATTATGTGATCATTTTTATTGCTAGCCACGTATCTGCAGTACAATGACAGAAGGTAGATAAACCTCCAGTAGGAAGTAAGAGGCCAGAAAAATACATTAAGTCAATAGAGAGCTTTGAAAACATAAAAACTAATTAAGTCAGGATGTTAAGAAATAGATATCTCCTATGAATTATATGAACATATCTAATTAATTCTTACACTCTAATGCTCTAATATACGATGAATGATTTAAAATTCTACATGTTCAAATGGAACTACAGTTTGTTCTTTGAATACGTGAACTGTGTGACCTGATTGTGAAAAATAATTTACTGCAATCTAAGGCTGCATTGCGAAGAGTAATATTCAGAACAAAGGAGATCAAAAGTACTCAAAGCACATCAGGAAAGGCAGAGCTCTTCTTTGTATTAGAATGCCATCTAGTAAAGATTAAAGGGATAAAATTAGAAATGTGCACCTGCCAATGTAATAACTGATGAAGGCAAGGGTCATCAATAGATGCTAAAACTATAGGTATAAATCTTGGAGAACAAGATAATCATATAGTCTTAAATTATTACCTCACATATTGTGGATTAATTACAAAGGAGAATACTGACCTTTATAAAGGAGGGTCTGGGAACACCATGTTAAATAATGGTGATCAAATGACCAAAATGTTTGCCATCAGTAATGAGACCAACTGATACCATGCTCCTCTTAATGTGATAGAATGATAGGACACAACTTTACCTATGTAATATTCTTGTGAAAATGTTTAACCTGAATTTAATAATGAAAAAGCAATCACATCAGTTCAAATTGTGGAACATTCTATAAGACACCTATTCCAGAGTCTTTAAAAAAGAAAAAATGATCAAAGAAAAAGAAAAGTGAGAGAACTTGAAGAAGGTTAAAGAGACATAACCACCAAATGTAAACCATGGTCCTTTGTTGGATCCTGGGGCAGGGAAAAAAAGAAACACCTATACATAACAATTGGACAGTTGGGGGTATTTGAATGTTGACTGTATATTGTCATAGCAATGTTACATTGGATGTGTTGATGGTATAGTGGTTATGTGGGAGAATGTTTTTGTTCTTACAAAATATGTGCTAATATATTTAGGGGCAATGTGTTATAATGTCAGCAACTTAATATCAAAGCTTCAGGTAAAAATTCATATATTTATATACAGACAGAAAAAAGTAAATAAGTTAAAATATTAAAATTTGTGAATACAGGTGAAGAATATGCAGGTGTTCAGTATAGCATTCCTTCAACTTTTCTCTAGGATTATTATATTTTTAATTGGGATAAAAAGAGTACATCAGGAATACTGAGTTCAATTCTTTTTTTTTTTTTTTGGGGGTGGGGCGGTATGCGGGCCTCTCACTGCTGTGGCCCCTCCCGCTGCGGAGCACAGGCTCCGGATGCGCAGGCCCAGCGTCCACGGCTCAACGGGCCCAGCCGCTCCGTGGCATGCGGGGATCCTCCCAGACCGGGGCACGAACCCGCGTCCCCTGCATCGGCAGACGGACTCTCAACCACTGGGCCACCAGAGAAGCCCTGAGTTCAATTCTTGATACCACATTTTAAAGGAGATTTCCACGTCCCAGAGAAAGGTGAAAGGATTAAATATCAAGCTGATGAGGATCAAGAAACAATGTCAAATAAAAAATTGGGGATTGTTCACATGCAGAAGAGACAACTACTCCTCTGGATGTTAAAATACAGTCATATAGAAGATGGAGTAAATTTCTTCTGTCTTTCTTCTGAAAGAATGCCTCAGACAAATGATTGAATGTAACAAGCACCCTAAGACCAAAAAGAGCAGAAATCGAATAGCATTTTTGCTGATGTGGGTGAGAGGTCTATGGAGAAGACCCCTTCACTCCCCTTCAACTCTAAGAGTCCATGGTTGAAATCAGAAACAGGACATAGTCTTCTGGAAGCACAGTGACACTCACTAGATAACAGCACCTCCACAGTTTGTTTCAGTGCTTTCAGACCATCAGATACGGATCTGAAGCAATACTCAGACTTCTGATTCCAAAAAAATATATTTAAAGAGCAGCACACCCATTATATGTCAGGCATTTTGTTAAGCACTAGAATTCTAGAAGTGACAAGAGTGATGAGGTTTCTGCTCTTGTGGCTTTTCAGTCTAGCACATAGTTTTGGGAAACAATGAGAACCAAGAAAATAGGTTTTTGTCCATTTTATAGGAATGTTCTCTTGTGCTTAAGGAAGAACTATAAAGGTTACCCTGAAAAGCCAGAACTTCTTTATGAAAATATTTATGAAACAGTGTTTTGTCCTGTTGCTATCTAAGCACATGTCTAAGGAAGCTGCCCCAATGTACCTATCTTAGGAAAATAAACACCATTATTATTTGCTTTTAATTTATTATATCTATTTTTTAATTATTTGGTACATGTACATACTCTAAATTTACATCAGTATGAATTAATGAGGGTTCAGTAATTCTTTTATAATTTTGCAACATAGACGTTGAGATAACTGAGTGTTCTCTGCAAAAATAAGGTTGATAATTACACTTTGCAATTATATGTTCGAAAACCAGGTACATGTTGAATATCGGTAAATGAAAAGAATGGGCTTTTTTCAATAACTTTGTCAATTTTCTGTCTCTATAAGAGGGGGTTTTGGTGGATCTTGTCCAGGATCTCCATAAAGCTGGAGCAGATCTATTGTTCAGAGTAGTCTGTGCCAGAGGAGATGGTCCTAGCTGACCAAAATTGGTAGGATGTTTTTTTTAGGAAGCCTCAGGTATTGACAGAGGGAGTTATCAAATTGTCTGTAGGGGACAAGTGGAGGGGAAAAACAGTGAGGAAGCCCTGAGCATGCTAGACCAAAGATCATGGTGAAACCGTAAACTGAAAATGGTAAACGTGGTAAAACAAGATCAGTACAAGTGGTTCATGATTAAAGCTTTGAAGGTTTGGGGACAGGCTTTTATATGCATGAGTCTACTTGGTGAGCCTGACAGCTTAAAGGAACCAATATCAGAGAGACCAACCTATCGTTTGCTGCCAGACTCACTTTCTATATCCTTGCAGAGATTAGCAAAATTTATCTTTGGCATTCATATTTTGACTAAGGCATCTTACATTTTCCCACAAAATCAAGCTAGTTTCTTCAGGTCTTTATTTATTGGCATGTCATGCTTGTGAGAGTTGGCTCCGGTCTTTCATCCTCGGCCTTGGGAAAATTGTTGCTTATTCACCCTTAACTGCTCAGTTCAATACAATAGGGAACACTAGCCAGGCCCTTCACAGTAAGTATGCGGATTGTGGAACTATGATAATTTATGCCCCTAAGACTTTGTTTTGTTATTATTTATCAGTTAACTCAAAATAACTTACAAAATAAGTGATTTATTATCAGACACAACAAGAAATCAGAGTTAGTCCCAGTTAGTGGTTCCAGGATTGTTGTTTTATGGCCCAATGCCATACTTAGAGACACGGCTCTTTTTCTTCAGATTTGTCTCCTGTGGTGACAAGTGTCTGTATTAGTTTCAAACTTCATATTCTGACATAGCATATAAAAACCAGAAGAGACCATTGTATCCTCATACAGGATGTCCTAGAATCCCTACAGCACATTTTCTCTCAAAGCTGTCTCACGGACCAGGATGGAATGAAGTAATCTTTTCTAAACAACCATGGAAAGGGTAATAGAATTGCTCCTATTGAGTCAGACCAACCAAGATTTAATCCCTGAGGCTGGGGAGCACGGAGGCCTTAAGTGATTCATGAGACATCCAGAAAAACAAAGTGAGGATTTAGATGGCAAGGAATAATTGAAGAGGAAATGTACTTGAAGGGGCAACCAGCAGGGTCAGGGACATATTCTTTCTGTGTGAAATCTCTTATCTTCCTTGACTTTCTGCAGAAGTCTTACTCTTCTTTCAAGATTTCTCCTTTGGGAAGCTTCCCTAAACCTATAGGCTAAGTTAGTTACTCTCCTCTGCGCTCAGACAGCATCTCCTACAAACCTACCTCCTTGTAGAACTTACCACACAGGATCATGTTGACCACAACATCTGTTACCTCCATTAGGACCACGAGGACCTCTTAATAGGAGTCCCCTTACTCTACTCTGCAGGCCAGCACCTATCCATACTGTGGCTATTGTATGTTCCTTGTGAGTATTTACAGAAGAGCGGGAGAGGAAGAAACAGACAGCAAGAAGAAATAAAAGAGGAAGAAGGGGGATTCCCTGGTGGCGCAGTGGTTGAGGGTCTGCCTGCCGATGTGGGGGACACGGGTTCGTGCCCCGGTCCGGGAAGATCCCACATGCCGCGGAGCGGCTGGGCCCGTGAGCCATGGCTGCTGAGCCTGCGCGTCCGGAGCCTGTGCTCCGCCACAGGAGAGGCCACAACACTAAGAGGCCCGCGTGCTGCAAAAAAAAAGAGGAAGAAGGAAAACATTGAAGATTGAAGCTATAATTTTTACTGGTGATTACAGACACAGGGGTATCAATATTTAGCATAAGCATTGGAGATTAGGTGGACAATTTTTATGAATATGTTCAACAACTTACAAATAAATATTTAATGCTATTTTTATACACTCTGTTTTAATAATTCCTTTAATAACTTGCCCTTTGGCAAAGTCACAGTGGCAGTCTCCTCCCTGAAATAGTTCCGCACAGAGGTATAGCTGATGTGAGGGTAGGTAGCAGGGAGAGCGATCTCCTCAGCCAAACATGTTTTCAAAAGTGGTACTTACGGAAGAATGTTTAAGATACTATGTTAATACAGTAGTTGTTAGGATTGTGATAAAAAGATCTTAGAAGAAAACAGTATGAAAGCAAGACCACGAGATATTTGGAGAGGGCACCCAAAGCACAAAACCTTTCTTAGTGTTTGCTCTCTCGGGAACAAATAGTACAGCCTGCTGGCCCGCCTTACTCCCAACACCCCTCCCCCTACATAAGGTTAACCCTTGCTAGGCTTCTTGTTCCCTAAGAGCAGCTCATTCAGTAAATATCCATGTGCCTACCATGTGCCCAGCACTGTTCTAGACAGTTGGGATGCATCAGTGAATGAAACAGAGAAAGATCGCTCCTCTTGAGGGATTTATATTCTAGCAGGGGGCGGTGAGTTGGGGAAGCAGTAAGAGAGCTACATCACACTCAAACTGCAGTCGTATCTTTGGAGATAGACGACAAAAACAGCATTAATTTCCAAGAAGAGATATACCTATTCTCATTACCTGGGCTCAGATAAAAGACATTCAAGGGACCCATCAGCACTCAACCAGTGAAGAAGTCTGCCAGCTAAGACTGTAGGGAACCCATTCATTATATTTCCTAACTTTCTATTAGCCTTCCCTGGACATGTAAAACAGATACGGTCATGAGTGCTAAGATATTGCCAAGTATACAACTGAGAAAGAAGAGGCAGAAAAAGGCAAAGGAAGAAATAAGGTAGTAAAAATAAAAAGAAAAAACAAGTAGGTAGAGCAAGCCCACTTAGCCCTGTGGAAGATGGTATTCGGATAAACTTAGTGTGAGGTTTAAACTACTATGTGTAGTTGTCTGGAGGAATACCTAAAAAGAGTCTTCTTAATTTTTTTTTTTTTAAATTTTTGGCCACACTGCCTGGCTTGCAGTATCTTAATTCCCTGACCAGGGATCTAACCCATGCCCCCTGCAGTGGAAGCACGGTGTCCTAACCACTGGACTGCCAGGGAATTCCCAAGAGTCTTTAACTGATGGTTACCTGAAGACCACAAAAGGAATCCACTGAAATGGAAAACTATTACTAGTTCTTAATGTAATGACTATACATTGAAAGCCATATACATGATATTTAAACATAACTTCAGCATGGTTTTATATAAAGAAATTATAAATATTGTAAGCTGCACTTTGAAATGAATTTCTAATTCCTCCTCACTAGCTCACTATCTAAGTGATTTGGCCTGCTCTGGACAGAACAGAGTTTTCTTCTTTCTGTGTTCAGGTTCCGCTCCTCGGCTTCCCGTTGCCTCACACTTCCAAGCAACCTGGGGCTATTACATTCACTCCCTTAGTCTCACCGTCTAAAATTGCACCTGGTTCCAGATCACTTTACAGGTGGTATTTCTCAACTCTATTGCTAGGAAAGCCCTGCGAAGTGCCCACTGCTGGTTGCTTACTACTAGGGACCAACTTTTGATTTCTATGGCCTTGAAGCTCTCTTATTCTAGATCATGTTCATGACCAGGTGCCTTTCATTTAGCTTATGCTCAGCCAGTCTTTTTGACTGGAAGGGTAATTGAGACCAAGCCCAGCCTGAAGATCTGTCTCTTCCTGAAAAATAGATTTCATTCACACTCCATATATTCCTCTATCAAATATCTCTTCTAGCTACTTCTTCCCTCTTTAGCATGACCATCATCATATAAAGAACAGGATAATACTGAACTTGGTTGATTCTGAATACAAACGATGCATAGGGACAAACAAGAGGCTGATATTAGAAACACAGCAACTTGAAATTTAGATGTGAGAGACCAAACAGCATAGAGGTAAGGAAACAAGGCAGGAATAATCTACATTCACGAATAATGGAATTTAATAAGAGATTTCATCTCATGTTGCTAGAAAGCCATTTAAACTAAAATTTTCATTTTTAATGATTTAACATTTTGTTCAATTACAGTGTTATAGAGTGAAATATTTTAACAACTAGTATATCAGTAGAGTAAAAATTCAGTAGCTTGTTCCCGTGGGTAAAAGATATAGCCTTTCATATTCTCCCTAATATTTTAGCTGGAATTTAAAGCAGTGACGTCTAACAGATTAAAAAGAGAAAAAGTAAAAGGAGCGCCATCCACCAAGGGTTTATGGCGTGCCACAAGCACTGTACTAAAATATTAACACATTACCTCACTTTTCCTCATAATCATCCTACGTGGTAACAATGATTAATTTTATGGATGCAGAAACTGAGACCTGAAACGTAAAATGCCCATGATGACAAACCTCCTAAGGGAAAGAGCTAGGCTTCGCACCTGGCTGTCTAATTCCAGGGCCATGCTACCAATGACAAGCTGTACTGAAGGTGGAAATTGGAAGTCTAAAGAGCTGGCTTCCACCTGAAGCAAATCTCCGCATTCAGATTGTAGCTTATTTGTGCCACGAGCACTCTGACATCTGTAGCTGAACTTGAGGTGCTCTCTGTTTGTCATACATTTCCCTTTGCAGTCAACTTGACCGTGGAAACCATCCAATGTGAATGATGTCTTTCCATTGAGTCCAGCATGTTGCCAAGCACACAGTGGGAAACAGACTAAGCTGGAAGAGGCTGAATCATGCATCAAAACCCTCAGTCTGTGGACTTTTAGAAACAGTGTGTTTGCTAGGAGAGCTTTCTGTTCTGTCACTTATTTGTCCGTGCCGGAATCGAGGTGGGTACCCTACATCGCAGGCTGGAAAACAACAGATGATGCTGTGTCGGTCAGTGTGGAAACCAGACTTCTAAGATGAAAGAACCTCTTGGCGTTGCTGTATGAGCGCACTTCCAACAGTGGACTATCTGTCCCTTATAGAAGTCTGATTCCCCCCAATTACTTAAAGAACTCCAATTTTAAAATGTCGGTTTTCCATCGTGCTAATGTTTAACATATTTTTGAAGAACTTGTGGTCAGCAGAATAATAAGCTCCTAAAGATGGCCATGTCTTAACTCCTGGAACCTGTGAATATGTCACCTCACATGCAAAGGGGAATTAAGCTCAAAGATGGAAGATTGCTAATTAGCTAACCTTAAAATAGAGAAATTATTCTGGATTATCTGGATGGGCCCAGTATAATCACAAGGGTCCTTAAATGTAGGAGAGGGAGACAGAAGAAAAGTCAGAGTTATGTGATGGGAGAAGAACTCAACTCATTGTTCTTGGCTTTGAGGACAGAGGAGGAAGGCCACCAGCCATGGAATGTGGGTGGCGTCTAGAAGTTAAAAAGGGCAAGGAAATGGAGTCTCCCCCAGGACCTCCGGGAGGAATGCAGCCCTGCCAATACCTTGTTTTAGCCCAGTGAGACCTCTGTCAGACTTCTCACCGACAGAACTGTAAGAGAAGAAATTTGTGCTGTTTTCAGCCACTGAGTTTGTGGTCACATGTTACAGCAGCAGTAGGAAATCAATATGCTGCTGAAAGATAGTATTAGTGAATACTTGAGGACCTGTGATTTTGTGAATTTACAAGTTGTGTCTGGGCCAAGACAGCTCCATGGATAGAAGCAGGCACAGGTGTACCAAGGTGAGGACAGAACAGAGCACAACCGTGGGATTAAACAGCACTTTGAAAGCTGATTGGAGGTGTAAGAACATGGCTTTACTCGTTCATGTTACCAGTTTCAGTTACCTGAGGAAATTTCTAAAATTAATATGGATTAGTTACATTTGAAGTATGGAAATAATGGATCTGGGTTCTAGTGGGTTGTGAGCTTATAAGAGAAAAAAATAATGGCAAATCATCAAAGGGAAAATATAAATTTTCAGTATTCTTGCAAACTTTTACTCTACTTCCTCTATCTATATGATATAGAAAATATTACTATATTAATTTCCCAGGTTCTTGGGGAGTGTTGTATAATTCATAATGTAAAGCCAAGGAGACTCACACAGAATTTAGTGTATCCTAAAGTAGTAAAATTAAACTAATATTAATTTTTTCTCAGTTGATAATTTTTGAGTGCCCACCACATTTAAGATACTGACCTATGTGATATGGAATATAAACATATATTGCTTCCATTTCTCAGGGAATTAATAATCTAAAATATGTATATATAGAGAGAGAACACACACACACGCAATTATATGATAAGATAGAAAGTAAAAAAAGATATAAAAGATATAGATAAAATCCATAATAGGTTACAATGCAGTGAACAACTATATTTCCTGCACAGAGCCATGTTTCAAAGACAATATTTAGCCTTCACTCTGCAGCTAGGTACTATATATATTCCCTATTTTAAGATTAAGAAAATCAGACTCAGAAAAGTGACTTGCTCAAGGGTCAAATGGCTAGGTGGTGACTCTGACAAATTGCTTATACTAAAAATAAGTTGGTTTTAATACTCCCAGCTATGTACCTGGTAGTGCTCTCAATGTTTTACATCCTTATCACAACTTATGAAGTAGGTCCTTCTTATTACTCCCATTTTACAGGTGACAAAACAGAGGCACAAAGAGACTAAGTCTCCTCCCCAAAATCACACAGTAAGCGGCAGGGTTTATGACCAAAGCCCAGGCATCCTAGCTCTCCAGTCCTTTGCTTAACTACTGTCCACACAAACTCTTTGTAATGATTCTTCCCTAATGAATACTGAGGGTTTCCCTATAAACCTGTTTTAAAGTGGAGCCTAAAACTGCCTGATACGGAACCATAGAATTTGTCATTTTTATGGATGTGAATTAATATTATAATATTTTGTTTGAGGAGAGTGTTCAAACAGAAAAGAATCTCTAGTGAAGTCGTAAAGAGTAATTGCTATATTTGTGACAAGAGCCTGAGGCTCACTGTGACTTCTTCCATGACTTCCGTGGAAAGAAGCCAAGACTTAAGTCATTAATTCTAAAATTCCTAAAGGTTAGGGAATCCTCTCATTAATTTTCTTGGTGTTGTATAAATACTATATGAAACTATGGTCGCTTGCTTTATTCATAACTTATTAAAACAAAGCACTTTTGCATGAGCGTCCTTTTCCTTTCATTTAGTTCTTAACATTTCTTTGAATTGCCCTCCAAACACACCTGTAGATTCTGAGAATGGGACAGTTGACTAAACAACAAAATATGTGACAAAAATTTTGAGTGAGAAATTCTCTATGTGTCTACTTGTTCACTTCAGGCCAGTATTATTTTCATCTATTTGCATTTCCCAGCCTTGAGAAAATGTCACAGTGTTTTGGCAAAGTGATAATGGAATTTTTCTGGAAGAACTGGAGGGAAAGAACTCATCTCTCTTTATCTGGCAATCTGTGGTTAATTAGCTATTTTTCAGTGAAATATGACAGTAAGGGAGCCCTGCCTTTTTTATAAGACTGGTTTTGTATTGGGCTTTTGGTGTGAGATTATTTTATAATTATTTTTTTCCTCAGAATGGATAGAAATCCAAACTTTTATTCTCAATTTAACCTAAAGTTTTGGCCTACAAGCTATGCGTTTTACTCTCAGCTCCAATTTGCTGTGGAATAATAATATGGACATGGTAAGCACTATGACTGGGCATGATTGAACAAGGTAAATAGTCATAAGGATCCATTGTTGGATTGACTTTTGGCACCCATGTCCTTATTTAATCCTCATATAATCCCATTTCGTAGGTAAAGAAACTTAAACTCATAGAAATTGAAAAATTTGCCCACGTTCACCTTGGCAGTAATCAAAGTTCTGTTCATCTGGCTCCAGGTGAATCTTTAAAATTATTGTGTGTTCCAGGTACTGTTTAGCAATATTCAGTTAAAACACAGCAAAAGTATAATTGGGGGTTGTATTTTAAACTATTGAGTTTACATCTGAATTAAAATTTAGAGTCTACTCATCACTTGTATGATATTGGACTAATCAATCTCAGTTTCCTTACTTGTAAGGTGGGAACAATATTACCTATTTGCAGTTTCTGTGAGAATGTTAGAGATAATATACTTGAAATGCCCAACATCATGCCTGGTATACAGCATAGATATAGATAGCTACTATTATTAATAGATAGTAGCTATTATCATTAATTTATAAAATGCTTTTTACTTTGTTTCAAATATGCATAAAATATTCAATAAGAAAAAAATGTTTGCCCCCTTTACAAATATATCTGTGTGAGGAAGAGCTGTCAGTGAATTGCTAAATACATCAATTTGCAGAGATACACATAACTGTGGTAGGACGTGCAAAGTAATTTAAGGACACTGCAAAGAAAGAAGGAATCACGTACCCCATGCCTGTGCCCACAGGCCCATGCCAGGATCATACAATAGGAGGTAACAAGACTAACCCACTTGTAGGGTTAGTCTTTCGGGGTTCATATTGGCTCAGGCATGTGGGCATGTGGGTGGAAGTAAACCTGGAGATTAAAGTCTCCCAAAATCTACAGCATGGTTGGGGGTAGTATTGGGGTCAATAAGGCTGACTCACAGAAACATCCCTGACCCTGCCATGGAATCCAACATGATCTTCTTTGGTTTCCCAAGATGAAAGAGCCATATTCCAAAAAGACTGTACCAATTTATATCCAAACTAGTAGTCCCTGGACTGCCTATTTTGCTAAATTCCAGCAAACCTTAAAAACAAATTTTTTTTTTCCTCAGAGTTTTCTTGGTTCCTTACCGAGCTGATGCCAAAATAAAAGACAGGAGTGACACTTCCCTCTGATGAATTAAGAAATTAATTGGTCTGGGATCTCAAAAACCTGAGCTAGCAGGGAAGTCAAAAATAAATAAATAAATAATGAGACAAATCGTGATAGCAAGCCTATCACTACGGACCAAAGCTGCAGCTGCAGCTGCTGGGACTATTGTTTGTGCTTTAGGAGGCTTCTGAAAATAAGAAAGAGGAAAAAAATCAGGATTCATTATGACATTTCTTTTTTTCTTTTATTGAAGTGTAGTTGATTTACAGTGTTGTGTTAGTTTCAGGTGTATAGCAAAGTGATTCAGTTATACATATATATAATATATGCATATACAATATATATTCTTTTTCAGATACTTTTTCATTATAGGTTATTATATGATATTGAATATAGTGCCCTGTGCTATACAGTAGGTCCTTGTTGTTAATTTTATTTACTTGTTTAAAAATTTTTTATTTTATGTTGGAGCATAGGTGATTAACAATATTGTGTTAGTTTGGTAGTTAGTTTGCGTTGTAGGTATACAGCAAAGTAATTCAGTTATACATATACATGTATCTATTCTTTTTCAAATTATTTTCCCATTTAGGTTATTACAGAATATTGAGCAGAATTCCCTGTGCTATACAGTAGGTCCTTGTTGGTTATCTGTTTTAAATATAGTAGTGTGTATATGTCAATTCATTCTTGTTTAGGCTAAGTAATATGCCACTGTATATATGTACCACATCCTCTTTTTCCATTCCTCTGTTGATGGACATTTAGGTTGCTTCCATGTCTTGGCTATTGGATATACTACTGCTATGAACATTGGGGTGCATGTGTCTTTTCAAATTAAAGTTTTCTCCAGGTATATGCCCAGGAGTGGGATTGCTGGATCAAACAGTAATTCTATTATTAGTTTGTTAAGGAACCTCCATAGTGTTCTCCATAGTGGCTGCCCCAATTTACATTCCCACCAACAGTGTAGGAGGGTTCCTTTTTCTCCACACCCTCTCCAGCATTTATTATTTGTAGACTTTTTAATGATGACCGTTTTGACTGGTGTGAGGTGATAACTCATTGTAGAAAAACCTCGGGATTCATTACGATATTTCTACTTAGCCTTGAAGTGATCCTGAGTGTAATGGAGGTGACCTCTTAAAAACAGATTTCGGGCTTCCCTGGTGGCGCAGTGGTTGAGAGTCTGCCCGCTGATGCAAGAGACACGGGTTCGTGCCCCGGTCTGGGAAGATCCCACATGCCGCGGAGCGGCTACGCCCGTGAGCCATGGCTGCTGAGCCGCAACGGGAGAGGCCACAACAGTGAGAGGCCCGCGTACGGCAAAAAAAAAAAAAAAATACGTAGATTTCAAGGCCCAACACTAAAGATTCTGACCTGCATTTTTAACAAAATCCCAGGTGGTTCTGAGGCAGGTAGTTTTCAGAGCACACGTTGAGAAACGTGGGCCCCTGGCCTCAACCCTGGCTACACATTGAACTAACAGGGGAGCTTTTTTTTTTTTTTTTTTTTTTGCGGTACGCGGGCCTCTCACTGTTGTGGCCTCTCCCGTTGCGGAGCACAGGCTCCGGACGCGCAGGCTCAGCGGCCACGGCTCACAGGCCCAGCCGCTCCACGGCATGTGGGATCTTCCCGGACCAGGGCACGAACCCGCGTCCCCTGCATCGGCAGGTGGACTCTCAACCACTGCACCACCAGGAAAGCCCAACAGGGGAACTTTTAAAACCTCAGATGGCCTAGGGACACCAATGGAGGGTCTTGCAAAGTAATGAAATAAATGTAATTTTTCAACATATTTTTAAAACTTACGAAATGCTTTAGGAGCATTCAGAACCTTGCAGTGAATTTCATGCTACTTATGTTTCAGTTATTAGGAAGTTGTGATTAACATAAAATTCGAGATACCTAGATTTTATGAAGTTCTCTACTTTTTATTTTACTTAAAACAAGAGAAGGAACAAAGTAAACTTCTCAAACTATTTGTGAAGAATCTGATAAATATCAGGTTTTGTGAGAAGTTCCTCACTGAAATATAAATAAATAAGTTTTATTACTTTTCTGATAGTCTCTTTGCACACTTAGGATAAAATTTTATTGTTGTTATTATGGAGTTATGTCCACAATATGTCCCTGAGTTTGGACCCAGGAAAAGCTTTTGAATTCTGATAGCATGTATTTATGCCTCTTTTCTGGTACTAGAATTAGAGATTGTTCACTTAATTATTTTAACAACTTACTTGTAGAAGGCTTAACTCTTCAAGGTTCAAACCTACTTCATTAATAGTTATCTCTTAGATAAATGACCCATAAAGCATTGACAAGTAATTTTTATAAGTGATAAATTTTGGTTCTACCACTATCAGTTGCTCGAAAGGTTAATGGCAGGCTTGTCATTTCTCCCAGAGTTTCATTAGGTGGATACTGTCAGAAAGGTATTTACCAGCACTGATATGTTTACAGAATCAATAGTGGTTATGAGGAGCTGCTTTCTTCTGGAAGTGGACGTAAAATATGAGTGTCATTTTGTTTGTCACATGCCTTGAATCAGTGATCTGGGTCTTCCTGAACTAGCCAGCTATGCTATTTGTCACCCACAGGCAGGCAGAGAATTTGATAAATGACAGCAAATGACATAGATTAAGGTGATGGACAAGCAGGTAAGACTTTCAGTATGTTTCTAGAAAATAATAAAGTCTATGGCCACAGGATAGGAAAAGGGTTAGTTTAAGTAGCACATGATGCGTGGTAAAAATAAAATGTGGGGAACCACGTGTCACCTTGTCTTTATTTTAAACAATAAATTAAAAATCAATGCATTTGATTCTGTAGGAGAGTCACTTCACTAAGAGGATTTGAGGTTGAAACTGGTTATTCCTATATCTAATTGCTCTGTAAAGCAATTGGCTTGGGTTAGATTTGCACTAATTTAGGGTCCTTTAGTTCTGCTCAGTGACTTAAAGAATGTGACTCATTAAATCAAAACTTGGAAGCTCAAACGAGATGATAAACCTCAGTTGGATAAGCATTTTTACCTACATATTTATGAGCTTAATACAGATATGCGTATATTTTCATATTAGGCGATACTAAATTTGTTCTTGTTTGGAAGCAAAAATACAACAAGACGTTCTGCATTTAGAGGCAGCTGTCATTGTTGGTTTGGAAGCTTACGGTATCTGAGTTCCCCTAGAATGCAAGGTAGGGACTTCGTTTTATTCACAGCTTTTTCCCAAGAATATAAAACAGTCCCTACCTCAGAGTAGGCACTCAATAAATACCTGTTGTATGATGAATATTTATCCACTGATAAACAGACTCTAACACTAAGTATTTACCACATTTTAACAATATGCAACCTTTTGTGTTAAAAGGGAGGAAAATAATAACACATATTTGTGGAAAAAAATGGGAAGTAGAAAGGCAGGTGTTGCAAGCTGAGGGAAAAGTATGTGTAAACAGGCCCTGATAGAAAAATTTTAAAGATCTCCAGGGGAATGAAAAGTTGGGTACAAAAAGGAAAGCCATTATAATTGATAATATAGTTCAGCTGTTAGTAGTCATAACAGTGTAAACACAACATGTTGATCTACCCAAAGTTACAGTATGACAATTAGAAGAGTGGTTAATGAGAAGGATGTCTGCTTGTGGTGTGGGAAGATGTTGATAGAAAATCTTCCTTGATAGAAAATCAAGTGGTAAATCCTCAAACTGAGTCAGGAAGTAGCAATACAAGCATGAAATTTTAAAACATGGAAAGAAATCCCAAAATAATTAGATAAGAGACATAAAAGTGGTGGCCAATGAGGAGGAGAGAAGAGTGGGACTGCTGGTTTTATATGTATATGTGGTTTTTGGTTGATTTTATAATAAAAGATACAGAAGTTCTTCAGAAAACCGGAATTACAAGGAATGTCACATCAGAGCTAGTGGAATGGTGACATCATCCTAGGACCAAGTTCTTGGTTATCTGACATTCATATGACCTGTGGCTGCACTGAGGAATCTTTTTTTATTAGTATCTCCATCTTGTCTATTTATTTTTAAATTCTTATTTTATATTGGAACACAGTTGATTTACAATGTTGTGTTAGTTGCAGGTGTACAGCAAAGTGATCCAGTTTTACATATACATATATTACTCTTTTTCAGATTCTTTTCCTATAAAGGTTTCTACAGAATGTTGAGTAGAGTTCCCTGTGCTATATAGTGGTCCTTTTGATTATCTATTTTATATATAGTAGGGGGTGTATGTTAATCCCAACCTCCTAATTTATCCCTGCACCACACCTTTCCGTTTTGGTGACCATAAGTTTGTTTTCTAAGTTTGTTGAGTCTCTTTCTGTTTTGTAAATAAGTTCATTTGTATCATTTTTTAGATTCCTCATATAAGTGATATGATATGATATTTGTCTTTGTCTGATTTACTTCACTTAGTATGATAATCTTTAGGTCCATCCATGTTGCTGCAAATGGCATTATTTCATTCTTATTTAGGCTAAGTAGTATAGTATTCCATTGTATATATGTACTACATCTTCTTTATCCATTGCTCTCTTGATGGACATTTAAGTTGCTTTCATGTCTTGGCTATTGTAAATAGTGCTGCAGTGAACATTGGGGTGCATGTATCTTTTTGAATTATGGTTTTCTCCAGATACATGCCCAGGAGTGGGATTGCTGGATCATACGGTAACTCTATTTTTAGTTTGTTAAGGAACCTCCGTACTGTTCTCCATAGTGGCTGTACCAATTTACATTCCCATCAAAAGCATAGGAGGGTTCCTTTTTCTCCACACCCTCTCCAGCATTTATTATTTGTAGACTTTTTGTTGATGGTAGTTCTGACTGGTGTGGGGTGATACCTCATTGTAGTTTTGATTTGCATTTCTCTAATGATTAGTGATGTTGAGCATCTTTTCATGTGCCTTTTGGCCATCTGTATGTCTTCTTTGGAGAAATGTCTAGATCTTCTGCCCATTCTTTGATTGGGTTTTTTTGGTTTTTTAGATATTGAGCTGAGTGAGCTGTTTCTGTATTTTGGAGATTAAGCCCTTGTCAGTTGCATCATTTGCAAATATTTTTTCCCATTCTGTGGATTTCTTTTCATTTTGTTTATGGTTTCCTTTGCTGTGCAAAAGCGTTTAAGTTTCATTAGGTCCCATTTGTTTATTTATGTTTCTATTTTCATTAGTCAAGGAGATGGATCCAAAAAGATATTGCTGCGATTTATGTCAAAGAGTGTTCTGCCTAGGTTTTCGTTTAAGGGTTTTATAGTGTCTAAGTCTTACATTTAGGTCTATAATCCATTTTGAGTTTATTTTTGTGTATGGTGTTAGGGAATGTTCTAATTTCATTCTTTTACATGTAGCTGTCCAGTTTTCCCAGCACCACTTATTGAAGAGGCTGTCTTTTCTCCATTGTATTTTCTTGCCTCCTTTGTCATAGGTAATTGACCATAGGTGCATGGGTTTATTCCTGGGCTTTCTATCCTGTTCCATTGATCTATAAGTCTTTCTTTTTGCCAGAACCATACTGTCTTGATTACTGTAGCTTTATAATATAGTCTAAAGTCAGGGAGCCAGATTCCTCTAGCTCTGTTTTTCTTTCTCAAGATTGCCCTCGCTATTCAGAGTCTTTTGTGTTTCCATACAGATTTTAAGATTTTTTTGTTCTAGATCTGTAAAAAAATGCTATTGGTAATTTGATAGGGATTGCACTGAATCTGTGGATTGCCTTGGAGAGTATAGTCAGTTTGAAAATATTGATTCTTCTAATCCAAGACTATGGTATATCTTTCCATCTGTTTGTGTCATCTCCAGTTTCTTTCATCATCATCTTACAGTTTTCAGAGTACAGGTCTTTGGCCTCCTTAGGAGGGTTTATTTCCTAGGCATTTTATTCTTTTTGATGGGATGGTAAATGGGAGTGTTTCCTTAATTTGTCTTTCTGATCTTTTGTTGTTAGTGTATAGAAATGCAACTGATTTCTGTGTATTAATTTTGTATCCCGTGACTTTACTGAGTCCATTGATTAGCTCTACTAGTTTTCTGGTAGCATCTTTAGGATTTTCAATGTATAGTATCATGTCATCTGCAAACAGTGACAGTTTTACTTCTTCTTTTCCTATTTGGAATCCTTTTATTTCTTTTTCTTCTCTGCTATTGCTATGGCTAGGACCTCGAAAACTATGTTGTATAAAAGTGGCAAGAGTGGACATCCTTGTCTTGTTCCTGATCTTAGAGGAAATGCTTTCAATTTTTCACTGTTGAGGATGATGTTGTGGGTTTGTCATATATAGCCTTTGTTATGTTGAGGTATGTCCCTTCTATGCCAGCTTTCTGCAGGTTTTATCATAAATGGATGTTGAATTTTGTCATAAGCTTTTTCTGCATCTATTGAGTTGATTATATGGTTGTTATACTTCAGTTTGTTAGTATGGCATATCACACGGATTGATTTGCAGATATTGAAAAATCCTTGCATCCCTAGGATAAATCCTATTCGATCATGGTTTGTATGATCCTTTTAATGTAATGTTGGATTTGGTTTGCTAGTATTTTGTTGAGGATATTTACACCCATGTTCATCAGTGATAATGGACTGTAATTTTATTTTTTGTGGTATCTTTGTCTGATTTTGTTATCAGTATGATGGTGAGAGTGAGTTTGGGAGTGTTCCTTCCTCTTCAGTTTTTTGGAATAGTTTGAGAAGGATAGGTGTTAACTCTTCTCTAAATGTTTGATAGAATTTGCCTGTGAGGCCATATGGTCCTGGGCTTTTGTTTGTTGGAAGATTTTTTAAATCACTGTTTCAATTTCAGTGCTTGTGATTGGTCTGTTCATATTTTCTATTTCTTCCTGGTTCAGTCTCAGAAGGTTGTGGTTTTCTAGGAATTTGTCCATTACTTCCAGGTTGTCCATTTTATTGGCATATAGTTGCTTGTAGTGATCTCTCATGATCCTTTGTATTTCTGCAGTGTCAGTTGTTACTTTTCCTTTTTCATTTGTATTGATTTGAGCCCTCTCCCTTTTTTTTTTTTTTTGATGAGTCTGGCTAATGGTTTATCAATTTTGCTTATCATATCAAAGAACCAGCTTTTAGTTTTATTGATCTTTGCTATCGTTTCCTTCATTTCTTTTTCATTTATTTCTGATCTGATCTTTATGATTTCTTTCCTTCTGCTAACTCTGGGTTTTTTTTTGTTCTTTCTCTAATTGCTTTAGGTATAAGGTTAGGTTGTATATTCGAGATGTTTCCTGTTTCTTAAGGTAGGATTGTATTGCTATAAACTTTCCTCTTAGAATCACTTTTGCTGCTTCCCATAGGTTTTGGGCCATCGTGTTTTCATTGTCATTTGTTCTAGGTATTTTTTGAGTTCCTTTGATTTCTTTAGTGATCTCTTGATTATTTAGTAGTGTATTGTTTAGCCTCCATGTGTTTGTATTTTTACAGATTTTTTTTCTGTAATTAATATCTAGTCTCATAGCGTTGTGGTCAGAAAAGATACTTGATATGATTTTAATTTTCTTCAATTTACCAAGGCTTGATTTGTGACCCAAGATATGATCTATCCTGGAGAATGTTCCACGAACACTTGAGAACAAAGTGTAATCTGCTGCTTTAGGATGGAATGCCCTATAAATATCAATTAAGTCCATCTTGTTTAATGTGTCATTTAAAGCTTGTGTTTCCTTATTTATTTTCATTTTGGATTATCTGTCCATTGGTGAAAGTGGGGTGTTAAAGTCCCCTACTATGAATGTGTTACTGTTGATTTCCCCTTTTATGGCTGTTAGCATTTGCCTTATGTGTTGAGGTGCTCCTATGTTGGGTGCATAAATATTTACAATTGTTATATCTTCTTCTTGGATTGATCCCTTGATCATTATGTAGTGTCCTTCTTTGTCTCTTGTAATAGTCTTTATTTTAAAGTCTATTTGTCTGACATGAGAATTGCTACTCCAGGTTTCTTGTGATTTCCATTTACCTGGAATATCTTTTTCCATCCACTCACTATTATTCTGTATGTGTCCCTAGGTCTGAAGTGGATCTCTTGTAGACAGCATATGTATGGGTCTTGTTTTTGTATCCATTCCACCAGTCTATCTGTTTTGGTTGGAGCATTTAATCCATTTACATTTAAGGTAATTATCGATATGTATGTTCCTATTACCATTTTCTTAATTGTTTTGGGTTTGTTATTATAGGTCTTTTCCTTCTCTTGTGTTTCCTGCCTAGTGAAGTTCCTTTAGCACTTGTTGTAAAGCTGGTTTGGTGATGCTGAATTCTCCTAGCTTTTGCTTGTCTGTAAAGGTTTTAATTTCTCCATCAAATCTGAATGAGATCCTTGCTGGGTAGAGTCATCTTGGTTGTAGGTTTTCCCCTTTCATCACTTTAAATATGTCCTGCCAGTCCCTTCTGGCTTGCAGAGTTTCTGCTGAAAGATCAGCTGTTAACCTTACAGGGGGTCCCTTGTTTGTTGCTTTTCCCTTGCTGCTTTTAATATTTTTTCTTTGTATTTAATTTTTGATAGTTTGATTAATATGTGTCTTGGCATGTTGCTCCTTGGATTTATCCTATATGGGACTCTCTGTACTTCCTGGAGTTGATTGACTATTTCCTTTCCCATATTAGGGAATTTTCCAATTATTATCTCTTCAAATATCTTCTCAGTCCCTTTCTTTTTCTCTTCTTCTTCTGGGGCCCCTATAATTCGAATGTTGGTGTGTTTAATGTTGTCCCACTGGTCTCTGAGACTGTCCTCAAGTCTTTTTATTCTTTTTTCTTTATTCTGCTCTGCGGTAGTTATTTCCACTGTTTTATCTTCCAGGTCACTTATCCGTTCTTCTGCCTCAGTTATTCTGCTATTGATGCTTTCTAGAGAATTTTAAATTTCATTTATTGTGTTGTTCATCATAGTTTGTTTGCTCTTTAGTTCTTCTAGGTCCTTGTTAAACGTTTCTTGTATTTTCTCCATTCTATTTCCAAGATTTTGGATCATCTTTACTATCATTATTCTGAATTTTTTTTCAGGTAGACTGCCTATTTCCTCTATATTTGTTTGGTCTGGTGGGATTTTACCTTGCCTCTTCATCTGCTGCTTATTTCTCTGTCTTCTCATTTTGCTTATCGTAGTGTGTTTGGGGTCTCCTTTGTGCAGGCTGCAGGTTTGTAGTTCCCATTGTTTTTGGTGTCTGCCCCATGTGGGTAAGGTTGGTTCAGTAGATTGTGTAGGCTTCCTGGTGGAGGGGACTGATGCCTGTGTTCTGATGCATGAGGCTGGATTTTGTCTTTCTGGTGGGCAGGACCACGTCAAGTGGTGTGTTTTGGGGTGTCTGTGAACTTATTATGATTTTAGGTAGCCTCTCTGCTAAGGGGTGGGGTTGTGTTCCTGTCTTGCTAGTTGTTTGGCATGTGGTGACCAGCACTGAAGCTTGCTGGTTGTTGAGTGGCGCTGGGTCTTAGTGTTGAGATGGAGATCTCTGGGAGAGCTCTTGCAGACTGATGTTACATGGGGCCAGGAGGTGTCTGGTGGTCCAGTGTCCTGAACTTGGCTCTTCCACCTCTGAGGCTCAGGCCTGACACCTGGCCAGAGCACCAAGACCCTGTCAGCCACACAGCTCAGAAGAAAAGGGAGAAAAATAAAAGAAATGGAATGAAATAAAAATGTTATTAAAATAAAAATTTAAAAAATATTATCAAAATAAAAAATTAGAACAATTAAAAAAAAAAGAGAGAGCAACCAAACCAATAAACAAATCCACCAACGATAACAAGTGCTAAAAACTAAATTAAGATCAACATATAAATCAGAAAGTAATCAGTCGCATACAGCAAACCCAAGTCTGCAGTTGCTCCCGAATTCCATCACCTCAAATTTGGAATGATTTGTTGTCTATTCAGGTATTCCACAGATGCAGGGTACCTCAAGTTGATGGTGGGGATTTAATCCACTGCTCCTGAGGCTGCACGCAGAAATTTCCCTTTCTCTTAGTTTGCACAGCTCCTGGGGTTCAGCTTTGGTTTTGGCCCCACCTCTGCACGTAGGTTGCCCTTAGGCATCTGTTCCTGCCCAGACAGGACGGGGTTAAAGGAGCAGCTGATTAGGGGGCTCTGGCTCACTCATGCTGGGGGGAGGTTGGGTTATGGTAGTTATAGTTGTAATTGGAATGTGGGGTGAGCCTATGGCAGCAGAGGCCGGCATGATGTTACAACAGCCTGATGCGTGCCCTGTGTTCTCCTGGGGAAGTTGTCCCTGGATCATGGGATCCTGGCAGTGGCAGACTGCACGGGCTCCCGTGAGGGGAGGGATGGACAGTGACCTGTGCTCGCACACAGATTTCTTGGTGGCTGCAGCAGCAGCATTAGCGTTTCACGCCTGTCTCTGGGTTCTGAGCTTATAGCCACGGCTCACGTCCGTCTCTGGAGCTCATTTAGGCGGTGCTCTGCCTTCTGTGGGCAGATGGGGAAGGAATCCTCTCTCCTCACACACCCCAAAACAGTGTTCTCTTGACTCTTAGGCAGGTCCAGACTTTTTCCCGGACTCCCTCCCGACTAGCTGTGGCGCACTAGCCCCCTTCAGGCTGTGTTCACGCCACCAACTCCAGTCCTGTCCCTGGGATCTGACCTCCAAAGCCTGAGCCTCAGCTCCCAGCCCCCACCCACCCCGGCGGGTGAGCAGACAAGCCTCTCGGGCTGGTGAGTGCTGGTCGGCACCAATCCTCTGTGTGGGAATCTCTCCGCTTTGCCCTCTGCACCCCTGTTGCTGAGCTCCCCTCCGTGGCTCCAAAGCTTTTCCCCCACCAACCACCGTCTCCACCAGTGAAGGGGCTTCCTAGTGTGTGGAAAGTTTTCCTCCTTTACATCTCCCTCCCAGAGGTGCAGGTTCTGTTCCTATTCTTTTGTCTCTGTTTTTCCTTTTTTCTTTTGCCCTACCCAGGTACATGGGGAGTTTCTTGCCTTTTGGGAAGTCTGAGGTCTTCTGTCAGTGTTCAGTAGGTGTTCTGTAGGAGTTGTTCCACGTGTAGATGTATTCTTGATGTATTTGTGGGGAGGAAGGTGATCTGCACGTCTTACTCCTCTGCCATCTTGAAGGTCCTCCTTCCTTTTTTTCTTGATGAGTCTGGCTAAGGGTTTATCAATTTTGTTTATCTTTCAAAGAACCAGCTTTTAGTTTCATTGGTCTTTTCTATTGTTTTCTTTGTTTCTATTTCATTTACTTCTGCTCTGACCTTTATTTTTTCTTTCCTTATGTTAACTTTGGGTTTTGTTTGTTCTTCTTTCTCTAGTTGCTTTAGATGTAATGTCAGGTTGTTTGATATTTTTCTTGTTTGCTAAAGTAAGATTGTATTGCTATAAACTTCCCTCTTAGAACTACTTTTGCTATGTCGCATAGGTTTTGGATCATTGTGTTTTCATTTGTCTCTAGGTATTTCATTTGTCTCTAGGTATTTTTTGATTTCCTCTTTGATTTCTTCAGTGATCCATTGGTTGTTTATTAGCATATTGTTTAGCCTCCACATTTTTGTGTTTTTTGCAGTTTTTTTTCTTGTAGTTGATTTCTAATCTCATAGCGTTGTAGTCAGAAAAGATCTTGATATGATTTCAGTTTTCTTAAATTTACTGACGCTCACTTTGTGGCCCAGCATGTGATCTATCCTAGAGAATGTTCCATGTGCACCTGAAAAGAATGTATATTCTGCCACTTTTGAATGGAATGCTCTATAAATATCAATTAAGACCATCTGGTCTAATGTGTCATTTAAGGCGTGTTTCCTTATGATTTTCTGTCTGGGTGATCTGTCCGTTGATGTAAGTGGGGTGTTAAAGTCCCCCCCTATTATTGTGTTACTGTCAGCTTCTCCTTTTATGTCTGTTAGCATTTGCCTTATATATGGAGATGCTCCTATGTTGGGTGCATATGTACAGTGGTTACTACTACTTCTTGGATTGATTGCTTATTATGTAGTGTCCTGTTTTTGTTCCTTACAGTCTTTATTTTAAAGTCTATTTTGTCTGATAGGAGTATTGTGACTCCTGCTTTCTTTTGATTTCCATTTGCATGGAATATCTTTTTCCATCACTTTCAGTCTGTATGTGTCCCTGGATCTGAAGTGGGTCTCTTTTAGACAGCGCATGTATGGGTCTCATTTTTGTATCCACTCAGCCAGCCTGTGTGTTTTGGTTGGAGCATAATCCATTTAAATTTAAGGTAATTTAAGGTATTGTGATTTTGTTAACTGTTTTGGATTTGTTTTTATAGGTCTTTTTTCTTCCCTTCCTCTTTTGTTCTCTTCTCTTGTAATGTGACAACTAACTTTAGTGTTGTGTTTGGATTCCTTTTTCTTTTTTGTGTGTACATCTATTTTAGATTTTTGGTTTGCAGTTACCATGAGGTTTTGATATAGCAGTCTATATATATACAAGATTGTTTTAAGTTGCTGGTCTCTTAGTTTCAAATGCATTTCCAGTATCCTGCTTTGCACATCACCTTTGGTTTATAATGATAGTTCATGAAGGTCTTGACATTTGAATATAATCTAGCAACATAATTCATATATTTATAATTTTGAAAAACAAGAACAACAGTATCCTGCATTTGTACTTCCTCTTTTTAAAAAAGAATCTGAACTCTTTCACACAGTATTAATTATTTTGAGATTCATTCGTGTAGTCAATACTTTGTTCCTTTTTATTGTACTCTCCTCTTCTCACGATTGCTGGTTTTGACATCATATTTTTGTGTGGATGATTTCCTGCCTTTTCTGTATGTTTGCCTTCACCTGTGAGCTTTCCCATTCATAATTTTCTTGTTTCTAGTTGTGGCCTTTTCTTTTCTGCTAGAAAAGTTCCTTTAACATTAGTTGTAAATCTGGTTTGGTGGTGCTGAATTCTCTTAGCTTTTGCTTGTCAGATTTTGGTGTTTTCATGAGACAAGGTGAACCCAAGTCCTTCTACTCTGCCGTCTTGTCTCCAACCACTGCACTAAGGAATCTTAATACCAAATCTAGAACAGGTTCACACCCACAGCCTGATTACAGGCAGTTCACTCCATAGCACAATGCCAAATAGGTGTCAAAGTGAAGAAATCATAGACTATGAAAATGTATCAGCTAATTCCAAAGCTAGATTTAATCAGTGTGTGACAGCTGAGGATTTGCCTTTGAGGGAACTAAGGCTCCAAGCAGAGAAGTGGTATTTTTCAAGACTGGGATTAGAAAACAAGTCTTTTACTTCTTGCATAAGTCTTTCTATCCAAATTCTTTAACTTCTTGATGGATTTTACCTCAGATTACAGTTGCTACCTCAGATTCATTGCCATGGATTGAATCCCTAAATTCTTTGTTGAAGCCCTAACTCCTCATGTGATGGTATTGAATATAGGGCTTTGAGGAGATAATTAGGTTTACCTAAGGTCATGAGGGTGGGGCCCTCATAATAGGATTAATGCGTGCCCTTATAAGAAGAGACATTAAAGAGCTAGCTTTCTCCTCTCTCTATCTTTCTCTGCTTCTCCCTCTCCCTCTCCTTCTCCTTACCCTCCCAGCCCCTCTCTTTCTGCCACGTGAGGTCACAGCAAGAAGGTAACCCTCTGCAAACCAGGAAGAGAACCTTAGAGTTTTGAAACACAGAACAGGATATTTGGCTGTGTTGTAGATTTCCTTGATTAGTGTTTTGTCCTGGTACATGCACTGATAGTAGCTGTCTTGCAAAATTTACTCTGCTTATGGACATATCTCATTTTTCAGTTATGGGGAGAAAGTAAGTTGTTTATTAAAAACAGTAAAAATTAATTTCAAAAACAGTAGAAATTCTTTTTACATTGTTTCTGTATACAAGAACAATATCATAATCTAGTAATGCATTGGAAACTTTACTGTCTTTTTGAATGATTTTATTACTCATAAATGGTCAATAATTTTGTTTTTAACATAAATATGCATTTGGCTTCAAGCATTATGTCAGTAAGAATGTTTCATAATTTAAGCCTCGGCTCTGATGGAAACATATTTATCTGTGTATTATCAGTTGAACTGGTGAGGGAGCCTAGATGGAGCTGGTGTGAGTTAATTTGTATCAGTCAAAAAGGGCTAAAAGGGGAGGGAAGAGTTTCCAAAGGAAATTGACAAAGGGAATTTTTCTGGAAAGAGAAGTAAGAATAGATGTTGACAAAAGATTTTCCTGAGGATTGTGGAAGCTGAAGGGGGCTGGGGGGCAAGCTGTTCTACTTTGATAAGCAATGAAAAATGTGACCCAAAGGGAGAGCATTTTCCCAATTCTCTGCCCACTCTTTCCCTTCCACCAAAGCTTCCTCCTGTAAGCACCTGGGACCCTCTTTCCTTGAGAACGTTCTCTGGCTGCAGAAGCATGCTCTGAAGTGCTGGGGTGTTAACACCCCCAGGCATAGCCCTCAACCAATAAGAGACAGAAGTTGGTAGTAACTTTCCAGCTTCCTTACAGCTCAAGAGGGACAACTTTGAGTTACCTTCTATAGGATTCCAGAGTTCCCCATCAAGATTGATCCCCAGTTGCCCACAGGGGCACCCTGCCCCCTGGGTATCCTTTATTGGCTTCTTTTCTTTCTCTGTCTCACATCACCCCCTCCCCCTCCCTATCAATGCTTCCCAGAATCCTCTCCCAATAGCTGCTTGTTAAATCCTAGTCTGTGGGACTTAAAGTCATCAGTTCTGATTCATGCTACACTCAGCCACCAGAGAGCTCATTTCGAAACAAAAATCTGATTATTTCAGTCTCTTATTTAAAAGTCTTCCCATGCCCTTACATCGTACTTATGATCTGTCCATAACCTACCTTTCTGCCTCTTCTCATGTTGTCACTTTCCTCATCAGTCATTACTCTCCAGCCACGTTGGTTTCTGTACTATTTCTCACACAGCATCATGTCTTCTTTGGGGCACATTATAAGAAATATCCCTGAAAGTCTCAGTAATGTATCTACAACAAGGATGTTGTTAAGTGTTAGGACTTTAGGGGCCAACAAATAACATTCTTCTTCAAATCCAACACCTGACCAATTGCAAGAGAGTCATTTCAGCTTCTTGTTGAGAGGGCTAATGGAAGAAGGAAGAGTCTGTCTCTGTGGCAAAATGGACTCCCTGAGGCTTTACCCATGATTGAGAGAGATTTACTAGCTGAGTCACAGGCAAAGGTAGACAGTAGCAATCTACCCCCATCTCTCTGAGACTGAGCTGCACCCTAAAATTTGCCGTGGAGTTGCAGAGAATTCAGACTCCCAGAAGACAGGTTGGTTCCAAGAATTATAAATGAGGAAAGGGCTGAGCTATACATACTCTTTCTCTCAAACTCCTCAGTCACCTGAATCATTCCTCCCTATGTAGAGAGGGGGTGAAAGAGAAGCTTCTAGTGTAGGTCTCCTACTTCCCTCCTGGAGAGGGGAGTGGACATTCCTTTCTCCCATGGAACATGGAAGAAGGGAGGGAGGGGCCCCTCCCACTAAAATGTAGGATCTTGTTCACTAAGTTCACACAATGTCTTCTTTGCAGAGATTCGATAGCAAAAATACCTCTCAGATTTCATAGTGAAAATAGCTATTTAATAGCTAGTATGTTCTTATGGCTTTTTTAGACAATTTAGATTTTTTTTTTCAAATTAGCTGCCAGAACTGCAGAGCCAAATCTGTGGCCCACTTATGATAAATCTAATAGGACAATGGGTAGGTAGGTTGGGTACTAACTGTAGCCCAGGATCTTATTTTTCTACCTTAATTTCTACTTCACCTGATACTCATATATATTTTTAACGCATTTTGTTCTTACAGTAGTGTATGTATATTTGTGTGTGTATCAAAAATTCTTTGCTGAAAATCTTGATTATAAGGAATATTCTTTAAATTAACATGATTATTATGATTTTAGTGGATGCATAATATTCATTTGACTAGGTTCCTAAACCATTTCTGTATTATTTATTTCTTAGGCTGTTTCCACTGTTTCACTGTTATATATAAAACTTCAATCTTCCTTATGCAGGTAGCTTTTTTTTTCCTCTTTAGCATTATTTTTCTAAGAAGAGTTCCTATATGTTTCATGACTGGAGTCAAGGGATATGAGCAGTTTTCCAGCTTTTATATATTTTTCTACATTGCTGTCATAAAGAGTTATGACAAATTATTACTTCCAGTAATGGATTGTTTCAGCAGTTTCAACAAAACCTTTCTAGGCTTGGGTATAAATGTCAAATTTTTTAACTATCTTAATAAGTGTAAAGTGACACTTCTTTGTTGGCTAAGAAGATCACTACTCCAAAATTTTGCTCATTAATTGTATTTCCAGTTACATGAAATAATTGCTGTATCATTTACTTCATTACCTCTTGTTATCTATGAGTTCTTTACCTAACATAGTGTATTAGTCAGGGTTCTCAAAAGAAATAGATCCAATAGGATATGTTTGTTTGTTTGTTTGTTTACTTATTTATTATGAGGAATTGGCTCATGCAGTCAGGGAGGCTGACAGGCCCCAAGATCTGCAGATGGCAAGCTGAAGACCCTGGAGAGCCAATAGTGTAGTTCCCGTCCCAAGATTTGTAGACTTGAGATGCAGGAAAAGCCAATGTTTCAGTTCAGGTCCAAAGGCAGAAGAAATCTGATGTCCAAGCTTGAAGGCAGTCAGGCAGGAAGAATTCCCTCTTACTTGTGTGAGGGTCAGTCTTTTGGGTCTATTCAGACCTTCAGCTAATTGGATGGGCCCACCCCCATTAGGGAGAGCAGTCTGCTTTACTCAGTCTACCAATTCAGTTGTTAATCTCATCCAGAAACAGCCTCACAGACACACCCAGAATAATGTTTGACCAAATGTCTGGTCACTTCATGGTCTGGTCAAGTTGACACATGAAGTTAACTTCACATATAGATTTACACTCTTGCCTTTCATACTTGCTAAAAAGGAGAGAGTTTTTAATAAAATTTATTAATTTTTCTCTTCTAATAGTTCTTATATGTCAGAATATATTAAGATTTAATTCCTTACAAGAATGACATTTAATCAATTATATTTTGGAAGGTTTACAATTACACACACATATATATGTATATATGGCTATTTATGTGTATACACACACACACACACACTTTGATATCAGCTATAGCATAAGATATGACTTCTTAACTAGGAATCCTGTTGGTAGTAAAACAAAATACCTTAGAATTAGGATTTTCTGGGTTCTGATTAGAGAAGTGAGAAAGGGCAAGACAGGAGATAGAAAGATAGGAATGTCCTGAAAGGCTTTTGTAAAGAAACTATTTCTTTACAGCAGTTGCCACATCAAACCATTAGTGTTTAGGGTGGAGAATTTACCCACATAGTGATTTTATGTGCATACAAGTGACAGAATACCTTTCCCTGTGACCTGTCAGTAGTTTCTGTTTCATGATTAACTTCCTGATCAACAGTTTTGAATAATAATTCATACCCGGGAGTAGTTAATGTGGCCGTGCCATCAGCCCTCACTCACTCAAGATTAATAATTTTTTTTCTAGGCGATACAGAAAATACTGAGCTTGTCTATTTTATAGATGTATTTCTACAGAGAGACAAAAGCTACTAGTGAATTGGTAGTTTTTTATACTTGTTTGAAGATTTTATTAACAGAAAAGTATCACTGACTCATTGAATCCAGTATAGAATTGAGTGTTGTCCATTAACATTCCCTTAGGATTCACAATATGCTTGGAACAGTAGAGCAGAACCAAAGAAAGGGTTTATGAATTAAACTTTAGGGCCCTTTATAGCTCTAACTTTCTACTCTGTACGATTTAATTCTCTACAGGTAATTAGGTGAAGCTTACTTGCTGAATCTGGGACACATGGCTATAACATTTATAGCCATATCAGTCTTTTTATGTCATGAAGATTGTCACAGGAGAATAATTTATGTGACTCATTGGCGTATCCCAAGGTCCTTCAATCTGTTATAAAATATTTATTGAATACCTATAACTGTACTCAGAACTAGCATCAAAGAGTTTGAGTAACCTGAAGTTTAGTACCATTCCAAGTCCCCCCCTCCCCCATTACTGGAATTGGCACACTTCCCTAAGGCTCACATTCTAAAACTGAGAACTTAGCTATTCAGACACACCAGGCTCCATAGTGGGCTGAAAATGTAATCCTCAGCTGGGCAGCCGCGACCAGCTACAATTCTAAAACTGGGGAACAGATCTTTGCAGACAACTAGCAGCTTCAGTGACATCACCTAAGAAAGCCAGACTTCATTTACAAAAACAGGCAGTGGGATAGATTTGGCTCATTGACCGTAATTTACTGACCGCTCTGAAGGTAGACTGTGGTAAGTTAAAGATGTATACCATAAGCCCTAAAGCAGCCACTGAAATAACAAAACAGAGTTATAGCTAATAAATAAACAAAAAAGGCAAGGGTAATTATAAAAAATTCATTTAATCCTAGATAAAACAGAAGAGGAAGTACCAAAGAAAATAGGGAAATGGGAGAAAACAAAATAACAAGAAAATAGATTTAAACCTAACCATATTAATAATCATATTAATGTAAATGATCTAAACACCCAAATTAAAAGGCAAAGATTTTCACATTGCATATAAAAGTAAGAACCAACTATATGCTCTTACAAGAAATGCACTTTGAATATAAACTCAAATAGGTTAAAAGTAAAAGGATAAAAAACCATGCTAAAGCTAATAACTCCTTTTCTAATATTCAGAAGAGGAGATTACAGGCCAAATGGCCATAAACAGGTGAGTGAATACACAGATTGTGCTAGATCCATACAATAAAAAGGAACAAAGTATTCACACATGCTACAACATGAATGAATCTCCAAATAATCAATACTATGTGAAAGAATTAAGGCTTTTTTAAAACAAAGCATAAATACTGCATGATTCTATTTGCATAAAAATCTAAAACAAATGCAAACTAATTTAGAGTAACAGAAAGCAGATCGGTGATTGGGGACAAGGATGGAAGTGGTGTGGGGATGGGCAAGAGAGAAAAATTACAACTGAGCACAAGGAAACATTTGGGGGTGATAGATATGTGCGTTATTTGGTTGTGATAATTATTTCATGGTTGCATACATATGTCAAAAATTACCAAACTGTATAATTTAAATATATGAAGTATATTGTAATGCAATTATACCTCAATAAAGCTCTTTAAAATAAAATCCACAGAGTTCACAGCAGGAGAGCAGTTTCCCACCACTGTTAATCTGTCTCACCAGTGTATTTGCATTTCGGCTTTGGTTTTCTTCTCACTTCAACCACTGAGTTATCTCAAAAGATGGCAAAAGTCCAAATTCATCCAAAACTGTTCTATCACCCACTCATACTCCAAGAATGTGTTCTCAGGAGAATAAATATTCAATAAGTTTATCTTACTTGTCTGCAGCTTTGTCTTACTGAGGTCACTCAGCTTGTGTCTATATGTTCAAGGTCAAATTATATGTATATAAAATATATGATCAGTCTTGTTGGCCTTCTTTATTAAAATGGCTCATCAAATATGACACTCAGAATATGAAGTACTTGGTTTGACCAAGGCAAGAGAAACCAACTAAATTGTACAATTACACATAATTCCCCTAAGGGCACAACTACACAGTTAAAATCACATTGAGTGTTATTTTATGGGGCTAAATGGTACCATTTTTTTAGCATTAACTTTATGAAGATAATGATTATCTAACCTGTAGAAACTCCCTTTAGCAACCAATATGCTATTGAGATCTCAGGAATAATGATAAAAGTAATCATAAAGTAATACTAATTATGGTACACGTTTTATAGTCTTTTACAATTTACAACACACTTTCATAAGTTTTATCACATTAGAAAATGAGTGATGACTATAAAAATGCTTTGAGCTTTGTGTCAGAGGGCAGCATAATTTTAAACACAATTTATTTCTCTATCTGATACTCATATAAACTATCGCCATTAAGCAAGTCTTCTATTGCCTAGTTATTCTGAATTTTTTCACAAACAAAACTTAATCAAATAGAAAATGACAGTCAAAACATGCGACCTACCTTGTGGAAACTTTAGAGAACAAAATCATCAAATTTCTTTGTTTTTAAATAAACTTTATTTTAGAATAGTTCTACATTTTCAGAAAAGTTGCAAAGATAATATGGATAGTTACTACATACCCCACACCCAGTTCCCTATTGTTAGTTCATTAATGTCATACATTTGTCACAGCTAATAAACCGATACTGATATGTTAGTATTCACTATACTCCATACTTAATTCAGATGTCATTCATTTTCCGCATATTTTCCTTTTCCTTTTCCTGTTACAGGATCCAGTCCAGGGTACATAGTACATTTAGTCATTGTGCCTTCTTAGTCTCCTCTGGTCTTAAAAGTTTCTCAGACTTCCCTTGTTTTTTAAGACCTCAAGAGTTTTGAGGAGTACTGGTCATGTGTTTTATAGAATGTCCCTCAGTTTGAGTGTGTATCATGTTTTCCCTCTCAGGTTGAGATTGCGGGTTTGGGAAAAGAAGATCACAGAGGTGAAGTGCCTCTCTTGTCACATCATTTCAAGGGTACATGCTGTCAATGCAACTTATCACTGATAATGTTGACATTGATCACATGAGATAGCATTTGCCAGGTTTCTTCACTGTAAAGTTATGTTTTTTTTTATTTATTTCTACTCTTTGGGAGTAAGTTGCTAAGCACAGCTCACATTTAAGGAATAGGGAGTTAAGATTCACCTCCTTGAGGAATTAGTAGGTACATAAATTACTTGTAATTCTTCTCTGTAAGAGATTCATCTCTGCCTCATTTACTTATTCAATCATTTATTTATATCGGTGTGTATTCACGGATATTTTATACTTTGGGTTATAATCCAATACTATGTTATTTATTTTGTTGCTCAGAATGATTCAGCTTTGGCCACTGGGAATTCTTTCAGTTTGTCTCCTGTATCTTTTTGATATACCCCACCTACATGGTTTTCAGTTTTTGAGCTTTTCTTTTCTTTCTAGAGCTACAAGATGCTGTAGACTCTCCTTTCTCCAGCCCTAGAATCAGCCATTTTGACAAAACTTGTAATGGGTAATGACTTTTCTGAAATTCAGTGTTAGATTTTTACATAATTTTTACTGTGGTCTTTAGTAATCATTTATCTTTACCCTTTGAAGTCCTTGAGTGGTTTATAATCAAATCAAAATTGAATAACAGAAACACTTCTTAATAAATCAATTGTTAGCTCTAACTTTAAGTTTCTAAGCTCAGTTTTTTACTCTGCTTTGTACCTGAAAGTCCTGTTACCCATGGCTATCCCTCACTTTTATTACCTGTCCTTTTGATGCTCTGATATCTGGGATTAGTTTTAATCATGGAGTTTAAATATGAAAATGTAGAGAGAGAAAAAGTCTAATGCAATCTCAATGATGAGTACAGTTTAATTTTAAATGCTTTTAAAAATACATTGCACTCACATAAAAAAAGTATGAAAATTCTGCACCGATGCAAATAGTCTCAACGGTATCTTATTTCATACATTTAAGTGTGAGTTACAGGAAAACTCCAATGGATTAATGGTCTCATCAATAGTAAGTAGAAATTTCTGAACATTTATCTTGAGAATGATGTTCTGAAATATCTAAGTATAATTTGAAGTTATAAAACTATCTTTAACAAAATGTAACTTTAACCAACACTGTAGAGTGATGGCTTTTTTAAATCAGCAAAAATTAAATCTTGAATTATCTTGAAGTCATATGATCACAGCTTCAAACGTCACACTTCATTGTGAACAGGGTACAATAGAACCATAATCTGCTGGAGCTGAGAGGGACCTTTTAGATCACATAGGCCATTTTACAGAAGAGGATATCCATCAGCAGACCATAAGAAATACGCTATTTTTAGTTTATGTATAGAAGAAGATTTGTGGAATTACTGTGAAATCTATACCAAAAATTTTTGATGCATGGAGTGATTAGGGCAACTCACTAAATCAGTTCACAGATAAAATCATATTAAAGAAGTATTCAACTTTTCCTCAAAATATATATTGTATTTATTAGAAATGTATTGTTTTTAATCATGAAGTCCTGGGTTTGCTTATCTGTTGTACACCAAACAATTTCTCAATCAATCATCATAAATTAATTCTTTGAAACCCTATTATCTTTAACTCTGTAAACATATACAGATTTTGAAGGAGCGCTAGAATGGAAGTCTGTAGGTCTAAACTGTAGACTCATTTCCGTGTGTAACTCTCATGTGCTCCTGGGCAGGTGGTTTAACACAAGTCTGCCTCAGTTTCCTTTTCTGTAAAGCAATAGGGTGAGTCTGAAGAGCTCTGAGATCCCTTCCAGCTTTAACATTCAATGAGTCCATTATTTTTATCTCTACTTTTAAGAAATCACTTCACATTTTATGTGTCTGCCTATCTGCATAAGTCTGAATAGCTTGTCATCCCTTTTTATGTTTTTCTTCCTGGAATTCTCCTGTTTCTATAGAGAGAGTAGCTATCATTTAAAGAAGGAAATTGTCCAAAGTAAAGAACTTAGATTCCAGGATATGTGGTTTTGTAATCATGTTCTTTGCTTGTTTTCACATTCACATTAAACAGCTGAAGAGCAGCCAGCGGCAATGCCAGGATGAGAAGAGGAATTTAAAGGAATTAAGGAAATGTGCAATAGATTGCATGTCTTAAGCTATCAAAGTATTTTAAGTCTCAAGAAAACTGCTATTTTTTAAAATTTGATGTTGCCTTGTTGCAATATTGTCTGTACCTGGCACTTAGTGATAGCAGGCGGCCCATTTCTTATCATTATTATTGTGAACAGTAGGATGTAAATGGCATGACCTAAACCAGCCAGGCACGAAAGTGTTAACCCCCTCAGTACTTAACTAGAATGTACACTATATGCACGTGTGTAATTAGCCTTATGCTTTTTATATCCCGATCTTGAGTCATTTTCTTTTTTAAAAAAAGATATTATAATTTAATTTTGTGTTTTTGTAATGATACCATTTTTTTCCATTGAGAAATGTTACTTTTTTTTTTTCAATAATCACCCTCTTATCTGAGTTCATCACTAGGAGAGAAAAATTGCTCCACATTATCTTGAGTAACATTTGGATGAGCTATCAGTCATCAGCTGAAATTAACCTGAACACATCTCCAATGAGACGAAGAATATTTAGGCATGCCAGCTGGAAGGCATTTACAGTTTCATTTTTCCAGCTTCCTCAGAAAAATCTTTCCAGTGCACATCTGTGAAGGTTTCATAATGATTAGAGTAATGTGGGCTTTGTGTGGCATTAGGGCACTCAGAGCCGTTTAAACTACTCTGCAGTATCAGAAATGCACCCAAAAATTAAGAGCAAGAAGCTTTTCAGTTCACACATTGCACCTCTGCCCTCTGGTTTATGATTGATTTAAAGGCTACTGCCAGCTTTCTAAAAGGCAGCTCAGAGCATACAACACCTCTTTAGTGTAGTGTGTGTTCTCTCTGATCCCTTCATTATGATGATCATTAACCTAAAAACTGGAAGGACCCTGCAGATCACCTGGTCCAATCCAATAAATTTTATAACTGAAGACACTGACTTCAAAGAGACTGAGGGATTACACAAACCTATACATCTACCTTGTGGCAATATGAGGACGAAGCCCGGGGCTATGCTGTTTCTATTACATTAGGGTGCTTCCCTTGTTCTTTCAAAATTATAAATATATGAACTATGTTGCTAGATTATATTCACATGTCAAGACTTTCATGAACCATGATTATAAACCAAAGGTGATGTGCAAAGCAGTATAAATATATTTTTAACAACACAGGAAAATTACCTTCGGTCACTATGAAAATTACATTTATCCTTGTGGTAGATAGACTTTATAGTCCACATATAGCTAGATAATTGTAAGCAGTGATCCAAAATGTTTAATATCTTGTAAAGAGAACAAGAAATTATTTGATAGCTTTAATTATGTCAGTATTCCAAATCAGATCTTTTTTGAAATTAGCTTCTGTTTAGGAAGAAGAGGAATTTAGCACCACCTGTTAAAATCAGATTGTAAAGATTTCAAAGAGGCTCAAAGACTTTCCCCTGCTTCTAGGAATTCCTGTATTTAAACTATTTCAGATGCATAAGAGCTTTACTAAATAGGTTTTTTGGAATCTTTAAAATCTAATGAAGCTTTATTAAATGGTGGAATCATACCTGACTCAAATCCAAGCTTCAATTTTCCCTAAAGAATGAGAAAATATAAAGAGCCTGCTCATTGAGTCATAATGTGAATTAACTGATAACCCCCAGCTTAGACCCTTGCACATAGGAGGTGCTCAAAAAATGGTCCCTCGGGCTTCCCTGGTGGCGCAGTGGTTGAGAGTCCGCCTGCCGATGCAGGGGACACAGGTTCGTGCCCCGGTCCGGGAAGATCCCACATGCCGCGGAGCGGCTGGGCCCATGAGCCATGGCCACTGAGCCTGCGCGTCCGGAGCTTGTGCTCCGCGGCGGGAGAGGCCACGGCGGTGAGGGGCCCGCGTACCGCAAAAAAAAAAAAAAAAAAAAAAAAAAGGTCCCTCGCTGTCCAAAAGCTGTGAACCACTCCCATAAACCTCGAAATGTGTCAGGAGTCCAACATGTCACCTCTGTGACTGCTCATCACAGCTGGAAGTAAAATCCGTATTCAGTCATAACTCACATTTGTTTGTATAATACAGTCACCCTACCTAGAAGGAAAGAGGCTATTGAGGTCAGATTTTTCAGAGCCTTTCAAAAGTGACATTTCCACAGAGTCACTGAGAACAGGAATAGATTGGGAGATGGGCAGTGAAGGTCTCCTAAATACCTTGATCTTTAACATCGACACTGCCCAGCATATTATTTTATTTTATTTTATTTTTTGGACCTGAAAGTTGCCTAATGTTTTTTGGGGTGCTCATAGTGAAATAAGCCTATAAATATCTGTATACCCATGAGCTCAATAAAACAAAATAGAATGTATTTTTGAGGAAAGCCAAGCATAGAAAACTTGGGAGGTGGGGTAGAGTGGGGCAGCACCTACCAGTTTAGGGGTTCTGTCACACAAACCGAGAAGAACAAAAAACAAGGGGACCTGTGCCCATGGACAGGCTATTTTCCTTATCCAAATAAAAATTATTTCTTACCTTAATTTAATTGTAGCGTGGGGAGTTCACAAATGAATGTATACTTTCAGCCACAAAGATATAACTTTATAATTGTGTTTACAAGTATAATTACGAAGACAGGCATTTAATGTGGCATGTGGAACTAAAGGTATGAATCATACCTAAATGTATATAATTATAAAGATACTAGTTCCCAAAATATAATATGGTCGAATTTTTATCCTATTTTTCTTTCTTTGTTTTGTTGTTGTTGCATTTGTGACTACGTCACAATTTTTGCTTCTTTTGTGTGTGTGTGTGTGTGTGTGTGTGTGTATCACACTGAGTAGGCTAGCCAGTGCCATTGGTATTTATTCACACACTTACAAAACTCCTATAGCTTTGTCTTTTCAGTAAGTATTTTTCCTTATTATAATGGGGGAGATTTTAAGCATGACTTCTGGGCCCACATTACCCTTTCCATTTGGGAGACCTGAAAAGACCTGCTCTCTGTATCAGTCAGTATGGAAGATGTAAATAAGTAATTAACACTTATGCTCAGTACAAACTGGTACCGTGCTAAGCACTTTTCATGCATTATCACATTTAATGCTCACAGCCCTATGAGATAAGTTTTATTCTCAGCACCATTTTACAGATAAGGAAACTAAGGTGTAGAACAGTTAAGTAGTTTGTTCAGGGTCACATGGTAATTATCAGAGTCAGAATTCTAGTCCAAGTGTAATCTGATGGCAAAGTCAGTGACACTAAAACCCTTCATTATACATAGTGTGTTCCAGAAATTTTAATGAAATTCTTTTTTTCACATGTTCTTCTAAAACAGGAGAAGGCAGGCAGAATGGAGTATCTGAAGTATGATGATTACATTTTTGGCCATCTTAATATCAGGATGGTAAAACTCAGAGGCATGAAAGACTAGACACCTATTAATAATTGGTCAGGAGTGAAAAAAAGCATATAAAAATGTATACACATCAGTAATAGTGAGTGGGCAAAGAGAAATAAAAGAGAACCATCAAGATGCAAGTTGTTAGGACATACGGGAAGGTTCCCATGTAAAATGGTTCTTGTTTGGACAATAGTGCTTTTCAAATTGTCTTGGAAAATGCACTGTCAGGGAAGGAAGTAGGGCGTGTGGGTTGGTCTGTGAACCCTGAACACACTTGACCATAATTCATTAGCTTTCCCAGAGGAAAAACAGCAAAAGCGTTTGTCTGACACCACCTGAGACTCTTGTGGCAAAGATATGAAGGAGATCTGCCCAGCCTGCTTTAAGGTAGGGATGCTCTATGAAGAAGCCAGAAAGTGCTACTGGCCCAAATACATCTGGAGAGTAATTTAGCAATCTCAGCTTGATCACTATAATGAAGATATTTGTGTATATTCTAGTATGATCATGATAAGCATAACCAATCAGTGTATTTCAGTAATTCTAGCAGTTTAACATTTCTCTAAATTAACTCAAGAGATCAACACCAATTATCAACATAGTAAAGTGAAAAATGAAATGGACCTGTGACCATGGGTGGAATTTTTGCCACTTACTGTAATGCCTCAGTCAAGGTCTTCATCTCACTGGGCCTCAATTTCATCAGTAAAGTGAGAATCACTCAGAAAGTCTTTGTGGAACCACTAATAAGCACTCAGTTCTGTAGTAGCATTGTAGGATATTAAAGGAGAGCGAGACAGAGCCCACACCTTTCCCAGGATTTAGGATAATCTATGTTCTTACTCAAGGAGGTAGAAACAGTGGCTACCAATAATGTTAGCACTTCACTATCCTTTTTTTTTAGGGGATATATGGAACATTTAGGATATATAGGATTCCCTTAACAAAAGAGACAGGGTCTCGCTATGTTACCCAGGCTGGAGTGCAGTGGCTATTCACGGGCACCATCCCACTACTGATCAGCACAGGAGTTCTGACCTGCTCTGTTTCTGACCTGGGCCAGTTCACCCCTCCTTAAGCAACCTGGTGGTCCCCCACTCCCAGGAGGTCACTATACAGATGCCGAACTTAGTGTGGGCACCCATCAGCATAGTGCACTACAGCCCAGAGCTCCTGGGCTCAATCCATTCTCCTGCCTCAGCCTCCCAGGGAGCTGAGACTCCAGGCACACACAGCTGAGCCCAGCAGCACTTCACTATTCCTAATGGAGACGTCACACCTCATCAACTATGCCCAAGTCAGTGGAAAAATCTCTGTTCTTCTTATTTTTGTGAAGAATGTAAGAATTCAGTTCGGTGGTCACATTGCTTCAGAAAAAACCCATGGGAAGGTTCCGGGAATGCAGAATTACAGTTGTATGGAATAAGCTAAGTATCACTCCCATATTTCCATTCTTAATGGTTAATAAGAGCAGCCTCCAGAATCAGACTACTTGTGTTCACCGTCCAGCTCTGCCACTTACTAACTGTTGATCTTGGGTGAGTATGCCTTGATTTTGTCATCTCTGAAATGAAATCATGAACAAATTGTTGTGAGAATTAAATAATACATGTAAAAACACTTTAGAAGCATGACCGACATAGGTATTGGCTATTATTATTAAAATGAGCCTCTCTGCACAGATCACTAAAGATGCAGGGTCCAGGAGGTGACAGAATAGCTGCAGGAAGCTGTGGCTTTGCCTTTGCAACAAGTATCTAAGCACAGATTAAATTAAGTATCCGAGTTACAATTTATCATTGATACTAAGCCATTAAAATATATTTCTGACATGAGACAAAACAGAACAGAGGGCATTGTTATACATGATTAGGTGTTTATAATATAATGAATACAAATATATTTATGTGCATGTGTGTGTGTCTTCAGGCAAAGACAAGTGTGGCACACATGCTTAAGCTAAATATTAGTGTGCTCCTCTCAACAAAATGTACAGTCCTTTCCTTCAATACTTAGCGGTAATAACTTCCAAACTAATGACAAAATAATATCAAACACTAATTAAAAGCAATAATATTCACCCAAAATATATATATATTTTTTAAGGGCACAGAGAGAAAGAAGTAGCAGTTCAGGAAGAAAAAGAAGCCAAGATTGTTTGGCTTTTTTTTTTTTCAGTCTCTCTTGGAAGCATTAAATTCTATTTAACCTTTAATTTTAGCTTCTCATTGAACTCGTCCAGAGAGCAGGAAGGAGTTCTGTTAGTATATTTTATGGGTTCTAAACCTTGACATGTTATACCTTTCTAATACATTAGCATTCAGAAACTCAACCCTTTACTTCTAAAGAAGAAACTTGTCCTCCAATTAATGTCCTGAAGATTTGTACACTTGCTATTATTTCCAGAGAACATCTCCAACACATAATTAGTTGAATACATAAAGGATATTAATTCATCCCCATTATAAATCACTTCATTATTTTCTTTCCTTTCTCCTCTTAAGTTTTTAGAACAGAATTTATGTCATGCTTAAGATTTTTACTTCTGTGTACAACTGACACTATAAGTCATGACAAGATGTCACAACGTGTCCAGAATGATTTCTCACCAAAGAGATTACGTGGACAGATAAAATCAAATTTTGCCACGTACCGTGTTAAACACCTGGAGCTTTATAAGCCTTGTTAACATACGAAAATCCCTTTAGAGGCAGCTTTAGCTTTTTATAGGTTTAACGTTCTTTTAGCTCACTGTCTCTCAAACTCTTCAACCATTGAAGTTCTTCTTGAGGCACCTATTAACGTTTTATAGAACTTGTGTCCGGTAGAACATCTCTTGGGAAGTAATAATGACAAACACAAAGCAGCCCTTCACATACCCGACAAAGCTCACCTGTAAGGAAGAAAACATAGACCTCGAAGTGCAAGCAGGTCTGAAGCAGCTGCAAAAACCACAGCTGGTCCAAAGCAAACGCACCTGAGTCTATAAATGAGCTTCCCTGGGTTCTTAATTCACACAGCTGTCTCCTGGAGGTGGACAGAGAGGAAAGCAAACAGCAGCATGCAACCCCAAGAGCATAGCACAGCAAGAATGTTTACAGACAGGAAAACAGTCCTGTACGTGCCAGTAGACTATCAGGGTATATCACTGTATTAAAGGCCAAAAGAATTTGTGATAATAATGATAACACTGATTTTTCCAGAGGAAGTCATGTTCAATACATCACCCCCAAGTAGATAAAGCAAAGTGAAACACACCTCAGAAAAATCTCTATGAAAAATTAAAATTGAAAAGTTTTGGTACTTAAGAAAATTCATCTTTATGGACCCCTTAATCACAAATGATAGGGGAAGGTTCATGAAAATTATTATGGTGCTTGTCTTACCCTGGGAAAATGAATGGTGGGAATCATACTAAATATGTTTAGATTTAAAACCTGAATATAATTAATTTATAATGTACAGTTTAAAATGAGAGAAAATTTTGCATCCACCTGCAGATGCTAAGCACAAAAAATACTTTAGCTTCTAGTGTTATTAAATTAATCTACACTAAACAAGATAGTTTACTTAATAAAAAGTGGCTCACCCCTCCCCTCACTTCTAACGAGTTAGCTATAGAATACAGTTGCCAGATTTAGCGTGCAAAAGCACATGATGCCCAGTTAAACTTGAATTTCTCTGAAATTCTCTGCAAGGTAAACTTAACTAGGTGTCATGTGTTTTTACCTGGTAACTCCATGCTACATATAAAATATAACATGGATTAAAAACTGTAGGGAAGAGTCTCCCAAGTTCACGTGCATCTGGGGAAGATGGACAACTAAGTCGTTGAGCCTTTTAACACAGAAATAGGGGAAATAGATTCTAACATTGCTAAACCCTGGTCACTGGCTAAGGCTAGGCAAAAGTTTTTTCAGGTGACATCCTAAAACCAAAATTCACTCTATTATTTCTTCAGAACAGCAGTCTTTGCCAGGGACCCAGCAATGGCCAAGCTGTGGTCCTGGAGGAATTCCTACCACAGCTTCACTTTCTGTTGACAGCCAACTTGGGAGACGGTGTTTAGTTTGGAAAAATCCCTATCATGGGACCTCAGGTGGGGATAAGGTAGTTTTCTTCCTTGTTACAATAAATATGCTTCTGCTTTGAAAGCCTGGGTGTATGACCACTTAGTTTATCCACACAGGTGTGTGGAGTTGAGTGGAAACAGCTAGATGTTCCTCTGAGCCTGAATATAGGCTAGGATTTAAACTGAGTAAAATACGCAGGAGAAACCAAAGCCACAATGTCTAGAGTCCAGGTGAAAACAAATGACCATGGTGGGTCCCTGTGACACCCCGGACACCAAGATTCATGCCTAAAACTAGGCACTTGGATAGAATAGTGTTCTTGGGCAAATTACGTTACCTCTTGTGCCTCAGCATCCTTATCTGTAAAATGGGTATAATAATGGTACTTACCTCATAAAGTCATGAAGGTTTAATACTGTCATAGAATAGCACATATCCATAATAGGCTTTCAGTAAATGCCACTTGTCTTCACAAGATGATTTTCCTCTGTCTTATTCTCTGTTCAACCTAGAGATTCCTGGAAAGGAGGCCAAAGCCAAGCTACTTTCTCAAAGAAACTAAGTTATTTGCAGTATTGGCCTCACTGAAATGTTTTTTTATTCTCATGGCCTAAGGTATTTTGTAGCTTCAGAATAATCTTCACAATGATTTAGGTGTCTCAAACATTTGAAAAACCTCAGAGATTTATAATTCAGAGTCCTGACTAAATGGTGGTCGGGTCTCTCCTTCAAGCTGGAAGGACCCCATAGTCCAGAAAAGACTGCACAACTTAGTTGTTAAGTTAGAATCAGGAGTAGAATTGCCTGATGAAAGGTTTCTGACTTGGGCTGCCCTGGACTCCCAGGTGACTGGGAGGCACAGGCTGTGTAGGAGTCAGAGGTGGCAGCTGTCTCTGGGTTGACCATGGGCCCCCACATACCCGACTGCCTCTGCCTCTTGCGTGCCCACCTCCCCTCCCCCGGGGGGCCGAGATGGCTGAGTTAGCTCGGCCTGTGTCAGTGTCCTGAGGAAAACGGCTGCTTTTTTTATGCTGCTGCTGAAAGCATGGCTTTTAGGAAGGGCCCTTACAAAGTATCAACTTTCACTTAATATTTAGTTGGCACTCTTAGGGTTGAAGAAATAGTATATAGATGCAGTGACCTTTATTCATTTCCTATTCCTGAAAAGCCTTTCATTAAACATTGCCTGACAGTTTTTACAAACCAATTAGGAGTAGCTGAATGAGTTAATGGAGATCCCACTATCCATTTTTTCCCTCCCATTTTCTCATTATTCTGTATTCATAGTTCCAAACTTGAGACTTCAGCATTAGAGCACCTCTTTGACGCAGAAGGTCAGGCCCTCACCCGTGCTGTTTCCAGCACTCCATTATTCATTTAGATTGGCAGTTCTTTTAATTAACACCTTGTCTGTATTTATTGCAAAGGTTCTGAGTTGGGAGCTAAAGCCAAGAATGTAGTGTCTTTAATGTGAATTTACAACATTCAAAATAGAAATGGTTTTATCTAAGACATCAGCTCAATAATGTCTCAAAAATGCACAGGAAACTTACATTTTCTAATTACTAATTATTGATCGTCAATATTATACTAGGCAGAATGAGTTTATCATTTCTCATTTCTAGTAATTTAAATAGGGCAAAGGCAAGTAAACTAATACACATTCTCTGTTGCTAAAATGAGGGACTACAAAGGTAAGGTGGGTGCTGGTATTGTTTTGAATATTCATGAGAGCAGAAATTGACTGCATGATTAACATATTCTTCCAGTTTAAAGGATACCACTGAGTAATTGTATTATATACATACAGTGCTTTTCTTGAATCACTAACATAATATAATCTGAATAGCACATTATTTGAAAGAGGTGCAAATGGCAGCCAGGGAGGAAACAACTGGAGAAGCATTTTCTTCTTTGCTGTTGGTCTACCCTCGGGATATTCACACCTCGGTACAGCCCCTTTAGCTCTGTAGTATTCGTAATGTGCTGCTGGTCTCACAGACATTAAGATATTAATTGTCTGATCCTCCTAATTAGCTTGACTGATTGGTGGGGGCTAGAGCAACATCAGGAGTCTGACAAGGTTACTTGCAGACTGACATTTTATTGTTTTGTTTATCATTTATTAATTACTGTCAACTACCATGTCACAGTGATCTATTTCAAGAAAGTGGAACTTCCATTAGTGCACTCTGCCTGTGAACATGATTTTTGTTTTCTTTTGTATTATTTTTTATTTACCCATATTTAATACAACAGATTTTTGAATCCAGTGACAAGAATGTAGCATTTGGGGACATTTAAAAATTGTAGAATAAATATATTTCTGGTTTTCAAAAAATATACTGGTAACGTTGAGTCAAAACAAAATGATGAAAGTGTTGTAGAACGGCCTTTGCTTGGTTCCATTCACACTAATAGAAATTTTCTTGTAAGTAATTCAAAGCATGCCATGTTTACAAACCTTGAAACAGATGAGAGTAAGTGTCATCTTCATTCTTTCTCAGAAGCAAGGAAAAGTCTTTTATGATTAAGTCATTTTACTGATTCATGATTTTTACTGAATCAAAAATTGATTTCTACTCTATAATTACTTAAGATAGTTGTCAAGGATCCTCCTTAACTGGAAAAAAAAGGAGCAAATCAACCATGTTTTTACTTCACTGATAAGAAGAGTAAAAATACCTAGAACAATATGATGATTGGAAAATTACCCTGATTTTTAAGTTAGTTCTTGTGAATTACTGGTAACTTTTCATATGATCACAGACATTTCTGATTCCTTGTGAGAGACTGCATATACAGACACATAATAGCCAGTTCAGATATTAAAATAGAACTGTGATCCCTAACCTGAAGTGGCCAGTCCAGCAAGCCAAACCACACCCTACTAGCAATCAGCCCCAAATGGTCAGGATTTGATCAGTAACCGAAAGCTTCCCTAATTTTTGCCCCTGCTTCCAACTTAGGACCAATGGGATAAAGCCAAATATGTGACCCTACCCAATCTCCTAGGATGTCCTGCTTCTAGTTACCTAGCTTCCAGCTTCCCCACACCTACAGCCTCCAATCAGGGCATACCTGAAGCCCTCCTTTTTTTCCACTATAAAGCTGTCCCACTTCTCTGCAGCCTTTGAGTTTCTGTCAAATGCAAATTGTGGTGGCTGACTGTCTTGCTATAGCAAGCTCTGAATAAATAGCCTTTACTGGTTCTCATTTGAGTGGTCTTCATTTATTTCCACACATGGGAGTAGACTACATTTTTCTAAGCCATATTCTTAAAGTTTATGACTCTTTTTATCAATATGTTCTTATATGACTCTTCGGATAGCCTCCATAAGTCAACTGCACCTTCCTAAAACACATGATCCCAGGGAGTTCCCTGGTGGTGCAGTGGTTAAGAATCCACCTGCCAATGCAGGGGACATGGGTTCGATTCCCTGGTCTGGGAAGATCCCACATGCTGTGGAACAACAAAACCCATGTGTCACAACTACTGAGCCTGCGCTCTAGAGCCATTGAACCACAACTACTGAAGCCCGTGTGCCTAGAGCCCGTGCTTCACAACAAGAGAAGCCACCACAATAAGACCGTGCACTGCAACGAAGAGTAGCCCCCACTCAATGCAACTAGAGAAAGCCTATGCACAGCAACAAAGACGCAATGCAACCGAAAATAAATAATTTTTTTTAAAATCCCATTTTTTCCATAATTTGCCAAATAGGAGAGTGATATTTTACCCAAAAGTAATTAAGATTCATTTTTTAAAAGAGCACTCCTAGTTTACTGGGTATGATATGTTAAATAACATTCTAAAATAGAGCCAAGGAGTTATATTACTTCTAAAAGGAAGAATAGGATTAAAAATAATTTTTCTATCAATATCTTGTAATAGACCATAATGGAAAAGAATATGAAAAAGAATATATATGTATAACTGAATCACTTTGCTGTACACCAGAAACTAACACAACACTGTAAATCAACTATACTTCAACTAAAATATAAATATAAAATAACTTTTCCAGAGAAGTTTTTCAAAGACATACTCGGAAAGTGGAAAGCCATATTCTGTACAATGAGGCTTTTATGAAAGCTTCATAGCTTTCTTAACCGTGAAGAGAGTAGAGAGATCAACGTTAAGCCTAGTTTCAAACCATATAGAAATTCATAAATTAAAACTGCATAGGGGCTTCCCTGGTGGCGCAGTGGTTGGGCGTCCGCCTGCCAATGCAGGGGACACGGGTTCGTGCCCCGGTCCAGGAGGATCCCACATGCCACGGAGCGGCTGGGCCAGTGGGCCGTGGCCGCTGAGCCTGCGCGTCCGGAGCCTGTGCTCCGCAACGGGAGAGGCCACAGCAGTGAGAGGCCCGCGTACCGCAAAAAAAAAAAAAACTGCATAGGCAAAATCCCTAGTGAGAGACGGGTCCATTTTACATGCACAGCTGCTTTGGGGTTTGTTTGGTAATTACTACAATGCTGAGCAATTACCATAATAAAGCCATGATCACAAGACACATTTACAACCATACTGTATCTACAATTAAAGGCCATGAAAATAACATAAAGGAAGTCTACAAAGGTCAAAGTTGAAGCCATCTATCAGCCTCAGGAACTCTGTGTTTCTACTTGGTTCTGTATTTAAATAAATCATCAAGTATGTTGGCATAAAATAGTGAAGTTCAGGAATATACCTAGTTCCTGTCTAATCCATTCGTTCTGTGAACATGTTCTGGGAATACCAACACTCTCTTAAAAACACATTACAGAGGACCTTCAAGATGGTGGAGGAATAAGACATGGAGATCACCTTCCTCCCCACAAATACATCAAAAATACATCTACATGTGGAACAACTCCTACAGAACACCTACTGAATGCTGGCAGAAGACCTCAGACCTCCCAAAAGGCAAGAAACTCCCCACATACCTGAGTAAGGCAGAAGAAAAAAGAAAAAAACAGGGACAAAAGAATAGGGATGGGACCTGTACCTCTGGGAGGGAGCTGTGAAGGAGGAAAGGTTTCCACACACTAGGAAGCCCCTTCACTGGCAGAGACAGGGGTTGGGCGGGGTGGGGAAGCTTCAGAGCCACGGAGTAGAGCGCAGCAACAGGGGTGCAGAGGGCAAAGTGGAGAGATTCCCACACAGAGGATCGGTGCCGACCAGCACTCACCAGCCTGACAGGTTTGGCTGCTGACCCACCAGAGTGGGCGGGGCTTGGAGCTGAGGCTCAGGCTTCAGAGGTCAAATCCCAGGGAGAGGACTGGGGTTGGCTGCCTGAACACAGCCTGAAGGGGGCTAGTGTGCCACAGCTAGCTGGGAGGGAGTCTGGGGAAAGCTCTGGACCTGCCTAAGAGGCAAGAGACCATTGTTTCGCGGTGCGCAAGAAGAGATTCAGAGCACCACCTAAATGAGCTTCAGAGACGGGCGTAAGCTGCAACTATCAGCGTGGCCACCAGAGACGGGCATGAAATGGTAAGGCTGCTGCTGAAGCCACCAAGAATCCTGTGTGCAAGCACAGGTCACAATCCACACCTCCCCTCCCAGGAGCCTGTGCAGCCCACCACTGTCAGGGTCCCATGATCCAGGCACAACTTCCCTGGGAGAGCACACGGTGCGCCTCAGGCTGTTGCAACGTCATGCCAAGCTCTGCTGCCGCAGGCTCGCCGCGCATTCCGTACCCCTCCCTCCCCCCAGCCTGAGTGAGCCAGAGCCCCCTAATCAGCTGCTCCTTTAACTTCCTCCTGTCTGGGTAAAGAAGACACCAGAGGGCAACGCACATGCAGAGGTAGGGCCAAATCAAAAGCTGAACCCCAGAGCTGTGCAAACAAAGAAGAGAACAGGAAATTTCTCTGTGCAGCCTCAGGAGCAGTGGATTAAACCTCCACAATCAACTTGATATACCCTGCATCTGCGTAATACCTGAATAGACAACGAATCATCCCAAAACTGAGGAGATGGACTTTGGGAGCAACGGTAGACTTCGGGTTTGCCGTATGCAACTGACTACTTTCTGATTTCTATGTTTATCTTAGTTTAGTTTTTAGCGCTTGTTATCATTGGTGGATTTGTTTATTGGTTTGGTTGCTCTCTCTTTTTTTTAATTGCTCCTTTAATTTTTTATTTTAATAATATTTTTTGAAAAATTTTATTTTAATAACTTTATTTTATTTATTTTTCTTTCTTTGAATTTTTTCTCCCTTTTCTTCTGAGCCGTGTGGCTGACAGGGTCTTGGTGCTCCGGACAGGTATCAGGCCTGAGCCTTGGAGGTGGGAGAGCCAAGTTCAGGAAATTGGACCACCAGAGACCTCCCAGCCCCATGTAATATCAGTCAGCAACAGCTCTCCCAGAGATCTCCGTCACAATGCTAAGATCCAGTTCTGCTCAACAGCCAGCAAGATCCAGTGCTGGACACCCCATGCCAAACAACTAGCAAGACAGGAACACAACCCCCCCCCCATTAGCAGAAAGGCTACCTAAAATCATAATAAGTTCACAGACACCCCAAAACACACCACCGGACATGGTCCTGCCCACCAGAAAGACAAAATCCAGCCTCATCCACCAGAACACAAGCACCAGTCCCCTCCACCAGGAAGCCTACACAACCGACTGAACCAACCTTACCCACTGGGGGAAGACACCGAAAAAATTGGAACTACGAACCTGTACCCTCACGAAGGAGACACCAAACACAGTAAGTTAAGCAAACTGAGAAGACAGATACATGCAGCAGATGAAGAGGCAAGATAAAAACCCACCAGACCAAACAAATGTAGAGGAAATAGGCAGTCTACCTGAAAAATAACTCAGAGTAATGATAGTAAACATGACCCAAAATCTTGGAAATAGAACGGAGAAAAAACAAGGAACGTTTAACAAGGACCTAGAAGAACTAAAGAGCAAACAAACAGTGATGAACAACACAATAAATGAAATTAAAAATTCTCTAAAAAGAATCAGTAGCAGAATAACTGAGGCAGAAGAATGGATAAGTGACCTGGAAGATAAAATAGTGGAAATAACTACCACAGAGCAGAATAAAAAAAAAAAAAAAGAATTGAGGACAGTCTCAGAGACCACTGGGACAACATTAAACACAGCAACATTCAAATTATAAGGATCCCAGAAGAAGAAGACAAAAAGAAAGGGACTGAGAAAGTATTTGAAGAGATTATAGTTGAAAACTTCCCTATCATGGAAAAGGAAATAGTCAATCAAGTCCAGGAACTGCAGAGTCCCATACAGGGTAAATCCAAGGAGGAACATGCCAACACACATATTAATCAAATTATCAAACATTAAATACAAAGTAAAAATATTAAAAGCAGCAAGGGAAAAGCAACAAATAGCAAACAAGGGAATCCCCAAAAGGTTAACAGCTAATATTTCAACAGAAACTCTGCAAGCCAGAAAGGAGTGGCAGGAAATATTTAAAGAGATGAAAGGGAAAAACCTGCAACCAAGATGATTCTTCCCAGCAAGGATCTCATTCAGATTTGAAGGAGAAATTAAAACCTTTACAGACAAGCAAAAGCTAAGAGAATTCAGTACCACGAAACCAGCTTTACAACAAATGCTAAAGGAACTTCTATAGGCAGGAAACACAAGGGAAGGAAAAGACCTACAATAACAAACCCAAAATAGTTAAGAAAATGGTAATAGGAACATACATATTGATAATTACCTTAAATGTAAATGGATTAAATACTCCAACCAAAAGACACAGACTGGCTGAATGGATACAAACACAAGACCCATATATATGCTGTCTACAAGAGACTCACTTCAGACCTAGGGACACATACAGACTGCAAGTTAGGGAATGGAAAAAGATATTCCATGCAAATGGAAATCAGAAGAAAGCTGGAGTAGCAATTCTCATATCAGACAAAATAGACTTCAAAATAAAGACTATTACAAGAGACAAAGAAGGACACTACATAATGATCAAGGGATCAATCCAAGAAGAAGATATAACAATTGTAAATATTTATGCACCCAACATAGGAGCACCTCAACACATAAGGCAAATGCTAACAGCCATAAAAGGGGAAATCAACAGTAACACAATCATAGTAGAGGACTTTAACACCCCACTTTCACCAATGGACAGATTAACCAAAATGAAATTAAATAAGGAAACACAAGCTATAAATGACACTTAAACAAAATGAACTTAATTGATATTTATAGGTCATTCCATCCAAAAACAACAGAATACACTTGTTCTCAAGTGCTCATGGAACATTCTCCAGGATAGATCATATCTTGGGTCACAAATCAAGCCTTGGTAAATTTAAGAAAATTGGAATTGAATCAAGTATCTTTTCCGACCACAACACTATGAGACTAGATATCAATTATAGGAAAAAAAACTCTAAAAAATACAAACACGTGGAGGTTAAACAATACACTACTAAATAACCAAGAGATCACTGAAGAAATCAAAGAGGAAAATAAAAAATACCTAAAAACAAATGACAATGAAAACACAACGACCCAAAACCTATGGGATGCATCAAAAACAGTTCTAAGAGGGAAGTTTATAGCAATGCAATCCTACCTCAAGAAACAAGAAATATCTCAAATTAGCAACCTAACCTTACAGCTAAAGCAATTACAGGAAGACCAACAAAAATAACCCAAAATTAGCAGAAGGAAAGAAATCATAAGGATCAGGTCAGATATAAATGAAAAAGAAATGAAGGAAATGATAGCAAAATTCAATAAAACTAAAAGCTGGTTCTTTGAGAAGACAAATTTGATAAACCATTAGCCAGATTTGTCAAGAAAAAAAGGGATAAGACTCAAATCAACAGAATTAGAAATGAAAAAGGAGAAGTAACAACTGCAGAAATACAAAGGATCATGAGAGATTACTACAAGAAATTATATGCCAATAAAATGGACAACCTGGAAGTAATGGACAAATTCTTAGAAAACCACAACCTTCCGAGACAGAACCAGGAAAAAATAGAAAATATAAATAGACCAATTACAAGCACTGAAATTGAAACTGTGATTAAAAATCTTCCAGCAAACAAAAGCCCAGGACCAGATGGCTTCACAGGTGAATTCTATCAAGCATTTAGAGAAGCGCTAACACCTATTCTTCTCAAACTCTTCCAAAATATAGCAGAGGGAGGAACACTCCCAAACTCATTCTATGAGGCCACCATCACCCTGATACCAAAACCAGACAAAGATGTCAAAAAAAAAAAAAAAAAAGAAAACTACAGGCCAATATCACTGATGAACACAGATGCGAAAACCCTCAACAAAATACTAGCAAACAGAATCCAGCAGAACATTAAAAGGATCATACACCATGATCAAGTGGAATTTATTCCAGGGATGCAAGGATTCTTCAGTATACAGAAATCAATCAATGTGATACACCATATTAACAAATTGAAGGATAAAAACCATATGATCATCTCCATAGATGCAGAAAAAGCTTTTGACAAAATTCAACACCCATTTATGATAAAAACTCTCCAGAGGGCTTCCCTGGTGGCGCAGTGGTTGAGAGTCCGCCTGCTGATGCAGGGGACACGGGTTCGTGCCCTGGTCCGGGAAGATCCCACATGCCATGGAGCGGCTGGGCCCGTGAGCCATGGCTGCTGAGCCTGCGCGTCCGGAGCCTGTGCTCCGCAACGGGAGAGGCCACAACAGTGAGAGGCCCACGTACCGCAAAAAAAAAAAAAAAAAAAAAAAAAAAGCTAAAAAAAAAAACTCTCCAGAAAGTAGGCATAGAGGGAATTTACCTCAACATAATAAAGGCCTGTATGACAAACTCACAGCCAACATCGGTGTCAATGGTGAAAAACTGAAACCATTTCCACTAAGATCAGGAACAAGACAAAGTTGCCCACTCTCACCACTCTTATTCAACATAGTTTTGGAAGTTTTAGCCACAGCATTCATAGGTGAAAAAGAAATAAAAGGAATCCAAATCGGAAAGGAAGAAGTAAAACTGTCATTGTTTGCAGATGACATGATACTATACATAGAGAATCCTAAAGATGCTACCAGAGAGCTACTAGAGCTAATCAATGAATTTGGTAAAGTAGCAGGATACAAAGTTAATTCAGAGACATCTCTAATGATTCACTTTGTTATACAGCAGAAACTAACACAACAATGTAAAGCAATTATACTCCAATAAAGATGTTAAAAAAAAAACAATTACAAGTTAGACTTCATTGGCATCAAATATACTATAAATTTCTCTGTTGATTTTCTAATTTAATTGCTACAAAATTATTTCTTGATTTAATATATTTTAGTTTAATATATTTTAAGTATTTGATTTTCTTATTTGTAGGAAATCAAATGCTTAAGATATATTCAATACTATATTCAAGAATTATTCAAAGTGGTATGAACAAATTTCAATTTGATAAATGTTATTTCTTTTTTGAGAAAGACCCAAAGTGCACAGCCAATCCCATCTGCTCAAGAGAATCACTTGTATGAGGCATCAATATTAGTTCCCTGAAGCTTTTTGACACAATTATACTATAGACCATTTTGTCCACCACTATAATGGAATCATTCTGGAGCTATCAGAGGGTTAAGGGAAGAACAAATCTCTGTTAATTTAATTCCATCCCAATTTATTTTATTTTTGAAGTATAGTTCATTTATAATATTGTGTTAGTTCACGTGTACAGCATAGTGATTCAGTATTTTTGCCGATTATATTCCATTATAGGTTACTACAAGATAATGGGTATACTTCCCTTTGCTATACAGTATATCCTTGTTGATTATCTATTTTATATATAGTAGTTTGTTTATTCCATACCCCTAATTTGTCCCTCTCCCCTTCCCTGTCCCCTTTGGTAATCACAAGAGTCTTTTCTGTATCTGTGAGTCTATTTCTGTTTTGCAGTACTTTCATTTGTATTATTTTTTAGATTCCACATATAAGCGATATCATATATAGTATTTTTCTTTGTCGGACTTATTTCACTAAGCATAATATTCTCTAGTCCATGCACTTTTGCTGCAATTGGCAGTATTTCATTATTTTTTATGGCTGAGTACTATTTCATTGTATGCCACATCTTCTTAAGCCAATCGTCTGTTCATGGGCATGAGGGTTGCTTCTGTGTCTTAACTATTTTAAATAGTGCTGATATAAACATTGGGGTGTGTTATATTTCTGATTTAGAGTTTTCTTTTTTTTTCCAGAAATATACCCAGGAGTGGAATTGCTGGATCATATGGTAGTTCCATCATTAGCTTTTTAGGAAACTTTCACACTGCTTCCACACTGGCTGTACCAATTTCCATTCCCATCAGCAGTGTACGAAGCTTCCCTTTTCTCCACATCCTCTCCAACATTTGTTATTTGTAGACTTTTTGATGATAGCCATTCTGACAGGTGTGAGGTGATACCTTATGTGGCTTTGATTTGCATTGCTCTAATAATTAGTGAGGTTGAGCATCTTTTCACGTGCCTGTTAGCCGTCTTCTTTGGAAAAATGTCTATTTAAGTCTTCTGACCATTTTTTGATTGGATTTTTTGGATATTGAGTTGTATGAGCTATTTATAAAAGGAAAAGCTTTTTAGTTTAATTAGGCGCCATTTGTTTATTTTTGCTTTTATTTCTGTTGCCTTAGGAGACTGATTCAAGAAAATATTTCTACAATTTAAATCAAAGAGTGTTCCTCTTATGTTCTCTTCTAGGAGTTGTTATGGTTTCAGGTTTTAACATTTGTCTTTAAACCATTTTGAGTTTATTTTTTGTGTATGGTATGAGGGAATGTTCTAATTTCATTGTTTTATATTTGGTTGTCCAGTTTTCCCAGCACCACTTGTTGAAGAGACTGTCTTTTCTCCATTGTATATTCTTGTCTCCTTTGTAGTAGTGACCATAGGTGTGCAGGTTTATTCCTAGGCTCTCTATTCTGTTCCATTGATTTATGTGTCTTTTTGTGCCAATACCACATTGTTTTGATTACTGTGGCTTTGTAGTAAAGTCTGGGAGGGTCATACCTCTGGCTGTGTTCTTTTCTCTCAGAATTGCTTTGGCAATTTTGCATCTTTTGTGGTTTCATATGAATTTTAGGATTATTTGTTCTATTTCTGTGAAAAATGTCATGGGTATTTTGATAGGGATTGCATTAAATCTATATATTGCTTTGGGTAGAATGGCCATTTTAATAATATTAATTCTTCCAATCCAAGAGCATGAGATATCCTTCCATTTCTTGGAATCATCTTCAATTTCCTTCATCAGTGTTCTATAGTTTTCAGAGTACAGTTCTTTCACCTCATTGTTTATGTTTATTTCTAGGTATTATTTTGATGTGATTTTAAACAGGATTGTTTTTTACTTTCATAAGGATGCCCATTTTTGGCTGCTTCTATTCTACATGGTATTGGAAGTCCTAGCCTTAGCAATCAGATAAGACATTGAGCCCAAATTGAAAGGGAAGAGGTAAAACTATCACTATGTGCAGATGACATGATACAGTCTATAGAGAACCCTAAAGTCTCCACACAAAAACTATTAGAACTAATAAGGGAATTCAGAAAAGTTCCAGGATACAAGATTAATATACAGAAATCTGTTGCACTTCTGTCCATCCCAATTTTTATACATTGTCATTCCCACGTTCCTTTCTAGCTTTTCCTTTCTGCCTCTGAGATGGTTTTACTTGGAGAAGAAACTACAGTGAGTCAGTAGAGTGTTGTAGTTACAAGTCTCAGACATTTGTTTAACTCATTTTGTTTCCTGATCTTATTTTAAAATAAGCAAAATATAATAGAATAAAATGTTTTACATAAGTTAATTTAGCTTTTATTAGCCTTTCTTAGTCAAATTCTGATGAGTCCAGTTGAAAGTGTGGAGAAAAGCAAACAAAAATTTCTCACATCATAGTGAACTCTTGGAACTGTGTGTTAAGAAAGAATTTGCATTATCTCCTATTCACCTTTTCTCTAAAAGCTTCTGGAAATGGTTTTCCATTTACACGAGGAGTTAGCCAAGAAACAGAAAAGACACGGGATACATGTAACAGGAGATCCAACAAAAGAAGAAAAGCAAAGGAAATCCCCAGAATGATGCTGAAGGAGATGCCAGGATGGCATCTATGATACAGGTGTAGAGAGCAACCTAGAAGTCCCAGTGAGGAACTTCTCTGGAGGAAAAAAAAAAAAGAAAATTGATAGAATATCTGAGGCAACTGAAATCTTGAGGGATAATTTGGACCAGAGGTCGGCAAACTGTAGCCTGGAGGTCAAATCTACAATAGCAGTGTTGAGTAGTTGTGACAGAGACCACAAAGTCTAAAGGACTAAAAGTCTAAAAGATTTATAGCTCTTTATAGAAAAAGTTTGCCAGAAAGGTTTGAGGTTGAATTAGCAATGAACACATTAGGAAACTAAGAAAAAGAAGATAAAGAATGACAATTGACTCCAGAGAAAACAGTTGTATAGAAAAAGAAAAATAACAGTTTACTACATGGCTCAGCTTTGAATTGCACTTTGTAGTTACAATGATACAAATATTGAATATTCATCTAAGCAAAATCATAATACTTGGGGAGGATGGTGAGGGCTAGGGGAGAAAAGAGAGTTCAATCCTTGTCATACATAGTGGAAATTCAATAGATAATGGCTAAAACTGAAAAATCAAGGAGTAACAATTTTTCAAACCATGTTGTTTAAACACATGACACCAAGAGAGTCAACAAAAGGAGGTAAAAGTGGTTGCTTCTGGGGAAGAGGAAAGAGAAAGAGTTGATACTGTTGTTTTGGAAACAAACCTAGTGCAACCCTTGGCTCTTAAATTATGTGCATATATAATTTTTAAAAAAATTAAATTAAAATGGAAAGCAAAATAATTTGGGCATGGCATAATATAAAGACCATTCACAAAACAACAGTCATGGGGCTTCCCTGGTGACGCAGTGGTTGAGAGTCCGCCTGCCGATGCAGGGGACACAGATTCCTGCCCTGGTCTGGGAAGATTCCACATGCCGCGGAGCGGTTGGGCCTGTGAGCCATGGCCGCTGGGCCTGCGTGTCCAGAGCCTGTTCTCCGCAATGGGAGAGGCCACAATAGTGAGAGGCCCGCGTACTGCAAAAAAAAAAAAAAACAACAACAGTCGTTTCAAAACGTTTTAGCCCTGGTCTATGTGCTGCCCACGTGCATTCAATTCTCCCACTAATCCTCAGTAAGAACAATTATCCAAAATGACTAATTCACATGATCTTTGCATCCTAATGAAAAACACTTATTGTTATATAATAATAGTTAAGTCTCACTGATTCCATAAGACTTTCAATATAATAGATATTCTGGGAATCATTTCCCCAAGAAGTCTCAGATAATACTGGAAGTTGTTTGTGTTGGCATTATAAGCTAGTGTTTCTGAACTTCTCTTCCTACAAAAAAACGAGAAAAGACAGAAATACTCTTAAGGTTCTTATTGAGATAAAAGATAAATAAAAATTCTTTGGTGCTAGGTAACCAGAAATTTTTAAATACTGTATAAGAACAATATGTACATTATAGACCAAGAAAGTATTTGCTGCAGCTATTCTTATTCTCTTCTGACATTTAACCGATTCATACAATATTCTACACAACTAGACTGAATGCCAAGCTGTAACCAAAGCGTTCTTGTTTTCCTGAAAAATAGTTTGTAATTTAGAATACTTTTTCTCATAATCACTGCAGCTATTTGGCTTATACTTTTAATTTTTACTTTGATAAGTAAATAATATGTATGCTATTAAGACTTCCTTCAAGGAAAAGGGAAGACATTCCTATGTATGACCATGGATATTGCACAAAATTGAGCTTCTCTTTTGTTTGTGCATGTATAATTCAAAATACCAGTGCATTTCATGTTCCCTAATTCTTCCAGCAATAATCTGTCCTTTTCATACTGCATCTAAGACTTGATTCATCAACTATGAGATCATTACTATTTGGGTGCCTGCATTCTAGAATATGAGTGATAGAATACAAAGACAATGAGTCTTGTGTTGAGAAACTTTTACAAGCACCAAGGAATGCATATAATATGAAAGAAGAGATGAGCTCATGCATAAAATGTATTAGTGTGAACTGAAGTATTGAAAATTGGTATGCCTTGATGTCAAATAAAGATCTTTATCTCCCTTGACTCTTTGAATGTAAAGATTGCAAGATTGAATGATGTGGTTAACAGTCATCTGAAATCTAAATTTTTCAACGATTAATACCTTTTGTCCAAAGTGACTACTATAATCAAAAGAAAACATAGAAGAATCAGTGAGTGCTCTTTAAAGATATAATTTATATTGTTTTCAGTGAATTTTTTAAACTGCGTCTACATAATATGAGAACATCAGGACGAAAATTGAATTCAGTCAACCAGAAATTTCTGATTACATTATACCAAAAATACAGATGGAGGATAACAAAATATAAATCCTAAAGCTTCACAGAAAACTTTTATGTTTTATTTTTTTGTCCCTACCCTTTCTGCCTCCCTAGGCTCCCATTTAATACCACTCCACTGAATCTTTTTACTTTGTACCCTCTCTTTCTTTGGGATTTCAAAGATTTTGAGTGAGAGATTGCATTCCCATTTATCTTTGAGAAGCTTGACAAAATTCTTGCTTTGCTTTTGTTTACTCTTTTCAGGCTATCATTCTACTTCCCAAGGTTGGTTTCACTTCTGAAATGTCTTCTCATCTTCCCAGTCATAAGAGACACCATTTTCCTCATCCAACTTTAGATTAAAAAAGGAAAACCACTTAATATAATTATTCAAGCCAACCAGCACCCTCCTTTCAAGCAGGGAGGTTTCATGACTCAACATATGAGTCACCTAACTTGCCCCTGATTTTGGAATTCCTACAATTTCAGCTACTTCAACTGAATCATCTAATGTTGAGCTGTATTCTCCAGATCTTCCTTTTCCTTGTTCCTTTCCTCTCGGCCCCTTTTGATCCATTGCCTTATTTATTTATTTAATTCCTGGATCCTGTGTGGTCCTTGTTTCCTCACTGATCATCACAATCTTTTGTTCATTGAATTGGTTGATTTAAATTGTTCACATATTGATTGATTTCCTTTTCTGAGTAAGGCCCTATGCCAGGTGCAATGAGGAATTTAAAAAAAAAAAGATGAAACACAGATAGCTCCAAGGATCTCACAGTATAATAAAGATAAAGCTTACACACATAAAACTAAAATACGGAAAAAATATAAGAACATACCATAAGAGAGATGCAGAAAATATGAGTTCTGAAGTAAGAGGGATTACTGGGATAGGAGGAAGCTTAGGTCATAGAATGAGAAAAATTTTCCAAGGAAAAAGTGAAGATGGATAGGACTTGAAAACTCAAGATATGTACAAGTTGGAGGTGGGCGGGTGAGCAGAGGAAAGGAGTTCAGAAAGGAAAGCATTCCAAGGAGGAAACAACATGAGTTGTATCAGGCACAGAAATCTAGTATGAAATATTTGTGTTTGGATTAGAGCTCAGTCTGAATGAAAAGAAGAGCCGTTAAAAAAAAGAGTAGCCACCTTCATTTTATTTAAAACCATTTTGTTAAAGCCATTTTACTAGTTTAAAGAATTAATAAGATATTTATCCACATAAGAATCAGAGACTTTTGTCATGTGAAATAAATGATTAGTAAGAACAAGTATATGCCTAGCACTTTAGGATTTCTATTTTCTTTGTGAGGATGGTGGCAAGGTCATTTACTAAGAGTGAGGGGATAGATATAGTGTCAGGTGTTTGTGGAGAAAATCATTATTACTTAATTCTGCAATAATGACTCATTAGATGATAGCTATTACTATCATATATACCCTTGACCATTCATAATCAGACCGTAGTTCTTACACAGTATCTAATTCTTGTTACAGAGTACAAATTTAGTTATTCTCAACACATTCTTTTTCTTTTTTTAAGTAACTTATTTATTTTATTTTTGGCTGTGTTGGGTCTTCGTTGCTGTGCGCGGGCATTCTCTAGTTGCAGCGAGCGGGGGCTACTCTTTGTTGTGGTGCATGGGCTTCTCATTGCAGTGGCTTCTTTTGTTGCGGAGCACAGGCTCCAGGTGCGTGGGCTTCAATAGTTGTGGCACGCTGGCTCAGTGGTTGTGGCTCTCGGGCTAGAGCGCAGACTCAGTAGTTGTGGTGCACGGGTTTAGTTGCTCCGTGACATGTGGGATCTTCCTGGACCAGGGCTCGAACCCGTGTCCCCTGCATTGGCAGGCGGATTTTTTTTTTAACTTATTTATTTATTTATTTTTATTTTTGACTGCATTGGGTTTTTGTTGCTGTGCATGGGCTTTCTCTAGTTGTGGTGACTGGGGGCTACTCTTCATTGCAGTGCATGGGCTTCTTATTGTGGTGGCTTCTCTTGTTGTGGAGCATAGGCTCTAGGCTCACGGGCTTCAGTAGTTGTGGCACACAGACTCAGTAGTTGTGGTGCACAGGCTTAGTTGCTTTGTGACATGTGGGATCTTCCTGGACCAGGGCTTGGAACCATGTCCCCTGCATTGGCAGGCAGACTCTTAACCACTGCGCCACCAGGGAAGCCCTCAACAAATTCTTTTACAAGTCTAGAATTAAAGAACTCTTTCAATTATTATTAAACATAATTTCCTTAACCAGATGGATTTTGTTGGATTGATTATTAGATTTAAGGTTTTCATACTCAAAATTGCACAATATAAGCAACATTCCTTTGGAATTTTATCTAGGTTTATCTTTGCCCAGGTATCCTGCCAGTTACTCTTTCTCATGTCTCAGTGACTCTGAGAAATGTGTGTGTGTGTGTGATTTTTTTGTTGCCCTCTCTTTCCTTTTAAAAATTGACCATAAGATCCTTGAAATGAAGGATCCTCTGCATTGCACAGAATGGTAAAAAAGGAAACAGAAAAAAGATGCAAGGACTCAGTAAGAGATGAAAGGACTCTGATTCCCTGACAAGCATATTTGGAGGGAAGAAAAGCCCCAGGGCAGACTTAAAAAATAATTAAGCTGAAGTTTAATCCCTGAGATCTGTAGGACATTGGAAAGAGCGGAGATGCCACAAATTGCCTGAGAAGTGGAGTGGGAGCTCAGCAGGCAGTAGCCAAAGAATGGAGCCTTTCTAACGGCTGAGATGTGTATCACCTACATCAGCGCCTGTTCCAGGTCACCAGCTTTAACATCCACTGGCGTCTGTTACTCTCACTTTGGATTTTATGGGCTCTGAAATAATCATATGACATATATGACTTGTCAGAAAGAGTAAAAAGAGAATGAAAATTTGCAAATCTATTATGTCATCTATCATCACTTTTGAAAAGAATTCGGTGTTTAAAAGTTATATGTTAGACACATTTGGGTGAAAGATAATTTCTACTTAACTATTCCATTTCTACTGGTTTGAAAGAGAGCAGCAATTCTTGGGAAAGAAAAATCTTTATGTAGTTCTTAACCCTGTAACACGTTAACAATGCATTCTATAACCTTGTAAGCTAAGATCTTATTTTTTCATGAAATAATGACTTAGTATTAGCTTCATAATTGTAATTCAGAGTAAAATTTAACAGTAAAGAGAAAAAATAAGCTTTGTCATCATAGGACTGAATTATCCCTAACGGCCCCTCCAGCTACAAGTGTAGGACATATCTGAGTACCTAAAATTATTTTTTCATACAGTTCTTTTAAGAGGAGGAAAAGCCACGCTTTAATGGTTATAGTAGCTATTTTTATGGTTTGCTAAATAATTAACCTGATTCACAAATAGGACATATTCTGAAAAGTCAGTTTTCATTGCCCATGGTATTACTGCTGCATTTTATAACCGTTCACCATACCAAGTTCACATTTGCTGGTGCAGTGATGCGGCAAAAGCCAGGGCATAGATTTGGTGGAAAGAAATGTCAAGTATGTAAGAGAAGTCAAGAGATGAGAGAGAACTCAAAGAAAATAATCCTAACAGATGAATAATACAAATTTATCCAGACAACGGGTGGGTCAAGTCAGGCGTATTACTGAACATTTCATTCAGTAATAGTCATTACTTATAGTCATTTTTTATGTAGCTACTTTCCAGTATCATTATATCCACTCATTCAGTAAGGATTTACTAGACCCCTTCCTTGTGGCTGCAGCACAGAAACGGGAGACACGCTCAGATAAAGAGATAACTACAATACAATGTAGCAACGCAGTGTTCTGTTTCAGAGCAGTTCAGCTCTGATCATTGACAGGGCATGAACTCAGCTAGTCTTGGTGTGTCCCATAATCTCATCTGGAAATGGGGATAATGACACAAACGTGGCCCGTGTCATTCAGCCCAACTGTATAACTTGTAAGTCTTCAAGCGTAATAGTAGGACGTAGTGTATGGCTTGATGTTTAGTTCTCTATAATATAGGCAGAACATATACGGAGAAAGGCAGAATTAACGTGACCTGACGCACCAATGCAATCCAGAAGAGCAGAAGAGCCATGGCAGAAGGACTGCTGCTCAGGGGCACATGGGCAAAGCTAGAAGCACTGAAATGTGCGTGCTTGTTTGTGGGACCTTTTTTTTGTTTTGTTTTTTTGTTTTTTGCGGTACGCGGGCCTCTCACTGCTGTGGCCTCTCCCGTTGCGGAGCACAGGCTCCATACGCGCAGGCTCAGCGGCCATGGCTCACGGGCCCAGCCGCTCCGCGGCATGTGGGATCCTCCCGGACCGGGGCACGAACCCGTGTCCCCTGCATCGGCAGGCGGACTCTCAACCACTGCGCCACCAGGGAAGCCCAAGATGTACTATTTTTAACTAACTTTAATCAATCAATTGGTTCACACAACTCACAACCTGTTGATACTCTAGAAGTTCAAGACAATATACCTTTCTTTAACCTCACCCCCACTGAACCTAAAATCTCTTGCCTAAAGTTCCACAAACTTTTCCTCCCTCCCTCCCCCTACTTTCTTATACATGTCACCTCCACAGCTTCCTGCATTCCTACTGCTTCCCTTCTCATCCCGATGTATGATGGGTATTCCTGCGTCCCCATGTTTGTTTAAAAATGAGGCATGACTCAGCAAACTTTGCAGATCCTCCCACACCAAGGTGAAGCCTACCTCATCAGGGAAGTCCACTCTGATGATCCCTAGACCTATTACTCTCTTCCACAGCTTACTGGTTAGGGAGGATGGGCTCCATCTGGTTTCAGACATTGACTTGGACTCTACACGACCTTGGGAAGATTGCCAACCATCCTGTCTCCATTTCCTCATCTGTAAAATAAAGATATTTTCACTTACCTTATGACTTTGTTGTAAGTATTAAATAAGATAAATCAAGTAAGGTGCCAGGAGCCATGCCCAGCATACTGAGTGCATGACAACTATTCTCTTTTATTAGCAGAAATAACAATGACAACAGTCACGATTAATTAAGCACTTACTATCTGCCAGATGCTGTGTCCTGCATAACCTTGCAAGGCAGATATTATTATGATCAGTTTACTCCTGAGGAACATAAAGACCTAAATGGTTAGGAAATGTACCGAAGGCCACACACTGAGTAACAGATAGAGCTAAGACTTGAAGATAGTTCAGCCTAATTTCAAAGCTGATGCCTTTCGTTTGCTTGTTTCTAATTTTGGCATATTCCCCTCCATTGTTAAAGTAAAAGAGGAGGAAAATACATTTATAGAATGCTTTACTGTAAGCAGGCCCTAACCTGGTCTCATTTTCTTCCAGTTAACTGGGTGCTCTACATGTAATCCAGATGGCAGCTGAGGGTTCTCTACCCTGTGAGAAATGAATCAAATTTTCTAGAGCTCTTTATTCTGCACTTTACAAGAAGGCTAGTCTTGCACCAGGACTGTTTTTTCTCCTGGAAAGTTCTGGCTTGTAGCTCCAATGCCATGTCTTGGCTTCAACTTCTGGCTCCTGCTGAAACTTTCAACCTCATTCTTCTCTCTCCATGCGCACCTGTAAATTCTGTTCCATATTCACTTACACATGGCACTCCTTGGTTTCCTCCTAAAGCAACTACATAAGAAGACTGTACTTCAGATTTGGAGCAGTAGAGGACATTTAAATTACAGAAGCACAAACCGCTTAACAACAAATGTTCAATTTCCTTGGTCTTAAAACACCATTAGACTTCCTTCCACTAGGAACCACTTACTTTCCCATTTTCTCCCTAAGGTCCATGATCTTGCCATGTGGTTTAACTCCCTTTCTTCCCCTCAGAACTCTCTTTATATCCCCTTTTTTGGTGGAATACTCCTTAAATTTTCATTCCTTTTATCCCTAAGAGACCTACAGACAGATTTATTGCCCCACTGATATAAATTTTGCCATCACCTTCACTGCCACTCCAAAAGAGAGATGTTGCTCTAGTCCATTTGGATTTCATATGTCAGTGTTTTCCCACTATTAAATAGATACTTAAATTACTGTCAGTTCACACTTTTCAACTGTAAATGTAGCATAGGCCCACTTCAGTCTTAAACTCTGAGAGAAGGAGCCTTGTCATACTCCTCTCTCTTTCCCTTACAGTATATGGAGTATAGTCTTGCAGATTAAAGATGACGATAATGTTGTATTGGCTAATCTATTAGATATGACTAGAGTATGTTATAGAATCATAGGGAAAAAAATATCTCTCTCTCTCTGAAACTCTTTTCATAGATCAGAAACTTCAGAAAAGCTGGATGTGACCAGTGATGCACTATTAAGAACAGACTAAAGAAAAAAGAAAATTAAAATGAGAAAGAAAGAGAAAAAGAATAGAGATGGTGGGGAAAAAGAGATGGGTAAGGAGTAGAGAAAGAAAAGGGATGAGATGGAGGTGGCAGTTCAAACCTGTTAGTTTCCTATCCAACAACCAGTACACTCTCCTTCCTTTTTAACAAGACTCTAAGTTTGTACAAGAATGCAGCTCATAAAAATCTGGAGATGGGGACTTCCCTAGTGGCACAGTGGCTAAGAGTCTGCCTGCCAATGCAGGGGACACAGGTTTGATCCCTGGTCCAGGAAGATCCCACATGCCACGGAGCAACTAAGCCCGTGCACCACAACTACTAAGCCTGCGCTCTAGAGCCCACAAGCCACAGCTACTGAGCCCTCATGCCACAACTTCTGAAGCCCGCATGCCTAGAGCCTGTGCTCCGCAACAAGAGAAACCAGGTCAATGGGAAGCAGGCGCACCACAACAAAGAGTAGACCCCACTCTCCGCAGCTAGAGAAAGACCACGTGCAGCAACGAAGACCCAATGCAGCCAAAAATAAGTAAATAAAATAAATAATTTTTTTTAATCTGGGGATAATTCCTGATTATTTTAAACCCATTGTTGTAATCTTATTGCCTTTGCCAATTAAATATTCAGGCAGCCACCTTTGATGCCATTCTAGTCAGCAAAATGTGAGAAGAATTATGCTGGGGATAAAGCTTGGAAAGGTTTCATCGCACTTTAATAAAATAAAGAAGCACAATGAAATGTCCAGATGTTGTTATATCTAGATGATATAGCTGGACTGAGACAGCCATCTATTTAGTGACCATTAGGGGATCCAAATTGAGAACAGTGCAGTGAAAGATGAAAAGGAAATAGGTTCTCGAATCTGTCACAGAACAACCAAACAGATCAGCCTTGAAACTACTCTATTTTCTAATTTCTGATTATTTAAGGTAAACATCATTATTTAAGGCAATTGTGTCAGGTTTCTGTTACTTAAGTAAAAATAGGTTAACTGAAACATAGGGGTTTTAAGCAAGGTAAAGGTACAGTCACATCTCCGTTTTAATGCAGTTAAGTTGGATGAACTGTCTAGAATTCATCTGTCAGAGGAGGCAAGAAGATCAGTTAAGAAGTATACCCATTTAGTGAAGAAAAGTCAGTGAGGGTGAACTTGAAAGTTCAGTGGGGAAACAAAGAAGGAAATGACTGCAAGTGATATTGGAGAAGAGAAATCCATAGGACTTTGACAACTGGTTAAACATGAGAAAGCAAGAAAGAGAGAGGAGACAGGATAAGTTAGAATTTCTGAAAATGGGGTGCTCAAATAAGGAAGTCAAAAAGAAACTTAGTTACAGGGTCAAAAGATTTGTTTCAGACATAGGGTAGAGATACTGGCATGGCATTTGAGTGGAGAAATCCATCAGGCAGCTGGAAATACTAAAATGGAGATTCCAGGAGGGATCAGAACTGATGTTGATGTTCACACAGTGGTGATAGTTAAGACAAAACCGTGGAATGTGGCTAAACATACAAAAGATAGTGAGTGGGGACAGGGAGAAGTGGATATAAGAGAGGAGAGAGAGGATCTGGAGAACCACTTATGTTTAAGAGAAAGTACAAAGGAAAAAACATCAGTTAAAGATGTGGGAAAAGAGGGAAACTAGGATATAAAAATGTAATGGAAAGTGAGAGAAGAGAGATTTGCATGCAGGAGAGGAAGGATAAAAGGACAGACACTCCTGGAAGGTAAAGGAGATCAACACTATAAAGATAGCAAAGGATTCTGGGATTAGGAGCTGTTGGTTCATTAGTGAATGTGGTTTAAGTGACGTGATAAGAGGTGAAAAGCAAATTCCAAGGAGCAAGAAGTATAGAAATTGAAAACATTCTATCTTGGGAGGTTTGAATTTTAAAAGGAGAAATATGTAAGAATCAAGGTGGAAGAAAAGTTTATGTGTAAAGAGAATCTGAACATTTTGGAAGGCAAGCATAGTCAGTAGAGGGAAAGATGAGAGAGAACTGCTTACTCTATTCCAACTAAGGTTATAATGCTATTTGTCTCTGAAACAATTTACTTAAAAGTTGTATGTGTGTGAACGTGTATATATATATATATATGTAGATGTATATATGTGTGTGTGTGTATATGTACACATTCTAACACACACACACACACACACAAGCAATTTATTACAGAACAGTGGTAAACACAGATCTTTCCAGCTCTGAGAGCTGTTGTAGATTCCCAGCCAATGAGTTTTAGTATATCAGAACCTAAGCTGTCTCAGCCACCACACCATACTGAATTGTGTTTTTGTCTTCCACAACCTCCCTCCCTGAAATTTATTTTATATTACGGAGGACACCAAATGGCTGGCCCATAGTTTTGACTAATAATGTCTGACCAAAGGTGCCCGGGCTAGAACCACCACCACAAAACAAAGGAAAGCATATTGGACATAAACATAGACGTTTTGCAACAAGTTCCAGGTGCCATCAAGGAAATGACTAAGTTGGCAGAGGGTAGTAATCAGCAGACACATCTGCACTGAGGGCAGGCCACTGACAAGAAAAGCTTCATAAACTTCATTGCAGCCTGAGAGCACTGGCCACCAAGTATGCGAATTGTAGCTGCAAGAAAATGTGGCTGAAGGCCAGTTATAACTTCAAGGAATTTGAAGAAAACAGAAGATATTCTTCCAAAGGGCGATTCTGGGAACAACTTTCAAAGACGGAATACCATAGATACTTCATGTAGCAGTGATGCAGTTGTACCCCCATTTCCAAGAATGTATATTTCAGGCTAATAGAGGTATGTGTAGGATGGAACAAGAGCTCAGAGGAAGATAAACGTACAAGCAAAAGAATTCACATTGGAAAGGACAGATTATTCCCCCTAATTTTCCACATATGTTAAATTGATAACAATACAGAGAAGTTTTCAGATGGGGAAGAGGTGAACCAGGATGATAGAAGTTGAGACCATCTGTTAGACTTGGGTAGAGGGAGGACTAGGTAGAGATTTGGAAATAATAGAAAAAGTTTGGAGCAGCATTTTGACAAATGCAGTAAGACTTCTGCTTAAACACTGTGAACTGTACACAGGAAATTCCCATCCTGAACCCACACCAAATGACAATAAAGGAATGAAAAAAGGCAGTAACCTACCAGAGTAAAGCTAAGTAGAGAGGATAAAGAGGAGACCAGAGATTTTAGCAGAAATTTGAAAGCTAGTAAGCAGATGAGTGGATGGTAACTGACTTAAAAATCTTGAGAAAATTGAAGCATAAACTTGTAATGATAGAAATAAGAGATGCCATGTTGTTTCATTACAGTAGGTCTCAGGAATACGAAATACAAGGTACTTTTGAGGACTGAGTTGTGAGATGAGGTTAAAAAAGAAATATTTGCTGAAAGTCTTTTTTGAAGAAATTGGCCATTCAGATCCCCTCTGCCACAGGGTGCAACAAGGTGACCCTCCTTTTCAACCCAGCAGAGCGTTTCTAAGGATGGTGGCAATGAGGGAAGCTTCCTATTGCATCAGAGGCAACAAGGTTCTGGGTCAGCTGGAGCAGTAATGCCCTTCCAAGACTAATTCTGCAATGTGGCTCTGGAAGATGTTTCTGAAAATTCAGCCTTAAAAACTGTTTATCCATCGAACCTTTGAACTATCTGATATCTCTCAATAAATTCCTTCCTGGTTAAACTAGCTCAAGTGTGAGTATCTGCTAAAGCTTAAACTATGCCTACCCCATGATTCAGCAATTTCACTCTTAGATTAATACACGACAGAAGGATTGCATATATATCTAACAGAAGAAGGATTGCATATATATCTAACAGAAGACTTGTAAAAATATTTATAGCAGCTCTATTCATAATAGCCAAAACCCAAAATGCCCATCAAAAATAGAATGAATAAATTTTAACATATTCTTGTCGTGGAACAGCACATATCAATTTAAAAAAAGAACAAACTACTGCCACACATAACAACATGTAAGTATCTCATTGACAGTGTTGAGCAAAAGAAACCAGGGACAGAAGAGTCCTTACCATGTGATTCCATGTGTATGAAAGTTTAGGAATAGGTAAAATTAAAACTATTCTCTGGTGATAAAAGTGAGAATAGTGGATACCTGAACAGAGAAGTATGTAATGAGAAGGAGCACTGAATAGGCTTCTGGGCTTCTAAAAATGTTCTAGTCTTGATCGGGGTGCTGGATATGGAGTGTATACATATGTAAGACCTCACTGGGCTATATTTATGTTATACTTCAATGTAGCAAGAAAGAAAGGAAAAGAGGCAGGGAGAGAGGGAGGGAGGGAAGGAAGGGAGGAAGGAAAGAAGGAAGAAAGGAGGAAGACTAGCTACAGTGGATTCTATGGCTGGCAACCAGAAATCCTGACTAGAGCAAGAGTAAATAAAAAATGAATAACAGTCTGATGTATGATTAGATAGCAAGAATATATAGTGGGCTTAAATCCGTACTTTTTCCAGCAACATCCATCAGCTGTGGAGTGTAATTAGAGGAAGAGGACTAATGCTGAGTGCCTATAGCATGTATTATATGAGGGTACTTTTCATGTGCCTTCTCATTTAAACCACATAATCACTCTGAGGGAGGTGTTACCATCTTTATGTTTAGAGCAGGTGATAGATTCAGAAAAGTTAAATCATTTGAGAGTAAATTTGATTCAAGCCTACCTGACTTCAGTAACCATTTGCTTTCTGTGACACTCTGCTTGGAAGAGTAAGAAGCCTGGGCTTGGAAACTAGAAAAGCAGTTATAAAGCAAGGTCAAGGGTCATGGTAATCTAAGGGTAAACTCTTCACTGGATACAGTCTAGGTAAAAGTGAAAATGTCATCAGGAGATAAATCAGAAAATAAAATCATGTTAAAGGACCAAAGACCATACTTAGTATGAAAAGTCGATGTAGTATGAGAGGAGAGAAGTTAGGGTGAAAGCTTAGAATCTTAGAGATGGAAAAATCAAGAGTAATGAAAATGTTCAACTGGTAGAGAACAGTTGAATATATGAGTACTCAAGATATATGGAATTTTGCAAGCTTTTAAAAGCAGATGTTGGAAATGTAGCACAGGCCTACCCTCGGTCACAGTTTGTTGGCAATAAATCAAGAGAAATATGCCAGAAATTACGGAGTGTCTCACAGCTTCATGGAAATAAGGAACAGGCCTGGTTCAGTGAACTCATGGTTCACATGCAAAGAAAAAATATGAAATGTAAAGGATAGCTTACAAATGATATGGACAAGTAGGTCTGCCTTTCAAATTAATTTTTTTTTACATTTTCTTTTGTAGACCCACATACCTATTTGATTTATGTATTTCATTTTGTTTTGTTTTAGTTCTTCCATAATGAACACCTCCCACAAATGCAGTGTTTGGGAAATGTCTGGTCGTTGTCCTGGTTTGGCAAATACTGGCTGTTTCATTCTTTCTAGTTGTATAACTACAAATGGAAATGAAGCTGAAATTTTAGAAGCTGATAAAAACTTATTCTGAATTTTCCTCTCTCAATATCTTCATCATCTTTCTCTCTCTTCCTACTATTTCCTTTTTATATAAATTATGAGGGAGAAAGGTAAAAGGGAGAATGGGAAATTCCTTTGCGATGAAGGTAACACAGTTAGGAAAGGGGCATGTTGACTGCTTACTACTGTTGGTGCGTCGTCATTTTAGGTTTAAGTCATTCCTAAGTTAGAATCAGTGTATAGCATATTCATAACTGCTTTCATTTTAGGTTAGTCAAAGTGCCAATAAGCTGAACTTTTGTATACTGCCTTGGGTGCTTCCCAGAGTCTTGTAATTAATTCTCTCTAAAAGGTGTAATGAATGATCTCAAGCCTATAGGTCATGAAGGGACCACTATTTGAGCCTACAGACCATGTCGGGAAACCAAGTTATCTGGTGAGAATCCATCAAAATTGCTGGAGTAAAATTATTGGTTTTTCCTGTATTTGAAATAAATCTTCTTCTCTCTGTGTACTTTAATATCTTCCTTGAACAAAAAGGGTTGCTCCATACCACACCTCTATATTCACATACTTATTATGTTGAGGTTTGTTTCTATGGTCATTACAGTAAGATTTTTTTTTTTTTTTTTTTTCCCGGTACGCGGGCCTCTCACTGTTGTGGCCTCTCCCGTTGCGGAGCACAGGCTCCGGACGCGCAGGCTCAGCGGCCATGGCTCACGGGTCCAGCCACTCCGCGGCATGTGGGATCTTCCCGGACCGGGGCACGAACCCGTGTCCCCTGCATCGGCAGGCAGACTCTCAACCACTGCGCCACCAGGGAAGTCCCCTACAGTAAGATTTTGATTTTTCTTATTCCTGACTGCCTTCAGGAAGGAAACAGAAAATATAATGATTAAGGAATCAAGTAAATGTTTTGTTTTTGCTCTTGTGTTCTAAGTAAAGCACAGGGAAACACCCTTGTAAATGGAGCCCACATACTTAGTCAGCTGGACCCTCCACAACTTCACAAGTGCACATCTTTGGGAATGACTTACATTTTCAGGCAGAGAATTCCTTCTAGAAGTCCAGTATTTTGAAGGCATCTCCATCAACTAGAAGCATCCAGAGATATAGAAATTACTCGAGTGTCACATTGTGGTGAATTCAAAAAAAAGATGCTATAATAACCTCTGCCTCTTCCTATAAATAAGCAAATAAAAAGAGACCCCCTTTATCAGATCAACTGGTTTCTGACATTTAACATATATTTGTGGATATAAAATAAGGTGATTAAATGTGAGTTTTTTGCAAATGCTCAAGAGCTATAATTAAAAGCTACATAAGAATTGTATCATCAAATAGACACCTAGGACCCCATACAGGCTTCACTGATGGGCACTGATGGATATGAGAAGACACATTTAGCTGTTTGACTTTTTGTTACAACTGACCAGCAAATTTCTCCAATTAGTCATTTCAGTGATATGATATTCTGTATCGTTTCCCCCCACCCTTGAAAACTGATAAAAGGTATTTGCCTTTTCTAATCCAAGTCATAGAAGGTGACGACAGGAAAAACCCAGGGGAGTAATTAAATCGACCATCTTTGAGTTGGCAGTTCTATAAACTGCTGGAGGCAACTTAGGGTCATTACTGGTACCTGGGTTAGTTCCACACCTGAAAGGATTTATTTTCAGGGCCTATGGAAAGAGAACAAGGAGTAGTGCTGGCAGTCTCCAAGGGCAACAATACAGAGAGCAATGCCCAGGTTGGGTCATCCCGGTCAGAACTAGCTCAGCTGTATAGGCTGTGTGTTGGGAGATGCCCCTTTAACTGCCCAAATTCACTGCTTCTTGTCAAATTCATATTAAAACTTCAGATCTTTCAGAAAGACACCTTCAGCTTGGCTAAAAGAAGATTCTGATATATTTTAATACTAGCACTTATTCAGATTCCTTGAGGGCAGAAATTTTGTCTCATTCATTTTATATCCTTAGTACCCACCACAGAGTCTAGCAAAAAAAGGTGCTTGATCATCTTTTGTGGATAGAATTGTTGATAGCTGCTAAAGGCACTTTACCAGATTCCTAAATATGATATTCTGGCCAATACCACTGTCCCATTTTTTTTTTTACTGAGTTAGATATTAATGCATATATGGTTTAGAAAAAATATAATAAACTTTATTTATAGAATTGCCTCTATTGGACCAATGTCACCTGGAAAAATGGCATTTCCATGTGGTTCAACTTCATAACTCAATTTGGTTTTATAGCATTTATATTTTTCAAGGCATGTTCTTAGTAGGAAAAAATTCTCCACTACCTCTTAGAGTCTCCAGCTGAGCCTAAGAAATAAACTGACAGAAAAGAGATTAACAGGAGAAAAGCATACAGATTTTACTAATTTTTTACATGTACATGGGAAACTTCACAAGAGAATAAAACCAGAGGAAGTAACCAGAGCAGGAAGCTTTTTATACACCTTAGACAAAGAAATGATCAATTTGTGCAGAAATTGCAAGACAGAGGGGTTTGGGCTAGGGGTAGCAAATGATGAAGTAACTAGGAAGATAAGGGTTAGTTAACAAGATTTGTCTGTACAGATTTTTCAGCCCCCAATTCCCCAACTCTAGTGATAAGAATGTCTTCTTTCCTCTTGGTACAGGGAGGGTACCTTTCATTTGAGAGTTTTTTCTCCTGCTTTCAGGAAGAAAAAGGAAGGTCAGAGTGTCTTTCTTACACCTGCTGTTTCTTAAGTCCCTTTATTTCAAAATAATCAATATGCCAAAGGAAACATATTCTGTTTTCCTTCACCATGTATAGTGTTACTATGAGGTAGGTTAAGACAGGAGCATGCGCATTTTACAGAGTGGTTAAGTGCTTTCCCAAGGTTTCCCAACATTGCAGACAGGGCCGAGGTTAAAATCAGCTCTTTTGCCTCAGTTCATTCCACCATCCTTGCCAACAGTACTGAAAGTAATATATATATATATATATATATATATATATATATATATATATATATATATATCTTTCCTCCTTTTCATATATGTTCCCCTAAAGAGCATTAGATTCTGTGTGTTCCTCAAGTTAGAAAGGATACCTGTCACTTTAAGAGCTGATGGACCAAGATGCAGTTTGAACACTGAAAATGCATATTTAAATACAGAGCAATAGGGAATGAAGTATTATAACCAAAACGTTATTCAAACCATTTAACAGGCTAAAAGTCCTAAATCCCAACAAGCCCTAAATCACCCCTACCAAAAGTTGGAATCATTTTTAAAGAGGTTACCAAGACATGTTTTGTTATTATCCATCCATACACTCGTTAGATTTCAAAATGAAACCTTATAAAAGATTTTCTACCCCTATCCTCTGGGAAATTTTCAACTGCCCAGTTTTATTTTTTGCCCATAGCCAAAACTAGAATTAATTTACATAAAATATTCCCCCAAGCCGTAAACCATTTAAGCGTTTTTTTTCCCAGAAGTAATCTTGCTATTACTGTTTTCTGTTTAAAAAAAAAAAAAAGTGTATATATATATATATATATATATATATTTATATATACACACACACATATATATATTCATATGAAACAATCTCAATGACATCTGGGGTTTTTTAAGAAGAAATTTAGTTCTTGAATAAGGATAAATATTATTTTCATCTAAAAATCTGATTAAAGCTCATCAAAGTCTGACATAGTGAAAAACAAAACCTAAATAAATTTTTTTGGTATCAAAAATTCAGATAAACCTGGAACTAATGAGTATTTTTTTCATATTTTACTTAAATTCTGAGCTATTCTTACCCCCCAAAGATTTAAATTAATAATCACTCAAATTCCCCAAAACCTCAAGTTCATATTTTAACATATTTAATAATGTCCAAATACTGTCAAATTCTGATGTGACTAAAGTTTTCGCAATTGACTTGTCCCATGGGTATTCGAAATCAAGTTTTCATATTGTATTTTTAGGAGCAAATGTGAAATAGATATAATAGTTCCTAAAAATACCCTAAAGCTCATTATAGTTTTCTCCCCCAAAGTCTAAAAGTACAGTGTTTCTTCTGTGAAGGCTATCTCTGCTGGGCAATACCGTTTCCAGAAGACAATTCTAGAGGTGACTCTCCTGGGTCTGTGAGTGGAACAGCAAGGCAGGGGAGAAACAAGAAGGTTTGAGCCATCTGGAGGCTTGATTCGATGGACATACTTGCATAGAAGATTTGATTCAGAGCAAGCGCTTGAAAGAGATTTTACCTCTGAAAGAACAGCAGCTGAGGAAGAGAAGATGAGATTTGAGAAAGCAGAGGGGTTGCTGTCTGGGCAAATGGATAGGTAGCCAAACAGTGAACCACTTCTGTGCACTGTGACAATACCCTGAAGTTCAGCCACCCTCCTGGGATCTGCCTTGTTGCCGCAAAAGTGACTGTTTCCCCAGTTAAAAAAACAAACCAAAAAAACCCCACCAGTGTTCCAAATAACATGTGCTTCACAGTTCACTCAGCCTGTTATACGATGAAATCTTGCTGTTTATGCACTGCCAGGAGTGGACCCATTTACATACAATCCACATGGCATCACCAAATTTTCAGAATTACCCCAGATGGTACAACACATGATTAACTATGTGCACGTGGGAAAAATCTCGTAACTGTCACTCAGTCTCCCTGCCCTTTTGTGATGCATGGCACTGCGGGGTTAACATGACATCCTAATTGGGGGTTCCAGGGAGGACCTAAATTTCTTTTCCATTGTATCCCTATTCCTTAAGGGTCATCCTGCCCTCAGACAAGCTAATCCGTTCACCACCTCCTTTAAGCAAAAATATACTACCTCCTAAGTATAGGATATCTTACAGTAACTAATCTTGTGTGTATGTCGTGTGTGTGTGTGTGTGTATGTGTTTCATTCATCAACAAATATTTACTGAGTATCTCATAAATACGCTAGACCCACTCCAGGCAATGGAGATACAAAAATAAAAAAGAAAGGCAAGGTCCCTTTTCCCATAGAGCTTCCTCTAGTAGAAGACAGATAATAAGCAAGGGAAAAAATAAGCAAGGTAGTTTCGGAGATAGTAATTAGTCATTTCATTTACAATGAGCTATGATTTCTAAGAAATCATTTTACATACTAAAATAAATTGAACCCATAAATTGTTTTCGTATGTAATGAAAATATGAAATATGAAGGCTGACCTGTTCCAGTGTTTAGACACTCAGTTAAATTTTTTCTTTTCCATTTTGCAGTTTCCTTTTCATATTTTGGGGCCATTAGTTGCCTTTTCTAGTCACAAACATTTTTGTAGACTCTTAAAAAGAGCCTAGAGCCTTGGCACTGTGTTCATAAACCCTGATGAATAAGTGGACTCTCCTTGTAGACTATATAAAGGTCGGTATTTCATGCTGAGGGTGATGGGAAGATTTACTACATACCAGGGGAGCTCAGCTTTCTTCTGTCCCAACACACGAGGATGCACACTCCCTTTAGTTACAGGGTTCAACTCAGAGGGTATTTCTAACTCAGGGGCTTATCAGAAACTCCATAATTCAAAGAGTCATGTACCAAAATGTTCATTGCAGCTCTGTTTACAATAGCCAGGAGATGGAAGCAAGCTAAGTGTCCATCATCGGATGAATGGATAAAGAAGATGTGGCACATACATACAATGGAATATTACTCAGCCATAAGAGGAAACGAAATTGAGTTATTTGTAGTGAGGTGGATGGACCTAGAGTCTGTCATACAGAGTGAAGTAAGTCAGAAAGAGGAAAACAAATACCATATGCTAACACATATATATGGAATCTAAGGGGAAAAAAAAAAAGGTCATGAAGAACCTAGGGGTAAGACGGGAATAAAGACACAGACCTACTAGAGAATGGACTTGAGGATATGGGGAGGGGAAAGGGTAAGCTGTGACGGGGCGAGAGAGTGGCATGGACATGTATGCACTACCAAATGTAAAATAGCTAGCTAGTGGGAAGCAGCCGCATAGCACAGGGAGATCAGCTCAGTGCTTTGTGACCACCTAGAGGGGTGGGATAGGGAGGGTGGGAGGGAGGGAGACGCAAGAGGGAAGAGATATGGGAACATACGTATATGTATAACTGATTCACTTTGTTATAAAGCAGAAACTAACACACCATTGTAAAGCAATTATACTCCAATAAAGATGTTAAAAAAAAAAAGAAACTTCAGGATGTTGGAGATTAGTAAATCAAAGAGAAGCATACATATGGAAAGCCTCTGGTGGGATGTATTTCCGCTTTGAAAATTACTGCAATATACATCTATAGTAACTTTTGTTAAAGTACTTTTTTGCTTGCATGTTAATCAGTGTTGAAAAGTTAAACAATAGCATCCCAAGCTGTTGCTCCAGGAAGGGAGGACAGTTAATGATGTTGCACAGGAAACATCATGGCTGTCATGGGATCACCAATGGGGGAATTTATTTTCAGTTTTTCCCCTAATCAGGAAATTTATGCTTCTCAAAAAAAAAAAAAAAAAAAAAAAAAAAAGTAGTTTTAACTCATTGCTTATCAAAACAGCACACAGAAAGCAAAGAGGCCAGATCACAGGAAGAAACACAGAAAGCTTAAAAGGCTGCAGGTTAGTCCAGGAAGACAGTTCAGCTTCTCACTTCTACAATCAGACTTGTGAGTCATATCCTATCTGTGAGACCCTGGACAAGTCAGTCAGCATTTCCGAGCCTCAGTTTGCATATCCGTAAAATGGGATAGTTATTATCCCTACTTCATGGAGTTGTGATCATTAAGTGAAGTGATCCAGGTTTGCACCAGCAGCTCAGTAAATGTTAGCTGTTAGCAGAGAGAGTGGCTGCACTGAGCAGAAAATGAAGTTTTTGGAGGACTAAAGAACAAAGTAGGTAGGTGGTATTTTGCAGAATTTATTATTTAGAAATTCCCATGTCAAAATTTGGTATATGGGGGAAATTGTGACTAATCATATCAGGCTGATAAATTTTTTTCATAATGAGTAGTTAGAATTGTAAAAAGAGAAAGCAAACTTCCAAATGCACTACATCGTTTCAGAATAGCTTTGAATAACACTTACGTTAGAAGCTCAGAAGTGGCCTAAGTTTGAGAAAAACAGGAAAAAGTAGAGTCTAGTTTCTTTTACATCAGTTCTTTATAGAGGAGGAACTGAAATCCAACCACCATGGTGTCAGAAACCCCATGTATATACGTTAATTAATAAAACTATAACGCGGAAGTAGTCCTCGTTCATTCTCGACTAATTGTTATGATGTATTCTTAAAGTTTTGATTGAAAGTTATTGGAATTGATAGAAACGTGGCCTGAATAAAGTCTTCCTGGTGCCCAGATGGCTCTGGCATCAACCAGGCGTGTTTTTATCTGACCATACTGCAACTGTGTTATACCTCTACATTTGTCATTGGTTTCGTTTGTTCATGTGTTCATTTGTTCATTTTATGATGAGAAACTGACATTTAGTAAAAGACCATCATTAATCATCAACTTAGCAGAGCCATGATAGAACCCTGGACTCTTGATGGCTCCTAAGGACTCAACCCACCTTCCCTGACTAACTCTAGGATAGGGAACCAATCCTGACCACATCAATGATGGATTTCCTGTGGACATGCCTGACTCCAGGACCATCAGTCAGGCTACAACACAGCTTCAAGCTACATGGGAATACCATGATTCTTGGGAAACAGACTGCAGAGCATCATAAACCAAACCTACTTGAAAATAGGGCTGTGTACTTTCAGAAAGGTTCTGGGAAACTGGCCAGACATTCATGTACATTTTTTTATGTGTTAGCTGTGGCACGGGTATTTTGAGAAGCACTTTGGGAAGTCACAGCAGGAACTTGGCTTTTGTGTTTCGAAAGTGCCAGCTTTATTGCAGCTCAAACAGAAATAAAAGGGAAACAGCATCATTACCTGGCAGGTTTTTCAGTGCAGTTTCAGCAGGGATTCTCGCTTTTCTAGCTTTAACATGCTTGCCTCCCCAGCTTTATGAAAAAAGAATGCTAACTGGGAAGAACCTGAACCAAATATGAAACATGGTTTCAACAGTTTCATACCATTTTTACCAGGAAGTGCTTTCACTGGAACATTTTGGTTTACTGAGAACATATATACCTCTTCTTTTGAGAGACAGAACATTCTTTTATTTGATGAACTTAAGAGCCTTTTTACCTTCAGCTAGACAGAAGGAGGAGAGATATGGAACTCCAGTGGAAAAGTAATTGTCCACCTCTGTCATGCACTTTCTTGCTGAGCTACATAATGGTTCATAAGCTCTTAACTGAAACTTATAAAAGCGTTCCCAATTGTTAGTTCAAGGTCTGTAGCCAGCTTAGAAATTGTTGAAATGTACAAAATAAATGAAAAAAAAAAGCAGCAGGGAAAGAAATTCTAGGTCATGCTTTTAAGAGCTGCTTGACCAAAAGAAAAAAGTTTCTTTCAGAGAATGGGAACAATTTCAGTGTTCAGTTTTGTATGCCATTGGTTTTGTTTGGGCACAATATATGCATCTCTGGTGCAAATGACTGAGTGATTGAAGAGGGTTTAATTCTAGGTCCCATGAAATGCAGGTACATTGAATGGTGTGGAATCCTGCCTAACACCAGTAATCCTAGATTTGTGTAGTTTAGTTAAACCTCCATTGCACTGTCTCTTGTAACAGTGGTTAGAAAGAAGAATTTTGAGTTGAGGTAAGAGACAGGAGACGAAGTGATAGCACAGCAAGAGTATATTAAATTTTCAAGACAGTCCTAAAATTTCTGCAAGAAACCTGAGGAAAAAGATTGCAGTGCCCATAGGAAATGACACGCATGAGTGAACTGATGGTGCCAAGTCAGGATATGTTGCTGTGTCAGGGCACGGAGTCATCATCTGCATTGGGTAGAATGCACTGTGGTTTTCCCATTAAGCAATGCAGAGCCTAAGGTTTCCCAAAATAAAACATTCCTGTCACTCTGCATCTCTTCCCTTCCTTCCCTCTGATCACCCAGCTCTGATTTATTTCTAGTCAGATCTCACTCAAACATCACTTCCTCAGAGAAGCCTTCCCTGATTTGGTCTCCATGGAGCTGAATGTCTCTCTAGTATACTCTCTGACCTCATGTAGTACATGCCATAGTTGATTTTGTATTTGCATGAGTATGGGGTTCGTGGTGGTCTCCCATTGTCTCCTTAGAGCTCAGCCCAGGGCCCGGCCAGGTAGCAGGTCTTCAAGAGATGCTGGTTAATGAATGAATAAGTGTAGGGATGAATAAACAAGTAAATTGAAGGAAGGCTAGAATAGAGGCACTGGAGTGAATGTATCTCCTACTGAGAGGGAAAAGAAGTCAACAGTCTTGACTGTGTTTTTAGAACCAAAACAGACCATCCTATCTTACCTTTCATAATTTACGCATAAAATTCAGCAAAATTATGTTCTCTTCCCACTCTTTATAGAAGTTCTGAGGCTGCCCATCTTAACATTTCACACAATGCCCACCATTAAAACACACTCATGCTATATCAAAAAATTTAAGCCATATCTGATATGGTGGAATAATTAGTCTGTACCTGAGATTGGTGGATCCCTGACAGGGAGACTTCAGAGAAAGGAGACTGCTAAGGCAGACACAGGGCTTCCACATTTTCTCCTGGTGTCTCCCATGAACAGTAATCACACAGCTCTCTATACACTGAACACCCTGGTGACACAGCACAGACCCACTTCCTGAACCTGCATTAGCCTAGTTTTTTACTGTGCACTTTTAAAATGACTTGACTATAGAAGAGTAATGTCTGTATCTCTGTGGTAATGAATTAAAGCAAAAACTAATCATCTCCAAGGATTTAAAGTTAGATGGTAAAAACAGGCTGTAAAACTTAGTTCTTTCTACCCTCACTTTCCCCCTTTCCTCAGAAGCACAGGGCTTTCCACCCACTACACAGCTGCCTGGAAGATGCTGCATTCTAGATTCAACTTCAGTGACAGTCATGGAGAGAAGTCTAACATGAAATCCCAGTGAAAATAAAGATGGCTGAGGTCATAAGTCAGCAGTGATAAGTTTAGATAATGTTCTAGCTCTTGAAATGTCAAATACTGGCATATCACTTTTAATGTAGGTCTGATTCAATGATCATTAAATGAACTACCCAGTCCTTACTTCTTTTGACTCTGTTTTCAAAATTTTTTGTAAAACAAAGGGCATGCTCTTATGATTCTCAACTTTTTCAGACATATGCAGCTGTGTTTCATGAATGATCATACAATTTGTAGTACTTCATTTAAATTATTACACACTGGCTTCCCTTCTTCTCCTTTTTTTCCCCTTACAGACACTGTAACTGTCATATGTGTTCCAAAGCCCTGTCTAAATTGTTCACACAACCTAAAATACTTTTAGAATCTCACCCATTCAAGAAAACTTGACTAATTCCCTACGTTCTAGAACTACCATTAGACCTAAAATTATCTTGAATATTTTCTGTAAAATTTATTCAAAATACTTGCTCATTTATTCATTTATCTAATAATTTTTGAGGTTGAAAATATATTTACTTCTAGGAGTCAGTAGCCCTAAGTTTGAGTTCTACTCTGGATGGTGTAAGACCTTTGAAATTGAACTTAGTATCTCAGTAACTAAGATTTTTACTCTTTTGAACTAAGGGGTTAGACCAATGCACTGTAAAGGTCTCTTCCAATTATGATATTTACGATTAAATTATAATTGTGTATGTTGATGAGTGACAGGCATTCTGCTTCGCTTCTAACATATTTTATCTCACTCAAATCTTCTCAAAAATGAGATAGATGCTATTATTATTGACATTTTACAATTGAGAAAAGGAGGCACAAAGAGGTTATAAAACTTTCCTAAGATCATACAACAGGAAGCAGTTGAGCTAGGATGGAAATCCGGGTCTGATTTAAACTATCCTGCATGATGTCTAAATCAGAGGTCAGGAGAGTGGAGATAAATTTACCCAAATGTTAAATTCAGTCACTTCAGAAAATGTCAGTGGGATCTCTGGTTATGAATTATTATGGATTATTATGAATTATTCAGTCACATAGAAACAAGTAAGAATATTTTATGTTTCCAGCTCTGCATGGCCCCTAAGCTATACTCTATCCACACACCTCCCCACAGAGCCTCCCCTCACCACACGCCACCACATAAATATATAGGCTCATGTGTGCACATGAGTGTGTGAACATGCACACAGTTCTAGATGAAGAATATCTTACCTACCATACATCTATCTTAAACCACATAATGATTTTTTATAAATTGACCCTTATATAATAAGATTAATGTGCTTGAAATTGGAGTTTTATCAAGATAATGGTACTTTTGATTTCATTTCTAAGAAATACCTACGGAGATAGCCACACATATGCAAAGCCACTACCTAAAACTATTTGACCCACTTTCTTAGTTCCAAAAATTTTTTTCTCTCTCATTATTTTTGCTTAAGGTAGCAATAGAGGAGAATCAAAAATATATTCAATTTGATAAAAATCAGTTAAACAGGATACTGAGCTAAACTCTGGGTGACCCTTATTTTTATTCCTGGTTCATCAATTTTGAAAGCAGTCTCCATAGTCTGTAGTAGTGTTGCAATACAACACATTCTAATGTAAATCTGAAAAAATGTGGGCAAAAGAAAGTGTAAATTTCTAGTCATTAGCTTAAGCAACTAACTAGCTATTAGAGTGCGTATTTTCATTATATTCTGGTAGTAACTGCTCAGTTAACCTAACATATTCTCATTTAAGTAATTTCAAATTTGACTCAAGAAAAATAAATAATATGTGGAATTTTAATGGAATGATAAATTTAGTTTCCTTAGGCAAATGTATGAGTAATTAATAGAGAATTACATACCCAAATATTGGTTGGAAATGGATTGAAGAAATAATACACAGGGCTTCCCTGGTGGCGCAGTGGTTGAGAGTCCGCCTGCCGATGCAGGGGACACGGGTTCGTGCCCCAGTCCGGGAGGATCCCACATGCCGCGGAGCGGCTGAGCCCGTGAGCCATGGCCGCTGAGCCTGCGCGTCCGGAGCCTGTGCTCCGCAACGGGAGAGGCCACAACAGTGAGAGGCCCGCATACCGCAAAAAAAAAAAAAAAAGAAAGAATACACATATATATAGAAATAGATATAGATATATAAGTTAAAGTATATAAATTTTTTAAAAAACTGAATATTTGTAAAATCTCTGGAGGAAAATGCTTCCTAAGTTTAAAATCTTATAAAATAAATAAACATGCAAAAATATCATAAAATTAAAGTTGGGGAATTCCACTTTCAAAATCAGTGTACTAGATAATTTGGACCAGCCTCCTACTAAGAACTAGGAAAGCTGAATAAAATACAAAACATATACTCAAAAGCATGAAAAAGCTAAAACATAGTAAAGAATTGGCTGCCCAGCATCTAAGGAAATAGTGAAATTGAGCGATGCAAGCCTGTCATTTGAGACTACTTTGGCCTTTACTGATGCAGCTGAAAGGCTGAGTGGCACCTTTGAAAGCTTCATAAGGTTAGGGAGCAAAAGTTCAAGTACAATAGCTGAGCATGAAGGTCCTGATAAAACACCTCCCTTTAAGTAGGAATCCTGAAGGGCTGTACCCTAATAATCAGGAAGAGCCAGAGGTAGACAACAGTTGGCAGACAATACAGACCAGCTTGGCTGGCATCATTCATGTAACTCAGAAAATCTTATTTCTTGAAGTTGAATTGAAAAATATCTGAAATTGCTATTGAACTGAGACTAGAAGAATCAGATGAAACATTTCTCTTGTATGAAGAAAATATTACCCTAGGATTCAAATGATTTCTACAAACAGGTTTCTAAATGCCATATCAAGAGTACCATCAATGAAGATACACCATGAATGAGGAGATACATGAGGCAAGAAAGCACCATGAATGACAAACAGTGAAAGCAACAGCCAGTAGAAATAGGGGCTCCATAAATTAGAATTATCAGGCACAGACTTTAAAGTGACTGTATTCAAGAACTAAGAAAAATGGCAGCCAAAGATTTAAAACTATAAAAAATTACATAGCCAATGTGAAAAAGAACCAAATGGGAGCTCCATAACCAAAACATATAATAACAGAAATTAAGAACTCAATGTTTTAAAAGGCTGACCCTCCTGCAAGTAAGAAGAAATCTTCTCCTGCCAGACTGCCTTGGGCTGGGACATCAATTTTTTTCCTGCCTTAAGACTTCAACTGAAACTTTGATATTTCTTGGGCCTCTAGCCTGCTGGCATTTGGACTGGAACTACAGCATCAGCTGTCCTGGGTCTCCAGCACGCTGACTGCGGGTCTTGGGACTTGTCAGCTCTGTAATTGTGTAAGCCAAGTCCTTATAATAAATAACATACAGATATGTAGATAAAATAACTCAGTGTTTGGTTTCAATAAACTTGACTGAAGAAAGAATTCATGAACTGGAAGATAGCTCACAATAAAATATCTAGAATGGAGACAAAGATTAGAAAACAGAAAAGTGCTTGAGAGACAAAAGGGATATAGTGAAAACATGTTACATACAATAATTGGAGTTTCAGAAGGAAAGTAAAAAAATGAATGGATCAGGAACTATATTTGAAGATAATGCCTAAGAATTTTTCAAAACTAATGAAACTATATAATTCATAGATTAAAGACTGATGAACTCCAAGTTGGATAAATAAAAAGAAGTTCACATCTAGATGTATCATAATGAGACCAATGAAAATAAAAGACAAGAAATCTTGAAAGTTGCTGTGGTAGGCAGAATTCTGAGATGACTCCCAAGATTCCTACCCCCTGGTATACATACCCTGTATAATCTCCTCCCATTGAATCAGACCCATGAATATGATGGAATAGTCCTCCCTTGATTAGGTTACATCACATGGCAATTGTGGTGGGATAGCCACACCTCTGATTATGATAAATTATGTGACTCACTAGTAGCAGACTGTGGAGAATGATTCTCCTACTGGACTTGAATAAGTAAGCTGCTGCCATGTTGTGAGATGGCCACATGACTAGGACCAGATGGCCTCTAAGAACTGAGAGCAGTCCTAACCAATAACCAGCAAGAAAACAGGGACTTCAGTCCTACAACTGCAAGGAATTGAATTCTGCCAAAACCTGAATGACCTTGGAAGAGGATCCTGAGACTCATGAGATTGCAGCCCCAGCTGCCCCTTCAACTGCAGCCTTGTGAGACCCTGAGCAGAAAATCTGGCTAAACTTTGCTTGACCCTGACCCGCAAGAACTGAAGAACAGTTCTCACAAGAACTGTGAGATAATAAATGTGTCTTGTTTTAAGGTAACAAGTTTGCAGTAATGTGTTACACAGCAACTGAGACTAATACAGGAATACTTGGGAGATATTGCAGGTTCAGTTCCAAACCGTCACAATAAAGGAAATATTGCAATAAAGTGAGTCACACAAATTTTTGGTTTCCCAGTGCATATAAAAGTTATGTTTACACTATATTGCACACTATATCTATTAAGTGTGCAATAGCATAATGTCTAAAAACATGTACAGACCTTAATTTAAAAATACTTTATTGCTAAAAAAGGCTAACCATTTTCCAAGGCTTCAGGAAGTCATACTAGTAACTCAAAGATTGCTGAGGGCTTCCCTGGTGGCGCAGTGGTTGAGGGTCCGCCTGCCGATGCAGGGGACACGGGTTCGTGCCCCGGTCCGGGAAGATCCCACACGCCACGGAGCAGCTGGGCCTGTGAGCCATGGCCGCTAAGCCTGCGTATACGGAGCCTGTGCTCAGCAACGGGAGAGGCCACAACAGTGAGAGGCCCGCATACCGCAAAAAAAAAAAAAAGATTGCTGATCACAGATCACCATAAAAATATAATGAAAAAGTTTTAAATATTGCAAGAACTAGCAACTGAGCAAATACTGTTGGAAAAATAGCTTGACACAGGGTTGCCACAAACCTTCAATTTGTAAAAAACACAGTATCTGCAAAGTGCAATAAAGTGAAGTGCAATAAAACAAGGTATGGCTGTACAGTACCCAAAGAAAAATATTCTCTTCGGAGGAACAACAGAATTGATAGCCATCTTATGAGAAATGATGGAAGCCAGAAGACATGTACAAAAAGGAAAGTAACTGCAAAACTAGAACTCTATACTCAGCAAAAATATCTTTCAAGAATGAATTTGAAATAAAGATATTTCCAGACACACAAAACCAGAAAATTTGTTACCGGGAGACCCACATTAAAGGAAATTCTAAAAATGTTAGTTGAGAAGTAAACAAATGATCCCAGATGAAAACTGGAAGCTACAAGAAGGAATGGAGACCAAAAGGTAAAGTAAGTATGTGGGTAAAAAAAAGTAAGTATGTTGCCTCTCCTGCTGCGGAGCACAGGCTCCGGACGCGCAGGCCCAGTGGCCACGGCTCACGGGCCCAGCCGCTCCGCGGCATGTGGGATCCTCCCGGACCGGGGCACGAACCCGCGTCCCCTGCATCGGCAGGCGGACTCTCAACCACTGCGCCACCAGGGAAGCCCCTACTGGGTCCATATTAAACTTATAATTTATGCAGTATTGGTATTTTTACAATAATGTCTTTCTCGCTAAGAACAAGATATGTATCATTACATTTGGTCAAATTGTCTTGGGCCCTCAGAAGCAATTTAAAGTTATTTTCACATAGATTTTACAAAGTTTGGTAAGGTTTATTTATAGATATTGCTGGTTGTTACTGTAAGCGCAATCCTTCCATTAAGTTTTGTGGGTTTTATATGTTATACAACTGTTGCTTTTTGCATATTAATATTGTAGTCAGCTACTTTAAAAAGTTCTTACCTATTGCTTCTATTATTTTATCATCTGATTATTTGGAGTCTCTATATATATATAGTTGTTATGGACTGAACTGTATTCCCCACAAATCCATATGTTGAAACCCTTACTGCCAATGTGATGATATTTGGAGACGGGGCCTTTGGGAGGTAATTAGGTTTAGATGAGTTCATGAGAGTGGGACCCTCATGATGAGATTAGTGCTCTTATAAAAAAAAAAAAAGACATCAGAGAGTTTCCTTACTCTCTCCACCATGTGAGTACACAGCAAGAAGGTGGCCATCTGCAAGCCAAGAAGAGAGCCCTCACCAGAACTCTACCGTGCTGGCACCCTGATCTCCGACTTCTGGCCTCCAGAACCGTGAGAAAATTAATTTATGTTGTTTAAGCCACCCAATCTGTGGTATTTTGTTATGGCAGCCTGAGCCGACAAAGACAACAGTCAAATCTTCTGCAAATAATTGTCATTTGCTTCTTTCCTTCCCATTTTTATATTTCATCTTCTTCCTATTTAATTGCATTAGCAAGTACTCCCAGAAAAATATTAAATAATAATGAAGATAGAATGGCTCTAGTATTTCACCATTAAACATTCTGTTTAAGGCTTCGTTTTCAGGTTCTGTATGATGTAACATAATATTAATAACAATAACTAATAATTATTGGATGCTTAGTGTGTTCTGTGCCCTTCATATATAGTGATTGAATTAATCCTCACATTAACTCTCTGAGGAGGTTCTATTTTCTCCATTTTACAGATTAAGAAACTGAGACACAGAGAGGTCATGCAAAATGTCCAAGGTCACACATTCTCCTCCTATAACTAGCCTTGCATTAACCATTACATTATAGTTATTGTTTCATGTATCAGTTTCCTCACTATTCTGTACTTCTGGAGGGTCGGAGCTCTTAAGGCAAAGCCTAGAATATTATACATTAAGCATTCAGTAAATGCTTGCTTGGGGAAGAAACGAAACAGCTGGTTTCCGAAAAAACAATAAATTCTGTGTGGGATATGACAAACCTGAGTGGCCTGCAGAAATTCTGGGGCAATGTCCTATAGACAGTTGAGTAAATACATCTTGAGCTGGGGAAACATCTTGGCTAAAGCTAAGATTTGGAGTCACGAATTCCAGTTTATTAATTTGCTCACGCCTCCTAACATTAATTTTACATTTCATTATTAAGGGTATAGAAATGCTAGTCAATAGAGAATGGCATTGAATAGGGGCTTTGAAGTCATGAGAATGGTTGAAAATACACATGGGGCACATGTAAAGTAAGCAGAAAGGGTAAGGAAGGGACATGTGGTATTTCCTGCCAGTGCTGAGGATATGGCTAAGCAATATGCTAGGAAACAAGCAGTGTAATTTTGTGCGCACACATTTTCTTAATAGATTTTCTCAAGAAAAACTTCATGTATTTTTAAATTCTTCTGGTCTGAACAAGAATAAATTGTCTGGAAAAGAAACTCTTTCTCAGCTCCACAGATACACCTTATCTTATTCTTCCCTTCAGTGATCCTTATTGTTTTTCCCACTGTTGATATTACTTAAGCTAAAGCAAATGCACTTAACCTATTGCTTTATTTCCTACTGCATTATCTAAAATTGCCCACAGTGTCTTTAGTATTCCTTCGTTGACACAGGGAACCAATTCATATCTTAAAACCACTGAGTCATCAAAATAAATTAAAACATGAGAAACCCTGGCATGCAGTAGAGTTGCATGCTCACTGATGGGACCAATTTTAATGAGAGCAAACAGTGCAAGGTACAAGCCAGATGTCAGGGGCTGGAGAGTCAAGGGGAGTAAAGATAGAAGGAACCAGGCAAGATGACAAAGTAAACTGGCAGAAGCACGGCTCCAGGGTCCTGTGTCAGCTTCTGTTTCTCCCAACACTAAATTCCAGCACTGTGGCCTCCCCAGAATTCCCAGCAAACATGTTTGTCCAGAGCTGTGTTTAAACACAGAATAGCATTAAGAGAATTCCAAGGTAAAATCTAGGATTAAAAAGAAAACTATAACGACTGCCTTCTATATTTATATCTGTAATGCCATTTTGTTTGTTTGGTGGGTTTTTGGGGGGGGTGGAGGGAATGATTTGGGGTTTTTTTGCAGAAAATAACGGAAGCCCCAATTAAGACTAGGTTAAGCAATAAGAAATTTTCTGTGTTACATGAGGGCAAGTCTAGAGATTGATTCAGCAGCCTGGTGGTGTTAACAAGGGTACAAGCTCTTTCCATTTTTCTGCTCTGCTGGCCTTGCTTTTCCCTTCTCTCCGAAGCTACTTCACCTTGTGGTCATGGCTGGCAGGGGGCAGGAACGGAAAGGGACTTCCTTAATCACATACTGCAGGAGGGGAAGAAAATATCTCCCCTAGTTAGAGAACATAAGATACTCATTCTGTTGAATTGGGCAAACCTGAGATGCACATACCAACAAAAGCCATTAGGTGTGTTCTAGGTGCTCATCCTCCTTAGGCAAATCAAGATCCAGTCCTGGGGTTTCAGATGAGAAATATACATGAAAAAGAGGGATTTTACTTTGGGGGTGGGGGGGTGGGAGAGATGAAAGGGAAAAATTGAAGCTAAATAGGAAACAGATCAGGTCCTCTACATTCCATCAGAAAATCTGACGTAACAATAATAGGCACAGAGTTTGCTATGTTTTCCAATCCAGTATATTCTGTCATTTCATTGCTATCTAAAATACTTTAATTGTACATTAAAATATCATCGTTTATTGTAATATTTTTATGAAAATACTGACTTTAATGTAGAGTTGAGTATGATTGCATTGCATCATATTCATAGAACCATTTTGACCAGAAAAAAAAAGTACTACTAATTTCTAATAAGACTCACTGTGAAATTCAACAGAGATCCAGCAAACAAGTAACATGAGATACACATGCACTTTTGTATTATGGAAGGTAGAAAGATAGAAAATCTTTTAAATCATAATTATTTTCTGAGACAATCAATGGCATGTTTTGTTTATTTAAATATTTCTTGTAGCACCTATACCCTTTATCAGTAGTTTTCACAGTGATGTTAACACAGGAACATTTTTTGAAATGAAAGCTTGCGTGAAATGCTAATATATAAGACAAGTAAAAAGTGGAATTGTTCTGATTGAAGTAGAAGTTCCACCTATCTTGTCTGTTTTTTGTTTTGTCACCACCTCTCACCATGGTGGGAATCGGTGCAGTGGGGTGGGGGCTGGGGGGGTGGGATCTGGTCTGTGAAGCAGCTTGAAAACAATTGCTCTGTATTATTGTCAATTATCATGGAAGGAGAAAAAAGTAGAGGGCTCTTGGTATTAAAGTGACACTGCCAATAATGCTAATTTTTCTATGAAGACTCAGCTTCACATCCTTCCTAACATTAATTTTACATTTATTATGAAAGATGTAGAAATGCCTGTCAATAGAGAATTCCATTTAATAGAACGTCATATTATTATCAAGAGGATGCTGCACTGTGAACCAAAATAACGTAATAAACCATGTTCATGTTCATGATAAAGAAATACGAATAAACTAAGTGTTGAAAAGGAGTGATTCTTTTGCAAATGCATTATTATACACTTTTTTTGTATGTAAGGTTATTTTCTTTTTTACCTTATCAATTATGTACTGTAGATCAATTTCATTCTGGTTTAATTATGGTTTGGCTCACACACTTGCTGTTACCAAATCAATACAACAGAGTATAATGCATTATAAGCAAATATGCTATTGTGTGATTAGTGCTATTGGAAATTTCAAATAAGCCATTTGTTGGAATCACCATAACTCTTCCTTACATGATAAAGAATTTAGTTTATCCTCGTGTTTGGGTGTTTTGTGTGGGAGCTGGGATGGCCTTTCAGATTTGTCATGATTTAAAGAGAACAGGTCAAGACGTTACCCACCGCACATCCTAACTTCCCCACAGCTGGGGTAGTGAGTATCTCGGTCCTGCAGGGATGGCTGATACATCACAGAATGAACTTCTGACTCCAGCTTTTACCTCTGAAAATTGATCATTAAAAATAAATAATTAGGCATTTTTCTTGCTTTTTTGAAATGGACCAGCAGAATAACCACACAGCGTTAATGGATGAGGGGAAGTTCTCTGTAAAGAAGAATCCCAGCTAACAAATGTAAAAGGAATAGAATCAACATTTTGTAACCCTGAACTAAAAAATTATTTCAGACAACAGTCATCAATAGATGCCAAAATTATCAGGGGATATGCTGAAGGAAAACTGTAGTGAAAGGACCAGAGTGCCATCCCCTGAAAGTCATGAATTAATCTTACTATCATAAAAGTGGCATATTATGGGCAAAGGAAGTATACATGCCATGTATGAAGTATTTTGGTCCAAAAAAAATTGGAATCTGACTTTAGATCTAACTTTAAGTCTACACAATAACAGAAACAGGACTTCCCTGGTGGTGCAATGGTTAAGAATCCACCTGCCAATGCAGGGGACACGGGGTCGAGCCCTGGTCCGGGAAGATCCCACATGCCGTGGAGCAACTAAGGCCGTGCGCCACAACTACTGAGCCTGCGCTCTAGAGCCCGCGTGCCACAACTACTGCGCCCGTGTGCCACAGCTACTGGAGCCCGCGCACCTAGAGCCCGTGCTCCACAACAAGAGAAGCCACCACAATGAGAAGCCCGCACACCACAACAAAGAGTAGCCCCCGCTCACGGCAACTAGAGGAAGCCAGTGAGCAGCAACGAAGACCCAACGCAGGCAAAAATAAATAAATAAATAATAGAAACAAGTTAAACTGCACCACGAAGAAGCAACAGTCAAATCCAGGAAATGGGATTTTGTATGGGTCAATGGGATATTTCTTCAATATGACAATGGCTTGAAAAAAATAAGACCAGTGTCAGGGAGAAGGGGAGAGGAAGGCGTAAGATAAATAATAACCATAAACAACATGCGAACTATCTTGTTTAGATCCTAATTCAAAAAACTGTAAAAAGACATTTTTAAGAAAATCAACGAAAGTTGAATATGTAGTGGGTATTAAATAATTTAGGGAATTATTTATTAACTTTTTTTTTTTTTTTTTTTTTGCGGTACGCGGGCCTCTCACTGTTGTGGCCTCTCCCGTTACGCAGCACGGGCTCCGGACGCGCAGGCTCAGCGGCCATGGCTCACGGGCCTAGCCGCTCCGCGGCATGTGGGATCTTCCCGGAGCAGGGCACGAACCCGTGTCCCCTGCATCGGCAGGCGGACTCTCAACCACTGCGCCACCAGGGAAGCCCATTTATTAACTTTTAAGTATAAAATTGCCATTGTGGCAATATTATAAAATATCCAAACTTTTTTGGAAATTAATGTTAAAATATTGAGAAGTGAAATGACATCACGTTTTGTATTTATTTTAAACTACTCCAGCCAAAAAGAAGAAGAGGTGGGGTGAGGTGGCAGGGATGGGAAAAAGAGATGAAACAAATACAGCTGACTGTTGACAAGCATGAAAGCTGTGTAATCAGTAGAGGTGTACACAGGACTATTGGCTCTACTTATTTGTACATTTGGAAATTTTCATGACAAATTTTTAAAGACAAAAAATTTATTTTCCAAGTTTCATGAGGTTTTTCTTTCCCATCTGGAAAATAATGGGAATATTAGAGACTTAATTTATAATATGTTTGAGAACATGAATGCAGAATGGTTCAATTATAAATACAACACACACCTCTGAATTTATTCATAATTAAATAAGAAGTATGGGGCAATTTGGAACTTTCATTATATGAAAAGAAAGGAATACTCATTATTCCTCCCCTGATATATATGTTGACTATTCAGTGACACTGTATAAACATAGAGCAAATGATGGAAGAATATACTTCCTTTAATAAAACCCCATTATTCTGCTTGTAAAGAAGGGATTGTATCTCAGACTTCTAGCCCCAAGATGAAACTGTCCAGCATCATTAAAATTGTAACACAAACTTCTTTTTAACTGAAACTCCCATTAAAATATGCAGAGGGAAATTGTACTTTCATAATCCACTTATTTCATATCAATTTCTAAGGGTTAATCTGTATATTTGTATTAATTTCTACAAATCTAGGGGCATGAGAAAATTGTAGGCCCATGCCTACATGGGGCCTACAATATATGTTTGAATTGATTAATATATGTTTGAATACTTTGAATTTTTAGATAGGGTGTCATAGTATTGACTAGAAACATCATTGATAATCACATCTGAGGAGAGAGAATGGAAGATGGAGAATACTGAGTGTCGTTGGATTCACATATTTGTGCAGAAGGAACATGTTAGACTCCCGGCATTATAAGCCTTTAGACAGAATAGGCTCTTTCATTACTAAGGTGTTCACTATAGTGGAGATAATTTGGAATCTTTATATTCTCCTTTACAAACCAAGGGTGCGTAGGTAAGCCTTATCACTCTTCTTTTTTTCTGTCTGCATTTTAGTGCAGTTTACACTCTTGAAAAAAACGCTAGCTGTCATTTAAAAGAATACATCTTTTCTCCAGCTCTGGATTTTTGTGATTCTGTCTTCATTATACCATTTGTGATGGACTCAGAGTCATAATAAATGAGGTTTTATGGGATAATCCTTAACCATTTTAGGGTTACAGATCCTTTTGAGTGTCTGTATCAGTCGGAGTTCTAGTTACAAGCAACAAAAGCCTATTCTGCCCAGTGTAAGTGGAATATTGATTCATTAAAGGGATATTGGGTAGTTCACAGAATTTCTGGACATGGTGATGAATTAGCTTTGGGGCTATGCAAGCAGAAACCATATCCAAAATCTTTCTGCAGAACTGGTGCCAGTAAGGACAGCCCTGCGGCCTCTCTGACATCCTCCATGGCGTCAGGACTCACTCTTGGTATGACTGCCACCACCATCAGAGTGTACCCTACATGACCCCCCACCATGTTTTCATCTCCAGTTCTGGAACAGTGGTAAAGGGACCAGTGTTCACAACTCCAGCTCTGCATTTGTCTGGTATTTTTAGGTTTAACAATGGGAAATGAACAAGGCTATCATATCCCAGGCCAATGAAGAAAAAAGGATAACTATCTAATACAAAATCTCTAATGAATGTAGATTTCCCCGCCCCCAAACACACACACACACACACACACACACACAATTTTACGCATTTCTGAAGGTTCTTGAATTTTCAAGACTCATCTGTTGGGCTCCTAGAGAGAAAATGGGTCCTGGTGGTGTTGGTGGTTGTCATCATTATTTGAGAAAACAAATCCTGCTACACAATATAAAGCCTATAGAGAATTAGCTCTAATTTTCTTTTTTTTTTTTTTTTTTGGTACGCAGGCCTCTCACTGTTGTGGCCTCTCCCGTTGCGCAGCACGGGCTCCGGATGCGCAGGCTCAGCGGCCATGGCTCACGGGCCCAGCCGCTCTGCGGCATGTGGGATCTTCCCGGACCAGGGCACGAACCCGTGTCCCCTGCATCGGCAGGCGGACTCTCAACCACTGCGCCACCAGGGAAGCCCTAGCTCTAATTTTCTAAATGAAATATTTAGACTTATTTATATAACGGTTTGAGTTCTAGATGAGAAGTGTGGATATGGCTGTGTGTTTAAAATGAAAAGAGTTTATGTAAATAAACTCTTTCATTATGAGCTTCATGTCCATAAAATTCCTCAGTTATCATCATGTTAATGAAAGGATATTTTTATTACTACCCATGTAACTGTAATATTAGTCAGGGCCCCATGTGTCCTGTCCTCAGCTGTGAATCATATGTATATGTATATCTATATCTATATGCAATCCAGCTCTCAGAACTAATTTCAAACGAATTTCAATTTTTTGGTTACATTTCTCAAGAAATATTAAGGATCTAATTTGCAATTCATGACAATACTTGTTAAAATCTGCTCTCCTTACCTTCCTTCCCTCAGTCTCTCATATCCTCTAGAGTCTCTGGAGTTGTGCTGTCTCATAAAATAGCCACTAACCACACATAACTATTTAAGTTTAAATTAATTAAAATTAAATAAAATATAAAAGTTCCTCAGTCACACAATCCACATTCATGTACTAAATAGTCACGTGTAGCTAGTGGCAATGTTGTTGGACATTTCAGGTAGAGAACAATTCCATAGTCGCAGAAAGTTCTACTGAACAGTACTGCTCTAGGGCCTCACCTCAACAAACCACCAAACTTTCTGACACCCACCCAAATTGCCATCTGTCACCCCCAGCATCCTCAACTCTTTGAAATGAAATGGCAACACTCTGTTTCAACCCTTTCTCCTTTACTTCCATCTCAGATCACCTCCTTCTCTACTATTCTTTTTTTTTAATTTTGCATCACAAATAGATCCAGGGACTGAGCTAACAAAGACAGAAAGCTCTCTGAGATATAAGCATGGAGTCAGGCAGGAAATATTTACATGTTAAGACGCCTTTTCACAATCATATCAGTATAATAATACTATTATGTACTAAATGTCTTCTGATGTACTCATCACTTCTAATGCTTATAATGACCCTTCAGAATAAAAATTACATTAAAGTTACATTAAATTTTATTTAAAAAACAAAAACCTGAGGCTTGGAGAACTTAAATCTGTTACCTACAGTGACACAGCTAGTAAGGAGTTAAGGCCAGAGGCAGATACATTATTTCCTAAATGTAAGGCCCACTTTCTCTCTGCTCTACCACACTGAAAAACAGTATCTCTCTGAAGATATAAAAATGGACATTCCCATGGTAACACAAGAAGACAAGGGTAAGATTCCCAAAGAGCTCCCTTAGATACGCTAAATGAGAAGCCTCTGCCACATACATTTTTAAATAAGCTCCTTGAGGAAAGAAAAACCGACTTGATCATATCCCGGCATAGTCTGGCCATGGGCATTTTAAAGATTCAAAATTCACTATGAAAATGACTAAGAAATGTTTTCCATTTTGGACTTCAACACCACTTTCCAGCTCTTATAGTTTGGCCTTAAAAATAAGTACAAAATGTATAGTCAAATAAGCAGATAGAAAAACGTCAGTTTTACCCTCATTACTGATAGTCTATGCAAAACCATCTGATTTTAATCTCCCCCCTTGATTTACCTTATGTTTTAAAAATTCATCCAGCCAGTGAGAAATAAATGCAAAACGAGTATAGTGTTATGTTCTAGGGTTTGCTAGAAATTCAAATGTGGGCGTTACCAGTTTGCTATAAAAATCGAGGTAGGGGGGCCTCCCTGGTGGCGCAGTGGTTGAGAGTCCGCCTGCCGATGCAGGGGACATGGGTTCGTGCCCTGGTCCGGGAAGATCCCACATGCCGCGGAGCGGCTGGGCCCGTGAGCCATGGCCGCTGAGCCTGCGCGTCCAGAGCCTGTGCTCCACAACGGGAGAGGCCACAACAGTGAGAGGCCCGCGTACTGGGGAAAAAAAAAAAAAGTTAAGAAAAAATATTTTCCTCTTCTGGAATTTAAGAAGGGCTTGGTTTAGAAAAATAAAATGATACATTTAGAAGAGAAAAGGGGAAGTTGGACCTTGCTAACCTCTCCATTTTCCTTTTCCCGGTTGTTCAGCACATTTCCATTTTGTCAACAGCAAAATTGTTTTTTAGAGTGAAATTGGACCAAATTCCAGCCCAGAGTATTGGTATTTGTCTCTTCCTGGCTTAGGAAGTGTGTGTGTATCTCCAGACAGAATTTCACACACATTATTTAATCAAGCTGTACAATGGTTTTGCATGTCAAGTGAATTTGGGGGATTATATTCACTAATGTCTGAGAGCTCTTTACCAGCATCATATGTGGTTTCAAATATTAACAACAGCTGTTGAATGGGAGATACTATAATTTTCAAATACTCTATCTGTTCAGTGAAGAAAGTATAGATTAGGTTTTAATGAATCTTGATAGACTAAAGAATGAATTTATTCTCCTCTTAAATGTGGATTATCATAGAACCAAGATGAGAAAAAGAGATAAACACAATGAGAAGAGACCGCTACAGTGACTTTCAGGGTAGAAATAAACCTCTTCTCAGTTGTAGTTACATCTGTAGCCCTATCTTTTCTATTTTTTAACCTAACTAATCCTGAAATATTTTCCAACTCTACTGCCCTTGGTTTGCACTTAGCAAAGCATTAAATCTTCAGGATTTGTGAACAAGCTTTCTAATTAGTTCACAAACTACAGAAATGGTTCCAGTAGTGGTCTAAAATTAGAAATAATAGGATGTCACCAAACACCAAACTGAAAGTCCTCAGTTACTTACCCTCACCCCCTTTCCAGGTCCCACTCAAATGTCACCTCCTTTCTTCCCTGACACCTACAGTCAAAGTGGCATCTCCTTTCCCTTCGGGCTGCCATTGCCACATACACCGAGTCTAATGAACTCATGAAGAAAAGGAGTTTATTCCCAGCTAAGAGCATAAGAATTGACTGGAAGGCTAGAGATGGCTCAGCAAAGATCAGCAACTAAGTCAGCCAAAGGGGATAACGATTTTATCAAAAATTTCAATCCTCAAGTCACTCTGGAAGAAAGGCTGGTGGGCATGACCTGGTTCACAAGATCACACCTTGGCTAGAGAAATGCAGAGCAACTGGAGTTACAGCTCCCCAAGACTGCAAGGGAAAGATAACTCCCAAACCAGAATCAGGCACTATCATGAAAGAAGGGGGAAAGCAAAATGAGCTGCGCCGTTCACTTGGCAACTTGTCAGGCCCTGCCTACCAATGCCCTCTGGTGTTCATCTTCAAATGTTACTTGAGTTGCATTTTATTATGCAACTTATGATTAATTTACTTACATTTTATTTTTCCTACTAAATTGATAGCACCTTAAAGGCAAAAATAACGTGTCTTTAAATTACCTACAGTGCTTCATACAAAGGAAGTGCTCAATAAAATTTTATTGATTTAAGACTAAAAGCTATAATTGCTTAAAGGTTTGTTCTACATCACTGTAAAATCACTTTCTAGGTTCTTCAACCATTTACTTTGGAAACCCCCTTAAAAAGCTAGTTTTTTTGATATTTGCAGCTGTTTTTTCTTTCAACAATATTTGGTATTTCCTTGGCAAGAGAAGCTGCTGGAATAGTTGCTGAGTATGAGAAGAATGTGTCAACAAATGAGGAGTTTAGCATTCACATAGGGCTTATTCAAATCTTAAATACTTACTGCACACCCTAAAGATATGAGTTATTGCAAAGTAATGAGACTGTACCCAGTAAAGGATCTGAGCTCCAAGAGTCAAATTATGTCAGACCGCTTTCAATTCTCTGCTGAAAATACTGCAAATTAGATCAGGTCCTAACCATCTACAGTGAACAAAAGGCTCTGTACAAGTGGCTATCAACCAGAACCCCAGAGGCTCATCTCCCACAGCTGCCCTTCACAGGCACATGCTGGCTGCAAGGCAAGCCATGGAAACGTGATGCCTTCCTTTTCCACTAACTGGCTTTTTCACTCTTGGTATTATTTGCTTCCTTTGGTCTTCAGCTTCCTCTCCTGTAAAATAAAGATGCTGGATCAGAACATCTCTATGGTCCCTCCTGACTCTACTATTCTTTGAATCTATGTATCTATGTCTCTCATCTTTAAATGAGCACCAAAGCATACTTTATACCTAATAATAATGATAATAATAATGTCTAACATTTACTGAGTCCACACTATGAGCTAGGCTGACAGTTTTACATAGCTGTTTATTGTTATTTACCACAGTCGTATCAGGTGCTACTGATAATTGCCATTTTCTATGTGAAAAAAAATGAACCTAATGTCTATATATGAGAAACCAGGGTTGTAACTAAGTAGCAACTTATGTAAGATCACAAAACTAAAAAGTTTTCAGGGTAAGGATTTGTATCCAATTCCATCTCACTCCAGACCTTGAGTTATCAATTCCTACAGTCTACAGCCTTGAAAATGTCCAGTCACCATACATTCAGCCTTGTTAAATCAACGACAAGTGACGAGAGAGTATTTACCTAAACTACTGACTAGAGACTGTTTCAGAGCATTGAGCCTAGATTAACCAAATATCCACAACTATTTTAATACCAGAACACGGATGCTTTTCTTTTTGCCACAGTACTACATTATCATTTCCTTATCATAATTCCTCCACTCATCATCGCCGTGTTCAAATGCATGCTGTGAAAGAAGAGTAGGTGAGAAACCATCACTCGGCCCACCATCATCTGTGGAATGTCTATTTCCATGGGTTGTAACTGTCTGGAGTGCAGCAGGAGACTTCAATCTCAGTCATTTAAAGGAGTAGTTGGTCAGACTCATAGATACAGAAAACAAACTCTTGGTTACCAGTGGAGAGAGGGAAGGTAAGAGGGGCAAGATAGGTGTAGCGGATTAAGAGGTTCAAACTATTATGTATAAAATAAATAAGCTACGATGATATATTGTACAACACAGGGAGTATAACCTTTAAAATTTGTGAATCACTATGTTGTATACCTGTAACTTATATAATGTTGTACATCAACTATACTTCAATTTAAAAAAAATCAAAAAGTGAGGGACTTCCCTGGTGGTCCAGCAGTTGACTCCACGCTCCCAATGCAGGGGGCCTGGGTTGGATCCCTGGTCAGGGAACTGGATCCTTCATTCCACAAGTAAAGATTCCGCATGCTGCAACTAAAAAAGACCCAGCACACAGCAACAAAGATCCTTAGTTGTGCCACAGCTAAGACCCACTGCAGCCAAATAAATAAATATTTTTTTAAATAATAAAAAATATAAAAAATCAAAACGAGGGGCTTCCCTGGTGGCACAGTGGTTGAGAGTCCGCCTGCCGATGCAGGGGACACGGCTTCGTGCCCCGGTCCGGGAAGATCCCACATACCGCAGAGCGGCTGGGCCCGTGAGCCATGGCCGCTGAGCCTGCGCGTCCGGAGCCTGTGCTCTGCAACGGGAGAGGCCACAACAGTGAGAGGCCCGCGTACTGAAAAAAAAAAAAAAAAAAAAAAATCAAAACGAGAAAAAACAGTGGTTGGTTTTTACAGATGATTCTCTGGAAGGAATGATCAAATCTGTGTTTGATTTATTCTATTGCCTGAAGCAAAAACCTTACCTGAAACAAAATTGTACAAACGTAAGTTTATTTCTGTCACCCTCATTTTCTCCATGCTGCCCAGGCTACCCTTTATCAATAGTGCTGCTTGTCTCTCCTCAGGCTTTATACCCTCATCCTCTCTCCTTTTCAAAACCTGTTCTTGGAAACTATTGAGACACATAATATTCCAAAGTATTTAAGAGTGACAGTAATTAAAAGGTACGAGTGCTGAGACCATCTGTCTTAACATGGCTTAATTAAGAATATACATCAGCTGAGGCCCCCGGACCGGCTTCCGCGGTTGCCATGACGGCGGCCGTGTTCTTGGCTGCGCCTTCGTTACCTTTGCGCCTGCGCTCGCCCTCTGCATTTTCACCATCGCCACCGCCATTGCGCATCATCTTCCCTGTCACTGGAGCTTCCTTCAGGTTGGTGTCTCTACTGCTCTACTCCCTAGGTTGGTTCATGGTAGCAACCATTGCTGACGACAAAGATGGACCAATACAGAAATATCTGCTGATCTTTGGAGTGCTAGTCTCAGTCCTTATCCAAGAAATGTGCCGTTTTGCATATTATAAACTTTTTTTTTTAAAGCCCGTGTGGGCTTGACGAGTATAAACCCAAGGGAGACAGCACCTTCTATGTGATTAATGGCTTATGTTTCTGGTTTGGGCTTTGGAATCATGAGTGGAGTATTTCCCTTTGTAAATACCCTGACTCTTTGGGTCCGGGCACGGTGGGCATTCATGGAGACCCTCCCCAGTGCTTCCTGAATTCAGCTTCCATGACGCTGGTGATCATATTGCTGCACGTGTTCTGGGGCACTGTGTGTTTGGATGCCTGTGAGAAGAAAAAGTGGTACGCCCTTCTTGTAGTTCTTCTCCCCTATCTGCTGGTGTCAGCCCTGAGCTTCATAAATCCTCGTTATGGATTAAAGCTGGTGTCGGCATACATCATCCTGGTGCTCATGGGCGTCTGGACATTCTTCGTTTCTGCCGGAGCCTGAAACTCTGCCTCCTCTGCCAAGACTAGGACTCCGTCCTCTTCAAGCAGCGCTCCAGATAACCTCCAAGGACCGGCGCTTCTGAAACTGTAAGCTGAGCCTTTAGAAGAAGCGCAACTGTGTCTTCTTCTAAAGGTACATTTTCCTGGTGAAATTTAGAATAAACAGTACTATCTAGATACGATATGGCTTTCATGCAACGGCTTTCTGAAAGGGATACATCAGTGGTGTGCAGCCTGGCTGCAAGTTGGAATCACCTGGGAAAGCATAAAGACTAATGTTCTGGGCTCCACCCTCCAGATTTAATTTGTCTGGGCATTTGGTAATTTTTTAAAGCTTCTTAGATAAAACTCCGATGTGCAGCCAGGTTGAGAACTGTCCACGTCCAAATAGGAACTTTCTGAGAACACCATAAGTAAATAAGAATGAGATGTTTAGCTATCTCCTAACTCAGTTTGTGTTGAGCAAGTGACTATCTGAATGTCAAATAGAAGTCCTAGTTGGCCCTTGTCTTTTTAAGTTCTGAAGTCACAAAAGGCTAAAGGGCTATCATCTCTGAACTGTTTTCTTGTACTTCACTAGTACTGTTTTATGAGAACTTGGTAGGCTGTGCTTCTAACTACATCTTCTGTAAGTCTTTCCTGGGTCTGCCCCAAGGCAGTGTTTACTCACTGAGTGCTAGTTGCATCTCTGAGCAGCTCTGCAGGTTGCTGAGTGATGTACCCTGGGACAGGCTTCACTGCAGCTGGTGGAAGTTTACTGAAAGCAGGAGGAAAGCAAGCCACTAGGGTGGTGTTGCCACTTTGAGTTTGCTCCTGTAATACTGACTAGCGCTTCCGCCCAAATGGTATAGTGGAAAATTGAAAATACGTCTTAAACTGCCATGTTCATGCTTTTACATAATCCATGTAGTCTTTAGATCCAGTAAATGTCTCTGGGTTTTGGTAGCAGATAAAGCATTCACTTTATAGGAATATCTAAGATGTTTTTTTATCCTCCAGACAACCCTTTTGGTTTCCTTTATAAAGAGGAATTGTGCCTTTTCTAATTAGAAATTGTTCCAAGTTGATGGTTTTTAGGGAGCTGATGGTGTGAAATGGAAATTCCCTACACGTTAAAGTGAGAACTTCAGTGAATCGCATATGTGCAGTAGAACAGCCCAAAGAAATAGAAGCAGCAATGAAAGGGCTCACCAGTGACATGAGGGGTGGAAGAAATTTGACAATACTGTGGTGGGGAAGAATAATGGACATGTTTAAAATGGATGTGGCCGGTATTTTGGGCTAGACTCACATCTTTCCATGGACCAGAACCTTTCATGCAAACTAGACCTTTATCAATGAAATCCCCTCTCATGTTTAAATTATTTGAATTTCTCAATCTAGGGGTTCAGGAGGAGTAGGGTTTCTAGCAAGACTGTAAACAGTCCCATAAGCAATTCTAGTTATTCCCCTAAAGTTTATTTCAGCACTAATACCAATGCTACCTCTGGGGTATGCAATTTTCCACTTTTAGACAAGATTTTCTTTAGACTAGGTGAGTCATACAAGCGTCAAGGACATGGAGACTGAACAGTAAATTTACTTTGTAGAGCTGAGGGGAACAAGATACCCACTGAACTGGGGTTCATTCCTATTGGAGCGAGGTGTTGTTTAATAAACAGAATAAGAAAAATGTGGAGTTGGTTTATTACTGTTGACTTACAAATCTCTTAAGTGGATAGTCTGATAAAATATTTGTGGATCTGCAAAGTCTAGAAAAATCTGAGAATATTAATATTACTCCTGCTTGAGCTCTGAGGATGTCCTCGGTGCATTGGTAGTTTAATATTAAGTAAAGAATCTGGGATACTGGGAAATCTCATTTATAAAAACATCTTGGGCAAGAAGAAAATTTTCTTTGCTGGTGAGACTGTTGTCTTAGTTCCAGAAATTATTTGATAATCCTTGATTACCTGGGAATAGAGAAACTTTGTAATCCTTATTTCCCTCGCGAGCGTGGCCGTAGTCAGCTTAGGCACTATTGTTGCAAACAGTCTTGATTTTCCTATGCCAAGGAAGCCTGGGGGAGAGTAGTCTACCTCTGTTGCTGTGGATATATTGAGATGTGCTTTTTTAATTTTAAATTTTATTTTTGGCATGTGTTATCTGTGATGAGCTTTCCGTGCCCTGATGCTGTTTGGAGAGGAGGTGGTGGTGGTAATCTTGTATGTTCTCCCCTACACAGGGCTTTCTCAGTTTGATGGGAAATGTGGCTATATTCCAAGCTGACCTTGGAATGTGAATGTCGTTGCAGCCCTTGACTATGTTGCCACGGGAATAACAGAGATTGATTTTGGATCCCTAATAAGTTTGTACTTTAACCCATTGGAATTAGTGGTTGTAACTGGAGAAGTTTTGTTACCCTTGATCCTGGCCTGCCTGATTGGCAATTTAGTAGTAACAGCCTCTTTTAGAGCATCTTCATGAAAACATGGCTAAAAGGAATAAATGGTATTTGCAGACTGTATAGAAAGTGGCTTTTGCTCCCAATGTTTTATTTTTGTTCTCAAGCACATTTCAGTATTTGCTCAGAGTGGAAGATACACATCAAAAGTGCTAGGGGTTCTTATCCGTAGAGTTGGTGCGGTACAAGCAGTCATGATAGAATCTGCCTTCTACCTGGTATTCTTCCCACTTGCCTCAAACTAGCCCCAAGACAGGGACTGGCAGTTAGAGTGGGCCTGATGGTTCCAGGGAAACCAGGGCTCCACCATTCCTAACTCCAGGTAGACAAAGAAGATGTCACAACAAAACTATTTTAAAGTTCTTTGCTTAGTGCACTTTGTTTATGATTGCAATGTTTATATTATATTTCTCATTTAATAAGAGACTTCATGCCATTAAATTTAGTGTTTAGAGGGGTGGGAACTGTCTTTATGGACAATATGTAGCATTTCATATAAGTTATACTGTTATGTCATATATACCTTGCAATATCAGACCTTGCATTCAATACACAACGCAATAAACTCTTTCCAGCCCTGTATTTTTCAGCGAACAATAAAAAGATTGTCACTTAAAAAAAAAAAAGAGGACTTCCCTGGTGGTGCAGTGGTTGAGAATCTGCCTGCTAATGCAGGGGACACGGGTTCAAGCCCTGGTCTGGGAGGATCCCACATGCCGCGGAGCAACTAGGCCCGTGAGCCACAACTACTGAGCCTGCGCGTCTGGAGCCTGTGCTCCGCAACAAGAGAGGCCGCGATAGTGAGAGGCCCGCACACCGCGATGAAGCGTGGCCCCTGCTTGCCACAACTACAGAAAGCCCTCGCACAGAAACGAAGACCCAACACAGCAAAAATAAATAAATTAATTAACAAACTCCTACCCCCAACATCTTAAAAAGAAAAAGGATTATAGATCAGCTATGTCAACATGAATTAGTTGTTTGTTCCAGGAAACTTTGCCTGGGAAAGATAAAGCTACAAACCAATTAAAAAAGAAAAAAACTTGGGCTTCCCTGGTGGCGCAGTGGTTGAGAGTCCGCCTGCCGATTCAGGGGACATGGGTTCGAGCCCTGGTCCCCAGGAAGACCCCACATGCTGCAGAGCAACTAAGCCTGTGCACCTAGAGCCTGTGCTCTGCAACAAGAGAAGCCACCGCAATGAGAAGCCCGTGCACTGCAATGAAAAGTAGCCCCCGCTCACCGCAACTAGAGAAAGCCCGCACACAGCAACAAAGACCCAACGCGGCCAAAAATAAATAAATAAATTTATCTTAAAAAAACAAAAGAAAAGCATTTGTTTAAAAATAAAAGAAAGCTAAAGTCTTTACAATGGGCCACAAGGATGACAAAGTCTATACAACACAGCCCCACCCCAGCCCTATTGCCTCAATGACTTCACCCCTACTGCCCTCCTACCAGCTCACTCTACCTCACCATTCCCATATCCTGCTCTTCTCAAACGTTCCAAGCATGAGCTTGCCTTACAATCTTTGCTCTTGCTATTTGCTCTGCCCAGACACCAGTATGGTTCACACCCTTGCCTTCTTCAGGTCTTTTTTTAAAATATCACCTTTTCAGTGAGGCCTCCCCTCATCATCCTACTAAACATTTCAGCCTCCATGACAGTAATCCCAAGTTTCCTCCTTAATACCTATCACTTTTTGATTTACAATATACAGTAATTTACTTACTTATTTTGGTATTGTCTGTCTCCTGCTACTAGAACATAAGCTCCTTGAAGGCAGGGATTTTTGTCTTGTTTTGTTCATTGCTGTATTCCCAGTTCCTAGAACAGCCAGTATGTAGTAAGCACTCAATTTTTATTGAACGAATTAATGGGCAAACCCCGTGTCTGTAGCCTGACCAGCTGGTCAGATGATGGTTCTAATCACTGATCTAGAAGTATGAGAGGTGGGGAAGAGAAGCTTATGAACTCAGTATGGGATCATTTGCCCAGTACCACAACTGTAATATTAAAAGCATGATACTTTTACATATGTCAAAACTGTGAGCAAAATTTCAACTTTCTTAGAAAAACAGGAGCCAAACTTCTCTCTGAGAGAACCACCTACAGAATTACAGAGCTACACTCACTGATGGGGCATGTGCATTGGTTTCCTGCAAGTCAACCAATAACACAGTGAATCACTATACATCAAGAAGATGCCAGCAACTCTGCCACTGTTCAACATGGCATAGGACATATAGTGATGTGGATACTCGGAATAAATATGTTTGGGGATTCTGTTTGAGGTCTTGTGTATCTAGACACAGGATTGGCAAATAATCGTCAGATAATGTTAAGGTAATTTACTCAACTTTTCATCTAACAAATGTTAACATTTATTGCCCAAATTATAAATCAAATATCAAATAAGAGGTAGACTAATGGAGAATAAAATGGGTTAAATTGCAGAGAAAATGCTAGCAAGGTGCAGTTAACTTCTTAGTACCTAAATTTGTTTTCCTTTGTTTCCTTCACAATTTAGAAACCCTAATCAACTCTAAATAGTGTTTTTCAGCCCCGGCTGAGAACAAGTTTTCATAAATCTGTATTTCTCAAACTTTAGCATGCATCAGAATCACCTGGAAGACTTGTTATTGCTGGGCACCAAACCTGGAGTTTCTGATTCAGTAGGTCTTGGATGAACCCCAAAATTTGCATTTCTAACAAGTTTCCAGGTGATGTAAATGCTTCTAACAAGTTTCCAGGTGGGACCACACTTTGAGAGTCACTGTAAGTCAATAAGACTTTCCTGGACTGATTTGTGACCCATTTGACCATTTCACCTGGGCTCTTTGCTGACTCCGAGCTGAAATTTGTTGAGTTGAATATATGAATATAGAACCAACAAATGGTATAAAATTAATGCAAATTATTTTTTAAACCTTTTACTTAATTTGGTTTAATTTTGACATTTTTCATCATAAGTCTGTCAGTTTCTTTTTCTTCTCTTTTTTTGTAATTTTTGGTTAAAATGGAAGTGAGCATTTACATTTGTATGATGGGATAAATATTTTTCATTGCTGAGCTAAAAGCACAGTACCATGTGCTTTTAGTTTTCTCTCGTATACTAACTTTTTGTTTTCTCCTAAAGTTAGTAATTGCCTCATTTTTAATTTTGCTTAGTTTTCTGTGACCTATCACTAATGTGCTTCTTGATATTTTCTAAATGATCAGACACATTGGATGATCACATAATACATTTTTTTTTCTTAGATACCCCACTCCAACTTCCTGCTCTAATCTGACAAGTAGTTTTCTAGGTTGGCTGCATAATTGTTATCCTAGAATATGCGTTGTCATTTTCCTGTGTTGGATCCACTACTTCCTAATCCCATGTCTTCCTATTTCTTGATTTACTTTCTTACTTTGTTGAAGCATTTACTCCAGTTGCATCATAAGAAAGAAAACAGGGTGAAATAAATTTTGTGAGCTGACACATGCCTGAAAAATTGCATGTTCTTGACTAGATGGGTACAGTATTTTGACTAAAATTTATTTTCATTTCAATTTTTGAAGATTTTGCTCTATTTATTTTTCTAACTCCATTGTTGCTAGTGCAAATTCAGATGCTATTCCAATTTTCTTTTTCCTTTCTATGTGACTTTTGACTTTTCTCAAACTCTTAGGATCTTCCCTTTCACCAGGTGTTCTGAACTTTCACATTAATGTGCCTTATTGGAGTTTTTCTCATGGGCTGGGCACTGAGTGGGATATTTCAGTTGAGGAACTCACACATTTCAACTTTGAGAAAATTTTTTATATGGTTTATTTGATAACTTCCTATATGTGTCTGCGGAACTCCTATTAAGTAGATCTTGAGGGTCTTTTATTACCCTTTAAATCCCTTATTGATTCTTTCCAATTTTCCATCTCTTTGTCTTTTTTTTAAAGCTTTATAGGTGTTTTTGCAACTTTATCTTCAAAGCCTTCTGTTGAATTTTTATTTTAATTAAATTTTATTTTATTTTGTATGCAAGTTTATTTCAATTTAATTATTTGAATTAAATATTTATTATATATTTAATTTCAGGGAGCTCTTCCTTTTCTCTTTCAGAGCATCCTCTTATATCTTGAGATCATTAACTACAGCTTCTTGGATGTTCTTTGCTGCTTCATGTATTATTTCTTTTTCATCCAACTTCTTTTTTTTTTTCATAGTTTGATTCCTCTCTTTCATTTCGAAGCTATTTCTCTACATCAGCAGATCTCAAACATTAACCTACATCAGAATCATCTGAAAGGCTTATTAAAACACAAGAGTACAGGGCCTCATCCCCAGAACGTTTGATTCAGTAGGGCTAGGATGGGGCCAGAGAATTTGCATTTCTGACAAATCCCCAGGTGCTGCTGATGCTACTTGTGCAGGGACCACACTTTGAGAACTACTGTTTGAGCTGATATAGGGTTGTAAACCTCACAGAGTAAAAATTACTGATGTGTGTACAGATTAAGGACCTGCTTCTGGGTTCTCTGCTTAGATCCTTCATCAGCAGAACCCCTGACACTGTGGTTTTAACAAAACCCCAGAATTCGGTGCTTTGTGAATTGGGCTTAGAATGGACTCAGTTTGGATGATAGTGATTTTAAATTTTTCAATATATTTTATGCAAATAAAATCTATAACATACAAAAATATGACACCCTTATAATTCCAAATTTTGTGCTTATAAAATAAACAGTTTTCATAGAAAAGAGCAGAGAATACATTACCAAGAAGTTTCCAGAAAGAGTTCCAGATTTAGGATATCACTCTGACTTTAACTACAATAATATAAAAGAAGGAGCAAATTGTATAATGCATCCTGATTATTCTTTATTAGCTATTGAAATCTTCCTGGTGATGAGTGGAAGTTTGAAAACTGAGTTGCAGCCTCCTGAATGATAATGACAGAACAATCTGGAAATTATGTACTATCCACAGAAAAAAAAGGGCTCTAAGTGTGTACTTTAAGAGTACCTATCTCATAAAAGATATCATTTATAGTTTTCTCTTTTCATTGGCTCTACTTCTCTTGAAAATCCTAAACTCTGCAATGTTCAAAAATAAGACAAACAGCTCTGTCTAGTGGCAAATTTGATCATTGCAGCCAAAGTCAAAAATAGTATTCAATTCAGACCCTTTTTAAAAATTTGTCTACAACTTGGCAAGCAACATTGACAGGAGGTGGCTATTTTATCCCAACTCAGGAGACACAATGGATAAATACTTAAAGGCATCAGTCATGACATTTCCATTTGGGACTTTTTCAGCAGTTTAAGAGAGACAGGTGCAAAAACCAGCTCAGTTATTTAACTTAAAAGGAAAATGTTTTTATTTGTAAAATTGTGCTTTTCAGATAACTTTGTTCAAAACATAAGTATACACCTTAGCCTGTTCTTATCTTCACTCTGCTTTCTTTTTTCCCTTCTCCCCTTTCCTGCCTTTAAGAGGAATCTGGAATTGAACTGTAAGTCAGAATCTTGTCTTTCCTCATATGGCAGAGATGAGCTGCCCCGCAGGACCTGGGGTGTCCTGCCTTTGACAGCTGTTTCCACAGAGCACTGTAGAATGTGAATAGGATACCATGTGGAAAAAATGAAGAATAGCAGCTATTTGCTCCTGATTCTACCATAAAGCATTCAGAAAACAGTCATCCTTTTCTTGCAAGCACTGGTACATTGAGACAGAACCTTACTATTTTCCATACATTTCCACTTCCAAAAATAATGTGAGGTATCTTAGAATAAATTTAAAAGGATAAGTAAAATCAAGTTTTTTTAAAAAAAAGGAGATGAGGAATCCAACAGTGGATGAACACTGTGCCCATGGTATGTCTGGGCATAGGATAGAGGTGAAATTTGCTGAATTGAATTAAAATTTATTGGACATGGAGGATGAGAATTTGGTTGATTTTTAATACATAACAGTTACAAGATATTAAGCATATGGCTGTACCCCCAAAGTGAAATGATCAAACGTTAAAATAACACGTGTTTGCTAAAGATAATCTTCAAGAGTGTAATTAGTATTGAAGAAATCAGGGGGGTGGAGTCAAGATGGCAGACTAGGAGGACGTGGAATTCGCATCTCCGCACAAATAGGGCACCTACCAGGCACCAGTGGGGGATCACAGACACATAAGGGGACAGGAAGAACCCCCAGTGACCGGGTAGGACGAGGGGTGTGGGAGGAGTGAAGGGGAAGGAGAAGTAGAGGCGGGACAGGACTGGCGCCCCTGAGGGGCGGCTGGGGGAGGGGAAGGGATCCCATGCCCGAAGGGGAAACTGGGGAACCATCGGGAGGGCAGAGGATCAAAAGGGAGTGTGGCCAGGTTTCCCCTGCCCACATGGGCCCCCAGGAACCTGCTGAGATCCCGGACCTGATCCTCTGCCCACCTAACCCCCTCCAGCAGTGTGGGTCCTGAGGGAGGGAAGGGGGAGCAAAAGTAAAGGCCGCACCTCTGAGACCAGCACCCCTGGGGGGTGGCTGGGGGAGGGGAGGAGTTCCTATACCCAGCAGGACTGACCCACGGTTAGGGGTCCAGCAGTGATGGGGGAGACTCTGGGGGAGACCGTGGAGGGGGGGCGTGAAGGAACGGAAGGGAATGGGGCCAGTGCTTTCCCTGCCCACTTAGGTACCACAGAGCCTGTTGGGCTCCTGGGCCTAATCCTCTGCCCTCGGAGCCTCCCTCCTGCCGTGAAGAACCCAAGCCCCGCCCCTACACCCCCCACCCAGGGCCCCACCTCTACACTCGGAGACCCCCTCTGAAACCCCCTCCAACCGCACTGGGCCTAAACCCCACCCACACACCCTCACCCAGGGCCCTACCTCCAAACTTCAGAGCTCCACCTTCCGGGAGGCCCCCCTTTGGACGTGCTGCATCTCCTCTTCTGCGCAAGTCCTAAACAGAGGCCCCGCCCCATGCTTGAATGTCACCCCTCCTAGCCCCGCCCCCAAGGCCTTTTCTGGATGCGTGGGACCTGAGGCTAGGCCCCACCCCATACTCAAACATCACCCCCAACCCACCTAGGTCTCACCCAACCCTAAACCCCACCCTTGCCTAATTTCCACCCCAGCCTAAACTCCACCCCACATAGCCAAGTCTCCGTTTTGGGGTTTTTTTTTCCTCTTTTAGATTGGGGTTCTTTTTTTTTTTTAACATCTTTATTGGAGTATAATTGCTTTACAGTTGTGTGTTAGTTTCTGCTTTATAACAAAGTGAATCAGTTATACATATACATATGTTCCCATATCTCTTCCCTCTTGCATCTCCCTCCCTCCCACCCTCCCTATCCCACCCCTCTAGGTGGTCACAAAGCACCGAGCTGATCTCCCTGTGCTATGTGGCTGCTTCCCACTAGCTATCTATTTTACATTTGGTAGTGTATATATGTCCATGCCACTCTTTCACTTTGTCACAGCTTACCCTTCCCCCTCCCCATATCCTCAAGTTAATTCTCTAGTAGGTCTGTGTCTTTATTCCCATCTTACCCCTAGGTTCTTCATGACCTTTTTTTTTTTCTTAGATTCCATATATATGTGTTAGCATACAGTATTTGTCTTTCTCTTTCTGACTTACTTCACTCTGTATGACAGACTCTAGGTCCATCCACCTCACTACAAATATCTCAATTTCGTTACTTTTTATGGCTGAGTAATATTCCATTGTATATATGTGCCACATCTTCTTTATCCATTCATCCGATGATGGACACTTAGGTTGCTTCCATGTCCTGGCGACTGTAAATTGAGCTGCAATGAACATTTTGGTACATGACTCTTTTTGAATTATGGTTTTCTCAGGGTATATGCCCAGTAGTGGGATTGCTGGGTCGTATTCTAGTTCTATTTTTAGTTTTTTAAGGAAAACTCCATACTGTTTTCCATAGTGGCTGTACCAATTGACATTCCCACTAACAGTACAAGAGGGTTCCCTTTTCTCCACACGGTCTCCAGCATTTATTGTTTCTAGATTTTTTGATGATGGCCATTCTGACCGGTGTGAGGTGATATCTCACTGTAGTTTTGATTTGCATTTCTCTAATGATTAATGATGTTGAGCATTCTTTCATGTGTTTGTTGGCAATCTGTATATCTTCTTTGGAGAAACGTCTATTTAGGTCTTCTGCCCATTTTTGGATTGGGTTGTTTGTTTTCTTGTTATTGAGCTGCATGAGCTGCTTGTAAATCTTGGAGATGAATCCTTTGTCAGTTGCTTCATTTGCAAATATTTTCTCCCATTCTGAGGGTTGTCTTTTCGTCTTGTTTATGGTTTCCTTTGCTGTGCAAAAGCTTTTAATTTTCATTAGGTCCCATTTGTTTATTTTTGTTTTTATTTCCATTTCTCTAGGAGGTGGGTCAAAAAGGATCTTGCTGTGATTTATGTTATAGAGTGTTCTGCCTATGTTTTCCTCTAAGAGTTTGATAGTGTCTGGCCTTACATTTAGGTCTTTAATCCATTTTGAGTTTATTTTTGTGTATGGTGTTAGGGAGTGTTGTCATTTCATTCTTTTACATGTAGCTGTCCAGTTTTCCCAGCACCACTTATTGAAGAGCCTGTCTTTTCTCCATTGTATATTCTTGCCTCCTTTATCAAAGATAAGGTGACCATATGTACATGGCTTTCTATTTTGTTTCATTGATCTATATTTTTGTTTTTGTGCCAGTACGATATTGTCTTGATTACTGTAGCTTTGTAGTATAGTCTGAAGTCAGGGAGCCTGATTCCTCCAGCTCCATTTTTCATTCTCAAGATTGCTTTGGCTATTTGGGGTCTTTTGTGTTTCCATACAAATTGTGAAATTTTTTGATCTAGTTCTGTGAAATATGCCAATGGTAGTTTGATAGGGATTGCATTCAATCTGTAGGTTGCTTTGGGTAGTAGAGTCATTTTCACAATGTTGCTTCTTCCAATCCAAGAACATGGTATATCTCTCCATCTATTTGTGTCATGTTTAATTTCTATCATCAGTGTCTTATAGTTTTCTGCATACAGGTCTTTTGTCTTCTTAGGTAGGTTTATTCCTAGATATTTTATTCTTTTTGTTGCAATGGTAAATGTTTCAGATTTTTCATCATTAGTGTATAGGAATGCCAGAGATTTCTGTGCATTAATTTTGTATCCTGCTACTTTACCAAATTCATTGATTAGGTCTAGTAGTTTTCTGGTAGCATCTTTAGGATTGTCTATGTAGAGTATCATGTCATCTGCAAACAGTGACAGCTTTACTTCTTCTTTTCTGATTTGGATTCCTTTTATTTCTTTTTCTTCTCTGATTGCTGTGCCTAAAACTTCCAAAACTATGTTGAATAAGAGTGGTGAGAGTGGGCAACCTTGTCTTGTTCCTGATCTTAGTGGAAATGCTTTCAGTTTTTCACCATTGAGGACGATGTTGGCTGTGGGTTTGTCATATATGGCCTTTATTATGTTGACTAAAGTTTCCTCTATGCCTACTTTCTGGAGGGTTTTTATCATAAATGGGTGTTGAATTTTGTCGAAAGCTTTCTCTGCATCTATTGAGATGATCATATGGGTTTTCTCCTTCAATTTGTTAATATGCTGTATCACGTTGATTGATTTGTGTATATTGAAGTATCCTTGCATTCCTGGAATAAACCCCATTTGATCATGGTGTATGATCCTTTTAATGTGCTGTTGGATTCTCTTTGCTAGTATTTGGTTTAGGATTTTTGTTGATTCATTTATATTTTCTCTAATAAACCTCTTACTTTATTCTTTATACTTTGTTATTGTTCTGCTCATTTGACATGTTCCCCCTTTTTCTTTTCTTTTTTCTGTTGTGGTTTTATTTTACCTTGTTGCAGTTCTTTCAATTATATTTTTATTTTTCCTAATACATTTTTTAATCTTTCTAAATTTGTTTTTTATTCTTTGTTATTGTACTGCTCCTTTTTTTTTTTCCCCATGCCACACAGCTTGCAGGATCTCAGTTCCCAGGCCTGAGGTCAGGCCTGAGCCCCTGTGGTGGGAGCTTAGAGTCCAAACCACTGGGCTAACAGAGAACCACAGACCCTGGGAATATTAATCAGAGTGAGGGCTCCCGGAGGTCCTCATCTCAGCACCAAGACCCAGCTCTATCCAACTGCATGCAAACTCCAGTGCTGGACGCCTCAGGTCAAACAACCAGTAAGACAGGAATACAGCCCCACCCATCAAAAAAAAAAAAAAAAAAACATGAAATGACAGAAACATATGTTACAGACGAAGGAGCAAGGTAAAAACCTACAAGACCAAACAAATGAAGATGAAATGGGCAACCTACCTGAAAAAGAATAAAGAGTAATAGTATAGATGATCCAAAATCTCAGAAACAGAATGGAGAAAATACAAGAAACATTCAACAAGGATCTAGAAGAACTAGATGGCAAACAAACAGTGATGAACAGCACAATAACTGAAATTAAACATACTCTAGAAGGAATCAATAGCATAATAACTGAAGCAGAAAATCAGATAAATGAACTGGAAGATAAAATAGTGGAAATAACTACTGCAGAAGAATAAAAAAAAAGAATGAAAAGAATTGAGGACAGTCTCAGAGACCTCTGGGATAACATTAAATTCATCAACATTTGAATTATAGGGGTCCCAGAAGAAGAAGAGAAAAAGAAAGGGTCTGAGAAAATATTTGAAGAGATTATAGTCAAAAACTGCCCTAACATGGGAAAGGAAATAGTCAATCAAGTCTAGGAAGCAGAGAGAGTGCCATACAGGATAAACCCAAAGAGAAACACGCCAACACACATATTAATCAAACTATCAAAAATTAAATACAAAGAAAAAATATTAAAAGCAACAAGGTAAAAGCAACAAATAACATACAAGGGAATCCCCATAAGGTTAACACCTGATATTTCAGCAGAAACTCTGCAAGTCAGAAGGGAGAGGCAGGACATATTTAAAGTGATGAAAGGGAAAAAGCTACAACCAAGATTACTCTACCCAGCAAGGATTGGATTGGATTCAGATTTGATGGAGAAATCAAAAGCTTTTCAGACAAGCAAAAGCTAAGAGAATTCAGCACCACCAAAACAGCTTTACAACAAATGCTAAAGGAACTTCTCTAAGCAGGAAACACAAGAGAAGAAAAGGACCCACAAAAGCAAACCCAAAATAATTAAGAAAATGGTAATAGGAACATACATATCAGTAACCACCTTGAATGTAAATGGATTAAATGCTCCAACCAAAAGACACAGACTTGCTGAATGGACACAAAAACAAGACCCATATATATGCTGTCTACAAGAGACCCACTTCAGACCTAGGGACACATACAGACTGAAGGTGAGGGAATGGAAAAAGATGTTCCATGCAAATGGCAATCAAAAGAAAGCTGGAGTAGCAATTCTCATATTAGACAAAATAGACTTTAAAAAACAGACTATTAGAAGAGACAAAGAAGGACACTACGTAATGATCAAGGGATTGATCCAAGAAGAAAACATAATAATTATAAATTTTTATGCACCCAACATAGGAGCACCTCAATACATAAGGCAAATGCTAGCAGCCATAAAGGGAGAAATCGACAATAACACAGTAATAGTGGGGGTCTTTAACACCCCACTTACACCAATAGACAGATCTTACAAACAGAAAATAAATAAGGAAACACAAGCTTTAAATGACACAAAAACCGGATAGACTTAATTGATATTTTTAGGACATTCCACCTGAAAGTCGAAGAATACACTTTCTTCTCAAGTGCACACAGAACGTTCTCTAGAATAGATCACATTTTGGGTCACAAATCAAACTTGGAAAGTTTAAGAAAGCTGAAATCGTATCAAGCATCTTTTTCTGACCACAATGCTATGAGATTAGAAATCAATTACAGGAAAAAAAACAGTAAAAACACAAATAAATGGAGGCTAAACAGTGTGCTGCTAAATAACCAAGAGATCACTGAAGAAATCAAAGAGGAAATCAAAAAATACCTAGAAACAAATGACAGTGAAAACACGATGATCCAAAACCTATGAGATGCAGCAAAAGCAGTTCTAAGAGGGAAGTTGATAGCAATTCAAGCTCACCTAAAGAAACAAGAAAATCTCAAATAACCAATCTAACCTTATAACTAAAGCAACTAGAAAAAGAAGAACAAAGAAAACCCAAAATTAGTAGAAGGAAGGAAATCATAAAGGTCAGAGCAGAAATAAATGAAATAAAAACAAAGAATAACAAAGATCAATAAAACTAAAAGCTGGTTCTTTGAGAAGTTAAACAAAACTGATAAACCTTTAGCCAGAAAGGTTTCATCAAGAAAAGAAGGGAGAGGACACAAATCAATAAATTAAAAATGAAAAAGGAGAGAGGGCTTCCCTGGTGGCACAGTAGTTGGGAGTCTGCCTGCCAATGCAGGGGACATGGGTTCGTGCCCCGGTCTGGGGGAATCCCACATGCCAGGGAGTGGCTGGGCCTGTGGGCCATGACCACTGGGCCTGCGTGTCCGGAGCCTGTGCTTCACAGCAGGAGAGGCTGCAACGGTGAGAGGCCCGCATACCGCAAAGAAACAAAAATAAAAACTAAAAAAGGAGAGATTACAACTGACACTGCAGAAATACAAAAGATCATAAGAGACTACTACAGGCAACTATATGCCAATAAAATGGACAACCTGAAAGAAATGGACAAATTCTTGGAAAAGTACAACCTTCCAAGATTGAACCAGGAAGAATTAGAATATATAAACAGACCAATCACAAGTAATGAAATTGAAACTATATTTAAAAATTTTCCGACAAACAAAAGTCCAAGACCAGATGCCTTCACAGGCAAATTCTATCAAACATTTAGAGAAGAGTTAACACCTATCCTTCTCAAACTCTTCCAAATATTTGCAGAGGGAGGAACACTCCCAAACTCGTTCTACGAGGCCACCATCACTCTGATACCAAAACCAGCCAAAGATATCACAAAGAAAGAAAATTATAGACCAATATCACTGATGAACATAGATGCAAAAATCCTCAACAAAATACTAGCAAATGGAATACAACAACATATTAAAAGGATCATACACCAGGAACAGTGGGATTTATCCCAGGGATGCAAAGATTCTCAATATACGGAAAACAATCAATGTGATACACCATATTAACAAATTAAAGAATAAAAACCATATGATCATCTCAATAGATGCAGAAAAAGCTTTCGACAAAAGTCAACACCCATTTATGATCAAAACTCTCCAGAAAATGGGAATAGAGGGAACCTACCTGAACATAATAAAGGCCATATACAGCAAACATCATTTTCTATGGTGAAAAACTGAAAGCATTTCCTCTAAGATCAGGAACAAGACAAGGATATCCACTCTCACCACTGTTATTCAACATAGTATTGGAAGTCCTAGCCATGGCAATCAGAGAAGTAAAAGAAATAAAAGGAATACAAATTGGAAAAGAAGAAGTAAAATTGTCACTGTTTGCCGATGACCTCATACTATACATAGAAAATCCTAAAGCTGCCACCAGAAAAGTACTAGAACTAATCAACGAATTTGGTAAGGTTGCAGGATACAAAATTAATGCACAAAAATCTCTTGCATTCCTATACACTAACAACAAAAGATCAGAAAGAGAAATTAAGGAAACAATCCCATTAACCATCACAACAAAATGAATAAAATGCCTAGGAATAAACCTACCCAAGGAGGCAAAAGACTTGTACTCAGAAAACTATAAAACACTGATGAAAGAAATCAAAGATAACATAAATAGATGGAGAGATATACCATGCTCCTGGATTGGAAGAATCAATATTGTGAAAATGACCATACTACCCAAAGCAATCTACAGGTTCTGTGCAATCCCTATCAAATTACCAATGGCATTTTTCACAGAACTAGAACAAGAGATTTTACAATTTGTATGGAAACACAAAAGACCCCAAATAGCCAAAGCAATCTTGAGAAAGAAAAATGGAGCTGGAGGAATCAGGCTCCCTGACTTCAGACTATACTACAAAGCTACAGTAATCAAGACAATATCGTACTGGCACAAAAACAAAAATATAGATCAATGAAACAAAATAGAAAGCCATGTACATATGGTCACCTTATCTTTGATAAAGGAGGCAAGAATATACAATGGAGAAAAGACAGGCTCTTCAATAAGTGGTGCTGGGAAAACTGGACAGCTACATGTAAAAGAATGAAATGACAACACTCCCTAACACCATACACAAAAATAAACTCAAAATGGATTAAAGACCTAAGTGTAAGGCCAGACACTATAAATCTCTTAGAGGAAAACATAGGCAGAACACTCTATGACATAAATCACAGCAAAATCCTTTTTGACCCACCTCCTGGAGTAAGGGAAATAAAAACAAAAATAAACAAATGAGACCTAATGAAACTTAAAAGCTTTTACACAGCAAGGGAACCCATAAACAAGATGAAAAGACAACCCTCAGAATGGGAGAAAATATTTGCAAACAAATCAATGGACAAAGGATTAATCTCCAAAATATACAAGCAGCTCATGCAGCTCAATATCACAAAAACAAACAACCCAGTCCAAAAATGGGCAGAAGACCTAAAGAGACATTTCTCCAAAGAAGACATACAGATGGCCAACAAATGCTCAACAACACTAATCAGTAGAGAAATGCAAATCAAAACTACAATGAGGTATCATGTCACACCAGTCAGAATGGCCAGCATCAAAAAATCTACAAACAGTAAATGCTGGAGAGGGTGTGGAGAAAAGGGAACCCTCTTGCACTGTTGGTGGGAATGTAAATTGATGCAGCCACTATAGAGAACAGTATGGAGTTTCCTTAAAAAACTACAAATAGAACTACCATATGACCCAGCAATCCCACTACTGGGCATATACCCTGAGAAAACCATAATTCAAAAAGAGACATGTACCACAATGTTCATTGCAACACTATTTACAATAGCCAGGACATGGAAGCAATCTAAATGTCCATCAACAGATGATTGGATAAAAAATATGTGGCTCATTTATACAGTGGAATATTACTCAGCCATAAAAAGGAACAAAACTGAGTTATTTGTAGTGAGGTGGATGGACCTAGAGTCTGTCATACAGAGTGAAGTACGTCAGAAAGAGAAAAACAAATACCATACGCTAATGCATTTATATGGAATTTTAAAAAGCGGTACTGATGAACCTAGTGGCAGGGAGGAATAAAGATGCAGACATAGAGAACAGACTTGATGGCATGGGTGTGGTGAAGCAGAAGTTGGGATGAAGTGGGAGAGTAACATTGATGAATATACACTACCAAATTTAAAATTGATGGCTAGTGGGAAGCTGCTGCATAGCACAGGGAGATCAGCTTCGTGCTTTGTGATGACCTAAAGGGATGGGATAGGGAGGGTGAGAGGGAGACTCAAGCGGGAGGGGATATGGAGATGTATGTATACATATAGCTGATTCACTTTTTTGTACAGCAGAACCTAACACAACATTGTAAAGTATTTATACTCCAGTAAAGATGTGAAAAAAAAATATTGAAGAAATCAATTAGAAATTTACAGTTTAATATATACCCAAGAAACATTCCAGTGTTAAAACAATATTTACTTTCTGAAGATAAGTGTAGCAATATGCTTTTTGTTTAAAAAATTATAGTACCCCGGAATATAAAAAAGGTAAAAGAAAACCATAATACAAGATTTACAGATGAGCACTATTAATATTTAGTGTAAATCTTTTAAGGTATCGTTCCTATGGTAAAAGTAGTTAATTACATTCTGAGGAGAGAAATTATTCTTTTGTATGTATTAATATTGTGCATATGGGTGAAGACTTATCGTGAACATAAAAAAGAAAAAGTTGATCCAATAGGAAAAGTAAGTGAACCTATTTTTTTAAGTGCGATTTAAAAGATTATTTTTGAAATATATCAAAAAGATGAATTTGTGGAGTCAGCATTGTGAAGTCAAAAAGGTAGATTTAGAAACCCCCAAAATGGCAATGATGCACATGCTGTCAATTTTGACATTATATTGAGGCTGGAAGAAGAAATATGTTGTCAAAATTTCCCTCAATGGCAACATTCTAAATTTTTAAGCTATGAAATTATCACAATATTGTGTAAGCAACAAACCATGAAGTCTAAGAATCCTGAGCATGATTTAGTGTTATAATCAAATAAAACCCACCACAAGGCTAATGTGACACATATTTAATGATACACATAATCACTGTAGTATTACACAGCAATTTGGCATAAATGGCAAATGATTACATAAATGACTGAAATTAGCATGACTTTCACATAGTCAAATTAAGCATTTCTGGGGTCAGCTGGGGAGAGGGATAACAGAATAGAGTAAAAAGCTGCTTCAGTAACTTGCCAAAGAAAACCTGGCTGCTGGGGGTTGAAGGGAAGAAAAAGAAAAAAGGTGGGGAGTCCAACAAAGGAACCAAGGAAGTACTGTTTGTGGCTCCCTGCTACTTTCTCTTGTCTGGTCTCATCTGGGGGTTTCTAGAAGATTCAAGACAATTTGATCTTTCCTGCAGATAAATGGTAGGACTCTCCAAGCTCCAGACTTTTGGACTTACAGAGAAATCTTCAAAGCCAATATCTACAATTACTGCTACTGTCACTCCCATCATCACCACTAAGCAGAGCCCCTATACACTGTCTGAAGTATCAGCCATTTTTCCAATTAACAAAAAACAGCCCAGGGATGGTTAACAGGTGCACTGCTGGGTGTTCTTGCTTGGACACAGCAAGAGCACTGGATGTTTGGGTTTCTGGGAAGGGGCTTACAAGGTGAGAGATAAAGGCAGCACTGAAATGAGAGTAAGAATGAAAAGACAGAATTTCACCTCCTTCAAAAATTTTCCCAAACCCAACTCTGCCTATTAAGGCATCAGAAAGTAATAAAAAGATCATAAAATCTTAAGTAAGACTTTAAAAAGTTCAATTCGCAATTGCACAACAGCTGTATGAACTTGGATAAGTTACTTAACCTCTCTTGAGTTTTAGTTTCTTTATCTTAAAACAATGAATAAATAAGAAGAGTATACCTATCTAATTCACAGAAATGTTCAGAGGATTAAACTGGTTAGCATTCATCATGCTTCTCACATGCTTCCACCAAAGGAACTGTCTTAGCTCAGGCTGCTATAATAGAATACCATTGACGAGGTGTCTTAAATAAAAAATATTTATTTATCATGGTTCTTGAGACTGGGAAGTCCAAGATCAGGGTGCCAGCAGATTCAGTGCCTAGTGAGAGCCCTCTTCCTGGTTTGCAGAAGGCTGTTTTCTCACTTTGCCTTCGAAAGGGAGAAAGCAAGTGTCTCTTCCTAGAAGGGCACTAATACCATTCATGAGGACTCCACCCCATGACCTAATTACCTCCCTAAGGTTTCATCTCGAAACACCATCACATTGAGAATGAGGCTTCAGCATATGAATTTTGAGGGGACACCAACATTCAGTCCATAGAATCCAATAGCAGTTGAGAGTATGTTCATGCCTGTGGAGGTCCTGGGAGCAGAGACAGTCTCGAGGGACCCAACCCAGGTGCAGCATTTATTTCAAGTTTCATACTTTAATTTCACTGTTTATGCACACTTTATATTCTACTCTTTGTGCATGTGGTTTAATATAAAAATGAACACTGTAAATATTTACATCAAGTAAAGTTGATACTATCATGCTTACCTTCTGGTTTAGTGTAGCCCTGGCCCACACTCCAGTTTGAGACAGCCACATGTATGTAAAAACACAAATAGAGTGCATCTAGTGCTCACCAAATGCAAAGTACGTATTCTTTTTCCTTTCCCCTCCCCTACCTTATTGTCTCAGAAGCCAGGAGCAGCTATCTTCTCACCTTTTGACAGGTTTCTATCTCCCTCTTCCTGCCAAAAATGCACAGATGAGAGTAGAACATGAACCAGCTACTGAGTAGTTCTCAATGAAGAGTGATTTTGACCTCCAGGGGACATTTGGCAAAGTCTGGAGGTATTTTTTGGTTGTTGCAAATGGACACGGGATATGGAATAATGGCATCTGATGATGGAGGCCAGGGGTGCTGCTAAATACCCTACAATGCACAGGACAGCCCCCACACCAAAGAATTATTCAGCCTAAAATATCCATGGTGCTGAGGCTGAGAAACTCTGAGTTCCAGGTAACTGGCCCCATTATGAGCTTCACCAGCAGAGACCCAGGCTACCTGATCTAATGTAGGAATGTTCTATGCTTTGCCAGGTTGTAGTCACTCCCATACTTCAGGGGACCTAAATTTAAAACTGAGCTGCTGAAAACTGGTTCAGGATCTTTACTCGATTCTGCTTTTGCTCAGAATTTCATGTATCCAAGAAATTAAAATAAAACTCTGCCAAATAGTCAGAGGTGTAATTTTCTTCTTCCTGTATGTCATATTCCCCTGCAGAGTACTGAAACACCTATAAGCTATCCATTTATCTACTAAGGGTGCTTGGTATTCTAACTTCGTAAGATTTCTACAAAAAGTGTGAAAGATCAAAAGAGTTTGATGCCAATTCTTGATTCAGGAAGACACACACGCCCATAGGCTTGTCAGGGAATTTAAATAATGCTCTTCACCCTCAAACACGAAGTGGAATGTGACATTTCACAATATGGTTGTTGAGGAATAAACTTGCAAGTGTATCTGCCCTTCCCACTCCCCTGTTTTCTCAGCTTGTCATTCTCAATCAGTTCACTGACATAATGCCCATGGTGTGTGGTGTTCAGAAGCCCCAGCATCAACCAGGCCTGAGCTGAGAAGTGTTTCAGAAAAGACAATATCCTCAAGAGGGGAAGAGAGGTGAGAACTAATAAGTGAGACAAGTCTTAATGGAAATTAATCAAATAGGTATTTGCCTGATGAAAATGACAGAACGTATATTCAGTTATATAAATTGTCTTTTTTGGGTTTTTTTTTTTGCGGTACGCACACCTCTCACTGTTGTGGCCTCTCCCATTGCGGAGCACAGGCCCAGTGGCCATGGCTCACGGGCCCAGCCGCTCTGCGGCATATGGGATCCTCCCGGACCGGGGCACGAACCCATGTCCCCTGCATCGGCAGGGGGACTCTCAACCACTGCGCCACCAGGGAAGCCCTATAAATTGTCTTTATACTATACTAAAGTGTGCTACAGCCCAAGCTCCATATGTATCTGAGTGCAGACAATTTCCTTTTTTCAAAGATTGTTCTACTTGTCAATGTTTGCCACCTTTTCATCTCTGGTGACAGCAAACACTCGACCAATGGTCATCAGATGGAAACCAAGAAAGAAAGCCTTTGGAACCCAATGTAAGCTAAAGGTGACCAGAAAACTTGAATCAACAAATGAAATATCAAATAAGAGATAGACTAATGGAGAATAAAATGGGTTAAAGTGCAGAGAAAATACTAGCAAAGTGCAATTAAGTTCTTGGTACCTAAATTTATTTTCCTTTGTTTCCTTCACAATTTAGAAAGCTTAATCAACTCTAAATAGTGTTTTGCAGCCCCAGCTGAGAACAAGTTTTCATAAATCTGTACTTCACAAACTTTAGCATGCATCAGAATCACCTGGAACACTTGTTATTGCTGGGCAGCAAACTCAAAGTTTCTGATTCAGTAGGTCTTGGATGGGCCCCCAGAATTTGCATTTTTAACACATTTCCAGGTAATGTAAATGCTTCTGGTCCATAGAAGAGCTTTGCTCTAATAGGAACTATTTTTTCTATCTCAGGGATAAGGACTCCTGGTTTAACATTACAGCGTTCGTAAACAACAAGTACCCTTAGACCTGGGCAAGAGGGCAGCTGTCCTGATCTCCACACTCTAGAGGCATCCAGAGACCCTGCTCTGGTCATCCCCGCTCTGAGGGATGAGGAAGGCAACAGAGCCAGGACTGCCCGCCTGCCCACAGGCCATGCACTGGATGTTCATTACCTGGAATTCCTTGCTGAACAGCCCAAATACACTTCTAAGGACGATGTTACCCTTTTCCCAAGTCTTCTTTCTTTCCAAGAAGCACCTAGGCCTGAGGAGTGAGCAAAAGGCAGTTATTTTACATGGTGTTTTCAGATGGTGACAGGAATTGGAATTTGGAGATACAACCAAGGGTTTCCACCCTTAGCCAGCCAGGCCCTCATGGTGCAGAACAGAGCAAAGGATGGAAGGGAAGCGTGGATGGCGGGGTGAGAAAGATACAGACCAAGGCCCTGGGCCATGGGTCAGCTCTCCAAATACTGCCATATTCTGGTTAACTCCAAGAAGTCCAAGAATCCTAAATATGAACCTGGTCTTTGGTGTCTTTATGGAGTTATTTTGTCAAGGTGGGCAGATAGTACATTTCATTTAACAGTTTGGTAGTTTGATTCGTAACTTTTAAAATATTTATCAATGTATGTGGGCTTCCATTTGACCTCTCGCCCCAGTCCCCACGTATAAAACAACGTGAAAGTGATTTCACCAGCTCTTTGCCCCATCCCACCTGCCATGGTAGGCCTAATCTGGTTCAGTGGAGGTGATGTTGCTCTCTACTCCTCTGTACCTCCACTGCGTTTCCCCTGCCTCTTAGAGTTTAGATGATGACGTGCATTCCGATGCACTGGACATTCACAGTCTGTTCTCAGAAAATCTGCAGAGCAGCTCTTTGTTTCTAGGTAACTTCTCCAACTAGCTTTTATCTTTGAAGCTGCTTGCGTTTTGACCCTTTCCTTACTGTTCTCACCCTCCTCTGTCCCGGGTGCCCACATGCACGCTTTCATGCTCCCTTCCCTGGAATTCCGTTTATAGAGTCTGACTCATTCCAGGCCCTGTGTGTGTTCCTTTCTGGCTCTGTCTATTGTGACTCCCTGCCAATTTCTTGCAATCTTTGTCTGCGCCTCCACTCAGCATTCTTTCTGGCGGCTTCTCCGTTCTCATTCTTTGGCAGTTTTAATCGCTTTCCCTGTGAGCATGTTCCTCCTCCCTTTGCTTCTTGTGTCTTTATAGGAAACAGGGGATTATTGTTTTATTTACAATTTTGTTCTTCTCCCTCCTTCTACCTCTCAGATATTGAGTCTCCACCCATTGGAGAGAAAAATTATAATAAACTTGCTTTCACTCCAAAACTGACTAGATTGCAACTGGCTTGTGAAACTGGGGTATTGCCATATTCACCAGTGATTTTCCAGTCATTGCTCAACTTTCATTTCCTCTCAACTTCATATTGTTTTTCCTTTAGTAAAAGTTGCCGAACAGCTCTATAGAGTAACTGGAAATATACCAAAATTAAGGTCATTTTTTTGGCCTCAGACTACTTTACATAGCTAAATATCAGTTACTCAGATGACAGAAGGGCTTCCCTGTTCTTTGTGCTTATGTGTTTTATTTCACAGGAAAGATTGCTGTAATTTTTAGGTTGATGAAATGACTTGAGACCTTTTGAAAATTAATCTTGGAATTTTAAGACTGTGCTGGAAAGAACCTTAGAGATTCCCCAGCTCCAATTTTTTATTTACAAGTAGGGAGACTCGGAACAGAGAATTTAAGTGGTTTGACAAATAATAAATGATAGCTATTATTTATAACTTATGAGCTGATGAAGTCATTTAATACTCAAAGCAAGTCTGTTCTACAGTAAATATTCAATTTTTTGGTGAAACTTTAGAAACATTCCAGTCAAAGGTAGGAATAAGACAACGATGCCTGTTACTACTGCCACTCTTTGTCATTGTTCTGGAGGGCCTAGCTAATCTCACTAAGCCAGGGGAACACTGAGAAAATAGTTTTTAAGATCCATAAAGTGAAAGACTAACAGATTTGAACCACATGAAAAAGCAAAAGTTTTATATTAAAAAAAATGACAACATAAAGTTATGAAACCAGTGAGAGATGGGGGAAATATTTGGAGCCTATGTAGAGATAAAAGATATATATGTACAATATACAGATCAATGAAAAGGAATCAATACCCAAGAGAAAAATGAGCAAAAAATATAAATAGCTAATATACAGAAGAAGAAATGCAAATGATCAATAAACGTAAAGACTTGCTCAACTTTAGTCCTTTTAGAGATTTCATCAATATTTATTTTCTCTCACATGAGGTGGGTTTTTATGGTTTTTGTCTGTATGTTTTTAACTTAGTGGCTGCTACCTTGAAGTTTCTGTGCTAATATGGGAAGACCATACTTTAAAAATATTTTTTTTTCTTTTCCATTATGGTTTATTACAGGATATTGAATATAGTTCCCTTGTTGTTTATCCATTCTAAATGTAATAGTTTGCATCTGCCAACCCCAAACTCTCAATCCATCCCTCCCCCGCCCCCTCTCCCCCTTGGCAACCACAAGTTTGTTCTCTATGTCTGTGAGTCTGTTTCTGTTTTGTAGCTGGGTTCATTTGTGCCATATTTTAGATTCCACATATAAGTGATATCATATGGTATTTGCTTTCTCTTTCTGACTTACTTCATTTAGTATGATAATCTCTAGTTGTTGCATCCACGTTGCTGCAAATGGCATTATTTCGTTCTTTTTTTATGGCTGAGTAGTATTCCATTGTATATGTATACCACATCTTCTTTATCCATTCATCTGTTGATGGACATTTAGGTTGTTTCCATGTCTTGGCTATTGTAAACAGTGCAGCTGTGAGCATAGGGGTGCATGTATGTTTCTGAATTAGAGTTTTGTCCAGATATATGCCCAGGAGTGTAATTGCTGGATCATATGGTAACTCTAATTTTAGTTTTTTGAGGAACCTCCATGCTGTTCTCCATAGTGGCTGCCCCAATTTACATTCCCACCAACAATGTAGGAGGGTTCCCTTTTCTCCACACCCTCTCCAGCATTTAATATTTGTAGACTTTTTAATGGTGGCCATTCTGACTGGTGTGAGGTAATACCTCATTGTCGTTTTGATTTGTATTTCTCTAATAATTAGCAATGTTGAGCATCTTTTCAGGTGCCTATTGGCAATCAGGATGTCTTCTTTGGAGAAATGTGTGTTTAAGTCTTCTGCCTACAATTCCAGTCATTTTTTGATTAGATTGTTTTGTTTTGTTTTGATATTGAGCTGTATAAGCTGTTTCTGTATTTTGGAAATTAAGCCCTGTCAGTCACATTGTTTGCAGATATTTTCTCCTGATCTGTAGGTTGTCTTTTCATTTCATTTATGGTTTCCTTTGCTGTGCAAAAGCTTATAAATTTGATTAGGTCCCATTTGTTTATTTTTGCTTTTATTTCTATTGCCTTGGTAGACTGACCTAAGAAAACATTGGTACAATTTATGTCAGAAAATGTTTTGCCTATGTTCTCTTCTATGAGTTTTATGGTGTCACATCTTACATTTAAGTGGGAAGACCATACTCTTAATCTAACATTTTCCTTGAAGCTGTTTAGTTACCTCGGAGGTTTTTAAGGCATTTATTTCTGAATGCCTTGTTTAACTGTCTCTTACAGTTAGGATCTCAAAGCAGTTGGCTTTTCTAATAATGTAAGGCCACAGACTCCCTCTGTTTACCAGAATGCTTTACTCAGCTCATCTCTTTTTTTAATAATACCTTGCTGAATGGAACCAACAGCACCCAACACACACAATTAATGTTGTGTTTTCCAACCATTTCCTTACACCTGCTAGCCTTCCGTATTACCCAAGATGATCGTTTTAACATATTTTGATACTGTATAACATAAATCTCCCATCTTCTCACCCTCCAATAAAAATGTCCTTGCCAACCACTACGTGAGAGTGCAGCCAATGACACGTATGTTAGGTTTAGAAGGCAACATCCTCCTTACAATAACCACATTTTACATAGTCAGGGTAACAACAAATCATGCTGTCTTAACAAGTTAACCTTGGGAACCTGAGAAAGGGGTATTGCTCATTCACACCATGTCCATTGAGAGTTTCACATCTCTGAAGAGCAGTTGTCTCAGAGAGCTAGTTCCTTGTGCTCCACCAGCTAAACACAGAGCCCTGCTGGTTGTCACAACAGGTAAAGAGGTGGAGCTGGAAGGTCATACCCCAACTCATCTATGGCTCAGCTTAGAAGTAATGCAAGTCATTTCTGCTCACGGTTCATAGGTCAGAACTGGCGCCACCTAGCTGTGTGGGGCAGAGAATACAGGGGAGCGTGTGGCTACTTGTGAGCACTCCATGACTCTGCCAAACTCCTTTTATAACAAATGTTTTGTACTACCCTCTTAACTAACCTGAAAGAGGTAATAATAGACAATTTTCACCTGCCTACATATATAATATTTGTATTAGTTTGCTAGAGCTACCATAACAAAACACCACAGCCTGGGTGGTTTAAACAACAGAAACTTATTTTCTCACAGTTCTGGAGGCTGGAAGTCTGAGATCAAGGTGTCAGCAGGTTTGATGTCTCCTGAGGCCTCTCTCCTTAGCTTATAGATAGTCATCAACTTGCTGTGTCCTCATGTGGCCTTTTCCCTGTGTGTACACATCCTGGTGTCTCTTCCTCTTCTTGTAAAGGTACCAGTCCAGTTGGATTACAACCCCACCTTTCTGAGATCATTTAACCTTAATTACCTTTTTAAAGGCCTTATCTCCAAATAATAATATATAGATATATTGAAGTGGTCAGATGTTTGCAACTACTTGTAATAAAAACATTGAGATTTAAGAAAAGTAAGATGATGAAGAACTCTACAGAGTAGTTGGAGGAAATAAAGATAGCAGCATGAATAGCACTAGAATAAAACCTATTGAGATAAGTAATAATAGACCAGAATTGTATATATGAGATTGGGGAAAGAAGAAGATAACATTGGGTAAAGTAGAATAAATGCCAAGATTAATTACACACTGTCAAAGTGGAAAGAATGAATAAGATAATCTCACAAATGAGCTAGACCATATTTATAAATGTACTGTTAAGATAATCCTTTGTTACGACATGGGATGTAGTAACACTAAAATACCTCTCCTGAAATCTCTCCACATGTTGAAGCATACATTTAAACTTAGAATTTACAAAGACTCTAGAAATCATAGCTTTTGATAGGTAATGGAGAATAGAGTATGATTTCAAAAAAGGAACTTAATGCAAAAGACTCAAGACAACTAGTGTGCTAGGCCTCTGGCGACAGTATCAGAGTAATGTTGAAGAGCAACAGACAGCCCCGAAACAGTAACTAATTCCATTATATACTTTTCAAAATATATATTTATCATTGTGCCACACACAAAGAAATAAAAATATACAAAATGGTATAATAAGAAACTCTTTAAAGAAATAGCTTATTAACAAAATTAGTTAGATCCTCATGTTCATGTGATCCCATTAGTTACATGATATTTTATTCTAAATCTGTTCAAAATGATCTCTTATTTTCTCTATTGCACATGAAAATCACATGAAAAAATGGCTTAGATTTCCAGTTTTGGAGATTAATATTCCATAAGCACTGCTGCTGTCAGCATTGTTTTTCTGTAATGGTGAATAATTCTTGGTTAAGTTCCAAACAAAACACAGTCTTCACTGAATTAACATGGTAGTTGTACTCTTGAAAAATTCAGTGTATAATAAAATTTTGTGGGAAAAAATTAATATTAATATGTAAATTATATAATTTCAAATAGGTGTTTCACCCACATGAATGTCTGGGATATCTGAAAGTCATTCAAGACATAGGATAGTCCTTCCAAATACAAGACCATTCTGCACATTGTAGGACATTAACCATGGCTGGCTCCCACCTACTAAATATCAGAAATTCTCCCCCATAACTATGACAACCAAAAATACTACCACCAATTTCCAAGACACTCCCTAGGGAGCAGTATAGTCCTGTTGAGGACAACTGCTCCATCTGTACTTGGATAATGTTTTCCAACTCTCTATTATTCTTGTCACAGACCATTCTTTATCTCTTTTCCTGGAATCCTTCAGAACAAAACTGGTATCTTAAGCCTCAGTGCCCTCTAATCTACTACATACACATTCCAGACTTATCTTTCTAAAACACAAATCTGAACTTCTGGTCAACATGGTGTGGGATTTCTTGGAAGATCACTCTTCCATCTCCCACCTCCACCCCCAAATAGCAAAGATATAACACAAGAAAATATGAAAACACATAGCCATTCTCACAAGTGGCTCCACTGGGAGGAAAAAAAATAGAACAAAATTATAAGGTTGTAAGCAGTAGCTCTGAGATCCAAAACAGGCAGAGAAATTTCACCTCTACTGTGGTAGCTGGGTTGGAAGTCCCCAGTCATTGTGGGAAAAGAGAGCAGACAGACCTACTATGTCAAGCCTGATTGTCCTGCCATGGGGACTTCCCCATTCATTAACCAAAGCCAGTGCTATTACCTCTGTAGAGGCCTATAGTGAGTCATTGCTTAGAGTGGCTAGAAAGGAGTGGCAAGACCTGGGCCAAATTATTACTGCCCAGAAATTGATCTGCAATATCTCTTCAAACAAAATCCTGATCCACCAATATAAGGCTGTTTTTAAATGGTGGGCCCTGTTGAGACTAGTGGAAGCAATTGTAAAGCTACCAGACACCAAGAAGTGGGAAGATGGTGAGAAGTGGGGGAGGTGGAGAGGAAGACACAAAAAATTTCTTCACAAGATGAAATTGCAAACTAAAATTCTAGAGCACCTAAAGATAATAGAATAAAAAGATAACAAAAGGAAAATAACCAAAACAATTTAAAACCAAGCAAACGAGAAGACCCAATTCCAAGTAAATACAAAAATTAAAAAGTCTTTTAGAAAAATTTAAAAAGTGTCCTTAAGGTACTCAAAAATTTTTAAAAAGGAATAACATCCCCACAAAAGCCAAAATAAAAACTATATAACAAAACAAGTAGCTATGCATCAAGGACAGTAGAGATATTGAAAAAGCAGTAGGGAGGAAGAAAAGAAGAAGGAGAGAATATGAATGGGAGGAGAAGCAGTACTTAGAAATTCTAGAAATTAAATTTTAATCATTATTATTAGAATATTAATAGATAATATCAGTCCTGGCAAAGAGAGTATTAATAAATTGGAAGAGAGTACAGAACCTGCACAAAGATATGAAGAGATTTTTTTAAAATATGAAGATGATTTAAGAGTCTTGGGGGATAGACTTAAATGCTCCAACCTTAGACTAATTGAAGTCCCAGATATGAAGAATAGTGAGAATGAATAAGAAGCAACAAATGAAAATACAATGCTGATAATTTCCCTGACTGCAGAAAAATGTGATCCTCACCTATAATGTGCACAATGACTTTTGATTAGTATAGATAAAAGTAAATCCACACATGGACACACCTGTTATAAAGACAGAGGAATAGAGCAGTGAAGTAGAGAGGGTCCCCAAACAGTTCCATTCTTACATGGACACTTGGACTGTGCCCATAGGGAGTGATACAAATCAGCAATTATTTTCAGTTTTGAAAGTTTAGCAACAATTCTATGAAAAGAGGAACTCCCACCCCATATTTTAATACAGGTGTGTTCAGAGATTTGGGGAGATGAAAATAAGTGAAAATATATTGCACTATCTCTTTCCTACAGCCTCCCTATAATACTCACTATGAGAGTCTTTTAAATACTTTATGAAATAACCATTCTAAAATTTTTCACATCAACAAAACTCTCTGAGCCATTTGAGGAATATTTCCCACTTTTCTAAGTGATGATAAAATAAAGGTCATGCTATCTGGACACAATTGAGAGACTGGCAGAAGAATACTTTAATTCTATGTAAAAAGAATAAAGTTCATTCTGTATTTTGTTAAAAGTTATTCTAATTTCTGAAAAAGAGAAAAAGAAAATCAACATGGAGAAAATTTAATTCCCAATTAAAATAATTAGAGCATTGAACTATTTGTGGTTTATTTGTTGTCCAATGAAAGAAATTTCAGCCAAACCCCTTCTTAGAAGAACAGAGACCACAGCAATTTCCATACCTTGGAATGGACACCTGGTTTAGATACTGGAATAAAAAGTAGCAGCCTTTCCATAGACAGAGAAATTTTACAATAAAGAGGAGAAATTAGCCAAGCTTATAGAAGACAGTGTGGGCCATAAAGACAGGTTGAAAATTGGGAGAGATGCAATTCCAAAATTTTTTTTTTACCTAGCTCACAAATCACCTTCTTTCACTCAATTATAGGAGCCGTAGAGGAATCTAGAACCATAGTCTTGCATAATTTCACAGTGATTGGATCCCTAGAATTTAGTCTGAGTGAATCTAAAGATAAAGCAAAAATATCAAAACTGCAACTCAATCCCTTCCCAATTCGAACACAGACAAGATCAAAAAGGCAGCTGTCCTAGATGTCAAAGGTTGGGTTAATCACAAGTGAACTCAATCTAATGAAGGCTGTAGCCCAATCTGGAACAACTTAACTTTAATAGCGATCTGCATGATCAGCCTCTCACTTTCTGTAAGAGACAAAAAAGCTTCCACTGTTCTTTTTATACACAATATCTAGAATACAGTCAGAAATTTTAAGACATACATGGAAATTGTTCTCCATAATCAAAAGAAAACATTCAATGGAAGAAGAACTATGATGACCCAATTAATTAAAAAGCAGATAGGACTTTAAAACAATTACTGTAAATACATTATAGAATGATATAGTAGGTGAGAAGCTAGCATATTTTAGGAAAGAAAAGACACATAGAGTACTAAAACCAAATGAAAAATACTATATTTTAGTTTCAAAATTCACTAGATGAGGGACTTCCTGGTGGCACAGTGGTTAAGACTCCGCACTCCCAATGCAAGGGGCTTGGGTTTGATCCCTGGTCAGGGAACTAGATCCTACATGCATGCCACAACTAAGATTTTGCATGCCACAACTAAGGAGCCCACCGGCTGCAACTAAGGAGTCCATGTGCCACAACTAAGGAGCCTCTGTGCCGCAACTAAGGATACGGTGAGCCGCAACTAAGGAGTCCATGAGCCGCAACAAAGGAGCCCACCTGCCGCAACTAAGACCTGGCACAACCAAATAAATAAATAAATAAATATTTTTAAAAATTTACTGGATGAGATTAACAGCAAATTGGACACTGCACATGAAAAGCTTAGTGAATTTGAAGACAGAGCAATAGAAATTATCTAAACTGAAATAGAAAATGAAAATAGTTTGGAAAAAATAAGCATCCGAGGCTTCCCTGGTGGCGCAGTGGTTGAGAATCTGCCTGCTGATGCAGGGGGACACGGGTTCATGCCCCGGTCCGGGAAGATCCTATGTGCCGCGGAGCAGCTAGGCCCATGAGCCATAGACGCTGAGCCTGTGCGTCCGGAGCCTGTGCTCCGCAACGGGAGAGGCCACAACAGTGAGAGGCCCGCGTATGGCAAAAAAAATAAAATAAAATAAGCACCCATAGTTTGCGAGAGATTTAAGTGGTGTTGCACGTGTGTAATTGAAGTTACAGAAGAGGAGAAAGAGTATAGAGCAGAAAATATTGGAAGAAATTATAGCTAAATATTTTGCAAATTTGATGGGAAAACATCAAGTCACAGATGCAAGAAACTCAACAAATCCCAAGCACAATAAGTATGTTAAAAGAAACCACATCTCTGGGCTTCTCTGGTGGCGCAGTGGTTGAAAATCTGCCTGCCAATGCAGGGACATGGGTTTGGGCCCTAGTCTGGGAAGCAACTAGCCCATGCCGCGGAGCAACTAAGCCCGTGATCCACAACTACTTAGCCTGCGCGTCTGGAGCTTGTGCTCCGCAACAAGAGAGGCCGCAACAGTGAGAGGCCCGCGCACCGCGATGAAGAGTGGCCCCTGCTTGCCACAACTAGAGAAAGCCCTCGCACAGAAACGAAGACCCAACACAGCCAAAAATAAAATAAATAAATAAAAAATAAAAAACAAAGAAACCACATCTTTAAAACCACAATTTAAAAGAAACCAAACATCATTGTCAACTTGCTAAAAATTAAAGTTTAAAAAGTAGCTAGAGAAAGAAAGTCTCAGTGCATAGAGCAGAACAATGATAAACATAATGGCTGACTTTTAATAAAAAAAAAATGAGAGCCAGAAGAAAATGAAATGACATCTTTAAAGCACTGAAAAAAAACTGGCTGCCTAAAATTTCATATCCATAAAAAGTATCTGCTAAAAGTCAAAGTGAAATAGAGGCATTATCAGATAAATGAAAGCTGAGAGAATTTTTGCCAATAGATCCATTCCATAAGAAGCACTTAATAAAGTTCTTCAATTTGAAGAGAAATTATACAGTATGGGAACTCGGATTTATAGGGGAAAAGTGGAAATGGTAAATACGTAGGCAAATTCAAAGTACTATTCTTTTAAAAATTCTTCCAAAATAATTATTTAAAGTGAAAAGACTGCATTGTGGGGTTTATAACACATGTGGAAGTATAATATATGACAGATTAAAACAAAGGAGAGGAAGGGGTGCATGTAGGTTCTGACATCATGTGTGAAGTGGTATAATATTAATTCAAGGTAGACTATATTAAAGATACATATTGTAATTTCTAGAGAAAATGTTAATAAGGAAAGAGGTATAGCTATAAAGCTAATAGAAGAGATAAAATAGAATTTTTTTTAATTACTTGATTAAAATGATACCAACTTCCTGCTTTAGATAATTGGTGTGTTAGTTTTCCATCATTACTGTAACAAATTACCACAAACTTAATGGCTTAAAACAACACAGATTTATTATCTTACAGTTCTGTATGTCTGACACAGTTCTCACTGGGCTAAAACCAAGATGTGAGCAGGTGCATTCCTTTCCAGAGGCTGTAAAGAAGAGTCTGTTTCCTTATTTTTCAGCTCCTACATATTCCCCATCAGTGAGCAAAGTGATGTTCAAATTGTTGTAAGAAATTTTTCAAAGCTGTATGGCTAAAGGTACAATTTGAACTCAAACCTCTCTAATTCTAAAGATTAGGTTCATCCTCCATTGGGCCATACTGCCCAAATCAAGGAAATCTTTTCAACTGTTAGACTTGATATTATAATTGAGCAAAGCTGAAAAATAAACTCTTTTCCTCATGAAACAGCCTGGGTTCAAACTCTGGCTCAGCCACTTACTAGTTGTGTGACCTTTGTGAAATCATTTTACCTCTCTGTACCTCAGTTTTCTTATCTGTAGGTTGGAATGTTAATCCATACTTCACAAGGTAAAGATGAAATGAGTTAATGTATGTCAAGTTTTAGAAGAGTGAATACTGCAGAAGCCTGGGGTCTCATCCTAACTCTACCATTAATTTATGATCACTTGCAAAATATATATTTTTTTGAGGATCTCAGTTTGTTGAAGATTTGGCACAATATGTTCAAAAGGAATAAATTTATCAAAAGAACATTTCTAGCTGTGTAATTTATGGTCTAGTTTTCCTGCCTCTCTCTTTACTCCAGAGGCATCAAAATTCTCAAAGCCATATTGCTTCCCTTCATCATTAGGGAGAAGCTAGACAAAAATAATAATAATAATAATAGGAAAGGAATATACAAGACAGTCCTTATCTGCTGACAACATGATTGTCCACATAGAAAATCTAAGAGAACTCTCAGACCTATCGTTCAAATTAATAAGAGAGTTCAGAGGAGTTGCTGAATATAAATCAGCAAATTAAAATAGCCTTTCTATTGCCATTAACAAGCAGTTAAAAATGTAATAGAAATTTATATTTAATAATATAATGTAATAGATGTAATATATTACATTATAATATAATGTAATAGAAATTTATTCTCTATAGCAATAACATTTTTAAATGTTTTTAAAATCCAATAATAAAAACTGTGCAAGATCTTCATGGAGAAATTTGGAAGACATTATTGAAGATCTAAATAAAAGAAAGCAGTACTGTATTTATGGATGCCAAGGCTTAAGACCTGTCAAATGTAATACGTCCTCAAATTAATATATAAATTTAATGTAATTCCAATCTAAATCTCAACAGGGATTTTCATGCAATTAAACAAGCTGACCCTAAAATTATATGAAAAATCAATGGGAAAGAATAATAAAGAAAAAATTTAAAGAACAAAAACTAGGGCTTCCCTGGTGGTGCAGTGGTTGAGAGTCCACCTGCCAATGCAGGGGACGCGGGTTCGTGCCCCGGTCCGGGAAGATCCCACATGCCGCAGAGCGGCTAGGCCCGTGAGCCATGGCCGCTGAGCCTGCGCGTCCGGAGCCTGTGCTCCGCAATGGGAGAGGTCACAACAGTGAGAGGCCCGCGTACTGCAAAAAACAAACAAACAAAAAACTAAAGAGCAGATATTAAGATATTTAATTTTTAAAGTTTTATCATTTAAGCTAGGAGAATATTGACACAGGGGAACACTTATAGGCCAGGAACAGAATAGAGTCCCGAAGCAGATAAAAGAATATAGGGACTTGACATATAATAGAGGTGGCATTGTAAATAATTCAATAAATGTAGCTAGGACAATTGGTTATGCAAAGTGAAAAAATGCAATTATATGCTTGCCATACACCATACACCAAAATAAATATCAAAGGATTAAAAGCTAAAATGTTAAAACTTTTGAAAGAGTATATAGAATTTTTATGACCTTGTTATAAGAAAAAATTCCCTAAACAAGACACAATTGCACAAATCATAAAGGAGGTAAATAAATTTGACATTGGCAAAAACTTCAACACAGCAAAGGCTAAGGGGTAGGAGAAGACATTTGCAACACATAACTGAAAAAGCACTGGTACCCAGAATAAACACAAAAAATCCTAAAATTATGAGATATAAAAATAATATTGATATTCAAGTTTTAAAATAGGTAAAGAATTAGAACAAATACTAGTCACAGAATAAGAAATCTAAATGGCCAAAAGTAAAACATGTGAAAAGATGATTGCACTGATCAACAATGAGAAAAAGACAATTTAAAAATAAGATACCATTTCTCACTCATCACATTAACAAAAATGTAACAATATACAACTACCAAGTTTTGGTATGTTAAGAAGCAATCATAAAAAAAAAAAGCAATCATAGGACTACAAAACTGGTACAAACACCTGGAGAAGCAATTTGTCAATATTTAATAAAATTGGTGTACATACCTTATGAATTCATTAGCTATTGCCATAATGAAGCTGCATAGCACACCACTCAACAGCCAGTGGTGTAAAGCAATAATTACTCTCATGCTCATAGCTCCACGGGAGAATGGATGACATACAGTACATTCCTATAATGGCCTACTACGCATCCGTTTAGATGAATGAACTAAAGCCATACGTATCAAAATAAATAAATGTCTAACACATAATGTGAAGGGAAATAAGGAAGTTACAAAAGAATGACATTGAGCATCGAGCCATTTATATTTAATGAAATTTTAAATTCCAACCGGATATGGCAAAAGCATTTTCACGGCCCTGTGCATTTATTACAGTGGCCTGTCAGGCAAGTAGATTAGCTGACCCAGAAATATCACTTCCAGAAAAGTTATTCTGAGAAAGCCCATGGATATTTTGATGGTTTCAAATTCCACATGTAGTCCCTCTCAACAGTGAATGTGCTGCATATTTTATGTCACTCATTTAGGCATCTGTACTAGAACCTGTAGGCAGCCAACAGTCTGTTTGCTTTTGTAAAGACCTAAGTAATAGTTTGAGGTCATGCTGGGAAAACTCAGAGCCAATAAATTGCAGCCCTGCTGTACTTATGTCATAGCCTCCAGATGATTGTACTAGCCCGAGTTGCCCATTTACGGTTCAACTGTACAGCCGACAGTTGAAAAAATACCACAGACCTAAAAATACTAACACTGTTACATGTTTTCTTGTGACACAGCCACCACACTTGGAAGAGTTAACCATATTGCAAAGAGGAGACAGTTTGGGTTAAGACAAGAACTGGGTGTGCCCAGTGGTGCCAGGCTGCTACCAGATGGGAAGCCATTCTTGGCTTCAGAAAAAACTCCTTCAGGAGTTAGCAAAGTTCCAGCCATAGACTGAGCTTCATGGGCAGAGCTCAAAGGCCCAGAAATGAAAGAGATGACAAGAAAAAAGCCAGGACACAGGAGAAGAAGAATTGAGTGCCATCCAATTTGTAAAGCAGGACCTGGGGCACAGAGATCAAGGCATTCAGGCATCAGTCAGTCATCCTAGAGTCCTTTTCTGAGACGCCACTGTGGGCCAGGCTGGGAACAAGGACCTGCTCTATTTTTCCATCTGGGCCAAAGAATTCCTATATTTTTATATGCAGGTAAAATTATTGAAAGTCCATAAGTTTCTGGTAAGAGAGATTATTACTGGTGAATAAAAAGTAAGAATTGGGGGCTTCCGTGGTGGCGCAGTGGTTGAGAGTCCGCCTGCTGATGCAGGGGACTACGGGTTCATGCCCCGGTCTGGGAAGATCCCACATGCTGCGGAGCGGCTGGGCCCGTGAGCCATGGCCGCGTAGCCTGTGCTCCGCAAAGGGAGAGGCCACGGCAGTGAGGGGCCCACGTACCACAAAAAAAAAAAAAAAAAGGTAAGAATTGGGAATCTGAGCAAAGAATCAAGTATTTTACTTTTGCAATTTTGGTACTGCTTGACCTTTTTACTGTGAGCTTCTATTACTTTAATATTAATTTATAAACATATCCTTTCTTAAAAATAAAGTAATAGAATGATTGTTCCACAATCAGCTTTACAGATGTGTAAGCTGAGGCCCAGAGATATTAATTGACGTATACAAATTGATGTGCCAAATTAGTCCTAGAGCCAATGGTAGAATTTAGGTCTTCCATGTTCTAATTCATGTCTTTTTCTCTTAAGCTGCCCCTTTTATTTTAGCTGATCAAGATATATACTGTAAACACCAACATACTCAATTACATGAGGCCAGGATTCCAAGAAACTTTCTTAAATTTGAGAGTTTGTGGAAAAAACTACTTGATCTATAAGTTTGATAAATTGCTTTTAAGGCATGTTTTCACAATGTTCTGTTTGAGAGCCAAAAATCTCCTTGGTTTTAATAATCACATTTATATCTGAATTCTATAAGTACTTCAAAGTAATGGGAACAGCATTGAGCCAATATTACTGAAGCATATTATTTAAGATTTGATAGGCAGCTTGGATTTTATAAGAAAAACATAAACAGCAACATCAAAGCCTAGTTCACTAAAAATTTTTCCAAGTTGCTTCAAAAATTCTCTCTAAAACATCAGATACAACCCTAACTTTCCAATTCTTAATATCCACCTGGGACTTCACATCCTTTTTTCCTGTCTCATCCTTCCTGGGCCACATCAACCTTGCACATTCTCCCACTGTGCTTTCCACTCCACTTCCTCTGCTGATTTCAGTCAGTAACTATTGCTCCAAGGAGCCCTGCCCAGAATAGGCTTTTGTAATGGCTATTGATTTGAGATCCTCGTTTCTGCTTTCGCTTTACATCTTCAGTCTTAATTCATTTACTCTTTTATCTAATCTTATTTCTTGATTCTTACGTTTAGTAGATGAGGTTGTAATCTTGATAGTCCATATTTAACATTCACAAAAATACCATTACATTTTTCATTTACTTAACATCAGTCAAAATTAAATGGAGATACTGGAAATGACTAGAATGTACCATGGCGATCAGGGGAACTCCCAGCAGAGAGCCAGAGATGGCATCAGGGGAGTGCGGCTGGAGCCAACAGGTGCCTGTCCCCTTTGTCCTCACACTTCCTGGAACTGGCTTGCCCTGGGCTACTAGACAAGTAGCTCTGACTTCCAAATGCTACCCTAGTTCCTCAACCTGCCAGATGATTTCATAGTATCCCCTCCAAACACAGGTCATGTTCCTCCAAAATGTAGAATTGATCTCCATGTCCTTTTGTTGTTGTTGTTCAAACTTAGTGTTTAGGACTTCAGCAACACAAAAAGAAAATGTATTGAATAGTCCCTGTATGTTAGCATTTGAGCCACTGATCAATTAAATCAAAGCAGCAGGGGAAAAAATATCTTGGCAAAGTCCAAGGCAGAATTCTTACTGCCTTGGGACATCGGGGCCTTAGAGGATAGTAACATAATAAATATATGATCACTTTAATGAATACGGAATTGAATTTAATTTCTATACAGTTAAGTGAATGTATCAATTAGGTTTCCTTGGCTGCAGGTGAAGGAAAGTAACTCTTGCTAACTTCAAGGGGAGAAAACAAGAAATATAATGAAAGTCTCTAGGGATAGTTCAAAGAATTGAAGGAAAAGCTGTGGAACAAGGCCTCAGGAAGGACAGGAACCTGGAAAGCTCCAGGGATCTAGTAGAAGTAATTAATAGGCTGTTCCTTGAGAGTATCAGTACCAGGAATACATCAGTCTCAACTGGTTTTTGTCCAGAAGGAGAGTATCTGATGCCTAGGGGAAGCCTAAGGTACCAGCAAAGGGTGTGAGGTAATTCCCTAAAGGAAATTTAAGGACTGTTATGAAAGGAACAGCCCATGAATGCTGAATGAAGTCAAGTAATGTTCACCAGCGCACTGACGTATATACACTACCAAATGTAAAATAGATAGCTAGTGGGAAGCAGCCACACAGCACAGGGAGATCAGCTCCGTGCTTTGTGACCACCTAGAGGGGTGGGATAGGGAGGGTGGGAGGGAAGTGCAAGAGGGAGGGGATATGGGGATATATGTATACACATAGCTGATTCACTTTGTTATGTAGCAGAAACTAACACAACATTGTAGAGCAATTATACTCCAATAAAGATGTTTAAAAAAAGAAATGTTCACCATAATGATAAAATTACAAAGTCCCGGGTTCCATTTCCCTGGGAAGAACAAGGCACCAATAAGGGGAATTAAGTGTTAGAAAGAGATCGAGAGTCAAAACAGAGCTTGCATTCTATTTAACAGACTCATCTACTTTATTCTTCCTAATATAAAGGATAGGAAGTAAAATAGGTAAGAGAGTTTCCACTTTCTAAATTAGCATAAGCCATCTCTAGAGAGTAAAGGGCTAAAAGTTGTTTCTGCAATTGTTCGTCCTTGAAAATAAAATACTATTTTTTTTAAATGTTTGTCCTGTGGACACAGATGGTCATTTAACTTTCACATTTGAAATGGTTAGTATTATGATCATATCTATATCATGAGACTTTCTAAATATTTATTTTTCATAGCATAAGCGAAGTGAGTTACATTTTATAAAAGCGAAGTAGTTATTTCATTTCATTAAAATGACAGGAGAGAATTAATTACAGGGATTAGCACAATCAGAATCAATTAATAATTGTTCAATATTCTTCTGGATTCAAATCGGTATTTCCATATAATAAGAGTAGAATGCAAGTACAATCATGTATTAAATGCCATGTCAATTAATCATGTTAAAGGTGTTGATTTAAATGGCAAAAGAATTAAGATGACCTTTCATTTATCAAGAACGGTTGGCATTTTGAAAAGAAAGGATTTAGAAAATACTTTCCTTGCATACTTCAAGACTGTCAGTAATTACTTGAACATATTTTTTTTTAACGATAGTCTTCTCCTCAAAAGCAATGTTATAAAAAGAGCTAAACATTTTTGTGGAGGAAAACTTAAGCATTCCTCCAAGTGAGATAATCATATTAACAGTCAAAAGTTCTTCTGAGTATGTACTTATCTTTTTATATATGAAGTATGTGTCTCAACTATAGTATAATTTGAAATTCTGATACATATGAACAAACTCTCAAGCCAGAGGGGAGGGTCCACCAGAAGCCTATTTTTCAGGAGATTTTTTTTTTTTTTTTTTGCGGTACGCGGGCCCCTCACTGTTGTGGCCTCTCCCGTTGCAGAGCACAGGCTCCGGACGCGCAGGCTCAGCGGCCATGGCTCACGGGCCCAGCCGCTCCGCGACATGTGGGATCTTCCCGGACCAGGGCACGAACCTGTGTCCCCTGCATCGGCAGGCAGACTCCCAGCCACTGCGCCACCAGCGAAGCCTTTTCAGGAGATTTTTGAAAGCTAACTCATCCTTAAAGGAGAAAAGGGAAATAAAAATGAGCAGGACTGTGGTAGACATGACTCTAAAATTGCTCCTGAAGACATTCTGCCCTAATCCTATGACCTTTGAATATGACGAGCAAGCACATCTGTGATTTGTTATCTTACACAGCAAAGAAATTTCCAGAAGTATTTAAAGTTGCTAATCAGTTGACTTTGACTTAATCAAAACCAAGGTTGTCTTTATGTTCCTGATCTAATCACACAAATCCTTCATAGACAAAGAAGTTTCTCTGGTTGGTGGTAGAAGAGGAAGTCAGAGGATTCAGAGCACAGGAAGGATCTGAAGCACCACTGGTTGCTGTGAAGATGTAGGGGAACCCATGTTCACGGTCTGGAGAGAGACTCCTCACTGACAGCCACCGAGGAAATGTGGATCTCAGTACTATACTCACAAGGAACTAAATTCTGCCAATAACCTGAGTAATCTTGGAAAAAGATTCTTCCTAGGAAGCTTCCTCTGAGCTTCCTCAGATCTTCCAGATAAGCATCCAGTCTGGAAGACACTTTGTTTCAGCCTTGTGAGACTTAGGCAGAGGACCAAGTGAAGACTGCCTGGACTTCTGATCTACAGAACCGTGAGGCAATAAATGAATGGTGTTTTAATTTACAAATTTATGATAATTTGTTATGTAATAATAGAAATTTAAATGTGGACCTAAGTTGAATTTGTTCTTTGTCAAGGATTATAGGCCATCTGCCTCTTGGACTCATGTTTGAGTCCTGAGGAGAATATTTTGGGTAAGGTAACTGCGGACTCTATTACATGGCCCTAAATAGGTATATTTAGACAAGAAGCTGAATTGCATACAATCTGCTGTAAAATAATCCAGAAAAAAAAGTTGGGGTGGGGTGTGAAACAAGATTACCACAATTGTGAATCATTATTGAATATATGTTTAAATTTTCTATAACGTATGATATATTTCCTTATGAGAGCATATTATATATTTCTATATGATAGCATATGTTTCCATAAGATGACAGATATGTTTAAATACATATTGTATGGTAAACTTATAGTATGCCTTTAAAATTTCCAAAGGAAAAACAGTGAGAAACACTGAAGGACCAGAAATAATACATTTCTGAAAGACAGAAGGTAGATATGACTGAACTGAAAGACAAAAGCACAACCCAGAACAGGCCAGAGAGCCCTGTTGCAAATAAAGTAGGAAAGCTTAAGAGTTGGGCCAAACTTCTCCATTGTGAGCCAGCTCTGGGACAATCATCAGAGCAGTTGATTGGGAGACTGCTCAGGTGGCAGCCAGCCAATTTGCTACTGACCACCCAAACCCTCATCCCTCCTCCTTGTGACAATCACAGGACAGTGGGCTACTGAACCCAGACAGTAACAGTGCCTGAAAGTGCTCAGGATGAAATGGCAGAAACCCAGCTGGCTACCAAGACCCAGAAGGAAGAGGAAAATCTTTCTAGCCCCTGGCATATCCTGCCTGCCTCTATCCCATAATTACTCAAGATGGGCTAAAGTAAGCAATGCTACATGTACATTCACCAGGGTAAAAAGAAATATCAAATACAAGGATAAGCAATTTTTTAAAAGAAAACCAGCACTGTTAAAGTGAGCCATCAAAAAAAAAAGTAGAGTAAATAGCATCTGATGCAGTAAGGTTCATAGAACAAAAGAAAAAAAACTTCAAACGAAGTATAACATTCTAAGGTGGATACAAGATAATACCACTCCCATGAAGAAACAACAGAGTCATTTTAAAGTATAATTATTCCAAAATAACAATAAAAGCATACATATTTTAATAATATTTCTATTTTAGGAATAATTAAATACACATAATATGAAAAGCAAATAAGAAATTATGCTAATGTCAGTAATAAGATTTTAGTGGAATAGAAAAATCAAAGAAATTAAGTGAAAACTCTGTAATATTCTTTTTAAAAATTCCAGTAAAAATCTCTTTTAATTGGAAATATCAGTAGACACATATTTCTTAGCTCTGTCTGCTTAAAGGGCATGGGAACATTGACAACCCAGTAGCAATGAGTACCCCTAATACCGGATTATGGTCTCCAAATATCTTTTCTCACCAAGAAGAACCAAGGTTCCTCGAAGAATGCCCAGTACGAGCCTTGCAGAGAATGCACTAGATAAGTCTGGAACATCTTGCTGTGCTAGAAAGCAAGGAAGCTATGAAGGAGTACTAGAATCATTTCAAAAAATACAAAGCCTATTTTGACTCCCATTGCCTAAAGAATAGAAATTTGAACATCAAAAAGGAATCATGACTCTAATGGATAGAAACACAACAAATATATAAAAATCCATGGGTTCATAATAAAACTCCAAAATTTATATGGCTAACAAACTTTAGAGGTTTTTTTTTATTCCAAAAACTGTGAAATAAAGTGAAATTATCGGTAGTTATATTTTCTGTATAAACTATTTCAGGGTGGGTAGCTAAGAAGTTGATAAGGGAATATTCTCCTTTGTAGAATAATTATTTCTGTTATTGGCAAAATCAGCATTTTTCTGCTGCTAATAATGGTTAATACAAGATTATTAATGACTGTTAAAGATAAAAGGTCAATAAGGATCTTTATAATGGCTGGGTCAGGCAGACAATACCTGAATCCAGTGAGTGATTTTAAAAACATTAAGAAAGGGGCTTCCCTGGTGGCGCAGTGGTTGAGAATCTGCCTGCTAATGCAGGGGATATGGGTTTGAGCCCTGGTCTGGGAAGATCCCACATGCCACAGAGCAACTAGGCCCGTGAGCCACAACTACTGAGCCTGCGCGTCTGGAGCCTGTGCTTTGCAACAAGAGAGGCCGCGATAGTGAGAGGCCTGCACACTGCGGTGAAGAGTGGCCCCCGCTTGCCACAACTGGAGAAAGCCCTCACACAGAAAGGAAGACCCAACACAGCCAAAAATAAATAAATTAATTAATTAATTAAAATGTTAAAAAAAAAACACAAAGAAAGAACTATCTTTGTATTACATACCTAGTAACACCTATGGACTAACCTTGTCAAAACCTGTGGATTAACCTTGTCAAAAGTTGAATCTGAATCTCATCAAGCAGTTAAATCAAAATGTTAGTTTACAGGGAATTCAGGTGACAGGAAAACATGTTAAATGATACCACAAAGATACAATCAACAAAATCCAAAATATGAGAAGTTATACAGAACAAATAACTTTATTCCTTCAATTAACAAATAACAATTTTTAAATGATTGGGAACTATTACAAAGAGACTTAAGAGACAAATTAACCAAATGCAAAGTGTGGACTTATTCTTATTTGAACAATCCAACTGATATAGATACTCAGAGAAAATTGTTTATGAACCAGGTACATATTAAATGATATCAAGGAATTATTGTTAATTCTATTAAGAATGATAATGGTACTTAGTTAAATTGAAATGTCCTTCCCTATCAGAAATATTTAAGTACCTATCAATGAAGTGATATATCTTGTATTTGCTTTAAAAATACTTCAGCAAAAATTATATATTTATGTAATGTTATATAATATTTGACCTATATCTACACATGCATATATATGGTACATATGTAGGAATGGCTCAAAGTGGGAAATATTGATAATTCTTGAGATTGATGACGAATATGTGGGGTCTTATTATACTTATGCAAAAAACACACACACGTATACACACACAGCTTTAATATTTCACTCAAAATGCAGCATGAAAAGGCCAAGGAAGTAGATTGAAAGGTTTCAGAAATCTCACTGGAAATGCAAATGGAGGGACCAAAGAAAATGGAAAGGGGAAATATTTGCAATGGTTGTTTTAATTTCAGAATTTTTAAAAGGCAAAAAATTTTAAAGTGCTGAGTAGAATAAATGAAAAAGATCCATTTCCTAGACACATCCTGGTGAAATTTTAGGACATCAAAAAAATCTGAAAATCCTTCAGAGAGGAAAAAAGACATTACCTATTAAGGAGCAAGAATTGACATATAACTTCTCTGGTAAAAATGAATACACAGCAGCAGAAAAATATCTCCAGTGGTTTAAGAGAGAAACAGTTTTTTCAGCTTTACTGAGATATAATTGACAAATAAAATTATAAGTTATTTAAACTGTACAACATTGATGATTTGTTATCCTGTACATTGTAGACGTATCCCCTCCATCTAGTTAACACATCTGTCATCTCACATATTTATCCCTTGTGTCTGTGAGAACATTTAAAGTCTACTCTCTTAGCAAGTTTCAATTATACAATACAGTGTTATCAACTATAGTCACCATGTCATACATTTAGATCCTCAACCTTATTCATCTTATAACTGAAAGTTTGTGCCCTTTTACCAGACTCTCCCTAGGGAGAGAAGTAATTTTGAAGCTAGAATTTCATATCATTTACATGAAAAGGCAAAGACATTCTCAGTTAATATAATACTCATAAACCCTCCTTGAAAGATTAATTAGGGAATTTAAGAAAAAATCAGTTATAAAAGAAAAACGTGTAATGGTAATTATAAAGTATTGTTTGTAAGGAGTAATAAAAAAATAAGTAACTAAAATCCCAGATGATCGCAACATGGGCAGAAAGGGAAAGCAGGAAAAAAAGGAATTAGGTGTTATGGATAGGATTAGCCCAGCGTTATTTATAAAAGTATATTTAAATATGTTTAAAATTTTTTGATTTAAAATATAAATGCTAAAATGAAAAAGACATACAATATCAAGTGTTGGCAAAGATATGGAGCAAATAGAACTCTCATACACTGTGGTGAGAGTTCAAATTTGTTACAGTCACTTTAGGAAACTGGTCTTGTCTACAAAAGCTGAATGTACACAAGCTGTATGACCCAATAATTTCATTTATAGAAATATAGTGACAGAAATGAATAGTAATGTACATCAAGAGATTTGTACTACACTCTGTATGGCAGTCTCTAGGTCCATCCATTTCTCTACAAATGACCCAATTTCACTCCTTTCTATGGCTGAGTAAAATATTCCATTGTATATATGTACCACATCTTCTCGTTTGTTTTGTTTTGTTTTGCGGTACGCGGGCCTCTCACTGTTGTGGCCTCTCCCGTTGCGGAGCACAGACTCTGGACGTGCAGGCTCAGCGGGCATGGCTCATGGGCCCAGCCGCTCCGCAGCACGTGGGATCTTCCCTGACCAGGGCATGAACCCATGTCCCCTGCATCGGCAGGTGGACTCTCAACTCCTGCGCCACCAGGGAAGCCCCCACATCTTCTTTATCCATTCGTTTCTTGATGGGCATTTAGGTTTCTTCCATGACCTGGCTTTGTAAATAGTGCTGCAATGAACATTGGGGTGCATGTGTCTTTTTTTTTTTAATCAACTTTTGTTTTCTGGGGTTTTTTTTGAATTTTATTCTTTTATACAGCAGGATCTTATTAGTTATCCATTTTATACATATTAGTGTATACATGTCAATCCCAGTCTCCCAGTTCATCACACCACCACCACCCCCCTGCCGCTTTACCCCCTTGGTGTCCATACGTTTGTCCTCTGAATCTGTGTCTCAGTTTCTGCCCTGCAAACCAGTTCATCTGTACCATTTTTCTAGGTTCCACATATATACGTTAATATACAATATTGGTTTTTCTCTTTCTGACTTACTTCACTCTGTATAACAGTCTCTAGATTCATCCACGTCTCTGCAAATGACCCAATTTTGTTCCTTTTTATGGCTGAGTAATATTCCATTGTATATATGTACCACATCTTCTTTATCCATTCGTCTGTCGATGGGCATTTAGGTTGCTTCCATGACCTGGCTATTGTAAATAGTGCTGCAATGAACATTGGGGTGCTTGTGTCTTTTTGAATTATGGTTTTCTCAGGGTATATGCCCAGTAGTGGGATTGCTGGGTCATATGCTAATTCTATTTTTAGTTTTTTAAGGAACCTCCATACTGTTCTACATAGTGGCTGTATCAATTTACATTCCCACCAACAGTGCAAGAGGGTTCCCTTTTCTCCACACCCTCTCCAGCATGTGACAAGTGTATGGACACCAAGGGTAGAAAGTGGGGGTGGGAGATGGTGGTGGTGGTGTGATGAATTGGGAGATTGGGAATGACATATGTATACTAATACGTATAAAATAGATAAGTAATAAGAACCTGCTGTATAAAAAAATAAAATAAAATAAAATTCAAACAAAATAAAACATGAAATAAAAAAGACTTGTACTAGACTATTCATGACTGTATTATATGTATTGATAATTGCCAAACACTGGAAACCACCCAAATGGCCGTTAACAGTAGAACAGATAATTTTTGGCATAGTGAGATAATGAGGTATTGTACAACAATGAGAATGAACTAAAACTACATGCAACAACATAGATGAATCTCACAAATATAATGTTATCAAAAAAAAAAGATACTGCATGACTCCATGTATATAAAGTTCAAAAGTAGGCGAAACTAATCTATATGGTAAATGTCAGGATAGTGGTTATTCCTGGGAAGTGGATTAGAATTGAAGGGAGCTCAGGGAACCTCTGGATGCTATTAAAGATCTCTGGTCTTGATCTGGGTGTGAAAAATCATCAAGCTGAAGAACTCTGAAAACTCAAAAAGAAGAAAACAAACAACATGATTAAAAAATGAGCCAAAGACCTTAACAGACACATCACCAAAGAAGATATACAGATGGCAAATAAGTACATGGCCATGATATGTCATCAGGGAAATGCAAATTAAAACAATAGTGAGATACCACTACACACCTATTGGAATGGCCAAACCCAAAACACTGCACCACAACCACTTTGGAAGACAGTTTGGAGGTTTCTAACAAAACTAAGCACATTCTTCCCATATGATTCAGTAGTTGCGCTTCTTCCTGTTTACCCAAAGGAGTTGGAAATTTGCGTCCACACAGAAACCTGCACATGGATATTTATAGCAACTTTATTTGTATTTGCCAAAACTTGGAAGCAAACAAGCTGTACTTCAGTAGGTGAATGGATAAATAAACTGTGCTACATCCAGATAATGTAATATTCAGCGCTAAAAGGAAATGAGCTATCAAGCCAAGAAAAGAAATGGAGGAATCTTAAATGCATATTACTAAGTGAAAGAAGCCAATCTGAAAAGGCTACATACTGTATGATTCCAACCATATGACATTCTGGAAAAGACAGAACTATGGGGACAATAAAAAGATCTGTGGTTGCTAGGAAAAAGGGGGATGATGGGGGAGTGAACAGGCAGAGCACAGAAGAGTTTAGGGAAGTGAAAATACTTCGTATGATATTATAATGACAGATATATGTCATTATACTTTTGTCCAAACTCGTAGAATGTACAATACCAAGAGTGATGCCTGAAGTCAACTATGGACTTTGGGTGATTATGATATGTCAGTGTAGGTTCATCCTTGGTTATAAATGTACCATTCTGGTGAGTACCTGTGTGAGGGCAGGGGGCATAGCGGAAATCTCTGTACCTTCTCAATTTTGTTGTAAAACCTAAAACTAATTTTAAAGATACACTCTTTTTAAAAAATCATCAAGTTGTATGTTTGTGATTTCTTGCCTTGAAATCAATAAAATATTCAAAACTTTAGAGAACCCTTGAAAAATAGAATTTATTTAAAATGTAGAACTTCCAAACTATGAATGGAAGTAAAAATAGAATGATTGACCAACCCAAAAATAAATAGAAAAGGAAACACCAAGGAATATGAAGCATGATAGAGTACAAAACATGATGTGGCAAAAATAAGTCCAAACTTATCAGTAATTCTTTTTAAAGTGTGAATGGCTTATATTTACTTCTTAAAAACAGAAACTCTCAGATATAATTCAGTTCTAAATCTAGTTTGTAGGATTTATAAAAGACCCATTTAAGCAAAATGACACAAAAGATTTGAGTTGATGAAAAAATCTGTAACAGGTAAATATTAACAAAAAACCTGATGTATTAATATTTAATAGTAAAAAAGTAGACTTTAAGACATTTAAAAAGGACAAAGCTATTTCAAATTTATCAAAGAAATAATTTACCAAGAAGGAAAAACAGCCAAGTATGTCTTCAAAGTATAGAAATCAATAGACATTGGCAAAACCATATTATGTGAAGAAACTTTAATATGGGCTCTCTCACACAGAAAATATATATACAGTCTGCTCAAAAACAAATGGAACATTTACAAAATGTAATTACATACTACATAATTTTATTTCAAATCCTATAAAAGTGAAATTTTAAAACCCTTTACTAAAGATAAGAAGCCAAATTACCATATGATTATATCAATCATGAGTGAAAAATATATTACCACAATAATTACATGTTTTTTCTGTCATAACTGCAATCTGGTTTGTTAAAGAGTAGAATTACACAAGACCGTGATAAAGCTCTAGTTATTGCTCAGGGCTATCAGTGTGAAAAAAAATAATGTGAATGAATAGAAATATGACCTAAGTCTCAGAATTTTTCTTAATAAGCAGCCTTGAGAGAATCTTGGATTGCACTGGTCTGCATATCAATCTTACAAGTCTCTAAATTCAACAACTTCTAACATGTGAACTCTGGAGCAGAAGAGAGGAATTTCAGTATTACATTTTGAAGGCTATTTAGGCACAATAGATGCTAATTCACACATTACCCAGTTTTGCTGCCCAGGAAGCAAATGTGTGCAACTCATAAGACCACCACCAATATTGACTCTTTCCTTTCCCTGTGCATGTATTCCATTAGTTACAATAAAGGCCCTTGTAACTGGGAACAATATAAGCAACAGTATTTGGGACAGTATGCCTTGAGGCTAATTCTCTATTGGCAGAATAGCTCTATAATTCTCTTGCTTTGCCAAGAAACATTGCCTCACATTAAATGGGAATTGAGTCTAAGTTTGGGCTCCTTTTTGAGGACAGAAGAATCTTATAAGAAATTTCCCCTGAAAAAGACAGTAGCTTAGTTGTAAATGGAGCCCTTGTTTCTTAAGATGATAAACCAGTTACTTATTTTCACTGAACATGTTTTTCAAGTGGAGAGAGAATCTAGAACTGTATGTTCTAAAACCAATTTATAAATTTTCTGTAAGACATCTTTTGTCCAGCCTTCATCTTTTTCTCCCAAGAATATAGTATATTTGATTCACAACTTTACAAAGGAATAGCCAACTGGATACGAATCATTGAATTTTTTTACCCCAAACCATACAAACTTCACTGTGTGTGTGTGTGTGTGTGTGTGTGTGTGTGTGTGTGTGTGTGTGTGTGTGTGTGTGTGTGTGTGTGTGTGTGTGTGTGTGTGTATGCATAGTTATGCTGGTTAATGTTTAAGAACTGGCCCCTCTGGAAAAGAAAAGAAAAAATGCTGATTTGTAATGTTTGCTGGTTTTCATACTCCCTTCATTACAGATTTCAAGCTACCAATGTTAGTCCTGAAAATTTAACAATCTGCTCTCACAAGCTAGTGCAAGCAAGTTCCAGCACACCAGTTGTGAGGGGGGCGGAGTGGGGGAATACCCTTGCACCATCAAAATTGAATTGATAGTTGTATCTGTATCTCGCTAGTCTGTAGTTTAGGGTATCTGATTTATGGTAAATGTAACTTTTGATAATCTACTCATTATATTTTTACTTAGGCAAAAATTCTGCAGCATAAGTATCATCTCTTTATACCATCAGATCTCAGTGGGAGTTGGTTAAATATAATAGCACAAGAGAAAAATCAACACTATAGTTGTAACTCTACAGAATACGAGCAGGTTTTAAAGAAATATTTTAAGGGCTCCCTAAAGCAGAGCCTAAAGGCAATAAGCAGATCTTTGAGTTAGTTTTTTTTTTTTTTTAATGTGAGGTAAATAATAATCATTACCTTCGTGCTCTGTTCTGCCCTGAAAAGAGCTTCAAGCTGTATTTCGGAAATGTAACATTTAAGTCATACTGAGAGCTTTTCCTTTTAAAGCAGACAACAGCTTTTATAGATGTGAGGGGATGTCATTCACCTCCACTCCGGGTCTGTGTGACTCCGAAAAGCTTTGTATGATTTTCAAATAAGAGGAATGATCTTACCTATATCTTCTCCCAACCTAGAAATGGGCTCCTTTTAATTGGGAAACTAGAGGGCATGAAGCCTGGTTTTTCCCTAAGTTATTGTACCATCTAATTGCTATTCAAATTTTTGAAACAAGACATCATTTTCTAAACATTGGTAAATTTGTTCTATTCAATTTTATGCATTATACCAAACAACACACATAATTTTTTTTTATTTTTCTATTATTTACTGTATCTCAAAATGCTAAATGTTCACATTTGTTGTTGTTTTTTTTTAACATCTTTATTGGGGTATAATTGCTTTACAATGGTGTGTTAGTTTCTGCTTTATAACAAAGTGAATCAGTTATACATATACATATGTTCCCATATGTCTTCCCTCTTGCGTCTCCCTCCCTCCCACCCTCCCTATTCCACCCCTCCAGGCTGTCACAAAGCACCGAGCCAATATCCCTGTGTCATGCGGCTGCTTCCCACTAGCTATCTACCTTACTACGTTTGTTAGAACACACATAATTATTAAGAAATATTAGAAAATTTTCAATTCACAGCATTAGTTCTCCAAGAAATTGCAGTTCTTAAATAAAGAATTTTAGGAATGAAAGGAATTTAGATGATACGTTAAACATCAATCAACACTGCCAGTTCACCTGGTACAGCCAAGAAATTTGGTAACTAGGATGGTATTCCACCTATGAAAAGAACAAAGCAAGCTGGAGGTAATAACCACAGTAATAACTAACACTTATTGAAGCACTTACACATATTTATCCACTTAAGGGTTTTTAGACTGTATTTTATAGTTAGTTAAGATTACATTTCACTAGTAAGAATACTCCACAGTATTGGTAATATTAATTATCTAAGTGAAATGAAATAGCTTACAGGTAATAGGTGTCAATCTTTTGCTATCTGTTGGCTCTTTTTAAAAACTGGTTTATCATCATGTTCTAACATCTTTCATGTCAATCTATAAAAGGAGTTATTATCCTGAAAGTGAAGAAGTCACTTTCAAATACAACCATAATTTTGAGCACTTAATACTTGAGAATCTGTTTTTGCGCTTTCAATTAATTCATCAAATGTTTCTGAAGCCCCTGCCTTATGCTAAGTCTGGGAGAAACCCTGGGCTATTGCATCAAAAATAATTGGGTTAGGTGACTTAAATGTTGTTTATACCCTTTTTCCTGATGTATGGCCTAAAGGAGAGTTCTAGATATTGCAGCAAACAATAATTCCAAAGCATAACTTAAATGTGTACTCTTAGTAGTAAAAGAAATGATGAACATCAATTACTCAGTTGAGTTTGATATATTAACTAGAAATATGTAAAAATTTATTATTAAGTTGCAAATGAACCAAAAGGAATTTGATCAAAGTGCCCTAGTTTGAAATATGTTTAACTGAGTACCAATAACATCATTAACATTACAAAAATATCATTGTTTCCAAATAAATCATCATCATTGAATTTTTCCTTATTTCTGAGCTTAATCATTCTTATTATGTTTTATTTCTACCATAGCCAAAATGCTGTTCATAAATAAATAACAATAGAAGAAATATTTAAGAATATAGGTAGCAAGATGGTTGACATCAGCTGTTTTCTGACTAGAGCTGAGGCTACCATAGATTTTCCATGGAGTATTGGGACAAAGATAGTTTTATGGAAATAAATCCATGTAAAATGTTTCTCTTTCATGATTGTCCTTCTGCTTCACAAGAGAAAGGACATTGCTTTAGGGATATAAAAGCCTCTGGAGCACCAAAGACACTAATTTGACATGTTGGCGTAGGTGCTGACCAAGTTAACAGCTGGGTAAGAAATCATTTTTTTCAATCAGGGAATATTCAATTCCTTGCCCTAAAATATTTTAAAAGGAACTAAATCAAATGTCACATGATAGATCATTAAAAAATTTTTTTGTTTGCCGTACGCGGGCCTCTCACTGTTGTGGCCTCTCCCGTTGCGGAGCACAGGCTCCGAACGCGCAGGCTCAGCGGCCATGGCTCACGGGCCCAGCCGCTCCGCGGCACGTGGGATCTTCCCGGACCGGGGCACGAACCCGCGTCCCCTGCATCGGCAGGCGGACTCTCAACCACTGCGCCACCAGGGAAGCCCAAAAATATTTTTAAGATTGTATTAGACAGGGTCCTCCAGAGAAACAGAACCAATAGGAGATGTATATTTTAATATAGAAAGCTTAGGCAGATCCCAGAAAAATAGTCTTTCCACATATTTTCATAATCTGGCTACACTGTCACCTTAAGCTTAGGAGGTCAAAAATCATTATGGAGATGGATATATCCTTTTCTTAAGGAAAGAATTCCAGAGTATCTTGACTAGATTTGTTCTTCTTAGGCAACATGATTCCTAACTTTAGCAGTCTTGAGTCTAAAATCTGCAGGGCATACCAGCTGGTTGAAAATTCAGGCAGAATTTCTACGTTGCAGTCTTGAAGCAGAATTGCTTCTTCAGAAAACCTCAGTCTTTTGCTCTTAAAGCCTACAACTGATTGCATGGGCCCATCATGTTTAAGGTCAACTGATTATACATGTTAATCATCTTCACAAGTGACTTCACAGCAACATCTAGACTAGTATTTGATCAAATGACTGGGCACCATAACCTAGACAAGTTGACACATGAAATTAACCGTCACAAAGATCGTATATGATTATTTGCATAGGACTCGAGTTCAAAAAACTGAATGACATTGCTATAACAAAACTTCCATTCCTATTTACTTATATTTAAATAGACATAATCTTTCCACCTGAAAATGTGAAAATTAGAGCAGAATTGATACTCAACCCTGTCTCATTCTAACAATAAGTAGCATTCATCCATGTCCACGTAGGGTTATTTGTAGAAAATTTCCATCCATCTCCCTAAAAAATGCATTTCCTTAACAATTGTATGTAGTACTTTATAATATATATTTGTGCTATTTAGTTCAATTGTGTACTAATAATTGTAATAAAAAAAACTCACTTCAAAGAATCTTTAATAGTTAGACCCTTATAGACACAAATCTTTAAAAAATTATTTCCAAATGGGTACACATAATTTTATTACAGAGTAATCTGATAATTAATAAAAGATTTTTAAGCATAAAAATATGTTAGGATAAAATTCTGTGGGAGGAGGAGAATGGAAACACAAGTACAAAGCAAACTAAAAGTGGAATTCTAGTTTGAAAGGTTGATTCACTGATTTTTTTTTAATGGATTATGGTTAGCAACACACTGCTGTGGTTTTTAGGTTATGCTGAGTGTTTTTAAAGAGTTTTATTTTAAAAGATCAGTATTTGCATCATACTGGAAATGATACCTTTGTTTATAATTATGATGAGAAATTTTAAATGTACATTTAGATGGGCAAGAAGGTATATATTTTTTTCAAAATTCTTTTAGCAGATATTTAAGGAAAAAATGTTAGAAGGCTAGTCTCATGTGTCTTGAGAACACAAAAGACATTTCTGCTTAAAAATAACTCTGTCCTAAACCAAGGAAACTCTTCAAGTTCTCAACTCTACAGAATATATTGCTGAAATAGGACTGAACCTTAGAGATAATCTAATTCTGTTCCATTATTACAAATGTGGAAATTGGACCCAAAAAGGGTAAAAAGAGTGTCTCTCCACCTACTCCAGTATCTTTGACTACATCATGATGTAGAGATGTCTTGACGAGGAGATTTGGCACGTCATCTTGCTATCCAGACAAGAATTTAAGAGGCAAATATGCAGCCTCATAATGTTAAGTATATGAAAAATATAGACATTATAATGATATCTCATTAAGAAATATTATTTTTTTAGCACTTTCAGGATTACCATTTTTTTCTAAGGATAAATTTAGACTTTGTCCCAGGACTTTCAGAATTTAACAGATCTTAACATGAACCTATTTAACAGTCTGATTCTGACATATAAACTCCTAAAGTGTATAAAATAGCTACTAATAATCATCCTCCTTAGATCGCAAATGCCTGAGAGCCATTGTGTTAGTGTGAAAGGTGAACCTAAATGCTTTTTCTGAGGTAAAGTGTTTAATATAATAATTAATAGGATTTTATTAAATGAAAAATAGAGAAAATAGGCAAAATAATATCATATTCATTTGTGGCAATTTACTACTGTAGGTGGTATTTTCTTTTCCTTTTTTTTTCCCCCAAATTTTCTACAATGTGATTGTATTACTTTTACAGTGGAAGACAGTTTTCAGGAATGTTCAGAGAATATACACTGCTCTAGGTCCACATTTTTGGATTTTAGACAAAAGGTCAACATTGGTGGAGGGAGAGGAAAAATTTTAGGGCTTTAAATAGAGGTGTACTAAGAGATATAAGGTATAAAATGAGTATTAAATGCATTTATGTCTTCACATGTTTTATGTAATACAATTATTTTGTGTAATCGATTGAAGAAGAAATGAAGTCTAACCCTTTTGGGTTGTAACCCATGAACTTTAGCCCCAGAGTAGTATCTGTGAAAGATGCACAGTCCAAACTTGCAAATTCCATTCTTTAGTTAAACCTCTGTAAAGACAGTAAAGGGGATCCATTTCTGAGCATTCAGCCAAACATCACAGCTGACGTCTCACTTCCCCCCATCCTCTCCAGTCCTGTCAAATTCCATACCCACTAGAGCCTTTCACTTGCCAAAACCAAGGGAAGGGAAAAACAAAACAAAATGAAAAAAAAAAAAGAAAATTATTTTCTCTTTAAGTCCTGGCCCAGAACTGTTTTTTTCTCTGTCCCTACTGTTTTATGCAGAGATTCAAACACTTTTGTTGGGTCCTCCTGCCTCTCTCCCTTTTCAACTGTATTGATGAATATAGGTGGGGTGGGAGAGCATTAGTGGGTTAGGAGTTGATTCTTGAATGGTTTTGCTTCACTTGAAACTATCCAAGTTTACCTTTAGAAAAGAAAAAGAAAAGCTAAATGGTTACTCACAAAACCTTAGCAAATGCATTTTACTTATGATTTGTGCAATAAAAATCAGAATTCGGAGAGAATATTCACCTCCTAAAAAAAGTGGCACTAACAAAAAAAAGCTCATAGTCACTGAAGCTCTATGAAATGTGTACTTTGCAGGAAGTTAGTGTCGATGTGCATATGCAATGTGTTAGAATCACTAACTACAGGTATATAGATTCAACACATGCAGAAGCCTATGGAAACAATGATGTAGCAGTGCCTGGAAAGACCCAGCCATTTGATCTTCCTCATGTTTGCCTAGCAAATTTCTCTTTTGGCTTCTACGACTTGATACCTCCTGCTCGGTAATAAATCATTTTTATTTCATAAAATGGCCTCTTAGAGAATCTTTGGTCTACCCATGATGATCTACTTGATCACACCCATGTCTGGTGGCAACAGCACCCACGGTGTGGTTCAGCACCCACTGCCTCCTGCCCCAGGTTCTCAGCCTCCTGGATCACACCATTGCCTAGCCCTGAGGCACTGGTGCACAAGAGCAAATAGAAAATCATTCTTGCACTGATTTAAAAAAATGAAAATAATGAATAAATTTTAAAATACTTAAAAATTCCATTGTCTAGATCTTTATCTTCCAAATAAATGATCTCTGTAGATAAATTCCATAATTTACTTTTTTAAAGGAAAGAAGAGAAGATACAAAAGGGAAGGTAGTGCTGGAGAGCAATATACAGGCAGGACACTACATAGATTAGCCCCTTGACCAAAATATAGTCCTTCACACTGCCTGAACTGTGTGATTTAATTAGCCAGACTATGTAAAACACCACTACTGGAGACACTTTAGGGTTAACATATATCTTCCTTTGAAGTACAAACAATCTTGGAGTCTTACATTTAAATCAGATTATTTTCTAATCATAAAACTTATATGAATCATAAAGCATCCAGAACTGCCAAAGCAATCCTGGGGAAAAAGAAAAAGGAGGAAGCATAACCCTCCCAGACTTCAGAAAATACTACAAAGGTACAGCAATCAAAACAGTGTGGAAGTGGCACATAAACAGACATATGGATCAATGGAACAGAATAGAGGGCCCAGAAATAAACCCATACACCTACAGTCAATTAGTCTTCAACAAGGAGGCGAGAATATACAATGGAAAAGACAGTTTCTTCAGCAAGCAGTGTTGAGAAAGTTGGACAGCTGCATGTAAATCAATGAAGTTAGAACACACCCTCACACCATGCACAAAAATAAACTCAAAATGGCTTAAAGACTTAAATATAAGACATGACACCATAAAACTCCTAGAAGGGAACATAGGCAAAACATTCTCTGGCATAAATCGTACCAATGTTTTCTTAGGTCAGTCTACCAAAGCAATAGAAATAAAAGCAAAAATAAACAAATGGGATCTAACCAAACTTACAGGCTTTTGCACAGCAAAGGAAACCATAAACAAAATGAAAAGACAACCTATAGACTGGGAGAAAATATTTGCAAATGATGCAATTGACAAGGGCTTAATTTCCAAAATATACAAACAGCTCATACAGCTCAATAACAAAAAAACAAATGACCCAATCAAAAAATGGGCAGAAGACCTAAATAGACATTTCTCCAAAGAAGACATACAGGTGGCCAACAGGCACAAAGAAAAGATGTTGACATCACTAATTATTAGAGAAATGCAAATCAAAACTACAGTGAGGTACCACCTCACAACAGTCAGAATGGCCATCATTATAAAGTCTACAAATAACAAATGCTGGAGAGGGTGTGGAGAAAAAGGAACTCTCCTACACTGTTGGTGAGAATGGTACAGCCACTATGGAGAACAGTATGGAGGTTCCTCAAAAAACTAAAACTAGAGTTGCTATATCATTCAGCAATCCCACTCCTAGTCATATATCTGGACAAAACTCTAATTCAAAAAGATACATGCACCCCTATGTTCATACCAGCACTATGCACAAAAGCCAAGACATGGAAGCAGCCTAAATGTTCATTGATAGATGAATGGATGAAGAAGATGTGGTACATATATACAATGGTATATTACTTAGCCATAAAAAGAGTGAAGTAATGCCATCTGCAGCTACATGGATGGACCTAGAGATTATCATGCTAAGTGAAGTAAGTCAGAAAAGGAGAGACAAATAACATATATCACTTATATGTAGAATCTAAAATAAGACACAAATGAACTTATCTATAAAACAGAAACAGACTCACAGACATAGAGAACAGACTTGTGGTTACCAAGGGAGACGGGGGCAGGGATAGGTTGGATTGGGAGTTTGGGTTAAGCAGATGCAAACTATTATATGTAGAAAAGATAAACAGCAAGGTCCTACTGTATAGCACAGGGAACTATATTCAATATTCTGGATAAACCATAATGGAAAAGGAAGAAAACTCAGTTCAGGGGCTTCCCTGGTGGTGCAGTGGTTAAGAATCTGCCTGCCAATGCAGGGGACATGGGTTCGAGCCCTGGTCCGGAAAGATCCCACATGCCACGGAGCAACTAAGCCCGTGTGCCACAACTACTGAGTCTGAGCTCTAGAGCCTGCGAGCCACAACTACTGAGCCCGCATACCACAACTACTGAAGCCTGCATGCCTAGAGCCTGTGCTCCACAACAAGAGAAGCCACCACAGTGAGAAGCCCGCGCACTGCAATGAAGAGTAGCCCCCGCTCGCAGCAACTAGAGAAAGCCCGCGTGCAGCAACGAAGACCCAACGCAACCAAAAATAAATAAAATAAATTTTTTAAAAAACGATTTGAGCATTTCACTATACATAAATTATAAAAAAAAAAACTCAGTTCAAAATCAGATTCTTTTCATACTAAAACGTGATTAGAAAGAGTTTCAGAAAAGAGATGATTTTGAGTGGTATGAAGAATCCACTCAAGTAGAGAAGAAATAGGCGATATTGGAGCAAGGAGACCTTCTGTGAACAAGGCAAGACTATAGTGGTGAACCTAGGATGATAATGGAAAGAGGTCCTGAAGAGGCTGGAAAGAAGTATAAATAGGGAGGCAGGATACAAAAAACATTTCATGAGCTGGTCCTAGTTTTGCCTAGGACCAGTACTTTGCCCAGGAAAAGAGGGGAAAATGCCTTCCAGCACTGAATATCACCCTCAGATTCTCTCTGTGGACCAGCCCTCCATCCTGCCTAGCCTCTATCCAGTTTTTCACTTATGCAACACTTACTAATAGTTATGCTTATACTTTACAGGAAGTGTTAAGTGGATTTTTGGAGGTCTGATGATCAGCTAACCATCATCAAAACTCCACTTTGTAGGGAAATATGCAACAAGTACCCCCAAATACAAACTCAACTTTTTCTGAGAGATGCATATGAGGAAAAAAAAAACTTAGAATCTTTATATAGAACATACAGAAAGAGAAAAAAGTATTATAAGTAGCTAAATAGAATGCATAAAAATGATTGTCCTATTTATACAGTAATGCACATTAGTTAAATTGGATCATTTTCCCTTAATTTTTAGCTGATACTATTGCCAGGAAAGGGAGTTTTTCTTTGGGGTTTAGACCTAGGCAGAGGAAGAACAGTATTTTGCAGTATGGATTACTTTGGGGGGTCTTATAGACCAAGTTACAGAGATACATAACAAATCTTGGGATGATATAAAACTTAAAGGTCCAGTAGGAACTCAAACATGTTTTTGGACAAATAGGCTATACATGGTTAACTCGAGAGTTAAATGTTAAGTAGCGAGATGTTTTATTTAGTTAGTTTTATTTATTAGGGATTATTCTATAAAAGAATGGAAAAGGACATTTAAGGGAAGGGAGAATTGCTAGTTAGTGAGTTTGAGGAAGGGGTGCAACAGAGTGATGTGGAAAAGGGCAGGATTAGTGTGTCCTACCTGATACATTAACCCAGACAGGACAAAAGGAGCAGACAGGGTGAGAGGGTTTTTATAGGGTTATATTTCTTAAAGTAATTCAATACCAGTATTAAGGCCTTAAAGGATCTTGTTGTTGTTGTTTTTTTAACATCTTTATTGGAGTGTAATTGCTTTACAATGGTGTGTGAGTTTCTGCTTTATAACAAAGTGAATCAGCTATACATATACATATATCCCCATATCCCCTCCCTCTGCGTCTCCCTCCCACCCTCCATATCCCACCCCTCTAGGTGGTCACAAAGCACCGAGCTGATCTCCCTGTGCTATGCAGCTGCTTCCCACTAGCTATCTACCTTAGGTTTGGTAGTGTGTATATGTCCATGCCACTCTCACTTCGTCCCATCTTACCCTTTCCCCTCCCCGTGTCCTCAAGTCCATTCTTTATGAAGGATATTGTTGTTAAAGGGAATAAGAAACCGAGTCATAAAATGACTTCACAAAATACATTTCACACCCTGAACTAGGCCTTCTATTTTAGACAAGCTGTATATCCCTCAATTTGTCTCCATTTATAGATGGAAGAACACACAGAATTAGATTATTAACAAGACACCCAAGGCAGCGCCTCTCCATTATATAAAACCATAAAAATTATTTCTGGGGAAAGTAACTCCATCCTTGGACATCTTAGTTGTTGATTGTTGTGCCGGATTAGATTGCAAAAATTACGTAATCTCTCTGAGGGCTACAGTCCTTTCATCCTCTTAGCTGGCATAAAAACAGCTAATCACTGTCAAACAGCACGGAACAAATGTGCGGGTATGTTCTATCACTTCATTTATACCACAAATCCAATTCTTGGCTTTTAAAAAATGAACTTGATTTATCCTTCCTCCAAGTAGTGTTCTGTCATGATCCAAGACTGGGGGAAGTAGGTTCTGATTTCAAGAGTGTTTAATCCCTTGAAAGAAGAATTCTTTAACAGGATCAGAATTGTAGAGTTCAATGGGTCTTAGAGTTTTTCTAGTCTAAGTCCTTCATTTTACGGATGAAGCCACTAAACACCAGAAAATTATTTGTCCAAGATCACACACGTAGTTAATGGAAGAACAGAAACCAGGTCCTAGACTTTTGAGTCTCAGGTTTACATACCTGTATACTAAAATTAAAATAGTTAAACTCACTCAAAGGTGTTATGGTTCTTAAACTTGTCTATGCAATAGAATCAGCAGAGGAATTATTTTTTAATATGAAATTTCCAGATTTCACCCTAGACAATTCAGTCAAAATCTCTGGGTAGGGAGACCTGGCTTCTATATTTTTTTTTAGTTTCCCAGGCAAATACGATATGAAACCAGTTTGAAAACCACTAGTCTACAAAAAGAGCCTTTGGCTAGAATGACCATATAACTCCTCTTTTCCCAGCATGTTTTTGGTGTGCATCTATTGTCCCAGGTCTATTTATTAACAGAGGCCCCTTTCACTCTCAGAAGTGTCCCAGAATGTATGAAAAGCTACACCCCATCTTTAATCCATCTGATTTATAAGCACTGAAATAACATCGCCATTGGCAAAGGTAAAATTCACCTTAAAGTGTTAAGAAGCCAGAGCTAGGAATTATGATCCTCAAAGAGAAACCTGTTCAGCAACTCTGGAATTCTCCCCTTAGGAGAGAGATATTTTTATCTCCATAATGATTTTTGGCTTCCTGATCTTAAGGTGACAGTGTAGCCAGATTATGAAAGAATTTGGGAAGACTATTTTTCTGGGATCTACCTAAACTTAATATTATAAGAGTCTCCTATTTCCCTCGTCAAGAAATAGCAATTTATTAATGTTGAACACATGAAGAGTAAAGGAATCCTGACACAAAATCAAGGTATAAATGAAAATGTCAGGGCCTGTGACATATCCAAAAAACTCACTTATACAATTCAAGAGATTACTGAATTCTTGCATTTTAAAAAAATTTCCATTTATATTTGTTGTTTTTGATGTCGTTGCTTAATTTAGTCTGGACATTTTTATTTGTAAGTAACAGAAACCCAATTCAACTAACTTAAGGTTAAAAAAAAGAGGGAAAGAAAATATTGACTATGTAACTAGGAAGGGAAAGAGTAGCCCCAGCATCAAGCATAAACATATTCAGGACCAGGTCATCAAGATCCTTTCATTCAGGTATCTACTCTTCTTCCATCTGAGAGTGGGCCTCATTTTCTCCTTTTGTTGGTAGACTCCATCCACATAAGGAGGGTAGTTGCCAGTGGCCTAAGATTTATGTCCTTCCAGAGCAAGGGGAATCACAAAGGCAATAAGCAATTTTCTACCCTTGTCCCAACAGAAAATATCCCAAGGAATTTGATTGGTTGAATGATGTCATTAAGTTAACTCTGAACAAATGTATGTGGCCAAGGGAATGGGTTCACCTATTGGACAAGGCCGAGTCTCATTCCTATTCACGAATACTGGGGTAAATAAAGAAAGAGCCCATTGTATGAAGTTGGGAGGAGCACATAGGAAAGCGTACTGTATGGCTAAAAACAATATCCATCACATATCTCTGCCACTATCCTCATAGACCCTCAAAAAATAGATGCTTCAATCGATTAATAGAGGAACTCTCACAACAGCTTTGGGGGTAGGGGAAGATTGCTTGTTTTAAAATTGAAAGTAAGAAGGTAGGCAAGATGGAAAGTGTAAACCTTCTTCTCCTAAATGCGTTATTCTAAATTCAAGATGTTGTAAGAATGGCCTTTCTTTACATAAGCCCCTGTACCTCTATTGGAAAGTTGCTATTAGAAATGCAGTTACAAACCAATGAAAGAAAGTGACTGAAATCTCTCTTTTATTCTAGTAGAACACTTAGTGCAGATGGAGGAGCATAAAATTACACAGGAATTCTAGAAAAGAATGAAATCCAGTCCCAGGATGTTCTAACCCTTCCCTGACCCCTAAAACCAGAGACTTTGCAATCAACACTTTAATGCTTTATATTCAAGTATCAGAATTTGTGGATTACTGAAATGGAGCCTGAAGAGAACAGATCAATGGAAAAGAGACTTGAGGTTAGGTAGTTAATTCTCTTTCTGATCAATTTTAGATAGGTGTGAATCCATAATTAATTCACAGGGAAGAAAACTAGAACATGAAGAAGTTGGCCTTTTTCTGGGAATTCCAGCCAATTATTATGGAGGTTAGAAACTGGACGCTGAAACAGGATATGCACTGGTCAGCACAATCACAATGGTCAGAGAAAGAAATGTTTTACCAAACTCAGCCACTAACTAACGACTCATTCCCATGCTTTAAGGAGCAAATTGTGATTCTTCATATCAAAGTTTTCCCAGTTTGAGATGCTAGTGTAAAAGGCACATTCCTGGGCATCACTCCCATCCTAGCTGACTTAGAATCTCTGCTAAAAGGAACCTTCCCAGGAACCTTAGTTAATTCTTAAACAAGATAAACTTTAATAACTATTGCTTTACTATTTATTAATTACTAGTATAATATTCACCAGCTCCAATAGATCATTGTTTTTTCACTTTACATTTGAATCTTAATAAAAACAATACTTGATCAGTCTTGTTTTAAGTTTCTTAAGGAACTTAGAAAAGCTTTCCTTAAGTAGAGTTTAACTCGTGACTAGCCTACCTTAGGAAGAGACAAAGCTTCCCCGATCCTTTCTTCAGCAAACATTTACTGAATATTTATCATAGGGCAGCCTCTACTTTCTGTATTGAGGGTAGAGCAATGAACAAAATAGGAAAAGATGCTGCTTCCATAGACTACATTTTAGGTGAAAGAGAGGCACCTAATATAAAAAATGAAAATATACAGTAGGTTAGATAGTAATGCTTGCTAAAGCAAGGAATAAAACAGAATACAGCAATAGACAGTATATCAGGTGAGAGGGAAACAGTATTTGAAATTTAGGCTAACAGCTAACTCCACAAGAGCAACAGTAGAAGCTTAAGGAGTAAAACATCTTTACCATACTGAGAGAAAAATAACTGCCAATATAGAATTTTATGCACAGCAATATTATTCTTCAGATATAGAGTGGGAAAGTACATTTTTAGGTAATAAAAAACTGAGACTATTCAAAGTTAATTCAAGACTAACTTCTAGTAATGGTAGAGGAAAGAGTGGTCTCATGAACAAGCAACAGAGAACAAATATAAAGCATGGAAAAATTTTTAAATAAAACTATTTAAATTCAATAATAACTATCTAAAAGCATAAATAAACTCAAGAAAACTAGAAGCACTGGAAGGACTGAGTTTTTAACTCACAGCATGAAAACAATAGACCCAAATTTAGAAACTAAACTTCCCAAACCCCTGACTGATAGCTAAACTATTCATGTGTTATGGGGCCCCAGGGGACACCACAGAGAAGCAGATAGAAAACAGAGGGTCATCTATTCTTGAAAAATAGAGTGATGTGGAGCTAGATATGTGAATTTAATCCTCTTCTTAAAGGAGTACATTCCAAATTTTGGGAAGATCAAGTAGCAGAAAATCTAAAGCTCAGAATACAGATTCCAAAGCAAACAAACCAGCAGTGACTTACTTTATCCTTAGAATCTTCCCTTGCTTTTTTGCCCTGTTCTTATGTCTTTGCCCTCCTCTTTAACCCTGTCCTCTGTGGGTTTCTCCTAGGTCTAAAACATTGGCTGTGGGCCAAGTATTTAGACATTTATGGAACCCTCACCACAGAAAGGGTTATCACATCTATAAATATGTTCAAAGAATTAAAGGAAAATATAGTACCAATGAATACATGGATAGGCAATCTCAATCAGGAAATAAATTTTTAAAATAATATTTTTAAATGATAATTCTCAAGCTGAAGAATACAAATATTAAATTAAATCTCTGGATGAACACTGCAGCAGTTTGGAGATGGTAGAAAAACAAGGAGAACTTAAAGACTGCAATTGAATTACCCAATCTGAAAAATAGAAAAAAAAATAAGACTAAAGAAAAGTAAATAGAACCATAGAGTCCTATGGGACAATAAAAAGCAGTGTAACACATCAGTAGTTGGAATCACAGGATAGGAGAGAGAGAAAGGGGAAGAAAATATATTTGAGGAAATAATGGCTGACAACTTTTAACATTTGATGAAAAACTTTAATTTACATATCTAAGAAGCTCAATAACTCAAGCAAGAAAAGCACAAAGAAATCCACTCCTAGACATATTGTAGTGAAACTGCTGAAAGTCAAAGACAAAGAGAAAATCTTGAAATCAACCATAGAAAAATTACCACAGATGTAGAGTGAGAAGAAGATTAAAAGCTGACTTCTCAGAAACTATGAAAGCCAGAAGACATTGGGACAACCTTTAAAGGGCTGAAGAAAAAAATGCTATTAACCAACAATTTTAAGTTCAGTGAAGCTTTTCTTTAAAACTGCAGGTTAAAAATCATATAAAAATCTCAATCATTGCAAAAAAAACTAATAAAATTCAAAATTCAATCATAATTTTTTAAAAAGTCTTTACTAAGAATAGAAGATAATGGCTTTAATCTCATACAGAAAATGTTTGTACACAATGATGAAATAGTGTAAGATTTCCTTTTCTTAGAGCAGTTTTAGGTTCATAGCAAAATTGAGAGAAAGTTCCTTTTCCCCTCCCCCTGCTAGAAACATGAGGGGAAATTTCTCTGATATTTACTGTGAAAATCTGTGTGAGCTCCTGGAGGTAAAACTACAAAAGAATGGGGCTCCCCTATTACTGGGGCCTTCTGGAGTTTTTAACTCTCAGATTTGTCTACACTGAGCCTCCAGCAATTCATTATTTACAGTTCAGGTTTTCCGACCACAACACTGGTTCCCACAGAGATTTCTGTTCCAGTGTATGGTGATTCTCTATATCCTCCTGTCTGTCCCTTGAATTTGGGGGCAGTCATCTGCCTTGTGACTTCACTTTTCTTATATAGCTAAGAAGAGTTGCTGATTTTTCAGTTTGTTTGGCTTTTTACTTGTTAGGACAGAGTGGTGACTTCTAGACTCCTTACGTGCAGAATTGAAAGTGTACTTTCCTTTTGAGATTGAGAACAAGACAAAGATATCTGCTGTCACTGTTTCTATTCAACATTATATCGGTTGAATAAGTCAGTTAAATAAGGGAAGGGGAATAAATAAAAAGGATAAAATCGATAAACTGTACTATATTAAAATGAAGAACTTCTGTTAATCCAAAACACCATTAAAGAGTGAAAATGCAAGTCACTGAGTGACAAAAAATATATAATTCTAGCCAAGGGCTCATATCCAGAATACATTAAAAACTTCTGAAAGCCAATAAGAAAGAGAGATGACCACAATAGAAAAATGGACAAGAGACTTGAACAGGAAATTCAGAAAAGAGACTCCCAAATGGCTAACAAAGAGAAAAAAGTTCTCAACCTCATTAGTAATCAGAAAATTGCAAATTAAAGGCACAGTGAGTTCTGACGATGTACTTATCAGAATGGCTAAAATGAAAACAATGAAAATTCTTACACTCTGTTGATAGGAATATAAATTGGTCAACAATTTGGAAAATCATTTGGCATTAGCTACCACGTTGAACATACACATATCCTATTACTCAGCAATTCCACTGTTAGGTATGTCCCCTCATGTGCTTCAGGAGATGTGCCAAATGTCCACAGTAATATTCATATTTCAGCCAAATACTGAAAACAATGCATGTCCATAGAAAGTAAATGGATAAAGAAGTTGTACTATATTCATTCAATTGAATACAGTGTACCAAAAAGCAGTGAACATGAAGAACTGTAGAAACAATTAGGATTAGGTAAACTAAAATTCCAAAGACAGAAGAGTCATTCCTAGGTGAGATATTGATCACTGGTCACTGGTAATTTTCTTCCCTGGGGCATTTGCCAAATCCTGGTAGGAACTGAAAACAAAAGCCTGATTTGAGCAAAGAGACTCTACTAGTACAAATGTAAACAGAGAGAAACCAGAAAGGGTTTGGTGGTTTTGATGAGCTCCTGCAATAGATTAAAAAAAACTACAGTAGCCCAGTTTTTAGCACAGGATATGTTTTACAATATATGCAACTTGAACATGTTTTTGTATTTTCACACTTTATTTTGCTGGATTCTGTGCTAATATTTTGTTTAGGAATTTTTGAATATATGTTTTTGAATGAGACTGTCCTATAGTTTTCTTTCATTATAATATCCTAGTCTGGTTTTAGCTTCAGAGTTTACTAGCCTCATAAAATGAGTTGAGGAGTGTTCGCTCTTTTAATATTGTCTGGAAAAGTTTTAAAGTGTTGCAATTCAGTCCTCCATGCAAACTTGATAGAACTCACTAGTGAAAGTATAGGTGTCTACTATTTTCTTTGTGACATTATGTTTTAACTGCTGCTTTAATAGTCATGTGAGTACTAAGGTTTCTTGTACTTTGAGTTTTGTGAAGTTATGTTTTCTTGGAAATTGTTCATTTTGTCTATGACCTTTTATTCATTGGCATATATTTGTTCACAAGAAACTCCTACAATATTTTAAATATCTGTCACGCTTCCAACGACATCATTTTTCTTTGACTTTCCTTTTTATTGTGGACATTTTCAAACATACACAAAAGCAGAGAGTTCAGTGCAAATCAAAATAGTCACCTTGGAACTGTTTCTGTCTTTTCATTTTGACTTGTGTGTCCTTTTCCATTTGAGATACCTCTTGGTGACAGCATATCTTAAACCCTGTTTTTTTTAATCCAACCTGACAACATCTGTCTTCTAGTGGCGATTTTAGCCTCTTTTCTCCCTTTCTTCCTTTGTGAGTCTAATTTTTTAATTTCATTTTTTCTTTAAACTGTTTCAAAAATTACCTACACTATTTATATTCGTTTAGTTGTTAACCTTAAGATTTCAACATGCAAACTTATTTTAACATCTAAAATTGTTCAATATTTTTTTTCTTTTTAGGTCCTAAGCTATTTATTTATTTATTTATTTAACATCTTTATTGGAGTATAATTGCTTTACAATGGTGTGTTAGTTTCTGCTTTATAACAAAGTGAATCAGCTATACATATACATATATCCCCATATCTCCTCCCTCTTGCGTCTCCCTCCCACCCTCCCTATCCCACCCCTCTAGGTGGTCACAAAGCACCGAGCTGATCTCCCTGTGCTATGCGGCTGCTTCCCACTAGCTATCTACCTTAGGTTTGGTAGTGTATATATGTCCATGACACTCTCTCACTTTGTCCCAGCTTCCCCTTCCCCTTCCCCGTGTCCCAAGTCCATTCTCTATGTCTGTGTCTTTATTCCTGTCCTGCCCGTAGGTTCTTCAGAAACATTTTTTTTTTTTAGATTCCATGTATATGTGTTAGCATACGGTATTTGTTTTTCTCTTTCTGACTTACTTCACTCTGTATGACAGACTCTAGGTCCATCCACCTCACTACAAATAGCTCAATTTTGTTTCTTTCTATGGCTGAGTAATATTCCACTGTATATATGTGCCACATCTTCTTTATCCATTCATCTGTTGATGGTAAAATTGTTCAATATTTTAAAGCTCCTCCCAAACACAAATATTTTACCTTTAATTCCTATCATCTCCCCTTCATTTTACATGTTAATTTTGCTAAATATTTATATCTTAATTATCCAAATCAAATATTAGTATTTATACCATCAAATTATTTTTTTCCAGATTTACCTATATATTTCCTTGCTCATCAGTCCTCCTTGCCTCTCATAAATCTTGGAAATTTTACTTTCTTCTTCAAGAACATCATGTATATCAGCTTTAGTGACATATAATTCACATACTGTATTAGTTTCCTGGGGTTGCCATAACAAATTACCACTTAAAGCAAAAGCAATATAAATGCATTCTCTCACAGTTGCAGAGGCCAGAAGTGTAAAATCAAGATGGTAGCAGGTCTTCACTTCCTCCAGAGCCTTTAGGGCAAAATCCATTTGTTGCCTCTTCCAGCTTCTGATGGCTTCCAGTGTTCTTCGGCTTGTGGCGGCATAACTCGTTCTCTGACTCCATCTTCACCTGGTCTTCTCTCTCTGTCTCTGTGTGTCTTCTCCTCTTCTTATAAGGATACTAGTCATTGGATTTGCAACCCATCTTAAATCCAGGATAATTTCATCTTGAGAACTTTATCTAATTACGTCTGCAAAGACCCTATTTCCAAATTAGGTCACATTCTGAGGTTCCAGGTAGACATGAATTTGTGGGGGGACGTTATTCAACCCTCTACACATATCATGCAGTTCACCCATTTGTACACAATTAAGAGTACAATACAACAGGTTTTTGGGTATTCAGAGTTTTGCAGCCATCACCACAATCAATTTTAGAACATTTTTCTCACTCCTTAAAAGAAACACTGTATCCTCAAGTACATCTCCTAAGTTTTCCTTCAGTGAGTGCCTAGTGGTTGCATTTTTTTTCAATTCTCTATGTCTGAAAATGTCTTTATTTTCTTTCTTAAAAATTTAGCATAGGTTACTGTGTACGGCCCCGGGCGTCCCCGGGAGTCCCGACCAGCAGGACAAATCCTTGTGAGTCCGAGGAGGAACCTGTGGGGGTTGAAAAAAGGGGGAAGAGCAGGAGACGCGAAAGAATGGAGGCAAGACAGAATCCTGATCAAGCCTCAAACTTTTATTGCTGCGGTAGCTGTATTTATACACTGCAGAGAAAGGGAGGCGGGATTCAGAATGAGGGAAGTACTTGGCTAATCATCATTGGTGCTGCGTGCGCGGGCTTTCATTTTAGGCGCGAACTTCTATCTCATAAATCAGGAAGAGAAGCAGGGTGTCGGCCATCTTCTAATGGCGAAAACTTCTTGGCTCCCAACAGGTTACAGCTCTACATTGATGTTTATTTTGCCTCAACAGTTTAAATAAAGTTCTCTACCACATTCTAGATCTGTTATTATTGTTAAGAAGTCTGCTATTAGTCTGTCTTTTTTTTTAATAGCATCTGTCCTCTCTGTTTTTAAAATTTTCTCTTTACTTTTAGACTTCTGTCACTCTACCATGGTTTATCCAAGTATGATTGGAATTTGTTGTGATTACTGAATCTCTAAATTTGTGTGTTTCATCACATTTAAGAAATGATCAGCCATTACCTTTTCACATATTGCCCTTTTCCATTTTTCCTACTCTGCCCTTCAGGAGATTTACATTGTGGGGGGGGGGAATTAACTTCTGGTTAGCTTAACAGATTGCTGTGTTCTAGTCCCTCTTATAGTGCAGGGACTTTATGGGACAACACTCTGATGACAGTCCGCCAACTACAGATATGTGTAGTTAGTCACCGGAGAAACTATGGAGAGACACGAATTCCTCAGTATAAATCCATTCCATGCCACTAGAGAAAACTCAAAACCCATGCCTTACTGAGAATGGTGGATACATTAAGCCCTAATTTCCTATTAAAGCCTGTGTTGCTATATCATAAATGAAGAGAATTGTGTAACTTATAAAAGGAACTGGAAATAATTGCTTAGCCTACAGATTGAATATTAGACTTCAGCAACTGATCTCTATTGATTATTTCCCTAAATGTTCCAAGTAAAGGTGCTTCGGAAATCTAATCAATCAAACTGCTGTTTTCAAAGAAAACACACGACATTAATTGAGCAATTACTGTAGCCAATATCCCAGTATATAATTCTAGTTAGTTACTGCCAGTTAATTATGGTTTTTGACAATATTTCTCTTTCAGTAGCAATACTCAGGCTCAAAATAAGATATTATCTTATTCATTATGCCGGAATGAATTCCTAGAATAGACGATTAAAATAGACTGCTACAAATCCAACTGTCTAAACAGAAGTTACATCTTTGTCATAAACCTTACTCAGGATATTTGGAAGCTATAATTTGAAAAACAATTCACATATGTCCGAGGGCAACAATCCATTTATGAGAACATTTTTACATACACACTTGAATTTTCTCCCCCTACATAGTAAAAGATACTAAGATATTTACATATGTTTGGCAGAAGTTATTGTTTTTTCTTCTGCATTTTCCCGTCTCCCTTTCCAAGAAGGTGGACAGGCTCTTTGTAATATCCTTCCCTCAGCGTGGTGGCCGCTGCCAGGGCTGCCCACAGAAGTCCCTAAGCAGATTTAAGCGGGAAACTCAAGGAAAGTCTATGTGCTGGCAAAGCAACCGTTCCAAGGCCTGGAACCCAGATTTCTGATCCGGTTCACGTGGTTTGCGAGGGAGGCTGAAGTATTCCTTTTATGGTAACCTGTTGCTTCTGGCTGCTGATGTGGCTGGAAATATAAAAGGCAGCGAACCTATCTCCAACCTGGCAGACATTTCCTTTCTCAGGGGCTGTCAAGACCCCAGAGATTGGGTGTGCATCTGCCTGCCACAAGGGGGCAGTGGAGAGATGCACCTACACGTTTGCGTCGTTGTCTGTGTGTTTATACTCTGCTTTTACCCTGCGTCAGGAGTAAACAGAGTCCAAGTTATAGCTCTTACCTATCCTCAAGCCCGAACCCGACTCCACGTGGATATTGTAGGGCTGGAAGGTAATCTTTGGTGAAGGTCTGCACTCATCAGATATACTATGCTGGTTCTCCTGGAGTCCCTTTGAGGGGAGTGTGCATCTGTGTCTGTGTTGGGAGTGGGACATGTATCTTGGCAGGCTGGGGAGCAGTTTGGAAGGAGAGGGAGTTCAAAAAGATCTACATCCTGCTCCCTGGCAAAGGCCCAGAGAGTGGCAAGCCCAGACAGTTTTGTTCCACAGGTGGCACCAAATAATAGAATTGATGAATTTCAAGGGTCCATGGGTGCTCGGCTCATGAGGGTATCAGTAAAAACCACAATGGACTAGAGTTTCGAGACCCTGCCTTTGTTTTCTAAGTACCATGTAGACCTCTGAATTCCTGCCTGATCCTAGAAAGAGGAGAGAGTCACAATCGGGATTGATACCACATTTCTCAGGCAGTTCTCAGAATGGAGAAACCAGGTTAGGGTTTAAGTTGGTTTGAAGGAAATAAAGTAATGCGCTATTCTTACAGATTTGGCCATGTGGCTTAAGATTAATACTTACTATATATGGAATGTATTTATAATTTGTCTTTCAAACTTACAAAATTTCAAAAATATTGTCTATCAATTTCTTATAAAACACACACACACCTCCAAAGGCATATACACATATGCACATCCAGCCAGGCACACATGTCCCTTATTCTGTTTCTCTTTCATGAGTGTGTGTGTTGCTTTTCATATATTTCTCATTTTCCATGGTATCAGATTTAGTATGGCCTTCACCACCATGATCGTGACTCTCCCGTCTACCTTTTTCTCTTTCTTCAGAATAGACTCTGCAGATGCAATGAATCCACTCTGTCCTTCCCCTCACCTCCTTCATCCACCAAGAACCATTGGTAACTGGCTCCACTGTCCTCATCTTTGGCTGAAGTGTAGTAAGAGTTGCTATATCTCCTCTTCTGCATGATTTTCCCTTCTTTTGAAACGGAACACTTGTTCTTTCCCACTTAAAAATTTTAAATAGTTAACCTGTAGATTGAACATATGTAGACTTCTTTTACAAGAAGGTTTGTAGTGAAGTGAAAGATATAAAAATGTATACTCCATGTTAATAGCAGATAGAGGAACAAGATAATTTTGGCCCAGGAGAGACAGGAAAGTGCTTCTCCTCAGAAGCAAAGAGGTCGGAAGAGTAAGAGGCATTGAATATGTAAGAAAGAAACGGATAATTAAAGAACTCCTACAGCAGATAAGAGGGAGTGGCATCAAGGGTACCTTGAAAAAGAAGGGACATTTTAAAATTAGAAAAAAGAAGAGACTATCACTAAATACAGAGACAATTTGACGTAAACTTGAAGGAAGTTGATGGAGTTCATATCACCTCACTCTTCTCAGCAGAGTAGGAGATACTGTCACTGGCTGAGAATAGATTAGAGGGTTTTTTGTCTTTTTGTTGTTGTTGTTGTTTTTGCGGTACGCGGCCTCTCACTGTTGTGGCCTCTCCCGTTGCGGAGCACAGGCTCCGGACATGCAGGCTCAGCGGCCATGGCTCACAGGCCCAGCCGCTCCGTGGCATGTGGGACCCTCCCGGACCGGGGCACGAACCCGTGTCCCCTGCATCGGCAGGTGGACTCTCAACCACTGCGCCACCAGGGAAGCCCAAGATTAGAGTTTAAGGAGTTCAAAAGGTTTGAAAAAACCGCTCTGGGAAATTACGAAGAAATAATAATAACAACAATAACCACAACAATAAAGATAACAATAATGGCATTGTAATATAATAATTGCAGTCTTCTCTTTAACCCTCTAATTAACCTCAACTTCTGTCAGATTCTTCTACTTCCTCCAACTATATTCCTACTTCTAGGGCCTTTGCTCGTCTGCCTCAGGCCTGTTGGCCTCATTTGATTTGGTCTTTCCATCCATTAGCTCTTCTACACTTTTTTCCCCTCTTCCTTTTCTCCTCTATTCACAAAGCCACGTCCACTGTTTCTTTTTTGTCTGCAAGAGCTCCCTTCTTATTTTCTTGCTACATTACACCCAATTCCACCTTTACTTTCCCTCACATCCCTTCCAAAATCCACAACTTGCATATATTAATTCCTGAAGTGAAATCTACTATTTTTCCCCTTCCTTTCAAGCCCCAAGTGGCTTCTCTCCATTCACATGGCAGCCGTTACCATCTCACTTTTTCCATTTGACCTTGCACTTGACATTCGTAAAGCTAGGCCAGCTCTTCCTACCTCCTCGTTTCTTCCCAGGGTAATCATAAGCATTGATATAACTAGTCCTCTTTCCTCAGAGGTTACCACAGTCCCGTCTCTTAAAGAAGACACTGGAATATACCTTTCCTCTATCAAAAAACTCCATATTTGACAGCTAGGTAATTTCTTGAGCCACAGTGAAAGAACATTCCACCTTAAACCTTTTCTATCTAAAACAATATCTACCTTCTTCTGCCCTGCCCCAGTTATTTTATTCAAACTGGTCTCCCACTTTTCCCGAGACTAGTGATTTCCTTAAACAGGCCTTAGCAGCTCCTATAATCAGCCTCTCCCTTCCCAAGATAAAGAACTATCTTCACACTTGGTTAACTAAGTGAATTGCCTCATAAATCCTCTAGCATACTGTAATTTCCACACCCCTGAAAGCAAGGGGGAAAATATAAATCCAGACTACAGTCCATCTGGGCTTGCTGGCTGTGCCCTGAGGGACTTCTTCCGCAGCTGAGTCTGTGGCAGATTGAAGATGGTTTCAAATTCTCCGATATTCCTCTCAGCAAAAGATCGGATCTGTATCCCCGTTCCTTGAATGTGGTTGGTTCTGTGACTGCGTAGACAAGTAGCATATGGCGGGAGTGACACTATGTTAGTCTCTGGGCCCAGGCCTTAAGAGACTGAAAGCTTTCACTTTCTCTCTCTTAGAAGATTCACTCTTGACACCCAGAGCCACTAGGTAAAAGAGGAGAGACCAAGTGGAAAAGCCTGAGGCCATATCGAGGAGAAGGACCCAACAGAGTTCAGCCTTCCAGCCATACCTACTAAGCCACCAGGTGTGCTAGGAAAGCCTCTAGCGTAGACCAGGCAATCTGCATAACACTGAGTAACCCCAGTCTACACCATGTGGAGCCAAATCTTGTGTAAATTCCCAAGTCATGTAATATATAAAATTAGGATTTTCTTTTTTTATTATTATTTATTTGGTTGCATCAGGTCTTAGTTGCAGCACATGGGGTCTTCGTTGCAGCATGCAGGATCTTTCGTTGTGGCGTTCAGTCTCTTCGTTGCGGCGTGCGGGCTTCTCTCTAGTTGTGGTGCGCGGGCTCCAGAGAGCATGGACTCAGTAGTTGTGGTGCACAGGATCTAGAATGTGGGGCCTAGAGCGTGTGGGTTTAGTTGCCTCGCAGCATGTGGGATCTTAGTTCCCCAACCAGGGATCGAACCCGCGTCCCCTGCATTGTAAGGCGGATTCTTAACCACTGGACCACCAGGGAAGTCCCCTAAAATTAGTATTTTCTGAAGGTACAGAATTTGGGTAATTTGTTATGCAGTGATAAAGAAACAATGTCTATATGGGCACACCCAAACACCACTCATACACAAATAGATGAAGCTCATTTGTTCTTCAATGACCTTAGAATATAATGTTATCCCCATTTTACATATAGAAAAAATATAGCAATAACACAATTGGAGTCAGTATAATGTGAGGTTAAAAGTGTGAATGTTGGACCCTCCTGCACTGTTGGTGGGAATGTAAATTGATACAGCCACTATGGAGAACAGTATGGAGGTTCCTTAAAAAACTAAAGTAGAATGACCATATGACCCAGCAGTCCCACTCCTGGGCATATACCCAGAGAAAACCATAATTCTAAAAGATACATGCACCCCAGTGTTCATTGCAGCACTATTTATAATAGCCAGGACATGGAAGCAACCTAAGTGTCCATCGACAGATGAATGGATAAAGAAGATGTGGTACATATATACAATGGAATATTACTCAGCCATATAAAAGAACAAAATATGCCATTTACAGCAATATGGGTGGACCTAGATATTGTCATACTGAATGAAGTAAGTCAGACACAGAAAGACATATATGATATCGCTTATATGTGGAATCTTAAAAAAAGTGTTCAAATGAACTTATTTACAAAACAAAGTAGAGTCATGGATGTGGAAAACAAACTTATGGTTACCAGGGGAGAAATGGGGGAAAATATAAATTGGGAGATTGGGATTGACATATACACACTACTACATATAAAACAGATAACTAATAAGAATCTGTTGTATAGCACAGGGAACTCTACTCAATACTCTGTAATGCCCTATATGGAAAAGAATTAAAAAAAAAAAAGAGTGGATATATGTATATGTATAACTGATTCTCTTTGTGCACCTGAAACCAACACAACATTGTAAATCAACTATACTGCAATAAAAAAAAATTTTTTTTAAGTTTGAATGTTAGAATCAGGTTATCTGGTATTGAAGCCCACCTTTGTCACTTACCAGTTGTGTAAACTTCTGAAGCTGAATTGAGCTTCAGGTAGTGCCTAAATGAGCTGGTCGCATTGAATTATAGACCATTAAAAGTAGAAGGGATCCTGGGATCATTTAGTCCAGTGGCTTTCAAACCACACTCCTAGGAACCCCCTTAAGGGAAAGAGTGGAGGGAAATGGATAGAGCTCAACCTCACCCACACTCTTTTGATGAAAGCAACTACCCCTTTATGTGTGTTACGTATGTATTTGGCTTCCAGATAGAATTTCCGTTCAAAAATTGCTACTAAAACAAAATAAAGTACTAAAATACATGCATGTATTCTAATCTGATCTCAAAACCCCCAAATTCAAAGATGAGGAAAATGTCATAGAAATTGACTTCTGCCTGGAACCCTCTTGTCTACTCCCTTCACATCCCCCTGCTCAGCCTTCACGTCTCAGACTAGACCTTACTTCCTTCAGAAAGACTTCTTCTACTGTGGACGTCCATGTCCATGGCTGTTTCTGTGTTTTTCCCAGCTTCTTTATCAAAGTGCCTGCTGCTATTTTCCATGAATTCCAAGATGTACATTTTCTCATATTTTTACATTTCTGAAATGAGGAGGTATCGTATAATTGATAACATCTTACAGTTATTGCCAGCCAGGTGGCAGTTATGACACAGTTGTGTGAAAACTTTCTGCTGGGAGCTTCTGGTATAAGGTTATTGAAAAAGCATCGAAGTACCTGAGAGGGCTTCCCTGGTGGTGCAGTGGTTGAGAGGCCTCTCCCGTTGCAGAGCACAGGCTCCGGACGCGCAGGCTCAGCGGCCATGGCTCACAGGCCCAGCCGCTCCGCGGCATGTTGGATCTTCCCGGACCGGGGCACGAACCCGCGTCCTCTGCATCGGCAGGCGGACTCTCAACCACTGCGCCACCAGGGAAGCCCATGGTGCCAACTTTAAAAACTGACCGATCAACTTAAGTAAAAAGCAAGATTGAAGGGATTATTGTTGAAGGGGTAGTTGAACTACCAAAGGGCTATTCTGTGTGGAATACAGGACTGAGCATGTATGCCAGGGTCACCTGGAGCCAGTGCTGCTTACAGACAGTGGCTGGGGAGAAAGAGCTCTTCTGTGATTCTCAAAAAAGAATCTTCTTTAACAAATGCCAGCTAAGAGAAAGAATGATAGAATTAGAAAATCATCATTTTATAACCCACAATTTATAAATTCATTCAGCAAAGATCACCAGTTATCACTAACCAGTTATATTGCTTATAATCCTGTTGGAGAAGACTATATCCATAAATCTCATGTCACTCCCACAAATTTCTTAATAACAAAGGAAGAAGAATATATTTTTACAGTGGAGAGATGGGGAAGACATCACTTTAAACAGGTAATCAAACTTGCTTCACCAATAATAGGACACTTGACATTTACCTCTAGATGTGATCAAACAGAAGTATAAAGCATGACCTGTGTAGTATACTTGACAAAAATTTTATTTTGCTTTTACAGTAGAAAAAAATTAAGTAGAAATGAAAATTTTTTAATGCATATTTCTTTTTTTTTAATATCACTAGACAGTCACAACAATATAAAGTATTGCAGCAGTTTTACATAATCCCTCCCTGAAAATACATTAACATCTGAAAATACTTTTTTCATAGTGCTTTTCCTCTAAATTACTCTATTCATCATCATCTGCATATATGCTTTGGAAAAATGTTTGGAAAATAACAAATCCAGTTGGCACTGAACTAGCCACTTTTGTTTCAATAAAAACAAGTAACCAAATAATTGATATTAAATATTCCTCTTGAATTACAGTATTTAGTTTGGAATGATGTGTGTGTTTATTGCAGATTCAATGTCTGTGCAGTTTAATAAAATGTATTTTGTTTAATTCCTCATCAGGCAATGACTAACTAAGTTGTTTTGTACAAATATACTCACTGAGAACAGTTAGAAAAGATAAATTAAACATAAAATATATGTTTGAGGCATCAAGTAACTAATGATACAGAGAGAAATTGAAAGGCTAAGATCTGTGATTGGAAGAAACCCCCATTTGAGGCTGCTTTTTCCTTCCAAGAGACTGATAATTTTTAAAGTGCCAATTAACCAAGAAAAGGTAATGATTCTAATTTGTATGCACCTAAAAAAGATCTCAAAATATATAAAATCATTAAACAACAAAAGTTTTGAGAAAATTCAGTTTGTTAATATTGGTCAAAAATTAATACTTTCTACGTTTTATTACTTTAGTAACCATAAACTAATGAAAAGATCTCATTTAAACTATAAAAAAGACGAAAGCCAACTTCAAGATTTTGCAAATTAAATTTGTAATTATATTGCAATACAGTCCCATTACACGGGTGACTTGGCAGAAAAAAAAATTCACACTTTGTTAAAATCTCCAACTGGCTGCAAAAATCTTATTTACTTAATTATAACAACACTCTTCAAGGCATATATACTCTCTTCTTAATTTTAAGAACAAACATATGTTTGTAGCCCATGATGTTTAGAGTGAGGCCGTCCTCATGAATTGAAAGAAAGCGTATCTTGAGTCTCCTACTTGACATTTAAGTCTTGGCCGAACATCTTCAGATAATGGCATATGTTAATTTAGTAGAATCCAGGAAATTTCAGCTAACGAAAAGCAGTCAGGAAGCAGACACCTGGGCAGGGTCTGGAGTTCAGGCCATGGGTGAGTAAGAATAGAAGTGCTAAGCCAGGAGGGCAATTTCTGATCCAAATCCACAGACTATTTTTTTTTTAACAGACTATTTTGTTCCCACTCTGTGTAGGTGGCCATGGGCCCACTGGCTTTCAACATCATAAGAAGCCCTGACAGCGTAAAATTTATGAGGACTGTTTTATTCCCCGAGTATCAAACACCTAGGGAACTGAAGAATTTGGAATTGGAATATTTCAGATTTGAAATCCAATTGAGTCTTAAACTCCATTTCTCTACCCTTACTTGTTAAAACTCCTTTGTTTATATTCACATTTTGGTATCTAAATAACCCACATGATATTGGCTCTAAAGCAAACTCCTGAGCTTCTGCCTCCAGGAAGGATGTTTAACAGACTCCGGCAGGAATTACCATGGCATTACTCTTCTTGCGCAGTGGGAGATCTTTTGCAGTTCAAGCTCAAACTGCAAATTACTTTCTTTCCCTCACAAAATAAGTGAAATAAATCCCCTCACATTGCAACGCGCAGGTAGAATACAGAGGCAATAGAGAGTATTTTTTAAAAAGCCAAAAGTTGCATTCCAGCAAATGAAAATGGAAGCCATTTCCAGGGAATAATTAGAATTATCAGAAGGCATTTAGCAGAAAGCCTGGATAGAAGCCACCTCCTTTAAAAATAGTTAAAGTGTTTCTATACTTAGTGAACTCAGAACAATAATAAAAAAAATTTTGTTAACCCTCTGTAATTGGTAATTAAGGCACAGACTCAAGGATATCCCTTTCCTAGCACAGATAGGCACAAGGCAGGAGGCATATGTCAGAACAGCACAGATAACCCAAGAAAAGAAACCAAGATCAGAGGTAAATATATAACTTCGCTTGGCTCGAAGCTTTAGCAGTGACTTAAAAAGGAAGATATGAATATTAATTTCACAATTCATTATTCATGATTAATTATTAACTCTACAGAACCCTTTATATAGTTCTCCAAAAATGTAGGCTTAGCCATTATTAATTAATTTCTCTTTTTGCTGCTGAAACTTTTCAAATTAAGAACCCTCCAGCCATTAGGGTTATTAGGACTAAATAGACCCACTTCTTTATTTTGGTCAAGACACTGCTGCCCAGAGAAGCAAACAAGGTAGGTAAGCAGGGACCTGATCATACACGTTGGGACACCAGGGGGAGGAATGGAGAACAGCAACACATTCAGGTTGTTTGGGTGTGCGTGCAAGGCTCTTCCATTGCCCACCAGACACCAGACCTATAGCAACTAAGCTAGTTCAAATCTCCACCAAATGCTGATCCTGAAGCTTTAACTATACTTCTTGACCTGATTAAGGATTGTTGTTGTTGTTGAACTCTCCTCTGAGCCCATGTTCACCTCCAGCTACTCTCCTATGACTCTTCTCCTTTATGCAAGATGTTGATAAGTTGACAGATTGGAGTAAGCTAAAGAGTAATATGAGAGATGCGGAAAAGGATCAAGACAGAAGACAGGCAGATCTCAACAGACGTTTTGTACGTGGGGAGCCTCAAACCCAATCTGCCGTGCTGTGATTTGACATGGCTGCATTCTTCTGCTTAAGGCCACACAGAGTGCCTCCAAAGACTCATCAATACATATTCTCTTCCTCTCTCTCTCTTTTGTCCTTCAATGTACTCTTTAACTCACTCTAAGATACAAACTGTTGATGTTAGAAGAATGAAACCACTGTAATACCACAGCAGAACAGGAAGACACCAGGGAAATCGATCTCATCTCTCTCTTCTCTCATTGGCTGAGCCCAGCATCAAGCTGAGGCAACTCATAGAAATGAGCTCCCCAGGGCACAGGACAGCATGAAGGAGGGTGGAAAGACGAATGGAGAATATCAGCCACTATTCTCTCCTGGTTTTCCTGGTTTTCTCCTAATTTGTCTGACAACCTTTCTCCATCTCTTTAATAATTTCCCTTTCTCCTGTCTGGCCATTAAATGTTGGAACGTTCTCAGCCCTAGGTCGTCTTGTCTTCTCACTCCACAGCATCTCCTCAGGGGAGCTCATGCATACTTGTGAATGCAATTAGCACCTATGTATACAGCAGTGATCCACAAATCCAGCAGTGATTACAATTACAGTGTAATTGCAGCAGCCCAGATCGCTCTCCTGAACCTGAGACCCGCACGTCCAAACGCCTACTGGACGTAGCCGGTTAAATGTCTCAACTCAAATTGTCCACAACTGCCCTTATGATTTTCTCCTCCAGATGGACTCTCTTCCAGTTTCCCCTCTCTGTGAGTGACTGAACTAGTCAGAAAGTTCAGTTCCAGAATCCTCTCCTTTGCACTTCATACACAGTCCATTACTATGCCAATGAATATGCCTTGGAAAATCTCCGACACCCCTCCACTACTGTTTATATCCACCACCACGATCCTGGGATCTTCATCTGCACCAGGACTGTCATTGCCCATCTCACTCCCACTTCTACTCTAACCTGTTTTCAACATAGTAGCCGAGGTGATCTTTAAGCGTAAGTCTGGCCATTCCACTGTCACAATTTAAAGCCTTCAGTCATTTCTCTTAGCCTACTCATCAGAATCTTTATCCTGATCTACAAGGCCTCCTCCAAATCCTCTCCCATCCTGTTTCTTCTCACTGTCTGTGCTCTTGTCAAACTGCTCTTACTTCAGTTCCCTTTCCCAGCCTTTTCCTACCAGAGGAGCTTTGTGGATAGCTCCCTCTGCATGAAATGCTCTCCCCATCCAAAACTCACTCCTACTCACTCTTTTGTCAGCATAATTCCAACTCACCTCACACAAGCGGGAATTTTTCTGGGACAAAGCCTTCCTGCTCCCCCCACCCCTCCCTGCTTCAACCTGATAAGCTCTTTCATAGCCCCATGTCCCTTGTCTTCATAGAACCTACCTCGTTTCTAATTTTAAATTTATTACGAGGGGTGGGAGGTGCTTATCTCCTACCCTCAGTGGACCGTAAGATCCCTGTGGACAGGACTGTGTCTGCTTTTGCTTATCGCTGCATTCACAGTACTGTGCTTATCACTGTATCGCAGTACTGTGTATGGTACAAGATTGTCTTAGTGCAAGATGCTCTAACAGAATACCAAAGAGACTGGGTGGGTTATAAAGCACAAACATTCATTTCTGACAGCCTAGAGCATGGGAAGTGCAAGGTTAACGTGCTGGCTGATTTGGTGTCTGGTGAGAGCCCTCTTCTTGGTTTATAGCCTGCAGTCTTCTCGCTGTGTCCTCACATGGTGGAAGATGATCCCTGGAGTCTCTGTTTTGAGGGGCCCTCCCAAAGGTCCCACTTCCAAATACCATCAATTTGGGGATTGGGTTTCAACATATGGATTTGGGGGGTGGGGCATATACATTCAATCTATAGCAGCGATCAACAGACGTATTTGTTCAGTGACAACATGGAGAGAGAACTGGATGAGTGAATAAATAAATGAATGAATGGAAATTGTCAATGCTAATCCTACAGCTAAAAAGCACTGTGATTCCAGCTGGGAGGTCTTGGGTGGAGGCTAATAGTACAAGACTGAGACATGAAATAGAATGTAGAAACAGAATTCTTAATGATTTCAAGATTTGTGTAAATTAGAAAGTCTATTCAAGCCATCCCTTGGGTGGGTCCTGCCTCAAGGCATTCTGGGACCTCAACATCCCAGGCCAGAAGAAAAGGGGAGGAAGCCAGGGCCAGAGAGAATCTCACCTCCTCTGTAGCACACATTAGTGTAGGGCCTGCTGTGAGGTGAAGAGCTCAGGAAAACAGTCCAAGCTGCTGAGATGAACACTTGGGTGCTCAGAGTTAACGGAGAGATGAATACAGAGCTCAGTTTCTGTTACAAAAAGCTGTCTTGCAGGAGTTTGCCATACCTGTCACTCAGTTACAAAGACTTTCCAATCAGATAACACACAGGAGAAGCTGGCAAGTTGAGGGCGAAGAAACTGGTCAAACCGGCCGTCTTTACATGGCTGAGCGCTCTCGTTTCAAGGAATCCATTTTGTGCATCTTAATGTTCCCACGTGGATGCCAGCATTCTGTTTTCCACTTCCAACGTGTTTTGGAGCTGTCCTATAAACCCAGCCTAGAATTCAAAATAATCTGCAAAATTATTTTTGGGAAGAAAACCTACCGTTCATCGTTTGATAACCCAAAGTGAATAAAAATAATTAAGAAATACGTTTTGGAAGTATTATAGTTCATCTCTTCCGTATCTGAATATAACATACTACCTGGGTGAAAGACAAAACCTACAGCTCCAACTATAATACCTAAAGTTGAATTATGAGCCTGAGGACCTACCAAGGATATATGGAATTGGGAATTTTTTTTAATGCCAGGAAGACTGTTATTACCCTACATCAGATGAATTGTGTGTTACCTATCTTCAGAAGATATCAAGTCTCAGACACCCTGGCAAGTTGGGCATTACTTGCTTGTGGTTTGTTTGCTTGTTTGTTTAACTTTTAGAGCTTTTCTCCATTTTTTCAATGTATGTGGTAGTCCCATCTCGGTGCAGTCGTTTTCGGTTATTTGTGGAGTCCCATGCAGCACGCGTACAAAGGAAAGAAAGAACAGAGCCAGGTAGTGCCTTCCCTCAGAGGCATGATAATGCCGGGGCTCAGACTTGACTTGCAGTTTTCCAAACATGTCTGTTTCCAATGGCAACTGTGAAATACAACCAGCAGAGTGTTTCACATTTAGATTGCTTTTGTCAGTGAGTTGCATAATTAGATTAAATGTGCTTAATCTCTCTGAGAGCTAAAACATGGAAAGATTTCATTTGATGAAAGGAAAAAAAAAAAACAGTGGAAAATATTTGAAACTGAAGCATTTGTGGATTTCTAACATCAATACATAGCGTCCTTTCCTGTTTTGGTTTCAGAGGTTGCAGACTGGAACTGCTGCCTCTAAATGGTGAGGTTTATAGAAAAATTTGTTGTGGTTGCTTCTTAAAATCAGAGCCAGAAGAAAAAAAGGGGGGATTGCATCATAATATCTTTCATTATAGGGTTAGGGAAAGAAAACATCGTTGTCCCATTCAACAAAACTTTCTGAGGACCTGTGATGCCAAGGCATCGTGTTTGGCCTGGTAGGGCAGATATGACCCAGACAAATCCTGCCTCTGTGAGTTTGCAACCAATTAAGAAGAATTTGGCTGTTAAAAATAATAAATAACATTAACAGTGACTATTTTGTGTGTCTTAAGATTGTCAAATCCCTCTATGCTGACAGGTTCAGAGAAGACTTCTTGGGAGAAAATGTCAGTTGAACGGAGCCTTAAGAGAAATGAGCAAATGCATGGAAGCAAGAAGCACAAAATGCCATCCAGTATGTGCCCTTGTCTAAAAGTCCACTGAAACGATGATCAAAGTACCCATTTTGAAAATGGCAAGCAGCTTTTCTGAGTGTTTAAACTCTCAGGTTTATCTCCAACAAGGTCTGACTGCCTTTCTTTCTTCCTTCCTTTCTTCTTTTCTGGTTGCAAGTAACCAGATTTCAGTTACTGGAAATCCAGCTCAAACTGGATTAAACAATACAGGGAATTTATTGTCTCACGTAACTGAAAAGTCCAGAGTAGGTTTTGTTTCAGAAGTTTGATCCAGTGATTAAAACAATGTGAGTGGGGCTTCCCTGGTGGCGCAGTGGTTGAGAGTCCGCCTGCCAATACAGGGGACACGGGTTCGTGCCGCGGTCTGGGAAGATCCCACATGCCGCGGAGCGGCTGGGCCCGTGAGCCATGGCCGCTGAGCCTGCGCGTCCGGAGCCTGTGCTCCGCAATAGGAGAGGCCACGACAGTGAAAGGCCCGCGTACAGAAGAAAAAAAAAAAAAAAGTGAGTGGAATGTAGTTGCTACCCCTCATTCCTCAGCAATATTTCTTTAGTGGTTCCCCCATTCTCAAAAGACATTCTTCTTGGCATTTCAAGAAGGTTTCCAGGCCACATGTTTCCGACAGAAAAGGGAAAGTCTGCTTCCCACAATTGGAATCCCAGAACTTAGTCTTATTTGTCCTTCTGGTTGACATAGCTTATCAGTATCCACTTGGGCTATTATGCTGACTGGCTTAAGAAGAACAAGGACCACCACAATCCACCCATGGATGGGAATTTTGAAATATTTTTAGAAAAGAGGAAGCGGGAGTGGAGGGAACAAGGCAACAACAAGTGAACATATTATACTGGCTATTCGAAGGTATAGTATCTGAATCTAACTGAGTAGCCCAGTAAGCGTGAATGCAAATGGGAGATGTTGATTTTTAGAGTTTATTAAACATTCTAATATGAACACCAAAACGTTCATGGTGGTAGGGTTTCAGGTTATGTCTATTTTTGTTATAGTGTTATATATAGTTCAGATTATATAAACAGAGAAAAATGTGACAATGCACATTTGACTCCTGTACATCCAAAGGTATTTTGTTCTGGTTGTGACGTAGGTGGCAAATTAAAGTTGTTGACTTATTCACAACGTTGCCTCAAGAGTAAAAGTTTTTTTTTTTTAATTAATTTATTTATTTATTTATTTTTATTTTTGACTGAGTTGGGTCTTTGTTGCTGCGTGCAGGCTGCACACGGGCTTTCTCTAGTTGCGGCAAGCGGGGGCTACACTTCGTTGTGGTGTGTGGGCTTCTCATTGTGGTGGCTTCTCTTGTTGCAGAGCATGAGCTCTAGGCCCGTGGGCTCAGTAGTTGTGGCTCCCAGGCTCTAGAGCACAGGCTCAGTAGTTGTGGCACACGGGCTTAGTTGCTCCACGGCATGTGGGATCTTCCCGGACCAGGGCTCGAACCCGTGTACCCTGCATTGACAGGCGGATTCTTAAGCACTGCACCGCCAGGGAAGCCCAAGAGTAAAACTTGATCTATTCGCTCTTGCTTGCTGAATAGCCACAAGCAAAATATGCTATTTTTTATTGAATATAGTTGATTTACAAGGGTGTGTTAGTTTCAGGTGTACAGCACAATGATTGAGATATAAAATATGTATTATTTTACCCTATAGGTTATTACAGAATATTGAGTATAGTTCCCTGTGCTATATAGTAGGTCCTTGTTGGTTATCTATTTTAAATGTAGTAGTCTGTATATGTTAATCCCAACTTCCTAATTTATCCCTCTCCCACCTCTTTCCCCTTTGGTAACCATAAGTTTGTTTTCTATGTCTGTAGGTCTGTTTCTGTTTTGTAAATAAGTTCATCTGTGTGTGTAAATAAGTTCAGTGTGATACACCACATTAACAACTTGAAAAATAAAGACCATATGATCATCTCAATAGATGCAGAAAGGCTTTTGTTAAAATTTAACATCCATTTATGATAAAAACTCTCCAGAAAGTGGGCATAGAGGGAACATACCTCAGCATAATAAAGGCCATTTATGACAAACTGACAGCTAACATCATTCTCAACAGTGAAAAGCTGAAAGCATTTCCTCTAAGATCAGGAGCAAGACAATGATGCCCACTCTCACCACTATTATTCAACACAGTATTGGAAGTTTTAGCCACGGCAATCAGAGAAGAAAAGGAAATAAAAGGAATCCAAATAGGAAAAGAAGTAAAACTGTCACTGTGTGCAGATGACATGATACTATACATAGAAAATCCTAAAGATGCTACCAGAAAACTACTAGAGCTCATCAATAAATTTGATAAAGTCACAGGATACAAAATTAATACACAGAAATCTGTTGTATTTCATTACACTAACAACAAAATATCTGAAACAGAAATTAAAGAAACAAGCCCATTTACCATCACATCAAAAAGAATAAAATACCTAGGAATAAACCTACCTAAGGAGGCAAAAGACCTGTACTCCCAAAACTATAAGACGCTGATGAAAGAAATTGAAGACAACACAAACAGATGGAAAGATTTACTGTGTTCTTGGATTGGAAGAATCAATATTATCAAAATTATACTATCAAAGGCAATCTACAGGTTCAATGCATTCCCTATCAAATTACCAATGCCAGTTTTCACAGAACTAGAACAAAAAAATTTTTAATTTGTATGGAAACTCAGAAAGATTCCAAATAGCCAAAGCAATCTTGAGGGAAAAAAATGGAGCTGGAGGAATCATGCTCCCTGACTTCAGACTATACTACAAATGTACAATAATCAAAACAGTATGGTATTGGCACAAAAACAGAAATAAAGATCAATGGAACAGGAAAGAAAGCACAGAAATAAATCTATGCATCTATGGTCAATTAATCTATAACACAGGAGACAAGAATATACAACAGAGAAAAGACAGTCTCTTCAATACGTGGTGCTGGGAAAACTGGACAGCCACATGTAAAAAAAATTAGAACATTCTCTAACACCACATACATACAAAAATAAGCTCAAAATGGATTAAAGACCTAAAAGTAAGACCAGATACTATAAAACTCCTGGAGGAAAACATAGGCAGAACACTCTTTGACGTAAATTGCAGCAATATCTTTTTGGATCCATCTCCTAGAGTGATGAAAATAAAAACAAAAAGAAACAAATGAGGCCTAATTAAAAGCTTGTACACAGCAAAGGAAACCATAAACAAAATGAAAAGACAACCCACGAATGGGAGAAAATATTTGCAAATAATGCAACCGACAAGAGCTTAATTTCCAAAATTAATACAGCTCAATATTATAAAATCAAACAAATTAAAAAATGGGCAGAAGATCTAACTAAACATTTCTCCAAAGAAGACATACAGATGGCCAATAGGCACATGAAAAGATGCTCAACATTGCTAGTTATTAGAGAAACGCAACTGAAACCACCAGGAGGTATCGCCTCACACTAGTCAGAATGGTCATCATTAAAAAGTCTACAAATAACAAATGCTGTTGGTGGGAATGTAAATTGGGGCAGCTACTATGAAGAACAGTATGCATGTTCCTTAAAAAGCTAAAAATAGAGTTACCATATGATCCTACAATCCCACTCCTGGGCATATATATGTATTACATATATACAATGGAATATTAATCAGCCATAAAAAAAGAATGAAATAATGCCATTTACAGCAACATGGATGGACCTGGAGATTATCATAGTAAGTGAAGCCAGGTGGAGAAAGACAAATATCATGATATCACTTATATGTGGAATCTTAAAAAAAAAAAAAAGATACACCATATGCTATTTTTTGCTTTCAAGTACAATTGATATAATGGCATACTTGGTGTGGATCCTAGTTGTTGCTTCTCATTCTAAATATTCATATGTCAGGTTATATTTTTTCAACATTTGATTTGATATAAAAATACTTTATTTTCCTAAGGCTAAAATTTAAGCTACATTGACCCCACTGACAGCATCTGCTATTTCTGAAATTGTATATATTGGTAGAAATTATTTTATGTGTGTGTGTATAATAAGAGATTTTTAAATGTTATTTTCTCCATTTTATTTTGAAGACTTTAAAATTTAATACACATATTTCTTAAACCAATGGTTCAAATTTGAGAGGAAAATGATTATTTTTGGCTGTTCATAATTTTTGTGAATTTATTTACAGTAATGGAAATTATAAAGAAGATAATCTATCCTCATTTTCTCTTGCCTCCTATTCAATCATTTTTTTTCTCATGATTTTTTTTTTTTTTTTTGGTTTGGCATTGTCGGATAATGACTAAAAACATGCCTTTTATAACCTTCGTGCGTGATAAATGAGTGAGTAACTGGATAACCTGTAGAATGCAGGAGTGTTTGGGAAGGTCTCACACAACCCATGGAAGAATATACCCAGGAATGTTTGTTCACTGTTTGGTTGACTCTATGGCAGATACAATAACAATAGTTAGAACTGCAAATACAATGTGCTTTGCATGTCTTAACATATACAAATTTTCACAGCAGCCTTATGAATTATTAACCTAATTTTATAAATGAGGATTACTAAACACAAAGAGATTAAGTAATTTTCCCAGGTGGCTATTCTAAAGGTCAGTTTCCATTCTTATCTATCTAGTATGATTCTCTCAGATTATAGAAAATTGGTTCTCAACCTTGCTCCTCATGAGATACATGAGATCTTTTTTTTTTAATACCAATGATCTTAAAATAAAAAAGACTGACTATACCAACTGTTGGTGTGGATGTGGAGCAACTGAAATTCCCATACAGTGCAGGTGGGAATGTAAATTGGTACAGTGACTTTGCGAAAAACAATTTAATCCAGCAAGTTATTTGGTGTGTTCTAAGTAAACTGATAGATTGCTTCCATTGTTTTGATTTTCAGTTATTTGATTTGTGGATGATGTCTAGTTGTAAATGGCTCCTTTGGGCTACCAGATTCACTCCTGCTGGCATCCCAGAAAAGTGGGTCTTCAATCCTTTTACTGTTTACACACTTAATACTCACTCTCTTGATCCAGTTTCTTCTCAATACTCCCTCTTGTCATCTTAAAACTCATTTCCTGTTTACTGCCCGAAGCTCCTCCAGACCTGATACTCAGTCCCACTATGACCCTCCCTTTCCTTCTTTACTATCCCTCGTGCTCTCCACCCAGCTCACTGGCTTCAGTTGTTCAGAGTAACATAACCTATCCGTGGGGAGGGGTCAATGTACCCCTGGCCGTGGGACAGAAATACCAGGTTATCAACCCCATGGTTCTAGATCTGCCTTCTCAGAATGCCATTGCAAGGAAGACAGCAAAGCCTCACAGTATCTCTTGGTATTAGTTCTCCAATAACAAAAATCATCTGTCAGGTTTTATATAAGACCTGGATATGCAGCCTATTATTTTGAGTCTAGTGCAATCCCTGACCAACATCAGCGACTCAAAAATTTGTTAAATTGTATTAAACATCATGGTTTCTCATCAGAATCATGTGTACATCATTTTTCTGTTTTGTCAAAAACTGATTTTCTGTATTTACATGAAATTTCCTGGGTTGTGTCTATAAATACAAATAATTTGAAGCTGTTTTTTCAATTTGAACAAATGTCACAAAAGTATCAAATAGAAAATCAAGCAGCAGGATTTTATAGCAGCAGATTGAGAGAAGTATAGGAATTTTCTATTTAACAAAAGAAAAATAATTTTAAAAAAGTCTTATAAGGAAGGTAACAATGTTGTCAAGCTGTTTACTTCTTAACTTGTTTCTACTAGTTGAAGAAAAAAGAAGAGGCAAAAGCATGAGTGTTTAAGATGTCATTGTGAAATACTAATTTATAAGTAAGATAATAAATACATAGTAAAACAACTTTTAAAAAGATCTTTAGAAGAACATACAAAAGACAAGGACAATTAGTGATACAAAGCTTTTTTGAAGGACTCCTCCTCCCATGATCCCTCAGTGTTTTGGTGTCCTAAAAACAAACAAACAAACAAAAAACTTGTGTATAAAACCCACCTTTATATGTACTAGACTCAGGATCTAAAGAGATTTGTTCTTCCATAGACCACACAAGATTTGTGTCATTTTTCCTCTCTTCCTAGAGCAGAGATAAGTATTTTCTTCCCAGCTACTACATTTCCATAGTGTAGATGAGGTATGTGTTGTTCATTGTAGGATTCTCTGCCTCCTAGAAACTAATGGTTGCTCTATTTCAACCAACTATGTGGCTTTTTTTTTTTAAAGCAAGTATATTGGGTAATACTATTACGGCTGTTAATGAGAGAAAGCTAATTCAATCTAGAACGTGTAAAGAAAAAAGTGGAGGTGGAGTAGAATAGAAAACCAATTTCCTCATGAGACTGAATAAGTCAGGGGAACTTTCGTGACCAGAGTAGATCAGCCTTAAGAAATGACTTCAGGGACTTCCCTGGTGGCACAGTGGTTAAGAATCCGCCTGCCAACGCAGGGTTCAAGCCCTAGTCTGGGAAGATCCCACATGCTGCGGAGCAACTAAGCCCGTGAGCCACAACTACTGAGCCCACATGGCACAACTACTGAAGCCCATGCACCTAGAGCCCGTGCTGCACAACAAGAGAAGCCACTGCAATGAGAAGCCAGTGCACCACAACGAAGAGTAGCCCCCGCTCGCTGCAACTAGAGAAAGCCTGCACACAGCAACGAGAAGACCCAACACAGCCAAAAATAAATAATAAATAAATATATAAATTTATTTTAAAAAAAGGAAGAAATGACTTCACTTTAGAACTCAACTTTGTCTTTTTGGTTCTCTGCATTCTTTGGTTTTGCTTCTCTCTGTAAATATTGGTTCCATTCTCTGCTGCTATAGATGGCTTCCTCCTTGAAGCAGGGGAAGGAGAAGCATGGCTGCAGATGAGTCCAGGTATAAATCATTTAAGTTAGTGAACTCAGAGGAAAGAGAGATCTTCTCATCCTCTCAGTGTCCACATATAACATTCTAGGGCAGTAAGATGGAACCCAGCAGTTCTTGATTGGCAGACACCAGAAATGCATGGACTGGAGGAGTATCAGTTCACCAGGTGAAGGGGAGATGCCATGACCTAAAGTAGTGGGTAAGAGATATTGACCAGATGAAAACAGGTGTCCTGGTTATCAGTGTGGCAGATGCTATAGATGTCCACCCCATATCCTCTTGGTCTGCCTCAAATTTCACCTGTCGCTGTGATAGATTGTTTCTCTCACAAACTCCCCATCTCAAGTTTCTGGCTCTCCCCATTCCTCTGCCTGAGGGCTTTCTCCACATTGTGATACCGTAGGCCATCGCAGACAGACCCAACACAAGTGTTGGGGAGTTCACCTCTAGGGATGGAGTGAGCCCTCACCTAATGGAGAATGAGATGTGGAAGGTAAAGTCCTAGCTTTCCCACTGTACAAGGGGACAGTTCTGAGGCATGTTCCACATGGTTTCTTAGATGTCCCCTGTGAGATTGAAGTCCTGTTGCCTACAATGGTAGCTGGCTTGTTAACATGCCTTTTATTGGTTCCTTTCCTTCCCCTGTTTAATTTCTCTACTTCCTTGCTTGGCTGCCTGGGTTCACATCTGAAATAAACCATCTCGGCCCAAGTCCTTATGTCAAGGTCAGCTTTGGAGAGAACCTATAGGAAGACAACCAAGTTATCTATTCAATTTGCCAAACAGCAATTGCTCTAGATACTGGGAATATAACAATAAACAAAGATAGGTAGGGTCTTCGTGAGAGAGGATAGCAAGGAAATATAACTTCTAATTATAATTGTCACCATATTAGTCTCATGTGCATTCTTCATGCCAATTAAAGAGATTGATTACATAGGTTTGCCTCACTTATTGATATATTGGTATATAGCTATTTATTTAGATATATTAAAATTCTTATTTCAAAATATTTAAGTAATTATTTATGTACATTTATGTCTTCCTTTGTCCTACATTATAAAATTAGACCTTAAGTCCCTCTCAAACTCTCCTTTCCCAATTCCAAGAATAAATCAAGTTTAGGAGTGTTGTAAATGGACTCAGACCCAGCCTGTTTCTTAGCCCATCTTCCTCCTGTAAATTTGTTGTCATCTGCAGGCTCAATTTTCACCTTAAATTCAACCAGTTAAGATGCAACCAATCCTAATCTTCAGCAAAAGAAATTTAAATAGTTCTTGCCCAGTACTTTGGGATTCAACATCAAGACATCTCTAACCTTAAGTCACCCTAATCATAACGAGACTGGTCTTACCCCCGAGACTCGGTGCCCACCACGAATCATCTAACAACTGTGTTTCTTCATTATTCCTGGCCAGCATCTAATGTATCAAGTGCTTTCAATCACAAGTGACAGAAATTCCAACGCAAATGGCTGCAACGAAAAAGGAATTCATTGGTCCAGACAACTAAAATGTCCAGAGAGATAGTGCTGTCTTTACTCATCACAAGATCCATGGTTTACTGTATCCTTAGTGCTTTGTCTTCATTTCCCAGCCAATTTCCAGTCTTCCATGTTCACAAGTCATGTCAGCTTTTTCCTCAATATGGCTCCCCTCATGATACTAGAACTGACAGTAGTTCCAAGAAGAGGAGACTGCGATGCTAGCAGTCTTAGTTAAAGTCCCAACGGTTCACTGTCATTGATCCAGCGTAGATCATAGACACTATGCTGCTTGACTTAAGCCATCCAGGGCTCACCCCAGGAGCTGGATGAGGTCAACTCCATGCTCATTATCTGGCTGGCTTCCCAGAGGAGACCTATGATAAGAAAAAAGAGAATGAAGGCTGGGCGCCGTGGACAGTTGTCCACTCCACCTACCTCATAGTTCTGTGGCTCAGTGTTTTCTGCCTTGATTCTGGACTTTAGTCTTTTTATCTTAGTTACCTGCCTTCTTACCCATGCTATTTAGCACTGGGTCTTACCTTGTTCTTTCCAACACCTCTGCTAGAAATCTGGGTACTGAGATCTGCTAACTTCACTGAGGTTGAATGTCTGGGCTTCTGACGATAGAGCATCACTTGATTTCTTCTTACTCTACCCCATGAATCTCTGAGGATACCTTCATGAAACCCCAACACTTCATTTTTCTTATACCATACCATTTTGACTACCCTAACGTGCTCGTCGGATGGATCCACTCAGCATCTGTCACCAGGTCTCTTTCATAGGCCAAGTGTCAGAGCTACCTCCACCCTCACTCTAATCCACCTGCCGTAGTTTGTCAAGGTGCTGCTGGGCCAGACCCAAGATATGTTATTTTAAAATAAATAAATGAATGAATTTTTTTAACCCTTGAAATTATATATTTAGAAAGAAGGAAAATCTAATAAAACACAAATAAAGTATTCAAAATAATTTACAGATATTGTTTTGAAAAACACTGATTTAGACTCTTTTCTAAAAAGCACAGTGGTCATTATAGAGTGCTTTAAGAAAAGTAATTACATTATTAACTAGTGACATTTTAAGCAAAGTATTCTCAAATAAAGGTATTTATGGTCGTGAAACTAGAATGCTACTGAATGACCTTTCAAGTTTCCCTCCAAATACGACAGGGCTTAGAATAGGTTTAAATAATTTGCACATGGCTCATCTGTTTATTTAAGTCCATACTTCCAAAGTGTTTGAGAACAACTTCTTCTTCTTTTTTTTAATCATCTTAAATATCTCATCTGCAGACTCATTTATAACATTAAGCTGCTTTAAAATTCTTTTACCCTGTCTTAGATGGTTCAAAAACAAATTTTACCCTGTGTCCCATATGGTTTATTATAAATTATGAATTAGCCAAAGCCAGAATTACTAACATTTTACAGAACCGGGAACTAGCTCTTGGAACCAGAATTGCAAGTAGCTAAGGCACGTTATGCAGTTTCCCGGTCCTGAAGATCGTGTCTCCGATCAAGGTACATATTCCCTTCTGAAATGTCTCTCTTACATCTTTCATCAAAAAAAAAGAAAAGAAAAGAAAAAAGAATTTAAAATAATGCACTATAGTGAGTGACTCAAAACAATGTGATCCTTTCATTTCAGGACCTCTGTGTTGCTCACATTAACGATTGTTAAAACGCTAATTAAACTAGTTTAGCAAGTTTGTGATTGCACATTTATTCTGGTTTCTTTTTAATGGGATATATCTGTATCAAGAAGAAAATGTTGCCTTACAGAAGTGGAATTTCAGATCTCAAAAAGATCGTGAAGATCTTCAAAAGTAACCATATATCTGAATGATTTTCAAGGGTATTTCTAAAAAGTTTAATTATTTCGCCACTGAAATGTGCATATAAACGTTCTTTATTATCTCCTGACGATAAAATCTGTTTCTCTTACTAAGGAAAACGTAGTCTTATCTGATGATCAGATAAAGGCCTGATATATTTTCCCAGTCTGAGAAGTAAATAAAAGAATGACTATAATGTCGACCTCCTTTATTGTTGGCTGGACAGGTACTCTTGTAGTTTTGCAGTAATTTTTTCTGTCAGATGACGTGATATTTTCTAAGGAAATAAAATTTTTCATTATTTGGCAAACAATCTTTTTTTGCTTCCCCAAACATTTTCAATCCTAAGTGGAAATATTAATGCATTTATTGTTTTCCACAGCATGAAGCAGAATAAGGTATAGAATTACTATATGTTTCTTTAAATTTCAATATTTGCTTTAACCACTCTAAATGATAAAGTAAATATTGAAAAAAATGTTTATCTGACCTCTTAGGTTTTTTTTCATTACTACCTAGCAATGCCATGTCACCTCCTCTGAGAAGTCTTACTGGATATAGGCTCCCTTAATTTGTTGCCTTACCTCTGTGCTCTCCTAATATCTTGGACTCATCTCTGTCATCATATTTATCCCATTGTATTATAACTAGATGCTTATGTGTCTATCTCCAACCAACTTTTAAGGGAAGGATCATTTTACTTATATCTGTGCCAATGAGGTACTGTTAATACTGAATATACAGATATCAATACAATATGGTAGCTGCATCCTGGGAAGTCACATCCTTATAATCTGGCTTCTGTGCCCTCCCTGCTACTCACGAAAATAGCAAATTAACAACCATGGCTTACATGAGGACTTTAGGTATGTATTCTTTGACTCACATGATATTTTAGAAAAATTTGAACCAACATTAAAAGCTGAGTGATTTCATGCAGTTCTCAGGATTTCAGCCACTCTTCAGAAATCTAAATGTCTGGAAGCACTTGGCCCAGTTTCTCGTGTGGAATTACTCAACTGCTCCTGAGCAGTAGCAATTCCTTTATACCCTGTGTGTACTCTCCAATTTACCTCAGTCCCTACTGCTCCCTTTCATCCGCCTAACACCAAGACCAAGATTCAGTTGCCATTTATATTTGCACTGATGTTCTTTTGGTATAGAAATATTTTTCTATACCCATGGGTTTTTTTTTTAATCAAAAGAAGAAAACCAAAGACATCTAGAGAACCATAGGATTTTACAAACTACACTAACCAGCTTTATTTACCTGCTCATCTGAACTATAATCTTCTGATTAATTCATTTCAATAATCTTCTGATTAATTCATTTAATACACTTAAATATGTGCTCCTGGATCTAACTGGTTCTCCATCTCCACTCTCTCCCCCATTCTAACCCATCCTATGTGCCCTTATGGTGATATTACTCTTCTCTAAGATCTTCAATAGTAGTAGTACAATTAGTAGAAGTAGTAGTAACAATGATAATAGTTATTATCTATTGAATGCTAATGCCAACTAGGTGTCCCCCACTGTTCTATGTACTTTGCTTTTATTAACATTGAATTCTTATGTCAACCATGTGAAGTAGGTGTTATTATTACCGACGCTTCATGGATTCTGACTCATTCCAGCAGACACAGCTCAATAGTGCCTCGCTTTACGCCTGCACCACATACCTCTCCTGTCCTGCCCAAGGCTTCCCTCTGCTTGCTGATGCTGTGGACCCTAGGCAGCCATATGGTGCAACTTGGAAGAGCAGAGAATCAATGTCCAACCAGGCAAACCCTTGACCATTAGGACACATCTCATTGTGTCCATCCTGCCTTTGCTCTCTCCCTCCCCTTTCCCTCATACCCAGCCCTAGGACTGCACTCTCTCATAGGGTAGTAGTACAGTCTCCTCTGTCTCAAGCTCTGCTTTCTGGGAAACCCAGACTGAGACATTCTTTTGTACTTCCCCCTGCCTTTTTTTTTTTTTTTTACTTAAATTATTTATATTGCCTTCAAAGACTACCTTATCATACTACTCATTTTTTGGTTGCAAGTGATAGAAAAACACACTTGAACTAAGTTACCAAAGAAATTGGAAGGATGAAAGGATTTTGGAGTATTTCCCATAGCAGGAGGGAGGAAAAAGCTAGAATTGGGCCTCATGAAAACTGGAAATAACTCTCTCTCTCTTTTTCTCTATTTCTCTCTCTCATTCTCATTCTCACCTCTGCTCTTATTGGCATATCAGCTTCTTCTCTAGTATGGTCTAGTTTCTTCCACATCATGGCAGACATGGTAGATAAGAGTTCTCAGTACACATTCTCCACAGCTCCTACCCACCAAGTGTGATTGCTTCTGTTCCTTAAAATTCAGTCTGATAATTTTCAAGAGAAGACTCTAACTGACCTGGCTTGCAATGGGTCAGCGAGGAAGGGAAGGAAAGAAGCTCACAGAGCACTGATCAGAAGGGGAAACCTTACAGGACAGGATTCTACTATGGACAAGGTCTGTAAGGCCCAACCCCAATGTTACTTCCTGCATGAACGTCCTCTGCTTCTGGAAGGCATCATGTGATCATTAAAAGAGCTGCACGCATCCAGCACGAAGTGACAGCTATGAATTGCTCACATGCGTACCTTTCTGAGCCTCAGTTTCATCATCTGTGAGGTAGGTATAATAATGTCCATCTTTGTGAGAGAAATAAATTTCAAAGTGCCTAGCATGCAATAGGCATTCAACAAATTCCATCAGCCCAAAGTAATATCTCCCTTGAACATGTACACAACATAACACACCTTTATATCACTATAGCTTTGTCACCACTTGCTTCTGCATGTTTTATCTCCCCTGTTTGATCCACTCTTCCCTGAGGGCAAGGAGTGTCTCATTCCTCTTCTGAGCTATCTTAGCCCTTGTACATTATCCAGCACATTGGAGTCAAAGAATAAACATTTGGCAAAAGGGTAACTTCAACTGCATTCAATAAAATGATCTGGTTTTTATTTGTGGATTTTTACCACTTTAGAAAATGATTAGTTCTTCCTCAGCGTCAAGCAAAAGTGAGCTTTTTCCCAACTGTTTTATGGGGGAAAGATTTTCCTTCCTCTCTCAAAATGTACCAAATACCTTTTGTGTAGCAATTACTGTTGGACGTACTAAGGATTGAAAACTGAAGGAGACCATTTCTGCCCTTGAAGAGTTGAGTATTAACTCACTGGTAGTAGTTATTTAATTTTCAGATGTATATTTCTATATACTTAACGCCACGTGTTCCTCATAAGCTGAAAAAATAAACATCTTTAAAGTTGGCTCCTTCCTTATTCTATGTTGCCTTCAAATCCACGCCCATGATACAAGTGGAAACTGTTCATGTGTATTTGATTATGTGAAAACATGTATTTCCTTCTATTAATTACAGTGACTCTAAAATTTATAAACTATTTCCTTCTCCACCCCATTTGCCATATTCTCACAATATTAGTTACACATCCTTGCTTTAACATAGCACAGAAATATTGGAGATAATATTTATAAATATTATGTGGTATAAATATGCGGGTTCAGTCACATTAATTTTTAGGGTTTTATGTATTAAACTTATTTCTCAAAAGTTTAAGAAGATTTGTTCTTATGGACAATGCAGAGAACTCATTTTAAGTGAAGAATGGCAAAGTTAAGTCTTTCAGTCAAACTAAAAGAAACAGGTTATTCTGTTATAGCCAATTTCACTCTTTAAGGCTTAAATCATGTTTTCTTTGACTATTGCAATGGACTCACTGCAATTTAGCCAGTTCTGTGTAATTGGAGGCACTGGATGAGGTAAAGAACCTCGTCCACTCTGAACACCTCAAGCCAAATGACCCTCACTTCACTCACCAAGATGTAGATTCTGCTTGAAGCTGGGAACGCCAAGCCACTCTCTTTTTTGTTTCTCCTTTCTTACATCAGGATGGCCCTTTATCATTTGTGATAAACAGAACCATTCCAAACATCTGGTCTGGACATCACTGGCATCCCCTGGACCTGTTAACTGCAAAGGATCCCACCTAGAAACATGTACCTAGAGCTGGAAGAAGCCATGGAGATTAAGAGATCCAGGGCCTTCACTTTGCAGATGAGGACAAAGCTCTGGTAAGATGAACATTGAAATGAATTGAGTGACCTGCCCGAATGTACGTACAAATCAGTGAAGGAGCCTGGATGAAAGACCACATGACCTGTTTTAGGAAGACGACTTACTACCCTCTAAGGGCCAGCCCTCTTTGGTTCACTATTACTCCCCACGCAAGACAAGATTCTGAAAGGAAGGGAAAGTATCTCGGGGTCTTGGTCCCGCTCTTCTCTGAGGGTTTTCACGCAGCTCCACACCCAAGCAGGCCAGCTTTTCCAGGTAGTGACAGAGATTCACATTCTTTTCCAACATCAAAACACCTTCCTTCTCTAGTCTTCCCAGCCGCATTGGTCAAAGCAACCCTTCCTTCACTGTACATCATTGATTTCATCCTTGCGGGAGGGTTTGCCTGCTGTTAGCCCTGAGGAAGGAATCTGATGATAGCACCGGGACAAGATCAGGGTCAGGCCTTGGCAGCAGCTGTACACCTTCTGTAAAATGAATTTTAGCTGGGGGCTGCTCCAGAAGGTTTACGTAAGAGGCATTCAGAGGAGCCATTCTGGTTGAAAGGGGGTACTGTGGGGCTTTTCCTAGCAAAGCCGGTTTTTACATAGATTTTACAGGAAATTTACTTGGAGTGGCTTTGGGGACAGTGACTGAAGCCAAGCCACCCCTTGGACGCATCAACTGATTATAGTACTTTTCAAAACTGGTAGTACTTAGTCATAGGAGCTGATCCAAAATCTTATCTCACTTTTCTCACAAATTCCTGGCTTCCCAATCCCACTTGTGGTTGTCTTAACCTTTTCCTGAGGTAAAAAACAGTCAGCATAAGCCATGAGGACTGGCCTAAAACACTCTATATACTTTTTTTTTTTTTTTTTTTTTTTTTGCACTACGCGGGCCTCTCACTGTTGTGGCCTGTCCCGTTGCGGAGCACAGGCTCCGGACGCGCAGGCTCAGCGGCCATGGCTCACGGGCCCAGCCGCTCTGCGGCATGTGGGATCTTCCCGAACCGGGGCACGAACCCGTGTCCCCTGCATTGGCAGGCGGACTCTCAACCACTGCGCCACCAGGGAAGCCCCATATTTAAGCTTTTACATAGTTAATAAGTTCCTGAAGACTCATGCACGTTTTTCCACATTTTGTTAAATTGTATTCTATATTTTAGATATCCGTAGTTGATAAACCAGCAATTTAAAATAGCCATTAAGCCCTCCCTGTAGCTCCATTGCCCAGAAGCACTCTGGAGAGTTTTGAAAAAACATCTCTCTCACCATAGTTTGTAAACTTGATTTGATGGATGCACAGCAATATCTCATCTGTTTGGCCTCCAGTCCAGATCTCAAGTTTGCACTTACAGCTTCTTGGCAGAAGAAAAGGGCTAGCACACGTCTAGCTTTAATGTCAGCTCCCCGCACCCCGACCTGTCCCTCTGGCTCCCGTTCCCCTTTAATTCTTATATCCTTTCAAAGCCTTTCTCATCTCAGCTCTTAACGCTTCATTACCACTAGGACTACACTGAGTCTCCTTTTCCGGTTATTTAACAGGTGGTGTGAAGAATTACAAGGGCTGAGGGTTCTCACTCCTCCACCTAGGGTAGCTAGTGCCTGGATCATCTTCATCCCTTCACAGCCATCATGGTACACTGACCATCATCCTCTCATACACCAAGAACCAACTAGCCTTTCTCCAAAATTCGCTGACCTTCGAATTTTCAGAGCTTTATGATTTAGAAGCATTAGATCTGGAGTCAGACAGTTGGGTTCAAATCCTGACTTACAACATAGTTGCCATATGGCCTTGGGCAAGTTAGCCTCTCCTAACATTTGTTCCTCACTTGTAACATGAGGATAATGAAAACTAATATTGACACCAAAGGGCTGTTTTGAGGATTGAATGAAATAATATATGTAAAGCACTTAAAATACAGTGTACAAGATAAGCCCTTAAACCTATTACTGTTACCATCCCCCCCCTTTAGGAAACATATGACAGTTATAGATTCAGAAGATTCACAAATGGAAGAAACTGGAAAATCAACTAGTTCAGGGCTAAAAATATTCAAATACCTACAGAGCCCAGATAGGCAATATGATTGCTGTAGTGGAAGCAAACTTGAGGGAAGGAAGGACAGAAAGGAGGTGACCTAGCTAGAGGGACAGCGCTTCTCAAGGTGAAGCACATTGCTGTCACGTGAGAGCAGGAGCCTAGTGTTACCAGATCTTCCAGTTTTTCACGAAAAGCCAGATATCCAGACTTGTGTGTAATCCCAATGTGCAAACGTTGATAGATGTAATTCAAACTTTTATAAAATGCGTTATTGTTTTAATTTAAAAAAACAATAAAGCATAGTGGCTTCTACTTTAGAGCCTCTAATCTAATCAAATTTCATTTGAAAACTGAGAAGACTGGATTAAGAGTTGGAGTGTCATAGCAAAAGGCACACAACTAGTAAATGGCAAAACCCTGATGGAGCTCACATCTCTCACGCTGTAGTCCAGGGATCTTTAACAGCCTTTGATTCTCGACATAAAGGAGACACTTTTTATCCTCTTTATATCTATGTATAATCTGTCACTAGATGCTGTTATTCTGTACTTTCTGGTCCATTCTCATGGCCACCATGCGTCCTGGGCCCCCATTGTCTCATAATCTCCTCACTAGAGGCTCATCTGATCTGATGTACCCTGTCTGTTTGCTAAAATCTAAATGACCTTTATATTTGATCACACCCCTGCTCTAAGTCCTTCAAAAATTCTGCATCAGGGCTTCCCTGGTGGCGCAGTGGTTGAGAGTCTGCCTGCCGATGCAGAGGACACGGTTTCGTGCCCCGGTCCGGGAGGATCCCACATGCCGCGGAGCGGCTGGGCCCGTGAGCCATGGCCGCTGAGCCTGTGCATCCGGAGCCTGTGCTCTGCAACGGGAGAGGCCACAACAGTGAGAGGCCCATGTACCGTAAAAAAAAAAAAAAAAAAAAAAAAAAATTCTGCATCAGAGCCAAGTGCATTGGTCTTTCAGTCATGCAGTCTCAAACTGATTTCCTTTTGCTGACCTGCATCCTGGTTCCTCCATGAACAAGTTGTGTCACCTTGGGTGAGTGAGTCACTCTACATCAGCATTCCTCAAAGTAAGAGAAAAATAATGGGAGAGTATAATAATAGCACTCACCTCAGTGTTGCTAATGGATATTGAATCAGTTAACCCATGTAAAGTGCTTCATGTATAGCAAGCACTGTGAAATGCTGGCTTTTTATGAGTGTACCCGTGTTCTCTCTCCTACCCACTAGAGTCTAAGTGTCTTTAGAACAGAATCTAAGTCTAACTGGTATATGCTCTTCCCACCCAAATATTAAGCACATATTACGTACTCATTAAATATTTGTTCACAAAAAGAGAAACTGAATACACAAGTAATTTAAGAATCTGTATAATCAAATAAACATAAACATGAACCAGAAGTGGAGCAGAAATGAACAGTAGTGAGTGGACTCAATGTCGCTTGGGTTCCAGGGACAGAAGCAGACAGACACTATAGGATTTTGTCTCCTTCCAGGTAAAGGCAATTTTAGAAGTTTCATGTAAGTGACGTGTTGGGGAGGCAGCAACCAGAACCAGGTTTACTGCTTGAATAAGTGCCATGGATGGGATCCCCTTATTTGTAAAAGGAGGCCTTAATATTTGTCCCTGTGCCTAAGATTACAACTTAGCTTGGACCAGAGATGTGAGAACCCAGTCACAGCCTCGTGGCTGGGAACTGAACAAGCCAGTGGCTATTCGTGTGGCTGGACCTTTGGTATCCTCAATGGCACTGAAGGGTAGGAGTCCCAAATCACCATTATTAAACATAGTTCTGGATCATGGGCACAAGGGAAGCCACTGGAGGTTTTATTTTTTTTATTTTTATTTTTTTTGCGGTACGCGGGCCTCTCACTGTTGTGGCCTCTCCCGTTGCAGAGCACAGGCTCCGGACGCGCAGGCTCAGCGGCCATGGCTCACGGGCCCAACCGCTCTGCTGCACGTGGGATCTTCCCAGACCGGGGCACGAACCCGTGTCCCCTGCATCGGCAGGCGGACTCTCAACCACTGCGCCACCAGGGAACCCCAACACTGGAGGTTTTAAACAGCAGAATGCCATCCTCTGACCCATATTTGAAGATTTTTTTTCCTTTGTCTTTTGTTTTCAAAAGTTTAATTATGATGTGTCTTAGAGTGGATTTTTTTGCATTTATCCATTTGACTCATCTTGAATCTTTAAGTTCATATCTTTTGCCAACTTTGGGAAGTTTTTAACCATTATTTCTTCTGATACTTTTCAGTCCTGCTCTCTCTCCTCTCCTTCTGGGACACCAGTAATATAAATATTAGTTTTTTTGTTATTATCTCACAGGTCTCTGAGACTGTTCATTTATCTTTTCAGTCTATTTCCTCTCTGATGTACAGATTGGATAAGTTCTACTAATCTGTCCTCAGGTTACTGGTTTTTATCCTCTGCCATCTCCAGTCTACTATTGAGCCAATCTATAGGGTTTTATATTTCAGTTATTGTATTCTTCCATCTATAATTTCCATCTGGTTCTTTTTTTGTGACTTCTGTTTCTTTGCTGTTAATTTCTATTTTTCACTTGTTTCAAAAGAATTCGTTATTGTTTGTTGAGACATTTTGTGACGGCTCTTTTAAAATCTGTGTCAGATCATCCCAACGTCGAATTCATGTTGGTGTTCACATCTGTTGATTTCCTATTCTCATTCAAGTTATGATTTGTTGTTGTGACACGTGATTTTCACTTTCCATTGCATCCTGGACATTTTGGATATTACGAGACTCTGGATCCTTTTTAATCTTTTTTAGCAAAAAGTCTCCCTGTTGAGATGTAGCACAAGGGCTGAGTGGTTCCACATGCTTACCTTTCCTCTGGGCCCTGCCGAAAACACCCCCAGAAAAGTAGCATGCCGACTCACACTGCTTTATTGTAGATGCGCTGGCGGGGAGTTCAGCTTCTCCTCAAACCTGTTGACAACCTTCCTCTTGAAACTGGAGGACCAACTATTCTGTCTCATTGTATCTGAGTGGGTGGCATAAGCTCAGCTCCCTCCTAGGCTCTGCTGACCTCAGAGAAGGGGAAATCATGGTGCAAAGTCACATACTTTGTTGCTGCAGAATCTGGGCAGAAGCTCTGCTTCCCACTGAGCCTGTGGATACCTGGGTGGGGGATCATGAAGTACTGATCCATTCAGTCTCATTGCCAGATGGGAGTGGAGGCTCGGCTTGCCACTGGACCTCCCTGATGCTGCCCTGGCAGGAGAATGGGAGCAATGTCTGCTTCCATTGGAAAGATCAGCTCCTCATTCAGCCCAGCCAACACCACCCAGGCAGGGGCATCAGAGCATCAACTGCTTCCACTGAGCTGGAGATGAAAGATCAGCTCCCACTCAGTCTCACGGACTTCACCCCAACAGGCAAGAGAAGCAGAGCACCACTATCTGCTTCCATGGGGCTGGGGACAGACGATGGATGGAAAATCAGCTTCCTGTTTGATTCCACTGAAAGCAAAGGAAGCCAGGCAGTTTTTCTGTTGGTGTTGGTTGGAGTAGGGCAGGTATTGCCAAAAAAAGATTTTCTGTTGTTAAGCCATCCTTTTCCTGATCCTTTGGCTCTAGAAAAGGCTTTTTCTTGGAGCTTTTCTGTCTGTGCCTGTTGACAGTTCCAGTTTGGAGGAAACGACCTGTCTGGAACACGTGAGCGGCAATAAAGAATCTCAGCGACTCACTGCCATGTCGTTCCTCAAGTCCCGAGGTCCCTAGAACATCTACCTTCTTTCCACTTTTCAGAATCGTCCTATGCTTTATTGTTGTATTATCTCCAGGTTTTTTTTTTTGGTTGTAAGGGGAGGGCCTGGAAAGAATGGGGCTACCGCATCTTGGCTGTGATCCGTGTTTTTAAATGAGTATTGTAACTAACAAGCAAAATGTAAAAGAGATTTTTGAGACAATTAGAGAAATTTGAATATGGACTGAGAAGTAGATGATATTGAGGAATTATCTTTAATTTGGTGTGTTGTATTAATTAATGTTATGGCTACATAAGAAAATATCCCTATTCTTTATTCTTTAGAGATGTTTCTCAAGTAGAGGGGAAATTTTACGATGTCAAGAATTTCCTGTAAAATATACCTGCAAAAATAAATAAGTAAAAGGAAAAGATAGAAAGAGAGAGAGAGAGATAAGTGAGGGAGGTAGGGAAGAAGGAAGGAAAGGGGGGAAGGAGAGGAGAAGGAAAGAAAGAAGGGGAGGAGGATGGAAGAAAGGGGAAAAAGGCATAGATTAAGTGAGTAAGGAAGGTGCTGGTAATTGTTGATTCTGGCTGATGTGTTATATGAGGTCATTATACTATTTTTTTTCTACTTTGGGGTATGGCTAAAAATTTTATTTTAAAAATTTGTATAGGGCTTCCCTGGTGGTGCAGTGGTTGGGAGTCTGCCTGCTGATGCAGGGGACATGGGTTCGAGCCCTGGTCTGGGAAGATCCCACATGCCATGGAGCAACTAAGGCCGTGCGCCACAACTGCTAAGCCCGCGCGCCACAACTGCTAAGCCTGCGCACCACAACTACTGAAGCCCGCGCGCCTAGAGCCCATGCTGTGCAACAAGAGAAGCCACCACAGTGAGAAGCCTGCGCACCACAACAAAGAGTAGCCCCTGCTCGCTGCAACTAGAAAAAGCCTGCGCGCAACAACGGAGACCCAATGCAGCCAAAAATAAATAAATAAATAAACTTACTAAAAAATCATAAATAAAATAGATAAACAACAAGGACCTGCTGCATAGCACAACGAACGATACTCGATATTCTGTAATAACCTACATGGGAAAAGAATCTGAAAAAGAATATGTGTATAGTTGAATCACTTTGCTGTACACCCCAAACTACCACATTGTAAATCAACTATACTTCAATAAAAAATAAATAAATTATTTTAAAACCTCAAAAGACAATGGAAATGTCAGAAGGACACAGAAGTCAACTTGCAGGAGCTCCTATTGACCAAACTGGGGAACTTTGAGCAAAATACATACTGTTATTAATGGATCCTTGAATAAAATGAATTCAGTTGAATAAAATCAAAACCATGAATCTAAAGAGATATAAGTAAATGAATAAACTGGAAGTTTGATGAAAAACAATATTTGTATAGATTAAAAGAACTCCAAACAAAGCACGTATAAATTACCAAGTGAAAAGAGTAACTTTACGGTGGAAGAACCTGGCAGACACCACTTTAATCAAATGATGAAAGTGAAAATCATTGATAATGGGGCCAACTGAAATCATGTGTCACCTGATAGGTGAACGCAGCATCACTTCTGCGTTACTCCTGCCGATGATGTACAACCTGAATCTAATTGTGAGGAAACATCAGACAAACCCAAATTAAGGACCATTCTACAAAATAACCAGCAAATAGTTTTCAAAAGTTATCAAGGTCATGAACGTGAAAAACTGCTCCAGAGTGAAGGAGACTACAGAGAAATAACTAAATGCAACACATTATGCCGAAATTAATCTTTGTGCTATAAAGGACTTTAATGGGACAAAGGGCAAAACTTGAATGAGGTCTGAGGTTTAGTAACATATCAATGTTAATTTTCTGATTTTGATTGTATTGTGGTTATGTAGGAGAAATCTTTATTTGTAGGAAATACATATTAAAATATTCACAGGAGACAGGGCATTATATGTGCAACTGTCTCCTAAGTGGTCCAGAAAAAAAAAGGTACTTGCAACTTTTCTTAAAGTTTGTCACTGTTTGGAAAATTGTTTTAAATCTTCTGTATGCAAGGCACATTTTGAGATACGGTACAAAATACCAAGTTCTAGAAGATACAAGACCTGTATACATGGAAGTTACAACCAAGCAAAGAAATTAAGACAGGTGCACATATATTCCTGGCAAAATTAAATCAAGCCAACAGTCAAATTTGACTGAAAATTCCTCTACCCTGGCAGTGCTCTTGCCATACCATATATCACAACATGTGTTAAGTAAGGTAATACCCCTTTCAAAAATGATTGCCCTAACTCGGTCCAACTTACTTGCAATACTGGATCTGTGAAGAATTCTTTATGCCTAAATCCAATCCCCTGGTAATAGACTAGTGTGGAATTGAAGATATCAGTTTCACCAACAGCCCAAATTTATGAAGGAATTTATAAGTGAAGAAAAAGGGAGCTCCAGAGAACAGAAAATAAAGAGCTTCTTGTTTCACATTCACTATATCTATTTCCTAGAAGCATTTATTTTCCAGAGTAGCAATCATCCCCCACAGAAAGCTAATTTCTAAGATAGAAGAGGCACTCAGAATACATTTGCTTCAGTATTTTTCTGGTCTCCTAATAAAGCAACAGGACAGCATGATCACTAGGGGGCACAGCTGGGCTGTTCTCAGGCATGTACATATAAGGGAATTTGTCCAATTTTATATCTAAAAGTTTATACCATCACTTCACCATTGAAACACAATAGATAAGTGAGTTCATTTCCAGGTAGGTGTCTTGCCTGATACAGATGATTTAGTGGCAGGAAAAAAAAAATGCTATCAAAAAATTAAAGCACTCTCCCATTTCTGGATTCCAGTGTCATTTCAGTTTTCCTGGTTCTCATATCTATTATGTTGTAGCATTTAAAATAGGACAGTATGTCTGCCCACTTTTGATTTCTATTTCCTTGTTAAGCAACCCCTTTGCTTTTCACAACTTCTAGTCAGCACCATAGACACCATTTCCTTGCTGACATATTCCCATTTATTTTACATTCAACTTTTTACTGACAATCTCGAAGAAGTTTTTAAAAAGACATTCTTGGTAACTCAGAGTGATCATTTCTATGTCGCTCTCACTCCTGAGTTTTGAAATCTTAGTACCTAATATTCTGTAGAAGTGTCTCTTTTCAACTAGATGCTCCTATTTTTTTTTAATTAATTAATTAATTTATTTATTTCTGGCTGCGTTGGGTCTTCGTTGCTGCGCACAGGCTTTCTCTAGTTGCGGTGAGCAGGGGCTACTCTCCGTTGCGGTGCACGGGCTTCTCATTGCTGTGGCTTCTCTTTGTTGCGGAGCACGGGCTCTTGGCGTCCGGGCTTCAGTAGTTGTGACTCGCGGGCTCTAGAGCACAGGCTCAGTACTTGTGGTGCACGGGCTTAGCTGCTCTGCGGCGTGTGAGATCTTCCTAGACCAGGGCTTGAACCTGGCTCCCCTGTATTGCCAGGCGGATTCTTAATGACTGCGCCACCAGGGACATCCTCACCTAGATGCTCCTATTAATCAAGCAGTTGGAAACAAGAGTTTTCTGCACAGTCACTACCAGGCTCAGCAGCCTGTGGTGTGTGGTGTGTGGTGTGTGGGAAGTGGGCTGAGGGCAGGCCCACTGTCAAGGTACCCAGCTTCCACCTGCCCGACCCCTTTCCACCCCCATATCCTATATCCCCACATCCTGGGCACATCTTTCCCTGGTCCTTCTCAAAAATAATCCAGCCAAAAGCATCTGTGAAGCATCTGAGCAATGCAAGGAGAGGTAGAAAAATGTAAAGAATCACACACGCCTAAGGACCTTATAATCCAGTTAGAAAGACAAAGCAAAAGCTAGGGGAAATGTCAATAACATAAGGCTATTTAATGAGTAATTAATTATTTAATAGCCAGATATTCTAAATTCTCCAGAACAGCATCAATTTAAAATATTCTGACTCACTGTCACTTTATGTATTAAAATAGATCTTAACATAGTGTTTAGCAGTAACATCATTGAGGCATCTGAAAACCTGGACTAGAGTATGATTTTTGCCACCTACAGGGTGACTGTAGGAACTCTTCATTGCTCTGAACTTCAGATTCCTCATGTGTAAAATGGGAAGCATAGTGCCTATCTTTTAGAATTAATATGAGGATTACATTTTCTGAGACCACATACGGCAAACGTCTAACTATAATGGGCAATTATATCATCATCACGTTTGAAAGTGTATGTTCAAAATTTTTTATTTGAGAATCCTGTCACCATAGCATATATCAGGTACTGTGCTAGGCACTGGCTAAAGATGACACAATAGCCACTGTCCTCAAGGGCCTCGCCATCTAATGTTAATAGTAACATAAGTATTATAAATATGTAATAAGTATATTTCTATTATAAATACATGTAAGTATAAATAAATAAAAATACATATAGAGGAGGCTGCCCCCAAAGTTTTGACCAATAAGAGTGCATGATCAATGAAGTCTAGAGACCATTGACAGATTTAACAACTAATTACAGTATCATGTTAAAAGATTCTGCAGGGGTGTGAGTGAAGTGTAATGGGAGCCCCAAGACGCATGATAAATCTTGACAGGCTTAAGTGTAATTGGGAATTCACAGTCAGGAAAATACGGGAAGACAATTTCAGGCAGAGGTAATGAGCGTGGGCTTTAGGTAAGACACAGCTGTGTTGAAATACCAACTCCATCACTTTCTAGCTGTGTGACCTCAGTTTTCTCCTGTGTGTATATGGAAATACCACCACCCACCCCAGGGTCGCCTAGGGACCAACTTTTGGTTAATTAAATGAGATAATATTCATTGGTTCGATGCAGTTTCCTTGCCCTAGGTCTCTTCTTTCCTCCTTATCGCAGAAGGATACTCCTGACCAGATCTCTGCACATACTAGATGGGCGAAGCACATGAGGATTTCTGGAGTTCTGAATTCTTTTGTTGTTGCTGCTCAAACATTTGTCTGTGATTCGTGCCTGGATTTTTAACCTCTTCTGACCACTCACTTTATGTGGGTTTCTGAGACCCTCTGTCTTTCTCTGTACTGTTACTAACTATAGTGGACATTTTTTTGTGCACCCACATGTTTTCTCCCCACTACTGGTAGCAGCACCCTGGTTTCCTTTGACAACCCACCTATTTCTCATTCAGTCCCTATGGTTCTGGGGGTCCTGGTCAGTCACAGCAACTTAACCCCTGGTTGCAGCAGTTGGGTCCAAGATGGAACGCAATGTGAGTCCATGAGAGCCAGGCCCAAGACTTACTGGAACTTGGCAAGAAAGACTTTCTCTTTCTTCCAGACTTAGAGATTCAGTTGCCAGAGGCCACCATTAAAGAAATCCTGGCTAGAGGGGAGCCAATGTAGTAAAGTATAACCAAAAGATAGAAAAGAAGTTTTCTGAGGACTTTGTTGAGCACCTGGACCTAACAGTACTGAAGCCAGTAGGTTTACTGCTGCATCTTTCCATACGTAAACCAATAAATTATTTTTTCCCAAAATCCTGGTTTTGATTTTCTGTCACCTGTAACTGAGTCTTAATACTGCTGAAGTTTGACAGCCAATCTAGTCTTCTGTCTCCTTCTTTTAGTATTGGCTGACTCCCTAAAACAAATTTTCAGCTTTACTGCTATCATTGACAATTGAATTTAAGTACAGGATAAACCCACCTGTTCTCTTAGAACTGGTACATTTATAATCATTGTGGCAATTTGCCTTGTGTTTATGGACTACTTCCACGCTCTGAAGCAGGGAATCTACCCACCTCCCTGCTGTTTTTAAAGGGTACTGCCTTTAACCACCTTCGCTCACAATCTCAGTGCTACTGCTACTACCAATAATAATAATAGGAAGAGGAAGGAGAAGGGGGAGGGAGAGGAGGAGAAAGAAGAAGTAGAATAGCAAAAATAATAGCTACCATTTACTGAGCATCTATTGAATGTAAGGCCCGACACCATTGGTGGGTTGTGTTTGGTGGGCTGTAACCATCATTAAAAAAAAATAAAATGGAATAGAATAAAGTAGATAAGAATGGAATGGAATGGAATTGTATAGAAAAGAAAATACTGGAATGCATCCGAAGTAGTAAGAATAAGTATTGTTTTGAAAATTTTTCTTTCCATTAATACTGTGTCTGTGTGTGCATATGATTACTGATTTGCAATATAAAGCACATTTTTAAGAGTGGTTGTGATGAAAAAAGTAACTTGTCCAAAGTCACATAGATAGTAATAACAGAGCCGCTCTAAATCCAGGCATGTGGCTTCCAGCTGACAGTCTCAACAGTATCCCATTTATAGAGAAGGAAATGAAGTTAGGAGGAGTTAAGTAATATGGGGAAAATGATAATAACCACTACATAGAATTGTAAAGATTGGGCTTCCCTGGTGGCGCAGTGGTTGAGGGTCCGCCTCCCGATGCAGGGGACGCGGGTTCGTGCCCCGCGGAGCGGCTGCACCCATGGGCCATGGCTGCTGGGCCTGCGCGTCCGGAGCCTGTGCTCTGCAACGGGAGAGGCCACAACAGTGAGAGGCCCGCGTACAGCAAAAAAAAAAAAAAAAAAGAAAGAAAAAAAACCGAGAAAAAAAGAATTGTAAAGATTAAATCGGATAATACAACTGTCTGGTGTCTAGTAGAGTATAATAAAAGTTAATTAATCTTGAACCATTTTGGAAGTTGTTTTTTCATGCAACATAATATTATGAACAGATTTTCATTTCTTTAAATACTCTTTTGCAGCAGCATTTTAAATGGCTGCAATACATTCCTTTGTTCGTATTTGTAATGATTTCTTTGCTTACCCAATCTTACACTGTGAGACGTTTGGGTTGTTTCCGTCATCTTTTTGCAACTCATAACAGCAATTAAATGCTTACAGCACAATCTCCATATACAAATATTTCCTTAGGATTAATTCTGAGAAGGGGAATGGCTGAGTCAAAGGGCATACTCACTGTAAACTTCAAAAAGTTTAAACCAATTTATACTTTCCCTCAGCAATTGCTCTAAGTCTGGCATCTGTTAAAAAGTGTTATTTGTCAGGAGTTTTCTATTAACTTAAAAACCCATTTGTAGGACAAGTTACTGCTGTCATGGTAAGACCAACCAAGTCGGCTTTGTGCAAAAACTCATCAAAGCATTCCCTACCTCATCTCCACCTCTCCTCACCCCCATCTCTCTCCTGTCCTTGACACCGCTTTACGTCTCTCCTTGGAGTATTCTGTTTCCTCATAAATATCCAATCCTGCCATCGCTGGATACACTCTCCTGGACCTCAACCAAGCCTATCTCCTGAATGCACAGGAACTGAGCAGGTTCCTATTCTAATTCCCAAACATAATCATACTGGGCTGCCACAGTATTGGTTGTGTAATTGCTTTAGTGGTCTCTGATAGCTATTATTTATAAAGATCCAATACTCTTGCCCATCCTCATTTTCCTAGTGAAGGCTTCCATCTCAGTACCTCATCTTTCTCCCTGGCAGGGTCGGAAACAGGATGCAATCTGGACCCTATAAAACAGTAGCATATTCTTCTGGACACAGAAATTGGTCCGAGGGCCAGACACAAAACACAAGAATCAGAGCCTCCCTCTGAGAGTGACATACAAATTTTGAGAGAAGGAACTTCTCTCCACTTGGTTACTAAATTTGATTATGTAAGCCTGGTGCTGCTGGCAGCCATCTTCCCAGCTGCATAGAGGAAGCTTTCGGCTCCAGAAGAGAAAGAAGCCAGTGCACCAGGAGAAGCAGAGAGGACCAGGTGACATCATTGAACCCTTGCATCCAGCAGTGCCACCAATGGACTTCTAAGTTGAAAAAAAGAAGTTTTTGGCTAAGGCAAGTGTACTTTGGCTTTTTGTCTCTAGTAGCTAAGAGTCTTGATTGATACAGTTGTAAAATGAGTGGTATTAACATATTATTTTGAGTTCAGAGGGGGGAGGTGTATTATATGGTAATAGGGTGGGAATTAGGTCAAGTTTTAAAAGTATGTAAATAATAATAGTTGTAAGAGAATTATCAATGCAAAATGCCTCTAAGCAAGTTGTTTGTTTTTAAAGGTAACATAATGAATTTAAATAAGGCGGGTAGAGTGCAGAGACTGGTTATGGTCTCCTTTCTACCTCTAGACAGCTACATAGCCCTGGCCAAGTTGTATCACCTGTTTAGAGCTTCATCTCCTCATCTGAAAATAAGTGGACTGAACTGGTTAGGCTCCAGGGTCTCTTCTAGCTCTAAAATCTGTAAACCTCATCCAGTAAAGTCTCCGTGGCCGATCTGTGTCTCAGAAATGTTGTTTGCTGGTTGGCTCAGGCCTGGGTTACTATTGATGTGGGCAAGGGGGATGGTGTATCAGAAGTGGAGAAAAAAAAAATCAATCTCCCCCAATGGGTTATAGGGAAGAAACTTCGTGTTCTGCTACAAGTTAATCGCTAAAGGGATGTTGCCTCTAAGCTTAAATTATACACAATGGCCCATCTCTGGGAACCCTGCCTCCGAGGTAATGAGTGTTAAGCTAAAACACCTTTGTTTAGCTCACAGGAAACATTCTGACCAGGCCCACCTGTGCAGGAAGGAAGACATGAACACATCCCCTCTAAAGTCTGGCTGGAACCAGGACTCTACCCCCTCCCCTGTTAGTATAAAAAAGTCTGAATTCTAACTTGGGGAAGATGGTTCTTTGGGACACGGGTCCACCATCTTTTCGGTCTGCTGGCTTTCCAAATAAAGTTGCTATTCCTTGCCCCAGCAACTCTTCTCTCCATTGATTAGCCTCTCAGGAACTGTGAGGGACAACGAAGCTGTTCAGCATTTCATAAAATTAATCCAGGCTCTTAGTGATTAGACCTCGAGATTTACTGCCACCCTCTCTAAATAAACCTGGCCTCCTCTGAAACAACTCTTACTGCAGAGGTCACAAACTGGTAGGCCACAGATGGGTTTTGTAAGGACCACACATTGTTGGTCCACAGAATATTTTTAAAACTTCAAACTGTTGCCAAGGGTTAAAAAAGGGGGAGATTTTGCATTAAAAAAAAAAAATCTGGGTTTCTGGCTTCTCTTGAATCAAAAGCTCTCTCTGGTGGTGCTGAGCCCACATTCCCACGTGCCAACAATAGACTGAAGCTGAGTAGCAGCTGCTCCTTTTAGACAAGGCGTGCATTTTCCAGGCTCCCACAGGTCTCCCTGGGCTATGTTGTACAGGTGAGTTACCTTTTGGCCTCTGTAGACTCATTAGTCTCTGATCAGTCTTAAGGTCTGGATATGAACTTTCCCACCCACTGTGCTCATGCGCTGAATATGGTAACAATAGAGCGTCCCCAGTACTGACCCTGGACTCCAGATGGCAGAAATGCTGTAAGTTGTGGCTAAGAAGTAACAACCTAATCAAGAGCTACTTCCCACAGGCTCTATCTGCAGTCAACTGAATACCCAATCTAGAACGTAGAACTACAGAAAATGGAAAATTCTTCTTTCCCCTTTATTATTATTATGGGCTAAAAGTTTTAATAAGACAAAGTTTTTTTTTCTCTTAATTGGCAAATTCTAATCCTGGACTCTTTAAGTAGGAGTAGAAAAAAATCAATAGTCAAATAAAAGGATCAAAAGTACAAAGGGAAGGGATTAATCTGAGGAATCATAAATTTATATATATATATATATAAAAAAATTTTATTGAAGTATAGTTGATTTACCATGTGTATTAATTTCTGCTATACAGCAAAGTGGTTCATTTATATATATTCTTTTTCATATTCTTTTCCATTATGCTTTATCACAGGATATTGAATATATTTCAAACAATATAAGTGATATGATATTGATGCTAATAAATACATCCAAAAATGATTTTTTAAAAAATTTAAGACCACTATTAAATATGTATTTATTAAATATCTACCCTGTGCCAGGCATCTAGGCAAATATACTATGATAAAAATTGGATATGCTCTTCCAAACTCCATTAATGAGTGTTTATGTGTCAAAAGACTCAACATAAAAATAAACAAAATAAAATTTGTGGGAAATTATAGTAACAAATTGAAAACAATCACAGAGGCATTAATCTCTCTGTCAGTTCTCTATAGACCAAGTTAACAAATATAATAAACATTATTTAATTAAACCTTAATTAGTATATGTATTGAGCTTTTTGCCACATAGACAGTATATATTCTTTTCAAAAATCCATGGAGCATTCACCAAATGTTGTAAAGGAAACCTTAATAAATCTCAAATAGTATAACTAGTAAGGGCACATTCTTTGACTGCAGTATAATACAAGTAAATATTTGTAAAGCAAAAAAATACATAAGTAAATAAGAAATGAAAGTCCACCTATAAACTAAAAGTAGAGTGTATATCTATAACTATTGAGTCATAGAAAGTGAAAGAATTAATAATGTTATTGAGCCTGGAGCTTGCCTAATGTGCAGCAAAGCCAATCTAATGACAGCTGGTCACGGTATAGAAAAGTACAGTGTTTATTGCAGGTCACCAAGCAAGGAGAATGTGCAGCTAGTGCTTAAAAGACCTGAACTCCCTGACGGCTTTCTGGGAAGGGTTTCTTAAAGGCAGTGTGAGGGAGGGGGCTGTGGGGAATGTGATCAACTTGTGCTCAGTTCTCAGATTAGTTGGCATCAAGGTGAAGTTTAGAGCATCGTCAATCTTCTAGTTTCAACTGGTCTGGGGTCTACAGGCTTGCAGTCAGCAGTGTTCATCTGGTGAGGGTCTGCTTCCTATAAAAACAATTTAGGAATGTGGGCCAGACCTTTATAGCTTTCAGAGACCTGGGAGTGCAGAGACTCTGCTATGTGGCTGATTTATAATCTAAATTGTTACCAGTTTTCCAGCCCAACAGTTATTCTTTGTTTCTACATCTTCACATTTCCTGATCATTACCTCTCTGAGCCAGCCCTTTGCAACTCAGGGGAGGCCTGGAAGACCAAAGCAAAAGCCTTTTACTTCAAAAACAGGGTCACAGGGGCTTGTATACGGTTTCAATAACAGACTAATTAGAAAACAGTAGTAACATATAAATATGACAACACAAAATTTAAATTTATGAGAAGTGTACTTGGGACAAAATGCATCTCTTTCAATGCTTTTATTATTCAGTAAGAATTAATGAAAACACGTGTGCTAGTTACCTATTGATTGCCTCTTATTTCCAAATTCACCCTTTTAGACAGCTCAGTGAAAATGGACCTGGGCCCTTTAAATATATTTTCTTTGCTAGCTGACGCGGAAGTTGTATGAGTATAGAGTGCTGCAGAAACACTGCAGAAGGAAAGGGGCTTGCTTCCTTGTTCAGTGGCACTTGTGAGGTGGGCTCCTGCACTGTAAGTGGGTGGCTTACCTCCTGCAGAGGCCTCAGGTTCTGTAGTGCATGGCAGCCAGCAGCACCCAGAGGTCAGCAGCTACCCCCACCCCCCACTGCCATGCACCCTCCCTTGTAGGTTTTGTAGAGGAGCTCTTCTGCCTGCTGCAGAGCTGGTAGCTTCTCCAGGGCAGGCTCCTGCAGTACTCTCAGCTTCTCCATCCAGAGCTCTGCTCCTGGTGTGTGCAACTGACCGCAGCACCCCATGGCCAGAAGCCTGCCCTAGCACCCACCTTGGGCAGCTCCTCAGCTACGTGCCTCCATTAAGACACCTCCCTATGAATAGCTTTCCCTGGCACCCTCAAGGGCAGATTTTTAGCAAACTCCAAGAGGACAGATTTCTAGCAAGTTTCACCGGCACAGCAATACAATGACTTTTCTGCTACCCGGTGAGCCAGGGCAGCAACCCCTTCAACAAGATCTGCATCTCAGCGCCATCCCACGCCCTGGGGGCTGCATCTCAGCCCCACGGGTAATGGCTGCGCCTTACATTTGCTGTTTCTGTAATCTTTAGAGCGCTCTTTACTTCTTACTGGACAATGCATAATTACTTTAATCCTTTGTTGTGGTTAATAATTCTTCATACTAAACTTTCCCTGTGTAAATTATATGGTTTCTCTCTCCTGATTGAATCCAGGCTGATACAATGTGTGAGCAAACTATTCAAGAAATTAGAAAAAGAACAAAACAAATAAAAGAAAAACACAGACATTATTCAAGATAAAAGCAGAAATTAACAAATTAGAAAAGGTCAGTGGGATTGATAAATAAACTTGAGAAGCATTTGGAAAACAATGCCAAATTTAAACAGACAAACTTGTATGGCAATGTTAAGTAAGTAATAACGCAAAAAGTACAGAATGTTAATAATGAAACAGAAAATATAACTGATCTTAGAAACAGAGGCAGTTAAGACAATTAAGGAAAAAGCGAATCTAGGAAAATACAGAAACAAAGACTGACTCAAGAAAAGCTATAAAATCCAAGTAGTTGAGTAATACTGAAAGGAATATAAAAAACTACCCTCCAAGGGGTGGGATAGGGAGGATGGGAGGGAGGGAGACGCAAGAGGGAAGAGATATGGGAACATATGTATATGTATAACTGATTCACTTTGTTATAAAGCAGAAACTAACACACCATTGTAAAGCAATTATACCCCAATAAAGATGTAAAAAAAAAAAAAACTACCCTCCAAAAAGTGTGGTTCAAGCAGTTTCATCATTAACTTTTCCAGCTTTCGAAAAACAGGCAAGTCTTCTGCTATTGAAACTCAGAGGATAGGGAAAGAAGGAGACTCCTATTCATTTTAAGACTTCTCTAGGTCTCATAGTAAAGTTCAGACATTTATTTATTAATTTATAGTAAAATTAAGAGTTACTATAAATAAAGCAACTGATTCAGTGATTTATAGAACTTAAGTGGAAAGAAGGGAAAGAAACCATATTTGCTGAGGTCCCTATGACTAGTGCCAAAACACCCACTATAAGATATGCCCTCTGGCCATAACTGCCCAGAAGAAAACGTGGGTAATTTTTAAAATAATCATAGAATGGGATAGACCTTTTAAATTATGACATAAAAGAAAATACTGAAACCTTTTATTTGGATCAGTAAAGCAATGAGTACATAGACAGTGAAAAGACAACAAACTGGAAAAATATTATAAAATATATAATCAGCAAAGGACTATTTTTCTAGATATGCAAGTAGCTCATGTTCAATAAGGAAAGGATTAACCAGCCAACATTAAAATGCAAAAAGAATATAAACAATTAGCTCACACACACACACACACACACACATATATTGTATAAATGTATACACACGTTAGACCTTTGGCCAGGAAAAACCTCCTCTTTTTGCTTATTCAAATTCTATTTATCATGCCATCAAGAAAGTTTTCCAGTTTTCCCAGAGAACTCCTATAGCATCCCTAACTTGATACTCAATATTAATGTCCCCTCTGTTCATCTGGAAATGCTAGGAATTTCTTTGAACAAATAATATATGTATATGAAATAGTTATTATTACCTAAAGTGAAACGAGTGTTTTCTCAGAGTGAGGTCAAAGGATGACCTGCATTAAACTCACCTGAGTACTTTATAAAATACAGATTCATGGGCACTGACCCAGACAACAAAATGAAAATCCTCTGGAGACCAGAAGACCGTGGTGGCCTAGGCAGGAGCTGACCTTGAGTGTTTTGAAAGTTCTTCTCAGGTGATTCATATGTGCACTAGCCTTTGAGAATTCTGCCCCTGCGAATCAGTAATAAAATGTCTGTCTTTATTTTGTATAGAGTTTACAGAGTCTTTCCCACAAGCATTTTCTAATTCCATATTTACATTTGATCTGGGGATTGTCCCAGCTGGTATTATTAGCGCCACTTAAAGATAAGGAAATAAAGTTCAGAGAGATTTAGGGACTTCCTCAGAGACTCAGCTAGAAAATGGTGGAGCTCAGATTTTGATTATCTTTTCACAAGTACAAACTCCATCTCCACCCCTTCATAGAAACCCCCTAAAATTCACAGTTCTTCATGTTTGTAGAGCAAACTCATGGTGATTCTTCAGAACAAACTGATGACAACAGGCATAAGTGGCAGTAGTGAAGGATGAGAGCACCTCTGGAACTCATGGGTCTAGGAGGAAGGAGCCGATGTCACAGATGACAGAGAGGTATGTGATCACACAGTAGTTAGGAAAAGAAGGCAGGGCCAGGAACACACCACTACAGCAGGAGACAGCAACAGGAGTTAAGGAAATAGAGAAGATGAGAGAGCCAACTTATAAAGAAGGGAGGTATGTCTGAAACAGAACCTGAGTTGAGCACAAATTCATATGTGTTTCAAGAACAACTGGGCCTAAGACCTTCAGCGGCAGAGGCAGCAGCAATCATAAGAACAGCAACAATGACCCCAGGCCACAGACAACTGACCCAGAGCTACTGCCGCTGTGGATTCCTTAGTCTGAGGTTTCTGCAGCCTGTGTTTACCAAGGTGCTTGAGAATCCCCATCTCAGCAAAACTCACTCTCTCAACCCACAGCCAGGCCTGAGAGCCCCAGGGCACAGACCCCAGTAGAGGCTCTGGCAGCCTCAGCCCCAGACTTGCCCTCTGATCTCTATGTCAGGGACTTCATGTCACTGTCAGAAGGTTTTCCTGGCTTCACAGTCTACCCTTTACCCACAAACCCCTTTAGTGACGTTATATGAACCTCTCCTTCCCTCACCGAGCCCCCATGACCCTTCAGCCCGCGGGTGGAGCTGGCTGTCTACATGGAACTATTCCAGCCCTGGGGCATTTCTGAATTGCTAGAGGAGTCTGTCCACTGAAGCCACCTGCTGATCCCCTAGGGAAATCATAATAAAACTTTATGATGACTGCATGTCGGTGAGCTTTAACCATATTGTTGCCTGAAGATGCCCTTTGTTCGTTTTCACTGCTGTGTAGAAGTCCGTGGTAGGACTCTGCCATATTTTCAGATCCATCTTCTGGCAGATCATTGGGTAGTTTTCAATTTTGGCCCGTTTCAATTTTGCTGTGTTAATGAATTTCTCTTGCATACCTAGGGGTGGAGTTGCTGTATATTCAGCTTTGGAAGATAATGTTGTGGAGTTATCTACACAGAGTTAAGCAATTTCCACACTCACAGACCATATATGAGCATTCCGGTTGCTCAGGATACTCGTTGCCGTTTAGTATTGTGAGACTTCAACATTTTTGTCCATCTGTTGACTGTGTGGTTTTAATTTTCATTTCTCTCATGATTAAATGAGAGTACTTTTCATATGATTTTGGCCATTAGGAGTTCCTCTAATATGAGATGTGTGTTCAAGTATTTTGCCAGTTTTTCTAATTGATTGGAACGAGTTCTTTACATATTTTAGGTACTAGTCCTTTGCCAGTTACTATCTGTTACAAACATTTTCTTGCCTTCTTTTGCTTGTCTTTTCATTCTCTATGATATCATTCAATTAACTTTTTAAAAAACATACTTATGATGACACTTTTACTCCTTAAGAAGTAAATGATATGTTCTTTTATTTTAAGCGACTAGAATAACTGATAATTGGGAGGAAAGAGATTAGAGGAAATTGACATTCTGTACCATATTTTTCTGTGATGCTTGAATTTTTATATTGATCATGTATTGCTTCATTCAACAACTGTTTATTGAGCATGTGATATGTGCCATGAACGGCTCTAGGTCCTAGGGATCCATTACTGAACAAAAGAGACAGACACCTGGCCTAACAGAACTTACAAGGTGGGATTCAGTATTGCTTTTATTTTTTTAAAAAAGATATAAAAGACTGATTTAGTTTCCATCAAATTTTCATTTTGAGCTTTACATACCTATATGTAAAAAAACATGGCACCGAACTCAGAGTAAACATTTAAAAAGATAAGCAAACCTTTCTGTCAAGGGTTAATTTGTCATTGATTTCAGGAGCAAATTTTCCAGCAAGTATGCTGAAATGTCAGATCCCAGCCCTCTTTAACAGAGACAGTATATAAAGGCATTTATTTTAAAACACCTTATTGTCATGAGTCATCTTAAATCAAAGATGCAAGTTGAAACATGAGTCATATTCTGGACTGAATTTATCATAGTCATCACATTTAAATTTTTATTTTGAGTCAGTAATATATACACTTAGGAAAATAAAATCAGTGAGTATGCAAGGAATGGGAACAAATATACCTCCATTCAAAACCCCGCCCAACCACTGCCATACTCCAGTCCTCTCCCCGCAGGTAGCCACAGTTACCAGTTTCTTTCTTTTTTTTTTAATTAAAGTATAGTTGATTTATAATCTTGTGTTAATTTCTAGTGTACAGCAAAATGATTCAGTATATATATATATATATATAGATATTCTTTTTCAGATTCTTTTCCATTATAGTTTATTACAAGATATTGAATATAGTTCCATGTGCTACACAGTAGGACGTTGTTGGTTATCTATTTTATATATAGTACTGTGTATCTGTTAATCCCAAACTCCTAATTTATCCCTCCACCCCTTTCCCCTTTGGTAACCATAAGTTTGTTTCCTACGTCCATCAGTGAGTCTGTTTCTGTTTTGTAAATAAGTTCATTTGTATCGCTTTTTTTAGATTCCACATATAAGTGATATCATATGATATTTGTCTTTCTCTGACTTACTTCACTTAGTATGATGATCTCCAGGTCCAGCCATGTTGCTACAAATGGTATTATTTCATTCTTTTTATGGCTGAGTAAAATATTCCATTGTATAAACATACCACATCTTCTTTAGCCATTCATCTGTCCACGACACTTAGGTTGCTTCCATGTCTTGGTTATTGTAAATAGTGCTGCTATGAACAATGGGGTGCATGTATCTTTTTGAATTAGAGTTTTCTCTAATGTATGCTCAGGAGTGGGATTGCTGCATCATATGGTAGTTCTCTTTTTGGTTTTTTTTTTTTGTTTTTTTTTTTTTCGGTACGCGGGCCTCTCACTGCTATAGCCTCTCCAGTTTTGGAGCACAGGCTCCAGACGCACAGGCTCAGCGGCCATGGCTCACGGGCCCAGCAGCTCCGTGGCATGTAGGATCTTCCTGGACCGGGGCACGAACCCGTGTCCCCTGCATCGGCAGGCGGACTCTCAACCACTGCGCCACCAGGGAAGCCCTATTTTTAGTTTTTTAAGGAACCTCCCTACTATTCTCCATAGTGACTCCACTGATTTACATTCCCACCAGCACTGTAGGAGGGTTCCCTTTTCTCCGCACCCCATTTAGCAGTTTCTCATGTGTCCTTCAGGAGATGTTCAATAATGTGCAAACACATAGGAAACACAAATGCATTCTGTTTTAACTATTTTGTGCCACTGGGTTAACAAGCAGAGGCTGCAGATTTCTGGGGTGGGGATGGGGGCTGTGATCTGGATTGAAGACAAAGTGACAGCCTCTCCCAAGCTCAGAACTGGGCCAGGTGAAGCTGGAAGGGCAAGGCCTTGACAAAGCCTCGCAGCCCCAGGCTGGCTCTCCAGGCTGCTTTAAGCGACCTAAGGATTGTTTGGATGCTGCGTGGAGGTGGCAGTGACCTCTATGGGATGCCAGGTTGCACCTCTCCCATCTCAGCCCAAGCTTCAGAGGGCACATTTACGTAGAGGGCTTTACTTCCCCTCCTCTGTTCCTTAAAAATGAAATGAATGCTGACATCACACCACTCCCGCTTCCTCCAGATGTCTAGGCAGTGCCCCCTCCTCACCTGGCACCATTCCACCCTGTGAGACCTGCTCCTGCACAGCTAGCCCCTTCCTTTGCCTGTCCTCCCCTCAGTTTAGCTTCCCAGGGTGTAACAGTGGGTTGATTCCTTGTCCCCTTCTGTTAGCTCCCGCCCTACCTGTGGCCTCTTATGCTTCAGGCCCCCTGCTAGGTCCAATAGCCAGTGCTCTGGGAAAGGTACTTTAGATCCACAACATCAGTAGCCTTGGGGGATCAAGTGAATATATGTGATGTATATTCTATGAATATTCCCCCACTCTGCACTACAAAATTCTCTCCAAAACTGAGTTGACAGATTGAACAAATAAAAATACAGACTGCACAGTCAAATTTGAATTTCCGAGAAACAACAAATAATTTTTAGTACAGCATGTCTGGGGCAATCATTAATTTGTATTTAACCTGCCAACTCTATTCCAAAACCCAGTTGAGCAGTTAAATTAAACAATTCTTCTCATCTGCATGTCTTTGCCCTAAAAACAAAGTTCTAATCCTCCCTTCAATGACTGTGGCCCACGCACAGCAAAACACCCACCAATTTTAAAACTGGGCATTTTGAGTAGTCTTGGGCCAGCACAGGAAGCTTTTCAAAGTGGTTGCTAGGTGGCGGATCTCAACTCTGGAAAACATTTTTCAAACTCTGTCAGTACTGCTTGGTGAGAGTAGCTTGGTAATGAGCCCAAACGGGTATGTTTTATAGAGCTTGACTCTGTTACCATTTTTCTTCCAATTTAAAATCTGTAGCAAAACTGAATTTAAATAACCCTTCTAAAAAGCTTTGTCTTTCAAACCAAATGCCAGAATGTCTAGGTAAACACAGAATTTAATAATCACGGGTTTAATTTAGTTCAGCTGCTTGTCCCTGCTGAATTTTTGAGATAGGTAAGACTGGATTTCTTCCAAACAAATCTGGGCAGGAGAAAACTTGAAAATATCGGCCAGTTTTAAGTATCCCCACATGATTCCTGATACAGTTTTACCTGGAAAATGGAGGGCACACAGCAGAATTTTTTTTTATCTTGACTTCTCTTGCAAACACCAAATACTTCATACAAAAGGAACAGTGTGGCCTATTCAGATAACTCTTTGTTCAAATTACTTAACAAACTTCATGAAACAAGAGTTATGATTCTACATACCGTTTTGATAATTCAGAGAAAGGACAGGGTCCAGAAAAGGACAGAAAAGAAGGGGGCATAGACGCTGGGAAATTATCACCAAGGGAAATTAGTGATGATATCACCCCTAACTCAGTTTCCCCAAAAAAGAACACAACTCTCCTTAGAGCATGTTCACCATATTTCACCATTAAGATTGTATTAAGAGCAGACTTCTAATTATACAAAGCAGAATTAAACCATACCTGTATCTTTGTTCCATACAGTATTCTCTTTTACTATCTTACCTGTCCCAGGCATCGAAGAATGGGAACAAAGCAAAGAATTACGGAAATTTAGAACTAAAAGGAACCTTTTTTCTTAATTGGTGCTCAGATTTTGTGAAGAAATAATTTAAATGTTAAATTTGCTAATCAATGATGTACAATTAGGTGGAACCATATGAAATTGCTGGTATTTGACTCTTTTTGACTTATAAAAATGGCAATTCCATTTGATTCTACCTAATGCTATACAGATGTTAGAAAAATATATGGTGGCTCTATAAGCACTGGTGTAGAATGGTATCCCACGTAAATGATAAGAACCCCGTTATAGGATACTAGTGTGTGTGTGGGTGTCTAGTGTATGTGGGGATATATATGCTTGTTTATGTCCCACCATAAATCTGAAAATTTATAAAATACACAAACTGTTAACAGTGAATGCCTCTAGAGGGCCAAGTGGGAAACTAGAGACAAGAGCAGGGGGTATTTTTTACTTTTGTACAACCCCAATTTTAATACCACAGAAATGTATTAAAAGTTCAAAAGAAAAAAAAATACCAGATTGGAATTAACATAGATACACTAATATGTATAAAATGGATAACTAATAAGAACCTGCTGTATAAAAAAATAAAATAAAATTCAAATAAATAAATAAATAAAATACCAAACCAGCAAGGAAGCTACTGTTTAAAGAGGTGAAGGGTCTGTCCAAGACATGCAGTGACCTCAGACTAGAACCCATTGAAGAAGCTGGCTGCTCCGTTGCTTATGTCATCCCTACAATTCAAAGAACAACAGTGAACAGGAGCTTCTGGGGCCTGACCAGTTCAGGGAGTCCCTCTCCACCTGACCTTGTGCTTCACTTGGGATCTTAATCACTCTAGTTCAATGGAGAGCTTCCCCCTCAAAACACAGTATCATTGGAGGGTCAATAGATCAGATGTAAATCATTCTTCCTGCAGCTGTGAATTAGCAGATTGGATGCTGCTGGAAAAAACTGGCAGCAAGAAGGAAGCCCTTCCTCTCGAACAAATGTCACCATTTCCTTAGGTCCTGTCGAGAAGAGTCCTCTGAGCCATTTTCAACAAGATCTAATCCTTTTCTCATTATGATCTATTTTCTTTAGGCTAGAGTAGGAGACAGTAGCCTAGAGGACAACTTTATTCTAATTATTTGCTGTTCAAGATAGGGGAAGAGTTAATTAGGAATTCGTTTTTGTACAGTCATCTGTCAGATCTCCTCTGCTCCCCGCCCCACTTCTGTGTCCCATTTTCCCCAGCCATTGGACTGGCCTCATCCAAATTATTCTAATTGAACCACTGTTTCTCAAGCTGTGCTGAGGAGGGGGAACAATTTCATTTTGCAGTTGAAGAAACTACGGTCTTCAAGATGAAGCGTCCTCATTCCCACAGTTGGAAAGTGGCAGACACAAACTGAAAACCCAGCTGCCTGACTTTCAGCCAAGTGTCCCTGGTCTTGAAATAAAGCCACTTATTTCTCCCTTTCCCTCCAGCAACTGTCCTATTTCTCTCCTCCCTTTTCCTGTCAAAATTCCCACACTTGCAGTTCGGTGCCTGTACTAAGTTTTCACGCTGACTGCTTTCTCCAGAAGCCCTGCATGTTGGCTTTTATGCCCACCAAGACGGGAGGGGCTGGTTGAAAGGGCACTAAATGAGCAACATGGCTAGCGTTAGATGCCATCTGGGGTTGGTCTTTACTGACAGACTGTTAGCAAGACCATGGCAGGGACGGTTAGCAGGATCATACCTACTTTCTTTACTACTGTATCTACGGTGAGCCCAGAGCCTGCTACCAGCCAGGAGCCAAATAAATACTAGCTGACACACAGGACTACTGATCTGACTTTCCTCTCAGAAACTCTTCCTTTCTAAGGCTTTAGCGTTTCTCTTCCTGATTGGATGACCTCCCTTGGTTTGCCTGCTGTTCCTTGGGACGTTATCATCGATTGATCAATCTGTTCATTACTGAAGACCTATAGGAGATAGAGAAAAAACTGACAATGGGGCGCTTACATTTTATTTGTGAAAAAGATGAATATAAATGAATAATGGAATCACAAATAAAATCAATATAATGGTGTAATAGTTATGAGGCAGATTGGAGCAAGACTGCATGGGTACTTAGCCTCTCTGTGTTTTAGTTTCCTCATCCATAAACTGGAGACAGTGGTAGTTTCTACCTCATAAGGTTGTTGTGATGGTTAAGTCATTTGACACACTTGAAGCAGTTCAACGAGGGTCTGGTATATTGTAAGTGCTCAAAAAAGCGTTTTAAAAAACACAGGGTAATATATAAATCATTATTATAAGAGCTGTAAGAAAGTCTCTCTTTTTTTTAACATCTTTATTGGAGTATAATTGCTTTACAATGGTGTGTTAGTTTCTGCTGTATAACAAAGTGAATCAGTTATACATATACATATGTTCCCATATCTCCTCCCTCTTGCGTCTCCCTCCCACCCTCCCTATCCCACCCCTCTAGGTGGTCACAAAGCACTGAGCTGATCTCCCTGTGCTATGCGGCTGCTTCCCACTAGCTATCTATTTTACATTTGGTAGTGTATATATGTCCATGACACTCTCTCACTTCGTCCCAGCTTACCCTTGCCCCTCTCCGCATCCTCAAGTCCATTCTCTACGTCTTTATTCCTGTCCTGCCCCTAGGTTCTTCAGAACCATTTATTTAGAAAGTCTTTTTTTAAGAACTTTTATTCCCAGTGAGAACTAATCAATTCTCAAAACCTCTTTTTCAAGTATCCTTTCCAGATTTTTTCTTTGTCATTTTGACTCATCACTTCATTGTACCAGGGATACTAAGCCTGTCCAGGATATTTAAGATCTGAGAAAGGGAGAATTGAGGAGCCCCACCTAACAGCCAGCACCAACCAACCGTCCGACGAGTGAGTGAGGCTGTGTGCCCTTCCAATCCAGCCTACCCCACAGTTGGCAGCAGCAGCGTGCGAGAGCCCCAGCAGACCTGCAGGAGAAGCAGAAGGACACACCACACCAGCCCACTGAATGGTGAGGAACAGTAAATAATAAAATTTGCTATGTTAAGCCTCTAAGTGGTAAGGTGGTTTGTTTCACAGCAAAGAATAACTGAAATACCACCTTTAATTTTGGTACCAGAGGTGGACATGCTAACGTTTTGAATATTACAAATCTCAGTATTAAGTATTTACACATAGCTATTGCATTTTAAAAAACTCGGGACTTCCCTGGTGGCGCAGTGGTTAAGAATCCACCTGCCAATGCAGGGGACACGGGTTTGATCCCTGGTCCGGGAAGATCCCACATGCCGTGGAGCAGCTAAGCCTGTGCGCCACAACTACTGAGCCTGCGCTCTAGAGCCCGCAAGCCACACTACTGAAGCCCGTGAGCCTAGAGCCCATGCTCCGCAACAAGAGAAGCCACCGCAATGAGAAGCTCGCACACTGCAGCGAAGAGTAGCCCCCGCTCTCCACAGCTAGAGAAAAGCCTGCGTGCGGCAATGAAGACCCAACACAGCCAATAAATAAATAAATAAATTTTTAAAAATCCTCAAAGTAGGACATTCTGCATAATGTGTTTAAAAGTAGCTCTTCTCCCCCACTTATCATGTTTTGAATTTCTGTATGAGTAATTATATATCTACACTATTATTTTTGGTGGTTGCATTTTACATCATGATTTACTAGTGAGTCTTCTTTTTTTTTTTTTTTTTTTAGCGGTACGCGGGCCTCTCACTGTCGTGGCCTCTCCCGTTGCGGAGCACAGTCTCCGGACATGCAGGCTCAGCGGCCATGGCTCACGGGCCCAGCCGCTCTGCGGCATGTGGGATCTTCCCGGACCGGGGCACGAACCCGCGTCCCCTGCATCGGCAGGCGGACTCTCAACCACTGCGCCACCAGGGAAGCCCTACTAGTGAGTCTTCTAATGATAAAGTCTGCTTCTAATCTTTTGCCACCATAAGAAATGCTTTGACGGACATCTTTGAACAATATACTTCTTTTTACACATCAAAGATTATTTCCTCAGGATTATTCCCTGTGTATGGAATTACTAGGTTGAAGATTTGCCTGTTTTCAAGGTTTTGATTAAGTATCATCTAATTGCTCTTCAGAAAGGTTGTTTACATTGTTACCATGAATGAGTCAGAACCCTCTTTTGCCTGCACTTTTACCAAGTGTTTTTTTTTTTAATCTTTGTTGATCTAATGGATGAAAAACTATGATCTCCTTACTGTTTTAATTTTGTTATTACTATTGGGCCTGAGTGTGTTTTAATGTATAGAAGGCACTTGTGTCTTCTCTAAAATTTGTATTCTCACTCTGCTCATTTTTCCACTGTTATCTTTTCCTTATAGATTTGTGAGTGATGTTGATATAACGCTTTGTCTGTTATGTATATATTTAAATATTTTTCTGTAATTTCCTTCCAAGAGAAGATTTCCCTCAGATTTTATGGGCTTAGGTGGATTTTTTTTAATGCACAAACAAATCTGTTTATTTTTATTTATTTATTTTATCTCTGAGACTGGTGTTATCAGATTTATTGTTTTAAAAGATAGCAAAGTTTAAATACAATACTTTCAGAGAGTGTCAGATGTTATCTAAGTAAAATCCAGACCCCCTCAGTTTATGTAACACACCACATTCTATTCTCCCCACATTTAGCCAAATCTATCTCCCACAACTTCTAAATGCCAATTCCCTGTTCTTGTGATTTTAGTTTCTGGTATGTGGAACTCACGGGCTCTGGAGCCTGACAGATCTGAGTTAGGATTATGACTCAACCCCTTTCCAGCAGTATGAGAAGAGCCTCAGATTCTTCATTATTTAAGTGGAGACAGGATTAATTTGAGATTAAATTAGTTCCTGCAATATAGTTGGCACTTAATAAATATTAGTTCCCAAGCCGTGCCCCCATGTTTTTGCTCATGCTGGGACATGTCTCTCAGATGCCCTTCTCTTCTTCTCCATCTCGTGATATTCTACCTATTCTTCTGGTCCACTTCTACCCAGACTCCTTCACAGAGGCTTTCAGAGAACAGAGAGCTTATCATACACCTTACTCAGCTTAGGTGCCTTAATTTTTTATTTTAATGTTTCAGATGTTGTTAATCAGCAAGTTATAAACTTCAGGAAGGCTTGGCCCAGTGCTTGGCACTTAAATGCACCCAATAAGTATTAGTGGTTAGAACTCCGTGCTGTCACTGCTGGGACCTGGGTTTGATCGCTGGTCTGGGAACTAAGATCCTGCAAGCCTCATGGTGTGGCCAAAAACAAAAAAAGAATGCATGTGATTTAACTTCAAGGTAATAACACTAGTTAGCAAACTGCACTTTAAAATTAGCCTAATTATTATTCCAGACACATAATTGGTGATAAGTGCAAATTTGTTTAGTAAATGTAGCAATAATTGGTATCTCAGCCTCTAAGACCCTGTATTATACCACTGAATATTTTAATAGTTCAATATGTCATTGGGGGGAAATGGGTGAGGGTGGTCAAAAGGTGCAAACCTCCAGTTATAAGAAAAATAAGTTCTGGGATGTAATGTACAGCATGGTGATTACAGTTAACAATACTGTATTGTATATTTGAAAGTTGCTAAGAAAGCACATCATAAAAGTTCTCATCACAAGAATAAAAACTTGTAACTATGCAAGGTAATGGATATTAACTAAACTCATTGTGGTAATCATTTCACCATACAGTAAGTCCCCTACATACAAACCTTCTGTGAACTTCCAGATGTGAACGTGTGTTCCATCAACGTCAGGCATGAGTGCAATTGCAGCTTGCCCTCCATCTCCTATTGCTGATTATCCTTCAGCTCTACCATCTCCCACCTCGTCGCCCTCCTCCAGTCAGTAACTCTTCTTGCCTGTTCACTTGATGCCAGTCCCTGTATGCCAGCTGTTGTACTGTACTACTGTACTTTTCAAGGGACTGTACTGTAAGATTAAAAATGTTTTCTTTATTTTTTGTTTGTTTTTTATGTGTTATTTGTCTGAAAAGTATTATAAACCTATTACAGTACAGTACTATATAGCTGATTGTGTTAGTTGAGTACCTAGGCTAACTTTGTTGGACTTACGAACAAATTGGACTTATGGACGCACTCTCGGAATGGAACTCGTTCGTATGTACGGGACTTACTTGTATATACGTATATCAAATCATGTTGCACACCTTAAACTACTACAATGTTATATGTCAATGATATCTCAGTAAAACTGGGAAGAAATTAAAATTTTTTGATTAAAAATATATACCATCAGAATTTACCAGTGGAATGTATCATTCCTAATAGTTTAACATACTGTATTTCTGCAATTCTAAGAAGTACTTTGGTCTCACATTGTAACATCTCTGAAACTGGGATGTGTCTTACTATTAAAGAAACAGCCAATGGCCAGGTGGCAGTCCTGATATAGTTGGCATTGCCTTGGTATTTGTGAACATGGTTATAACTACTCGAATTTCATCATTTTACTGAGTTCTGTGCAATTTAATACTACATTTGTCAAAGCCATATGCTAAGAAATGCAGTTGAAGGCAGGAGAAATTGCCAGATGTGTCAGATTAGATGAAAGAAATTCCAAAACAACAAGAGGCTAATATAACCAATTCATGTATCACACAGGTCAATAGTGAAGGCCTGGAACTTGTTTGTCAGAAACTTCCTTCTGGCCATTAATAGAGAGGCTACATAGGTTGTAGTGACATATAATTCAGATGAACAAGAAAACTCTGCTTTTAGTCAAATAGGATTATGCCAGCATCAAACTTGAAGAATGAGTGTCTGGCTAGGAAGCAAATCTCAGAGACAAGGCTAGGACATCCTTTTAAGAAATGCTATATTATCAATGATATTGTGTGGAAAAACACACTTATTGATGCTCTGTGTGAAAAGGGATTCAGGAGAGTTAGACTCTGTGTACAGAATTTGTAGAAATACTTTAATCAATTTATTTTGCTTATATTTTCCTTTTCTAAATATGCATACTACTGAAAAATTTATACCTAAGTCTAAAAGCACTGTTTCAGAAAGTATTAAAAAGATCCTATGTGACAACACATTGTGTCATAGTTCAATTGGCAGCTCTCTTTCTTTCTCGGTGGTACATACAATCAAAGATGTCCTATATTTGAATAGATGTGGTAAATTGAATGGAGGCTAAAATGGGCAGTAGATCTGTGAATTTCCAAGCTTCCCTTAGTGAAGGAACAGAGCTTGGTGTTTTGTCGTTGTTCTTGTTTTGGTGGGTATTATGTTGTTGCTTAGGAATGAGGTAGGGAGATCCTGCGATTTCTTCACAATTATCAGTTAGGCTTGTTTTCAGAACCAACATAATTTGAAGAGAAGCTAGCTTCTCACATCACCATTTACAACTTCTAAACGTAAGTCACAAATTGCATTCTGAATTAGGTAACATTTCATTTGTCATTAGCTAAGCACTTTTAAAATTAAATGTATTATATTTTTCCAATATAAAAGTAATATGGGTTAGTATAGAAAATGTCCTATATTAAAAAGTGGGTAGGTATAAGTATGTAAGCAGCCATATTTCTTCTAACCAAAATATTTGGTAAATTTCTTTTTTTAGAAAAATTTCTTACAAATGTTTTGATGCCATTTCTTCTAGTTTACAAAAATATCTCAGATCAAAGTAACATATATTTAATGTACAGTATTTGGAAAGTATAGCAAAGTATAAATAAGCATGAAAAACATCAGGCTTCATCTCACCACCACCCAGAGATTGCCTCTTAATATTTTTGGCCATCAGGCTTCCCTGGTGGCGCAGTGGTTGAGAGTCCGCCTGCCGATGCAGGGGACACGGGTTCGTGCCCCGGTTCGGGAGGATCCCACATGCCGCGGAGCGGCTGGGCCCGTGAGCCATGGCCGCTGAGCCTGCGCATCCGGAGCCTGTGCTCCGCAACGGGAGAGGCCACAGCAGTGAGAGGCCCGCATACCGCAAAAAAAAAAAAAAAAAAAAATTTTTGGCCATCACATTCAACCTGTCCAGGGCAAACAGGAGCATTCAGTGGATGCTCGATACATCCTTACTGAATGCGTGAATGCCAAAAAAGAGAACTTGGAGAACAGCCCATATGTCTTGCTAATAGAATTAATTATACAGATCTTATGGTCTAAAAATCATCTGTCTTCTCAACTTTGCCTTATGCTTCTCACATAGCTGGAGCTTGTTCAGGACACAACCAACTTTCTACCACTTGGCAACGGAGCACCCTGGGGCAGTTGGCCATTGTCCTCACATCACTCCTCTCATTCATTCATTCGTTCATTCAACAAATATTTGTTAAGTGCCCTCTATATGCCTGGAATACAGAGGGGGTAATAAAGAAACATGGCCCCTGCCCTCTTGCAGCTTTCAGTCAAAAGAAGATAAAACAGATAAACAAAAATGAATACATGATTAAATATATTTGAGTATTGTGGCAAGTGGAGAAAAGGAAGAGAACAGGTGGCTGGGAAAATAAATAAGCCATAATCTGATTCAAGAGGGAAGGCCTCTCTGATGGAGTGACAGGTCAGAAGGTCAAGGAAGAACAAAAGGGAAGATTCTGAGGCTGTCAAACTTTAAGTGGGTGTGGCTTAAAAACACTGAAGGAACAAGTGTTGCGGGGAAAAGACTGGGCTACAGACGTAAGCGCTTCCTGTAGGGCCTCATAAGCTATGGAGAGGATTTTGAGTTTTATTCTGTGTATGCTTAGAAACCAATAAGCTTTTTTTTTGTAATTTAAATTGCGTTTACTTTTAATAGGTAACATTCGCAATCCAAAGCATACAAGATACAAAGATTATTGAATGAAAACACTCCCTCCCTCCAGTTTCCTAGGCACCCAGTTTCCCCTCCCCCGAGCTGGCTGTAAGTATACCTCCGGAAATACTCCAGGCACAAACAAGAAAACTTATCAGTCTGTAAGATATTTTAAGCAGGGGAGCAAGGCATCGGATTTGTGTTTTAAGACAACCTGAATGCTGAGTGGCGTCTGGCTTTCTGCGTTCAGAGCTACCCGCACCAGCTCACGCATTTCACAGACCCTACTCTGCTCGGCATTCCGGGTTTCTACCGGGGAGATCCCCCGGGGGACCCAGGGCTTAGTAAATTACATCCTGGCAGGGCTCCCACGCTCGTTCCCACGCTGTGCTCCAGGCAACGGACCTGCGCGCTCGAAGCTCCCACGCCTCCCCTTTCCCGCATCTCGCGGGCCGGAACCCGGGAGCTCGGCACCCAGCCCAGGTGCGCTAGTGTGTTTTTTAACGAGAGACCCGGGCAGGAGGGCAGCTGCTCCAGGATGGCTGCGACTGAGGCGGGCCCGGGCGTGGCCAAGGCTGAGGGCGGGGTCAAGCTTAGGGGCGGAGCTGACGCCTGGTCGGCTGCAGAGCTCTCCAGAGCTCCTGCTGCCGCGATTCGGTCTGGGACCCTGGCCACCCACGGGGCGGTGGGTGCTCTTTGGCCTAGGGCTCTGCAAAGCCCTTAAGGTAAATCCGCCTGGGAGACGGGCAGCTAGGGCGCTAGGGGACCAACGACGGGGGCGGGCGGCTGGCTGGCGGAGGAGGGGAGCGTCCCGCGGCGAGTTTCCCGAGAAAGCTGAACTCGTCCCAAGCTTCTTGTGCATCAGTTTGCACCCGGCGAATTGGTGGCTGTTTCTTTCCGTGCGGGTGGTCTTTGGGCGCGGGAAAGACGCGGAGGTGATTGGATTAATCCGCCTGGGCACAGCCCAGATATCTGTACTGGACTGCTCGGCGCGGTGGGCGCAGTTTTTGCCCCAGAAAGGGCGGGTAATTGACGCGCAGTTGTGTCCCGCGCGGCAGCCGGGTGATCCCCGGGCTCAGAGCGCGCGTGTCTGCAAGGCGTGCCTGGTTGTCCGGCGGCGAAGTTCCATGACTTCTTTCCTCTTTAGGCAAGACTCACTGGGTGCTGTCCCCCCGCCCTCCGCCCCCCGGGGCTGACGCCCGAGGCTCTGCTATGGACGGCAAGACCGAAGTAGATTTTTCCAGCAACAACTTAACCCCTTTGTGGCGGAGGCGTTCAACCCCTCAGCCCCAGCTGCTGGGCCGGAGCAAGCCGAGGCCCCAGTCCTACCAGAGCCCCAGCGGGTTGCTGATCACGGATTTCCCGGTGGAGGACCGAGGGAAGCCCCCCGCGGCGCAGACTCCGGCCCAGGTGCCCACCGCCTCCGACGGCAGGACGATCCAGAGGAGCCCCCTGCTTCTGTGCGCCCATCGGAGGTTGGTGACCAATGGGAGGACCGTCTCCCCGGAGTACAGGGCTGTTTCTCCTCGGCTTCGACGGCCCAAGTCACCCCAGGAACCCAGAGCGGCGTCGGGCGGCTACCCCAAATCCCCAGCGAACGGCACTGCGACTTCGCCCGCGCAGCTGCCGCTGCACCGCCCGCGGACTCCTCATGCGTCTGCCCCCTGCAGCCCCGAGGGGGACAGGGCCGGATTCCCCGCCAGCCCCTTGCTTTCGCCTGCTGCAAGTGCGCTTATCCCTAATACCGCCTCCCCAGGCGCGCGTTCGCTGTCCGGCCAGATGGCTAAGGACCCTGAGCGGGGACCTTCGAGACTCTCTCCCGCGCCTCACAAAAGGTCTTTGGAGCAAAAACTCCCCCTCCAAAGGCTTCCCTCACAGGAGAACGAGCTCCTGGAGAATCCTTCAGTGGTTTTGAGCACAAACAGCCCCGCCGCCCTCAAAGTGGGGAAACAGCAGATCATTCCGAAGAGTCTGGCCTCGGAAATTAAGATAAGTAAATCCAACAGTCAGAATGTGGAGCCCCACAAGAGACTGCTTAAGGTGCGCAGCATGGTGGAGGGCCTTGGAGCGCCCCTGGGCCCCGCAGAGGACGAGGGCGAGGCGGAGAACGACTTGGACAGTCCGGGGTCTCTGCGGAGAGGCTTGAGGTCCACGTCCTATCGCAGGGCGGTGGTCAGTGGCGTTGATTTTGACAGTCCTACCACCTCGAAGAAGAAGAACAGAATGTCCCAGCCTATTCTGAAAGCGGTAATGGAAGATAAGGAGAAGTTTTCCAGCCTGGGAAGGATAAAGGTAAGAATGGGCAAGAGTGTCGCAAGTTAGGCGTTCACTAAGCCACAGGTGAAGGTGACGGGGGTGGGGAGGAAGGGCACAGAGGAAACCAGAGGTTATTGTTATTTTTATTGTTTTTTTGCGGTACGCGGGCCTCTCACTGTTGTGGCCTCTCCCGTTGCGGAGCACAGGCTCCGGACGCGCAGGCTCAGCCGCCATGGCTCACGGGCCCAGCCGCTCCGCGGCATGTGGGATCTTCCCGGACCGGGGCACGAAGCCGTGTCCCCTGCATCGGCAGGCGGACTCTCAACCACTGCGCCACCAGGGAAGCCCAATTTTTTAATTCTGTGGTTTGTTGATCAGACCCGTGCACATTTATCTCTTGCCCATTCTGTTGCTGGCAGGCACAGCCCAGTTTAATGCAGCTTCATGGGAGGAGCTGAAACTCTTATTGTTTTAATTTTCTAAGTTCCGGCAAAAAGTGGGGGACAAATGAGGAAAAAAAACACAGAAAATTAAGTATTGGCTGAGTGAGCCCCGAACAGTTTTAACACAGGTAGCTGAAAAGGGGATGGTGGGCAGGCGTGGCTCTGCACTCTTGATTATGTGGCCGCGCTGCCTGGTGCTTGTTTAGCAATGTCAGTCATTCGTTGCTGATTCATCACAGCTGATACAGGAAAACCGATTTCCCTTGAGCCTATTGATTATTTTAATTACTTACACTAATGAGTTAATTACTGAATTATGTTTTTCAGTGGTGATCACATACTAAATACCATTCAGGTAAAATGTAAATTTTAAAAGTCAGTTGCCAGATCACAAAAGACATAGTTTGTCATCTTTGCTGTTTCTGGTTTCTCTCACCACTGCCTGTGGTTGTATCTTATTCCCATTTTGTGCCCACTTAATCCTTGAGTGCATTTAACAACTTGGTAGCTGAAAACTTCATGTTTCAATGAATGGTATGGTGTTGCTCCCAGATAAAGGCCTAGGAGCTGTGCTCATTAAAATATTACTAAATATGACATAAAGAAATAGGGAAAACTAGGGAAGGAGATTTTGGAGTGTGCATGTGCTGTCTTCTCCAGACACAAGACAGATCTCAGCAATCGGGCAGGAATTCATTTTGGCAGCCACATCTTTTCTTGATTAATCAGAGAGTCTATATAAATATCACATGTGTAATACACAAGCAAGCCTGTTTTATTTTAGATCCCATGGCCTTAAAGAAGTTCCATAATATTTTATGTGGTTTTTTTTTTTTCCCTCCAACTCTGCAAGTATAGCAAAGTTCAATTTAACAGTGATGGTGAATCATGAGTAGTGAAATAAGCTGGACTACTGGTCATTTGAGGATCCTTAAGCTGTATTGACAGAGCATGGGGAATGTTGTACATTTTATTTCACCTTTTTGGTGAGTCGTAGTAGTGTTACGAGTGAACTACTCCAGGGATCATCTGCTGTATGCCTTTGGAAATCTAATGAATGTAACAACAACAAAAAATACTTTTTCTTAAAATAGCTGTATTTTCTGTTTGGCTCATTCATACATAGTTTGCTTTGCTTTTCCTCTTTTTGCTTTTCTTGTTTCTTAGAAAAAAATGCTGAAAGGACAAGGAACATTTGATGGGGAAGGTAAGCATTTGATTTTCCAGACTTTTATTGCTGTTTCAATGTGGAATATCAATTGTAAGTTGAAATCCAACTGAAGTTACAAAAAAGTCAAGATGAGAAAAATGTACAACTTCTTCACAAATTATACAGCACAAAGCTCTGCGCTAAGCTAAATTCACCAGCAGTGAGTAAAATTAATGGCGTTCTTTGTAAGCAGATGACTTTGTCAGACCAACGTTCTGGGATTTTTAATTCTTCTCTACTCTGGCTCCATCCCCACCTCCCTCAAAAAGTGGAGAAAGAGTAAGGGCAACCTCTAGCCCTTTAGTTAAAAATTAACTTTGGCATTTAGATCTTAAGTCGTATTTCCTTTGACTTAATGTTCTTTTCCCCATATTTCTGCATTTTAATATCATTTCTGACTTCCTGTTTCCTAATCCAGTTTCAATTTGGGGGAAATCTAACTCTCCTGGCTGACAGAAACATACTCCTGAGAATTTCGAACCCATATAATATTTTTGTGAAGGATCTCAAAAATAAAAGCAGCTTTCTCCAGGTGTTCAAACCCTAATCAGATTAGCGGACTTCGTGTAGATGGATCCAGTGTCAGTGGTCTGGAAGGGCACAAAGGGAGAAGCCCCAGGTGCAGTGCTTGTAGGGCTGGGGGAGTGTGGTGCAGGTGAGGGTAGTTACTTTCTGTCATGCTTTGAAATGCTGAGATTTCCCAACCTTTAAAGAACAATGAAGAAGGGTATGCCCCTCTATAATTATATGCCCCTCTATAATTTACTGTACCAAGCTTAGAAAACTGTTCTCTATGAGGAAGAAATCCAGATACAGTACTTTAGCTGGCTGGGATAAATTCAGATTTTATAATTGAGGAAACTAGAAGCTCGGAGAGTCTAGTACCTTGTCCACTTTCACACAGCCAGGACTAGGAAGAGAGCTGGTTCTTAGTCCCATTTGCTTCCGCTTATACCCCGTTATGACTGTGCAGTGAACAGAGCATCTACCTAGTATCAGTTCTGAGCGATGCTTTGCATCTTCTGGAATTTGATAGTGGTTTTGGGACCTTTGCCTCAAAGGGTTGAAAATGTCGAGCTTTTGTGAAGTCCGAGGACAGACCTTCACTATAACTAGTTTTATGTTGTTTCCTTTTACAAGGAGCTGTTTCTGTGCACTCTCTCCTCTCTTCTCAGATATGATGACCTAGAAATTCTTTTTCACATATATGTACATGAGGAATGCAGGAGCCTTACAGTTAATGACTAACAAGAATGTAAGTCAGGAAGCTGTGTGGTAGAGTGGTGAGAACCTGTGCTATTGGAACCAGGGGCCTGAGTTCCTGTCCTGCTGCTTCTGCTCATCAGTTGAGTGACAGTGAACAAGCCTCTTAACTTCACTGAGCCTCAGTCTCATCCTGGGTAAAATGAAGTTAATGCTATTGCCCACGTTGTTGTGAGAATGAATGAATGTATATCAACAACGTCTGCATATATTTTGTGCCACACACTAAGTACTTTAAAGGACACCACAGAGGTGGGGGGGAACTCAGTCTACACCCTCATAATCTGCTTTACATATTTAGAACAATCAGAGAACAGTAAAATATTGCATAGATTCCAGTATTACTTTAGTAATGGTGCATGTGGAACATGCAGTAGTTGCTGAGAGATGAGGCAGATGTTTGCTGGCTTCAGTAGATGGGAAAAGCATTTCAAACTCAGTATGTCCCAAACCAAACTCATAATCTTTCCTCTAAAGGTGAATCTCTTCTGGAGTTCCCATTTCCTACTTCTCCATTGTGGGACTTATAGAGCTAGGAAACATCCTTACCACCATATCCAGTTGACCCCCGTATCCAGCCCATCCCCCCAAGTCTCCATTGTCTTTCAGTGACCACTTCAGTAGCATCCTAATTAGTCCCTTAAGTAGTCAATATTTTGCTTTTCCAGTCTAATAAAGTCCTTTCCTTTTAGTGGATTCCCACTGTAATCGGGATAAAATACAGCCCTTACAGTATGAAAGAAACTCAGTCCTTTTGGACTCAGGGTAAAATCCAGTTCTTTAACATTGCCTGCAAAACTCTGCTGCTTTGGACTGTCTGGCTCTTCCCCTTAAACTCACCTTACACCCTTTGTCCGCTAGACACCCACACTCCAGTGAATGACCTTCCTTTGTTCTTCTTAGGTAACATATGTCCTCTTGCCTCAGGGCTTTTACATGTGCTTTTTTTCTGTAGCTCTGTAGTTTCTCAGCTTTCAGATTTTAAGATATTCCTCATTAACACCTCTCTGATCCCCAGACTAGATCATATCCTGCTGACAGTCTGTTCTCAGAGCCCCTGTATGTAAATCTTTGGGTTTGTAGGTATGTATTTGTGCAAGATCATTGTGTCCTCAACTCTAAAATGACTTGCCTTCTCACTTGGAGTAAAAAACCAAAGTCCTTTCAATGACATTGAGGCAAGTCTGCCCTCTAATCATCCCAAGCCCCAGCTCCTGTACTTTCTCCCCTCCCTTACCCTATTCCAGCCACACAGGCCTCCTTGCTGATCCTTGTACATATAGATGCACCAGACTCCTGCCCCAGGGCCTTTGTACTTGCTGTTCTCTCTGATGGGATGTTCTTTCCCCAGCTGTACAGGTGGCTTACTTTCTCACTTCTTTTAGATCTTTGCTTAAATGTCACCTCTGTGAGGGCTTCCTAAACCACCCTGTTTAAAATCTATGTATCACCCCTTGTAACATGCTCCTTCTTTCCCTGTTTTATTTTTCTCCATGGTACTTATCAGCATCTGATATATTATAAAAGTTACTTGTTTATTTATTGTCATTCTCTCCTCACTCTGATGTCAGCTCCACAAAGAATGAGATTTTTATCTTTTTCTGTTATTGTTCGTTGCTGTAGCCCCAGTGCCTAGCGGTCGGTAGTGTCTAGTAGGCATTTTCTTTTTTTTTTTTTTTAGTAAGCATTTTCTAACTATCAGTTGAATAAATACATGAATGAATGACTTCGACTATTTTTCTCATTAAATTTTTAGCTCATGAGGGCATGGGAAATGTCTTTCATTTTCTATTTACTCTCAGCCCTTGGCACATTGTGGATGTACAGTAAATATTTGTTAAATAGATAGACAAAAGGGTGTAAATTCAATTTAATCTAAAAAACAGTGATGTAACGGGGCATGACCTTCATGGGTAGTGGACAGAGACATGGAAACTCTGCTTCAGTTGACATTTCATGTATGGGCCCTTCCCCTTCCCCTGCAGATGAATTGGGGGTAGAGCTGTGTGAGTGAGAAAATCACTTTTTGGTAATGACTCTTCAGTGACAAAATCCATTTGTCTCTTGTTTAACTGGAGACCAGACATCGTATACGTATAAATACAGATGTTTGTTTAGAACAAGTAGCATCAAGATGGGGGGGCAATTAGTGACATGTAAGATTTGGTTTTCTTGCAGAAAACGCTGTTCTGTATCAGAACTACAAAGAAAAGGCCCTTGACATTGACTCTGATGAAGAGTCAGAGCCTAAAGAAAAGAAATCAGATGAAAAAATTGTGGTTCACCATAAGCCACTGAGGCCTACGTGGAGCCAGCTCTCTGCGGTGAGTGTGTACCTTCTCTTTTTGTATCTGCGGGAGTGAGAAGACCAAGTTGTGGACATTATGCCTAGTTGTGGTTTTAATTTTTTCTACCAGTGATCCTGTAACCCTAAGGAGAAAGACTCTTCTTTTTAGATTGTGAAATATTTCTTGAAACTCTGCAGGCACTAGTGAGAACATGAACTTTGACAGTTCTGATCAGGAAAATTTATCAGGTTTTTATCAAATAGAAGACTGATGTACCATGGACTCTGGAAACTCTTCCTACTCAGTATCTTTTTTTTTTTTTTTTTTTTTGCGGTACGCGGGCCTCTCACTGCTGTAGCCTCTCCCGCCGCGGAGCACAGGCTCCGGACGCGCAGGCTCAGCGGCCACGGCTCACAGGCTCAGCCGCTCCGCGGCATGTGGGATCTGCCCGGACCGGGGCACGAAGCCGTGTCCCCTGCATCGGCAGGCGGACTCTCAACCCCTGCGCCACCAGGGAACCCCCTTACTCAGTATCTTTTCTTGTTTTCTTTATAGAGTGTGTATGTAGTGGTAGCTTAATATATCCTGAGCTTTATCATAATTATGGCTCTATATACATATGTATGACATATGTATATATGTATATGTACCTACGCACAACAGGGAACTTATTACACTTCTTCCTTGGAAATTTCATTTGATAGGGACACGTTTATATTTTCTTGAAAATGGTTAATGAATGGCATTCTGTTCTGTCTCCCCGTGTGCATCTTTTGTTTGCGAGTATCTGACACTTACTTTTGTGTTGATGAGTAATTTCTCCTCTCTGCATCAAACATCTTTTGTTTTTAGCCGTAATTTCTTTTCCTCCTGGCTTAACAATGTCACAGTGTGATGCGTAGTTTACTTGATGTGACTTTGGGTACAGCATTTGTGGGCATCTGATGCATTACCAAGTAGGAAGGAATTCCCGTGGCCGGCTTGGGTGGTGGGAGCGTTGCATGAAAAACAGGCCAGTGCACCTCTGTGAGTCCTTTGGCAATATGGGAGCAGAAGTGATTCCCTCTGAAGCCAAAATGAGCATTGTTCAGAGTCAGGAATCTTATGTATTTAGGGAACCCGTCAGCATAAGTGAAGAAGTTGTATATGTTGGCGCTCATAAATTTGACCATGGAAATGGGTGCATGTTGATAATGGGGATGACTTCTGGCTCAGGCTCTTCCTCCCCTCTTCTGCCCTGTATTGGAATTCAGAATTCTAGAAACCAAGCCCTTTCTTCCTGTCTCTCTCACACCCCCTAATTTTGTTCTAAGGAGAAGTTATGTATTTCCACTCCCCTCACGGTGTGACACCCTTAGTTTTATGCCACAGATTAAAATGCCTACAGGGCAGAGCAGGTGGTGTTATAAGTGATGCTGGTGAGTGTAGGTGAGGGGAAGTGGCAGGGACCGTGGTCCATAGGCCTTGTATGAATTGAGCAGTGGACACTTAGTTCAAACCAGCCCCGTGTTACAGTATGTTCTGATATTTAAAAAAGAGAATACAGAAAGCCAGATTTTTACGAGTATTATCCTAATTCAAGTTTTAAAAAATGTTGTATGAGGGCTTCCCTGGTGGCGCAGTGGTTGAGAGTCCGCCTGACAATGCAGGGGACATGGGTTCGTGCCCCGGTCTGGGAAGATTCCACATGCCGCGGAGCGGCTGGGCCCGTGAGCCATGGCCGCTGAGCCTGCGCATCCGCAGCCTGTGCTCCGCAACGGGAGGGGCCGCAACAGTGAGAGGCCCGCGTACCGCAAAAAAAAAAAAAAGTGTTGTATGAGCCCAACAATATCTATGGGCCAGACTTGGCTCCTGTGCTAACAGTTTGCAACTTCCATGATGCTTCTGTGAATTTCGCAGTGGTGAGGTGGTATCATCTGTCCACAGAACCGGCATGTTGGTAGCCTTATTCCCTAATCTTATGACCTTGTGGTATTATATACCAATGCAGATACTTGGAAAAACTGGTGACAAGGCCCACAAGGCCAAGATGGCTCTAAATGGCTGTCATTCCATTGTTGGTATGGACCATTTGGTAGCAGATCCTCAAGAAGAAAACTCTGGATTTTTTGAGTTCTTTCTGTGGGACAGCAGCTGCGTTTGTTAGCACAGGCCTAAATCCTTCTGTTGTTCTCTGAATGCTAAACAAAAATGTGTACTTCTGTGTCACTTACACTCTGCTCCAGCTTAGCTTTAGTACCAAAAACCAGGCTGCCATATTTATGCCTCCTGGAGTTTGGCTTTCATTTAGATTAACAAATGCACACTGAAATAATACTGCATATCCTCAGTACAACTTCAAATATGGGCATGTGTTTCATTTGGCAAAGGATCAATGTGCTGATGTGCCTTTTGTTAACAAGACTGATATCAGAAGACTATCTGGTGATAAAATGTAAAGCTATAAAATGGGTTCTAACCGCAGCGTGTGTTATCTTGGATTTGAGTGTTCCCGGGAGGCTTGTGTGTATTTATTGTGTTGGTGGCAATTACACTTAATCAAAGCAGCATGATTGGACTTTGCCACTTTGCATCACTTGGGCACCAGCCTGCATTTTCTTTGTGCCTTTTGTGTCTCTGTTTCACTTTTTTTTTTTTTTTTTGCGGTACGCGGGCCTCTCACTGTTGTGGCCTCTCCCGTTGCGGAGCACAGGCTCGGGACGCGCAGGCTCAGCGGCCATGGCTCACGGGCCCAGCCCCTCCGCAGCATGTGGGATCTTCCCAGACCGGGGCACGAACCCGTGTCCCCTGCATTGGCAGGCGGACTCTCAACCACTGCGCCACCAGGGAAGCCCTCTGTTTCACTTTTAAAACATCTTAATTTTTTTTAATTATAAAGTACTTCAAGCATGTAGAAAAATTAAAACTGAAATTTGTGTAATAGATTTCCAGGTACCTGCCATCCAGGTACCAGCTTGAACAGATGTTAACATTTTAACATATTTATTTCAGGCTTTTATTTTTTGAGACAGATTCAGTTAACCATCCTCCTCTCCAGTCCTTTTCTCTTTCCTTCCTCTCCAGGGGTCATCACTGTCCTGAAGTTCTCTTCTGTCCTTCCCACGTGGGTTTTCTACCCACTAAAAAGTTGCAAGCAGCTCTGGCTTTTAGGGAAAACAACAGAAAGCAGCGATTACTTTTCTAGAAGCCTAGCAATTAGTAAATATCCAGGTTGCAGTTAGGACCCTAAAGAGAAGAGGCTTCATGAATTATGAAAAATGTCAGGATGTTTTCCGTAAGGGGTAGACACCTCTGTTTCTCTGTCTGACCTTGTGCCCTGATCTCTCCTTGTAAAGGGGCTACAGTGTTTAGGGCAGGTTTTGGAACACTTTAACTTTCCATCATCTTTCCATGCTTAACTTTTTTTTTTTAAATAAATTTATTTATTTATTTATTTATTTTTAGCTGTGTTGCGTATTCGTTTCTGTGCGAGGGCTTTCTCCAGTTGCGGCGAGCGGGGGCCACTCTTCATCATGGTGTGCAGGCCTCTCACTGTCGCGGCCTCTCCCGTTGCGGAGCGCAGGCTCAGTAGTTGTGGCTCACGGGCTTACTTGCTCCACGGCATGTGGGATCTTCCCAGACCCGGGCTCGAACCCGTGTACCCTGCATTGGCAGGCGGATTCCCAACCACTGCGCCACCAGGGAAGTCCCCATGCTTAACTTTTAATAATACCAAATAAGTAGGGTAGTCCCCATCCTGTCTTTAACACAAAACTCTTCCTCGAGTAAGGCCTTGATCCCAGAAAGGGAAGAGGACAAAGGGTTTTCTGGCAAAGGGGTTAGGTCTCAATTTGGCATGTATCTTGACTTTCTACTTGGGAAGGGTGCGTGTGAGCACACCTGTGCATTAGCTGCTGTTGATTGTTTTATTTTGTAAAAATCTCTTATCTTTTTTTTTTTTTTTTTCTGTACGCCGGGGCTCTCACTGTTGTGGCCTCTCCCGTTGCGGAGGCTCCGGACGCGTGCAGGCTCAGCAGCCATGGCTCATGGGCGCAGCTGCTCCGCGGCATGTGGGATCTTCCCGGACCGGGGCACGAACCCGTGTCCCCTGCATTGGCAGGCGGACTCTCAACCACTGCGCCACCAGGGAAGCCCAAAAATCTCTTATCTTTGTTGCCAACACATGACTGCCTCCTGAGGTGATGAAACTTTTATCAGTTGACTGTGAGAAGCGTCCAGTATGCAGGACACTCTTTAGAAGAGCCGCAGTTTGCAGTCATTTCTGGTTGTTGTGTAAGGTCCTGAAGCCTTCAGTCTGTATGTAATTTGTCTTCGTGTGTTTGTTTATGATGTGTCTCCTTTGGTTTCATTGGACAACCACGAAAGGTGGTTCTCCGTGTATGGTGTTGGGACAGGTTTAACTGTTGCATTGTGGTCACCTAGGAATGAGGGAGAGTTAGAACTGAGTAAGAGAGGCATTTAGTTGGGCCTTCATAGAATAGAGAAAGTCTAGGCTTCCCTAGTTGGATTATAGTGACTTAGTGGTGAATGTGGGTAGCAGTGTGGCTTTGCTGACAGGGTCTCCGTGTAGAAGTGGGGTGTTCTCCATGGTCAGGAACACAACCTGAGCTCCATGCTGTCATCAGATGGTGCCAGGCTTACTCTTCCTTCACTTGCTTGTCAGAGGGTATTGATCTACTCTTCATCAGAAATATAGGATTTCTTCATTCCAGGGAACATAACTTTATGCTGCCCTTCAGGCCTTGGGGAACACTAATATATGAGAAATAAATGATCGTGGTTACCAGGTTTTAGTTGATCATAAGTGGAAGAAATTTGAGGTTTCAATTTGAAAAGTCATTTTGTCCTCCAGAGATCTGTGCCCAGAGATAAAGGAACCTGCCACACACAGGTGAATGGCCCAGCGAATCACCTAAAACGACATCGTGAGGACTGAGACAGCAGTTCTTGGATCTCTGGGCAAAGCTTGTGGGTTTGAAGAAAAATATTGATTGTATTATTAGTGTGGGATTGAACACTGAGTACCTGCTACAGTTAGTGCTAGGTGGGTAGCAGCTGAGTCCTCCATGCAAAGTGAGCTTCAGGTTTCTAATCAGTTTCATCCTTTAATGGGCTCCCAGAAGGATTTACAATATTACTGAAAATAAAAAATCAATCTTGAAGTCTTTTTGCTCTTTGTCATAACTTGACCCCTCCCCCCATCATGTACTATGCATTGGACTAAAAACTGACAGTTGCGAAACCCGTGTTTGTTTTGTTAAGTTCCGTGACAGCCCCAAAGCCACACTTGCCAGCCATGCCCTGACCCCATTTGTTTGCCATGGGGTGTGTTTGTGTAATTTCCACCGCCTTGACACCCCAGGTACCTTTGACAAGGGTGCTCAGGCTCCAGAGTCAAAAACAAGCACACAGGCCAACTTTCTACTTGGATTCAATACCGAATGCAGTCACCTGACATACACCTGCTACAGTCATCCTCTTACTGGACTCTTCCTTTATACTTGCTGACACGTGGCTTTATCAGTAATCTGAAATCATTTTGAATGTTTCTTCAGTTTGCTCAAAAATTTTAAACTCTATTCTGGAACTGGTTTTTTATGTTTTCTTTAAAGTACGTCTTCAGCTGTCCTTAGTGTGGCTAACTAGGTTCATAGCTAGAGTTAGGACTTTGGTCTCTTGAGTTCTGGAATCAGCTCCTAAGACACACATAGTTTGCTCTGGTTGACCTGGAACTGCCAAATGAGAAAGGGCGATTTGAAAAATGGCCATTTGATTACCAATGTAATTTCATTCAGTGGAAAATATAACACGCTTTGGAGTCTTTAGCAGTTCCATTTGGTGGGACCTATTCTTTTAGAATCTACACCATGTTTATTGTGAAAGACACTGCTTTCTACTGAAAATCAGAGCTCAACAGATGTAATAAATCTGAATATCCTCCTGTTTGCAGAAATGCTTAATGCATTTAGAGGTCATCAACAATTTCATCCTTTTCCCTTACATTTTCACACTTGTCTGAATTAATTTTCAGTTGTTCAGTGAGTTGCTGCTTAAAATAATCTCTTCAGTCATAGAATTTTCCATGTACATTTTTGCAACATAGCAGTCTCATAAAATTATGTTTTTACCTTAAATGGTGATTAATACCTTTTATCATATCTATCTTTTATGTTTAAAAAATAGAAAAAACATTCCCATTTTTCACATCTGGCTTACTTTTGGTACTTACAATGTAGACAGTTAGTCAGAGCTTTAGACGTGTACTCATGTACACTGTTACATTGGAGAGTAGGTGTCCTGGAGTGTTTGTATCTTTATAAACACAACTGGAGGTCCATGTGCCTGGACCTGGGAACCCCAGCAGAGATCCTGGTCCAGCTAAGAGGGCTGGAGCTGGGATCTGCTTAGCCTGGGGCAGGGAGCGGGCTCTGTTACACTCTTGTCATTTCAGTACAATTAGATTGTGGTGTTCCCTCAACATTTTTGAAAATTGATTTTGACTATATAAGCAATATATAGCACATGTTCCATGAAAAAAATTAAACATTTCAGATGAGACCAAAGTCTCTTTTTTTTTTTTTTTTTTTTGCGGTACGCGGGCCTCTCACTGCCGTTGCGGAGTACAGGCTCCGGACGCGCAGGCTCAGCGGCCATGGCTCACGGGCCCAGCCGCTCCGCGGCATGTGGGATCTTCCTGGACCGGGGCACGAACCCGTGTCCCCTACATCGGCAGGCGGACTCTCAACCACTGCGCCACCAGGGAAGCCCCCAAAGTCTCTTTTGATCATATCTGCAATCCCAGTCTCTTTCGCCTTGTGTCTAGGCAGTGCTGTTCTCAATTTGGTAACGCTCTTCTTGAAATCCACGTATATACATGTAAGGAAAAAATAAAGATTATGTGCATTTACATAAATGATATACTGTGCAGCTGTTACAACTTGTTTTTTTCCTGAACAGTGTGTCTTATAAATCATTTCACGTCTCTACACGATGATCCTCAGTGTTCTTTCTAGTCTCTGGGTTAGGCTGTAGGATGGATATGCATTTCGCCATCTTTCTTTTCTGGGGAGCTATACCTGCTTTGAGAATCTGATAGAAGTTGTGAGCCATAGACCTTCTCTTTAGAAAAATGCACACACAAGTAGATGTGTGAAACTAGTTTATACTTTTTGTTTTTTTCAGTTTCAGTTTGGGAGTATTTTTTTCTTTTGACTTTATCTCCAAATACTGGGGATACCTCACTGTAGCTTCCTGTGTATTGAGTACATTTCCATGTTGTTCATGTCACTTTTAGAAGTTTTTCTTTTTCTGAATTATAGCGATGGTGGAACTGTAACCCCTTCTGAAAAATATATAGAGATTGAGAAAAAAACTACTCTGGTTGGAGCTTAGTAAGCAAAGGGCAGTTGAGTGGTAGATGTGCCAATATTTATGTTGTTGATTCTATGGAGAGAACAATGGGTTGTGAAAATGTGGGTGTGTGTGCCTTAGGCCCTGAGGGCAGGTACGGAGCAGAAGAGACAAGTGCTCCAAGAAAGTGGGAGGACATGAGCACAGGGGTGTTTCATATTGGTTGGTGTAAGTACAAAAGGAGGTGTTTCAACTGGAAACCTAGACCTGGGTCCCAGACAAAGAGGGTCTTATTTCATTGAGCAAAAAACTGAGGAGAGAGATTGATGAATGATTCCTTCATTCACATAGTCTTTGTGGAGGCCCCTGTTCTAGGCAGTGGAGATAGAGCACAAACAGACTCCACTTTGCTTTCATGTCCTTACTGACACCCTGAATGGCAAGACAGACACCAAATTATCCCACATGTACATGTAGAATTGCTGTGTTAATACTGTGAAGGACGTACTTGTGCTGCTCTGAGATCCTGTGGGAAGGGCACCTGTCTGGGCAAGATGCTGTCAGTCGAGGGAAGGTGGCAAAGGAGATGACAAGAGCTGCCATCTGATCAGCTACCAGATAAGTGTCAGGTCAGAGATGTTGTTAGAGGGGCGGGTGCAGGCTGGAGGAGTCCCAAGCAGAGAAAACATCACGTACGCTATGTGGACCCTTCGGGGTGATGGAGGGTCAGAGGATTTGAGAAAAAGTCAGTGCACCTGCAGCTTCTTGATCTCTTTTCTTCCAGCCTCTACCTGTTGGGGGGTCCAGAGGCTCCATCCTTGGGGCTCCTCTTTTATCTGCACTCCCTTGGTGATCTCATGCAGTCTTGTGGCTTTAAATACATCATCTACTCTGATGACTTTCAAGTTTCTGTCTCTAGACTGGACCTTTCCTTGAGCGTCAGACAAGGATATCCAGCTTTGTTTCTGGTATCTAACCAGCATCTCAAAGTTAACCTTTCCAAAAGTTGACTTCTGATCACTCCCTTCTCTCCCACCCAAATCAGCTTCTCTCATAATCTCTTCTTTTTCTCAGCAAATAATGACTCCATTTTCTACGTGTGAAGGTCAGAACCCTTAGAGCCTTTGCTCACTCTTCTCTTTCTCCCATAACTTACTTAAAAAGACTTGATGCAAAGTCTTTTGCCTGTAACTTCAGAATAGAGCTACTTCTCTGCTGCCACCCTGTCACTGTGGAGGTGGATTGTCCCCATTGCTTCCCAGCTCAACTCCCTGCATCTACGTGGGTACATTTTGGTCTCTTCTCCGTATAGCAGCTATATAGTTATATTGTTGAATTGTGATCCTGTTAAAATGTACTGAGATATTGTCCCTTTGTTCTGAACCTTCAAGTTATTTCTTACCTCTACTCAAAATAAAGGCTAAGCCTTACAGGGGCCAGGGAGGCTGTGTATTCTGGCCCCTGGTTACTCTCTGGACTCATCCCATGCTTGCTGCTCAGTTACACTGGTGTTCCTCCAATACAAGGTGCACGCTGCCTCAGGGCCTTTGCACTTGCTGTCTCCTCAGCTTCCAATAAATAGCTCTTCTTCCAGTGTCTTTCTGACGCTTACCCCTCTAACATACTATGTGATTTACTTTTCTTGTTAATGGTCCATCTACCCCCACTGGAATAAAATCTGCATGAAAGCAGAGATTTTTGTCTGTTATGTTCCCTATCCTATTCCTAGCACATCATTGCCTGACTTACAGGAGGCTTGCAGTAAATATGTGGTGAATTTATAAGTGAATGTATAAATGAATGAGTAAAGGCAAAAACCTAATCCCATAAGTGAAAATAACAGCCAAAAAACTCAGCGGGGAAAACAGCCAGGAAGTTTCCTATTTGGGGCTATTTGGAGGCTGTTTTAATTTTTATTTTAAAGGACAAATTCTTGACACTTTGGCTACCTCCTGGATTTAATAAATGTCTTTGATACATTAGGAAACTTGGTATCTTCATAGTTTAGAACTACCTATGGTAGGTATTTGCATACTACGAAATCAAATTAAATTACAGCCTCCCTCATCCTCCACTTGGTATTTCTTTTGGGGAGGTAGATGGATGCATTCAAGAACAACAGGAGTCTGTAGGAATATAGTGTAATTAGGTAAAAGGAAAGAAGGCTCGGTTACTTTGAGGAGTTCTGAATAACTGTGGGGAAAGGCTCTATAATACTGAGCTTGCACTTGGGAAAATCATCCATTAGATTCTTGTATCTGCCCTCTTGACCTTAAGATGTCCCCTTGTGGTGTCTCTTCTTTTGGTCCAGTGATGGGGCTATTCATCAGAGCCATATCCACAGAGTGATTTGTCTCCATGATGATTGATTAGAGAAATTGTCACCATCAAAATTACCGTTGAGGGCTTCCCTGGTGGCGCAGTGGTTGAGAATCTGCCTGCCAATGCAGGGGACGCGGGTTCGAGCCCTGGTCTGGGAAGATCCCACATGCTGCGGAGCAACTAAGCCCGTGCGCCACAGCTACTGAGCCTGCGCGTCTGGAGCCTGTGCTCCGCAACAAGAGAAGTTCGCGACAGTGAGAGGCCTGCGCACCGCGATGAAGAGTGGCTCCCGCTCGCCGCAACTAGAGAAAGCCCACGCACAGAAACGAAGACCCAACACAGCAAAAATAAATAAATTAATTAAAAAAAAAATTACCGTTGAATCTTTAAATGTGGAACTAGTGCTTAAAAACTTTTTTCTCAATTTTGGTTGATTTATCCAGAGTACTTATAGCCTGTTGATGTTCTACATGATTAATCCGTACTCCTATGTCTTACAATTATTATGGCATTTATTATCTGTATATCTGTTATCTGGGGGGATAAGGACCATAGCCAATGGACAGCTTCTGCAGAAGGAAGTATTTTTGCCAGTAGAAGGAAATTGCAGATTATTTTCCCCTTTAGTGTAGGAGATAAACTCTGCTACCCATCCAACTGCAATAACATAAAAATGGAGTAGTTCATATTTGGGGCGGCAGGAAACCGTGCTTCTGGCGGTTATGTGCAAAGGAGTATGGCTGTTGTCTGTTGTCTGCTCAACTCATATTCAGCTGGGGTTAAGTTCTCAGTGTGAGCAGGCAGTGCAGATAACTGTAGCTATGGGACCTGTCATTGGATCATCATAATATTAAGTTATTTACATGCAGTTAACTTATTAACACAGTGTTTGCAGAGGAGACTGTGCACCAGGGATTATACTAGGTCATTTCACTCAGCTTATGTCGAGCTTGTGACAATACCATGAGAGCGGGTACTATTTCTCTACTATATATTGAGGCAGCTGAGACTCCGAAGTGACAAATAGGGTTACTCTCCTACTGTTTTCTTTAGGGTCTTGAGGTTACCTGGAACAGAGCCTCTAAAGTTTCGCTAAATACCAGATGTGTAGCCAGGGCTCTGGAAGGGCAGGAACCACATTTCTATCTGGTACTTGGCCAGGAATGTGACTGCGTCTCAGAAGTGGCCTGTTGGCTATTTCTTCTCATGAATTGGCTCATTTGCCCTTTCTGCCAGGTCTGTCTTCTGTCCTGAGAGCTCCTGCATACTCAGAGTTTCTGAGTTCTTGTAAATTAGATTTGAGGTTACCTAGCATGGTCCAGCGCTGCCTCATGTTATCCTCTCAGCTTCCATGTATAGACCCAGGTCAATTTCTTTATTTTTTAAACATCTTTATTGGAGTATAATTGCTTTTCAGTGGTGTGTTAGTTTCTGCTTATTACAGTGAATCAGCTATACATATACATATATCCCCATATCTCCTCCCTCTTGCGTCTCCCTCCCACCCTCCCTATCCCACTCCTCTAGGTGGTCACAAAGCACTGAGCTGATCTCCCTGTGCTATGCGGCTGCTTCCCACTAGCTATCTGTTTTACATTTGGTAGTGTATATATGTCCATGACACTCTCTCACTTCGTCCCAGCTTACCCTTGCCCCTCTCCGCATCCTCAAGTCCATTCTCTACGTCTTTATTCCTGTCCTGCCCCTAGGCTCATCGCAATCTTTTTTCTGATTTCATATATATGTGTTAGCATACAGTATTTGTTTTTCTCTTTCTGACTTACTCCACTCTGTATGACAGACTCTGGGTCCATCCACGTCACTACAAATAACTTAATTTCATTTCTTTTTATGGCTGAGTAATATCCCACTGTATATATGTGCCACATCTTCTTTATCCGTTCATCTGTTGATGGACGCTTAGATTGCTTCCATGTCCTGGCTATTGTAAATAGAGCTGCAATGAACATTTTGGTACATGACTCTTTTTGAATTATGGTTTTCTCAGGGTATATGCCCAGTAGTGGGATTGCTGGGTCATATGGTAGTTCTATTTGTAGTTTTTTAAGGAACCTCCATACTGTTCTCCATAGTGGCTGTACCAATTTACATTCCCACCAGGGTGCAAGAGGGATCCTTTTCTCCACACCCTCTCCAGAATTTATTGTTTCTAGATTTTTTGATGATGGCCATTCTGACCAGTGTGAGGTGATATCTCATTGTAGTTTTGATTTGCATTTCTCTCATGATTAGTGATGTTGAGCATCCTTTCATGTGTTTGTTGGCAGTCTGTATATCTTCTTTGGAGAAATGTCTATTTAGGTCTTCTGCCCATTTTTGGATTGGGTTGTTTATTTTTGTGATATTGAGCTGCATGAGCTGCTTGTATATTTTGGAGACTAATCCTTTGTCAGTTGCTTTGTTTGCAAATATTTTCTCCCATTCTGAGGGTTGTCTTTTCCTCTTGTTTATGGTTTCCTTTGCTGTGCAAATGCTTTTAAGTTTCACTAGGTCCCCTTTGTTTATTTTTGTTGTAATTGTCATTTCTCCAGGAGGTGGGTCAAAAAGGATCTTGCTGTGATTTATGTCAGAGAGGGTTCCTCCTGTGTTTTCCTCTAAGAGTTTGATAGTGTCTGGCCTTCCATTTAGGTCTCTAATACATTTGGAGTTTATTTTTGTGTATGGTTTTAGGGAGTGTTCTAATTTCATTCTTTTACATGTAGCTGTCCAGTTTTCCCAGCACCACTTATTGAAGAGGCTCTCTTTTCTTCATTGTATAGTCTTGCCTCCTTTATCAAAGATAAGGTGACCATATGTACGTGGGTTTATCTTTGCACTTTCTATCCTGTTCCAGTGATCTATATTTCTCTTTTTGTGCCGATACCATACTGTCTTGATTACTGTAGCTTTGCAGTATAGTCTGAAGTCAGGGAGCCTGATTCCTCTAGTTCCGTTTTTCTTTCTCAAGATTGGTTTGGCTATTCGGGGTCTTTTGTGTTTCCATACAAATTGTGCAATTTTTTGTTCTAGTTCTGTGAAAAATGCCATTGGTAGTTTGATAAGGATTGCATTGAATCTGTAGATTGCTTTGGGTAGTATAGTCATTTTCACAATGTTGCTTTTTCTAATCCAAGAACATGGTATATCTCTTCATCTATTTGTATCATCTTTAATTTCTTTCATCAGTGTCTTATAGTTTTCTGCATACAGATCTTTTGTCTCCTTAGGTAGGTTTATTCCTAGGTATTTTATTCTTTTTGTTGCAGTGGTAAATGAGAGTGTTTCCTTAATTTCTCTTTTAAATTTTTCATCATTAGTGTATCGGAATGCAAGAGATTTCTGTGCATTAATTTTGAATCCTGCTACTTTACCAAATTAACTGATTAGCTCTAGTAGTTTTCTGGTAACATCTTTAGGATTCTGTATGTGTAGTACCATGTCATCTGCAAACAGTGACAGCTTTACTTCTTTTCCGATTTGGATTCCTTTTATTTATTTATTTTTCTCTCATTGTTGTGGCTAAAACTTCCAAAACCATGTTTAATGATAGCGGTGAGAGTGGACCATCCTTGTCTTCTTTCTGATTTTAGAGGAAATGGTTTCTGTTTTTCACCATTGAGAATGATGTTGGCTGTGGGTTTGTCATATATGGCCTTTACTGTGTTGAAGTAAGTTCCCTCTACGCCTACTTTCCGGAGAGTTTTTATCATAAATGGGTGTTGAATTTTGTCGAAAGCTTTTTCTGCGTCTATTGAGATTATCATGTGGTTTTTATCCTTCAGTTTGTCAATATGGTGTATCACATTGATTGATCTGCATATACTGAAGAATGCTTGCATTCCTGGAATAAACCCCACTTGGTCATGGTATATGATCCTTTCAATGTGCTGCTGGATTCTGTCTGCTAGTATTTTGTTGAGGATTTTTGCATCTATGTTCATCAGTGATATTGGCCTGTAGTTTTCTTTCTTTGTGACCTCATTGTCTGGTTTTGGTATCAGGGTGATGGTGGCCTTGTAGAATGAGTTTGGGAGTGTTCCTCCCTCTGCTATATTTTGGAAGAGTTTGAGAAGGATGTGTGTTAGCTCTTCTCTAAATGTTTGATATAATTCACCTGTGAAGCCATCTGGTCCTGGGCTTTTTTGTTCGTTGGAAGATTTTTAATCACAGTTTCAATTTCAGTGCTTGTGATTCATCTGTTTATATTTTCTGTTTCTTCCTGGTTCAGTCTGGGAAGGTTGTGCTTTTCCACAAATTTGTCCATTTCTTCCAGGTTGTCCTAAAATGGACATATAGTTGCTTGTAGTAATTTCTCATGATCCTTTGTATATCTGGAGTGTCAGTTGTTACTTCTTTTTCATTTCTAATTCTGTTGACCTGAGTCATCTCCCTTTTTTTCTTGATGAGTCTGGCTAGTGGTTTATCAATTTTGTTTATCTTGTCAAAGAACCAGCCTTTAGCTTTATTTATCTTTGCTATTGTTTCCTTCATTTCTTTTTCATTTATTTCTGATCTGATCTTTATGATTTCTTTCCTTCTGCTAACTTCGGGGTTTTTTTTGTTCTTCTTCCTCTGATTGCTTTAGGTGTAAGGTTAGGTAGTTTATTTGAGATTTTTCTTGTTTCTTGACGTAGGATTGTATTGCTATAAACTTCCCTCTTAGAACTGCTTTTGCTGCATCCCATAGGTTTTGGGTTGTCATGTTTTCATTGTCATTTGTTTGTAGGTATGTTTTGATCTCCTCTTTGATTTCTTCAGTGATATCTTGGTTATTTAGTAGTGTATTTTTTAGCCCCCATGTGTTTGTACTTTTTACAGATTTTTTCCTGTAATTGATATTTAGTCTCATAGCGTTGTGGTCAGAAAAGATACTTGATACGATTTCAGTTTTCTTCAATTTACCAAGGCCTGATTTGTGACCCAAGATATGATCTTTCCTGGAGAATGTTCCATGAGCACTTGAGAAAAAAGTGTATTTTGTTGTTTTTTGGATGGAATGTCCTATAAATATCAATTAAGTCCCTCTTGTTTAATGTGTCATTTAAAGCTTGCGTTTCCTTATTTATTTTCATTTTGGATGATCTGTCTATTGGTGAAAGTGGGGTGTTAAAGTCCCCTACTATGATTGTGTTACTGTCGATTTCCCCTTTTATGGGTGTTAGCATTTGCCTTATATATTGAGGTGCTTCTGTGTTGGGTGCATAAATATTTACAATTTTTATATCTTCTTCTTGGATTGATCCCTTGATCATTATGTAGTGTCCTTCTTTGTCTCTTCTAATAGTCTTTATTTTAAAGTCTATTTTGTCTGATATGAGAATTGCTACTCCAGCTTTTTTTTGATTTCCATTTGCATGAAAAGTGTTTTTCCATTCCCTCACTTTCAGTCTGTATGTGTCCCTAGGTCTGAAGTGCGTCTCTTGTAGACAGCATATATACGAGTCTTGTTTTTGTATCCATTCAGCCGGTCTGTGTGTTTTGGTTGGAGCATTTAATCCATTTATATTTAATTTAATTATCGATATGTATGTTCCTATTACCATATTCTTAATTGTTTTGGGTTTGTTTTTGTAGGTCGTTTCGTTCTTTTGTGTTTCCTGCCTAGAGAAGTTCCTTTAGCATTTGATGTAAAGCTGGTTTGGTGGTTCTGAATTCTCTTAACTTTTGCTTGTCTGTAAAGATTTTAATTTGTCTGTCAAATCTGAATGAGATCCTTGCTGGGTAGAGTAATCTTGGTTGTAGGTTTTCCCCTTTCATCACTTTAAATATGTCCTGCCACTCCCTTCTGGCTTGTAGAGTTTCTCCTGAAAGATCAGCTGTTAACCTTATGGGAATTCCCTTGTATGTTATATTGCTTTTCCCTTGCTGCTTTTAATATTTTTTCTTTGTATTTAATTTTTGATAGTTTGAATAATATGTGTCTTGGCATGTTTCTCCTTGGATTTATCCTGTATGGGACTCTGCACTTTCTGGACTTGATTGACTATTACCCTTCCCATGTTAGGGAAGTTTTCAACTATAATCTCTTCAAATATTTTCTCAGTCCCTTTCTTTTTCTCTTCTTCTTCTGGGACCCCTATAATTTGAATTTTGGTGCATTCAGTGTTGTCCCACTGGTCTCTGAGACTCTCCTCAATTCTTTTCATTCTTTTTTCTCTATTCTGCTCTGCAGTAGTTATTTGCACTATTTTATCTTCCAGGTCACTTATCCGTTCTTCTGCCTCAGTTATTCTGCTATTGATTCCTTCTAGAGAATTTTTAATTTCATTTATTGTGTTGTTCATCGTTGTTTATTTGCTCTTTAGTTCTTCTAGGTCCTTGTTAAACGTTTCTTGTATTTTCTCCATTCTATTTCCAAGATTTTGGATCATCTTTACTGTCATTACTCTGAATTCTTTTTCAGGTAGACTGCCTATTTCCTCTTCATTTGTTTGGTCTGGTGGGTTTTTGCCTTGCTCCTTCATCTGCTGTGTGTTTCTTTGTGTTTTCATTTTGTTTAACTTACTGTGTTTGGGGTCTCCTTTTCGCAAGCTACAGGTTTGTAGTTCCCATTGTTTTTGGTGTCTGTCCCCAGTGGCTGATGATTGTTTAGTGGGTTGTGTAGGCTTCCTGGTGGAGGTGAGTGGTGCCTGTGTTCTGATGGGTGGGGATGGATCTTGTCTTTCTGGTGGGCAGCGCAGCATCCGATCATGTGTTTTGGGGTGTCTGTGAACTTAGTATGATTTTAGGCAGCCTCTCTGCTAATGGGTGGGGTTGTGTTCCCATCTTGCTAGTTGTTTGTCATGGGGCATCCAGCACTGGAGCTTGCTGGCCTTCGGGTGGAGCTGGGTCTTAGTGTTGAGACCGAGATCTCTGGGAGAGCTCTTGCGAATTGTTATTATGTGCGGCCAGAGGTCTCTGGTGGTCCAGTGTCCTGAACTCGGCTCCCCCACTTCAGAGGCTCAGGCCTGACAGTAGGCCCCACCGCCAAGACCCTGTCAGCCACACAGCTCAGAAGAAAAGGGGGAAAAAAAGAAAATAATAAAATAAAATAATTAAAATAAAACTAATTAAAATATAAAAGTAATAAAAAAAAGAAGAGAGTAACCAAACCAATAAATCCACCAATGATAACAAGCGCTAAAAACTATACTAAGATAAACAAAACAATCAGAAACATGTCAGTCGCAGACAGCAGAACCCCAAGTCTACAGTTGCTCCCAAAGTCCACTGCCTCAGTTTTGGGTTGATTCGTTGTCTAATCAGGTATTCCACAGATGCAGAGTACTTCAGCGTGATTGTGGGGATTTAATCTGCTGCTCCCGAGGCTGCTGGGAGAGATTTCCCTTTCTCTTCTTTGTTCGCACAGCTCCTGGGGTTCAGCTTGGATTTGGACCCGCCCCTGCGTGTAGGTCGCCTGAGGGCGTCTGTTCTTTGCTCAGACAGGATGGGGTTAAAGGAGCAGCTGATTCGGGGGCTCTGGCTCACTCAGGCCGGGGGGCAGGATGGGTACGGATGTGGGGCAAGCCTGCGGCGGCAGAGGCCAGCGTGACGTTGCACAGCCTGAGGCACACCAGGCGTTCTCCCAGGGAAGTTGTCCCTGGCTCCCGGGACCCTGACAGTGGTGGGCTGCACAGGGTCCCGGGAGGGGAAGTGTGGATAGTGACCTGTGCTTGCACACAGGCTTTTTGGTGGCGGCAGCAGCAGCCTTAGCGCCTCATGCCCATCTCTGGGGTTTGTGCTGATAGCCACAGTTCGTGCCCATCTCTGGAGCTTGTTTAGGTGGTGCTCTGAATCCCCTTTCCTTGCACACCCCAAAACAATGGTCTCTTGCCTCTTAGGCAGCTCCAGACCTTTTCCCAGACTCCCTCTCGGCTAGTTGTGGCGCACTAGCCCCCTTCAGGCTGTGTTCACGCCACCAACCCCAGTCCTCTCCCTGGGATCTGACCTCCAAAGCCCGAGCCTCAGCACCCAGCCCCGCCCGCCGTAGCGGGTGAGCAGACAAGCCTCTCGGCTGGTGAGTGCCGGTCGGCACCGATCCTCTGTGTGGGAATCTCTCCGCTTTGCCCCCCGCACCCCTGTTGCTGTGCTCTCCTCTGCGGCTCCGATGCTTCCCCTCTCCACCACCTGCAGTCTCTGCCTGCGAAGGGGCTTCCTAGTGTGTGGAAACCTTTCCTCCTTCACAGCTCCCTCCCACTGGTGCAGGTCCCGTCCCTATTCTTTTGTCTCTGTTTATTCTTTTTTCTTTTGCCCTACCGAGGTACGTGGGGAGTTTCTTGCCTTTTGGAAGGTCTGAGGTCTTCTGCCAACGTTCAGTGGGTGTTTTGTAGGAGCTGTTCCACGTGTAGATGTATTTCTGATGTATTTGTTGGGAGGAAGGTGATGTCCGTGTCTTACCTCTCTGCCATCTTGGAGGTCCCCCCAGGTCAATTTCTTGAGAGAGAATCATATAGGCTCAGCCACTTTCCCCCCACTTAAGTAGGTCACTTAAACATTTACTGTTATTTGATCAGGTGCTTAAGTAGCTCTTTTCCAATCAGCTTTGGCCTCCATGATGGTGTGAAATGTGGGCTCTTGGGCTGCTGCTTTTGCAGAAGCTCTGAGTAGAACAGCTTTTCTTCTGAGGGTGAGTGGGAGTGTTAAGTGACATGACCAACATATCTAGTGTAAATTTACATATGGTGGAGTTGACATTGCAACCATGGTCTATATCAGTGGCTTAACATAATGAGAAATACATTTTACTTGTAAGCCAGTAGGTGTGTTCATGGGTGCACGTGTGTGTATCTCAAACAAAAGCTTTACAAAACAGAAGTTACCCTTAATACATGCAGTGCGCTATGGTATTCTCTATTCTGTCCTTTCTGTTTTGTTACCTTTAAGTAGATGACAATCAGAAATTCTTGGGTTTTATTTTGCTATTCACTAAGAGGTTATAAGCTTGTAGCTTGAAAACGCTGGTATCTGACTGCAGAATTCATTTGTGTTGCACTGCATTGTGCTGGATGGGGCAAACAAATCAAACTGAAAACCAGTACCTGCGCTGCAGGAACTTAGAAGCTGGTTTAGGAGACAATAGAAATGAAAGGTTTAAGTGATGTTTTTGAAAGAATGTAGGACAAAATGCGAAAATGAATGACACAGATAGATATCATAGAAAGCAGTAAAGGTCAGGAAAGTGCTCTCTAGAGACTCTGACTAAAACTAGACGGGCTAGATGGGCAGAAGAGTGGAAAATAAAAGCAATAGAAGTATAAACTATTGCTTGAAGGAAGCTTGAGATATAGGTAAATGGGAGAACAGTGGTAATTCTGTGCCTATTTCTCAGGTCTCCTCCATATAATAAGGTAATTCCTGTCCAGTGGAACCACTGCGTGCTTTGAACATCTCATGTAAAACATCAGTCCACTTTTTTTTTATTTTTAGTTTTTTGGCTGTACCGTGCGGCATGTGGAATCTTATTTTCCTGACCAGGGGTCGAACCCGTGCCCCCTGCAGTGAAAGTGCGGCATCTTAACTACTGGACCTCCAGGGAAGTCCCTATTAGTTCCCTTTAGTATCCATTTTTCCAAAACAGGTTTTACTCAGCTTAGGTTTTATTGTCAATCTAAGAAACTAACTTCAGGGCTTCCCTGGTGGCACAGTGGTTGAGTCCACCTGCCGATGCAGGGGACACGGGTTCGTGCCCCGGTCCGGGAAGATCCCACATGCCGTGGAGCGGCTGGGCCCGTGAGCCATGGCCGCTGAGCCTGCGCGTCTGGAGCCTGTGCTGCGCAACGGGAGAGGCCACAACAGTGAGAGGCCTGCGTACAGCCAAAAAAAACAACAAAACAAAACAGAAACTAACTTCAGTGTCAGTGTTGTTCTAAGGAACTTACTGTTTGGAGGTGATCATTTCTATCCATCTGCCACGTTCCGAAAACAAGAAGCAAAAACAAAATGGCAGCCAAGGTGTTGGCACCACCTTTACAAACAGGTGTCCTCTTGTGCAAGAGGAGCCCCTCAGACCTGTTCTGCCTTCGTCAGCCCCTTCCTGACTCATGCCTTCACTGTGTCATCGGCGTCATTGTCAATTATGCGACTCCAGCCAAGTCCTCCTCTGCTCGCCCATCTGCACACCTGCCTGTCATCACTCACTTTCAACACTGCCTCATAAGCCACTGCCCGGTTTGGGCTTGACTGAAATCTCTCTCATGGTCACCTCTCACTTAAGAGTTTTCCTGTGGGCAGAAACAAAGAAATGCAGGTATTATTGGCATCCGTAAACAGTTCCATTTGCCTGTCCTACTTGCTTTGTTTCTTTTTTGAGAGAGGACTTTGAAACATATTTTAGTTGTTATTAAAAAGAATGCTTTAATTCCAAAGCCAAGAGATGCTTATTATAGAAAAATCAAAAAGTACCAATAGATAAAAAGAAGAAAATAAAAATTAGTTGCAATCTCTCCCATCCAATCACTGTTGACATTTTGGTATATAACTTTTCAGACTTTTTTTTTTTTCTTAATGTGTATTTGGAGTTTTCCTTTTCCTTTAAGCAAAAATTAACACAATAATATTGTCTTATTACTCATATTTTCCCTTTAACAATGTTGTAAATATTTTCTCAGGTCATTAAACCTGCTGTTTTGTAACCTATTTTTTTCTCTTAACAATGTTGTGAATGACTTTCCATGTTATTAAAGTTTCTTCCATAACAGCCTTTGTAAAGCTCATGTTATATTTCATCAAATAAGTAGGTGTTTGATTCTTTTAACCAATTCCCTTTGTTAGTCATTAGTTTATTCCTAGTATTCCAACTTAAAATCAAAATTTAAATTAAGTTCTTTGAAACAGTTATTTTTGAATTACAAAAGTAATGCAAATACATTCACCTTCTTACAAAACTAAACACAACAGTTAAGACTGAAAGTTGCTCTGATTTTACCACCATTCCCAACCCCCTCCACTGTTCACCACTGTTATTAGTCTGGTCTCCTCCTCCGTATTTTATTAAATATTCCACTTTTAAAAACTGTTCATCTTTTATTAAATAACTTAATGGAATCGCCTTTTTCCCCTAAAACCAGTTTACTTTTTATCCTCTCTGCTTCTGTGTCATGAGCTTTTCGAATATGTCCTAATCTCGTTTTCTCCTCCTGATTGCAGATAGAAAAAGGAGAACTGGGTTTCTCTCTCACGGGGGAATAGAGATTGAGTACACTTGGGTCCAGGCTCAGTAGCCCACAGGGGAATGACGGTATTGAGAGCCACAAGTCAGAGAGAGGAATTTGAGGAGATTCCACAAATGTCAGTACTAATCAACAAGTTAAAAATTGCCAGGCGCCCTGCTAACAGCTTAACTTTCTCTGCAGCAGGAGCTGGGAATTCAGTTGGGGATGCAGTTTCTGCGGCATCCAGGGGGAGGACCTTAGTTTAAGGGAAAAGTAGCTGCAGGTCACACCTCTTAAGAAATTCAGAAGCATGAGAAGGGAGTGCACCACGGTGGTTAAGAGATTAGTCTTTGGGGCTTCCCTGGTGGTGCAGTGGTTAAGAATCCACCTGACAATGCAGGGGACACGGGTTCAAGCCCTGGTCCGGGAAGATCCCACATGCCACGGAGTAACTATCCTAGTGCACCACAACTACCGAGCCTGCGCTCTAGAGACCACGAGCCACAACTCCTGAAGCCTGCGCGCCTAAAGCCCGTGCTCTGCAACAAGAGAAGCCACCGCACTGAGAAGCCCGCACACTGCAATGAAGAGTAGCCCCCATTCGCTGCAACTAGAGAGAGCCCGTGCGCAGCAACGAAGACCAAACGCAGCCAAAAATAAATAAATACATACATTTATTAAAAAAAAGAGATTAGTCCTTGGAGGCAGCAAGCAGGCCTGGGTTGAATCCCAGCTTGGCCACTTATTAGGGCTAACGATGATTTAACTTTCCTGTGTCTCCATTTTCTTTTTTGTAAAATAGCGATAGTAATAGCTTCCTTGAGGCATTGTTAGACGTTTTAGATGCATGGAAAGAACAGTACCTGGTGCGTGGTAAGCATTTGATACATTGGTAGTTGGAGAAATAGATTCAATCCTCTGAATCAGGAATTGGCTAGATATAGGATGCTGGTTTACGAGGGCTGGCTGCAAAGGAAGCAATGCATGCTCATCTCCCAAATCATACAAAGCACAGCAACTTATTCTTGGACATTTAATGAGCTTGCTGTTTGTGGTCTGTCCCCTCGGCCTCATATCTGTACTGAAGTAACTGGGGCTCAATCAGGAATCCTGGCTCTGTCTGCAGAGGGTGACTCAGGCCATTACAGGGTAAGAGCCCCAAGCCCTGGCCTGTCTTATCTGAGTTTGCCACGGTTTTAGCAGACCTGAGGTTACCTCTGGGAGGCTGGGGGAGCTTTGCTGTTTCTTGAGATGCAAGAACTTTGGTGAGGATTATAGAATTAACCTTAACAATGTAGATCAGAGAGGAGATCTGGTTTTTTGAACAAATGAATGAGAAGGTCCCTGGCATGTTACTGGACATCTTTTTAAATTAAGCATATGATTTTATTAAATGGGCCATTGTCTTCTACCTCTCATTATTCTAAAAAGTAGTGTTCTATTTACCAGCCCCTCCCTAAAAATATGGCACTGTCCCCATCTTGGCCTCATTTATCTGATCTTTGGTTGTCCAGATCTCTGGCTCTTTGATATGGATGTTCTGCGGCAGCTTGTGGCTTAGGTGGAAGGTATCTCAGTGATTTCTCGGTGGACATGGTGGGGCCCGAGACAGCCTGCAGGGACTGCTTACAGAGGACAGTGTTTCGGGCCTGTGGCAGATTTTTCATTTTAGGAACTTCAGACATACGCTCAGAGAGCCGCTGTTCCCATGTTGTTGGCAGTGAAAGAATTCTAGCTCATTTATAATTCAGGGGCTGTTCGGCTTGTGTTAAGTCTGTAGAAAGGACCTAGGAGTGATTGTGTCACGTGGTGTAGTTTTACTTTGCAATTCATTTTCTTCCCACTTGAACTCTTGAGAATAGAAGCCCATGAATAGCGAATCACCAGGAGGCATGCATAAAACAGTCAATTTTCAGCAAGTGGGTAACTCCAAGTTTAAAGGTCTTAGCTCCCATGGGTATTCAGTGGACATTAGTGCTTTATGGAGTCTGTGTGATCTTGGATTATAAATATCTGATCTAATTTTTAATTGACTACTTTTCTGAGCCTTTTTGGTTGGTCAGTCTTTTGGGGGCCCTCCTATTCTGGTTTCTCTGGCTGGCGGTGAAAAACAGAAGGAATGTGCACCTGTCTTATCTAGAAACACTGTCAAGTCACAGAGGGCCTGAGGACATATCCTCGTTTACCCCATAGAAAATGGTCATCTGATCAGCCAGGTGACTGGTGTAGTTCATCTTGGCTCTGTCCACAAGTACAGGGCCGACTCTATCCTGTAGATAGGCTCTGTATAAATGGCAACCTCAGGGCTCTGTTGGAGGTGCAGAGAACCTGGCTTATTACCTATTCCAGTCAGTGGCGTCAAAGGCCAAGGAATATTGCACAAAGCTCATGGTTTTCCTAACACAGTTCTTCACGAGGTGAAAACACCTGTAGCTGTGGTGAATGCGGGAGTGGAATTACTACCTAAAGCTTGGTTGTTCCTTTGTGGGACAGTCATCTAACAAGCTCAGATTGGCAAAGTATCAAGAAGGGAATCGGCATCCGTTTTATTTTATTTGTTCATTTTTTAACCATTTTTAAAAATTAAAGTATAGTTAACTGACAATGTTGTATTAGTTTCGGGTGTACAGCAAAGTGACTCAGTTGTACATATACATATATCTATTCTTTTTTCAGATTCTTTCCCCATATAGGTTATTACAGAATGTTGAGTATAGTTCCCTGTGCTATACAGTAGTTCCTTGCTGTTTATCTATTTTATATGTAGTAGTGTGTTCATGTTACTCCCAAATTCCTAATTTATCTCTCCCTCCCTTTCCCATTTGGTAACAGTAAGTTTGTTTTCTATGTCTGTGAGTCTATTTCTGTTTTGTAAATAAGTTCATTTACATCATTTTTTTAGATTCCATATGTAAGTCATATTATACGATATGTCTTATCATATTATATGATAAGTCTTTCTCTGACTTGCCATCAATTTTAGGTGGAGTATCCATTAATTAACTTCTGGGTCTGTACTTTAGGGAGTTTACGCTTTTATAAATTTCAGAAACTATATCTTGGGTTCAGTAAGACTATCATATCCGTAGATGAAGTATCTTCTACTGTCCTTTATTAGTTTTAGCCAGTTGTTAACTCTGTCTCTTTGAACATGGAAAATATACTGGTTACAAAAATCATGGGAGGAGAATTTCAATCCAGTTACAGCAGTAAAAATATAATTTATAATTATGAATTTAGGACTGTTATGACATTAGTGAGTTCCCTGCATTCACTGTCTTGACGGGCCACATAATATATGTTCATATTTTTCAACTTATCTCAGAACTGTAGTTGTGAGCTACAGTTTTGTTGTTTTATTTGAATTAATTTTTATCCACTTCAAATGTTGACAGTATTGACATATATTCACACTTTCTCCTTAGAGTCTATCGTCTGCCATGGCAAGATCTGAAGAGTTTTGTGAATTGCTTAGATTATACGAAATCAAGAACCCCAAATGGAATCTAGTTCTTAATGTTTCATTAAACTACTGATGTAATTCTACTTGATGAGATAGTTAAATAAAAAATTTAGACCAGTGAGGAATCAGAAAGTTCAAGTGAGGTCAGAAGAGAGCTGTAAAGGAGTGTTGCTTGGCTGTCTGTGTGTTCCCGTTTGTGCTGGGCCAGAGCCACCACTGCAAAATATATATTTAAAAAAGAAAAAAAGAGGCTGTACAATGTAATTTCTTTCATTTTAGATAACAAAATAGGAATCCATTTTGGAAGCTGGTGTATTTTCTTCTCCATACATGGAAACAAGGAGAACCCTTGGAGAATTTTGCTAGATTCTCTTAGCAAAACTGTGCAAACTGCAGAAAACATGTAAATGTAAAAACTGTAGGTATAAACATATGCTTTATACACAATTTTTTTTGTGCAAAAGAAGAGCCTGGGCCTTCCAAAGATTTTTACTTCAGTTTAGCAGTAAGGTCACTGGTTTTGAATAGAAAATTTCCAGAGATATTTACTATTAAAATCTTTGCACGCATTCTTTCTCCTTCTTTCCTTTCCCTCCCTCCCTCACCCCCTTCTTTCCTTGTTTCTTTCTGCTTGACATTTTGCTCTGTGTTTTCATTCTCCCCCAGTTTTCTCCTGCCTGCTTTCTGCCAGTCTCTGTGAGGCCCTGTTTTATAACCTCTCTCCCCTTCTTTCTCTGGTTTCATCTTCCAAATTCTTCAGGCTCTGAAATAATCTTGCTGCTCTTGACCTTCGACCTCCAGGCACCTGCTCTGCTTAATTTAGAGTTGAACGTGGAAGGTCTCAGGTGGACAAAATGCTTCCTCTTGGCTCAGGAGAAGAACCTGTCCAGCCAGGACCTGGAGCAGTGGTCTGGCAGCCAGCCAGGAGGAGCTGGCTCATCACAGCTCCCCAGAGCCAGTTTTCAGATTCCCCGAATGTGCCCGTTTTCTTAATTATAACCTGAGACTGCTTCATGGAATCTTTTTTTCTTTTTGGTCAGTTTTGTATGGGCTGCTGGTCTCTTACTGATGACTTTTTTGGGTAAAGGAATATTTTATCACTTTTTAAATTAGTAGTATTAGTGAAAGATGATAATTCTATGCAATTAGTACTTTGCCTTTTTCAAAACTACCTTCTCTCCCCCCTCAGAAGAGCAACTACTTTAGCTGGGGATTTTTTTCTTTTTCTTTTTGATAGGATGAAGTACTCTTCATCCCTCAGTAAATTAGCTGTATCTGGGTAGGTCTCTAAGCCCACATGCTTCGCTCTCTTCCCCTTAAGATTTCCGGGTCTGAAGTCAGCAGTAGTTGTGGATAGAGATGCCGGTGGCCTGGAAATTCTTGCTGGTGACCTCACCTGCAGAGACAGTGGGCGTGATGCTGGGATATTGATCTGTCAGGACTTTGTGTCAGGCAGGAAATCCTGTGAAGTTCCTGCTCAGGGTTAACCAAATGGGAGCGGCTCTGAACGGCTTCATTCTTCTGTCCAGTCTCCTACCTTATTCAAATGTTTGAAGAAGCCTTTTTAGCCATGAGTTCTTGCTGACAGGCTGACCCAGGGTCAGGATGGTGGGTAAGGCATTACAACATGCCGTGATGTGGGTGGATGAAAACAAATATATGGAGACTTGGTACAGACCTGGCATTAGAAGGGGTTGTAGTGATGATCATCCAACCTTAGAAATGGGGTGCCTCTCATAGAAAGCTGGGAGTTCCTATCCCTGATGATATCTGATTAAGAGTGGGAGCCCTGAAGTTGACAGGCCTGGATGGGGATCCTGGCCTTGCTACCTATTAGCTGTGTGATCTGGGATCCTAAGCCTTAGTTGTTATTCCCATCTGTTAAATGGGCATAAAAGTAGTATTGGCTTTTTAGAATTTTTATGAGGATTCAGTGGGAATGGGATATAAAATACACAGCATATTTCCTGGTGCTCAGTAAATGATTGCTGATTTTATTATTGATTTAGGACTCTTTCTACTCTACTGCACTGCTTTCTAACCTTTTCCAACAATCAGATTAAAGGCAGTAACATGCAGTTGGCTTTACTACCCTGACCCCACAATGTAGAGGACTGTGCACCAGCGGTCCTCACACTGGGATATGCATCACACCCCAGGGCATTCGGCAAGATGATGTGAGGTGGGCAGGAATAGTTTTAAGGGGACCATTTTCCAGATTCTCAACTTGTAGGTATTCTTTTTTCTAAAGTTGAGACTGTATCTGCAGTTAAAGTGTTACACCAGGTTTTTTATTTTTTTCCAACTTCCACTTTCACAGTTACCCCTTTTGCCATTTTTCTAAAGAAAGCCATCTCTCTCAGCCGTATCAAATCTTACTTTGGTGCCCTGTCTCAACGTGTTAAATCACAGGCACAAGATAAAATGGGGTCAATTTGAAATACTGGTTTCAGCAAAGCCTCCTTTAATTAAGCCACCGTCTGACTCAGAGTTGCACTGTCAGTAAAATTTTACTTTTAGGGGTAAATGCATTGAAATTAGAAGTAATTGTGTCATTTTGATTATAGATTAGTAATGCTATTTGTAGTGATTGTACAATACAGAAGAGTCTTTATGCTTAAAGCTTATTGGTCACAGGAAATTTTAGAAAATTAAATGTAAAAACCTATTTTGTGTTAAAGTATGCTAGGGTGACTAATAAGACACCCTGACACATAGAATTATACTAGGAGTCTTAGGGGGGTGGGATTGACATCTAAATGAGATTTCAAGGAGAAAGAAGAATAATGTGAAATCTCCAACTGTTAAGAAAAGCTTATTTATTTTTGAATGAATGATGTTATGCAATAGGTATTTAGTCATCATGGTTTTTATTTTTCATTGGATACATTTAAAATAACACACGGTTAAAATGTCTAAATTTACAATTAGCAGCAAAATATATCTTTTTTTTTTTTTTTTTTTTTGCCGTACGCAGGCCTCTCACTGTTGTGGCCTCTCCCGTTGCGGAGCACAGGCTCCGGACGCGCAGGCTCAGCGGCCATGGCTCACGGGCCCAGCCGCTCCATGGCATGTGGGATCTTCCCAGACCAGGGCACGAACCCGTGTCCCCTGCATCGGCAGGCGGACCCGCAACCACTGCGCCACCAGGGAAGCCCCAAAATATATCTTTAAAATTCTTTAAGTTTAGGATGAAAATCTGAGATGCCAACTTAAAAATGGGTCTAAGGGAACATGGTTTTTACGGGTTTTTTTGAGAAGTATGGTAGCCAAACGTTTGAAGACCTTTGTTATTTTTTATTGCTATTAATTTTTCACACAAGGGCAGGGCACTGTCTTCAACTGAAAAACATGAATATCTTTCATGTGCCAGACTCAGTGCCGGGTATATCAGAAGAGACTCCAGGTCCTGCCTTCATGGAGTTCATAGTTCAGCCTCTACTCTTTGGGTTAGAGACTGAATTTTGATAGGAACTACAGCAGTCAGGTAAAAATGTGTGGCAGTTGAGTGAGGAACCGCAGGGATTCAACTAGGGATACAACTGTATTACTGCAAGTATGGTACTTGCAGAAGAAGAATGGTAGCATTCTTGGTTCTTGTAGGTACTGTGGCTTCTCCAAAGACTATCAGGTTAATATCCTTATTTGTCAAAATTAAATATGCCTGAAAGACTGCTGAAATTGGGCCAAGGGGACTGTGTTTTCCTTGTTTGATTGGGTTTTTATAAAGAGCATTGCTGTTCCACTGAGTCTTTGTGAAAAAATAGTGTTAAAATTACTCTTTCAATGAAATAAGGACACCATATTACTGACCAGGGTTCTGGGCAGTAATCTCTTAGAGTGGCGGCTTCATTTTCTTTATTATCAGGAATTTCTTCACTTATGAATCAGAAGATTAATTTCATAAGTATTTTAGGAATAGCCAGAACTAAGAGTAGAACAGATTAACTCAACCTGATAGGATAGTGTTCTAGACACTTTTCATTTCTTTAATGTTGAGCTATGCTAATTTATTAGTGTAATTAAATGTCATTTGAGGGGTGTGAGACTCAAAATTAGTATGTACTGAATTCAACCTTTTGCGTAATTTCTCTTAATTCATTTTTGAAGGGCATAGGGTTCTGTCTTACATAATAAAGAAGTTGTTTAAGTAAATGCGCTCAACTTTATTTTGCTTTTCCCCCTAGGTGAAAAGAAATGGATTATCTCAGACAGTTAGCCAGGAAGAAAGAAAGAGACAAGAGGTATGTTTTCCACCAAGCAGATGCTTTAGGGTTCCAAGGGGTGCCTGTTACGTTCAGCATTTTCCTTTGACGATGTATCCATTTTGTTGTTTTTTTTTTTTTTTACAAAAGGAGTATGTGATCATTGTCAAATAAAACTACACATAAGCCCCCATAAAAGAAAATGTAAAATATACCAATGTCATTTTAACTTAACAAAGCACCTAGTCTGCGTGTATTTACACTGGAAGAAATATGTTGAAAAATGAAACAGACATTACTTAGATCCTGGAACTGAAAAAGGGTGTTAGTGGAAAAACTGGTGAAATCTGAATAAAGTGTGAATATTTGTCTGCAGACAAAATGTAATGTACCCTGGATAGGGAAAGCCAGGTGAAGGAAGTATAGGAAATCTGAACCCTCTTTGCAAGATTTCTATAAATCTAAAATTATACCAAAATAAAAGTTTACCTAATAAAAAGTAAAACATAATAAGAGGGTTTCATAACTTGAAGTTTAATAAATGCAGTTTAAGAAAATTGCTCACTGTAATAATATTGCGAAGCTGTCAAAGTACTTTCCTTCTGTTTTATGCATGTGAGTATGGAGGTACAGAAGCTTAGGCATATACATGCATGTAAATCAATTCCACAGAGGACATGAGATACCTTTTTCTTATTTCATTGGCCTGAAATAACACAAAAATATAAGGATGCTTTGTAGTGCCATTTTTTTAACTTTAAAAAAACAAAATAGTATATAACATTGGTGTATACGTCTCTGAGAATTAAAAATGTATTACATTTATAATTTTTTTCTTATTTTTATTTGTAAAGAAACTAAGACTTTCACTAAAATAGAAGTCCTACATTCTCCTCCTCTGTCTCATTCCCTTCCTGTCCTCCCCAGAGGCAACTATAATTATGAATTGATGTGTATCCATCCAATCATGTATTAGGTATATTTATGTACATATACTTGTGTGTATCTGTTAAGATGTAGATAAGTGGTATGATTCTGAACATGTTTTGGTTGGTTGCTTTTTACATTCAACATTGTTTTTGAGATTTATCCATGTTAATGCATGTTAATCTAGATCATTTATTCAAACTACTGTATAGTATTCCATTCTCTAAATACTACTTTAAAAAAAAAATCTGTTCTCCTAGTGAGGGACAACAGGCAGTACTTCTTTTCTTTATGGTTAACATTGTGGCATAAACAATATTTCTCTCTGTTTATGGACAAATTCAAGAGCTTCTCCAGGGTCCTAGTCCCATTTGAATATTTATTTTCTTTTAAACCTATTCTGTTTCCCTTATATTTTGAAAATATTTATTTAGATTTGTGATTTAAAAAAGTAATGACTGGGAATTCCCTGGCAGTCCAGAGGTTAGGACTCTGTGCTTTCACTGGCAAGGGCCCAGGTTCAATCCCTTGTAATGACAGCAAATCTAACTATGGTTTCTTTCTATTCCTGTACAGATATTTTAACAGGTCTAATGTGATTTGCTTTTAAGTAGTTGATGACCCAATTGCATGTTTTAAGTTATTACATTAAACTTATTATATTAAACTACCCCTTAGTCATCTTTTCCTGTGATCTACTCTGTATAGTTTATCATATCTTTTTGTTTGAATCTTCACATTTTGGATTTGATTACAAAAGTCTCTGCTTTTGAAAATATTTTTTAGTCATTCCAAGGCACTATATCCATCAACAACCTGAAATCCATTATTTTTGGTCAGGATGGGTGAATTTTCTTTAGTTTGCATTACATTTCCTGATGATAATTGTATTGATTGAATAGAATCACACGAGATACAGGTTAAATGAGACTCTTAATGTTCTTACTCTTTACTCATTAGATGATTATATCACTTAAGTCCCTGGAGCGCAACTGAGGTTAGACCAGTATGACTTCTCTAAAAGCTTATGGATGCTAAAAAGAGAGGTGAACCCCGAGACTAGCACCACTAACCTGACTTAAAGAATTATGGCTCACCTACTGGCAGCAGGGTGTCCACCTGCCCGTGCCTAACTGCTCCCATCCGGCCTCAGCTGGAGCACAGGGTCTCACGGGGAGAATCTTCTGTGCCCTTTGGGCCAAGCACTGAGGGGAAGAACACTGGAGGTCGAGGGGGTTGATGGCAGTGTTACTAGGGTAGGTCTCCAGGAAGGATGGGAACCTCAAGCCTGCAAGGATGTTCACTACCCCTCCTTGAGGAGGAATTCTCCCTGCCTGGCCATTCTTGGAGAATCTGATTTTGTTAAGGTGCTAGATGAATTCCTTACACAGGGCACTGGTGTCTCTCCACATATATGGGTTGGCTTTTGATAATTAATGAACGCTTATCAGGTAAACCACTGTGTGCCTGACACCAAGAGTTTCTGCCGAGGGTCCTTTGCTCCTTCTTGAGACACTGATGAGAGCAGAGAGGGTGGCTTGTTGGACGGAATTACTTTCAGTTGTATGAGTTTATATAAAAGAATTCCTGTGGCTGATAAGAACCTTTTGAGGGTAGGTCCAATCATGCTCTTTAATGAACCCAGAATATTTGTTCTTATTAACCACAAATTAGTTGGATTAAAACATAAGGAGAGAAAGGAGGACCCACAAGGGAGGGAAGAAATGTATTTGTGAGAAATTTTCTCTGAATCCCAAGTGAGGTCCATAAATCTTCACTGTCCCAGAGCAGCATGCTTTGAAATCAGGGCTGGAGGAGATGACCCCAAAGGTTAATTAATGTCACACTGAGATTTTACGACATGCCCTAGCTTCCTCCCAGAGATTCTGCCCCCTGGCAAAGTGTGACCTCAGGATGCAGTCTCAAGTCATCCAAATACTTTCATTTTTTCCTAGTTACACTCTAGGCAGTGACTCTATTTCTCAAAATTTGGGTATATGTGCCTTATATAAAGACAGTAGTTTGGAAATGTAGTTTTTAATACTTATCTTTTTGTATTTTTTAAGATATTATGTTATTCTTATAGCAGAATTATGAGAGCTAGGTTTAATTCTTTAATTGAAGGAATGAATAACACATTTCTTCTTCCTTCTATCAGGCTATCTTTGAAGTTATATCCTCTGAACATTCATATTTACTCAGCTTGGAGATCTTGATACGAATGTTTAAAAATTCTAAAGCACTGAGTGATACGATGACCAAAACAGAGAGTCACCATCTTTTCTCCAATATTACAGATGTCTGTGAGGCAAGCAAAAAGTAAGTTCACTTTCATTTGCCTTTGGTCATGCCAAGACATTACTTGTTAACAAACAGCTGTGTTATGTCAAAAGGAAGACATTTAGAGGTGTGAAGTCTCTCATTTGTTCAATTGGCTTTTATCTTTATTCCTTGAAATAAATTTTAAGATGTGTTTCAAGGTGTTGATGTATAGACAGATGCTAATTGTGTAATTAATTGTCACAGAAGACAGTTATATCTAAGGTCTCTATATTCCTTCCCTTTCTCCCTATTTCGCCTTTTTCCCTTTTATTTTTCCTTTTTAATTATTGCCAATAATATAACAACATTAGTTGGAAGGAAACAAGGTAACTCACTATCAAACCATTCAAATACAGACATTATTTCTGTTTACATTTTCATAATAGTCTTGTCCTTGTTAAGATATGTATATATTATTTTTAAAATGCAGTCATAGTGACCATAACGATTTTTACAGATTTTCCCTATTTCACTTTCCATAAGCACCATTAGAAGAGTTTCCATTATTATTATTATTTTTTTTTTCTATCGGTACGCGGGCCTCTCACTGTTGTGGCCTCTCCCGTCGCGGAGCACAGGCTCCGGACGCGCAGGCTCGGCGGCCATGGCTCACGGGCCCAGCCGCTCCGCGGCATGTGGGATCCTCCCGGACCGGGGCACGAACCCGTGTCCCCTGCACCGTCAGGCGGACTCTCACCCACTGCGCCACCAGGGAAGCCCTCCATTATTATTCTTAATGAGCGCAGGAAGCTCAGTTTGTACACCAGTGGTGAGCTCTTCTGTCCTCCCGAGGGAACTACACAGCCTGTACTGGAGCCATGTACCAGCAGGGTTGAGCCACCCGAGTTGCTATTTTGGTAGATCAAAATGGATTGAATATTGGCAGTTTTGTATGGTTGCGTCAAAGGTAGGTTTACTGTACAACTCATGGCTTAAGCTTCAAGGCTCCTCATTTGCAAGGGCACCTTTTAAATATTTGCTTTTGTGCCTAATTTTTTCTTAGAGGGCCTCCAAATTGTACAGGCTTCAGGGCCCACGAAAAACAGGGTCTGTCCCTGGGGTGAGTACCCCCTGTGAATCTGGACGTTGTTCATTTGTCACTTTAGGGAAAATCCAAGTAGGCAGTGACGGTAACACGTTTGTATCCCTGGCTCCATCGCTGTGTGCAGGTAGATTTTCCTTTTGAACTGCAAGATTGAACATCTGTGCTGAACAGGTTAGCATGTGAGTTGGGGCCACTGCAGAGATGCAATTTGTGGTCAGATCAGCGAGCTCTCCCAATATTTTATGGTAGTGACACAACTTCAGAAGTCAGATTCTGCCACAAGAAAAGATCTTGACAATCTTATTACTGACATGGATACTTAAAAATATGTGTCCAGAGGACCTGCTGGGCCTTAGAGAACAGGGGCCTGTGGTGTGCAGGTGGTGACACACACGGCAGCTTGGAAGTCTTTTTTCAGAAGCTGGGTCATTGCTTGTGTTCAGCCTATTGGTTTTTTTTTGGTACCAGTCTTGCCCATTTTGGTAAGAGAAATGAAAAATCTCCTTTCTCCCGTTAGTGAAGGGGGCAGAGCAAGAGCCTTAGATGGTGTGTCCCTGTTCAACAGGTATTCAGATTTCAAAATGAGTCTGTTTCATTTTAACTTGTACTTTGGTTTAACTACGAAAATAAATCTCCATGTTAGATATATCGCTATAAAGAATTATTTCTGTTTTGATAACCATAAAATGTAGGTTATGATTTTAATTAGAATATGTTTCCTGAAAACCATGGTGGCATGTTTTTCACTCCTCTCTGGAATTGTTCTTTGAATCGTGTGGCCATCAGTCCACTTCTCATAGCGTATAAATGACTCTAGAGAAAGCTGTTAGTTCTGACTGTTGAGTAGCAGCAGTTCTTGAACAGAGTATGTTTTGGGTCCTAAGAGTCTTTGGGCCTCGGCAGCACTGCTCGTGTACCAGGCATGCTTCAGAAGGAGCCTGGGCCCCAGCAATCACATCTTGTCTTGGTAGTTGGTTAACCTTGAGAAGGTTGCTAAACCTCTCCAACTCATTTCTTAGATATAAAATGGGGATAAAAACCATAATTGGTTAACCCTGAAATAAGTCATTTTATTTAAATTATAGATGAAAATTTTATTATTTTAATTTCACTCATGTACAAAAAATAAATCTCTTATAAATCTCTTATGATTTTATTTAAATGTTTTCATTTCTGTAGTAACTTAAAATAAGAGGCTATTCTGGACATTTTTTCCAGAATTTTTTCATTTTTAAAACAAAACTCAAACTTCTTGGCCTGCATTAAATGATAAAGAAAGAAATATCTTTATCCTTTACATTTTTTGTTTTGTTTTTATTTGAAACACAGTGTTTTAATTTGGAGAGATGCCTATGTAATATTTGATCTCTGTTATATTCCAACTAAGAATGATCAGCTTCTACATGGTAATCCTGTGTCTGTAGCATAATAACTTACATTACAAAAGTTTATTGAAGTTTGAAATACTCATTTCAGATACAGCCTTTTTAAAATTCAAAGTTCTCAGAAGATTTACAAAACCTATTTCATTATGTAAAGCCTGCTTGTTGAATTTCCAGCATTTGGGCTCCAAGAGTGACTGTCTCTCAAGTGGTAATGCCTTCATGTGCTACCCAGGAAAGTTTCCAGTCTTAAGAAATCATAAAATTTTCATTTTTTTCTTGAATAAACAAACGATCAGTGTCTGAATTAAGTATTGACTAAGTGGGGCATTGTTAAGTGTGGTATAATCAAGACTATGTTCATTGCTTTACTTTTACCTGATGAAAAATTGCAGCTATAGGTGGCGGGATATTCACTGGAGGCTTAGGTCACAACATGCTCAGCATTTGACTTAACAATGTGATGTCTGGTCCTCTTTCCAGTGGCTCAGGTTCTTCACTGTTTTCCAGTAAATGTCACCAAGAAGCCCTTATGTGTAAGAGGATGCTATATGAAAACGAACAGGCAGGGACAAGGTCATTCTGATTCTGGGTGTGTGCATTTATCAGTGGATGTTCCTACTGAATTCTTTCCTGCTTTATAAGGAATTGTTCATTTCAGTCAACTGAAATAGGCTCCTATTCAGTCAATAGGAGCCTCCTATTCTGCCAGATGCCTGGATTCTAGAGCATTTCAGCTGGTGGCATCTGCCCCGTGGCTCTTGGTCCTCAGGGGCCAGTGGCGGCCAATGGAACATCCCCAGTGTGTGTGCAGAGGCATCCTGGGGCAGGGCACTTACTTGAAATGGGCAGGTTTGGGTCATGCTGGAGGTTATGGGCCTAGGGCCCCTGGTGAGAATCACAGGTGACGATGAGAGAAGATGGTAATGGCCTTTGTGTGCCTGCTGAGGAGTTTTTACTGTTTGCTGAAGGCTGGGTGGACACAATGGGCAATTAAGTAGGGGACTGACGTGGTGGTCTGGGAGATGACCGTAGAATGGTGTTTGCATAAGAGAGGAGGTGAAGATGGTGAAAGGTTTGGGGCCATTGCAGTAACACAGCCAGAGGTGATGGGAATCCTATAGGAGTCCTAAGAGGAAGGACTTGAAGGATATTTAGAACCTGCAATCCTGAGGACTTGGCAAGAGAGAGGGAGGAGTTTTGTTTACCTCCCAGTGTCTGCCTGGTTGACTGTGGATGGTGGTTGTATTATCCAGGGTGTAAGAGAAACAGGTTGGGGCTTAATGAAGGAGATAAGGAATTCAATTTGGGGCAAGTTTGAAATGACTGTGGAGCATGAGGGGAAGGTGTCTAGTTGAAAGGAGAAAAAGATTAGAATTCCAGAAAAATCTTGACTTGAATGTAGATTTGAGTCATGTACGTTCTTGGCACAGTGGGTTTAAGTGAGATACTAGAGCTTGTAGTGATGGTTTTTAAGTGGTGGTGGTGGAACTGGTGGTGGTTATGTTTGCCTCCTGGGGGCATTTGGAATGTGTTTTCGGTTGCCCCAGTGACGTGGAGACTCTATTGGCATTAGTAGGTGGGGGCCAGAGGTGCCAGACGTCCTACAAGTGGTAGAACTGCCCTAGACAAGCATGAATTGTCCCACCCAAATGCCCGTTGTGTCCTCCTTGAGATGCACAGATCGAGCAAAAAGAAAACCAAGGTCAGAATTTTGGCACAGAAACATTTAAGGAGACTACATCGGGGGCGTGGGGGACAAAATTGAAGCAAATAGGGTAAGAATTACTGCCAGGACCTTTCTCAGGCCCCTTGGCTGTGGAAGGTTTGCCCCTGTCTTTAATGCCTTCCTGTCACCCCCTGTGTCAGTGCCATGGGCAAGGCAGCTGTTTGCTTTGTAATCTTCTTTAAAGGCATATGCGGGGAGGCAGCTGGAACCCTACTGGTTCTGTATTTGACCCCTCCTACAAAGAGTGCGGCCTTTTCTTTTTCTTGGGATGATTAGAACTAAATCCTCCTAAGTTCAGGCAGTCCCAGTATGCCTTCGACCTCCCAGCTCTGGACCTACTTCCTTCTACCTTTGACTGTTTTAACTTCCCTCTGACTCAAATGCATGAAATCTCCCTGGATTCATGGTCTCTCTGTCTTTTAAGGCCAAAAGATGTCCTGAAAACCTAATCATCCCATGAAAAAAAGGGAGTATTAGATACCTTTTGTTTAGAAATGAATAGGCTTAATTCATAAATAAACAGCACACATTGTCTATGCTTTGCCTATTTGCATATATCCTTCGATTATTTTTTTTGTTCTGCTTTTACATATCTGTGTTCATTTAGAATAATTTATAGATAGTTGCCATATTAATAGAAAAAGACCTACAAGTATGATTAATTTTCATGAATTAGCAACAGAATATGATCTTATTCAGTAATTCCACTTGTTTTTAAATTTAAGATCTATTGATGGTAAAAGACTGATACTATGGAAAGGAGATTGCCTTTTGTATAAGACTGAAAATTAATCCCACTGCTGTGTTTAGAAACATTAAGGTCTAAGTAAGGTCTTTTGTATTAAAGTGTTTTCTGCAAAATGAAAACTAGATGAACCTCTGTTTTGATGTTTTATAAAATGATATTTTTAATCTTTTTTTTTTTACATCTTTATTGGAGTATAATTGCTTTACAATAGTGTGTTAGTTTCTGCTTTATAGCAAAGTGAATCAGTTATACATATACATATGTTCCCATATCTCTTCCCTCTTGCGTCTCCCTCCCTCCCACCCTCCCTATCCCACCCCTCCAGGCAGTCACAAAGCACCAAGCTGATCTCCCTGTGCTATGCGGCTGCTTCCCACTAGCTATCTACCTTAAGTTCGGTAGTGTATATATGTCCATGCCTCTCTCTCGCTTTGTCACAGCTTACCCTTCCCGCTCCCCATATCCTCAATTCCATTCTCTAGTAGGTCTGTGTCTTTATTCCTGTCTTACCGCTAGTTTCTTCATGACATATTTTTTTCTTAAATTCCATATATATATATGTGTTAGCATACGGTATTTGTCTTTCTCTTTCTGACTTACTTCATTCTGTATGACAGACTCTAGGTCTCTCCACCTCATTACAAATAGCTCAATTTCGTTTCTTTTTATGGCTGAGTAATATTCCATTGTATATATGTGCCACATCTTCTTTATCCATTCATCTGATGATGGACACTTAGGTTATTTCCATCTACGGGCTATTGTAAATAGAGCTGCAATGAACATTTTGGTACATGGCTCTTTTTGAATTATGGTTTTCTCAGGGTATATGCCCAGTAGTGGGATTGCTGGGTCATATGGTAGTTCTATTTGTAGTTTTCTAAGGAACCTCCATACTGCTCTCCATAGTGGCTGTACCAATTCACATTCCCACCAGGAGTGTAAGAGTGTTCCCTTTTCTCCACACCTTCTGCAGCATTTATTGTTTCTAGATTTTTTGATGATGGCCATTCTGACTGGTGTGAGATGATATCTCATTGTAGTTTTGATTTGCATTTCTCTAATGATTAATGATGTTGAGCATTCTTTCATGTGTTTGTTGGCAGTCTGTACATCTTCTTTGGACAAATGTCTATTTAGGTCTTCTGCCCATTTTTGGATTGGGTTGTTTGTTTTTTTGTTATTGAGCTGCATGAACTGCTTATAAATTTTGGAGATTAATCCTTTGTCAGTTGCTTCATTTGCAAATATTTTCTCCCATTCTGAGGGTTGCCTTTTGGTCTTGTTTATGGTTTCCTTGGCTGTGCAAAAGCTCTGAAGTTTCATTAGGTCCCATTTGTTTATTTTTATTTCCATTTCTCTAGGAAGTGGGTCAAAAAGGATCTTGCTGTGATTTATGTCATAGAGTGTTCTGCCTATGTTTTCCTCTAAGAGTTTGATAGTTTCTGGCCTTACATTTAGGTCTTTAATCCATTTTGAGCATATTTTTGTGTATGGTGTTAGGGAGTGATCTAATCTCATACTTTTACATGTACCTGTCCAGTTTTACCAGCACCACTTATTGAAGAGGCTGTCCTTTCTCCACTGTACATTTCTGTCTCCTTTATCAAAGATAAGGTGACCATATGCGCATGGGTTTGTCTCTGGGCTTTCTATCCTGTTCCATTGATCTAACTTTCTGTTTTTGTGCCAGTACCATACTGTCTTGATTACTGTAGCTTTGTAGTATACTCTGAAGTCAGGGAGCCTGATTCGTCCAGCTCCGTTTTTCTTTCTCAAGATTGGTTTGGCTATTCGGGGTATTTTGTGTTTCCATACAAGTTGTGAAATTTTTTGTTCTAGTTCTGTGAAAAATGCCAGTGGTAGTTTGATAGGGATTGCATTGAATCTGTAGATCGCTTTGGGTAGTAGAGTCATTTTCACAATGTTGATTCTTCCAATCCAAGAACATGGTGTATCTCTGCATCTATTGTGTCATCTTTAATTTCTTTCATCAGTGTCTTATAATTTTCTGCATACAGATCTTTTGTCTCCTTAGGTAGGTTTATTCCTAGGTATTTTATTCTTTTTGTTGCAGTGGTAAATGGTAGTGTTTTCTTGATTTCACTTTCAGATTTTTCATCATTAGTGTATAGGAATGCCAGAGATTTCTGTGCATTAATTTTGTATCCTGCTACTTTACCAAATTCATTGATTAGCTCTAGTAGTTTTCTGGTAGCATCTTTAGGATTCTCTATGTAGAGTATCATGTCATCTGCAAACAGTGACAGCTTTACTTCTTCTTTTCCGATTTGGATTCCTTTTATTTCATTTTCTTCTCTGATTGTTGTGGCTAAAACTTCCAAAACTATGTTGAATAAGAGTGGTGAGAGTAGGCAACCTCATCTTGTTCCTGATCTTAGTGGAAATGGTTTCAGTTTTTCACCATTGAGGACTGATGTTGGCTGTGGGTTTGTCATATATGGCCTTTATTATGTTGAGGAAAGTTCCCTCATGTATGCCTACTTTCTGGAGGGTTTTTATCATAAATGGGTGTTGAATTTTGTCAAAAGCTGTCTCTGCATCTATTGAGATGATCATATGGTTTTTCTCCTTCAGTTTGTTAATATGGTGTATCATGTTGATTGATTTGCGTATATTGAAGAATCTTTGCATTCCTGTAATGAACCCCACTTGATCATGGTGTATGATCCGTTTAATGTGCTGTTGGATTCTGTTTGCTAGTATTTTGTTGAGGATTTTTGCATCTATGTTCATCAGTGATATTGGCCTGTAGTTTTCTTTCTTTGTGACATCCTTGTCTGGTTTTGATATCAAGGTGATGGTGGCCTCATAGAATGAGTTTGGGAGTGTTCCTCCCTCTGCTATATTTTGGAAGAGTTTGCTAAGGATAGGTGTTAGCTCTTCTCTAAATGTTTGATATAATTCACCTGTGAAGCCATCTGGTCCTGGGCTTTTTTGTTCGTTGGAAGATTTTTAATCACAGTTTCAATTTCAGTGCTTGTGATTGGCCTGTTCATATTTTCTATTTCTTCCTGATTCAGTCTTGGCAGGTTGTGCCTTTCTAAGAATTTGTCCATTTCTTCCAGGTTGTCCATTTTATTGGCATAGAGTTGCTTGTAGTAATCTCTCATGATCTTTTTTATTTCTGCAGTGTCAGTTGTTACTTCTCCTTTTTCATTTCTAATTCTATTGATTTGAGTCTTCTCCCTTTTTTTCTTGGTGAGTCTGGCTAATGGTTTATCAATTTTGTTTATCTTCTTAAAACCAGCTTTTAGTTTTATTGATCTTTGCTATCGTTTCCTTCATTTCTTTTTCATTTACTTCTGATCTGATCTTTATGATTTCTTTCCTTCTGCTAACTTTGGGGGTTTTTTTGTTCTTCTTTCTCTAATTGCTTGAGGTGCAAGGTTAGGTTGTTTATTCGAGATGTTTCCTGTTTCTTAAGGTAGGATTGTATTGCTATAAACTTCCCTCTTAGAACTGCTTTTGCTGCATCCCATAGGTTTTGGGTCGTCGTGTCTCCATTGTCATTTGTTTCTAGGTATTTTTTGATCTCCTCTTTGATTTCTCCAGTGATCACTTCGTTATTAAGTAGTGTATTGTTTAGCCTCCATGTGTTTGTATTTTTTACAGATCTTTTCCTGTAATTGATATCTAGTCTTATAGCGTTGTGGTCAGAAAAGATACTTGATACAGTTACAATTTTCTTCAATTTACCAAGGCCTGATTTGTGACCCAAGATATGATCTTTCCTGGAGAATATTCCATGAGCACTTGAGAATAATGTGTATTCTGTTGTTTTTGGATGGAATGTCCTATAAATATCAATTAAGTCCATCTCGTTTAATGTATCATTTAAAGCTTGTGTTTCCTTATTTATTTTCATTTTGGATGATCTGTCCATTGGTGAAAGTGAGGTGTTAAAGTCCCCTACTATGAATGTGTTACTGTCGATTTCCCCTTTTATGGCTGTTAGTATTTGCCTTACGTATTGAGATGCTCCTATGTTGGGTGCATAAATATTTACAATTGTTATATCTTCTTCTTGAATTGATCCTTTGATCATTATGTAGTGTCCTTTTTTTTTTCTCTTATAATAGTCTTTATTTTAAAGTCTATTTTGTCTGATATGAGAATTGCTACTCCAGCTTTTTTTTGATTTCCATTTGCATGAAAAGTGTTTTTCCTCCCTCACTTTCAGTCTCTATGTGTCCCTAGGTCTGTAGTGGGTCTCTTGTAGACAGCATATATACGGGTCTTGTTTTTGTATCCATTCAGCCAGTCTCTGTGTTTTGATTGGAGCATTTAATCCATTTATATTTAAATTAATTATCGATATGTATGTTCCTATTACCATATTCTTAATTGTTTTGGGTTTGTTTTTGTAGGTCGTTTCGTTCTCTTGTGTTTCCTGCCTAGAGGTAGGTTCCTTTAGCATTTGTTGTAAAGGTGGTTTGGTGGTGCTGAACTCTCTCAGCTTTTGCTTGTCTGTAAAGGTTTTAATTTCTCCATCAAATCTGAATGAGATCCTTGCTGGGTAGAGTAAACCTTGTTGAAAGTTTTTGTCCTTCATCACTTTAAATATGTCCTGCCAGTCCCTTCTGGCTTGCAGAGTTTCTGCTGAAAGATCAGCTGTTAACCTTATGGGGATTCCCTTGTGTGTTATTTGTTGTTTTTCCCTTGCTGCTTTTAATATGTTTCCTTTGTATTTAATTTTTGACAGTTTGATTAATATGCGTCTTGGCGTATTTCTCCTTGGATTTATCCTGTATGGGACTCTCTTTGCTTCCTGGACTTGATTAACTATTTCCTTTCCCATATTAGGGAAGTTTGCAAGTATAATCTCTTCAAATACTGTCTCAGTCCCTTTTTTTTCTCTTCTTCTTCTGGAACCCCTATAATTCGAATGTTGGTGTGTTTAATGTTGTCCCAGAGGTCTCTGAGACTGTCCTCAGTTCTTTTCATTCTTTTTTCTTTATTCTGCTCTGCAGTAGTTATTTCCACTATTTTATCTTCCAGGTCACTTATCCGTTCTTCTGCCTCAGTTATTCTGCTACCAATCTCATCTAGAGTATTTTTAATTTCATTTATTATTGTTCATTGTTGCTTGTTTCATTTTTAGTTTTTCTTGGTCCTTGTTAAATGTTTCTTGTATTTTGTCCATTCTATTTCCAAGATTTTGGATCATCTTTACTATCATTATTCTGAATTCTTTTTCAGGTAGACTGCCTATTTCCTCTTCATTTGTTAGGTCGGGTGGGTTTTTATCTTGCTCCTTCATCTGCTGTGTGTTTTTCTGTCTTCTCATTTTGCTTATCTTACTGTGTTTGGGGTCTCCTTTTTGCAGGCTGTAGGCTCGTAGTTCCCGTTGTTTTTGGTGTCTGTCCCCAGTGGCTAAGGTTGGTTCAGTGGGTTGTGTAGGCTTCCTGGTGGAGGGGACTAGTGCCTGTGTTCTGGTGGATGAGGCTGGATCTTGTCTTTCTGGGGGGCAAGTCAACGTCTGTTGGTGTTGGGGTGTCTGTGGACTTATCATGATTTTAGGCAGCCTCTCTGCCAATGGGTGGGGTTGTGTTCCTGTCTTGCTAGTTGTTTGGCATAGGATGTCCAGCACTGTAGCTTGCTGGTCGTTGAGTGAAGCTGGCTGCTGGTGTTGAGATGGAGATCTCTGGGAGATTTTTGCCATTTTATATTATGTGGAGCTGGGAGGTCTCTTGTGGACCGGTGTTCTGAAGTTGGCTCTCCCACCTTAGAGGCACAGCACTGACTCCTGGCTGCAGCACCAAGAGCCTTTCATCCACATGGCTCAGAATAAAAGAGAGAAAAACTAGAAAGAAAGAATTAGTAGAAGAAGAAAGAAAGAAAGAAAGAAAGAAAGGAGGGAAGGAGGGAGGGAGGGAGGAGGGAATGAAGGAGGGAAGGGAGGAAAAAAAGAAAGAAAGAAAGAAGATAAAGTAAAATAAAGCAAGATAAAATAAAGTTATTAAAATAAAAAATAATTATTAAGAAAAAAAATTTAAAAAAAACAAAAAAACGGACGGATAGAACCCTAGGACAAATGGTGGAAGCAAAACTATACAGACAAAATCTCACACAGAAGCATGCACATACACACTCACAAAAAGAGGAAAAGGGGAAAAAATCATAAATCTTGCTCTCAAAGTCCACCTCCTCAATTTGGGATGATTCGTTGTCTAAAGGAGGGAAGGAAGGAAAGAAAGAAAGAAAGCAAAAAGATAAAGTAAAATAAAATAAAGTAAATAAAATATAAGTATTAAGAAAAATTAATTAAAAATCAAACGAACAAAAAAAACCCGGACAGATAGAACCCTAGGACAAATGATGGAAGCAAAGCTATACAGACAAAATCTCATACGGAAGCATACACATACACACTCACAAATAGAGGAAAAGGGGAAAAAATCATAAATCTTGCTCTCAAAGTCCACCTCCTTAATGTGGGATGATTCGTTGTCTATTCATGTATTCCACAGATGCAGGGTATATCAAGTTGATTGTGGAGATTTAATCCGCTGCTTCTGAGGCTGCTGGGAGAGATTTCCCTTTCTCTTCTTTGTTCTCACAGCTCCTGGGGCTCAGCTTTGGATTTGGCCCCGCCTCTGCGTGTAGGTCGCCGGAGGGCGTCTGTTCTTCGCTCAGACAGGACGGGGTTAAAGGAGCCGCTGATTCGGGGGCTCTGGCTCACTCAGGCCGGGGGGAGGGAGGGGTACGGATGCGGGGCGAGCCTGCGGTGGCAGAGGCCAGCATGACGTTGCACAGCCTGAGGCGCGCCGTGGGTTCTCCCGGGGAAGTTGTCCCTGGATCCCAGGACCCTGGCAGTGGTGGGCTGCACAGGCAGCCGGGTGCCTCTGCAGCCCACCACTGCCAGGGTCCTGGTAGGGGAGATGTGGAGAGTGACCTGTGCTCGCACACAGGCTTCTTGGTGGCGGCAGCAGTGGCCTTAGCGTCTCATGCCCGTCTCTGGGGTCCGCGCTTTTAGCCGCCTCGCGCCCGTCTCTGGAACTCCTTTAAGCAGCGCTCTTAATCCCCTCTCCTCGCGCATCAGGAAACAGAGGGAAGAAAAAGTCTCTTGCCTCTTCGGCAGGTCCAGACTTTTCCCTGACTCCCTTCCGGCTAGCTGTGGCGCACTAATCCCCTGCAGGCTGTGTTCACGCCACCAACCCCAGTCCTCTCCCGGTTCTCCGACCGAAGACCGAGCCTCAGCTCCCAGCCCCGCCCGCCGCGGCGGGTGAGCAGAGAAGCCTCTCGGGCTGGTGAGTGCAGGTCGGCACCGATCCTCTGTGCGGGAATCTCTCCACTTTGCCCTCCGCACCCCTGTTGCTGTGCTCTCCTCCATGGCTCCGAAGCTTACCCCCTCCGCCACCCGCAGTCTCCGCCCACGAAGGGGCTTCCTAGTGTGTGGAAACCTTTCCTCCTTCACAGCTCCCTCCCACTGGTGCAGGTCCCGTCCCTATTCTTTTGTCTCTGTTTATTCTTTTTTCTTTTGCCCTACCCAGGTACGTGGGGAGTTTCTTGTCTTTTGGGAGGTCTGAGGTCTTCTGCCAGCGTTCAGTAGGTGTTCTGTAGGAGTTGTTCCACGTGTAGATGTATTTCTGGTGTATCTGTGGGGAGGAAGGTGATCTCTGCGTCTTACTCTTCTGCCATCTTCCTGGAAGCCTCTATGATAGTTTATTTATGAAGCTTTAAACTGCTAGTGTTGGAGGGTATCCTGCAGAGGTGTGAGGTGGCTGTGGTTCACCGCGGGAACAAGGACACTGGCAGCAGAAGTTCTCTGTTTTTAATCTTAATTCTGCGTTTTCATTCTAAATATCTAGATTATGCTAACAGTACTTCATTTGCATTTTTTCAATAATGGAATATACTGTTATTTGTGACCTCTGAAAATATGCTGCTAAAGAACTTTGCAAGATGCTTGTTTTTCTTGTTTCCATTACAAAGTTAAAATATTGATATTTCTTTGGAAGTAATTTAAAGCTAAAACTATGCTGTCTTCATTTTCTGCAGAGCAAAATAAAAATATCCATCAATGTGCTTTTGTGTCCTGAGGAACTGAATTTGTTCCCAACATATAATGAGCAGCTAATGACAAATTCTCCAGTTTCTGCTTTGTGTGGAGGAGTAAGTTACAGTAATAGTAAACAGACAAAATGAGACTTACCCAGAACTTGCTTCTCCAGAAGATTCTTTTCCCTAATTTAATCAGATTATATTAAAATTGAAGTATCATGGAACACTGGATACTGTTAATGCATGTTGCAATATTATTTTATAGAATGACTTCATATTATAAAAAATGACATTTTACTCAAATAATGGCACAACGTATCTGCATAAAGTGTTTTCTCTATTTGGTAATTAAAATTCTCAACTTTAATGCATTGATAGCAAACTTTCAGAAGTTTTGTAATATTAATATTAGCATTTCGTCTTTCCTGACTAGTTCGTAAAGCTAAATTTTAAAAGAAAAACATATTAAATTTAACTAGGCCAGAGAGTATGGAATTCCTTATGTTGTAGAACCTGTTTAATTTTTTCCCTGCAGTAATGGCTGTTGCCATTGTTTCTCATTAGCAAATGTTCTTTGCTTTCACAATATCCAGTGTAAGTTTACCAAGTTTATTTGGTACCAACTTTACAAAGTTTATTTGGTAACTAAAGCAATTGCCCTATTTCACTTAATGTAACAGAGAAACTTTATTCTTTCTGAAACCAAACTTCTTTAGCTGACGTTTGAAAGACAGTGACATTCAGAAGCTACTCTTATGACATTCTTTGACATTTTCTCTATCCTGAGATGAATAAACAAAGAAGTTCATTTGAAATTCACCTCAAGAACACTACAATAATGTATTTTAGTCTACCTTGTTCAGCTTTTACCAATAACTGGTGTCTGAAGTAATAAAGAAATAAGTTATTTAAGTATCATTTCAAGTAAAGAAAAGGCAACAAATGTTTTAATAACAGATGCAGTCCTTTTAGTTAAGACTGAAGGAAAGCAGGGGGGGCATCTGAAATCTTTGTAAAAGTTAGTGGGAGACAGATGACTGGGTAGACACATGCCCTAATATTCATTCCCTTCTGAAATCCCATTAAAAATGATGGGATAGTCAATGCACAAAGGCACAAAAAGCTTTAAAAAATTAAACAAAAACAAGAAAAGAGACATCAGGAACAATATTTTGAAACCGGAGAAACATGAGTACTCTCTAAATATTTCAGGAAGTCTGAGAAAGTTTACCTCTAAATAGTTGGTAGTGAGGAAAGCCAAGAAGGAACCAGATTTAAACCCCAGAACCTCTGGAAGGTGCAGGAATTGATGAAGTTGGAGTAAAGGTGTGACTAAAAACATGAGTTTTTTGAAAGCCGGTTTGAGAAATAGGCAGAGCCCAGACCTTCTCTTCAGCACCGCACAGCTGGAGGACACCCTGCTTCACCCCAGCAGCGGGGCAGAATAGATGAACTCTGGACCAGGAGATCCAGCCCCAAGTGAGGAAGGGACCAACGTACAGCAAACAAGGATATAATGACAGTTGACACCTGAAGGCTTCTGCCCCAGTCTCCTCTTGGAACATTGGTAACCAGGCGTATGTGTAACCTTCACCCTATTTTTGTCAAATGGTGACTGGCATTCGTTCAAGTTAAGTAACATTTTATAATTTTCAACACTAGTATTTATATTTGAATATGTTATTAAGTTTTGTAGGAGTACAGCACAAATATATAAAACCTCAAACTTTAATAAATATATCCATTTCAATAACATGTTAGGTAAGTACTTATTAACCCTAAGTCTTTTTTTTTTAACATTTTTATTGGGGTATAATTGCTTTACAATGGTGTGTTAGTTTCTGCTTTATAACAAAGTGAATCAGCTGTACATATACATATGTTCCCATATCTCTTCCCTCTTGTGTCTCCCTCCCACCCCTCCAGGCGGTCACAAAGCACCGAGCTGGTCTCCCTGTGCTATGCGGCTGCTTCCCACTAGTTCTCTACCTTACTTAACCCTAAATCTTAAGTGTCTGCCTCTGTCTAATGGGGATGATAGTATATCTAACCCCCTAGGCTTGGTATAGAATTAAATGAGATAATACAGGTAGAGGGCTTAGCACAGCACTTGGTAAACTCTCAAATTGCAGTGGTTTTGTTGATATCGTTACTGTCATTTTGATAATCTAAATCTGGTATTCTGAAATATCTCTGGATTTTGTGTTTATTGACTTTGGTGTGTATGTCCTCTAGATTAGCCTCGGCTGGCATTGGTCTAGGACTAGGTTAGAGAACAGGTCTTGTTTTATAAAGACCCTCTCGCGCGTTGGTTTGCATGAGTTTGTATTTAAAGACGACTGTGGCAAGTTTTATGACACTGTAGTGATCGTCTTTATTTTGACTTTGAATGAAGTAAAAAAAAAAAAAAAGGATTCTTCCCTAATCATAAAGTGTATTAGTCATGACTTAGTTTAGGACTCAAACCTGTGCTGTTTGCTTCCTCCCAGCCTGGTGTTTGCTTGTGAGTGGTAGATTCCTTCAAAACAGGCCCTGACATGCTCCAGCTGCCAACTGGGCCATTTTCCTGGTTATTTTTTTGCAGACATTTGGGCCATTACATGCTTTTTTGCCTTTTTGCATTGCTTTTGCAGGCTCCAAGAGTCTGTGGATTTTGAGTTGTCACATGGAGATTTAAACTTGGGTAATGATCCTGGTTGGGACAGATGAAAGTGTTACCAAGCTTAGTCATTAACTGTTATCCATCTTAAACTAGAGTAGAAGTTTGTGGAAAAAGAAACAAGGGCTGGGGTTTAGTTGCGGTATTTCATCTGCACTGCATTTGCAGCTGTGGATTTTGAACCATTACATGGATTTTTGACTCTGCCAGTTGTAAGTTAAACAAGCGCAGGACCACACAGTTTTTCTGGCTGATGGGAAAGACTTTAATGTAAACTTTGTGATTTAGCCAAGTTAAATCTAGCACTTGATTTAAGAACAAGGAAGATGGTTGATGAATTAAGTTTCAAAAGCAAGCTCTTTCAAGCTTTCTGATTGCTTGTTTATTGTGAGATGTTGTCTCTGATTGCTGTGCATTAATCTTTAGCCTCTGGACATCAATTTTGTGTTTTTCCAACACTTTTCATATTTCATCTGATTTAATCCTTTAGAGCATCCTGCAGTGTACCATCATTTCCCTTTTGCAGGTGAGACTGAGACCCCAATTAATTATATGAATTTGTTTAAGATCATTTGCTTAAATGGAATTGAAACTGGTGAGGTTTTTTTGTTTTTGTTTTTTTTTGCCATACATGGGCCTCTCACTGCCGCGGCCTCTCCTGCCGCGGAGCACCCGGACGCGCAGGCTCAGCGGCCATGGCCCACGGGCCCCTCCGCGGCATGTGGGATCTTCCTGGACCGGGGCACGAACCCGTGTCCCCTGCATCGGCAGACAGACTCCCAACCACTGCGCCACCAGGGAAGCCCTACTAGTGAGTTTTTTGATTCTTCAGAATGAACTCTCCTAGACCATGTTTGCAAAAATACACAAGTTTTAAGTACAGTTAAGATTTCAGTCTAAAGAACTAAATTTCAGTTTAGGCTTCTGTTAAGGATTACTCATCTGGAAAAGAATTAGGATTTGCTCTTTTTGATGTACATCACCCATGAAGCGAGTCATGGAGAGTGATTAGACTCTTATCTCATATTTGAAAGTCTTTGACCCTTTAGAATGTGGAAACCTTAAAAGCAAAGAGCAGCTAGTTTTCTGACACAGCTCCGTGGCATGTCATAGACATCATTGTCTCGTCATTTCCCTGTGGACATGGTTCCCTAAGTGAAGGATATTTTCCAGTTTCTTTATCATAAGCAGTCTCTGAATGTGTCTCCATGGTTGAAGTATTGCAGTATTCTCTAGAAATAAGCCAATTGATTATGAAAGTGCCGTATGTAGTTCCTATCTCATCAGATGCCCTAACGTTCAACGCTATAGTAAAATTAAAAAGACATCCACGTTGCTTATAGTAAACTCCTTAAACTACTTTTACAGTGATTTGAGGAAGAAAAGAAAATGCATGTTTGAGAAGTGCTGACTGAATTCACATTATAATCTTCTGCGTCTTTGAAAAATCTAATGTTTCCAAAATAAACTTTCGTAGAAAGTGAGTTTGCAAGTCTCTCTTAGGACTTAAATGAAAGAATTCTTTATCCCTTAGTTGGTAATGTAAATACTGAGAAACCTTATGGCAAAATGTTTTATTTTTGAAAATGTCAACTTTATGTTAAAAGCTGTGAAAATATGATTTTATTTAAAAGTTCTGAAATCACTTTCCATATGCTAAGAAGACAGGTGAATACAGTTTTAAATATTAATTCAGTATATTATTACCATACTCTGAGTCTAACTTTTTAAGAATGTGGAGTAAATCATACAAGCCTTGTGATTTTAGATTTTACAAGTATATTTATAGAAAAATATCTTGAGGAAAATGTGTGTCATGAGTGGTATTTGTTAAAGAATTTACCCGATACTTTATCTATACAGTGTTTTCGTTGGATTTCAAACAGGTTTCAGGAAATGATTCGAACTTGGAAAAAAGTTTGGTGGAAAGGTTCCATAGAAATGTCAAGATTGGCTAAGATTGACCTCGTCACTTGTGGGGGGATTCAAACAAAAGTCCCTTTGTAGCAAGAAAACTGTCTCTGTATCGGGAGTTCATTGGAATTTCTTTTCTAGCAGAGAAGTGATATGAGCAACCAGAACAGGGCACAATAGTAGTGTTTGTGTTTATCTGCTGAAGTTGTCCCGCCGTTGTAACTCCTACTTCTTCTCTTCCATCGTGTGTATGTTTGATGTCCGACACTTAGTTATATACATACTTAAGGTATGCATTTGTGTATATACGTAGATATCTTTGAAAAATCTGCCAGGAATAAGATGCTTTCCAGGACATCTTTGATAGCCGTTCTCAACAAGTTGAAATTTTACTTGAGTCTGTCCTGTTGAAAAGAGATCAGAAATGATTAAACCGTGAAATCATTCTCTTGGATTTCACTAAGTAACATTAAGTTAAAAATCTTCAGGAGGAAAGTTTTTTAAACACCTATATACCAAAATAGAGTTACAGATGTAGAAAATAAACTATGTTTACTGGGGGATAAGTGGGGGGAGGGATAAATCGGGAGATTGGGATAGACATATACACACTTTTAAGTATAAAATAGATAACTAATGAGGACCTACTGTAAAACACAGGGAACTATACTCAGTACTCTGTAATGGCCTATAATGGGAAAATAATTTTAAAAAGAGTGGATATATATATTTGTATAACAGATTGACTTTGCTGTACACCTGAAACTAACATAACATTGTAAATCAACTATACCCCAATAAAAATTTTTTAAAAATCTATATGATTTAGCTATCTTATCTTTAGTTTTTGAAACATCTGATAGAGTCATTTGAGAATTCATGTTTTGTGGGTTTTAAAACACATTAAATTTGGGCTGAGTTTGGTTTACCTTGTTTGTGTTTATGCTGTCCCTGGGGGTCACTTGTATTGAAATGCCTTCTGTTTTGAACCTTTGGTTATCCCTTTATCCCTTTTTCTTTTTTAGTCTTCCTGGCCAATATCCAGTTTACTTCCACAAAATAGCTTTTGTGATCAGAATGTAATTTTATTAATTTAGAATATCAGAATTTAACCGATTTATTAATAAATTTAAAGATGACAGTATCATTTTATTAATGTTTCTGAGAGGTATACTAAGTGATTTTCTGCTTTTGGCTCCCTTTCCAATTTAGGGAGGAGGGAAAATATAATTCTTTAGACTCCAAACACTCCAAACACTGCATACTGTTGAATAAAATGTACTCTTCTGGACTGTCTGAAGACCCTGTATTTGGAAACTTAGATGTTCAAATTGCAGAAACTTTGGCTTGCCTTTGACTGTTTTATTGCAGAATTTCTTGGCATGAACTTATCGCCAACTTTGAACACTAGTTTTTATTGATCACATTTCTCTTTCCTGAGACCAGAGCAAGGAATTCTCCTAATCTCATCCTTAGGAAGATCACTTCATCCCTTTGCATATCAGTTGCTAAGTGATCACCGAGCTATTGGTGATCAGAATAACGAAAGAATCTAAAACCAGGGCTCTGGGGTCCTTGCCTACTGTGAGTTTGTTATCACCAGCTCACACTGAAGAATTACTTATTCCGACCAGTGCTTTTTCTACACAGTATATTCTCTCTACAGCATATGAACTCAGGCAAGTTGGTCTCACGGAGGGTGGACTTTGCAAATGCCACCTTAGGCTCAGAAATCTGACTTCCATCAGAGCCTGGATATGGTTAAAGCCTTTTGGGGATGGTATGAAAAAATGCAGCTGTACATGTTTCCAGTCCTTTTTTTTTAAATGCCGGGAAGGTTGGCTGGAGGAAGTAAAGATGTGAAGAACCCTCTAATAGGAGGATAATGTATGAAAACAGTTTTCTGAAGGTGAACATCCAAACTATGAAAAACAGATGGGGCAGGGCTGTCTTCTCCTTCCTCTGGGAACTGTTGAACACTGTATTGGAGGAAATGGGGAATGGCATTTTGATAATCTTAGTGGCTGTGTTTCTTTTAACAAGCCTAGAATTGAGTGGTAGGCAGAGCTTGACATAGGGAGCTCCTGACTTGTCTAGAGCCGCTTTGGTCCATTTGAAATACCTGTTTTTCCCTTGTGAGGTCTGTATGTCCTTGTCAAGGGCTGGCTTGCTGTTGATTCCTGTGGAGGAGGCCGCGGCACTTTAATCCAAGAGACAGTGGGTGAGACACCCCATCCACCACTGCCCCAAATAATACATAACCTGGTGAAGAATTCGACTTCTGCCAAAGCGTATGCAGTGAAAAGTCCCCCAGTACATCTGGTTTGTGATGTAGCTTCCAGAGATGTCCTCTGCATATATAAGTATGATTTTTAAACTACAATTATATCCATTTTTTCTCTTCCTATACTCCCCCAAATATGCCAGGGTGTCCTCAATCTAGCTTCTTCTATTTAGGCACTTTAAGTGAGTGGTTCCACATGAGTTGTGGAATTGATTTTCTTGGGGAAACAGTCATTATTCTGAATATGAGATTTTTTATTGAGCATTACATCTTTGTTTTTTAATAAAATATTTTAGGGTGAGTTTTTCAGTGTAATTTGTAGGAGACCTACTGTGTACCAGGCAGTGTGCTAGGCACTGGAAATACAACAGTGAAGATGACAGGCAAGACCCCCCCGTCCTGGTGATCTAGCGGGGTAAACGCACATGGTACAGGTGCCTGAGAACAGGGTACCCCTCAAAGCAGGACCAGATCTGGGGAACTGGGGCAGTGTTTTTCCTCTAACTCTTAATTACTTGTCTTTCCTTATGCTCCCTCATCAGATTAAGCTCATAAGATTAATGGTCTTTAGTAGATTTCTATTTTAATTTAGATACGATTGACATATAACATTCGTTTCAGATATAAAATGTAATGATTTGATATTCGTATATACTATTGCAAAATGATCATCACAATAAGTCTAGTTAAGATCCATCACCATGCACAGTAATAAAATTTTTTTCTTGTGATGAAAATGTGTAAGAGCTATACTCTTAGCAACTATCAAAAATACAATAAAGTATTGTTAACTATAGTCCCCAAGCTGTACTTTATTAACAGATGTTTTAGTTCAAATGTAATTCTGTCTCGTTTCTATTTGTGGAAATCGCACACTAGTCATTTGTTGTTAATTAATTTATATTTGCAAGTAACTTCATTAGATGGGCAATTGGGATGTGTGGAGTGGAGCTTAAAACACTAACATTTCTGCAACATAATTGGTCATTTAACGACAATACAAAGATTTTCTTTTGAAGAATAATGGAGCCTGGGTTATGTCTCGGTTCAAAATACTAAACGTACTTCTAGTTTGAGTGCATAATTCTTTGATTTCCTTGCCCTGAATTATTTATAAATCTGGGAGATATGGATGCCTTCAGTTAATCTAGCTTAAGGGAAAGTCATCTTATTTATGCTTCAGGTTTACTAAGCACTCCTTTTTCATCATGTCCTTACGTAACATTTGGTTTTGTTAAAATTTCTCATGATTACTGTCTTATTTATAAAAATTCAGGTAACTTATTTGAAATGAGACAGAAAGTGTAAAACCTGTCAATCGTGTTAGCTTGGCTAAGAGAGAGCTCACCTGCTGTTAATTTATTTCTCATAGTAAACACTGTGGTACAGCTGAGCTCGGTTTACTCTTTTATTTTGTCTTGTGACTAACAAACTATTTCCATGGAATTTTGGGATGGAGAGGGAGCTTAGAGGCCATCTATCCCATTCTGGGACTTACAGACAGTACCCAGGCCTCACAGCTAATTAGAATCAGAGCTAAGGCTAGAACCTAGGACTTCTGACCCTTGGTTCATTGGATATTTCATTGTGGTTTTAATAAGTTATATATTTACATGGCTTAAAAGTACAACCATATCAAATGATATATACCTGTATTTGTTTTTTTTTTTAAGATTTATTATTTATTTATTTATTTATGGCTGTGTCGGGTCTTAGCTGGGGCACGCGGGATCTTCGTTGAGGCGTGTGGGATCTTTGGTTGCAGCGTGCGGGCTCTTCATTGTGGTGCTCGGGCTTCTCTCTAGTTATGGCGCACAGGCTCCAGGGGGCATGGGCTCTGTAGTTTGCGGCACGCAGGTTCTCTAGTTGAGGTGCCCGGGCTCAGTTGCCCCGTGGCACGTGGGATCTTAGTTCCCCGACCAGGGGTCGAACACGTGTCCCCTGCATTGGAATGTGGATTCTTTACCCCTGGACCACCGGGGAAGTCCCTATACTTGTATTTGGAGACACCTGCTTGCCCCCCCTCCCTGTCGACCCTGTTACCTTTCACCTCCTATTATTGTATTAGATGTCTTGTTTCTGCTTCCAGAATTTCTTTATGCAAATTCAGGCAAATATAATACAAATTAGTTCTTATTGTCCCCCATTTCTTAAAAAGTAGCATACTGACGATATACATTATTCTGTGTCTTTTTTTCTCTCATTGAAGTTTAAATGAAAGCTTTTGAGAAGAGTCTGTGCCTACAGATACCACTTCATTTGCTACAGTTAGATCAGGACCAGGTTGCTCTATTTAGCCTGACTCCATAGCGTATGACGAATACGGGAACTTAGCTCTGGAAAGACTATGTAGTGAAAAACGATGAGAAATGGAAAATAAAACTTAAGATCGAAAGTTACTGAAATTGCTCTCATTTGACCCAGGGAAGAGAAGGTTTGGGGCATTACTAGTTTACAGGTGAAAAAAAGAAGGCTCAGAGGGAGGTAAAATAAGTTACCCATAGTCACCCAACCAGTGGGTGTCTGACTGGGGACTTGTACTCAGATTTTCCTGCCAGAAGTGAAATCTCTATGCTCCTTCTGCATCACGAGCTTGATACCTTTATGAGTGAGTGACATGTATAGTTGATACTCATTATTTGGGGTTTCCATATTTGCTAATTTGCCTCTCACTAAAATTTATCTGTAACCCCAAATCAGTACTTGCTGTGCTTTTGTAGTCATTCAGACACACGGTCTATTTAATGCCACATTTTTTGCATTTTTGTGGAGGTTATTTCTTGGTGATTTTGCTATTTAACATGGCCCCCAAGTATAGTGCTGAAGTGCTGTCTAGAGTGCCCAAGTGTAAGAAGGCTGCGATGTATTTTATGGAGAAAATGCGTGTATTAGATAAGCATTGTTCAGGCATGAGTTATAGTGCTGTTGGCATGAGTTCAATGCTTAGGAGTCAATAACAATATTAAATAAAATATCTTCAAGCAGAAACACATATAAAACAAGGTTTCGTATTGATTAATTGATGAAAATGCTGTGACCAGAGGCTTATAGGAACCTAACTCTGTATTTCCACGCAGGAGTAATGGTTCGGTGTTTGCTAGTTCAGTGATCAGAGTAACTTTATAGAATACAACTATCATGAATAATGAGAACAGGCAACACATTCAAAACGTAAGTGGCCAGCTCCTTGCTAGCTCTAGTTGGGTTTATTTCTGCTCTTTCTTTCCAGAGGTACAGCAGAAATAATTTCAGTTAGATGTGAGAGAAAAAAATATTCTCAGGAATGAAATAACTCAGGACTGTGAAAAACTACAATTAAGCTTTAATGGCTTGTTCTAAAACACTGTGAAGATTGAGACTTCTAGAATGTTGCGAAGCGTAGTGTTACTGACAGCATTAGCATTGTGACTAATGGTGTCATCATCTGCCTGGGTTCCCATCCCTGCTCTACCTCTTGCCCTGTGTGACCTCGGGCAAACTTCCTAACATCTTTGTCTCTCTGTATGCATGTGTGCAAACTGGAGATGATGGCAATACCTGCTTCTTTGGGTTGTTGTGGAAATTAAATTAGTCAATACATGAAAAGCAGTTAGAATAGTTCCTAGTATATAGTAAGTGCTCTTTAAATTATTAGGATAATTGCACATCCTTGTTTGCCCGGGATAATTTCAGTTGTTAGGTGTAATTATTAATTACTCCTTTCTCACTCAAGAGGTATCCCAGTTTGAAGGATAAACTGTGTGGTGATGCCAGTCAGCTGTGAGGATGATTCTTAATCAGTGGCTACTTCTGCAAATACAAGCTGGGATGATTAATTTCTTTTTCTTCTTCAAGAACGAAGTTGAAAACTGACTCCTCTTAGTTTTGGACAGCTGCTTGGAGAAAAAGAAAAGGAGAGGGAGGGACAGGTTGAGTGTTCAGATGTGGCACGAAGCTGCATGACTCTTACTCATTTTGTTTCCTGCTCTATGAAAGAGTGGTCCAGAGTCTGGTTCTGGTACTAGAGTAGAGAGGCCATGTCTTTCCCAGTGGTCAGCTTTTTCTCCAGGAGCCAGGAAAGACTTGGAGGAAACACCACTGATCAGGGGATCTAAGAAACCAAGGTCTTGTTAAGAAAGTTCTCATGAAGTTTGTCTTAAATTTTAACCTCATGAGAAGAGTCAGGGTGCCTATGATCTCCATTTGATGTCAGCAGGTAATACTGGTGAACTTATGTCATCACTACTGAAGGATGCCTAGGACCCTTCTTTCTCCTGGAGATCTTTTAGGAAAAGCATTACCTTTCTAGCTGAGTTGCTGTAAATACATTGTGATACAGAGGGACAGAAATGGAGTGATGAGTTTTTAGGTGTCCTTCTTCCCTTTGTTCATTCACTGTTGAGCTGTATTTTTTTTAAATATACTTTACTTTTTAGAACAGTTTTGGGTTAGAGCAAGATTGAATAGAAAGTGCAGAGATTTCTCATATACCCCCCAACTTCCCACAAGCATAACCTCCTTCATCATTAACATCCCCACCAGAGTGGCCCATTTGTTACAACTTTTGAACCTCCATTGACATCATTATCACCCAAAGTCCTAGCTTACGTTAGGGTTCACTTTTGGTGGTGTACAGTCTGTGGGTTTTGTCAAATGGGTAATGACTTATATCTACCATTACAGTAACATGCAGAATGGTTTTCACTGCCCTAAAAATCCTCTGTAGCCTGGCTGTTCATCCTTCCCTCTCCCCAGGCCTCTAGCAACCACTGATCTTTTTACTGTCAACATAGTTTTGCCTTTAACAGAGTGTTGAGTTCTGAAGTGGTTCTTTGTCCCACATGCCCTGTACCTTTGGAGATGGCCGTGAGCCGTCAGAGGCACTGTTGTATAGGCAGTTCGATATGTAAGTTTGGATTGGGGCAGTTGGAAGGGTGAAGACATATGTGGGAGTGGTTGGCATATAGATGGAATTTCAAGGGATGGTGCTGGCTGAGGTTACTGGAGAAAGAATGGAGATGGAGGAGAGAGCACCGAGCACCAAGCCCTGGGACCTTCCAACTCTAAGAGATTGGGAAGATGGGGGAGAAGCTGGCAAAGGAGACTGAGATGGAAAGCCAGTGGGGGCAGAAGGAAACCCAGGAGAATGGTGTGCTCTAGAAGCCAAGTGGCATCTTGGTTTTGTTTTTTTTTTCCCTTTCTATCTTTATAAAGGAAAAAAATCAACATCTTAAGAATGACATTAACCTCTTGTGGAATCCTTTCGAGGATCCATATTTTGTACTATGTCTGTGAGATGCAAAGTTCTGCACAGGAAGCAGTAGATGAAGTTGCACTTCACTGAGTAATCAAGGATGTACCTTCAGATCCCCCATGTCTCGCTGTGGCTTTTGTGCCTAAGGGAGGATTATCAGAGTAATTGGCATCACTTCGAAATGGAGAAAAGAAGGAGAGGGAGCTGTACTCTACGTGGCAGTAATGCTGCTGTTGAAGGTTCACTGTGGCAGCTGACATGGATGTTTCTTCCTGGCTTTCACTTGTTTTCTGAATGCAGGAAGTACAGGTTGTATTTAAAAACAGGTTGGCTTAAGATTCACACATAGCACAGATACATTCTAAGGGGGAGCATTTCCACACCCATTTCTTTTTACAAAATGAACCATCCAAGGGTTTTCCTGGTTATTTGTAGTGATTTGATTTGCAAAAAATATTAGCTTTATAAAAACATCTACTGCATAAATAAGGTGCCTGCTTTTATAACTTCACATTGTTGTGTAAGGGATGGGCTGTGCTTTACTATTGTTGACTTTGAAGTAGAATGCTTATAAGAATCATAATTTTGCCCTTGTTTATACCAATTTTCAAAATGCAGTAGCCAACATCAACATTTGAGAAAAACTTAAGGCTTTATAACACATTTTACTTATCATCAGAATATGGTGTGTTCAGCCAGGTGCTATTAATATCTAAATACGCCATTGCAAGAGAATTTATTAGTAAGGTTTCCATGGATTCTTTTCCCCTCTTCCCCCCAGCCTGTCTAAAAATTCATTATGGACTTTTGCCAGAATGCTATAAATAATTGGACTTAATTTCCCATCTAGTTTCTTCTGGCTCAGATTACAAATATAAATTGAAAAGACTTTTCTACTGATTTCGACTCACAGAGATTGCATTAAGATTATGAAGTGATGGCTGGGTGTAATTTTTCTTCCTTTATTCCTTCTGTAATCGAACTGTGAAAGTTCCCAATTAATTATAGTTCTTACAGAGATATCAGTTATTGCAATTTGCAAACTCCAAAGCCTTTATAATGAAAGACAAACATGTTACCACTATACATTTGTTAAAATTTGATACTAATTGCAGCAATTAATTCTTCCTCACAGTTTAAATAACATTTTGCAGGCTGATAAAAGCTTATATTCTTTATATTTATATTAATATGTCTCAGGGGTAGGGATTGATTCGTGCATAAAAGTATTTCTGATGAACAATATGTTGCTCTTCTTAGGAATTAAATGAAAACCAGAGGTTACGTAGGTTTTTGTTTTTTCCACATATGTGGAGTCTGGGCTTGCAAGATCCTGATACATGGAAGCAAAAGTTTAATGAGTCCTCAATCACTTAGGTTGCTTCTAAATAATGCATACTTTTAAGGGGGGCAGAAAAGTGATTTCAGAAACCTTTTGACTTGGATGGAAATGAGCATCTTCTCAGGTATCCCTTGGATGCTTTGTCATTTGATGATGATAATAATGACAATGTCTGTCACCATTTATTTAGCCCCATGAGCCAGGTGCTGTGCTAAGTCCTTTCTAGACTTTGTGTTATTTAATCCTTGCCATGATCTATGCAGGAGATAAATCTTTTTAGTGGATGAGAAGCACAGAGGTTGAGTAAATGGCACCCAAGTAATCAGTACTCAGATACTAGGGATGAGCCAGACTGAGAGCCCAATCTGACTCTGGAGCCCTCTGTAGAGGGGGACATATTCAAATCCCTGTGTTGGCAGCCAGGTCACGGAGCTGAGTAAAGCAGGATGGGTGTGAGACGGTCCTGAGTGATGGGGGTCACTGTACACGGGGGTGTGAGTGCGGTCGCAGCCACTGGCTGCTGTGGGGATGTGAGCTCAGTGTTGAGATCTGATATTTCAGGAGAGGTGGGAAATTTGGGTGTGTGGGTGCAGTCTCTTGACTTTTAAGTGTTGGGAGATAATTCAGATTTTTTTTTAAATAAATTAATTTAATTTATTTTTGGCTGCATTGGGTCTTCGTTGCTGCACGCGGGCTTTCTCTAGTTGCGGAGAGCGGGGGCTACTCTTCGTTGCGGCGCGCGGGCTTCTCATTGCGGTGGCTTCTCTTGTTGTGGAGCACGGGCTCTAGGCGCGCGGGCTTCAGTAGTTGTGACATGAAATTTTTTAAAACATACATATGTAGGGCGGTTTCAACCCGTCAGCCACCCATCTGAGACCTCTGGTAGTCACTTTGTTGGTTTGATCATTTGTTCTGAATTAGCCTGATAAAATCAGTGGGCCTCATGCCTGTGCGCAAGGTCACACTCTTGAAGTCCCTCAGAGCCCCTCTCTATCAACTTAGCAGTATTGGAGGGGGAGGAAAGGGGAATATATATTAATGTATTGAGTATTAGGGTGAATGCTTTCACCAGGATTTAGGGAAATTAAGCATAGGGACTTTCAAATATACCTTTGTCTATAATATTATGTAATTTGAGGCATTAAGAAAATACAGTTGTATAAGTTTCAATAACACATGCTTATTTCTTTTTATTTTTTCCCTCTGTTAAAATTAGATGGGTACTCAGTTAAATAATACTCCTTTGTCAAATTTTTGACGTTAGAGCAACTAAAGGATCGGGTCAATTTGCCTTTTTTACAGTATTAACATGGGAGTAAAAACAGTGCCCCCTTTTTTAAAAAAAGAACAGGGAAACTTATATACATATACACACTTTTTTTTTTCCTGGTTAAAAAAATTAAGAAACTTGAGTTGGCTTCTAGGTATTAGTCTGGCAAGGAGGTAAGGCAACTACTGAAAACTGAGAAATGCTTAAAATTAGGAAATAGCTCGATAAGAGAAACATACCTCATATAAGCACAGCAAAGAAAGATGATGATGGAGACTATTGTTATGCTGCGTCTCTGGAGGTCCTAGATGTAGTGGAAGTGCGCTCGGCATGCAGATCGGCATTTTACCAGTGAAGGGTCTCCTACTTGTAATGCTTCAAGCGTTTATTTCTTAAAAAATTGAATTTACCACCCTGTGTCATAGAGTGGAGGGTGAAGTCCAGGTTTTGAAAGTCTAAGAAACAGTGACGGCATCCCTTTCATCTTGTTTTAAAGGCCTCTGTGAAAGGTCATGGTTAGATTTTTGACCTCTGTCCCCACACCTGCAGCTGCACTTCAATCAAACTGTTCAAGTCTGACTTGGCCTGCGGCCTGCGCTTAGAGCTGAGAATGTGAAAGCTGCTTATCATAGGCCATTTAGGCTATTGGAGAAAGAGAGCAGTCATGGTGGTGACCCTTTTTACCTAGAATGCCCTATGTTCATCAACTTTCCAAGGAAATGAAATCCTTCCCTCTTCTTTTTCTCTTGTTTATCTTCAAGCCAACCTTAAAAAAACAAAAAAGTATAAGGAATTAATAAACGGAAACCTGAAGATTTATAAAAGAAAAGCAAACCTTAATAAAATTATATTTTTCAAAGGTCTTGAATTCTTTTAAAATTCCTAGAGATAAATTCTGCATACTTTTTTATAAAGCTGACTGCCTCCGATTTATTTAGTGTATCACTGATTCATAATAATAATAAACCCCACAAATGATCTTTTGTTTCAGAAACGCCTTCTCATGGAGTAATTTGCTATCGCTGAATTATGATTTTTCAGTTTGCCCCCCCAAAAGAAAGTATTTATGCTGTATGTTTTGTTTCAGAAAGGAGCCAATGGGGATTTATGTTACATAGCTAAAAGCTAAGGACAGCCCTTGGAAAAGGTACTACTGTTTAATAGAAAGGTGTATAAAACCACTTGGAAACTGTAAAGCACTATCCAATGTCTAGTTAAGCTGTCAGGTGTAATAACAGATAACAATTCTGTAGGTGAAATTTATGCTGGCCTTGTTAACACAGGTGCTCGGGCATTTTCAATTTCTAGAGAAAACTAGAGAAGCTGCTGACAACTTGAGCAGTCACTGCCTCAGCAGGACTTGGATCCTGCAGTCCAGCTCTCCAGTAGCATGTCCCTTCCCTCCTACAGGTGAAGCCGCTCACATTCCTTTTAAACTAGAGACCATCACCTTGTGAAGCGATCACAGTTCAGCTCTCCCTTGAGTAAACCACAAGTAGGCAGTTTCTTTCGTCTTTCTCAAGTTCCTGCAGCTAGCTGGTAGCCTGCCCTGCTTCTGTGGCAGAAAGTAAGTGAGGACGGTTGGGAGCTACTCTTTGGTGAAGTGACCAAAAGCAAGTGTATATATATGTATCTTGGTAAAAGTCTAGATTAGCTTTTTTTTTTTTTTTTTTTTTTTTTTTTGCGGTACACGGGCCTCTCACTGTTGTGGCCTCTCCCGTTGCGGAGCACAGGCTCCGGACGCGCAGGCTCAGCGGCCATGGCTCACGGGCCCAGCCGCTCTGCGGCATGTGGGATCTTCCCGGACCGGGGCACGAACCCACGTCCCCTGCATCGGCAGGCGGACTCTCAACCACTGTGCCACCAGTGAAGCCCTAGATTAGCTTTTGATAGTCGTTTCCACAACTGTGAAGATATCAATTAAGAAAAACAAGAGGGGAAACTAGAGAACAACAAACTCCTGGCAAACTGTAAGTGGTCACCTCTCTACAATCCAGCCACTGTGTATGCTGGTGAATGACAGTTGTGGTGATCTAGTGTCAGCATTCTTAACAAGCAATAAAAGAAGGTTCTGCAATGACATTGTCCTTCTGCAGGATGTAGGTGGGTGCAGGCAGTAGACTGGCTTTATACAGTGGCTCAGAGAGCTGGTTAGGAAGGAACCAAGAGGAGGAGTGCATCGTGGGCTTTTCTTAGAGGCAATTATGTGGTTAGAAGCCAGCAGTTAGAGATTTGGTTTGGACAGCTGGGTCTCATTGATGGTTCAGAGGAAGTGGGTGAGGGAACCAGAGTTTTTAGAAGCGGTTTTGGTAAGTTCTTTAAAAGTGGATTGAAACAAGGAAAAAAAAAAAAGAGATGGAGAATATGATGGAGAGGAAAATACCATTGCAAAAGATGTGTGTTTGGGGACCAGGGTTTTGGTAGAGAAATAAGAGAAGGAAGGGGTACGGGTGTAAAACAGAACACAAACATTGGTGAAATGTGAGTGCTCATGGTTTATAGGTTACTGACTGGCCCCAGGCAATGTAGATTTAAGAAGCACACATGCTGTAGAAATTTCTTTAAGGGAATAGATAATGTATTTTGCAATCCTAAGTTCACCATTATTAAAGAAAGTTAAAGCCTGCCAGCATCTTGATTGTGGTCAAACGCAAGGTAAGAGTTTTGGGTCATTTTGACTCTTCTGGACTCAGTTGCGTCATTGATGCTCTTTGAAAGCCTTATGGGAGGATGTAAAAAAAACCTCTCTTAGCTTTCTGTAAATGAACCCATTACTCACCCTTACGAGGGAGTCTACATGGTGAGGAGGCAGAAGGCTGACAGTTGTCACTTGGATTGAAGGCGTGAGCAGTGGGGCAGGGCTGCTTTGGTGTGGACACGCTGTCTGCCGTTCCCTGGTGTGACTGGGAGATTCTGGCTGGATTCCTCCCCACCGCTGCCCCACTAACCCTACAAAGATGCTTCACATTCCCACATCTCTCAGCCCTTTGGATCCACTGAGTGGTTTCACATTGCATTCCTGGGGGCCTGGAATTCTCTGCAGGCACTTTAGGGTCAGCCAAGTTGGGTGTTGGTCCAAACAACTGGACTCTGGGCCTCCTGACCTGGCCTGAACCAGAACAGCTCTCGTTTATTTAAACCTTGGGACTTTTCGTAAGAGTCACTCGAAAAGAGATGAAACACACACAGAATCTGCTCTCTGGGAAAGTAGGAAAAGAGAGGAGAGCTGTATACATGAACAGAATGCATGGATATCAACTTGTTCCCCTTCTGTCCATTTTCCAGCTGCTGTGCTTTTTATTAAGAGAGCTGTATTGAGAGAATGATTCACATGCCATACAAATAACCCATTTAAGTTGTATAATTTGGTGGGTTTTAGTATATTCATAGATTGAACAGACATCACCACAATCAACTTTACGTTTTCATCACCTCAGAAAGAGACGCTGCACCCATTAGTGCTCACTCCCCATTTCCCCACAAACTTCTCCAGCTCTAGGCAACCACCAGTCCACTTTCTGTTTCTATGGGTTTAGCTATTCTGGATATGGCATATTAATGGAGTCATATAATATGCGATCTTTTTTTTTTCTATACGCGGGCCTCTCACTGTTGTGGCCTCTCCCGTTGCGGAGCACAGGCTCCGGACGCGCAGGCTCAGCGGCCATGGTTCACGGGCCCAGCCGCTCCACTGCATGTGGGATCTTCCCGGACCAGGGCACGAACCCGTGTCCCCTGCATCGGCAGGCGGACTCTCAACCACTGCGCCACCAGGGAAGCCCTAATATGCGATCTTTTATGACTAGCTTTTTTCACCTAGCATAAAATTTTTAAGGTTCATCCATGTTGTAACACGCGCAAGTCTTTCTTTTTATTGCTGAGTAATGTTGCATTGTATGGATATACCACATGTTAGGTATCCATTCATTAGTTGATGGACATTGGGCTATTTCTCCTTTCTGCTGTTATATTTTATGCTGCTACGAACATTTGTATACAGGTTTTTGTCTTTTTTTTTTTTTTTTTTTTTTTTGCTATACGCGGGCCTCTCACTGCTGTGGCCTCTCTCGTTGCGGAGCACAGGCTCCGGACGCGCAGGCTCAGCGGCCATGGCTCACGGGCCCAGCCGCTCTGCGGCATGTGGGATCTTCCCGGACCAGGGCACGAACCCGTGTCCCCTGCATCGGCAGGCGGACTCTCAACCACTGCGCCACCAGGGAAGCCCTGTATACAGGTTTTTGTGTGAACATACTTTTTCATTTCTCTTGGGTATACACCTAGGAGTGGGATTGCTGGGTCGTATGATAACTCTGTGTTTAACATTTTGAGGAACTGCCAGCCTCCTCTTCTCTTAAGTGGATCGCGTATGTAGACTTGTGGTTGGCCTCCTTTGCCTTCTTCTGTGCACTCAGTTCAGCCTGATTCAGCCCTACATCCTGTTCTTCACCCTGCTACCTCTAGGTTACTTTCCTAAAATGGAAGAAGCTTCTGTGGTTCTCTATTACTTAAGGAAGGAATTGAAACTACCTGAACATGGCAGTCCGAGTTCCTCCCAGTCTAGGTCCTGGCTACGTTTATAATTCATCCTCCAGTAATTTCTCAGTTTTCATTTCACGACATTTTATTTCCTTGCCTTCATTTCAACAAAAACATAAATTAAGTTGTAACAAAGATTTTCACGTATTTGATTTTTCTTTTGATTTCAGTGATCTGAAGATGCGCTGTCCTGTGTGGCAGCCACTAGCCTTATGTGGTTATTGAGCACTTGAAATGTGGTTTGTCCAAATTGACATGGGCTATAAGTGTAAACTATACACTGACTCCAAGACTTAATATGAAAAAAATGTAAAATATCTCATTAATAATTTTTATATTGATCATATTTTGAAAAGATAATGTTTTTACTGTATTGGTAAATAAATTATTAGAATTAACTTCACCTGGTTTCTGTTTTTGTTTTTAACTTTTTTAATGTTATTACTAGAAAATTGTAAATTACTTATATGGCTCACATATGTGATTCATATTTCTATCTGATAGTGCTAATCTAAACAATTATAAAGTAAAATGTCATTATATTCAAAGAATACACAATTTTAATATATTAATATTATCATTAAAATGTGTATTAAACTGAAACGCAAATTTTTGAATTATTTATCATAGTTTCCAGTAAAAATTGTTTTCTTCTAAAACATTTACAGTTATCTATTTGAGTTAAAAAGCAAGCTGTGGGCTTTCCTGGTGGCGCAGTGGTTGAGAATCTGCCTGCCAATGCAGGAGACACGGGTTCGAGCCCTGGTCCGGGAAGATCCCACATGCCACGGAGCAGCTAAGCCCGTGCGCCACAACTACTGAGCCTGCGCTCTAGAGCCCGCAAGCCACAGCTACTGAAGCCTGCGCACCTAGAGCCCGTGCTCCGCAACAAGAGCAGCCACTGCAATGAGAAGCCCGAGCACAGCAGCGAAGACCCAACACAGCCAGAAATAAATTAATTAATTAATTTAAAAAAAAAGCAAGCTGTAACTAATAATGGATTTCAAACTTTGAGATTTTTGAGGAAGTAATGTTTATGGGATGAAATGGGCAAAAGTCATATTGCACAGGGTTGGAGTGAATCAGACCTCTTTGTAAGGAAGTGACCTTCATGATAATGAAAGGAAGGAGAAATGACTGTGGTAGGATGTAAAATAGATGAGATGGACATTGAACTCTATAATTGGACTTCTTTTTTTCCAGATGTACACCTTCAGATTGTTTTCTGTTATAGGTTATGGCAAGATATTGAACATAGTTTCCTGTGCTGTACAGTAAATCCTTGTTGTTTGTTTTCTATATAGTGGTATGTATCTGTTAATCCCATATTCCTATTTTATCTCTCCCCCTCTCCTTTCCCCTTTGGTAAATGTAAGTTTGTTTTCGAAACAATCTAAAAAAATAACACAAATCAACTTATTTACAAAACACAAACAGACTCACAGGCATAGAAAACAAACTTATGGTTAGAAGACTTTTTTTTTAATTTAATAAGATATAATTAAATTCTCAAATAATTAGAAATTCAGCTTTATTTAAACTATTTTGATTCAAAGTCAGTGGTTCTTAAACTTCTTTGTGTCGTGGACCCCTTTGAAAGTCTGCCATGAACAAGTCCATCACCACATTCCCTGGGCATAACCTGCTAGTTCCTATCTTTCTTTCTTTCTTTCTTTCTTTTTTTTTTAGCATCTTTATTGGAGTATAATTGTTTTACAATGGTGTGTTAGTTTCTGCTGTGTAACAAAGCGAATCAGCTATATGTATACATATGACCCCATATCCCCTCCCTCTTGCGTCTCCCTCCCCCCCCATCTTCCTTCGTATGTACCACTCCTGCCCCCACCCCCCTCTTCTCCTTCCTGCTGGTCACCTAATGTGAAAATCTCTTGCCTTTTTAGAGTGTCTTTTGGAGGACTTAAAAGAGAAAGTGTTTTGTTCTGTTTTTCATCAGTGGTGTTAATAGCTATTTGTGCTAGCTTCCAGCAGGGCCCCAAGGGAGCTGAACAAGGAGGGGTTCACCTCCCTAGGAACTAGATTATAAGTGCTACTAAGGCAGGGGTTTTTTGTTTTTTTTTTTTTTTTTAAATTAATTATTTATTTATTTTTGGCTGTGTTGGGTCTTCGTTTCTGTGCGAGGGCTTTCTCCAGTTGCGGCAAGCGGGGGCCACTCTTCATTGCAGTGCGCGGGCCACTCACTATCGTGGCCTCTCTTGTTGCGGAGCACAGGCTCCAGACGCGCAGGCTCGGTAGTTGTGGCTCACGGGCCTAGTTGCTCCGCGGCATGTGGGATCTTCCCAGACCAGGGCTCGAACCCGTGTCCCCTGCATTGGCAGGCAGATTCTCAACCACTGCGCCACCAGGGAAGCCCAAGGCAGGGGTTTTTGTTGTAATTGCCTCGGGCTGTGTGTTCTGTGTGCCTAGAATAGAGCCTGGTACATAGTAGGTGTTACGTAAGTAGTCACTGAATGAATGAGTAGGGGAGAGAGCTGGGTCTGGAACCTCCAGCTTTCTAGACTTGATGAAGCTCTAAAGTTGGGCCCATAAGAATCAGGATGCCTTAATGCAGACAGTGGATATTGGATACTGGAGAGGGAACAGGAGGTAAGAAGAGGGAGAGGCTTAAAACAGATTAAGAGGATGTATTAGTTTCCTATTGTTGCTGTCACAAACTACTCCAGACTAAGTGATTTAAAACAATACAGATTTTTTTCTCTTGTAATTCTGAAGGTCAGCAGTCTGAAGTCAGTTTCACTGGGCTAACGTCAAGGTGTCATTAGGGCTGGTTCCTCCTGGAGGCTCTAGGGGAAGATTTGTTACTGAGCCTTTTCTAGCTTCCAGACGTCACCTGCATCCCTTGGCTTTTGACCATTTCTTGCATCTCCAAGGCCAACTGCATCATGCCTTCTTTCCTCTCTGATTTCTGCTTCCCATCCTTAAATCTTCTCTCTGATTCTGACCTTCCTGCCTCTGACCCTTGTGATTACATTGAACCCCCCTGGATAATCCAGGATGCCTTCCCAATCTCAAGATCCTTCATCACATCTGCAGGGTCCCTTTGACCACGGAAGGTAGCGTATTCACAGGACGTGGACATTTTTGGAGGCCATTACTTAGCCTACCAAAGGAGACTCTAAAAATAAACATGGTGCCCTTTGTGTTTTTGCCAAGTGTGTCTGGGCCTTGCCTGGCTTAAAGCCTCTTAATTGACAGGACTTCTTCCTCACAATGACTAGGAGGCCAAGGCTAAGAACAGTGTTTATATATGTTCCACCACTTCTCGACAGCATATTGTCAGTTTGCTTTGGTCTGTTGCTTTCCCACTCACCAAGGAGGTACCAACACATAGACCCTATAAAGGACTGAGCTAATCCTCCTCTAATTTTGTCATTGATAAGTGCCTATTACAGTTCCTAAGAAGTTGATGAGGAAGTGCATACCTGTGACTTTGAACGATTCGGTGTATGGAGGGATGGTATTACACCTGTCCACCCAGACTTAACTGATGGAAATATAGGAGCTAGACTTGCTGTCCTTGAACGGAGTGGACTGCAAAAGCAAGAAAGCCAACTGACCTTAAGAACCTGCTGTATAAAAAAATAAATAAATAAAATTAAATTTAAAAAAGAAGAAAAAAGGAATCCAACTGGCTTTATTTAAAAGACATGTGGATTGTATAAATTCACACAGGAGGGAAAGGCATTCTTTTGTACCTTAAGTAATAATTAATGTTGATGAGCATGTACCAGGTGCCAGGCCATGGTCTAACTACTTAACATTTTTAAATTCATTTAGTCATCATGTGAACCACATGAAGTCATACCATTATTGTTCCCACTTTATAAATGAGGAAATAGGGCATGGAAACGTTAAGTAGCCTAAGGGCACATGGCTAGCAGAAGAGGGGGTCGGGATTTGAACCCAAGCCATCTGGCTGCAGAACCTGCACTCTTAACCAATATCCTGTATACATCTTCCAGCAGTGTGATGTAATGGTGCACGATAGCCTTGCTGTAGTAGGTACAGTGCGAAATGGACTTTAGCTGGAAGCGTATTTACTTACAGGTATTATTATCTAATGGACTTTACTCGTGAGATAAGAGGTCACATATAGCTAATGTTGGAGGAAAGCATAAAGGTTGAGAGAAAGAAAGTGGAAAGCCTGGTCTTTGATATTGACGAGGTGATGTGGAGGTTTAATAATTGCATGGTCTCCCTTTTCATGCCTTCACGCCCCCTTACCATTGGCCCGTAGGATCTGTTCCCCCTTCCCGGCATGTTTCCGGCTTCCCCGTGTTGCCAGTGGTCTTTCTTGAGCTGATTGCTGCGTGCGGCAGGACTGATGGCTGACCCAGTCTTCTCTGCTCGGTTCCTTTCGTTTTCATCAATGAAGAAACAAATTTATTGTTATCCCAAATCCACTTAAGACCAGGATAAGAACTTGTTTACCCCATAGATCCTATTCTTTGGCTACTTTGCCAACCTGTGCTAATAACCATCTAAAAAGAAAGTATTTTAAAAATCCTTGATGAAAGGTGAAGGAGAGGGTTGTGTGAAGAGGGGCAGACTGGAGCCAGCTGCTGATAAACTGGAGCAGGTTTGAAACATGTCAGCGAAGACATGGAATTCTCCCCCTCCGCGCCCCCGCCCCCCCGCCCCCCCCGCCCCCCGCCGTGCAGACAAGCATCCTTTGTCTTAGGAGGTTATGGCTTAGGAAACCAACCTCTAGAGCTTTTCAGAATTCTGTGTCCTGATTCCTTTTTCTTCTTGATGAAGCTGATGGGAGCAGTAGGAAGCATTTCCTCCTTTTAGGAAGACAACTTGTGGGGGCATATTTAATAAAGAAAAACCAAGATGCAAAGATTTGGGGCTTATTTTAAATGTTACTCTTCCTTGTGGATTGAATTCTGACTTGAAATACCAAGGGTGCCACCCAAAAAGGATCTGGAAATAGTGCCTGAAGGCAAACATGTTCTTCCCTGTGCTGATTTGATTCCAGAATGACCAGTTCATAATAGGAAAGGGGGCTTCAGCATGAGAAGATGTCGTTGTTTTATTTGACTTTGTTCCAACGTTCTATAAATTCTTTCTCAGTGCTGTTTCCAAGCAGTAACCAAGAATCCACGTTTTCTGGGTGTGTTTGTTTGTAATCGATAATTTATCCTCCAACTGCATCCACCAAAGGCTCAAGTCTACTTGCAGTAAGTGACATGTGTGCAGTGCACTGTTTGAGTGGGAGACAGGAGACAAGGCAAGGATGAAGGGAGTCAGCATTGCCAGCCAGCTCTCCTGCTAGAGCTACTACGAGTGAGGGTTAAACACAGCAACACCCTTCCAGGCAGCAAAGAGGAAAGGGTCACAGCATTGGTTATGTAACTGTCATCTAATAAAAGGAAACAGTTCCTCAGAAAGCCATAAATCTTTTCTAGGTCTGGAGTTTTCAAAGAATTTTGGCTAGGCAGTGGGTTAGCAAAAGTATTCTTGAGGTTACAGCCCTCTGTCTTGGATGCTGTGTCAGGAGCATAAACACCCACCTGCCGTACTTGCCAAGCAGTATGGGCCATTTGGCACGGCCTCACCCCAGCTCGCCCACCTTGTGAGGACCCTGATCATTTAACTCATGCCTGAAGTTATTAACTCATGCCTGGAAGATCCATGTTTTATATTATCACTGTTCCTTTCCTTGGAAGACAGTACTTTAACAGTGGGGCAAGGAGGAATGATAGGTACCTGATATTGATTCAGTCAGCACGTTTATAGAGTCCTCATTCTTTATTAGGTCCTGGAAATCCAGTGATGAACCAGGCATACTCGGTCCCAGTCTTCACAGTCATATATAAAATCGGGAGTGGGGGTGTGATTTTCTTTTAGATGGAAATGTATAGTTGTGCTCAAATTTTTAAAAAACATAATTAAAAACTGCAAAACTGTCCGTAATAACTCAGAGCATCCCAGGCCCATGCATACACAAGCTTTCTTCTCTTCTCAGGACGTTTTGATAAGCGTGTTGGCACAGGCTTCCTGTCATTCATTCATTAGAGTGTTATCTTCATTTCTGGGAGAAATTGAAATGTGGAGGAGTGCATGAGTAGTGCTGAAACAAAAGAATAGGGTGTGCAGAAGGTTACCATGGGAACAAGACCCTTTGCCTCCAGCTTCTGTGAAGTAGATTCATATGATAAGTACTTTAAATTCTCATTTTTAAGCAAAAACTTGGTCTAATGATATTAAAATTTCAAGAACTTTAAACATACTGGTTTTCTATATTTGTGTTCTCCTGTTTCTGTTCTCTCTAGCACGGGTATGATCCCTGAGAGGAAGGACTAAACAAATGGGAGCCTTAACCGATGCAAGGGAGTCTCCAGGACCCTTGGTTCTGTACTCTCTCCATGCCCCTCCCTTCCCCGGCCCCCAGCTCCACCTTTCTTCTTTGGGATTTGCTGGGTGCCCTGAACTGAAAGTGTCTGTGGGGAGCTGTATTTAAACCTAGCAGGCTCTGTGTTGTGTGGTATTAAGGGTAAGAAAACCCTTCGTTTATCTCTTCGCCCCAGTCCTTTCCGTCCTATGTCCAGGTTGATTTTAAAGGTTTTTTTTTTTAATAGTGATCTTGGGGTCTTCTTATTTATTTTTTTATTTTATTTATTTTTGGCTGTGTTGGGTCTTTGTTTCTGTGCGAGGGCTTTCTCTAGTTGTGGCGAGCGGGGGCCACTCTTCATCGCGGTGCGCGGGCCTCTCACTGTCGCGGCCTCTCTTGTTGTGGAGCACAGGCTCCAGACGCGCAGGCTCGGTAGTTGTAGCTCACGGGCCCAGTTGCTCCGCGGCATGTGGGATCCTCCCAGACCAGGGCTCGAACCCGTGTCCCCCGCATTAGCAGGCAGATTCTCAACCACTGCGCCACCAGGGAAGCCCGATTTTAAAGGTTTTGACAGGATGATGAGAATCTTTTTTTTTTTTTAAAGGAATTTTATTTTTTGCGGTACGCGGGCCTCTCACTGTTGTGGCCTCTCCCGTTGCGGAGCACAGGCTCCGGACGCGCAGGCTCAGCGGCCATGGCTCACGGGCCCAGCCGCTCCGTGGCATGTGGGATCTTCCCGGACCGGGACACGAACCCGTGTCCCCTGCATCGGCAGGCGGACTCTCAACCACTGCGCCACCAGGGAAACCCGATGAGAATCTTTTAACAAAAACCATCCTAGAGATTTTAAGGATCAAACAGTAGCTCTCAGGATGGGAATGAGGGCTACCAGAACATTTTTGTTGAGAACATTTCTTCTCACATTCCCATTTTTAATTCAACCCTTATCCCTTTATTATCAACCCAGAGAGAAAATTTCAGAGAACACTAAAATGGAATGGGAGAGGATGTACAGTTTGCTGGGGAGGAAACCCTGTGAGACCTTTACCAGATCAGGATGTAGGGTATTCTCATTGAGAAGCAACAGCCCTGTATTTCTGTTGAGTTAACAGATTTCCTATCAGTGTGAGTCTGGTGAAGGATTCATAGATGAGCTTCATCTTGTTCATCACTGATCTTTTTTTTTTTTTTTTTTTTTTTTTGCGGTACGCGGGCCTCTCACCGCTGTGGCCTCTCCCGCTGCGGAGCACAGGCTCCGGACGCGCAGGCTCAGCGGCCATGGCCCACGGGCCCAGCCGTTCCGCGGCATGTGGGATCCTCTCAGACCGGGGCACGAACCCGTGTCCCCTGCATCGGCAGGCGGACTCGCAACCACTGCGCCACCAGGGAAGCCCCATCACTGATTTTGATTGATTGATGATGGCTGCCTGGAGTACAGCTTCTGCGTGTGGGCAAAGCACCATCATCAGTGATGCCTGCCGTGGCTAAGTGGAGTTACTCTTGCCATGCGTTTGCTCTTCCTGACCTAATGTATTAAAAGAAATTGATGCTTTAGTGTCAACGTGACCACTAAAACAAACAAAACAAAGCAAAGCCAACCCCCCAAAAACAAACAAAAATCCAACAAACCCAAACAAATAAGCCCCAAATCTCACTTATCCACAGCAGAATAGAATTTCATTTTGGTAGAGAACAGAATGTTCTGTTGTTGCTCTGTTAGGAAAGTATTTCCAGCAGCACATAGTTTGCTGCCACTTATCTGGAATATTTCTTTGTTTAGTGAAGATATTTTATTATATAATAGCCATTTAGACATGTGAAACCTGCCTGGTATGTTACATGTCTCCAGCATAAGTGAGTACGACCCTCTCTGGTGGGATACGGCAGCCACGTAGACTGACAGCTCATTCAAGTGAGGAAGGTATCGGGGAATGATCTGAGTTTGCTTTAGGCAGATGGATATTAATGAAGGAAAAGTACCTTAAAAGGATGCCATTCCGAGAAAGGCACAGGACAGCGCTGATTATAACCAGAGCCCTGCTTTCTGTGCTTCTCCAGCTAGAGCGCTCAGTGCTGAGCTTCTTAGTGGCCTGGAATCCTCCCTATATCAGGTGAGGGAGGGGCCGGTCTGGTAGGGTTTTCAGTAAGTGCAGCTGGCATTGAAGAAGCGTGGGCTGAACTGGGTCTCATTTTAGTGACCCTACTGGACAGGATTGTAAAAGCTTGTGCTGGGAGTTCGTTGTCTTCACTGGTGACCTTCACTGTGCCTCGAATAGCTCTGGGAATTCCGTTTGCGGTCAGTAAATATATACTGATTTGATTTACCAGTGAGTAGAGCAAGGTAGAGCCTGACTTCTTTGCAGGGGTTACATTCTTGGTAAAATAGCAACAGAACAAAATTCCTTGAACGGGTTCCATCTTCATAATTTTCTTTAATTTGTTTAGAACATGAATTCGATGTATTCACGCATCAAATATTTGGCTGTCTTTTGTACTCCAGGTGCTACGGCCAGGTCCCGAGCATAGAGTGTTGAACGAAACAGACATGACCTCTGTCCTCTAGCCCTTGCTAAGAGAGACAAAGGTAAACAAAATCATAATATAATTAATTATGATCATAGTAGGTACACCAAAGGAAAAGCACAGAGGTTTATTAGGACATAAAATAAGGGTGCCTAACCCAGCCCACAAGGGTCAGGGAAGGCTTCCTGGAAGAGGCGAACTTTAATCTGAGACTTGAAGGATGAGTGGGGCAAAGGGGAGGCAGCAGGGAACAGGGAGGGCTAAGATGATGACTCCCAGAGGGTTTCACCTGGCACCCATGAAACAGTATTTGTTCATGCTGTGTGGCTGGGGATCAGACCACGTTGCTGGCCGCCACCCTCCTGGAGGCTGCACCTAGGGAGGCTGTCGACTCTTCTGCCGTCTTGCATATCTTGCCATAGGAGAAATCTACTGTGAAAGTCTTTACTGTGTTGATGTGTGTAAATTATTTGCTGAGATAGTTAAACAGTTGGTCTTTTTGGAAAGTGATATATTTCTTCTTCAGTTCCAGCTGTTAGCCTTTTTTCTGGATGTCTAGGTTGAGGGCTGGCCAGTAGTAACAGAGCAGTGGGCACCTGCGAGCAGAGGCTACAGTAGGTGTAGTAGTTCAAACACAGGCTCTGGACTCAGAAAGCCTCTGGCTCTGGGTTCAAACTGAGACCCAGCTGTTTCAAGTTTTGACTTAAGTACTCTTAGCCTTGGTTTTCTTATGGGTTTATTGGCCGTCTCATAAAGTTGGCTTGAGGATTAAATTAGATGAGGCAGTGCATGAGAAGCCCTGGGCTTGGCGCAGTGACTGGCGGTCATGATTATCAATTGTTTGCTCCTTGACATCCACCGAAGCATGTCATCCTGTGCTAGGCACATGGGAAGAAATTTTGTTGGCTGACTGATGAAACCAGATTTGTTGTCTGCATTAAATGAGTTTTAATCTCTTTTGTAGTTGGGCGGATTTACTGTACCGTCTTCAAGAGCTCTCAGGAATGCTCGTCCCTGACATGCCAATGACATGACCTGATGAATTTTCAGAAGACTGTTAGTAATGGTATGGGGACATTTAGCCTCAATTTGTAGGTCTTTTCGGCCTCCTACGGAAGGGAGAAAGTGATGCTCACAAAAGTATATGTGCTGAGTGTATCAGAAGCGGCTACATCACTGTTGACTTTGTTTTCTCCCTGAAAATGGAGTGCCACATTTAAGACCATCACTTGATAAAGCAACCACAAAAAGCCTAAGGAGTATCCGGTCCGTGCAGCTCTAGGAAGTATTAGAGGAGAGGTTACAGGCCTTGAGCAAGCTCCTCAAACATGGCCGTGTAGTTCTCATCTTGAAGTCCCCACCTCCTGGGAGGCTGCCCTTGTGTTTCTTGGTGGTCTGACCTTTCTCTGCATAGCCAAGGAGCTCACCCGGGCAGGCTGCAGTCATTTGCAGTGCTCATGTGAAGTATGGATGTGATTAGGTGGAGGGAGAAGAAGCAAGAAGCAAGCAGTTTAATTTTCCTTTGGACGTGTCAAATAGACAGCTGAAAATACGCATCTGTGAGAATTCAGAGCCACCGGATGCTGGTGATGGTGAGTCAACAGTCAAACAGGGCTAACCTGGGTTTCTGGTTAAGAGGCAGTGCTTCCAGGAAGCCTTTCCTGGTTCATCAGAGGTTTCTCAAAATCTAGACGTTAGCGATGATGACATTAGAATTTTGGTGGGAAAAAAAAAAAGAAAGGTTGTGTAACATGATTGGTTGTAAAACATGATCATTTTGGTAATGCTACAAAGAGGAAATAATGAAGGTATTGTGCCAGGAAGAAAAATTCACTGGGCTGAAGTAGATTTCCATTAAAAAGTTATCCTTCAAGTAAGCCAAATTGCTTCACAGACTCATTCAAGTTTCATCTAGGGAACCAGAATGCTTTTCTCTTTGCTTCATTTGGCTCTCCGGCTTTCTTGGTTATTGAAATAATACCTCATTCTTTAGTAATACTTTCTTGGCCTGTGTGTAGCTCAGCTCACTTAGTAAAATATGCAAATTTGCCAAAAATAACCAGTATCATTTAACATAGAAAGCTTTGAATTATGTTTTAATTGTGCCAGTGTCTAAATAAAAGATGGGTGGCTTCGTTTATATTATGTTAAAATAAGTAGCATAGATATTTCATTAGTATTTTGTTTTGTTTTGTTTCTTGTACTTTGGCAAACCTTCTAGAGTGATAAATGAATTTTCCTTTTCATTGGGAAAAGCCAAGTTACTGTTGTTTTTGGTCATGTAGTTGCATTCCTCAGACTGTAACAGTTAGCTGAAGACAAGAAATTGGAAGAGATCTTTGCCGCTAAGATATTTATTTCCTAGATTTACATGATAATGACCTTATGAATGGTTTCTTATTTTTTCAATTTTCTTTGAACATTTTCTTAAACGACACTTGGAGCTAAAAGAAATTACAAATATTTTGCATTTATATGAAAACCAGCTAAAAACGAACTTGTCCTGATTACATAATACCTAGAATTCCTGTGGCTCTGAATTCTCACACATGCATATTTTCAGGGAAAGTTAAACTCTTTTCTTCTCGCTTCTCCCCTTCCTCCTAAGTCCCTGTCTACCTGAATAGTTTCATGACCCACCTTGATGCCCAGCTAGAAACTTTGACTAGAAACCACAATGTCTTCCTTGACTTTTCCATCTACTGAGTTTCTCTATTCTATTAACTTTCCCACCAAATTATTACCCTAATGTGTCCTCCCTTTTTGATTTCCCACTGCCAAGGCTTTATTTTCACTTGCCCAGATTAGCATCTCACTGGCCTGCTTATGGTCTGTCTCTCGCCACTTCTGTCTCAATTGTCTCTGTCTGATTGGATGGCTTCAGCATCTCCATCCAGCAGGTTCTCCTTATCCATAGCATAGATTAAGCCCAAGTTCCTCAGTAGACAGTGAAACCTTTATAGTCTAGCTCTGACCCGCTTGCTTTGCAGCCCTCGTTCTCTGCCCCTGTTCCTCCTGTGGTCGACACCTCGCCTCGCTGAACCCCACAGTTTTCCCAGCGAGATTCACGCCTGTGCCCACATTGTGTCCCTGCCTGCAGTGCTCTGCCCCCCTTCTCCCCATATTGCCATCCTCATCCCTGATGACTCCTCACACCTTTCCTCACCTCACGCCCTGCCCTGAGCTTTTCACTGTATGTTTCTGTTAATAAGTCCTATATCGCAATTAATTGGTCCCATGCCCCTCATGGGCCACTCAACTCTGAGTGTCAGGAGGTAAAGGATCGTTTCTTACTCCACCTTCACTTAAGGAAATAATCTTTCCTTGGCATGTGACTCAGCTTATTCTGTATTGGTTCTTGGTTTTATACTATCATTTCTTGATATATACTATTAGAGGCAGAGTCAGAGAGCTTGAAAATCCACCTGTGGATATATATCCCAAAGATTTGAAAACAGTGACTCAAACAGATACTTGTATGGGAATGTTAACAGGAGCATTATTCACAATATCCAAAAGGTGGAGACAACCCAAGTGTTCATCAACAGATGAACAGATAAACAAATTATGGTATGTACCTACAATGGAATATTATTCAGTCATGAAGAGGAAAAAGTTCTGGTATATCCCTTAACATGAATGAACCTAGGAAACATTATGCTAAGTGAAATAAGCCAGACAAAAAGTACAAATATTGTTATGATCCCAGAAATATCTAGAATAGGCAGATTCATAGAGATAGAAAGTAGATTAGAGGTTCTCAGGGGCTGGGGAGAGGGGGAAATGGGGGATCATTGCTTAATGGGTACAGCATTTCTGATTGGGGTGAGGAAAGTATTTTGGAAATAGTGATGATGGTTGCACAATATTGTGAATGTAATTAAAGCAATTGAAAATGGTTAAAATGTATATTTTACCAGAATGAAAAATATATAGTTCATATAATTTTTAAAAAGTTACTGCCACCAGCACCCTTATGCATATATGTTCCAACATGTAGTTAGTTAAATACAAGCATTTTTTTCTTCCTATATCATTTATGTTTATCATTCTTACCTTCTTAATATATCACAAATTTCTTGAAGTCAAGGACCAGTCTAGATAGAAAATATTCTTTAAGAAACATGGTTTTTGTTTGTATAGGGTTTGAAGTTGGATGTTTTTGAAATTCGGAAACTTTTTGGAGAGGGTTTGACATTTTATTTGAATCTTAATAAACTCAGAGTGACAAAGTGACATGAAGTCACTGAGTTTTGAAACGTAGATGTGTTTGTCTGACCTGCTGTCTAGGAACTGTGTGTATGAACCCTGATCCCGTTGGGAGGAAAGCCAAGTAGTCCAGCAAAGTGTGCTTTCAGTTGCTGCTCTTGCTGTTTGGTTTTTTTTTTTTTGCGGTACGTGGGCCTCTCACTGTTGTGGCCTCTCCCGTTGCGGAGCACAGGCTCCAGACGCGCAGGCTCAGCGGCCATGGCTCACGGGCCCAGCCGCTCCGCGGCATGTGGGATCTTCCCGGACCCGGGCACGAACCCGCGTCCCCTGCATCGGCAGGCGGACTCGCAACCACTGCGCCACCAGGGAAGCCCCTCCTGCTGTTTTAAACAAGGGGCTTGGATGATGAGGCCATGTAGTTGGGAACCATATTGATTATTTTCCCTAAGTCCCTTTTAAAGGCAATTAAAATGTAGATGTTTACCCAGAATATAAATAGATTTATTCTTCTAGGGAGTTAAAATGCATTTCTTTGTCTTTTAAGCTCCTGTGGAGACTTTTAAAAATAGAATAGATAATGGTGACAAGCTAATACAATTTACATTAAAATGAGTTTAATGTACATGTACATTTATAAAAATAAGACCTCTTAATTTTTTTACTTGAGTGCCAGGATTTTCTTTGAAAAGAAGTGAGATATAAATGGGAGAAAATGTTAGCCTGTGTTTACTATTAATCATCTCACATAAATCTCTGGTGTCTCATTCACTGTGTGCCTTGAATTTTATATTATGGAGTCCACCCAGAAAACTGGTAAGGAGCAATGATGTGCTAAATGCTGAAGGGCTTATGGAAAACTAACCTTCCCTTGTACTACTATTCCAGAAGTCAACATTAGACATTATTGTTGGTTTCACCTTCATCACACTTTTAAAGAAAATGCTCTAGTCCTGTGTGGTAGTTATTTCTATCCAGATTTTCCTGCCGCTCTGAACTTGCTCAGGAAGTGTGCTCTAGGGAAGATCCCAGTTTTTAGTGTGCGTTCACATCATCGGGCGATCTTGATAAAATGCAGGTTCAGATTGGGGGAGGTAGGTGGCGAGATTCTGCATTTCTGGTGAGCTGTCATTTTTGATGAGCTGTTAGATGATACCAGTGTTGCTGGTCACTGGACCACATTTTCAGCAAGAATACTCTGTTTCAAATATCTGAGTTGATGTTCTGTTAAAATTGGATGCAATCTAAGATTGCCAGAAAAAAATACAAGACATCCAAGATGTCCTGTGCAATATTTGCACATGGTTGGATTAAAAAATTATTCATTGTTTATCTGAAATTTAATTTTAACTGGACTAGACACAATACATGTGTGTGCAAGTACACACAGCACACACACTGGCAACTCTAAATCGCAATCTTCAGTCATATACGAAGTCATTTAAATGTCATATATTAGATTTAAATGATATGATTATTTTTATTTTGAGAACAGGACACAGAACAGGTTTGTTTCACACCTATTTTTTAGGCACTAACTTAGGTGTTTTGCTCATATGCTTTTCAATACAGTAAAATATGTAAGCATGAACCCTGTCCCCCTCCTAGTATCTGTGGAATTCTTGAAAAATAGTAAAATCTGTACATTCTAAAATATACCTGAAAGCACAGAAATGCCCTGGATTATTAATGTTTTAAGCCAACCATACGAAGTAATAAGGTCTTTATATGATAGATTTAAATTTAGACTCTTTTATAGTTTTTTTCTTGTATTTTTTGGCACCGTGTACTGTTGATATTTTCAAATCCTGTACGTATAATAGTATTACATGAGGATGATCTGTTGTCTATTAAAGCACACAGAAGAAAGTGTAAATGATTTTCTTTGTTTTTTTCCAGATTCTTTACAGAGTTGGAAGCAAGACATCAGAATAATATTTTCATAGATGACATAAGTGACATTGTGGAAAAACACACAGCATCCACATTTGACCCATATGTGAAATACTGCACAAATGAAGTCTACCAACAGCGGACACTACAAAAATTGTTGTAAGCAATATTGAGTGTTACAGTTTTAATTATCTCATTTTAATTAGGTCACATAGATCGAAATTAATGGATCTCTTAAATTATATTTAGAAATGCCTCCTGATGATCTGTTTTCCAGAGAGAAAATTTTTTTTTTTGATGTTGGGGCTAGGAGTTTTTTATTAATTTATTTATCCATTTTTTCTGTGTTGGGTCTTCGTTTCTGTGCGAGGGCTTTCTCTAGTTGCGGCGAGCGGGGGCCACTCTTCATCGCGGTGCGCGGGCCTCTCACTGTCGCGGCCTCTCTTGTTGCGGAGCACAGGCTCCAGGCTCGCAGGCTCAGTAGTTGTGGTGCACGGGCCCAGTTGCTCCGCGGCATGTGGGATCCTCCCAGACCAGGGCTCGAACCCGTGTCCCCTGCACTAGCAGGCAGACTCCCAACCACTGCGCCACCAGGGAAGCCCCAGAGAGAAATTTTTAAGAGAATTGCTTTTAGGGTGAGGGCATTTGATTTAAAAAAATCCAGTTTGTAGAGAATTTTGTCTCTAAAGCAATTATGAAATTGTAGTTTGTTGCTGTTTTCCTTCTTTCTTTTTTTTTTTTTTAATTGCTGCAAGACACGGGGTTGGGGGGTAGGAGGGTTGGTGATCAGTGATCATCATTGTAAATGGTGAGAAGATTGTTCTCTAAGCTGTTATTTGGCCATTAAGTAGCCTGAGGCCAAGATAGAGTTTTTGAGTAGGTTGAACTAGGGGCCTAGGAGCCAGAGCTTTCTCAAGTATCCTAATCTTCCTCCATTCAAATGACAAATCTATTCAGTTGTTTATAGGAATTGCTGATTTTCCCCCTCCGCGTAGTTAGGGGTTAAGGAGAGCAGGGGAAGGTCTGAAGGAAGGCAGTTTTTAAAAAAAGTTCTTAAAGGCTTTAACTATGAAACAAAAAAGAGTTAAACTTTAAATTTCCCCCCATACTTTTTCCCTTTGTCTGTTTAGGTTACTGAGCATTTTGTGATGTATATGCTATCTCTATCCTTAAAAGAGTCAGCAATGGTTCAGTAATGTCTATATTGCTTTCTTGCCCGGGTCGGGGGCTTGTTTATCACAAGGGGCTATCTATTTGACAGTGCAATTGTACATTGCTGTAAACTCAGTTTGAGGGCTGACTGGCTGTCATCATTCTCCTCCCCTCCTGTGCGTTGTGGCATTTATGACGGCAGCATGGAACCCAGGTCAGTTTCTATGCAATGTGTGAGACCCTGTGGTCATGGCTGCTCAGAGAAACAGCCCCCAAGTTGGTGAGAAAGGCTGATTATGCCCCTTCCCCCTCCACATTCTCATTAAAATCTCGTCCAGGCAGGGTAGAAAACCCACAGCTGCCAACGTCAAAGGAGGCTATTAGTACAAAGCAGGGTTTGTAGGCACTACTGACATTTTGTCCTAGATTAGTCATTGTTGTGGAAACTGCCCTATACATTGTAGCATGTTTAGCAGCCTCCCTGGCCCCTGCCCACAAGATGCTGATAGCACCACCACACCCCAGTGGTGATAAACAAAAACATCTCCAGACATTGCCTGACATCCCTTGCAGGGGTGGGGGATGGAGAATCACAACCCTCACTTTCCCTAAATTCCCCTCCATCCCCCATGGGAACTGCTGATGTAAAGGTTACTCTGTAACTGTTGGAAAATCCAAGTTACGTGTGTGAAAACAAAGTCTGGAATTAGAGCTAAATTTCACTCTGTATTGCAGGATTTCAAAAAATGCGAATAGGTACTGCTGTACTTTATGCAATTCTTGAGAAATAAAGGTTTTTATTTAAATTTGCTCAGTGATACCATCATTGGAGCTTTCACATGGAAATTAGTAGCTGTGTTTTCAGAAACTTTGTTGCAGTTGATGTAAATTTACATTTAAGGCTGTGACTTTCAACTTCAGTTGCCGTTTGGAATCTGGGAACCAACAAACAATGCCCAGGGTGCATCCTAGACTGTTTCATCAGAATCTTTGGAGGTGGGGGGGTGGGTGGGGGGAGGGGGGTGGGTGGGGGGAGGGGGGTGGGTGGGGGGAGGGGGGCCTGGGGCCTAAGTAATTTAAATATGCAACTGGTTTAGAATTTGTTTGTTTTTTTTTTAACTTCCTAAAAATCTTTTCAAAGCTAGCAGGAAACCTAAAACTCCTCAATTTAAGAAAATGAGATTAAAACCTTTCTGTGTTCATTCTTTTACTTTGTTCTTCTGGGTATTTCCTAATTTATTTCTAGCAGCCTTGAACCCAGCCATCCAAGTTTCAAAGTGTATTTTTTTCAAAAAGGTTCCAATTGCCACTACCCCGCTTCTTGGCCTCCCCCCACCCCATCCGCCCTCCTCACAAGTCACCCTGGAACTCCTCAGAGCTCCCTTTGGGGTGAAGTGAGGTGACAGAGTGAGAGATACAGTGTCAGGGACCCACTGAAAGTCAGAAGACCTCGGTTTGACTTCTGTCTTTACTGAATACTAGATCTTTTATCTGGCAGGCTGGGGACCTTTCGGAGGCTCCATTCTTCCTGGAATCCCCTCTTGGCCTTCCGTGAAAGTTATAGGGTGGTTCCACATGAGATCCTTTTTGTCGATGTATCTTGCTAAACTCTGTAAAAATGTTCTGGCAGTATTAACACTGTTCTAACGTCAGTGGGAGAGGAGGAATATTCTGGCTGGCATGATCAGAAGGTTTTCTGTCTTAGAAGCTTTGAAAAAGTCCAAAAGCCTCCTAGTAAGTAAATCCAGTCTGACATTTCTCTCTTAGATTATTATCTCGGGCTAGAGAAGTGGCTTAAAACATGTGTTATCTTTTAAATGGAATGTTTATAGATTATCAGATATGAGTTCTAGTGTGTATACTAATTTATAATGTGTACATTCACCATTATGATACCATTGCTTCTTCATTAGTTTACTTTCTACTTTTAAAAATTTCTAGCCCATACATTTTCATCTTATTGTTCATATTGTTCCCTTAAATTTATATCTTATATTCAGTCTTGACAGTAAAAGGCAGATAAGCCATGCATGTCTCTCTATGTAATTATGTGTTTGTTGTTTCTATATTTAAAAATCATTGATAATATATGAATGTATCACAATATTTTATTATACATTTTTACTTCTTAACTTGAAGAGGAAGTATTTTGAAGTTTTGTCTTTCTTTGTTTTTCCTCAGAGCCACCAACCCATCTTTTAAGGAAGTTTTGTCCCGAATCGAGTCCCACGAAGACTGTAGGAACTTACCCATGATCTCTTTTCTCATTCTCCCCATGCAGAGGGTGACCCGCCTTCCCCTGCTGATGGATGTAAGATGTGATCCGGTGTCTCTTTCCTCTGTGGATAGCTGTGCTGCTGCAAGTCCGATTAAGAAAATTATTCTTACCCCACTTAAATTATATCCCTTATATAAAATCCCCCAATTAAGTGAGAAGGTGCTGTTCAGTTGGAAAGTCCCACCTGTGTCTAATATCTTTGGAAATTATCTTCAATTTAGGCTTGTGGGGTCACTCTGAAGAAGTTAGATTATCCCTCATTTTCTTAACATTTTTTGAAATGGGAAGAATATTGACTTCTTGTAGTCAGGAGTCCCGGATTCCTTTTCTGGCTGATCCGCTAGGCCTGTGACCTTGGGCAAGTCACTTAATCTCTTTGGGCCTCAGTTTCCTCTGGTTGACCACTAAGATCCCTTCCCTGTCACATTCCAAGATGCTGAGGTGCTTCCATTTCGCACAGGAAGGAGGTCCTCTACAGAATCACAGGGCATAAACCTGCCCTATTTTGCATTGCTCAGAATGAGTGAGGAAAGTCCAGGCATCCGTCTTATCTTAGGAAACATTCATGAAGAAAACAAGTATGTGATTTTGAATAGTGGTAAGATGTGGCTGGGAGAAGAGTTGAGACTGCCTGGTGGGAAACACAGCTGGGAGGACACCCAGACGGTAGCTCAGGAGATTACATACTGGCTGGGCTGCAACTGCAGGGGCATCCGTGAGAGAACGGGGTGGCCCGACATGACTCCCATCCAGCTAGAGGGGCAAAGAGTCTCTCTCTTTTTTTTTTTAATTGAAGTATAGTTGATTTACAATGTTGTGTTAGTTTCAGGTGTACAGCAAAGTGATTCAGTTTTATACATATATATTTTTTCAGATTATTTTCCATTATAGGTTATTGTAAGATATATACTGTGTTTTACAGTAACTCCTTGTTGCTTATCTATTTAATATATAGTAGTATGTATCTGTTGATCCCAACTCCTAATTTATCCCTCTCCTGCCTTCCTTTCCCCTTTGGTAACTATAAGTTTGTTTTCTGTGTCTGTGAGTCCTTTGTTTTGTATATAGATTCATTTGTATTATTTTTTAGATTCCACATATGTGATATCATGTAATAGTTATCTTTCTCTGTCAGACTTACTTCACTTAGTATGATAATCTCTAGGTCCATTCATGTTGCTGCAAATGGCATTATTTCATCCTTTTTTATGGCTGAGTAATATTCCATTTTATGTATCACATCTTCTTAAACCAGTCGTCTGCTGGTGGGCATTTGGGTTGCTTCCATGTCTTGGCTATTGTAAATAGTGCTGCTGTGAATATTGGGATGCATGTATCTTTTTGAATTAAGAGTTTTTGTCTTTTCTGGATATATGCCCAGGAGTGGGATTGCTGGATCATATGGTAGCTCAAAGAGTATCTTTTTGATCAAATTAAAATATTTTGGCATAGTTCTACTTTACAATGGATAATATTAATATAATGTCAGTTTTGACATACTTGGTTTTACAAGTCAAAATACAGGGTAAAAATAAAGCAAAAAATTACAGTCGAGTAAGATTACAAAATAAATTCCATTTTCTCAATTCCATTATAAATTCTAAGAGCTATTCTGAAGAAGCACTGAAGTTTAGAAACGAGTGAAAGCGTGTGATCACGGTCGCTTTGCTGGCTCTGCTGCACAGTGAGGGCAAGGCTCAGCTGTCATTTCAGAACTCACAGCACCTGCTGCTCTCCAAGGCCACCTCAGTCTACTCCCTTTGCACCCTTCCTTGTCCGTTCCCTGTGATTTATGAACTTCTCCTTGTAAATATTGGGAAACTTGCAGTTTTGTGAATCTAGCTCTGATTTTTTAAAAATCAGTATTTATCATGTCTAAGAATAAAATGAAATCAGGTTATCAAAACTAAATTTTGGCTCTAAAAAGATTTATTTCCTGTGCCTAATAAGACTTTTATAGAAATAATGAAACTTTGACACATATAGGAAAATATTAATTTTCAAACTTTACTATTTTTTAACAAGACATGGTTGTTTTCTAAATGTAGCATTTCTAGTAATGTTATGAATTTTCAGGATTGTTTCTTTTTCTTCTTCTGAAAATGCGTTTTAGCCGAGTTTCCTTAGATTCTGTATATTCTGTGATCTCAGCCTTTTTAAATATTCTTTCCCTTTGTGATTCTGAGGAAATTGCTTAGATAGATTGGGACTCACAAAATCTAATATACATGTTGTAGATACCATGTTGGAGGTTTATGCCATGATTGCCCAGTAGGCGCTAAACTTTTTGGGGTCAGAGACCGTTTTGAGATTGTGAGTGAAGCTGTAGTCATTCTCCCTAGAAAATTCGGTGTGCAAAATTTTACCTAAAATAATTGAAGTGTGGAAAGAAACTATGGACTCAGGATGCCTGCTCCCAGAGACAAAGACTAGTATTTTTCAAACTGCTTTTGTACCCATTAGTGGGGCATGAAATTGATTTTTGAATCACGAGCAGTGTTTTAAAAAAATGAATATAGAGTAGAACATGTGGTATATGATATATACATTGTTCATAATGTGGTTAAATATTATTTCATAAAAAACTTGTTTCATTTTTGTGTGCATGTCTACTGGTTGCAGTGTAAGAGTATTTCTTGCAGTGGGTCATAGTCAAAAAGTTTTGAGAACCATTAATATAAATCCATCGATGGTACACTCTACGCTTCTCACATATCACATGTAACAATCCTGACCCCTGACTTTCGGATTTATAGACTTGGTGTTCGTCTGCATTTAAGGTACCAGTGGTTTGCTAGTTCCTAGTATCTTCCACCTCTGCTGGATGCCTGTTGCCCTAATCTGTTTCCCATGTGTGAGAACCTGGCCACCTGGGCAGAATTTAAATGTACCTAAAACATGGTCTCTTCAATGTTACTTCATTTGGAGATTTAGTTAAGCTTGTTAATTGAGGTGAACATTTTTAACAGTTGAAATGGTTCTGTTGGCTTTGAATGGGTATAGTTTCAAAAGTTTTACATACTTCAGTATACCTTCAGTTGACCTTCTTTGAACTCGATTTTACCATCGCAAAAATAGCAGTGTAAACATATCAAGGGGAAATCCAGCAGCCGTTTTTTTGATCGTTTTATTCACATTATATCATCTGCAAATATAATAAGCTCTAATAATAATGATGGTGATCATGAATTTTGTCATTCATTGAGAGCCTACTGTATGCCAGGTATTCATAAAAAACTTTACATGCATTATCATTTAACTTTTGTAACAACCTTGTGATGTAATTGCATTATCCCAATTTTACAGATGAGGAAACTGAGGTTTAGAGAGTCAGGGTAGGTGACTTGCCCAAGGTCAAGTAGCTAGTCAGGAGCAGATCTGGAATTTGAAACCAGGTTCACCCACCTCTGAAGTCTGTCCTCTTATTTAACTATCCTCTGGATTAACATGGACCCTGTGCTTTTAAAGACTATCTCCTAGTTTTGTAATCGGATTTTAATGTCATCTTCAGACTCATCCATAGTATTGTGTTCAGCGTTGTTAAGTTTGCTACAAGTAAGACTCTATGACTGGACGTTGGTTTTGTTTTACTTAGTAAAATAAATCAGTTGATTTTGTTCTTCTTTTACTTGATTGCAGACTATCTGTCAAAAGACACCTAAGGACTCTTCAAAGTATGAAGTCTGCAAAAGGGCCTTAAAGGAAGTAAGCAAGGTAAGTGTTGAGAGGCTCATTACACAGTAATGGGATCACCCATTCAGATCTCTCTGAAGAGAACATGTCTGAGTTTGATGCTGAAAACTGGTAGATTCTCATAGCCATTTGCACACCATTCTTTGGGTAGTCGAAAAACAAAGCAATGTTTGCTGTACTCAAATGAAACTGGTATTTTTACTGTTTCAGACAGTCTTGTCTTAAGGGCCTTTAGCTATCTCATTTTCTTTTGGTGTCTGAATTCGAGAAGTATTTACTGAGTATCCACTACAGTGCCAGGGACAATGCCAGCCCCTGAAAATATGGGGATGAATAAGACATCGGTGGTTACTGCCCTTGTGGAATGTGCTGTGTAAAGGGGAAGGCAGACATTAAATAAGAATTACAGTAAAGGATGATGAGTGACATAAGAGGGAAGAACATAGTAATGTTGAAGCTGACGCCTGACGCAAGAGTAGCTGTTGAATTCTCCACATTCTATAAACACGTTCCCAAAGACAGGAATGTGTTTATAGAATTTGGAGAACTAGAATGTTCTTCATGTGACGAGAGCCCAGTTCAGGAGGGAGAACACTGAGGAACCATGTTAGGGAATTGTGGACCTTATCCTAGGATGCTGTGGAAGCTATAAATTCATGTGCTGTGAAGGTGACAGTGGGGATGAGCTCCAGTGATGAGGCCTTTGTAGTTGATGAGGCTACAGATGATGTCATAGTAGGATGGAGAGAAGCAAACCTACGACATAGGGGAGGTAGGCGTGGAGAGCGTTTGGGTGGGCATATTTGCGGACAGGAATCGAGGAAAATAGTCTCTGGCTTGTGCAACCAGATGGATGCTCTTGTTTAGCTCTACAGTAGGAACATAGGGAGAAGCTGATGAGTTCCATTTAGAATGTGTCGGAACTGAGATTCCTATAGAACGTACAAGTCAGGAGCTCAGTGGAGAGACCTGAATTGGAGATGTGGATTTGCGAATCACCAGCCTAGGGATGATTTTTGAAGCTGGGAGAATGGATGCCAGTACCAAGGAGTATGTATAATAAGAAGAGTAGTTAGTGAGTCCGAAGTACAGCTGTGAAGAGCACCGGACTTCATCTTGTTTAGGGGAAAGGAACCAACAGAGGAGACTTGAGAAACAAAACAGAATGTACCCAAGAAGGAGGAAAACTTAATCAGTGGTCTGGCAAATTGCATGTAATCTGGTGGAAGGAAGGTCAGCCCCATTGGGTGCTCCTGAAAGACAAAGTGGGATAATGATTGATGCGTTCACTGGGTTTATTTATCATCAGGTGGGTTGTGTCCTTGGAGAGGTGGGTGTGGAAGCCAGATTGGAGTGTGTTGAGGGCTGAGTGGGAGGTGGGAACATGCAGCCAGCTAGTGTAGCTGTTTCAACAATCAGGCTGAGGGTAAAAAGACAAAAAGAGAGCTGTAGTTGAAAGGGAAGTGAGGGAGGGTCTATTTTTGTTTAAAAGATTAGAGAAATGTGGGTATGTTTAAATGCTAACAGGAATACTTAGCTGCGAGAAAGCAATGGAAGTTATGGGAATCAGTGAGGATACGGCCCAGGGGAGCAAAGCTCATGATCGCATCAGAAGCATCCGAAATATCTCGAAGCCGCACATTACTTCTGAGTTTGGTACATCTTTGTACCACTTTATTGTGAAGCACTTTTTGTTTTAATCAACTTTAAATTGACTCTATTTTACTTTTCCTGGCCAATAATAACTACAAAGTCATGGGTTTTATGAGCTGGTTGTTTCTTTATATATATATATATATATATATATATATATATATATATATATATATGTATGTATGTATGTATGTATATATTTTTGTTGGAGTATAATTGCTTTACAATGTTGTGTTAGTTTCTGCTGTACAATGAAGTGAATCAGCTATGTGTATACACGTATCCCCTCCCTCTTGGACCCCCCAGTCCCGCCCATCTAGGTCATCACAGACCACTGGGCTGAGCTCCCTGTGCTATACAGCAGGTTCCTACTAGCTACCTATTTTACACACGGTACTGTATTTATGTCAAACCTAATCTCCCAATTCGTCCCACCTTCCTCTTCCTCCTCTGTGCCCACACGTCCTTTCTCTACATCTGTGTTTCTATGCCTGCCCTGCAAATAGGTTCATCTGTACCAAATTCTAGATTCCACATACCTGCATTAATATACGATGTTTGTTTTCCTCTTCCTCTTTCTGACTTACTTCACTCTGTATGACAGACTCTAGGTCCATCCACATCTCTACAAATGACCCAATTTCATTTCTTTTCATGGCTGAGTAATATTCCATTATATGTATGTACCACATCTTCTCTATCCAGTCTTCTGTTGATGGACATTTAGGTTGTTTCCATGTCTTGGCTTTTGTGAATAGTGCTGCTGTGAACATAGGGGTGCACGTACCTTTTTGAATTAGAGTTTTGTTCAGATATATGCCTAGGAGTGGGATTGCTGAATCATATAGCAACTCAAAATATTTTTAGTTTTTTGAGGAACCTCCATACTGTTCTCCATCGTGGCTGCACCAATTACATTCCCACCGACAGTGCAGGAGGGTTCCCTTTTCTCCACACCCTCTCCAGCATTTGTTATTTGTAGACTTTTGAATGATGGCCTTTCTGACTGGTGTGAGGTGGTACCTCATTGTGGTTTTGATATGCATTTCTCTAATAATTAGAAATGTTGAGCATCTTTTCATGTGCCTATTGGTCATCTGTATGTCTTCTTTGGAGAAATGTCTATATAGGTCTTCTGCCCACTTTTTTTTGTATTAAAAATAAGTTTATCTGTGTCTTAGTCTGTTTTGGCTGCTAGAACAACATACCGTGGACTGCATGGCTTATACACACTAGAAATTTATTTCTCACAGTTCTAGAGGCTGGAAGTTCAAGATCAAGGTACCAGCGTGGTTGGGTTGGGGCCCTCTTCTAGCCAGGTTGCAGACTTCTCCTTACAGCCTCACACGGCAGAAGGGAGCGAGGGAGCTCTCTGGGGCCTGTTGTAGAAAGCACTACTGTAAGTCCCCCACATACGAACAAATTCAATTTGGAGAGCGCGCTTGTAAGTCCAATTTGTTTGTAAGTCCAACAAAGTTAACCTAGGTACCCAACTAACACAATACTGTACTGTAATAGGTTTATTATACTTTTCACACAAATAATACATAAAAAACAAATGAACACAAAAAACAAAACATTTTAAATCTTACAGTCCAGTCCCTTGAAAAGTACGGTAGTGCAGTACAACAGCTGGCATCCAGGGGCTGGCATCGAGCGAACAGGCAAGAAGAATTAGTGACTGGAGGAGGGAGACGAGGTGGGACATGGCAGAGCTGAAGGATTGTCAGCAATAGGAGATGGAGGGCAAGCTGCAGTTTCATTCACACCTGACGTTTTTGGCACAGGTTCTGGTTCCTATGTGGGACTAGATGCATGTTTGCATCTTTGAAAGTTCGAAACTTGAAGGTTTGTGTGTAGGGGGCTTACTGTAGTCCCATTTGTGAGGGCTGTATCCTCATGACTTCTAAGCACCTCCCGAAGTCCCCACTTGCTAATACCTAATATCATCTTCAGAGGTTAAGAATTCAACACATATTTTGGGGGGATATGAACATTCAAACCATAGCAGTCTGCCAACCACTTGAATGCATCTCTTGCTCCATCAGTGGTCTGCATATCCCACTTTGGGAAACACTAAGTGAAGAAATTTGGGCTGACAGGTATGAAATTACCTAAGGTCCTACTGCCCATGGGTCTCTCTTCCAGGACCCCAAATCCTATGGGGGAGGGGGGGAGGGTCTTTAGGAGAAGCTATTGTACTTAGAGAAGTTCCAGCCTTGGCCATGAAAGAGATTGTCAGATTTTGTTTGGTTGTTACTGAGAAGTTGGAAAAGAATTCACACAGAAGAGAAAGGAGGAGGGTAATAGTAATTGAATTGAACGAGCAATGATCCTTAATTTTTTTGAGACTTTTACATCCCAGTTACAGTAGACTGCTACATTCCTTTAGGTGTCTCTGGTTCACTTGATGTGGCACTGGTTCTTTTAGGAAAGGCTGGCAAAAATGTAATGTAACTGCCTTACCTTGATACTTACTGTATGAAGGACCCTCTGTGAAGAAGTGCTGTTCCAGAGAATTGTTTTTTCTAAGGCAGCGTTTCTCTCTCTTGAGTAGGAGTCCTGAATATCAGGATTATTCCTGCAATCTCCTAGTGTTGTAGGGAACTGAGGTTATCAATACAGCCAGCTTAGGGATTCATCTTCTTTTTCATTTGTGCAGGTTACTGATGGGGTTTTATAGATTCTGGGAAAACAATGTCAGTATTTTTAACAAAAAAACTGTGTACATAGAGCATTTATGGTTCAAAATCAAAATGCAGAATTTCAATAAGAATTGCTTCCCTTATCGGAAATGAAAGAAATTGGGAGTTCCCAGTATTTATTTTAGAGAGTGAAATTTTGTATGATGAGGCCCAAGTTTTCAGAACCGGACTCCACCTAAGGCCCTTGGGCAAGTCTCTCTAGATATTCATTCTTGGAAAAAATGAGTAATATCTTTTTTGGTAATTAAAATGCTAATGAAATTTATTTGCATAGTATGAATAATACTTCAGTGAAATTGTTCCTGTATGTGGCTGACATGACGGTGACAACTTACTGAATTGGGGCTTTGGAAAGACTTACTGACTTAGTCAAACAACTCAAAAACAAGAAAGATGTTTATATCAAGTGAAATGTGTATTTATTCCAGATTTTCGGCTCAGATGCTGGGGCGGAGCCGGGGGGAGGGAAATTTCCAGGGAATCTGATAGTTCAGCTGGTGCAGAGTCGTGTCTGGTGTCTAAGGAGTGGTGCTCAGGACATGGTTTCTTATGCCAATGAAATCGTCCCTGCTGCTCTCTTTTATTTACTCTCCCGTGGAAAGAGAATAACTGCTTTAACGTGCACCTCATAAAAATTCTACTTCTATTTGGAGATAATATTAAGTTATAAGCTTTTCTCATAGTAGCAGAAGAGCCAAGTTCTCTTGAATCTTTTCTTGTAACTTATTGCTTCAGCTATTTAAAAGAGGTAGATATCTATCTATTAACATGAAAAGATCTCTAAGCTGTGTCAAGTGAAGAACATTAAGTTGCAGAACAGAACAGATAGTGTAATGACATCTACGTAATAAAATGTGTTTATTTTGATGTGTTTAAATTGATGACATATGTATGTCATCAATTTATAGAAATAGTACCCAGAATCATACACATCAGACTTTCAACCGTGGTTACTGATGGTAAAGGGAGAGGAGAGCAGAAGGGAGGAATTAATAAGGTTCTTTTCCTTCACTCCAAGTACTGCTCTGAAAGAATGCATTTAAGGTTTACAAAGGTAACATTTTAAAAATAATTTACTAAATGTCCATTACAGAAAATTTGAAAAATTGAAATAAGAGAAAATAAAATGTAATCAGTAATCTTGTCAAAGATAGTGACTATTGCCATTTTATGGCGTGTCCTTCCAGTGGATGTAAATGTACACTTACACATGGATTCATGTGGTACCCATTTCATTTACTCTTCTAAATAGTGCTGCATGGACTATGGCCTTACATAAATGATTGTGCTCCTCTGATGATTTCTGTTGAAAAGTTTCCAGAAATGGGTTTATTGGGGGAAAAAAAAGGTAGGTATGATTTAAAGACCCCCAAGTGCCTTCAAGAAAAGTTGTCCCTGTATCCATGACAGCCAGGAGTATTTCTAAGTGTCTGTCTTACTGTGCACTCCCCAGCATCCAATATTCTTTTCATCTTTGTGAATTTGATAGATTGAAAATATTTTATTTTTGTTTTAATTTATATTTCCACACTAGAGAGATTGAGTTCTTTTTTTGCCACATAAATTTGGCCTAAAACAAAAAATTCAGCCAAATTTAATAAAGCTTTGACAGACGCTAAAGGAAGGCACGGCTTTAATATGCGGAGGCTGATTTTAATAAAAACACTATATCCAAATTAGCGCTTGTCCCTTCAAGATAGTCATTAATCGGAGTCCACTAATGATACCATTGCTTGATATATTTTGAGGGAACTTTTTTGTTTTTAATACGCCTTTGGAGGTGGCGGCTGGTGGAGTCTATGTTTGGAAGTTTAGGAAATAAAGATTATAGCTTTATTTTCCATTTTCCCTTTCATTTTAAAGTGGGATAACTAAAAAGGAATTGCCCCCCCCCCCTTTTTTAAGTGGCTTATAAATGATCCCTGAAGGCAGTTTACACATTAACATCTGCTGAGCGTTCCTTTGTGTCTTAGGTACTGGGCTGGGCACTGAACTAACAAATATGGAAATTTCACAATCTCTGCTCTCCAGTCTTTTTAGAGAGGTAATACCCAAGATGAGTCCTGAAAGACAAATAGGGGGTTATAAATCTAGATAAGAAGGAGTCAGTGGAACAGAGTGGGGTGAAGAATGTTCAGGTAGAGGGAAACACACGTGCAAAAGTGCAAAGGGACGTGGAAGGGTGTGCGGCTCTGAGCAGAGATTTGGTAAGACTGAGGCCCAAGATAAGAGAAGCAGGAAGTTAGGGATCAAGTAAGTAGGTGCCAGATCATGGTCTTGCCAAGCTTTAATTCTGAAAGCTTCGAGGAGCCCTTTAAGGATTTCAAGCTGACGAGTTGCATGATCAGATTTGAACTTAGGGGCTTCCCTGGTGGCGCAGTGGTTGGGAGTCCGCCTGCCGATGCAGGGGACACGGGTTCGTGCCCCGGTCCGAGAGGATCCCACATGCCGCGGAGCGGCTGGGCCCGTGAGCCATGGCCGCTGAGCCTGCGCGTCCGGGGCCTGTGCTCCGCAACGGGAGAGGCCACAACAGTGAGAGGCCGCGTACCGCCAAAAAAAAAAAGATTTGAACTTAGATTGAAAATGTTCTTCTGGATGACACATAAGGGTAGGGCAGAAGTGATGGCAGTGAATTAGGAGGCCAGTAATCCAAAGGAGAGGGAGTTTGAGCCTGAGTGCGGGGACGGGGCTGGTGGATGAGTGGACAGCAGGACGGCAACATGAATGAGACTTTATGAACTGTTTGGATGTGGAGGACAAAGGAGCCGAAGGCATCTGAGAGGTGAGGACCCAGCTCTTTGGCTTGGGGAAGCGGATGATGCTGGGATTGATCACATAGAGAACACTGGGCCGGGGGAGGGGGTGGTAAAGGTAGTGTTGAGGTTTGGTCATTCCATCCTGAGTTCGAGATGGCTCTGGGGGGCCCGAGAGGAGATACCATCCAGGTAGTTGGCTCCAGACCAAGGCAGGGAGCACAGATTTGGGAACTATGAACATATATTCTTCAAGAGAAATCATAAAAATGCCCTGAGCAGTGGCTGCCTGATTGGATTTTGTTCTGTCTTCATCCTTTTAGGATATATATATTATTTTAAAGTCACTTTTTTTTTTTAAGATTTTTTGGATGTGGACCATTTTTAAAGCCTTTATTGAATTTGTTACAATATTGCTTCTGTTTTATGTTTTGCTTTTTTGCCACGAGGCCTATGGGATCTTAGCTCCCTGACCTGGGATCAAACCCGCACCCCCTGCATTGGAAGGTGAAGTCCTAACCATTGGACCACCAGGGAAGTCCCCCTTATAGGATATTTTAATTACAGTTGCCCCAGCCCAGCCAGGATATTTTCTGCGCCTAGCTTTGATCGGGGGCAGCCATCCGTCCCTGCATCAGTGAACTCCTCAAGACCATCCAGACCTAAAGATATGCTGGAACTGAAGATAGGTGTCCCCTTTAAGCCTAGGATATCTGTTAAGTGACTGGAAACATCCAAGTGTCCATCAGTGGGGGACTGAATAAGTACACTGTGGAAAGCACATATGGTCGTAGCATATGTTGCATCCTATCACTCCTCTGCTGAAAGCCTGCTGGTGGCTTCTCTTTGCACTTAGAATACAATCCACACACCTGAAGAACTTGCATGCTTTGACCCTGGGCTGGTCCTCTGGTTTCCTCTTGTGCCATTTTCCTGTGTCCGGACCGTTTACTTTCTCAGGCACACGGCACTTTCCCAGTGTCAGCCCTTTGCTCCTGGGGTTCACTCTGCCTGGACCAGCGCTCTCCATTGATTTGGGTGCTAACTCCCTTTTCTCCTTCAGCTGTCAGACGAAATGACCTCTCAGGAGAGGTCCCTGGCTCCCTCCTCACCCTCCTTCTCCCAGAACCCCTGTTTTTTTTTCCCCCCTTTAAGATTTCAGTCTGTAATTATTGTGTCTGCCCTTCTTTTATGAGGATGGGGATTGTGTATCTCTTAAATGTTGTAACCCTAGCATCTGACGCATACCGTGTACAAAATAAACTTTTTTTTTCAGTGAATGTTAAATTTATAAGGCGAAATATTGGCAAGTGAAAAAATTAAGTCACAGACAAGCATTGGATAATCCATTTTCAAAAATTAGAATTTCTACACATTATATGTGTGCGTTTATATGTTCATATAAGCATAGGAAAAAAAGAAAGTGTATAACCCATCTTGTTTCCAGTTACATCCATGGAGTAGGATTAGGTCAGAGCCTTTTATGGCCTGTTTTGTCTACTTATGTATTATCTTTTTTTTTTTTTTACGGTAAGCATATGTAACTTAATGGAGCAGTAATATTAAAGTAAATCTAATCAGAATTTCTAGCTTCGCTTTTAACAGTCACATGTCTTTATGGCCAATGATCCTTGTTATGGACAAGTTTTATAGATTTTTCAGTTAATAAGAAATTGGAAATACAAAGTTTGTTTTGGTTTAGGCCAGTGAACTAATAATTATGTATTAGGTACAGTGTAAAGGAGAAACTCCTGTGTGTCTCCTCTGTGCTCAGTACTCTACCCACAGAGCACTTCATTTCTGACCCTTGTGGTCACCAAATGTGTGGGGTTTTTCCCCACGCCAAGTACTTCTGCTGAACCAGCTGGGTGTCTTACTGTATTCAGTTCAGTTCTCACTCCACCTGGAGGTATAGCATCAGATCCCACAGGATAAGGGCTCAAGCCCGCAAGACTACACCCCCAACTTCATTTCAGTCACTAAATTTCAGTCACATTGTTACCTGTGCTTCTGACCCACTGGCTATAAATCAAGTTCCCATGACCCCGTCCTCAGGTTTGATTAATTTGCTAGAGGGGCTCACAGAACTCAGGAAAACAGTTTACTTACTAGATTAGTGGTTTATTACAAAGGCTATTCAGGGATAAGAATGAACAGCCAGATGAAGAGATAAGGTGAGGTCTAGAAGGATGCCACCCTCCCAGCACACAGGAGTGTTCCTGTTTACCAGCCTGGAAGCTCTCCAACTCCGAAGTTCAGGGATTTTTATGGAGGCTTCACTATGTAGGCGTGAATTATTCAATCATTGTCCAATAGTGATCACATTATCTCCAGCCCCTTTCCCCTCCCTGGAAGTCTGCAGGGTTGAAAGTTCCAGCCTTCTCTTTAATCACTTGCTTGGTTCCCCTGGCAACCAGCCCCATCCTTAGGGGCTTACCAGAAGTCACCTCATTAACATAAACTCAGACGTGGTTGAAGGGGGGGCTTGTTACGAATAACTGAAGATACCCATTTCACTTTTATGCCCTGGAGCTGTTTCAGGAACTGGTAGCAAAACTAAATTATAGCCAGAGATGCCCCTGTGGTTCTTACGTAGGAAATTACAAGGGTTTTAGGAGCTGTGTGCCAGAGACCATGGAAAAAGACAAAATATATATTTTGTTTATTATAAATCATGATATCACAGCTACTCATCAAAGGACTATGAGTTTGTTCTGTTTGTAGATAAATCAGTAGTTCTAATTAAACTGCATTTCCCTTAGCTTGACCATCCTTGAAGAATCATTGACCATTAGGTTCCAATGGAAGGCTTTCCTCTTCCAGCATCCAGGTTACTGGTCACCTGCTTTGCATGTAGCATTCTGCTAAGAATTTGTCTTTGAAGTCAGTGGTCTGCCCTCAGCTGCTCTGATATGAAGTGGGGAGAGAGGTGCAGCTTGCTCTGAGGTTGGTGGTGTTCCCATGGGTGAAGGCAAGGAGGAGGGGCAGAGGAAAGGAGCAGACTGGAGCAGACTGGACCGTGTGAGGAATCTGCCGAGTGTATGTGGAGGGCATCGTGTGATAATGCACAGAGGATGCGTGTCCCTGAAAATTCTCAGGACGTTTTTTTTCCTCTGTCTTCACATCCTGAAGACACCACTTCCAACTGGGTACAAAGTCTTGACTGTGTGAAACTGTGAGTTCTTTAACTGTCTGGAATGAGTCTCTGGAGATTCCACAGTGCTAATTGTTTCCTGTGAGATCTGCATTTGAAAGTGAGGTTTCTCTCGTTCACCTCTTAACCCTCCTTATTATCCTCTGTTTCCAGTTGGTTCGACTCTGCAATGAAGGAGCTCGGAAGATGGAAAGGACTGAAATGATGTACACAATTAACTCCCAGCTGGAGTTTAAAATTAAGGTATTCTCTCATACTTCTTCATAAATAGATTTGTTACTGCTCCTGCTTAAATCTTATGCGAATAAAGAGATAGTTGAGGGCAACAAAGTGGAGAGGAATTTGCTTTTCACAGCAGGGCCATAAATTGATTACAGAGAGGCTGGCAGGGGAAATAGCAGATGCTTTGCTTTGGACAATTCAGCTCTTGCTAATACCAGATAAAGTGACCTTTCTCTAGACCACAGAGTTAGGTATTATCTAACTGGCACTTTCTTGTTTCCCTAGGAAGCCACCAAACTTGAGAAAAGGGTGGTTAAAAATAATAGAATTTTAGAATAGAAAGGAGATTTCTTTAGTATTCTCAAAGTATCCTGCAAAACAGTGGTATCCCACGAGCTGGACCAGGGTGTTCTCCTAAATCAAATAAGGACACTCCTTTCTCAGTTTGCACAAAAGGATTGCTAGTGAATTGTTCTTTTCAAATTTGTTTTTCTCCCATAATTCTTTTGTGCATATATGCTGCCTGCTACTGCGTGTCTCATACTGCTCAGGGGCAGATGACAGGATGCACAAAGAAGGAAATAACAATTAATGGCGAGGCTAGGCCATGGTCAGCTCCTTTGCTGGCTCACAGTTTAGTTCTTAATGGGTGTGAGTGTTCATGGTTGTGATTCTGTTTCGTTTTATGCCACTTGAATTTAATGAAGCAACTTAAAGCGGTCATATTTTTTCATAGTGAAAGTGTTCCTAATTTGTGCAGTGGGATTAGAGCGATCGTGGCATTATGCAGATAACTCTCTGCTGTGTCATATAGTTTGAGGGCCACTGATATAGTACAGCTACACCCTTTTATTTTATAAATGAGAGAAACACAACCCAGAGAATAATTAATTGTTAACAGGGTCATTCGGCTCGTGGTGGCAAAATCAGGACTAGGGTCCAGACGTCCTGACTTTCAGATCAGTGTAAACTCTTCCACTGTGACACCCTGACTATAAAGATTTAAATGCGGAAAGGTGACCCATGATTCTTCTCAGAAAATGATGGGTACTTGCTAAAAACAGGGTGCGCATGCACGCGCACGCACACTTTCGCTATTATACCCTCATATAGAAATTTACGGCAATTTCAAAACCCATTTTTTTCCCATCCTTCAAAAAGAATCCTGTCCTTCACTTTCATTTGTTTCTAAGTATTTTAGAAAATATATCTATACATCAAAAGGTTCTTTTTAATCCCCTCCTTTTTAAAGATGATAAATCTCTAACCATTTCCGTTTTAAAAGTTGATAAGTCCCTTCCCTAACCATTTTTCTTTTTCTTTCTTCACTGATAATCAGTTGTTTTAAGATACCTTTAAGCTCTGTTTCTCTAGAACCACAATTAATTTGTAACTGAAAAAATGCTTACCCCAAGGGTTCTTAAAAATAAGTGATTAACATCAACTGAGTGCAGGAGTTTTTGTTTTTTTGTTTTCTCTTGGTTCAATGATTAAGATTGAAAACTTAAAGGAAAGTATTCTAAGTTTAGATTTATAATGAAGGGCTTAATTCAGACCACTTAGAAATACTAATACAACCTTAGGACCTCATTTCTATAACACTTTATGGATAACAATGGACATTTTTATTCAGTTCATTTCAAAGACGCGAAGACAGATGTTCAAAGAAGTTAAGTGGTTTGTCCAAGCACGTGCATTCTTTCAACAAATTTCATGAGCACCTTTGTGGACTGAAGTGGGAAAACAAAAGCATGATCCCTACCCTCAGGGAGCTTACCATCTAGTAGAAGGCTACAGAAATACAAAGGAGTGAGCCAAGTCTACAGCTGTTATGGGAGATAGAAGAGTTTTGAGAACACCAGCAATGGAGAGGGCGTGGCCGGCCCTAAGAATGAGGGACAAAGGGGTGGGGAGCTTGTAGCAGCCAGGCAAGGCTTCATACTGGAGGTACGCTTGAGCTGATCTTGAAAGGAGAGAGAGAAGGGTCTTCCAAGAGTGAAGAGCAGGAGCAAATGCACAGGACATGGTTTCAGCTGCTGTAGCCCAGGAATTGCACACATTCAGTGGGGTCGAGGCAAGCAGGGCCGAACCAGAACTCATGGGAAGGGCCTTGTGCGCCAAAAGAAGGAGCAGAGCCGGATCATCTGGGAGCCACTGAAAAGTTCAAAGCGTGGAAGTGACACAGTCAGATGCGCATTTAGTAAAGATGACCTTAGCATCATAGTAAAAGCCTTTTAAACTTATTCCAAATCCAGAAGTCATTAAAAGGAAAATTGATCGATGTGAAAATTTAAAAAATTTCTCCATAGAGTGAAAATTAAAGGGTATTTAAAAAGTGAAAAGGGAAATAGGAAACTGGGAAAAAAATTTAGAACTCCCATATAGATAAAGCATTAATATTCCCAACATATAACCTCAAAGTGATAAGAAGAAGATAAGGAAAAAATCCATTAGAAAATTGCAAACTAGAAAACTGTCATCAGAAGAGGAAATACAAATGACTGTTAAACATCTGAAAAGATGCTTTACTTCATTCAGAAGAAAATTGCTAATTGAAATTAAAATAATGTATTCTACCACTTAGATTTATAAATAATTCAAAACATTTTATCAGTGAGTTGTTGGGAAAGCCATGTTTATCTGTTTCTCGTGGGAAAGATTGTTATAACCCCAATGGTGGGCAATATGTCAATAACTATCAAAATTACAAATGCAAGTTACTATGACCCAGCAATTTTACTTCTAAGAATTTATCCTATTGATATACTCATGAATGTGTAAAATTACACACACACACACACACACACACACACACACACACACACACACACATATACAGACATACACACAAAGTTACTGATATGGCATTGTTTTAACTGCAAAAGATTAGAAACAACCTAAACATCTATCAATAGGGGACTGATTAAATAAATCTAAATTGTGTAAGACCACTCAACTTAAAAAAAAATGAAGAATTTTAGGAATCGATACGGTAAGCTTTCTGTCTTACATTATTAAGTGAAAAAAGTAAGGTGCAGAACAGGAGGAAAAAAGAGTATAAAAGTTGCTTATGTGTAAGAAATCTCTGGAAAGTTATAGAAGAACAGTAACAGTTACTACCTGGTAGGGGCTGTAATCAGTGGTTGGAAACTGAGTAGATGAGGTACGGTGTGGGAAGGAGGTTGTTCACTTAATAGGTTTTCATAGGACTTTTTTTTAACAACCCCCCCTTCCCACTCTACACACATACACCAGATTCAGTTTATTATTTTAAAAATGTATTACAGCAGCTATGTGGAGGGTAAGTTTGGGAATGTAATAAAACCGGAGGCGGAAAACCAGTTTGGAGACTGGAAGCAGAGGCAGAGAGATAAGCGGGATGCCTGGAGGAGGGCTGTAGCGGTGGTACCGCAGGTGTCTAGTCTGGTCGACTGGATGGAGAGTCACACCATCCACCTAGGTAGGGAATGCAAGAGGAGGAACGACCCTGAGGGAAAGGTAGCGGGTTCTGTGTTGGTTCTGTTTGGTTTAATGTCCTACCGTAGCCATTACTGCCATGAAAATATTTACTGAGTATTTACTATGTGCCATTTTCACATAGTCTCATTGAATTCTCACAGGAACCCCACGAAGTATCTAATTATTATTCCCATTTTATCGTTGAGGAATTTGAAGCTAGAAATAGTAAATTATTTGCTCAAAGTCATACACCGAGAAGTACTGAAGTCTGGATTCAGATCTGCGACTGACTGCAGCGTCCACATTCTTAACCATGGCAGCAAAATAATGCTAGTCTTTTTCTCATTTGAAGGGGATAGAAGCTTATATATATGTCTGTGTGTGTGTGTGTGTGTGTGTATTAGATATTTATGTATGTATGAATGTATGTATGTTTACTTACATGTGTTTTTCATTTTTAAATTAGTAAGTTTCTGGCCGAGTATCGTGTGCTGCACGTGGTAACGTGAGGGGTGAGGAGAGTCCACCGGCTTGGCACAGGAAGCCACTATTAAGAGCGTGGACTCTGGAGCCAGCCTGCCTGAGTTCCAGTTGTAGCTCCACTACTTACTAGCTGTAGGGCTTTGGGCATTACTTAACTTTCATTTCTTAGTTTTCTGAACCGTAAGGTAGGACTGATAATGGTACTTTCCTTCATGGAGTTGTTGTAAGGATTAACTTAATTAATGGGAGGGCAGAGTGGAGAGTGACTGCTCAGTGCATATGGACTTTCTTTTTAGGGTAATGGAAGTGTTCTGGAATTAGATAGTGATGATCACTGCACAACACTGTGAATGCACTAAAAGCCGCTGAATTATATGTATACTTTAAAATGGCTAAATGATGCATTTTTGTCTCAATTTAGAAAAAACTTGTTCTTCCTTGTCTCACTGGCCCATAAAATTAGTTAAATTTTATGCTGAGGCTGGTTTTCTAGGATGCTAAGTAACACCAAAAAGAATGAAAATCTTTTCTCCATGGGAATTATATCAGTACCTTTAAGGATGTGTTTTTGTTCATGAATTTTTCTTTCTTTTTTTGCGGTACGCGGGCCTCTCACTGTTGTGGCCTCTCCCGTCGCGGAGCACAGGCTCCGGACGCGCAGGCTCAGCGGCCATGGCTCACGGGCCCAGCCGCTCCACAGCATGTGGGATCTTCCCCACCGGGGCACGAACCCGTGTCCTCTGCATCGGCAGGCGGACTCTCAACCACTGCGCCACCAGGGAAGCCCTTGTTTCTTATTTTTGATTCACACCTGGATTCTAGTCTTAGACGAAGCTTCTAAACTGTGGGAATTCACTTAGGAGCAATTTGGGCTACTGTGATTCTTCTAAATATTTTGGTCATTTTTATAGCTTCTTCTTAAAAGAAAGCCATCTGAATGAGTTTAATCTTTCAACAATAAACTGAAACAAAAAACATTTATAGTATCAGATTTTTGTTTTTTAAAGAAGCATAGACATATTGCAAGCCACTGTCAATTTTAGATATACATTGGAAATTTATTTTTGCCCAGTGGAGTACGAGGTGTTCATAAAACTCAATCTGTTTTAAGAACAAGAGTTAACTGAAGCCTGCGTGCCCAGAGCCCCTGCTCTGCAACAAGAGAGGCCACCACAGTGAGAGGTCCGCGCACCACAATGAAGAGTAGCCCCTGCTCACAGCAACTAGAGAAAGCCTGTGCACAGCAACGAAGACTCAACACAGCCAAAAATAAAAAAAATTAAAAAAAAAAAAAAAGACCAAGAGTTAAAAAAACTTTTTTCCCCATCCTCTAAACTAAGAACAGTCATAGGGTGCCATTACATAATACTGTCATTGGTTTATCCTATACACGCAATAACAAGATAGCAGTGCGTTCCCAGTAGTTGCAGCCCTGTGGCAGGACCTAACCTGACTCTGATTATTTGTGGTGACCTCTTGTGTGTGCTGGTGGGGTCCTCCTGAGTTATCTAAGCAACCTCTCTGTCACCTTTTAAGTCTCAGCCATAGTCTGATTTGAGATTTGGAGGCTGAAAACTACATGAGCTCCTTGAAATAGCCAGTTTTGAAATTTTGAGATCAGCCATACTGTTTCATCTTACATGTTAAATCTTCAGGAAAATAGTATATAACTGATGAGCAACCTTCTTATAAATGTCCTTTATAAATTAAAAATATATGAAATCCTTTCTTAGCGTTCTTATTTCCTCCCTAATATCCTCAATTTCCTTTGGCTATTTTAAATCATTATTCCCTGAAATGGATGACATTTGGTTGCACCACACTTACTAGAGTTATCTTTTGTGTGTCCAAGAACTTTTGCTTATTTTTATGGATGTCGTTTTTTCAGTCAGATTTTTGGCAGTAAGCATTTCTGCTAACTTAAAAAAAAGCTCTCATGGGTAAGGATCATTCTGAGGTTTTGAGAGTTTTCCAGTTGGAAACTGTAAACTGAATAAAGAAAAGACAGTATGCAGTTCCTTGAATATAGCCTCTTCTATGAGAGTAAGATGGATTATTCTGAAAGAAGTTCATTTTCACAACCAGAAAATGGCGTGATGCTTTCAGGGATGAACTTCCATGAGGGAAACTACCATAAACTTAAGCAAAGGTTTTCTCCAGAATACAGCTACGTAGATAATCAATAGACAAAACATTCGTTTGCAGGGTTTTTTCTTTCCTTTTGAATAAAGTCTTTTTAGTTCATGAGTTGAATGCAGACTTTTTAATTTGTCTCTTTTTAACCGCAGCTATCAATGTTTTTTTCATATTTTTGGATTCTGATTTGTGATATTTAAAATAACTTCAGTTGATACCAATAGGTTTCCTTTTGAGGCTTTTCAGTTTTAAGTGACTCCATATCAATCTTCTTTTTAGTTAAGAGTTAATGGAAGGGTAATAACTTTTGGTTGACCCAATAACATTTTCTGATTGAGTTTTAGTTTTTATATAGGCAAGTTAATATTAATAGTTTATTTATTTATTTTGTTTTGTTTTTTGTGGTGCGCAGGCCTCTCACTGTTGTGGCCTCTCCCGTTGCGGAGCACAGGCTCCAGACGCGCAGGCTCAGCGGCCATGGCTTACGGGCCCAGCCGCTCCGCCGCATGGGGGATCTTCCCGGACCGGGGCACGAACCCGTGTCCCCTGCATCGGCAGGCGGACTCTCAACCACTGCGCCACCAGGGAAGCCCTAATAGTTTTTTATATTGGAAAATAAATTGTTCTTCCTGATTTTCTCTTGGAGAATGTGCTATCCTTCTCTAACTGTATTTCACTATTACGTACTTGTTATATACACTCTTATATAAAATAGTGATGTATCATTTGTTTGAATGTAAGTTTTATACTTTACTTTCAATAATCCTAAAAGGACTTTACTTTGGCTTTGGGTACTGAGTGTTTCTCTTTTTGTAGCCTTTTCCTCTAGTCTCCTCTTCCCGCTGGTTGGTCAAAAGAGGTGAGTTGACAGCCTATGTGGAAGACACTGTGCTTTTCTCAAAAAGGACGTCCAAACAGCAAGTCTACTTCTTCCTCTTTAACGACGTGCTCATTATCACCAAGAAGAAGAGGTAAGCCTTCTTGTGGCGTTGCTCGCTGTACATCCAGTTTTGAAACTCTGTAATTCAGACACCTGTTGGAGGTGATCATCCTTTAAAAGCTTGAGATGTTAGGTGTATAGTTTCTACACATGGACTCATACAAGCCTCTGGGCTTCATTTTTTGAAAATTACCTCTACAGCGAAGACTTGAATTGTTACCAGCCTCATTATCCTAGCCAACTGCTGCTGGGCTTTTATAGCATGCAAACCTCTGCTCTAAACATTTGACAGGTTTATGTTATTGGATTCTCTTGACATCCCTGGGGAGGCAACCCTCTTAATATTTTTTTTTTTTTTTTTTTTTTTTGCGGTACGTGGGCCTCTCACTGTAGTAGCCTCTCCCGTTGCGGAGCACAGGCTCCGGACACGCAGGCCCAGCGGCCATGGCTCACGGGCCCAGCCGCTCCGCGGCATGTGGGATCTTCCCAGACCGGGGCACGAACCCGTGTCCCCTGCATCGGCAGGTGGACTCTCAACCACTGCGCCACCAGGGAAGCCCCTCTTAATATTTTTGATCAGCATTTTTCACAGTTCTTCTGCCATAGGACCTTTGTATAAAACAGACAAAAGTTGCTTCCGGTTGAGAACAAGCTGGGGTGTGACTCTAGCGTTTCTTGTAACTTAATTTAAAATCCACTGCTCTTAAAGATTGTTAGAAAATCTTTGAAAGATTAGATTTTTTTTTTTTTTTTTTTTAGAAAAAAGTTTCCCCGTGACTGGGAAGATGTTAGCAATACTCCAATACTCCCTGCTTCAGGGAAGAAAGTCAATCCCTTGGTTGGCAGAGTGTTTATTCCTCTTACTTTAGACTTCTGGTTGTGGAGTCAGGTCCTGCTCCAGAAGGAATACTGTACAAGCCTTTTCTTTACAGCATTTGTTCTAACTGTTCCCACTCAAAACACACACACATGCACATGCACATACACATACACATACTCCCCTTAGCCCTTAGCTCTGCCTTTCTCTAGGGAGCATTCTTTATTAAATGTACTCAGTATGTGTTGGATTATAGAATATTTTCCTGCTGTTTCTCCATAAATAGTCCGTCTTTCCTAGAATATGAACTTAGAATGAAATTATAAATCTGTGGTTTGTTATTTCCACATACGAAGGCGATGAAGGTAGGCTGAATTGCTGGCATATGATAGGAATAGTAGTAGTTAGTTCACGGGGTACAGTTTAGACAAAGTAAAGAGAATCATGGAAACAGGCTTCTGTGAATATATAAAATTAATGCCCAAATTTATCATGAAATGTTTATTCAAATTCTACTTCTGAGTTGCTGACATTTTAGCTTGAAAGTTCAAACTAAATTGAAACAGAGGTTGAGCTTTTCTTTCTGCTCCTTCTAATCAGACTGTATTATGAATTATTTCAGCTGCTCGGCTGTCGAGGTGACATGAAAACTTTGTATGGTCTGCCCTGAAGAGCCATAATGTGACGATGATGAATGCATAAAGACGCTGATGATTATTTTTCATACTTAGGAAAATAGTGTTCCCATAACTTCAGGAAGAGATTATTTCTCTTACCTGGGACAGTTTACATAGTTCTAGTAGCTAAGTAAATTTTATAAATACAGATTGGAGAGGAATTATAATTTTTGTATTTTTGTGTTTTGTTGGTTTCCTATGAGATAGCATGTTTCTTTGGCTTTCTTTGCGATGTTTTGTTTTTAGAGGAGGGTGATTATATATGACTCTTCAAATGCCAGAACTCTTGACTTTTAACATCTTCCAGCTGTTGAAATATTCGTTCTGTCTCAATGGACCAAAAGCTTTCACTGAATTTTTGATTTTTAATGATAAAATATACATTGACAGTACCAAGCCAATTTTTTTTTTTTTTTTTTTTTGTGGGACGCGGGCCTCTCACTGTTGCGGCCTCTCCCGTTGCGGAGCACAGGCTCTGGACGCGCAGGCTCAGCGGCCACGGCTCACGGGTCCAGCTGCTCTGCGGCATGTGGGATCTTCCTGGACCGGGGCATGAACCCGTGTCCCCTGTACCGGCAGGCGGACTCTCAACCACTGCGCCACCAGGGAAGCCCCCAAGCCAATTTTAAATGTAAATGTAGTTTTGCTATGGTGATGAAAACATTAAGGGTATTAAACCAGTATGTCACAACTTTTATTCTTTTTTTTTAAAAAAAAAAACACCGTTTTTAAAAAATTATTTATTTATTTGGTCACACTGGGTCTTAGTTGCCGCACACAGGATCTTCATTGCGGCATGTGGGATCTTTAGTTATGGTATGTGGGATCTTTAGTTACGGCATGGAAGTCTTAGTTGTGGCATGTGGGATCTAGTTCCCTGACCAGGGATCAAACCCAGGCCCCCTGCACTGGGAGGGCGGAGTCTTAGCCACTGGACCACCAGGGAAGTCCCGCAACCTTTATTCTTGAACTTGCCTAGAACCCAATAAATACAGACTTTTGAAAGTTAGAATTAAGATATATGCTATTCTACTTAGCAGTGTACTTTGCCCTCCACAGGAGATTTTGCCATTATATTTAATGTTGCACTGTGAGCTATCCCATATTTTTTTCCTTAGATATATTTGCACTTCTGTGTTAATAAAAGAAAGAAATACAGCTTCAATGGAGAGGGCAACCCTGAGTACCTAACTGCCTTTACCAAAAATGGGGTTTTCTTGCCTTTACCAATTAGCTCATCATATTTCTGGTGCTCTTGACTCCGAGAATAGCATTGGAGGTTCAAGTTGTTTATGACCTGAATATTTGGTGAGGGTGACAAGCAGACCACAGTCTTGATAAACAGACTGGGTTAAAAATGTACAGTATGCACAGCCGTATTTCTGTTATAGCTTCAAGGAGGCAGCTACAAATGCTTTGCATGCCAGAGACAGCCATGAAGGGGATACAGCAGCTTCGAACAAGGCAATCGCTTAGGCTTGGCTACGCGGTACAGATGAAAGATAACTACGTATGCCAGCTCTGTAGGACTGATCTAACCGCCCACTGCCTAAGTCTAATTCTAGGATTCAGTCAAGGAGCTTAGCTGCTGGGCCTCCAGTGGTTTTCAGCTTCAGGGAGGCTCCCTGGCTACTGGGAGGGACCGCTTGGGAGGACAGTTACTCTTCCTCCAGTCTGGCAGATGGTTTATGCTGAGATGGTTTATGCTGGCGGATGGGATGAGTGGCTACCTCAGCTCTGCAGTGTGTGTGTGTCTCACTGCTAGTGCTTGCAGAGTGGCTAGTGACCATGCCCCTGACTTCTAGGACAGAAATTTTCACTCTTATTTTATTTTATATTATTTTTTTTATTTTTTATTTTTTTTTTGCGGTACGCAGCCCTCTCACTGTTGTGGCCTCTCTCGTTGCGGAGCACAGGCTCCGGACGCGCAGGCTCAGCGGCCATGGCTCACGGGCCCAGCTGCTCCGCGGCATGTGGGATACTCCCGGACCGGGGCAGGAACCCGTCAGGTGGACTCTCAACCACTGCGCCACCAGGGAAGCCCTTCACTCTTTTTTAGACTATCAAAAAGAAGTTTAAAGTTTCCATTAGCTCTGGACAGCTTGTGAGTCACCGTATTGATAGTCTGTTCTGTCAGATTTCAGAAGGATATGTGATCGGTTTGACTACTTTGGATGAGAAAGTGAATTCTTGGTACTTGAAGCTTTGACTGCACGTTGTCTGGTTACTTCCAGAGCAGAGTTCTCAACTCGGCACTATTGAAGCCCTACAGTTCGTTGTTGTGGGGGCTCCCTATGTGGTGTAGGATGTTTTCGCAGCATCCCTGCCCTCTACCTACTGTTTGCTAGTGGCGCCTCCCTCCCAGTTGTGACAACCAAAAATGTCTCCAGACATCATCATATGTCCCCCAGTTGAGAACCACTATACTAGAATGATGGCAAACCGTTAACCAGCTTTGCCTTCAGAGGGAGGAAGGTGTGCAAATCTGTCAGACCTGTCACAGCAGTAGCAGTAACACTGTAATAAAAAAGGAATAGATTGCCATGTTGTACTCATAGATTAATGAATAATAACGTTATAAAATCCAAGTTTTGCCCAGCGATAACTTATAATTAGTTATCCATTACGGCGCACAGACTACACCCGATGTACAACCTTCTGGATTAAGTACCATTGTCCCCGGTTTTGAAACGTGAAAACTGAATTCAAGACCTAAATAGGTTCAAACTCCCCAAATGCTTACTTTGCAAGGTAGTTAACTGTCTTCTTGTCTCATTCAGTGCCTTGTATCTGGCTTAGGTCTTCCTTTTCAATTTCTTCTGAAGCTAAAAACAGTCTTCCTCCCTGTAATAGTTTCTACAGCTGCTCTAGCAAAGTACCATAAACTGGATGTCTTAAAACAATAGACATTTATTCTCTCATAGTTCTGCAGGCAGAATTCCGAAATCAAGAAACTGGCAGGGCCATGCCCCTCCGAAGGTGGTGCTTGTGGCAGCGTAACTCCAGTCTCTGCCTCTGTCTTCATCTGGCCTTCTTGCCTCCTGTGTCTCTGTGTGTCTTAAAATCGCCCTCTCCTTATAAAGACACCAGTTATTGGATTTAGGGCCCACTCTAATTCAGAATGGTCTCATCTTAACAGTTTCCATCTGCAAAGACCTTACTTCCAAATAAGGTCACATGGGACAGCACCAGAGGTTAGGGCTTCAACATATTTTTTGGAGGACACAGTTCAACCTCCTGTACTCCTCAGCACGTCACCACTGCCTCACTTAAACACAGAATGAAGAAATGTGCTGTAATGTCTTAGCTAGTTCTAGAACACACATTTTTTTTTTAACATTGATGCCATTTTTCATAGATTTCTGAATGTCATCATGGTCATGTGATGTGAACAGCTGTATTTGGAGTTTTCTCAGGTTACATTCATGTCCCAGTCTCCTTCCAACCTGTTCCTTCTCCAGGGTTTGTTCCCTGCTTAGTAAAGGGCACTTCCATCCACCCAGTTGCTCCACAGTAAATCTGAAAGCCCACTTTGTCCTTTTCCTCACCGTGTTCCCCGTCCGTTGAATCCCCAGTCTTCTACTCATGATGAAACAGCTTCTTTACTCACACATTGCAACGCCCTTGTACCACCTCCTTGAGCTCGCCCAGAAGACACACCTAGCTGGATTCATGCCACCATCCCTCCATCCATTTACATTCCATAGCCGGAGTATGCTTTTTAAAAGACTCAGTTTGTCCTTTGCAAACAGCCCTTCCATGGTCGCACCTTGCACTCACTGAGGCATTCTAGCCCCCAGGACCTGGCACGTGCTTCTTTCTCTGCCTGGAATACCCTCTCTACCTCATAACCCTGTTCCACCCCAAATCTTTTCTAGGCAAAGTGCTTTTCATTCTTTAGGTCTTAGATTAATTGCCACACATCCACTGGGAGCTCTTATCCATTCCTCTAGAGTGGGTTGATTTCCGCTGCTCTGTGTTCCCATAGAACCCTGCACTTTCTCTGTCATAATATTTGTGTTACTATGTGTTCACGTCTGTCGTGTTGACCTTTGCATCCTCAGTGCAGAGACTGCGCCTGGCCCGTAATGACCATTTAATAAATATTTGTCAAACGTGAACCAATCCATCTAGACGGTTAAATGTAAACAATTTGAGTGGCTGCATTACTCAGTGGGCAGGCTCCCCCCGTTCCACACGCAAGTTAAAATTTCTTTGAATTCTCTTTTATTTTTAAAAGACATGTGATTTTTGTATTCTGCTCCATTATAGATTCATTTTCAATTAATTTTGGTAAAAGCAAGTCTGGAACTTTATCATGTGGCTTCTCACATCTTCTGGAGTTTTATCTATAAACTTATCCATAAATGACAGGTAACCTCAATCTGAAAAACACTTAGGATTGTATTTGCAAAACTGTGCTCTATAGAGGAAGTTATTTATTTTTTTTAGCTTGTTTTTATTTATTTTTTTTTTCTCTTTTTTTTTTTTTAAACCCCACATTTGTTTATTTATTTATTTATTTTTCTGGCTGTGTTGGGTCTTCGTTTCTGTGCGAGGGCTGTCTCTAGTTGTGGCAAGCGGGGGCCACTCTTCATCGCGGTGCGCGGGCCTCTCACTATCGCGGCCTCTCTTGTTGCGGAGCACAGGCTCCAGACGCGCAGGCTCAGTAGTTGTGGCTCACGGGCACAGTTGCTCCGTGGCATGTGGGATCTTCCCAGACCAGGGCTCGAACCCGTGTCCCCTGCATTAGCAGGCAGATTCTCAACCACTGCGCCACGAGGGAAGTCCCTAGCTTGTTTTTATTTTGTACTATTGTGTCAACTAATGTTTTGAGCTACCCATACAAAAGGGTTTAAGAGATAAAAATGTTGAATTATCACACACACACATACATAAGAAGTCAAGTGAGTTTGGAAAACCCTACATACTCCATCCCCCTTTGGAAGATTCACTATTGGATCATTTAGGAAGGCTTTTGGCTACAAGTGACAGAATTCCCAAATAGCAGTGGCTCAAGTGATTAAGACATTTACCTCTCTCACCAAACATGAAGACCGAGGATGGACAGTCCAGGTCCAGTGGTCACCAGTAACCCAGCCCCTTCCCATTCTTCAGCTGCACTGTGCTCTGTTCACTTTTTGCCCCTGTGCACGTAGCTTCATGGTTGCAGGTGGTTCCTGCAGGTCCAGGCATCATCATTTCATTCAAAGGCATAGGAGGGAGACAAGGGTGAAGAATAGAGCCTGGCCAAAGGGACTCTTTTTCTCAAGTGGCTTCTCTTTTTATCAGCAGAGGAAAACCTTTCTCAGACAGTCTTCAGAAGACTTCTTTTTTTTAAAAAAATTATTTATTTATTTTTGGCTGAGTTGGGTCTTCCTTGCTGTGCATGGGCTTTTCTCTAGTTGTGGCAAACAGGGGCTACTCTTCATGGCGGTGTGCGGCTTCTCCTTGCGGTTGTTTTTCTTCTTGTGGAGCATGGGCTTTAGGTGCGCAGGCTTCAGTAGTTGTGGCACGCAGGCTCTAGAGCGGAGGCTCAGTAGTTGTGGCTTGCGGGCTCAGTAGTTGTGACTTGTGGGCTTCAGTAGTTGTGGCTTGCGGGCTCAGTAGTTGTGGCACATGGGCTCAGTAGCTGTGGCTTGCAGACTTCAGTAGTTGTGGCTCATGGGCTCAGTAATTGTGGCACACGGGCTTCAGTAGTTGTGGCACACAGGCTCAGTGGTTGTGGTGCATGGGCTTGGTAGTTGTGGCTTGTGGGCTCCAGGCATGTAGGCTTCAGTAGTTGTGGCACACGGGCTCAGTAGTTGAGGCGCATGGGCTTTGTTGCTCCGTGGCATGTGGGATCTTCCTGGACCAGGGCTTGAACCCGTGTCCCCTGCATTGGCAGGTGGATTCTTAACCACTGCACCACCAGGGAAGCCCAGAAGACTTCTTGTATCTCACGTGTCAGTCTTGGTTCACAAAACTTGTCCTTATAAAGGAGGCTGGGAAAGCAGCATACGGCAGGGGAATCAGACAGCCAGGGTTGTTTTAGATTAGCTGTGAAGCAGGGGAGGGGGCAGTGGTTTGATAGTAGGTAGTTCCAGCCACAACTAGGAAACCCTCTTTTCCACAGAATACCAATTAACATGGGTAGTTTGGAATACAGGAGGAGTTTTTATTTTGGCCACTCTGTGTGGCTTGTGAAATCTTAGTTCCCCAACCAGGATTCCACCCCCTGCAGTGGAAGCACGGAGTCCTAACCACTGGACCGCCAGAGAAGTCCCAAGAACTCTTTAAAAGAACTAATACATTGCCTTTGAGATAAATGGGGTTGGCTGGAGAAGTGGCTGGAGATTTAGAACCCACTTCCCCTTGGCTGGTATTAGTCCTCCCGCTGTGGTTCATGTGAGTATCTCGTTGGTAGTGCGTTTTTTTCCTCCAGTCAGCCCTGCTATGCCCTTAGAGCTGCAGATAGATTGGCCTGGTCTGGGTGTTAGGCATGGTACCAAAAGAATGCAGAAATCTAGTCTAGTCTTGTTATCCATAGCAGTAAACGTAATCGTGTCCTGATTTGTTTCTTTCATTCTTCTCCTGGATTCTGTACCCACAAATGATCTAGCCGTGATGTTTTTGGGTATCCCTATAGTTAGATGAGTAGTAATAGTAATAATGATGATAAGCGCCTATATTATTGCACGTTACGGTGTGCCATTCATTGTGCTCAGAGTGTATATGCAACATACCATTGAGTTATCACCGCAACCTAGTATTATTTCCATTTTACAGATGAGGACACTGAGGCAGAGAGAGATAAAGTCTCTTTTCAAGGTCTCTCATCAAAGCCAGGATTCTAATCTGAGTCTTTGACTCTAAAACCTTCTCTCTTAACAATTTATGTTCGTTACTTCTCAGTTTCATTTTTCTAGAATATTTTCACCTTTCCGCTATCCTATAATGTTATTGGGAAAAATAGCCTAAAAACTTGCACCTTTTCTGTTTGCTTTGATAAACAACTTCTTCAAAGCAAGATTTTTTTAAGTGAATATTTTTATAGTTTTACTGGTCATGGGAGAAAGTTAGAAGTGGTACCAAACTGCTTTTCTGAGCTTTTCTCTACCTTTAGCTAATCAAGTGTCAGAGTGTGGGGAAGAGCATTTCCTTTTCATAACATTTCCTTCCCGCAGATATTTAAGAAAGGAGCTTTCCACTTCCTGATTCCTAGTTCCATAAATATTGTGTGTATTGACATAACTTGAACCCTGTGACACATTACAAATCCTCGGGTTTTAAAAGAAAGATTTTCTGTGATAGAATTCTATCTGATCATTACCAGGAGTGCAGGGATTTAAGTTAGAACTTGCATTTCCCTAAGTAGTTTGACTGCCCAGTAGCTTAAAGCGGTGCAGACTCCCTGGAAAGGGTCATGGCCTGATTTGGCCCCGTTTTGAGTTTTTCCATTTTGACAGCTTTCCCATTATAGAAAGCTGAGGCCACCTGACATTGTCCCTCTGTCTCTGCAGAATAAACTCCTTCCTTGGAAAATTAACTTTGAGTATCTTGGATAAAGAAAAGGCAGTAGGACTCTGACTCAAAGCACTTTTATTCCTGGAACATAAAACTTGGTTGTTTCTGACCACTTGGGTCAGGTCCTAAGATCAAGATGGAGAGATGAGGTGGGAGAGAAATGAGAGCCCCCTTTCCTCTTCCTGCTTCTCTTTTACTCTCGCCACCTCACCTACCCTTGATCCCCTGACATCGCGAGTAGTAAGAGTATTGTCTCCTCTATGTCTGTAAGAAGAATTGATGTTGCCATTCAGTGTCAAAAGCTTCACCACTGAGAAGCACAGTATCAATGTCTGGGGTCAGACAGAACTGCGCTCAGAATCCTGGCCGTGTGACCTTGGGCAAGTTGCCTTTAATCCCTCAGTCTCAGTGTTCTCATCTATAAAATGGGGATGACAATGTCATCATCTTCCTGGAATGTCTATGAGAATTAAGTGAGATAGTGCACACACAACTCTTAACACAGTGAATTGTCCCTGCTGAGGGACGGATACCTGCTGCATATCATCATTATTCCTAGTATTGTGTATCTCCCCAAAGTTTTGGCGCAAATCAGATTATTGCTCTTCTGCTTCTAGAATATTTTCTTGTTTTAAAAAAATGGTTTGAAACCTTAAGCCACTGCTACACAGCTGAAGGTTTGGTGCACTCCCAGGACAAACCTGGATTATGGCCTCTGAACTATGGCCTTAGGAATAATTACATTTAATGCCATGCCTCTCCCTTCCCATCCCCCATCAAGAACCCACGTCAGATGGCAAGTGAGTGAGAGATAACCATTGATCGACTCTTAATCTTTTATAAATTGTTATGAGTCATGTGTATATGTTTGTAGTAGTGATTTTCTTGTAACATCCCTCATACCCGATTAGGAGACACTATAACTTTGTGGCTGACAAAAGTAAATTCAGTATATTTTTCCCTTTATTCAAGGAGGTCAGTGGAGATAAACCTGGATTGCAGTGTGGGGATTACTCCCGTAATTTGGAGTCACCAGCTTCAGAAGCTGCCTGCTTTTTCTTCAGAGCTTGCTTAATTCTGGTTATGCCAGAGAAGAAGCTTCAGTAACGTCAGACAGCCTCTTGGACCTGCCCATCTCCTCTTTGTCAAGGACCATGGGTTCAGGATGTCCTGTGGCAGCCAGGGAGGTTCCAGGTTGGAGAATCTGGAGATCCGTGGTGCCAGGAATGGGGGCTTTCTGGTCCTGTTGTGGATTATTGGCCATCATTCTTGGTGTCAGTGAATCACAACAGATCCTTATTTTACCAACAAATGTGACCCTTTTCTCCACTATTCGTTATTTTTTCAACAATGAAATAGGAAGCGTATGGCATGTTTTTTTTGTTTTTTGTTTTTTTTCCTTTTTGGAAGTCTAGTCTTTAGTCTTTTAAAAGTCTTTTAAAAGCTGGCTATGCTGTAAAGTGGTCCTGAACAATGTATTGATACACCTGAAACTTACATAATAGGAAAAAAATCATTAAGAAAATGAATTGACAAACCACAGACTGGGATAAAATATTTTCAAATCATACTTGATAAAGGAGTTATATCCAGATTACATAAAGAATTCTTAAAACTCAAAAGTAAACCAACTCAAAAATTTTTTAAATTAATTAATTAATTTATCTATTTATTTATTTTTGGCTGTGTTGGGTCTTCGTTTCTGTGCGAGGGCTTTCTCTAGTTGCGGTGAGCGGGGGCCACTCTTCATCGCAGTGTGCAGGCCTCTCACTGTCGCGGCCTCTCTTGTTGCGGAGCACAGGCTCCAGACACGCAGGCTCAGTAGTTGTGGCTCACAGGACCAGTTGCTCCGCTGCATGTGGGATCTTCCCGGACCGGGGCTCGAGCCCGTGTCCCCTGCATTGGCAGGCAGATTCTCAACCACTGCGCCACCAGGGAAGCCCCCAACTCAATTTTTAGGTAAGCAAAAATTTGAATAGACATTTCAGCAAAGATCTCCAGATGGTTTTGTATATGAAAAGGTGCTGAGCGTCACTAGTCATTAGGGAAATTCAGGTTAAAAGCAAAATTAGGTACCACTTCACAGCCACTAGGATGACTTTATAATAAAGACAAAGATAGTGTTGGTGAGGGTGTGGAATCCTAATCCGCTGCTGGTGAGAATGTATTCAAAATGATACAGCCATTGGAAAGTGGTCTTGCAGTTTCTTAAAAAGTTAAGCAGTTTACCATATGACCCAGCAATTCCATGCAGTGTTCCATCCTAAGAGAAATGAAAACTGTTCACAAAGACTTGTAGGTTAATGTTCATAACATGCGTGTGGCATGTTTCTTAGTCTTCAGAATTATTTTGAGGAGCTGAGCAAATAAGTCTGTTTGAAATCAGGTTTTGGGTAAATATCATGCCTTGTTTTGCTGGTTGGAGCCCCTGCCAAATTATGAATTTCTTGACACAGGTATTTAGCTCTAATTATGCTTAGTCCGCTCACTCATTTGCAAAGCACCTATAATTCTCAGGCTTTTAACAAAATGCCAGGCAATTTAAAGGCATGATGTTCTGTAGGAAGATTTGAAATAGTAGCTAATAACATTTACTGACGGTAAGCCAGGCGTGACTGTAAAAGCTCTACACGCAAAAAGATGATAGGGGCTTCCCTGGTGGCGCAGTGGTTGAGAGTCCGCCTGCCGATGCAGGGGACACGGGTTCGTGCCCCGGTCCGGGAAGATCCCATGTGCCGCAGAGTGGCTGGGCCCATGAGCCGTGGCCGCTGAGCCTGTGCGTCCGGAGCCTGTGCTCCGCGACGGGAGAGACCACAACAGTGAGAGGCCCGCGTACCGCCAAAAAAAAAAAAAGATAATAAATGTATTATCTCATTTAATTCTCCCAGCAATCCTAAGAGATGGGTATTGTTATTCCCAGTTTACATATGAGAAAACACAGACAGGATCAGTAACTTGCTCAGGATCACAAAGCGAGTGAGTGATGGAATTGGGATTCTTACCAGACATTCTCAATGAAGTCTGTACTCTTAACTGTTATACTGTACTTTATTACTTTAAAATTGTATATTCTTCTACTAAAAATGTGTTTAATTCTAAAACCAAGATTTAAAATTGAAATCAACTTCAGTCATGTGAAAAAAGTGTTTTAACCTCTTAACTCAAAGTAAATTTCAGCATAATCCAATCTCCTCCATCCTAGAAATGTTTAACTAGGGTATTCTTATTCCAGTTAAGCACAAGATCAAGCGTGGGGATTTAGCAGTCATGTTTTCAGAAGGGGAAGAGAAACGAGTTGAAATCTGCAGAGGAAGGATTCTTGTACGTGTCTTGAAGGGAAATGGGAAGAATCTCTTTGATTTTATAAAACCCCACAGACTTTTGTGAATCTGCACATGGGGAAAATGGCAGAGTCGTTGTAAATCCCTGAGAGAAAAGCAGGAGGGTCTAGGAGAGGATCTTAGAGAATGGCCATAACAAAGGATGACTTAGAACTGTTGCAGAAGGCATTAGAAGAGGAAGATGGAGTTTAAGGATGTCACAGGTGCTCAGCCTCATCCAGTTATGTCGATGAAAGTGGTGACATCCGCTCACTGGATTTGATAGCGTGTTGGGCCGCCATGGCTTTGGGGAGCAGTTTCACTGGCATGTGGGCACAAAACGCAGGCAGCTGCTAGCTCAGGAGACGTTTGTCTTTTTTTTTTTTTTTTTTTTTTTTTTTGCGGTACGCGGGCCTCTCACTGTTGTGGCCTCTCCCGTTGCGGAGCACAGGCTCCGGACGCGCAGGCTCAGCAGCCATGGCTCACGGGCCCAGCCGCTCCTCGGCATGTGGGATCTTCCCGGACCGGGGCACGAACCCGTGTCCCCTGCATCGGCAGGCGGACTCTCAACCACTGCGCCACCAGGGAAGCCCGACGTTTGTCTTTTGACAAGCAGATTCAAGTAAAGATTTTTTTCAACACGGGGAAACTGTGTGAATGTTTTAAACAAAGCCTATGGAAAAGGAGCTACCGACTAGGTGAAAAATAAATGTTACTTTTGACGATAGAGCCAGAAAATCATTGTGTTTTCTTTTGGATAATCCTTACTAGCATCTTTTCTTTTAAATTTAACTCTTTTACAAAAGGAAGAATTGGAAGTTCTCCTTCCAATCTGTCAGATTTTGGCTCTGAAAGAAAGTTCAAGAGCAACGCAAGGTGGAAGGTGAGACAACTCACAGATAAGGCTGACTTGAGCAGGAGGGTAGGAAAGCTGGTCTTTATAGTCTAACCCTTCTTCTCGTTTTCCCCATCTCCATCTTTGCTTTCATATTCCTGGTTCCATCTTGGTCATCTAGCCTATTTCTCATTCCTGGTCATCCTTATTAACGTAAGATGTTTGCTCATAAGGGGTAAGGTGGGAACCCTTCCGATGGTATTTGCATGTGTAAAAGCAACCCCCTGGTCACAAGGCCCCACAGAAAGACCTGTTCCATCACTGCCTCTTCTTCATGACTGTTATGTACCTAGGTCTTGGACCCAAGGAAGTACCCAGGTTTACGGAGTGAGATTGGGAGCCAGCTTTTAAAAATTTTTCCGATGTTTCTCCAGATGTCCCAATATGATTTGTTGACTAAACCGTCAGTATTCCACAGATTTGAAATGTCATTTATATCATGTAGTAAATTCTCAGATGTATTTGGGGTCAATTTGTGAAGCCACTGTTCTGTTTCACTAGTCCGTCTGTCAGCTAATACCTATCAGTCTCAGTCTTTGAATTACTGTAGCTTTAAAATATGTCTTTAATATACCATATGGTTAGTCCACTCTCATTTTCTTTCACAATCTGACTGTTCTTACGTGTTTATTTTTCTGTATGTTTTAGAATCAGCTTGACTATTCCCCGTCCTTGCTGCCCCCCAAAATCCTGAGATTTCTTTCAATGAGATGGTGGTAAAATTATATATTAATTTAGGAAGAATTGATACCTCTTTAATATCAAACTTTTCTATCCATTCAGGCCTTCTTCTAAAGTATTTGAAAGCTGTCTTCATATAGGAGAAACGTGTTAAGTTTAATCCTAAATATTTTGTGGATTTTGTGTCTATTATAAATAAGATCACTTCTACCATTATATTTTCTGAGTGTTATTCATTCATATATGGAAAATACATTTATTTATTCGTTTGTTTATTTAGCTAGCTGCGCTGGGTCTTAGTTGCAGCCTGCAGGATCTTTTTGTTATCGTTGTTGTTGTGGCATATGGGATCTAGGATCTAGTTCCCCAACCAGGGATCGAACCCAGGCCCCCTGCATTGGGAGCATAGAGTCTTAGCCACTGGACTACCAGGGAAGTCTCAGAAAAGCCTTTTTCTTTTTAACCCAGCCACTTTAGTGAATTCACTCTTGCCTTATATTTTCAGTCAATGATGCTATATGCAAATAATCAGCTGTTTATAGGGCCAAAAAAATTCCATCGCCCTAAGTCCCTTCACCTATACCCTCAGGCATCCACAGACACGTGGAATGATGATAGTCTTCACCTCTATGCATTTATTATTAAATTTTTTTTACCTTGAATTGCAAAATATTTCAAACATACAGAAAATTATTGAACACTAACATGCCTATCATCCATGTTTAACACATATAAATTTTTTGCTACATCACTGTCGTATCTCTTCTTTTTAAACAACAGCCCTGACATAATACTGCAGGTATACCTAAAGCCTCTTCATCATCATGCCTTCTTCCTCCCCCTCCTTCCCAGAGTAAGTCCTGAGTGGAGCTGGGTGTCTGTCACCCTGCACTCACTACTGAGTATGTACACATGCAGCTTTGGTATTCTAAAAATGTATGTATGTTGTATGCAGTTGTAAATACTGTCCTGATTTAAAAGTAATAAATATATGCCCAGTATGAAAAATCCCACCTTTATAGAAATCTGTGGGAGAGAAAGTTCAAAGTGCTCCGTAATAATCACTTTAAGAAATCCACTGTTGGGACTTCCCTGGTGGCACAGTTAAGAATCTTCCCTACCAGGGTTCCAGCCCTGGTCTGGGAAGATCCCACATGCCGCGGAGCAACTAAGCCCGTGCGCCACAACTACTGAGCCTGCACTCTAGAGCCCACGAGCCACAACTACTGAGCCCGTGAGCCACAACTCCTGAGCCCACGTGCCACAACTACTGAGCCCGCGCATCTAGAGCCCGTGCTCTGCAACAAGAGAAGCCACCACAATGAGAAGCCCGTGCACCGCCACAAAGAGTAGCCCCCACTCGCTGCAACTGGAGACTAAGTCTGCGCACGGCAACAAAGACCCAGAGCAGCCAAAAATAATTAACTAAAAAAAAAAAAGAAATCCACTATTCACAAAAAGGTGTATCAGTTTTCAGCCCATGCTGTTAGGTAGCATGTAGTAGAACCAAACACTATCGAGCTGCTTAACAAAAGAACGCCTTCCAAGGGAAGAATAATTGAGGTACTTATTTACCACCATATCCTGTTCTCTACTGATAGTTTTTTATCTTGTTAAGAAAAGAAAGGAATCTCAACAAAGGTTACTACTTTCAAGTGGGTTTCAACAGGGAGACCCATCATTGTTTATACCACAGAGCAACAGGCTTGTATAGATTTGATTCCTGCGCCTGATAGGAGCCTCTGCTTGCACAAAGCTGCCGCTTGTTTCATGAGCAGCTGGTAAACTTGGAGCCCGCCTAAGACAATCAGAGGAAGTCTACATATAAACTTCTCTGTGCGAGGAAAGGTGGTTTTTCCATTTGCCTTTTTCTGAGCAGTTTAACTTCCTAATTGCTTGATCCAAATTGTTTCAGGGACTGTGTAAACCATATGTTTGTTAAATGGAAGAAACAAACATGGGGAAGTCTGATTAGCATCAACTTCCCTAGGAAAGGAGCATCTTCCCCAGCCCAGCTGAGCTCTCTTTGTACTTACTGGACACAGTAAGTGGGTCGGCAGAGGAGGAAGTGGGGTTGTAAATGGCTGCATCTGACTGTGGATTCGTTCCTCTTCTTTCTGCTTAAGCCCATATTTTAAGTTATCCTTCTGTATTAGCATGAGAGACACAGTAGTTGCTGGCTGACATGAGGAGAATGAATTTCACTCAGTATTTAGCAGATTTAGAGAGGGGAAAATATTATTTTGAACCTTTATGAGATTAAGTGTGTGAATGTGTCTGTGTGTGAGAGAGCACAAACACGCTAGCAAGAGTGAGCTCCTTTTCAATTTTTATTCCATTGGGTTTGAATAATAGCTGACAGGGATGAATCATCAACTTACTTGACTCCTGTTAAATCAAGTTTTTTATATTAAATTCATTAAAGGAGTAGTGAAGAAGTGGTGGACATTGTGTATCACATAATGAAGATGTTTGCAGGTCTAGATGAAATAATGATATTGGATGACTGCTATTGAATCAGTTAAAAAAAAAAGCAGACTCGTTTCCTGCATCCTAGTTTGGATACAGAAGGCAAAACAGTGGGGAAGTTCTGTGTGCAGGCACCTTCAGTGACCCAGATGTGCAGGTGTGTAGACGCGGATACCTTGAGGTGAACTCACATAGTTATAAATAAAGTGGCTGCTCTCTTTCATCCCAGCCGGACACCTGAGAGAACCACAGGTGTAAACTGGATCAAACGGTCACCCTAGGTCTTAATGGCGTTGTAGTTGTCATGGCTTAAGAGAACAATTAAAAAAACATTCTATTAACTTGTCTACTTCTTGTGTCTCTAATTACCCCCCCCACCCCCCACGCGCCCCCCCCCCCCCCCCCCCGCCGAAGACAAAGATTCAACACATGGATGAAACAACAGTAGCTGGTATTGTTTGTACTTAGGCAAACACTGGGAGGAATATGAACTCTGAAAATTAAGAGGGAAAAAAAGACCTAACTAGTTTTTTCCTATTTGTTTACATTAGTTTCCTGTGAACTCTTCGTCCTGAATTCTACTGGGGACTGCCTAGTAAGTAAGGCCACTTTACGCTGAAGACTTTTTGGAACTTGAGTCATCTTGAATGATGGCTTTATGGCATATAGATTTCTTTGCCTTTTATTTCTTTGGGAATACAAAGAATACCTTTGCACTGTCATTATTTAGGGCACTGCCTACATACCCCATGTGCGCAGCATTAAGGAGGTTGGATTTCTCTGTCTGAAGCAGAATTATTTTTAACTGGAAATGGGCGTCTTTAACTAAAAGGTCATCTTTTTAAACTTGTGAGTTGGACCGAAAGAGTAACTCAAAGGTGCAGAGAGAAGACAGTAACAGGCAAGTCCTTGTTCATCTTGTTTTTTTCTCTTGTTTTTGATGTTGTTGTTGGGTTTTTGCTTTTGTCTTTATTTTTTACGTTTTGGCTTTATCCTGAGTCCTGGGTTTTACTACATCTGTGTCTGAGCTATCTAGACAATATTACAAGCTTTACTTGCTGTATGGTCAGGCCACTCAAGATGGCTGTTCTCTTCTCTGTACATCCCCTGCTGGAGCAGTACCACCTACCTACACCTTACTCACAGGAACGTGCTTGCCCCCTGCCCCAGCTAGTGATTGTTCTAATCATCAGGCCAGAATGATTCCATCTGCTAGTTTATTAAAGAGAAACATCTACCCTTGTGATAGTCATTAACCTGAGGGGCTGTGAGTGATGTGCCCCAGCTGCTGGTCTCCCTGGTGACTGATAAGCCCACCTGGCGTCACTTCCCCTTATAAATGGTAGCCTCCTCCTCCCCCACCCCGAGCAGTGAAGACTGCTGCCCTGTCCCGCCTGCTGTCTGCAGCACAGGGCGCAGATGTTTCGGATGTGTGAGATCCCCTCTCCAATAAACCACTGATGTCTCTGTCGCTGTTTCCACACTCTTTCTTCGGTCTCGAGGCTGGGCAGCTACGAGGCTTGTAGGCCTGCAGGGTGCAGCCTGACACCAGCTTTGCCAAAAATCGACTGCTTTGTTTCTGGTAAACACGGTCTTTTAAAAGTATAACGTTGTTTGTTTGTAAAGTGTGTTACCCTGGTTCCTCCTTTTATAAAAATTATGTGACCTTTGATAAGCCTCATTTTGATATGAGAAATATTTTATATATTCTGAGTATGGTTGTGCTGGTCCGTTGGCAGTCTCAGGGGAGCTTTGGAGGTGATCTTGCCATGTGAACTTTCAGTTAATACAGATGATTACCCTAGCAACAAACAGACTTGATCAAAAGGCAGTGTTTTGCTTTTATAGATGATATAACTGTGTTTGCCGGTTTTGGAGGGGGAAGAATCTATCAAACTAAATTTTAAAAATGATTATAAAGTTTTTAAAGGAGAGTTACAGGGAGTGGTTGACAGGCAGATGCCCACCACCGAATGAAAAACTTTCTAAGAAATCTTGAATCTGTTCTGAAATTCCTAGTATAGTTGGGCACAAGGATTTTTTTTAGCTCTCCTGAGTTCATACATTTGCATTTATTATTAGGTAAGGTTATTATACAATATGGTTCCTAGAATATATTAAAATGTATTGCATGGTCATCCATTTACTCAGCAGTTACTATTGAGCTCTGCCGTGTTCAACTGAGAGTACACATAGAGAATAGAGGGGAGGTGTATCTAAGCAGAGTTGGGATTTGCCCAGGAAATGAGTGTGTCTGCAAGGAGTGATTGTAAGTAGGTATCAAGAAATTCAAGCTGGATAAGTGAATAAGCATGAATGAGAGGACATGAAGGGTTTAAGGATGGAGGGAAAGGTGGTGGAGTGAGTGGGTTGTAGGAATGGTGGGTTAAAATTGTTGAGGTTGAGGATTAGAAGAGGTGAGCCAAAGAGATCGGCGGGGCTGGTTAGACAGAGGTGTTTGACGTTGGGATTGCAGAGAGGTTGCAGTTGGTGGTAGTGACAAGGTTGATTGTTGAAGGGGAAGTCAAGGAACTGAGAGGCTGGGGTAATGGAAGGATTGCCACATGGAAATTCAAGAAAGTAGTGTTGGAGAGTGACAGTAAGCCAGTAACTAAACGCATGAGTGAGGATGAGGCATGATCCAGGGGCCTGGAGATGACTGTGAGGATGAGATAGAGACTGATGGCATGAGCATCAAAGCTGGGGACCTTCTGGGAGGACAAAGCGATCATTGTCTAGGAGTAATGAGACTCAGGAAAGGCAGGCAGAGAGCCTTCAGAGGAGGCTGTGCTCTCTAGAAGAGCCAAGTTTCTGTTAAGGCAACAAGGTAAAGGGAGAGTTCAGAGAAGAGGCTGAGGATTTAGAAGATTTTGTTGGATTCCCTAAATGAGGTGCATTTCCAGAGGATACAGTGGAATGCTTCAGCCGAGGGGCTTAGGGAGGTGAGGCCCGATTAGGCATGTTCACAGCACTGTGCAGGTGAGAGTACATTCAGGGGAATGAAGTATACCAGGCGGTCTTGGGCATAAAAGCAGGGATAAAGGGCGTGGCGGGATCAGTCCTGGTGGCTTCTGAACAGGTGGTGAGGCCATGCATGTTAGAGAGAAGGATGGGTTGGGCGTCTTGGCAGAAGCAAGCAGACCTCTGGGGCTGTTCTTCCCTCCTGTGCCTGGTTTGGAGGCTGCGAGTGCAGCTTCGCTACCCAGAGTGTGAGTAGGTTTGGGACGACCTCTATCCTGTGGGTGGGGGTAAGGCTGGGGAAGTATAGCTGTTCAAGCCTTACCATGATGCACGCGTGTCTCACTTGTTGCAAGGAAATGCCAGGAAAATGTAAAATAAAACCTAGAGGGTTTAATAATTGTTTTTTTTAATTTTTATTGGAGTATAGTTGATTTACAATGTTGTGTTAGTACAGCAAAGGGCATCATTTATACATGTACATATATCCACTCTTTTTTTAGATTCTTTTCTATATAAGCCATTACAAAAAATTGAGTAGAGTCCCCTGTGCTATACAGGAGGTGCTAATAATTGTTTTTAATATTGCTTTTATATGTAAGATACAATTTAGTATACTACAGAAAAATAGTAATTAACAAGTTTAATTTTGGAGGGTTATATTGACTCATGATCAGTAGATTAATTCAGAGTCCAATTCCTATTTTAAAATAAATCATTCTCAGGCTTCCCTGGTGGCGCAGTGGTTGAGAGTCTGCCTGCCGATGCAGGGGACGCGGGTTCGTGCCCCGGTCTGGGAAGATCCCACATGCCGCGGAGCGGCTGGGCCCGTGAGCCATGGCCGCTGAGCCTGCGCGTCCGGAGCCTGTGCTCCGCAACAGGAGAGGCCACAGCAGTGAGAGGCCCGCGTACTGCAAAAAAATAATAAAAAAATAAAATAAAAAATAAAATAAATCATTCTCTCCCTGTCCTTCTTCCCTCCCCTGCCACCTTCCCCCAAAATGTGATTTGAAAACCGATAATGTCACAGTCTCATCCACTGAATTACTGTGTTCTTTTTCCCTCTTCCTTACAGTGAAGAAAGTTACAATGTCAATGATTATTCCTTAAGAGATCAGCTACTGGTGGAGTCTTGTGACAGTGAAGAACTTAATTCTTCTCCAGGGAAGAACAGTTCCACAGTGCTTTATTCAAGACAGAACTCTGCTAGTCACCTCTTTACGCTGACAGTCCTTAGTAACCACGTGAACGAGAAAGTGGAGATGCTGCTGGGAGCTGAGACTCAGTAAGTATGTGCGAGGGGAGGGTTTCAGAATATCTGCTGTCGGTCTTCCCTACCTAATTACCCTTGGTCCACAGACTCCCTAAAAACAGTAAACTCTACCTACTATTTATGTTTTTTTATTGATTACCTGTTATGCACCAAGCATAGGTCTGGGTGCTTTATACAGATGCTTGTCTTCTCACTGTCATCTTCTCAGTGTCCTGAGAGATGGCTATTATTATTTTCATCCCCATGACTCCTGATGGGCATGTTGTGCTTTAGGTGGTGTGCTTTTATATTCACAGTGTTTTAAAAATCATTTTATTTTAATCATTGATAAAATTATGACCCGGGAGCCCTAGGAATATGACCTAACTGGCAGTGTGATCCTAGGCCCTGAGTTTTCTTAGGTACTGAAATAGAGGTCATTTTGTATCACCTACCTTCGACCAGGCAGCAGAAAGACCCGTGATTTCTGTCAAAAGAGATAGATACTCAGTTTGGGGAAATATGTTTGTTGCAGGAAGGGGAACCCCTTCCAGGGCCTGAGAAAATGGGCTCTTGTCTAACACTTGGAAATGAATTGTGTGAGGAGACATACGTACTGACAAAGCAAAAGACTATGGGGAAGGGGTGCCTGGGCGGAGAACAGCAGGGTAAGGGAACCCAGGAGGACTGCTCTGCCATGTGGCTCTCGGTCTCAGGTTTTATGGTAATAGGGTTAGTTGTGGGGTTGTCTCTGACCAGTCATCTTGCTTGTGCCCATATTCGATCTGACTCAGGGTCCTCCCTGGTGGTTCTCGCATCTCTCTGCCAAGATGGGTCTAGCATGACCGTTTCTGGGAGGTTGGCGCACATTATGGGCTGGCATCTCCTCCCTGCTTTCGGCCCCTCCCGAAACTTCTCCTGGTTAGTTTTCCACGGCAGCACTGTGTCCTTATCAGGACCTCCTGTTGTGAGACAACTCATGCAAGTGGTTAGCATCGTGCCTAGCCAGGGTGGGCAGCTTCCATCAACGGTTCCCTCACATGTTGAGCCCTCTTTCCCATCCAGAGTTTATGCAGAGGCAGAAGCCATCCTGTTTGCACCTGCAGTTTCACCAGCAGTTAGTAGGCAGTCCATCCTCACACAGGATGAAGGGAAGGGGGCTTAATTGTCAAGTCCACCCGTGCTGCTACTGAACCAGACTTGGGTCTGCTTGCCCGTGCACAGTAAAGCCAATCTGCTGACACCGGGTTGTGGTGAAGGAAAGTGCAGTGTTTATTGTAAAGGCACCAATACAAGGAGGATGGGTGACTCACACTCTAAAAATCCCCAAATCCCCGAAGGCAAGGCCACGTGAGGGAGGGGGTCGCAGGGTATGTGATCAACTCGTGCACAATTCTCTGATTGGTTGGTGTTGAGGTAAGAGGGTGGTTGACATTATGAATCCTTAGGTGCCCGTCGGTCTGGGGGCTCATGATCATCAAGTAGTTAAGTTCTTCCATTTGGTGGTGGTTTTAGCATCTGTAAAACAACTCAGGAAATGTGCATCAGATACTGTTACCTATGTACTTCAGAGAGAGCAAAAACAGAGGGTTTTGGCGGGGTCGGGGTGATGTCTACCTTGGGAAGGCCCTGTAGGGTCCTGTTTGGTTACATTGCGATTTTGTCCACTTAGAGATAGCTGACCAATTTGTTTGGAAACTGGAAACCTCCTCTTAGAACAATCATCATAGGCAGGTATTATGTTGGGTCAGAGGGTGGAACAGTGGAGGGAAAGGAGAAGTTCCCTAATTCTTGGTCCTCTGGGGTTCCTACACCCTCTCCCACTTGGCTCCTACATGGTGTGATTAAAATGGATCAGTAGCTCTTGAATAACAACCCTAAGACTGTAACAGAATCTTAGCGAAAGCCAACCCAAAGAGATAATCTCCACTTTTTAAGAGTATTTTAACAGGGTCCCTGGATTGTTAGAGAGATATAAGAAAAGAAAAAGAAGGAAAAAAGCCATCCACATAAAAACGATAAATGCTCATTTCATGTTTTTGGCACTAGAAGTAACTTTTCCAAAGGTGAAGAAAACCAAGAAGGGCAGGGTGATAGAAAGCTATTTGAGATTTAAAAACAGCCGAAAGAGAGTATTACAAATGCGCTCAAGAGCTAACAGAGGGAATGAATAAGAAAAGGAGCAGCATCCTCTGTATTTGTTTATAAAACAAAGAAATACCTCTTCCTAAGGTCCCAGAATTCTTCCAGGAAACTGATGGAAAGTCCTGCTGCATTCCAAGGATGCTCCTCTATGTTTTCCCCTCTGGGGAGGGCACCTCCAGTGGGTGCAGTGCTTGCTGGTCTGTGCAGGTGACCAGCAGGGGACACACCCAAGACCAGGGCTGAGGAAGGCATTTCTTTGACTCTAAAAATGATTAAACCCCTTGGCCTGTGAAGACAGACCGAGACCTCTTCTGTTTGGGGAAGCCTCTCTTAAAAGAGAGAATTTAGTATGTCTGACCTTTGGACCTTAAAGGACTTTGAGGATGAAAAAGTCTTAAACACTTTGGAGATTACTGCTTATTATAAAGAATTCTCAGAAATGAAGATTTTATTTTGTCTTTTTTAGTCAGGGAGAAAGTGTTGTTGGTTTCGCTTTACGTTTTCCTTTTCTCTGTGTTTATAAGGATTGTTTGCTCTTTATCAGCAGAGCTTTTCCTGACCGTCTCCTTCATAATTTATGTAATCTCTACTGCTGGTTTCTGAGATTATTCCAAGAGAGTAGGCCGTAAACCCGGCATGTCCAGTTTTTACACCAAGGCTAGATCCTTTCCTGGGACGTTCTGTAGCCTTTGTTCCACCCTCTTGCCTTTTGATCTTGCCATAGACTGAATGGATGTTCATTTCCTCAATGAGAAATGTTCTCAGAATATCTAGTTATGTCACCCGTAAACCCGTGGGTATGACTCATATTTGTAGTTCTTTAATAGCAAGAGAACATTCCAGAAGGGGCAGAGGGGCGGCTGTCTCCTTGGGTACGGAAGGAGTGACTCCCTCACTCCCTCCCCGCCCCAACTCAATTACAGTTAAAGTAAATAACTGGACAAATACTTTTAAACCTACAAGGCATAAAGTATCATTAGTGCTGAAAGAAAATATATGACAGCCAGGATGCACTTTCCTTAAAAGAAAACACAACAAAACCAAAAAAAACCCAATCAGCTTTTAAAAGTCTGGCGAGTTGTTAACATGCTGTATTTGGAAATGTGCAGGCCAGCTCTGGGTTACCTGGTCTTGAGTAATCAGAGTTCCGGCCTATGTAGAATGTTTTCTTTGCTTCTAAGATTTGCCAGATGTATATAGGTGAGTATTTTTTTTTAACTTTTCTCTCTTTGATGTTATACTTGGTTAAAATGGTCCATTAGCAATCTAGTTGAGAAGGTTTTCACCACCACCCAGGCCTTGAGTAACTGCAGAATTTCAGACCAGTGGATTACATTCTTTGGCTACTTACTCTTTGGTTTGAAAAAGAATAGGGTTTGTACCTAAATATTTACCTTCTTTGAAAAACTCTTCCTAGTAGAGGCACCTGGGGCTATACGGAATGTGAAATCGGCCTAAGGAAGGGTACAGCTGTTTGGTACAAGGACGGTTCAACTATTATAAGGCAGTGAAGTTGTGGAAGAACAGATCAATAGCTTTGATTACATAAAGAATGCAGAAAAGCTCACCAAAAGGAAATGGGGCAAACGCTTAGTGAGCATCTGGGATGTGCCAGGCACAGGACCAGCTAGAGAGCAGGAAGGGAGCCTTGGGTGTTTCTAGAGAAGGATGGTGCTTCCGAGCTGAAGCAGTTAAGTAAGATGACTGTACATCTTGGTTTCTTTGGGATCAGTGTTATTATGTCTCTTGTTCTGGCAAAATTAAGAATAGCACCCTCTTTGACTTTCCAAAGTGCCTTTAGACGATAAAATATGTTGTGACCCTAATTATAGGTCTTAGTCCAACTCCCTCAGTTTTCTCCCAGATGTACGATGAGACTCAAAAAGGTGAAGTGATTTGCCTAAAGCCACACAGGAGGTGAGTTACTGCCAAAATGGGACTAGACCCTGACCTTCCTGAATCTGAAATTCTTTCTAATAACAAATTTTAAGCTTCTTACTGAGAAGCTGCCATCTCGGAGACTATTCCACCCCCATCTTGCTGTTCAACTTGGCCTTGTTCTGGCTCTGGAAGGGAAACTCCAGGAAGCTAGCTGCTATTAAATGTGAAAGACTACTAAAATGTGACTTTTTAAGTTCATAGACTTAAAAAGTTTGTGGTAAATTTAAGGCATCATATGGTTTGAAATATTTTATAATAAAATGCTGACTAGATGTTGCATCCCTCAAACTATCTTCCATTTAAAACTTCCTTTTTTGTTCCTTTGCCTATGTTTTTCCTACTTCCTGGAATGCCCTTCTCAGAACTCCTCGAATTACCAAATGTCTTACTTCTCAGGGCTCACGCCAAGTGCCAAGTCTTTCCTCTACAAGGAGGCCCCTCAGTGATCTTGTCCGCAAGAATTCCAAGTGCTTGCTGTGTGTGCCCCTCTTGTTAGTTCATTTTTCTCCTCCTGTTTTCTGTCTTGCCCACCCTCTGCCGTACAACTGCGGGCCCCCAACCCACCCCTAAGCCTCTCCTTCCCTTTACGGCTGCACTTCTCAAGAGAGCAGCTTTCATTTCTCCCTATTTACTCAGTGAATTTTTATTGTGCACCGGCATCCTTTCAGGTGCTATTCTAAGTGCTGGGACGTAGCAGTGCACAGTACAGAGACTGGATCCCTGCCCTCTGGGGGCTTCTGTTCCACTGAAGAACCTATGCCTGTGTGCCTCCTGCCCTCAAGGAGGTGGCTTTGGTGGCACTGAACTTTTGCCAGGCTGCCTGGGCAGATGGCCTACAGTGAACTGGGATGGTGGGAAAGCATTTCTTCATCCAATTTTAAAAATAAATAAGTGCAGTGGAAACAGTAAAGCCAGGAATGTATTCCGGAGTGTGAAGTGCTGGAATGGGGATCTGTCCTCTAAATTAGATGGCAGAGGAAGACCTCTCCAGGTGACATTTGGGACTGAGCCCTGAGTGCCTGGAAGGAATCCATCCATGGGAAAATGCAGGGCCAGAACGTTCCAGGCAGAGGGCACAGCAAGTGCCAAACTCCTAGGGAAACAAGTTCGAGGCCATCAAACTTGGCTTGAACATAGTGAAATTGGCTAGATCAGAATAAGGCAGGGAGAGAGTGGGTGGTTGAGAGGCTGGTGGAGCCCAGAGCATTTTATTTATTGATTTATTTAAATTTATTTATTTATTTGGCTGTGTTGGGTCTTCGTTTCTGTGTGAGGGCTTTCCCTAGTTGTGGTGAGCAGGGGCCACTCTTCATCGCGGTGCGCAGGCCTCTCCTGCTGCGGAGCACGGGCTCCAGACGCGCAGGCTTAGCAGTTGTGGCTTACGGGCCTAGTTGCTCTGCAGCATGTGGGATCTTCCCGGACCGGGGCACGAACCCGTGTCCCCTGCATCGGCAGGCGGACTCTCAGCCACTGCGCCACCAGGGAAGCCCCACCCCAGATATTTTGAGAAGCACTGGTTTAGAGCCTCGTAGGCTGGAATGGGGAGTTCCATGGAGGACTGGTGTGGACACAGGAGTTTCAATGGGGAGAGCAGTTAGGGTCCTGTTGCATTAGTCCAGGGGAGTCTTTTAATGATTTTTACAAACTTATTTTTAAATTTATTTTTGGCTGCATTGGGTCTTCGTTGCGGTGCGTGGGCTTCTCATTGCGGTGAGTTCTCTTGTTACAGAACATGGGGCTCTAGAGCGCAGGCTCAGTAGTTGTGGTGCATGGGCTCAGTAGCTGTGGCTCATGGGCTCAGTAGTTGTGGCGCACAGGCTTAGTTGCTCTGCGGCATGGGGGATCTTCCTGGACCAGGGCTTGAACCCGTGTCCCTTGCATTGGCAGGTGGATTCTCAACCACCGCGCCACCAGGGAAGTCCCAGTCCAGGGGAGTCTTGATGTTGGGATGGACTGTGGTCTGTGCGAGGAGATGGAAACCTAATATTGTGGAGGTGGAGACAACAGGACCAACTGAAGGACAGGATGAGTTGGGGTGGCTGTGAGTGAAAGAGAGGAATCGATGATGCTTTGGGTTTTTGGCTTGAGCAGCTGACGCCCTATATTGAGTTACTCCTTGACCGTCTTCAGTGTGGCTTCTTCCTCTGCCACCCAGTTGAGGGCGCTCCATCAGAAGATGAGCAGTGGCTTCCTAGGTACCACACCCAGCAGTCCAGTCTTCCGCTTTCTTTACCTCTAATATCATTTAATTTTGTTAGCTGCCCAGCTCTCTGACGCTAACCCCCTTTTTGAGATGTTCTCAAGCTGTTATCTGTGTGCTCTTAGTTTTTCTCCCACACGTAACCTTTCCTCTTCACTTCCCCTTCCGAAATGCAGCCTGTCTGGAACCAGTCATCATCAGTACGCTCTGCTTTCCCTGACACACACATTTCTGTAAATGGTGCCCTTGACACCATTTCAAGTTACCCAGTCTGGAGACTTGGTGTCATTTCTGATGCTTCTAGATCTGAACAGATCCATCCTGGACTGGTTCTTCCTGTATGAAACGCTGTTGCATCTTCCCACACGTTTCCATCCCACTACCTCCTTCCCAGGGCAACCCACACATCCTTTATCTTTTGAACCACCCTCAAAGCCTCCTAACCATTCTTCTCTCCAATCAGTTCTTCACAGTTTTATTACTAATCCCCACACTCAGCTTCAGTTTTGTCCTTTTCTCACTTTGTATGTAGCAGGTTCCCAATAAATATTTTTTTGGAATTGCCCTACAATTAATACAATTTACTTTTCTATATCCAAGGCAAGGTAGCAGCATGTAGAGAAATACTGCTCCTCTATGTCTCTGTTCACTGGGGTTTTTGTTTGTTTGTTTTGTGCTGCTAGAGCAAGTTTTATCTAAATTCCACTTGTTTTTCAACATTTGCTGTCAAGGATGTAGTTAAACTTTTTTTTTTAGCATGTACCTCTAAGCCATACTGTGTTATATCTGTTTGCTTGTTAAAGATCTTAAGTCATTGCATTATTAATGAGACAGTGTTTGGTGGAAAATACAGAAGCTCACCCTTGGTAAAAGGACAAAGGAGGAATGTTTTACTAATGTCATTTTTCCCTCTGGGCCTTGCAAGAGGAATGTTCAAGGCCGAGAGCCCCCTTTGTCTGCCTTCATTAAAATGAAGCCCAGACAGCTGCAGCCGGCACAGAGCAACGCTGTGGCAAGTGGCGTCCTTGGCTTCCTGCGTCCATAATGGAATTTGGATGGCATTTGGGTCCAGCCTGTGCAGAGATGAGACACAAGGACACGTTCAGTAATGAACGAAAACTTTCTTCACCCGTTCTATTTAGCTATGAGATATAATCACCTCAAGCTGTAAGCAAAGGCCCTTCTCAAAGTTTCTGTCTCACAAATTGAAGCAGACGCCTAATAGTCCTGTCAGCCATTCTGACAACCCATTCCTGGGCCCTCCTGATAAAGGGGCATTGTTTGCAGGCAGTCTTTTGCTCTCTTCCTGCTTCTGTTAATGATTTAATTAACAGGAAGTAAATAGGATGGGATAAAATTATAAATAGTACGTCTGACATACTCTTCATCCTTTAAGAAAAATCCACATAGAGATCACAATTTGTATGGAAAAAATGTATTTATTACAGATTGTAGTATTTTTTTCTTCGTTGAATCTGGAATCTATGTCCAATAATCTTTTACATTTGTACAGTGCCCGTCAAGACACTTAAATCTTTGGTGCTTCCTCATCATTGACCTCCAGTAAAACAGAAGAGCAGGTGATGGTGTGGGTCTTTTTTCCAAGGAAACAGGTAGTTGATCCACTTAAGGTTAACTTCAGGATTCTGGACCAGACTAGGTCTCATGAGCTGTTTGATATGATAAGCAGGAAACAGTTGATTTAACTATATAGCATGTCATGGAATCTAAATTTCTAGAACTCTTAGTGGGCTAGGGGAACTACTTTGCTTTGGTTAGATTTTTTTTTTTTTTTTTTTTTGCGGTACGCGGGCCTCTCACTGTTGTGGCCTCTCCCGTTGTGGAGCACAGGTTCCGGACTTGCAGGCTCAGCGGCCATGGCTTACGGGCCCAGCCGCTCCGCGGCATGTGGGATCTTCCCGGACTGGGGCACGAACCCGTGTCCCCTGCATCAGCAGGCGGACTCTCAACCACTGCGCCACCAAGGAAGCCCAGATTTTTTAAATTAGTAAGTTGAGCTGGTGTACAGCCTTATAAGGCTTTGTTGCACAGCATTCATGAGGACGATTTTTGCCCTGTGGGTTTTCTTTAATGGATCAGCTTATTAAACTCATCTCGTTGAATTGAATGTGTGAGAGAAAAAACAAAAACAGCCATCTCCATGATCCTACTCCTTAGGAAGACTTTTTTCCCAAAGGCCATGGGTACAGGAGTTTCACAAGGAACCATAGGTAAGTTTGTAGGCTGTGAAACGGAGCACAAAAGGTATACATCTGGTCAAATGCCATTTTTAAAGGGGCAAAAGAAAGGTTAAACAGCAGCTGAGGTCTCTTCACTTCGAATGAAAATCCAGGGAGACCCCCCTCCAGTGGTGAAGCCCTTTGTGGGCGTTTGTTCCATTCCGTCTCATTGACGGTCCTAACCTCTGTTTCAAACCCTGCTTTCTACTTTCTTAGTGTGGATCTGTGTTTTCTAGCAGATGCCTGGTGTTCAATGCGAAGTCCAGCTTGGCTGTATCTTCAACCTTTGTGTAATTAAGTTTAAACCTACGGTGCTTAATCAATCATATGAGGGACAGGACAAGATACTGTGACAGCTGACTCCCGAGTGGGGAGCTTCAGGATGGTTCAGTAAGGAACATCATTTCATGCCGTGTAGAGAGAAAGGACTGCGCTTCCAGATACTTATGTTGAAAGGGCCTCTTCTCAACTCTCAGATGGGTTCTATTTAGTGGGCGCCATCCCAGCACATTGCACAATGTGTTGGATTCTGTGTGCATTTGTCTTTTGCTCCATCTGCTCCCTCATTGAAGGAAGGCTGTGAAGTGCAAGAGGCTCCATTTTACTCACTTGGCAGCCCCAGCCTGGCACAGGACTCCTGTAGAGGCAGGGACTTGGTGAATGTTGTTTGAAGGAAGGGAGGGGTCAGGAGCGCCTTAGAAGTTTATCTGCCCCAGGTCCCCATTAGCGGCATTGCTGACTGTGGCACTTTGGGCAAAGGGAAATCTCAGTAAGCTGGGTGTGGCGTGGATTGTGAATTCGTGTTGATTGCCTTACCTGTCCCTGGAGATAACAGCTGTCTGTGTGTGAGCCTTGGACTTGATATCTAAATTTAATAATGGGTATGTCTAGGCCCGGGGTTTTCTTGTTCTTAGAGTTCCATTTTATGTGGAGTGAGTCTCCTCCCTGCTTTAGAGATGCAGTGCTTTCTGCCTCATGATAGGAGGGGGCTCCTTGGCATGGCTCTCGGAAGCCCTGGGTAATGTCGTGTGGTTTTAATGGCATCTCAGAGGGGGTGGGACTGATTCAATTGAAGCCATTTCAAGAAGCGGCTCCTTTCATTGAGGCAATAAGGACTGTCTTGCTCTGTCCTCTGGAGCCCCTGTGAGGGGCTGCCTTGTCGAAGGGATGCCATTAGCATCCAGGCAGCAGGCAACAGGAGTGAAAGATTTCACCTGGACTTCTAGAAACTGGCTGCAGGGTGAGGCTGCCCCTAAAACCGGCCACTCAAATGCCAGAGACGGTCCATGGCTGGGAGATCTGACTAGAAGGACTGCAGACAGCAGTTAGGGCCATGTGAAAATGTCATGGTAAGCCAAAGATGAATCTGACATGTCTGGGTATGGCACGTGGAGACGCAAATGGATCGTTTTAGGTTACTCTTGGCGAACAGCTCTTCCATCCTTAAGACATTGTTTAGCTTTCAATTGCCTTTGTACTTTGGAAATTCTAGTTGAGCCTGAATTGTAAAAATCTTACCCAACAAAGAGATATCAAAGATTTAAGTGTTTGCTTGGGATTATCTGAAAGGAGGTTGTGCTTTACTTGTTCCTTATAAAACCACCCTGAAGTCTTTTTGTCCTGTATTAGAGACAAAGTTTTTAAAAGCAAGACAGTGTCATCAGTTTTTACATAAACTGTGCATATTACTACTTGACTCAGCAGCTCGACCAGGGCCCAGCCTCAGTTTCTTCTTTTAAGTCAGTCTGTCTTTCAGCAGACTGCAGTTTCCACCCTTCCTGCGGTCCCTCGTTATCTTGTAAGCACCTGCTAGGGGGCACCACCTCTTTGATCCCCGGCTGCCTGGCGTATATTCTGACTCTACCACTTAGCAGTTTTACTGTGAGCAGGTACTTAAGAGTTCAGACTTCAGCTTCGTCCTCTGAAAAAAATTGGGAATAATAACGGTAATACTTGCAAGACGGTTGTAAAGATTAGACTAGATGGTACTCGCCAGATATAAAAAAGCACAGTACCTGGCGTATATGTGATCCCTTATGCTATTTAGAACAAGATCCAGTTACTGTCCTTGGGGAGTGTATGGCCCAGTCAGAGAAACAGACAAGTCCATAAAAGATCGGGGGTCAATGAGTAGTAGTGATTTATATATATAATATATATATATAGTATACTATATATACAGTAGTGAGGTCAGGGTTTACAGAGCTCCTGTTATGTGCAGGCAGTTACGGAGATAAGATGCCTGGCTTCAGGAGGCCTACAGCTGCCAGGCAGTGTGACAGAGCTGTGCAGAGGGGGGGCGTGAGAACAGGATTCTCAAGAATGGGATGGGGACAGAAGTGTGGGCTCACACATCAGAGGCGGCCACCTGGAGGAGGTGAGGCTTGTGTTTTCAATATTGAGTTAGATGTGTTGAACAAAAGAAGCCAGATACCAAAGTGGACAATATTATAGGATTCCGTTTTCATAAAGTTCAAGATTGGCAAAACTTGTCTATGTGATGGAAATCAGAACAGCAGTTACCTTTGCAGGAGGTTACTGATTGGAAAGGGACAAAAAAGGAACCTCCTGGCATGTCTGTGTCTTGATCTGTGGGCATGTGTACGTGGTTGTACCTAAGTAAACACAGATCTGTATACACTTAAGATTAGTGCAGTGTTTTATGTGTGTGTTCTTCAATAAAGCAATCAAATAGGGATGATGAGTGGGCCCAGCTCGGTAAAAATGGGGAAGGAAGGTCATACTTGAGAGTGAGAAGAACAACTAGGAAAGGTGTGGAATAGCATGTTGAGTTCCAGACTGTAAGAAGTCTGCTCTGTCTGGATGGAAGGATGGATACACGTCGCGGAGTGAAGACAGAGTGATGGTGAGAAGCATCTTTTAGGTGCAGGCCGTTGTGGGAGAAAAAAAAAATTTTTTTCTCCAAGTTTTTTTGTTTAAAGTACCAGGCATAAAGGCATCCTTTTTTTTTTTTACTTTTTAAAAAATTTAAGTATAGTTGATTTTACAATGTAGTGCCAATCTCTGCTGTATAACAGAGTGACTCAGTTTTACACGTTTACATTCTTTTATTAATATTCTTTTCCATTATGGTTTATCCCAGGAGATTGGATATAGTTCCCTGTGCTATACAGTAGGACCTGTTGTTTGTCCATTCCAAATATAATAGTTTGCATCTACCAACCCCAAATTCCCAATCCATCTCTCCCTTTCCCCCCTCCCCCCCGACAACCACAAGTCTGATCTCTATATCTGTGAGTCTGTTTGTTTTAGAGATAGGTTCATTTGTGCCATATTTTAGATTCCACATATAAGTGATATCATATGGTATTTGTCTTTCTCTTTCTGACTTACTTCACTTAGTATGATAATCTCTGGGTCCATCCATGTTGCTGCAAATAGCATTATTTCATTCTTTTTTATGGCTGAGTAATATTCCATTGTATATATGTACCATATCCTCTTTATTCATCTGCCGATGGACATTCAGGTTGCTTTCGTGTCTTGGCTATTGTAAATAGTGCTGCAATGAATATTGGGGTGCATGTATCTTTTTGAATTTGAGTTTTGTCCGGGTATATGCTCAGGAGTGGGATTGCTGGATCATATGTTAGTTCTATTTTTAGTTTTCTGAGAAACCTCCATACTCTTTTCCATAGTGGCTGCACCAAGTTATATTCCCACCAACAGTGTAGGAGGGTTCCCTTTTCTCCACACCCTCTCCAGCATTTGTTATTTGTAGACTTTTTAATGATGGCCATTCTGACCGGTGTGAGGTGATACCTCATTGTAGTTTTGATTTGCATTTCTCTAATGATTAGTGATGTTGAGCGTCTTTTCTTTGTGCCTGTTGGCCATCTGTATGTCTTCTTTGGAGAAATGTCTATTTAGATCTTCTGCCCATTTTTTGATTGGGTTGTTTCTTTTTTGATATTGAGCTGCATGAGCTGCTTGTATATTTTGGAGATTAAGCCCTTGTCAGTTGCATCATTTGCAAATATTTTCTCCCATTCCATAGGTTGTCTTTTTTTTTTTTCTGGTTTCCTTTGCTGTGCAAAAGCTTGTAAGTTTGATTAGGTCCCATTTCTTTTTTAAAATTTTTATTTTTTATTTCTATAAGGCATCCCTTCTTAAGAAGGTAGAGTGGCATAGTAGAAACTGACCTTTCGTTTGGGTCGCTTACCTCTGAACTTCTGTGCAGTCTTCTCATCCCTTAAACAGGCTTTTGGGAAGCTTACAGGAAATAATGGATGTCAAGTGCTGTATCTGCCATGTAAATGCTTCTTAAAAGATTTTCAAGTGTGTATGTGTGTGTGGTTTATTTAATCACAGTGTTAATACCTGACTTTTCAAATCAAAAACCTGGTTACTATATTATGGAGTAATGCTTGCTCATCTGAAACTTTTGATCCTTTAGTTAAATAATTATTCTGTTTCATGTAATTGTAGCTTAATATTGTTTAAAAGCTTTTGGTTGTTTTTTATCTTAAAAAAATTTTTTTTTCCTGTAATCACTAAATTATTTTAAGCATTTGACAACAAATAATTTTTATTTCACTAAGGCTCATACTTGGCAACATTTGTTGTATGAGGAACAGAACAACTTTAAATAATGTCAGGTTTCTCATTTATGTGGAAATGGGTTGTGAGTGTGGGGGAAGGAAAAGAGGGGAGGGAGTGGCGAGAGACTGATTTACTAGGATTTTTTAAAATGAAATTTACTTTTTTGAAATGTTAAACATCAGATTGTGAGTGTATGAAATATCTTTTTGTGATTATAATGTATTAGTGTAATCAGATATTTGTTAAATGTTAAACTGTTATATGAGAAATTCCACTTAATAACAAGCTAAATTCATTCAGAATCTTTTGACAATGACTCATTTGAGGCCTATTTGAGATTTCCCAGATGATCATTTTTATTTTAGTAATTGTTTTTCATTTTTAAATAACTCTTACCCTAGCTTTGAAGGCCAGCCACTTACCTCTCTAGAGCATGTCTGCCCTGTTTTCAGGGAATGCCTTTGCATTCTAGAACATACTTCATTCTGTGTCTAAGCACCACTGAATCTCTCAACGGATCTGCCCTCTGTGTTTAGGAGCGAGCGAGCCCGCTGGATAACTGCCCTGGGACACAGCAGCGGGAAGCAGCCTCCGGACCGAACCTGTAAGTACCTGGAGAGCCGTCTGCTCTGGAACATGGAGGGCTCTGCCCCCTGCTGGTCGCTGGGTTATTAGTGGTTAACCTCCACAGTACCTGCTTTGTAAGTTTTCTCCAAGATTTCCTTCCTGCCGCCCCACCTCAGGTCTGGATGCTCCCTGCTTTGGAAGTCAAGGGGACTGAATCCAAAGTGCAGTTCTTTGCTGTGTAAACATGGCAGATCACTGCATAGTCTTTCTGAGCCTCTTAAATCATCTGCAAGTTAGGTGCATTATTATATACAACACGGCGTTATGATAGTGAGGATGAAGTTAAATTCACATTGAAAGCCCTGCTTATACTATAAAGCTCTTAAATTTCTAGCTGCTATGGGCAACAGTAGCATGTTTAAGCCTTCTCCATACTGACAGTGTGAATCTAAGCTGAAATGGATTTTTAACCTTAAGGTAAATTACTTTACCCTTCCTTTTGACTTTATTAATATTAAAAAATATATTTTATTTTTCTAGGGAACTCGGTACTGGTACAGTAAAGATTAGTGTCATATGCTGAGCATCTTGTTATGCTGCTCTGCATGATTCCAGCTGGAAGGTCAAATTCAAAGAATTAGGGCAGCAAAAGTGGATTCCTGGAGCACTCAAAAATCATAGCTTTAAGCTTAGAGTCAGAGCTGAAGAGACTGGTTTGAAAGTTCTCTGGAATCAAGTTTCATAGTAAAAAAACTGAGTAAAAACTCAGGCCAGCCAGTAGCAAGTCACTGAAGTAAAAACTGATTTGTTATGATCGAGAATTTGGGGGAAACTAAAATGTTTTCTAACCAACTTTTGCTTGGAGCTCCTTTTATTTCTAAACTCTGGCAGCTTTTATGTGCTGTTGGGTGGGCTGGGCGAGCACCCTGGATGAGAGCCAGGAGCACTGGATAGATTTTGGATTTTATCCTCATGGCCTTGGCACATACCTAATCTATCTTGACTCAGTTTCCCCAATGCCCAGTGACTGTTTTCTGCTCTATTGTGTGATGTATCTAATGACTTCTTATCAAGGCTATTTTTGAGGGGATTCATGTATCGTAAAAGGCCTCTCTCAATTCTGAGCTTCTAAAAATCCTAAAGCTCTTAGCCAAGTAAGAGAATTCCTGGGAAAGATTTTCTGCTTTTTAGGAGTCTACCTTGTTTCTATCTGTGCTGGCTCTGATTGCACAGAAAGACTAAGTGAATGCAGAATATTGATTTGTACCTGTTTTGTTTTTCCACTGCTACCGGAAGTTCATTATGTCCCCTTTTGCCCTTAGCACTGACCCAAGTGGAAATCATTAGATCATTTACTGCCAAGCAACCAGATGAACTCTCCCTGCAGGTGGCGGACGTGGTCCTCATTTATCAGTGTGTCAGCGATGGTGAGTGGGAGTGTTCTGATGGGGGCGCTGGTGGACCAGCGTTCAGGGTCTCATTTTGTCATCACTGCTTATATTCCCTATCCCTTTGGTTTCCTCATATGCGCCTGCCTCTCCTTTATCTACACTTTATTGCTTCTAAATGTTTTTTTAATAGGATCTGGTCACATGGTTGTTCACTTAGAAAATAAAAGTCAGTTGGGAGACAAGATGGCAGAGTAGAAGGACTCGTAAGCTCACCTCTTCTCACGAGCATACCAAAATCACAGCTAATTGCCGAACAACCGTTGATTAAAAAAAAAAGGACTGGAGCCTACCAAAAAAGATTTTCTGTATCCAAAGGCATGAAGAAGAAACCTAATGAGACAGGAGAGGTGTGCTCGTGATATAATCAAATCCCATACCCCTCCCCCCGCCACCAAGTGGGCGACCCACAAACTGGAGAACAATCATATCACAGGAGTTTTCCCACAGAAGTGAGAGTTCTGAGCCCCATGTCAGGCTCCCCAGCCTGGGGGTCTGGCATATAGGAGGAGCAGCCCCCAGAGCATCTGCCTTTGAAAGCCAGTGGGGCTTGAGTGCAGGAGCTCCACAGGAATGGGGGAAACAGAAACTTTGCTCTTGGAGGGCTCACACAAGGTCTTGTGTGCACCAGGACCCAGGGCAAAAGCAGGTCTGGCCCAGGCTCCTATGAAGTCACTACCTGTGGTTCTTAGAGGGGCTCCTTGGAAGTGGGGGTTGGCTTTGGCTTACTGTGGGGACATAGACACTGGTGGCAGACAGACATACTGGGCTACATTCAACCACATGAACAATCCTGGTGGATGACATATTGGCTCATTAGTACCAAGACCTGGCTCCACCCAACAGCCTGTTGGTTCCAGTAGTGGGACACCTCAGGCCAAACGACCAACAGGGTAGGAACACAGCCCCACCCATCAGCAGACAGGCCGCCTAAAGACTTCCTGAACCCACAGGGACCTCGAGACCCACCCCATGACACGGCTCTGCCTCCAGAGGGCCAAGATCCAGCCCACCTCACCAGGGGCAGACACCAGAAGCAAGAAAGCTACGATCCAGCAGCCTGCAGAACCGAGTACACAAATGCAGATCAGAACCTACCCTGAGACCAGTTGGTCCCCGGCCCTTGGGTGATGAGAGGGGAGTGTACTGCTGAAACACACAGGACATCCCCTATAGAGGGCCACTTCTCCAGTGCGGAGAAACATAACTAACTTTCCTCATACATAAAAATACAAATAGAAATTTAAACAAAGTGAGATGGCAGAGGAATATGTTCCAGAATGAAGGAACAAGATAAAAGCCCAGAAAAACAACTTACCTGATGCAGAGATAGGCAATCTACCTAAGAAAGAATTCCAAGTGATGATCGTAGAGATGATCCAAGAATGTGGGAAAATAGATGCACAGAGCTAGAAGTTACAAGAAGTTTTTAACAAAGAGTTAGAAAAGATAAGAACAACCAAACAGAGTTGAAGAATACAGTAATTGAAATGAAAAGTGCACCTAGAAGGAATCAATAGCAGAATAAATGAGGCAGGAAAATTGATAAGTGAGCTGGAAGACAGAGTGGTAGAAATCACTGCCACAGAATAGAATAAAGAAAAAAGAATGAAAAGAAATGAAGACAGTACAAGAGACCTGGGACAACATCAAATGCACCAACATTTGCATTATAGGGGTCCCAGAAGAAGAGAGAAAGGTCCTGAGAAGATATTTTAAGAGATAATAGCTGAAAAATTCCCTAACACGAGAAATGAAATAGTCACTCAAGTCCAGGAAGCACAGAGTCCCATACAGGATAAACCTAAGGAAGAAGACACTGAGACACACAGTAATCAAATTGACAAAAATGAAAGATATAAGAGAATCCCCATAAGGTTATCAGCTGATTTTTCAGCAGAAACTCTGCAAACCAGAAGAGTGTGGCATGGTATATTTAAAGTGATGGAAGGGAAAAACCCACAACCAAGAATACTCTACCCAGCAAGGTTCTCATTTAGATTTGATGGAGAAGTCAGAAGCTTTACAGACAGGCAAAAGCTAAGAGAATTGAGCACCACCAAACCAGCTTTACAACAAATGCTAAAGGAACTGCTCTAGGCAGTAAAGAAAAGGCTACAACTAGAAACAAGAAAATTACAAAATGGGAAAGCTTACCGGTAAAGGCAAACATACAGTAAAGGTAGGAAATCATCCACACAGAAATATGATATCTAAATCAGTAATCATGAGAGGAGAGTACAAATGCAGGATATTTGGAATGCATTTGAAATTAAGAGATCAGCAACTTAAAACAATCATGTATATATATGGACTGCTATATGAAAACCTCATGGTAACCAAAAATGTATAATAGATATACACACAAAAAAGAATCCGAACGACACTAAAGATAATCATCAAATCACAAGAGAACAAAAGAGAAAAGAAGGAAAAAGACCTACAAAAACAAATCCAAAACAATTAACAAAATAAGGTAACATATTGTTACCTTAAACGTAAATGGATTAAACGCTCCAACCAAAAGACATAGGCTGGCTGAATGGATACAAAAACAAAACCCGTATACAGGCTGTCTACAAGAGACCCACTTCAGATCTAGAGACACGTACAGACTGAAAGTGAGGGGATGGAAAAGGGAATTCCATGCGAAAGGATTTCCAAATCAAAGAAAGCTGGAGTAGCAATACTCGTATCAGACAAAATGGACTTTAAAATAAAGACTGTTAAAAAAGACAAAAAAAAGGACACTACATAATGATCAAGGGATCAATCCAAGAAGAAGATAGAACAATTGTAAATACATATGCACTCAGCATAGGATCACCTCAATATATAAGGCAAATGCTAACAGCTGTAAAGGGAGAAACTGACAGTAACACTATAATAGTGGGGGAACTTTAACACCTCACATCAATGGACTGATCATTCAGACAGAAAATCAATAAGGAAACAGGCCTTATATGACACTCTAGACATCGACTTAATTGATATTTATAGAGCATGCCATCTGAAAGCAGCAGAATACACATTCTTTCAAGTGCACATAGAACATTCTCCAAGGTAGATCACATGCTGGGCCACAAAGCAAGCTTTGGTAAATTTTAAAAAATTGAAATAATATCAAGACATCTTTTCTGACCACGACACTATGAGATTAGAAATCAACTACAAGAAAAACACACTAACATGTGGAGGCTAAGCAATATGCTACTAAACAACCAATGGATCTCTGAAGAAATCAGAGGAAATCAAAAAATACCTAAAGACAAATGAAAATGAAAACATGATGATCCAACCCTATGGGATGCAGCAAAAGCAGTTCTAAGAGGAAAAGTTTATAGTGATACAAGCTTACCTCAGGAAACAAGAAAAATCTCAAATAACCTACCTAACCTCACACCTAAAGCAACTAGAGAAAGAACAAAACCCAAAATTAGTAGTAGGAAAGAAATCATAAATATCAAAGCAGAAATAGAGACTAAGAAAACAATAGAAAGGGTCAATGAAACTAAAAGCTGGTTCTTTGAAAAGATAAACAGAATTGATAAACCTTTAGCCAGACTCATCAAGAAAAAAAGGAAGGGCCCAAATCAATAAAATTAGAAATTAAAAAGAAGTTATAGGGGCTTCCCTGGTGGCGCAGTGGTTGAGAGTCTGCCTGCCGATGCAGGGGACACAGGTTCGTGCCCTGGTCCAGGAAGATCCCATATGCTGTGGAGTGCCTGGGCCCGTGAGCCATGGCTGCTGAGCCTGCGTGTCCGGAGCCTGTGCTCCACAACGGGAGAGGCCACAACAGTGAGAGGCCCACATACCGCAAAAAAAAAAAAAGTTATAGCTGACACCATGGAAATACAAAGGCCCATAAGAGACTACTACAAGCAACTATATGCAAATAAATTGGATAACCTAGAAGAAATGGACAAATTCTTAGAAAGGTGCAATCTCCCAAGACTGAATGAGGAAGAAGTAGAAAACATGCACAGACCAATTACAAGTACTGAAATTGAATCTGTGTTTTAGAAACTCTGAATAAACGAAAGTCCAGGACCAGATGGCATCACAGGCGAATTCTACCAAACATCTAGTGAAGAGTTAACACATATCCTTCTGAAACTATTCCAAAAAACTGCAGAGGACGGAACACTTCCAAACTCACTCTATGAGGCCATGATCATCCTGATACAAACCCTCAGCTAACATCATACTCAATGGTGAAAAGCTGAAAGTATTTCTTCTAAGATCAGGAACAAGACGAGGATGTCCACTTTCACCACTTTAATTCAACATAGTTTTGGAAGTCCTAGCCACAGCAATCAGATGAAAAAAAAAGGAATCCAAATTGGAAAAGAAGAAGTAAAACTGTCACTGTTTGCAGATGACATGACACTGTAAATGACACTATAAATAGAAAATCCTAAAGATGCTACCAGAAAACTACTAGAGCTCATCAGTGAATTCAGTAAAGTCACAGGATACAAATTAATACACAGAAATCTGTTGCATTTCTATACACTAATAGCAAAAGATCAGAAAGAGAAATTAAGGAAAGAATCCCATTTACCACTGCATCAATAAGAATAAAATGCGTAGGAATAAACCTACCTAAGGAGACAAAATACCTGTACTCTGAAAACTATAAGATGCTGATAAAAGAAATTGAAAATGACACCAACAGATGGAAAGGTATACTGTGTTCTTGGATTGGAAGAAACAATGTTGTCAAAATGACTCTGCGAGCCAAGGCAATCTACAGATTCAACACAATCTCTATCAAATTACCAATGACATTTTTCACAGAACTAGAACAAAAAATTTTACAATTTGTGTGGAAACACAAAATACCATGCATAGCCAAAGAAAAGAGAGCTGGAGAAATCAGGCTTCCTGACTTCAGACTATACTGTAAAGCTACAGTAATCAAAACAGTATGGTACTGGCACAAAAACAGCACATAGATCAATGTAACAGGTTAGAAAACACAGAAATAAACCCATGCACCTATGACCACTTAATCTACAACAAAGGAAGCAAGAATACACAATGGAGAAAAGACAGTCTCTTCAATAACTGGTGCTGGGAAAACTGGACAGCTACATGCAAAAGCATGAAAATAGAACATTCTCTAACACCACACACAAAAAGAAAGTCAAAATGGATTAAAGACCTAAATGTAAGACCAGATGATAAAAACTACTAGAGGAAAACATAGGCAGAACACTCTGACATAAATAGTAGCAATATCTTTTTGGATCTCTTTCTTAGAATAATGGAAGAACAAAAATAAACAAATGGGACCTAATTAAACTTAAAAGTTTTTGCACAGCAAAGGAAACCATAAACAAAATGAAAAGACAACCTATGGAATGGGGGAAGATATTCGCAAATGAGGCAACTGACAAGGGATTAATCTCCGAAATATACAAACAGCTCTTACAGTTCAGTATCAAAAATACAAACAACCCAATCAAAAAATGGGCAGAAGATCTAAATAGACATTTCTCCAAAGAAGACATACAGATGGCTAAAAAGCACATGAAAAGATGCTCAACATCACTAATTATTAGAGAAATGCAAATCAAAACTACAATGAGGTCACCTCACTCCGATCAGAATGGCCATCATTAAAAAGCCTACAAGTAAATGCTAGAGAGGGTGTGGAGAAAAGGCAACCTCCTACACTGTTGGTGGGAATATAAATTGGTGCAGCCACTATGGAGAACAATATGGAGGTTCCTTAAAAAACTAAAAATAGAGCTACCATACGATCTAGCAATTCCACTCCTGGGCATATATCTGGAGAAAACCATAATTCAAAAAGATACATGTGGGCTTCCCTGGTGGCACAGTGGTTGAGAGTCTGCCTGCTGATGCAGGGGACACGGGTTCGTGCCGTGGTCCGGGAGGATCCCACATGCCACGGAGCGGCTGGGCCCGTGAGCCATGGCCGCTGAGCCTGCACATCCGGAGCCTGTGCTCTGCAACAGGAGAGGCCACAACAGTGAGAGGCCCGTGTACCGCAAAAAAAAAAAAAAAAAAAAAAAAAAGATGTGGTACATGTATACAATGGAATACTATTCAGCCATAAAAAGGAATTAAATAATGCCATTTACAGCAACATGGCTATAGCTCAAGATTATCACACTAAGTGAAGTATAGCCAGACAGAGAAATATATGATTTCACTTACATGTGGAATCTAAAAAAAGATACAAATGAACTTGTATACAAAACAGAAACAGACCCAAAGACATAGAAAACAAACTTACGGTTACTACAGGGGAAGGGTTGGGGGCAGGAGGGATAAATTAGGAGTTTGGGATTAACATATACACACTACTATATATAAAATAGATAACCAACAAAGACCTACTATATAGTATAGGGAATTATACTCAATAATTGTAAAAACCTATAAGGGAAAAGAGTCTGAAAAAGATATATATATATATATATATATGTATAACTGAAACACTTTGCTATACATCTGAAACTAACAGAACACTGTAAATCAACTATACTTCAATAAAGTAAAAAAATAAAAGTCATGATCTTCCTACCCAAAACATCATCCCTTTCTGCAACTCAGCCCAAGCTCAATACTCTCCTAGACACCTCACTTCAGGGCCTCTGATCATGTTCTGCCTCTCATCATGATATGCCATTGAGTCCCTCTTGAAACCTTTCCCCCGTTCCACCTCTCTCTCTCACCTTGCATCATCCGTGGTACCCAACCTGGGGCAGGATACTGCCTCTGAAATTTGCCCATATCGTCCTCCCTCGGAGCTGAACAGTCAAGATTCATCCAAATACTTGGTGCCCCATGAGGACTCTGCTCTTCTTTGCAGGCTGGTATGAAGGGGAAAGACTGCGAGATGGAGAAAGGGGCTGGTTTCCTATGGAATGTGCCAAGGAGATAACATGTCAAGCTACAATTGATAAGAATGTGGAGAGAATGGGACGTTTGCTGGGGCTGGAGACCAACGTGTAGCCTCTCTGATGGTATTTTGTCACTGGGAGATTTGCACTACATCATGGTGGGCTGGTTGGTTCAAGGCCGGTTTTGATGTTAATTTTAACACAGCCTATTTAATTAAAAGAAAGGAAACACTTGCCTTTAAGCTTGCCAGGTGGTTCTGTTCTCTCAGGAGAACAGCTACTGGATAGTTAATCCACGAAGCTCAGTTTGTGCACAGCAATCCTTTTGCAAACCTCTTTAGGTAAACAGAATAGCTGAGCAGTCCACTTCAGGGATGAGGCAGCCTCAGCTACTCCTAGTTGTATCATGTTCTGGCATAAAAAAATATATATATATGTAAGATGCTGTATTCTGGTTTTCTCTATCCTCACTTAACCAAGAATGTATGCTATCCCTCTTTAAACATCTCCTTCATATGGTTCTTCCAGTATTAGCAAGGTTTTATATCTTTAAGGAATACCCAGTTTTGTAAATATTGCTCCTGCCTCTTATATTTTAGATCTGATGCTAATGCTTTCTTGATTTCAAAAGGAACTGGTAGAGTTCTGAAGGTGAGCTCAGTTTTTCTAAACCTCTTCCCAGGAAAGGGAAATTGACACTTGAATTTTTTCCACCTCTTTCCTCATTAGAAGGGAAGTAAGGAGCCTTACTTTAAAGATTTTTTTAAAAAATCCATCTCACCCAACTTCGGTCTTTGGTAAGTATATTCTAATAAAACTTAAGCTACTCTAACAATATAGAATTTAGATGGTTCATATATGTGAGAAAATCCTGAATATGGGACAGGGGTCGTACTTTTTAAAAATAGACCTATATGAGATGATAAACTGACGTGAGGCTGCTTTGCCTTCAATAATGTACGGTTTTTGACTGTTCCTACTCCCATTTCCAAAAGGAAATTGGCTGAAACACATTTTAACAATCTCAAGGAAGATAAAATTGGACCTTAAAAGGTATCAAGAAGGCAACATGGTGTACCTAGTTGCAACATAACATTTTGACCTTAATGGGAACTCATTTTATTTGCACTAAAGGCTTTGCTTGCTGGATTTGAAGTCTCTCTTAACTGCGGGTGTCTGTAGAACTTTATTTCTTCCACTGATGCAAGGAGAGAGAAAAGTCATCGTAATAGTACGTTTCATAAAGAGGGAATTGGAGGGTTTGGAAGAGTGAGGGGAGGAGTGATTTTTTTACTGGCAGCTACGTTCCTTCTCTACTCCATTCTCTTTCATGAAGGGGTAAAACCTGGCAAAGGGTACATCATTCAAGGACTCAGATCCATGTGTGACATGTCCCCAGCCACTGACTGCCAACCAGTTACTCAATTGTGAGTAACTTTGCAGAAGCCCAGTGCGGGAGGTGAGTGTGCTCAGCCCACATGCTCTGTGTCCTGTCACTGCAGCAGTGAGCCTGCAGGGGGCATCTGCAGCTGCCTCGCCTGTGGATTGCTCTCCTTTATCAATGCACACATTTCTGAGTATAAAGACATGCCAGGCCCCGAGCTCCTTGAGTTCTGGGCCAGTCTGTCAATGGAGAATAGCAGTGGACCCAGCAAGCAAGGTCTTGGGTTTGGTAGAACAAGAAATCTATCTCCTCTTTGATGTCACAGAATTTCTGGAGGAGAAGCTAACAAATTGAAATCTAATCTAATGGAATGTTTTCATTTAGGAAGGAAGGTAAATGTGTTGCTTGCAAAGAGACCATTTCGTATTATTTTTGCTAACACCCTGTTGACACTAAAAAGCAACTATGTGAATCCTGTGAATTAATTTATCAGTAGAGATGGTGAACAGTTTTGGAATATGTGCATCTTATAAATCAGAGCCTATTTAGCAAGCAGGTTAATACTGTTATTAGATAAAGTGTTGTTTTATGGCAGGTATTAACTCATTCACAGTGTTTCAGTTCAACTGTGAACATGACACAGTATTGTTTTTCAAACTTAGTAGCTTCTCTGAATTGTACAATGACTTCATTCAGTGACCTGTGGAGAACAAAAATATTCATTTTTGTCCCAATGAATTGAGATTGCTTGTACACTTTTGGCAAAATATGTGAGCTTATAAAGATTTTGTATATACTTGTTCTTTCGTGCTGATGTGATTTAATTTACTATAGGATGTGTTCATTTAAGTACATAGTCTGCTGAATTTTGAGCCAAATCAGAGTTCTACTCAAAAGGTATCTGCAGCTAACATTGAAGGTGTCTGATCTTTCTTTTTTGGGTACATATGGGCCTTAGCTGCCCTAGAAGGCTGGGGCATTCTTAAGAACTGGGCTATCCTGTTTCTTCTTATAGTTTCCACAAAACTGCATGACTGAACAGCTTACCTCAAATAGTTCATAGCTTCCTAACTGCTGCTGACCCTTGGAGTATATACCTTATCATTCATTTTGGCCACTCAGTGTCTGAACCTTTGTGCTTGGCACATTTCACCACCTTGTGCATCTTGGTGGAAGACAAAGAATGACTCCGTGTTATTTTCTTTTCCTGAATAAAATTTCCACAAACTTAGTGGCTTAAGACATTCCTGTATGGTCTCACAGTTCTGTAGTCAGAAGTCTAGGACTGCTTGGCTGGGTTCTCTGCTTAGAGTCTCAAAAGGCTGAAATGAAAGTGTTGGCTTAACTGCTTTCCAGCTCATACCTGTTATTTGCAGAGTTCCATTCCTTGTGATTGTAGGACTGAGGCCCCTGTTTCCTTGCTGGCTGCTGGAGGGTGGGGAGATTGGAGGGTGCTCACAGCTTCCAGGAACTGGAATTCCTTGCCACGTGGCTCCTTTCATCTTCCAGGCAGCAGTGGCGTGTTCAGTCCTTCTCACACTTGGAATCTCTCTCATTACATCTTATGCTACCAGCTGGAGAAAACTCTGCTTTTAAAGAACTCATATAATTATATTAGACCCATAGAATAATTTCCCTTATGAACTCAAATTCAGCCGATTTGGGAGCTTAATTAGATCTGTAAAATTCCTTTGCCATGCAGTGTAACCTAATCGTAGCTGCAACACCAAGGAAGCAGAGATCATGGGATCATCTTAGAATTCTGTCTACAACACCCTCTATAAAACCTTAAAATGCTAGTTTTCCAGCATTCTTTGCAGCTAAAATACAGCTATGTGATAGGATACATAAATCAAAGGCATCTCTGTTGGATTTTCGCTCAAGGTAGTGACGAAAGAGGGAAGAGATGGGGAATATCATCTTTGGAAGTAGCAGGATGCATCCTCCTCTTTGGTCCCTCCTCCATCCCAAATTACTGCTGCGTTTTCCTTGGACTCTGGAAAGCAGCAGAGAGGCAGCTGTTTGTTTGGCAGACTTGCAGTACTAAATAACACAGGTCAGAGTTAAATAACACAGGTCAGAGTTTAGTGCCTACCATAATCTCCATTGTGGGTTCGGTCTCCAAAGGGCTTACTCTGGAGTGAGGAAGTAAACCTCAAGGGCCTCGAGCTTCACTCTTCAGGCATCTAGCATACCAAGGTCCTGACTGGAGGAAATAAAACCTTGCTCTGGAGAAAGCTATCATCATCTTAGTTCTCAATTATTTCCAAAAAAACAAATTCTCAAATGAAAGGATCAGCAAAAAAACAAAAAAAAACCTCTGAGAGACAGCATCTGGATACAGGAAAAACAAAAACAAAACAAAAAAACTGATACATTCACAGGGACTCTAGACAGTCAAATCATTAGTAAAATACAATTGCTTCGTTTATGGAGATAAAGCCAAACTTCAAAAAGCAATATAGAACAACCAACCAAAAGAAGTGAGAGAAAAAACAACTAGAAAATATGGAACTGGATTTAACATCAGATTTGATAGTTAAAAGATTCTGGTGAACTGAAAGAGAGGCTAGAAGAAACCTACAAGGAAGCATGAAGAGGAGAGAGATGGGAAGTGCAGGATTTAACTGGAGTCTCAGAGGAGAGAGAGGGGAAAGAGAGGGAGCTTTGGCAAGGAGACTAGGTCTTTCTAACCTTGCTCTGACCAGTCACAGGATGCAGGCTGTGGCCTTGGGTGAGGCGAGGACAATTCCTGCAGAGGGCTGGTGAGTGAAGGCTGTCATCTGGTAGCACTTCCAGCAGCTAAGGGAATACCATCAGTCCTGATGGAGGATCTGGGCAGAATATCACAACATTCACTACCTGTAGCTATGTCAATATTAGATAAAACAACTCTGTAAGATAAAGGGTATGACTAGGGATAGAGCCTACATAATGATGAAAGTTTCATTTAACCAGGAAGATACAACAATTCTAAATATATATTCTTCCAACAATATGGTCTCAATAATAAGACAAAAATGAGCAGAAATATAAGAATTAAATCAAAAGTCACAGAATGAGACTTTAACACACCTCTCTCATTTGATAGGAAAAATAAAAAATCAATGAAGATGTAGAAGCTTTGGACAAGAATAACATAATAGGCTTATATAGGACACGCTGCAATTTCAGCATATACATTCTTTTCAAGCACACGTAGAATATTTACTTCTGACTACTTCCTGGGTCATGAAACAAGTTTCAACAAATTTTAAAGGATTGAAGTTATATAGAGTGAGGTCTCTGATTACAACATGATTAAGTTGGAACTCAATAACAAAAATTAAGAAATATCCATTTATATAGAAACTCTGACCTAAATTTAAGATGCAAAACTATAAAACTCCTAGAATACAGGAGAAAATCTAGGTAGTCTTGGGTTTGGAGACGACTTTTTAAATATAACACCAAAGACATGATCAGTGAAAGAAAAAACTGAGAAGCTGAATTTCATTAAAAGACAGGAGAATGAAAAGACAATGCACAGAGTTGGAGGAAATCTTACAAAATATACCTGATAAAGGATTGGCATCCAAAATATACAAAGAACTCTTAAAACTCAATAATTAGACAACAAAACACCCAATTAAAAATGGGCAAAAATCTAGAAAACTCACCAAAGATACACAGATGGAAAATAAGCATATGAGAATATGCTCAAGATGAAACATCATTAGGAAACTGAAAAATTAAAATGAGATACCACCACACACCTATTAGAATGATTATAAAATCCAAAACCCTGACAACACCAAATACTGGTGAGGACACAGAGCAAGAGGAATTTGCACTGACTGCTGTTGGGAATGCAAAAACCACTGGGAAGAGTTTGGCAGTTTCTTAGAAAACTAAACACTTACCATATGACGTAGCAATCACACTCCTTGATATTTACCTAAATGAGTTTAAAACTATGTCCACACAAAAGTCTACACACAAGTTTTTATATCAGGTTTATTCATCATGGCCAAAGTTGGAAGCAACCAAGATAATCTTCAATAGATGAATGGATAAACTGATACATCCAGACAATCGAATGTTAACCAGCAATAAGCGAAATGAGCTATCCATGAAAAAACATGAAGGGGTCTTAAATGCGTATTAGTAAGAAAAAGTTGCCAATGTAAAAAGGCTATACGCTGTATGACTCCAACTACATAACATGGAAAAGGCAAAACTATGGAGACAGTAAAAAGATCAGTGGTTGCCAGGGGTTCAAGGAGAGGAAAGGAGGAATAGGTGGAGCACAGAGGACTTTTTTCAGGGCAGTGAAAGTATTCTGCATGGTTAAGTTATGGTGCATACCTGTCATTATATCAATACATTGATCAAAATATACAACACAAAGAAGCTAATGTTAAGCTAACTAAAACTATGGATTTTAGTTAATAATGTATTAATATTGGGTCACCCCTTGAACAAGCGTACCAAGATGTTAACAATAGGGGAAACTAGGAGGGAGTAAAGGTGATACGGGAATTCTGTACCTTCTGCTCAGTTTTCCTGTAAACCTAAAACTGCTCTAAAAAAATACAGTCCAGTAATTAAGAAGTTCCTCTAACAAAGGAAGTGGCAGAAGTAAACTTGAAACATCAGGAACAAAGAAGGAACAACTGAACAGGTAAACATTTGGGTAAATATAATAGACTATCCTTAAGGTTTTAAAATGTTAGTTGGCTGAAAGCTGTATTACATTGTCTGATATGGTTGGTTCTCAACGTATGTAAAGGAATTATTTGGGACAACTAAATGGTGGTGTCTTTTTTTAAAAAATAAATTTATTGTATTATTTTTGGCTGCACTGGGTCTTAACTGCTACACGGGGGCTTTCTCTAGTTGCGGTGAGTGGGCTTCTCACTGCAGTGCCTTCTCTTGTGGAGCACGGGCTCTAGGCGCGCAGGCTTCAATGGTGGTGTCTTACACATATTTTACTTGAAGTGGCAAAATGTTGCTACTTGTTCACTATGATAAGCTATACATGTATACTGTAATCCATAGAGCAAGCAAAAAATGCCCCAAACTTAAAGAGATATACTGATAAACAAGCACGCAGGCTTCAGTAGTTGTGCCATGCGGGCTCAGTAGTTGTGGTTCACAGGCTCTAGAGCGCAGGCTCAGTAGCTGTGATGCACGGGCTTAGTTGCTCCGCAGCATGTGGGATATTTGGACCAGGGCTCGAACCTGTGTCCCCTGCATTAGCGGGGGGATTCTTAACCACTGCACCACCAGGGAAACCCCAGAATAGTTTTTAAAAGTGACCTAACTATATGTTTGGAAACACATTTAAAATGTAATTATATAGGTAAGTGTAGAGTAAATGAATCCAAAAATAATATCAAGCAAATGCCAATCAAAAGAAAGCTGGAGGGGCTATACTAGAACAGATAAAGTGGACTTCAGCGCAAAGAAGATTGCCAGGAACAAAGAATACTACATCACAATAAAAGGGTCAATCTGTGAGGAAGACATAACAACCCTAAATGCGTATGTACCAAATAAATAAAGCTTCAAAATACGCGAAGCAAAAACAGAACTGAAGGGAAAAAACAGACAAATCCATAATATAGTGGTTAAAGGTACAGAACAGAACACCATCAAGGAATGGGACCTAACATTTATTTAGCGAACACTCCACCCAACAACAGATTATACTTCCTTTCCATGTAGGTATGTAATATTCACCAAGACAGATCACATTCTGGGTCATAAACTGACAAATTTAAAGGAACAAATCATACAAAGTATGTTTTCCAACCAGCATAAAAGAATCAAACTAGAAATTAACAACAGAACCACCACAGGAAAATCTTCAAACACTTGGAAATTAAACAGCACGCTCAATTTGTGGATCAAAGAGGTAAATATATAAAGAAATAAAAAACCACACTGACTGAATGCCATGAGAATACATCAAAACATGTAGTTGGCAGCTAAAGCAGTTCTTAGGAATTTATGGCACTACAACACTTAAATACAGAGAAAATCAATGAAACAAAGAGCCTAGTTCTTTGAAAAGACGAACACAATTGATACACCTTTTAGCAAGACTGACCAAAAAAGAGACTGTCCATGTCAAGAATGAAAGAGCACATATTGTTACAGATTCCAGAGATATAAAAGGGTTAAGAGGATATTCAAGCAACTCCACATAAATTTAACAACTTAGATAAAATGGGCCAATTCACTGAAAACCACAAACTACCAAAACTCTGAGCAGTCTTAAAGGTTGGCTCTGCAGTGCTTCCACATCAGCCGTCTTCCTTCGCTCCCATGCCTTGACCCACACCAGAAATGTTTTGTATTATGCCCTATTCATCATCTCATGGTGGATGTGCAACCTCCTGACATCATGGACCCCTAAAACTGGTGCTTTTCTCTTCTGGCACTTGGTAACGGTGGCTTAACTCTTGCCACTGTACTAGCCAATTGAAGAGTGGCACATTTTGCCATTTTAAAGGTCAATGAACTTAAAATTTTCTGCAGCTCTAAAATTCATAAAGAATAATCCTTTTTCTTTTTAATCAGATATATCCCTAAAGCCCCAATTACTTAACATATGAGGTGGGAAATCAAAACACACATATAAGTATATAAGACAACCAAGGAAAATGGCAAGTAAGCACATGAAATATGCTCATCAATGATTATTATATTCAATAGAAATAAAAAACAAAACCACAACAAACTATGAGACTCCACATCCGTTAAAGGCAAAAATTAAACAAAACAACAAATAACTAAAAATACCCAAGTACTGGTGAGAACTTGTAACACCTGGAACCATACTATATGGAGGGTGGGTGTATAAAACATGGTATACCCACTCTGTAAGTCAGGCTGGCAATTTCTTATATGACACAACAATCCTAATCATAGGTATTTACCCAAGAGAAATGAAAACATCTATCTACACATAGACCTGTATACACATATTCATAGCAGCTTTATTTATAATAGCAAAAACACTGAAAATAACTAAGAAGTCCATCAACAGGTGAATAAACAAGCTATGGTACAACCATACAGTGCAATACTAAATAAAAAATGAACTAACTTCTGATATACACAGCAACATAAATATCTCAAAAGCATTATGTTAAGTGAAAGAAGCTGGACACAAAAGACTACATATGGTTCCATTTATTTGAAATTCTAGAAAAGGCAAAACTAGTGACCAAATGGTTGCCAGTGGGAGCAGGGGATTGACTGTAAGGGGAAAAAGGGAGATTCTTAGGTGACAGGAATGTTCTATATCAAGATTGTGGTGATAGCAATTACATGACTTTATACATTTGACAAAATTCACAGAATTATACTTGGGTAACTTTATTATATATAAAATAATATCTTAAACCTTATTAAAAAAGAGTTTGTAACAGCGGTAACATTTTTTTTTATATGTTGCACTTCCAGATACTCTATAATGAATATGTACTTTAAAAATCAGAATAAAAATGCCATGTAAAAACAATTAGCATATTATAAATATATTACACTACATGATCACAGTTACTTAAAAATATACACAGACTCAGAGCTAAAAGAGGGGAAGGAAAATTACCACTTACTTTGGGTAACAGAGTACGAAAATAAATTCTTCCTACAGCTCTTCTATGATTTCTAACTTGTAGGGTGGACCTTGTTTTGAAAATGAAGACGTGAAAATCACTTGCAATATTGGTATAAATGTATCTAGAGCTTTTGCCCAAGTTAATGAATTAGGAAGGTGTAGCATGGACTCACTTTTCGAAGACACTTCGTAAAGATTATCCAGTGGTTTATTTCTTGTTTTGTTTTTCTGTAAGTTTCTCTTTCAGGATCATTTTTTTTTAAGAGTTATCCTTGGTATCACTCAGAATGGTGAGGCAAATAGTTTTCTTCGTAATTTAGTATCTTATTCTTTAAAACTACCAAATAGCAGATAGTTCTGAGACCTGGAATACATTTTTCTCTAAGTAACACCCTATTCTGTAAACAAAAGAAAAACATAAATAGCACCTTCAGGCAAAATTTCCATCTTGACTGGCTATAGAGAAGACATAAATTGGAGGTGATAATAACTCCTCTGATCTCTCTGAATAGCTCATCTGTTAAACAGTTCTGCAGGAACATTTTCCCCATTTATGGAGATTAAATATTTGTCTATGAACATGCAGCCAATTAACTAGTAATCTGTTTTTACAGATTTTTAAAATGCTTTCTGCCAAGACCGTTTTGGCCAACTGACTGAATTTAAACTGGATAGTAAAAGCAAGCCAAAAAAAAAAAAAGCACAAACATAAAAACAAACGTTCTTACAGAATAGGACCTAATTATCACCTTCAGTTTAGGGGCAAAACTAATATGCCACAAAATGACCCAGTATAAGAATTCAGTGAGAGGCAGATCACTTTTGGGATACTAGCCAAGAGAATGGACTTAGAACACACAAATACATTCAAAACCCTAGAAGGCAATGATAGGTTGACATACATTCCCAGAAATGGAAGCAGTACCTGAACCAGTGCTGTTAAGATCACCATAGAATTATCAATCAACCCCAGTCATCATATGATACTCCTTTCCTTTGGCTTCTTTGGAAGGCACAATACAATCTGTAGTTTTTAGGGTGTAGCAGGATGTTCTTCCTATGTCTATTTTTTCCCAATATTTCCAGTACTACAACTTTTCTCAGACATAGGGTCAGACTGTTAGATCACAAAATAAGTGATAGAAGCCTCAGCAAACAACACTCAACAACGGATAGTATGTGCTTCAGTTAATACCCTTCTGCCAAGTTATACAAAAGATCCTACTAAAAGTGGCTAGAACAAAGAAGGGTTTATTACATCAGAATAAGTCCATGTGCAGGGCAGTTGCAAAGTCTGGATAATTCAACAGCTCACTAGCATTATCAAGGACTCTGGTGATTTCCACCTGCCCGCTGAGCCAACCTTGTGATCCTAAGAGGGTTGCAGCAGCTCCAAGTGCCAGAGTCAGACAAAACAATGTTCAAAGGAGGAACACAGAATTTCCTTCTTTAAGTCTATTAGTGAGGAAAATCTTCTCAGATGCCCCCTTGCAGATCTCTTCTCAGCTTCCATTAGCCAGGACAGGCTCACATATTCATGCCTCATCAGTTACTTATAAGGAGAAAAAGACCATGCATGATTGGCTTAGAACAATCCAATTCACCCTTGGGGAAGAGGGTCCAACATCCCTGGGAACAAGGCTGCACAGAGGAGGGGACACATGAACAAGCAACCAGGAAGGGAGGGACAAAATGGTTGTTGGATAGCAACTAACAGTATTTGTCAAAATCTGACAGGGCTGAAAACATACAGTACATGTCACACTAGCTTCCACACTGGCTGAGAGGGTAAAGTAGCACTCAGAGCATGGGGAAGAAAAGTCTAACATAATGGATTGTTTAAAAAAATGTTTCAAATAATAACTGTAACTAAGTACACAATACATGCCAGACACTAGTCTATGCACTTTACATATGAAAACATATTTAATCCTCATAACTGTTACCTGTATTTTACAGATAAGGAAAAGGAAACAGAGAGAAGCCAAGTAATTTGCCTAAGATACGTGGTAAGTAATGGAGCTAAAATTTGAACTTAGATAGGCTCTAGACCCATGCTCTCAATTGCTACATTACACTGCACAGGGTGATGTAAAAGTGGTACAAATATATTCTAAGATAAAAAACCATCAGATAAACCAAGGGATAGGTGGAGATGCAGAAAGCAACCCAAAAAGCTAGCCAAGATTTACACACTGTACATTTTATTAAATACTGGGCTTTATTACAACAAATTAATTTACTTCTGATAGAAGTTTCATTAGAAGAAATGTGGATGTGTTCAAATTCTTATTTGATACTGCTTTTTGGCTAACCATTCTATTTTTACTGATTCTATACTCAGTCATTATGGGCAGAGAGATTAATCTTTCATAACAGAACAAAGGAATTTCTCAAGTGGTACAACATTCAAAATATATGAGGAATACTCTCAAAATGTGGACATGACCACTACAGAGTAACTTTTTTATGGTATATTTATAATAGCTACAGATGACACTGTTAACTCATGCACATTAAGTCTTTATTTACTACCTACTGAAGGTTTCTACCTTACACATGAAAATTATTCATGTCCTGGGGTTTGACATCTACTCAAAAGTTAAACCATGATGGAAAATGGCTATCAAACTGGCTTTTCAGGGCACCACAGAAAAGCCATCAGCTGTAATATCCATCCTGAAATCGTGGTGGCAAGTTCCTGGGAGTTGCTTTTTCCTGTGTTTTGAGCAAGTCTATAATAGCTGAGAGTACTGCACAGTCTCTGGATTTAGTGTCCTTCCAGTCTACAGGATGGGGACTTTCAATCTTCTCTTGCAGAAGGATATCTAGTTCCTTTCTTAATTCCTGAAGTTGGAAAAATTATACATGTTCAACAAAGGCAGATGTACTATCAAACAATGTAATAAATAAAAGTGACTTCAGCTGGTACAAGAAATTTAATAAGCTATTATACAAAAAGACTGAAATATCTAATGAGCAACTAACTAAAGTGTGGTTATGAGTAGCCAACTTAAGTAAAAAAATTCAAACTTTTATCACATTGAGCCATTTAGAATGGTTGGTCTGTAACTATCTCAAAAACCAATTCAGAAAAACTATGAATAAATTTCTCAGCACAATTTCCTCTGTTGAAATAAAGCAAGAAATATTTAACGTAACATGTATAACACTTGGAAGAACAAAACCACAAGACCACATACTAACTTGTATGCAGAATCAAAGACAATCATGTAAAGTCAGTCACCTTAACAAGATGGGCAATTCTTGCTGGAGACTGAAAGATAATCCATTCATCTACAGCAATAGTCTCCTGATCATTATCCTTCTGAATGGAAATATCACCTCCAAAGAACAAGAGACAGTATGGAGAAACTTCTGTGCAGTCATACAAGTATATCTATAATGAGAATTAAGGCAAATAAATACATTAAGGAGTCTGAAAGAATTATTGTCACATTAACTCAATAATATCACTAGTATCAATCTATTAGTGCTTTCCTTCTAAAACAGGTATTATCCTTTTAGTGTAATTACAGAGACAAAATTTGAAGAAATACCATTTAAACAAGCCATTCTTACTTCAGAGAACAAAGGAGTTTTATATTTTTGTTTCAATTTAATCAATAGCACTGTTCTGTAAACAAAATATTGCCTAAGTGATAAAACCAAAACACTAATGTAGCTGAAGTTCTTTTTATTTATATATTAACAGAATTCCCACTTAATATTCTGACCAATACTTGTATATTGACAGGCCAACAAAATTCTCTGAAAAGTGTAAACTCTTATATACCATAAGATGCCAGTATGTCTTGAAAGCAGGCTCTGAAAGAAAATTATGCAAATCAAATAACCATCCCAATTAATTAAAATACAAAGATACATCATGACAGATCTGCACATTAAAAGTACAGGTTATCTGCTTAAAGAAGGTATAAGTCATGTCATAAAAAAAATTTTTTTAAAGAATTTTGTTTATAATTATGAAAACTATACAATTTTAAAAATACAACAAGACTGTTACTCAGACCCATGGTTACTTTATGTATTCACTTACACTACTTGTTCTCATCTTCAGGTGATAGATAAGCCAGTTGTAGTGAAACTCTGTTTGCTCCACATTAACGGATTTGGGATGAATAGCAACTAGTCCATCAGTTTTTGTGTACACTTTCACCCTTAAAAAAAGTTAAAATGTAGTTTAAAAACAAAACAAAACAAAACTCCGGAGGATTCCAAACTAATCCCAGAATCAAAACAAACTCCACAGATGAGTTCAATTTATTTTTGCAATATAAATTTCCAAATTTTTGTTTTAATAAGACATAGAAAAATAATTGGCTAAATAAGAGTACTCTAAATCATACAACAAATCCTTTTCTTATAGGTGTAATTACTCAACATATTAGAAAGATGACAAAATATTCCCTAATTATGTTAGTATATATACTATACCAGTAAAGTACAAAAAATGAAATACCTGATATAATTCTAAGTGAATCAGACCAAGAGAACAGTCTGTACATTTTACTGTGAATCATGCTACTGATAATTTACCGTCAATTTACAAAGTAACTGTGAAATGATCTAAAATTTAAAATGAAGAATTTTGTTTAAAAGGGAGTTAGCTAAAACTGGTTTTTAAAAACCTATTCTAAAATACGTTTTAAATGGTCTCACATTCACTGAACTCCCCCCACCCTTCAAAACAGGAATACTTGGAATAAATGTACACAGCTCTAGTTCAATCTCTCCATTTTTACGGGTCCTTCCTTTGATAGTCACAAAAATTTCACCTCAATTTGTAGGAGTCTTTAATTAATATTATTAAACAGGGAGATGTCTGATAGTTTATATAGTCAGTGGTAATTACAGAATAAAGCTGATAATCCATTAATCCTTCCTCTTTGTTTTTAAGAGCGTCTTTTTCATGGTTCTAGGAATCCATAATATGTCTACCAAAATCTGAATCACAGTCATGAGCCATTATTCAGAATAAAATGAGCAACTGCTTTTCCTCACCGCACAGTCAATTTAACCAATGCCATCCTGCAACCCTACATCACCAGAACAGTAGGGTTTGGCAAACTTTTTCTATACAGGACCAGAGAGAAAATATTTTATGCTTTGCGGACCTTCTGTCACAACTACTCAACTCTGCTAATGCAGGTGGAAAGCAGGCACAAACAACATGTGAACAAACAGGCACAGATGTGTTCCAACAAAAACTTAAACTCTTAGCCAGTATGCCAAAATGTGCTGAGTAGACCAAAACAAAGCATAAACCCAAAGAAACTACCTTTCTTTCATAAAGCCTTCCCAGGATGGCAGAGGGATATATAAAATGTTTGTATTTCAAGGAGTCTCTCTGTTAAGCTACCTGTAAGTTTAGGGATAGATATGAAGAAGAATTTGACAAAGTACTGATGTCAAAAAAGTACTCAGATCACTTAAAATGTGGATAATCCAACTACAGTGATTAAAATTCATGTTACCCATAATCTTCCACGTGAGAATAGGGTTTCTCAACATCAGCATTCTTGACATATTGAATTTTCTGTTGTGGGGGACTGTCTTGTGCATTATGGAATGCCTAATAGCATCCCTGACCTCTATGTACTAGATGCTAGTAGTACATACTCCTCCACTTGTAACAACCACAGATGTCTGCAGACATTATCAAATGTCCCCAGGGAGGCAAAATCACCCAGGTTGAGAACCACTGCACTGCTGCACTCTAGGCTATCTCTGAGGTCTATATTTTTTCATGTTTACAGAACATCCAACTTTTTCATCTAACATCAGTTCAAATATTTTATGTCAATATACAGTGATGTTTTATACGCCTAACAGAAATGCCATATAATATGGTCTTACAAAACCATAATTTCCCCACTGCTACTAGACATCTATGTTGTTTATAATATACCTGTCAAAAAACATTTGGAATTACTTCCTTAGAAAATATTAAATTCAAATATTCACTTATGAATCCACGGGGCCAGTGACTATTTTAATGACTGCTGATACATAATTCTAATCTAAACTGTCTTCCAAAAGCATGGCACCAATTCACATACCACTAGCCATTTGTGACTTTCAGTTTCTCTTTTCTCCTCACTGGAATGAATTATTTTACTGGGCAAAAATATGCCTTATTTGTTGTCTCCAATTACAACTAAGGCTGACTCTATTTGTACATACATTTAAAATTATACTTTATTTCTCAAAATAGTAAAATCACCACAATTTTATTCAAAGATCTCAAGTAGAAAATTACTTGTTTTAAAAGAGAGGAAAAGGGCTTCCCTGGTGGTGCAGTGGTTGAGAGTCCGCCTGCTGATGCAGGGGACACAGGTTCGTGCCCCTGTCCGGGAAGATCCCACATGCCGCGGAGCAGCTGGGCCCGAGCAGCTGGGCCCGTGAGCCATGGCCACTGAGCCTGCACGTCCAGAGCCTGTGCTCTGCGGCGAGAGGGGCCGCAGCGGTGAGAGGCCCGCGTACCGCAAAAAAAAAAAAGAGGAAAAAAATATCCTGAAACAAAATTTACTCTAAACAAGGTATAGCTGGCTTACTGTTCTCATATTTACATTGATATTATATTTCACTAACATTCTTTGTGAAAAATGGGTGATGAAGCAGCAGACTCCAGGGATGTGCTATGAGGGAAAGTGATGCCCATGGTAAACAGTTTGCCTTCTCTTCAATGACCAAAAGTAACAAGAATATGGCCCTATTATGAGTAAGAACAAATGTACAATATAAGCCCTGTTGCAGTAGAGGATTTCGAAAGTTTGAGAGAACTACAAATAATTCATAATAATCTTCAATGCTTACATTTTTCTTTTTTTACCCAAATTTAGTCGGATTTTAGCAACTTTGGGATATAAACCAGCACAGATGACAGCTTTAATTATCTTCTCATTATCTATTGGGGGTGGGAAGGTAGAGAAAAAAAAAGTAAAATATGGATACAACTGACAACAGCAGCAAGTTATTTACACTGTACTTTCTGCTTTACCTGAATTTATATTAGATTTTGGATCTTTAGGATTTCTACTGCTTACAAATCCAGCTCCAAGAAGATGCTCAGCAAACTGCCCTTTCATGTTATGCAGCATCTAGGGAGCAATGGTAACAAACAGAACTAGAATACCTTTCACACAAATTGATAGCGGTTATAAAGCATGTACTCATAAATAAATTTAGCTTTGAGCTTTCCCTGCTTTATGAAACACTTCTGCAAAAATGTGATGTTTTGGAGCAGGGGTTGGTAAACTACAAAATTTATAAACACCTGTTTTTGTCAATAAAGTTTTACTGGAACAAAACAACACCCATTCATCAACACGCTATCTTTGGTTGCTTTTGCATTATAATGGCAGAGGTGAGCAGTTGCAACAGAAACCATATGGATTGTAAACCAAAAATATTTATTGTCCAATCTTAAGGCTTGCCTGCTGTAGGGAATAACAACCGATGTTTAAGGATCACTTCAGTTTACAAAAAGGCTCATAATTTTCAAAATTGCTCTCTACTCCATATTTTGAAAACAAAACAAAACAGGAAAGCAAAGAGAAAATAACCAACATCCATATATGTACTACTGAAAATTAACTACTGTTACATCCTGGCACAAAAGCTTAAGGCCTGTTTCTTGTGTTTATTTATAAGAAAAATCACTCTTTGGGTAAAAATGATACGTGACTCATTATAAAAAGCATTCAAGTAGTATAGCAAAGTACAAAAGAAGACTACCCTAATCTCAATACTGTCAGAAATATCATTAACTAAGTAAATATTGCAGACACTTACTATGCATTTATACGGACAGAAGAATTAGACAAAAATGCTATCCTAATAACGGGATAACGTAAATATAGAAGCTGTTTTTACAAAAGCATTCAAATTAATTTTAGTTCAATTTAAGGAAGTTAAAAAGAAATGAAACTGAACTAGATGAATCTTACATTCTTATAATCATGAGATATTTAATAAAGGATCCTTGCGAGCTTAAAGTAAGAGATTATGAGACATAAAATTGTCACATTTAAGTATATATCCCTTTTATGAATTATGTGACTTTAGTTTCCCCACCTACATTCTCTTATAACTGACTCTCTAGGTCATCTCCTGGTTTCTATCACCATTATTTTATATTGTTCAGGATAATAACCTTTATTCTGTATCCATAATTCCCAATACTGTTTTGCATTTTTCCATATTTAGTTTCAGTATCTACCACCAGCTGACTTAGCATGTACTCTCCATTCCTGAATTCTTTCTGATTCACTTCTTAATAGGCAGCATTTCATTGTCAGTAAATATTTCAAGATCAACTCATGGGTGCAGTATTTCAAGTGCTTTCTTGAATGCCTGTCATTTTTCTTTATACTTGAATTAGTATCTTGACTGGATATAATATTTTCAAAAAACACTTGGTTGGATTCAACCATCTTTTTTCATACTGTACTTCATTTTTTCCACTTAAGGGAAATGTTCTTACAATGTATCTCTAAATACATATTCAATTACTCTTAAATTTTCTATGTAGAGACACCTATTACCTTTTTTTCCATTGGCTGTAGTATCTTTCAGAGTTATTACCCTTCTTTTCATTCTGTTAATGTTTGGGCACTTTTGATTAAATATTCTAGATTCTGGATTCTTTTACTCCTGTAGATTTGTTAAATCTATGCCACAAAGATGGAGTGTACATGTAATGGGGGAAGGTGAGGATATTTCTACTCCCACTGGCTTGAGATCACTTCTGCAGTTCAGTGCAGAGTCTGAAGTCTGATGTGCATCTGCCCTGTTAATTGTTCACTTTCTTCTATTTCACAAGTGCCTCCTGTCCAGTGTTTTCTCACTACACTAAGTCAGTTGAAGATAAAAATACCTACCCAAAAGTTAAAGAAAAGATACTCGCTCTGAGATTTTAAAACAGATTTTAGGAGTATTAGTGAAAATTTTCAGGATGAATCATCAAAATGGTGCAGGAACAGTAATCGAGCCTCTCTGTGTTTTCCTGCTAAACTTTGGGCTCATTTTTTTTCTTAGCCATTAGTTTTTTGTTTATTATGCTATACATCTTTTTTTGTTTTGATGCAGTTGATGTAATAAAGATTCCTTTTATGATTCTGTATAATGATTCAACTTCATAAGACACACTCACACAAAAGTTAAGCAAAAACTTAACTTTTTGCTATAGATTTGACTACACAAAATACATATAAGTCCCTAACCTAACATATGAGAAGCACTTCAAAACATTCACCATTACCTGCAGTGTGTTTGAAGACAGAAAATATTCCCAGCAATAGTCTTTTTCATATCTGAAACCACGTTGTCTAGCTGCTTCCCAGCCCTATGAAGAAAAGTATTGATATTGTTCCCCAAAGCAAAGACTGCTTACCAGTTTGTCTTTATTTTGGTAATAATTTTACTTTCTACTGATATTTCATTTTCTTGTAAAAAATTCAAAGAATTTCCAAATTAACAAACTAAAAAAACATAAACTCCCCATGATCCTAGTTGTTAAGAGATAACCAAAACTGAATTTGCAGACCTTTCTTTACACAAAAAAGAGCAAGTTATATAGTAACATACTGTGCATTTTACATAAAATAGCATCATTCTGTACATGACTGTATTAATCAAAATGAGCACTCTGTTGAACAAATTTCAATGCTATTATATATTTTCAACTTCAAAAATATATTGTTTTACTTTGCTTTAAGCTAGAGAAGGAGGGAAGATGGGAAAAAAGAAAATACTGAATGAGCTCAAAAGGATAAACTTTCCCATAATAGGTAGTACAAAACTGAGACTAGAACTACAGTAAAAAGATGCTGTCTCTATACACCAAATTACATTTAAATGTTGCAAAGATGGATGATAAATGTTTATCCTCGGATAAGCTTGTCTATAAGAGAAAAAGTCTCTTTATCCTGAATAGTGTACATGACTATCATGCTCTATCAAAAATGTTAAATCTGAATACATGCATAGTTTACTAATGAAAAGGGACCTTCTGTCATAAATGTAAGACAAAGATACAAAAGAATAATAGCAAATAAAATTTTAAAATAAATTGTTCACTTGTTCTATTGTTATCAAAACACAAATATAGACTTTTTTCCAAAAGGGTAAATGTAATGAGCTATCACAAAATTGAAAAATGATGTACAATTTTTTTTCCAAATGTTCACCTAATTTTAGGCATTCTCACTTAGCAGTTTATTCCTGATAACTATAATACAGATTTTTAAAATTTAAAGATATTCCTTTTACCTCAAATGCATTCACAACTGTCAGGTGATCACTTTTAGTATCCTTTGCCAATTCCTTTCTTCTTGCATCTGCGACCTTTTCTTTTCCCTTAAAACAGATGAAGGCAACTTAAATTGCTCTGATGGTATATAACAGAGAATGGCATTCTAATAAAAAGCCAATGAAAAATCTATCTAAGAAAACAACTACCCTATGTATCTAAAAATACCTGGGCTTTTACTTGTATCTTTCTTACCAGTGGAATCACAAAGGGATCTCTGAAGCTAAGACTAGCAGCAATGGTGAGCACCGGGTCGAGGCAACAGAACAGAGCTCCAAAAAGAATCATTTTTCCAATGTGTGGCTCAACTGGTAATCGTGCTAAGTGGACTCCAAGAGATGTCAATTCTTCTTGTTTATCCAAAGCGTTCTGTAAAGTAAGAGTTTATGTTTAAAACACATTGTAAGCACCACATTTTAGTTTGTTTAAGAAAAATATAATAGGCCACTCTTAAGTCCAAATGCCCTAATATTGTTCAGCTTTAGTTCTCTTCATCAAAACATAAGTCTGCAACATAAATTTTGAGGTCAGCAAAGGTTAGAAACTTACTTAAACAGAAACAACTTGGCTTTACTATAAATGGTGGAAGAGAAATGAGAGAAATAACAGACCAGTAAGTCTTCAAATAAAATCACCCAGTAAAGTACAAGAGTTGTAGGAGAAATAAAAAAATGAGACACTATTACATATTTGGAATATAGAATGCATAGCCCCTAGATTCTAGTACTTTAGGAGACATGGGACAGGAGAGCAAGAGATAAAATATTTATCTAGAACCCCCCACAACGGGGTGACTTCTGCTCTGATTACCTAGGTAATTTGATCCAATCATCCTACTGAGCACAGATGGAAAAGCTGCTTGAAGACTGAGGAGTTACAAAAGAATTACAAAAATCACAAGTCCAGGATTAGGGGAGGGACAGAAGTCCAAGGAAGTGAACCCAACATTGGGGCATCTTTTCCCAGAAGAAGCAACATAAATCCTCTCTGGAAGAAATTACCATCACCCCAAGCTCCAAGTTTTTATCTACAAAGACCTCTGTAAATACAATGTCTAGTACACATTCAAAATAACAAGATTTGAACAACAACAAAAATAATAAAAAATATAACTCAACTGCCCACCTCCCCTCACTGGCAACCAACCACTAGTTTGTTATGGGGTGGGAGAGTGGGAGGTACAAACTACTGGGTGTAGAACAGACTACGAGGATGTGTTGTACAACATGGGGAATATAGCCAATATTTTGTAATAACTGTAAATGGAGTGTAACCTTTAAAAACTGTATAAAAATGTAAAAATTTAAATTAAAAACCAGAACAAAAATAACTCAAATGTCTCATTAGACAAAGATCTCTACTAAACATTTATGGAGGAAATAACCTCAGTCTTATAAAAACTCTTTCAGTGAATAGGAAAAAAACAAAACAAAACCTCTCCACTTGTTTTCTGAGCCTAGCATAATCTTGGTACCAACTTGACAAGGGACATCTGGAAAAAGGAAAACTAAATAATCTTACGCATGAGAAACTCAAAATAAAATAATGGCATACTGAATCCCAGCAAGATAGGTTTGTTTCTGGAATGAAAGTTGGTTTAACAATTGAAAAATCAATGTAATTCAATATATTACAAATTTAACATAAAAAAACAGCATAATTGTATAATCTCATTAGAGGCAGAAAAGGTATTTGATAAAATCCATTATCCATGCATGATAAAAATCTCTTAGTAAATTAAGAATAGAAACTTCCTTAATTTGATAGTTTCCACCAAAAATCTTCAAAAAACATGCTCAACGAATTTTTGACAGGTTTTCCTTCGAGAATAAGAACATAAGAGTGCACACTATCATAACACTTCTGCTCAACATTGTACTAAGGATCCTGGATGACAGCTGGAAAGGAATAAATAAAATTGCAATTATTTATAGATGTGACTGTGTACTCAAAAATCTACATATAGTTATCAGAGTAAGTGGGTTTCATAGCATTGATGAATGCAAGGTCAACATTCAAAACCAATTTGATTTCTGTATATCAGACTCACAAGAAAATGAAAAATTTTGAAGTCTGAATATAATCCAGAAATACTACAAACCAGATATAAATCTTTTAAAAAGTTCTATAATACACAGAAAACGCTGAAACACCAAGAGATTAAATAACTAAATCAATGGGACAGATCATGTTCTTGTTTGGTAAGACTCAATATTATAATTAAGGCAGTGTGACACCAGCTCAAGATAGAAATATACACCAACAGAATAAAGGAGAGCCTACAAACGGACAAATAAATCCATAGACACCTGATCTATGACTATGGCTGCAGAACAAAGAGGAAAAGGATGAACTTTTCTATAAATGGTTTCGGTCAACTGCTCTACATATCTAAAAACTTTGATTCCTACCTCACCTACACACACACACACACACACACACACACACACACACACACACACACACACACACACACACACACACACACACACACAATCCACTGCAGATGGATTATATAGCTAAGTGTGAAAAAGAAAACAAAGTTAAAACAATATATCGTCATGACTCCAGGGTAGAGAAAAACTTACTAAAGGACAAAAAGCAGTAACAATAAAGAAAAAGACTGATACATTTGACCACATTAAAATTAGGAATTTCAGTTTCTCAAACCACTGTTAGAAAGTGAAAAGGTAAAAATACAGACATGTGCAATACACAGCTGACAAAAGTCTCAGATCAAGAGTACACAAAGAATATATAATGACCTCCTACAATGTAATAGAAAAACAGGCATCAATAATTTATAAATGACACTATCCAAATGGGCAATAAGCATAAAAAGCTGCCTACAAATTCAACAGCAGTCATGGTAATGCAAACTAAAGCCACAAAACTACTACATACCTATCAACATGCTTAGAATAAAAGACTACAGGTTGGTGATGCTATAGAGCTGAGAATGCTCACCTACCACTGACACTGGTAGGAGTGTAAGTAGTTTGACAACTTTGGGAAATGGTTGGGCATTACCTACCGAAGTTAATCATACACATACGTTATGACTCAGTGAATTCACTCAAGTGTACACCCATGAGAAATACTTAAACACGTGCACCAAGAAACAATAAATATTGAAGAACAGTCATACCAGCACTATATGTAACTGCCTCAAATTGGAAATAACAAAAATGCCTTTCAGTAGTCATATAATAAAATATGGTAAAGAAATGAAAATGAATGAACTATAGCTGAAAGCAATAATGCACATGAATCTCACAATGTTTCAGTGAAAGAATACAGAACCCCATTCCCCCTTGCAAAAAAAAAAAAAAAAAACCACATCCTGTGTGAGTTCATGTAAAGTTCGCAAAAGGCCAAGTTAAACTGAGCTCTTTAAAGATGTATACTGGTATGGTAAAACCATCAAGAAAAACAAGCAAGAGACCACCATTAAAGTCATGATAGAGGTTATTTTTGAGCCTGAGAGTAGAGTAATTGGGCGAGGGTAGGAAGTTGGTTTTTAGGATACTGGAAATGTTCTTAACTTCTTGACATGAATAAAAATAAGAGTGCTCACTTTGTGATAAACCATTAAGCTGGACATTTTTGTTTTACTCTTTTACCCTGGATGGGCATGCTGTATTGCACAATAAGAAGTTTTTTTTCAAAATGTAGGCTTCAGACCCTACTGTTGGCAAGGATTTTCCAAGCCTTTTCACAATTTCGTTGCCTACAAATGGCTAAGTAAAGACTGGTTCTTAAATTCAGTTGGGAGAGGAAGTCATCCCACTCTGGCTTCAGACTCCAGCCGCCCTCTGGTTGTCTGTCTCTACCACAAATAATACGTTGATTCTCTGATCACCCCGTAGCCCTCTACTGCTGTTCTATTCGATAAAAGTCTGGAGGGGAAGAGAGGTCAGGAGTAAAACCGCACTGCTCCCTAAAATACCAGTAACCTCACTAAATCTAATCCAAATTCCAACAAAGATGGTCAGATAAGTTACAATGCTTTTCATTTAAACAACTTAATACTCACATTAAGAGCTTATTTTTACATGGACCAAATTCTCAAATTTATCTACATGGATGGGCACAAATAAAATTGAAATACGTAAAATACATCTTCAGCATCCTCTAGCCCAGTACTAACCAACAGAACTTGCAGCATTGACAGAAATGTCTATTTCTGCACTGATTATGTGGTAGCCACTAGCCATATGTGCCTACTGAACATCTAAAATGTGCAAGTGTGACCAAGATATTGAATTTGTAATTTAATTCAAAATTTAAATTTAAACAGTCACCTGTGGCTAGTGGCTACTGTGTTGGAACGCACAGCTCTATTCTTTCTCTCCACTTTGGGTATTAACTCACTCACTAATTCTCTCCAGTCCTGTGCCGCTTCTCAACATGGTCTCATGAAGGGATGGCTACCAACTAAGTGGTCACTTGACTAAGACACTGAAACTAGTTCCTCAAAACACTGACTTCATAAAAGAATCTAAGGGAAAAAGCTGTAAGAATAAAATGATAGGTAGGGGGATAGGATATTTTGGAGAAAAGCCACCTGCTAGTATTCCTTCAAAAATAGAAGAGCTGCCTTTATAAAATGTTCACACTGTTATTAAGTTACCTGGATTTGACAAAAGCTCTAAAAACATTATGGTAATCAGAAAGAGTAGAATAAAGCAACCAAATTCATTTCTAGAATACAAATGAAGAGGACCAGTAATTGAAAGATTTCAAAATTTTATGTAATTTGAAATCAGGCCTATAATGAAAAAACTTGTGTGGAAAGAGCCCAGTATAAGAAAACTCACAAAGGTATCATTTTATAACTTTCTAATTTATATTTCATATTCCAAGCTGAATAGCCAAAAAGTGAATCAATCTGGCACTGCACATTCATTGGCCTACCTTGCCACAATGAAAGTAAATTTTATAATTAGCTGGATTACTTACTTTAACACTCTAAGTTAGAATTTTTTTAAAAATCAAACTTACCAGTTCCATCAGGTGTTTTATGGAAAGTAACACTGCTTCATTCGATGGTGGATCCATTAGCCTACTCAGAAAGCAAGCAATTCCACCTAGCCTTAAAATCTGGGGAGAGACAAATATAATTAAACATATATCATATATTGACATAACAGTTTAATCCTGCCTGTGTCACTGACTCAAAATAAAGCATCAAACCTATACACGATTTTCAAGTTAGTTATTTTACCAGAATAAGTAAAAATTATATTTGTGATTCTATAAAAACATGTTTAAAGGCCAACATACTACTTTCTAACACCCACCAACTCTATTAATGAGAAAAGTAGCTGGTTAAAATCTCAACAAACAAGTTGATTACCAATTACCTACAAAATAAGGCAGCTAATTTTATCAAAATACATTAAGATGCTGAAAAAATGGTAAGTAGTCTAGAATGAGGGATCTTAAGACATAACAACAGTAGCTAACAATTACTGGACACTTACTATGTGCCAGGCACTGTTCTAAGAATTTTATATGAAGTTAATTTAAATAACTTGCCCAATATAACAGAACCAGCTTGCCACAGGATGATGTGGGATTCAAACCCAGGTAGTCTGGCTCCAGAGCAGTATGTAATTTAAAACTGTTTAGTCAATAACTGATCAAAGCTTTAAAAAATATAATTTACAGTTGACCTTTTTTGAACTGCATGGGTCCACTTACACACCAATTTTTTTTCAATAAATATAGTACTTGCATTTTTATTTTACAGATTTTTAAATTAACTAAGCGTGGGGAAAGGTTTGTGTTCAATCAGAGGTCACAATATGTAGAATCAAAAGAACTAGGGTTTGAGTCCTGATTCTACCCAAACTGTTTCAACTAACCACCCTTGGGTGAGTCATTTATCAATTCCTTTGTTTTTGAGGCAGAAAAGGCAGCAAGTGGATTTTTGGCAACCCTAATCCCCACGCTGTTCAAGGATCAATCGTACTAACACACAGAGAAAAACAAATGCACGGTAAAAATTCTTTCTGGCAGATTAGTATACTACTTTCCTCTATAAAAGATGCTGAAAACTAGAACCCTATTTACTTTCTTAACTCTCCCAGCTAATTTACCTTTATTTGTAAACAAAGTTCTTCCAAAGGCGTTCTCAAAATTTCTGGCAGTTGATAGTCATCTAGAAGGCTTGCTCTAAGACCATTATACAGATGATAGCAATGACCAGGTTGAACTCTTAAAAAAAAGGGGCGGGGGGTGTATTATCAGTGACTTTTTAGAACTCCAGAGAAAAGACTAGGCAGGGGAAGTAGTCAATATTTCTTTCAAGCCACACCATAACTAATTATTATTTCATTTTTATTAATCACATATTCCTTCTCCCCACCTGTTTTGAATAAGCTTAAATCCATTAACCCTAAGTCCTAGTTCTAAAAGATACAGGATTGCCTCCCCCTACCAATAATTTGGTTCCCTGTTTCTATCTTACAGATTCCAGACTTCTATTCACAATAACAGCAGTATACGTAGGTTAATCTCTTTGGGCCTTGTGAGCATTTTATGTAACAAATCCCGGTATTATGTTAACCTGTCTATATTATTTTAAAAGCTTTTAGGTATGTGCTATTTATTGAGTTCTCAGAGGGATGTTAGAAATGGTTATTGTTTGCACCTAGTGACCTTAATGATACTATTCTTTGTACAATGTTAAGGACAGATATGAAGAGGTTAATGAATTCATTCATCTTCAAGCAGAATAAAATATTTCTGTAGGCGCTTGCTGTTAAAGGAGGGGGAGGCCCTTTCCTATAGGAATAAATTATAAAAATCTTACCTATTTCTGTCATGAGTCTACCAAGACCCATTATCTAGTATATTACATGTCTGCAGAAACTAAAAGTAAGAGGGTCTCCACTGAGGACCACGTAGTTAATATAGTTTGCTCTGGCCTCCAACATAATTATCAATCTAATTAGCTTTGCTAAAGGAATTTATATCTAGAGAGTCCACAAGGGACTATTTTCCATTTGAATTAAACACTGTGTGTGTATATATACATATATACGTATAACCGAAATCAGTTTGCTGTACACCAGAAAATAACACACCACTGTAAACCAACTGTACTTCAATTAGGAAAAAAAACCACTGTAATTCCACAGTTAACCTTCACCAGGATAGTGGGGATGAAGAATTAGATAAAATGTAATACTTCATTTACTCTATTTCCATAATTGTTCTCATGGATCAAATCTAAGGCCTAGTGTGCCTAGTGTGTTTACTATTCATTTATAAAAGTGTGCCAAAACCCATTCACCACAGTGAATACTTTTTGAATCAGTATCCAGTAATGACAGGTCTGCATGGGAAAACTCTAATCCTGCTAGGTCCCCAATCAAGGTATGCCCTGGTTAACTGATTAGAAGGTACACTTCGTGAATTAAGCCGTGACTATGCTCAACAGCACCAAATGCATAATCTAATAAACTACCTGGAAGTCAAGTTATACTGGGATAATCAGCAAAGATCATAGCAAGTGAGTCAGAGCTTTAAAGATATAGTACAAACTTAAAGGACTGATAAAATGGTCTGTAAAATTTTCTTTCAACTCTCCTTTCTTTACTTAAAGCAGTATTTGAAGATTAATAGGAATCTTTTTATTCTACGTGTAAGAGGCAAAATAAAAACTCTCTTCTAAAACTCCAGACATGATTCTACTACTCATATGAGTAAGACTGTAAAAATACTGTGAAGTATGCATTACAACAAATAATAAGTGCAATTATTTGTGTTAAAGGCAAATCTTTTCTCCTACCATTAAAACAGAGGTATTTCTATTTCTTCTGTTATCACCACATCAGTGGGGAAAAGGTATTTTCCCTGTGCTTTCATCGGTAACTGGTAGTGAAAACCCAGCACAGCTGTGAAGTATACTCATGAGGAGCACAGACTGTGGAGCCAGACTGCCTGGCTTCAAATCCTGGCTCTGCTACTTACAAAACTGTGTGACTTTGGATAGATGACTTAAGTTCTTTGTACCTTAATTTCTTTACCCTTAAAATAGAGATAATAACCTACACTTCATAGCATTGTGGTAAGGATTAAGCAAGTTAATGTATATAAAGTATCCATGAGATGATCTGACATTCAAATATTATTAATAGCTATCATTATTAGTAATATATGCTTTTTAAAAAGAAACACAATTATAAGTAATATAGCTAATAACATAAAGAATATTAATTTTAATTAAGCAGACTGAGGAATGAGAGGTAGAAATATCATAAAATAGAAAACTTGGTAGGATAGTTTTTCCAAAGCAACTATGATTAAAACAACTTTCCCATTTAAAAACGTGCTGCAGTTAGTTTTAAAAAATATGAAAGGTAACTGTCCTAAATAAATATTTTTAAATGCCACCAACACATTTTGCTACACAAAATTTTTTTGTTTTTAAGGCTTCATTCAAAGGTCCCATCTTACCTTCCAGCTCGACCTTTCCTTTGTTTAGCATTAGCTTTACTAACCCACTCAGCAGACATTGTACTGATGTTGTTCTGTGTGTCAAAGTGTGTCTCCTTTATTTTTCCTCCATCTATTACATAAACTACATCATCTATGGTAATGCTGTTTAGAAAATAAATATTTAAAAAATGTTAAAAACACATGAAGAATACATTAACCGATAATAGGCCTACAAACAGGGATTTTAAAGCATTTTTTATTAAATCAATTTGATTTTTAGCAGTTCTGGATTTTCACCACTCCTCCCAGTTACCAACATAAGGGGGATCAAGCACCAAATCACAGGCAGCATCAGCAGCTTCAGTGGCAGCACATAGGGCCAATCTTACAGATCATGTGCTAAATTCTTATTTGCCTACAGCCAAACTTCACAACTTGCCTGAGGACTTTTGTACCTAGCTTTATGAGCCCTCCAGTTCCATGATTTAATATCAGTTTCCACAGAACAATCTGTTCCAGCTACCATACTGGTATAGTAGTACCTCCAAGGGAATACAATATATTTTAAATGCTGTATATAACTAATTACCAAACTACCGAACAATTCTACTCCCAACCAGAAAAACTGACCTCAGTCCCCATGCTTCTTTAGGAAAGCGTTAAAACAACCACTTAATAGGCTATTTCTAAAGAGGCTAGAACATTAGTATACGCTGAAAAAAACCCCACGAAACCTATGTTCACTACCGTAACTAAATTAAAATAGTTTTACTTTTAAGAAATTACAAAGTATTTTGTAGAAGAAAAAGATTAAAGTATGTTGTTAATTTATGGGGCTCAAAACTAATGTAATCATCAGTAGTTGGTAATTAAAACAATTTTTACCTAGTCTCTGCAATGTTGGTAGCAATTACTATTTTCCGAACACCAGGAGGGGTTCTTTTAAATACCTGTAAGAATAAATACATCAAAATCCCAAAAGTAAACTAATTTCTGATACATCATTCTTGCAAATAGAGGCATTACTTCAGGTACTGTTCATTTTTAGCAATTCTGTGTTCACTGACATATGCACCTAATATTTATAGATATATTTATACGGTATACATCATCTTCAATACCAGAGAATTCTTTTGGTAAACCAAACTGAATCTCCCACAGATGTCAGAACCTTACCACAAACAAGATTTCAATGAAATGTGATAATTTAAATATAGAGATAATTTGAATTTATAGATATTTAAGTAGTATATAAATTACTAATAATATTTAAATATGATAATTTAAAATTTGTTTTTTAAACAAATGCTGGAGAGTATAAACGTCTTATTGTACATCAAACTTTTAAGGAAGAGGGACAGAAGTTTAAAGATAAGAATTATGAATTATCCAAAAGTATAAAGGTAAGATCACCAACCAACCAGGCAGATGCCCAATCATCAGAATGAACGTCAGCTGGCTGTGCCACCGTATACTAGCTTTTTGACTGGATTTAAAAAAAAAAATCCCCTTCACATAGCGAATCCTACAATGTCATGATGGCAAGTACCACCTTGGGTGAAAAGCAAAAAAATGCATAAACTTATCCCCTCGTTTATAAAAATGATAATCAATAAAGAAAATGTTGTTTGCCAGTCTAGTCACATATTCTCTAAGAAAGGAATAAATAATTTACAGTGAGGGTGTCAGAGATGGCAGTACCTCCACACTGGATACAATTTTGTCCAATCTTTGGAATCAAAAGTTCTCTTTCCTCTTCTCTTCCCTCAGGTATGCACTCTGTATCTAATCCAGCTGGCTGAGCCTTACTCAGGACTAAGGTACCAGCAGAAAGGATATTAAAAAGCTCTCAATAAAAAATGTCATGATATTTTCTTACAAAGAGTGGAAAAATGGATCCATCTCATTCTACCAGGAACTGCAAACAATAGAAAATCACCTTGCCTTTGAGAAAGCAGTGTTCATTCTAACTAGAGAAATCCCTGCATCTGACAGAGCCAAAACATCCAAAACCATAATAATACATTATTGAAATCTCATGCCTGCAAATGTACTAATTCTGTTAAATCAAAATTTCAAATATCAAGCTGTACATGTCGATTATTAATTTCTAGGTTGAGTTATTTTTATTGGTATTCACATACCTTTTTCTTTTATTCAGGAAACCCAAACAAGTTCTTGGTAAAACCAATCTTTAATAGTTTCCCTAATGCTGACAAAACTAATTTGATTTGTGGATTAGCCTCTCTTATTCAACTTTTTGTGCAATCATTCCCTGAAGACTTATTTGCAAAGGTTCTCAAAGAAGTATTTTTTTATATGGATTACTATTTGAAAATGTGCATTAAAAAAATAAAAGAAAATAAAACCTACAATAAGCAGTCCTTAAAGCCTGCCGCAGTTTGAAAGATAAATTTAACAACATACCTGTGTCTGGTTAACTGTAGGCATCAGTGAATGTAAGGGTATAATAAGAAACCTGTCTGAAAATTAAAAAGAAAATTAAACTTTAGGACAAATACTTGCAGAAAAGCTCCATCAAAAAATATGGAACAGCGACTTCCCTGGTGGCGCAGTGGTTAAGAATCCGCCCGCCAATGCAGGGCACATGGGTTTGAGCCCTGGTCTGGGAAGATCCCACATGCCGTGGAGCAACTAAGCCCGTGCACCACAACTACTGAGCCTGCGCTCTAGAGCCTGTGAGCCACAACTACTGAAGCCTGCGCACCTAGAGCCTGTGCTCTGCAACAAGAGAAGCCACCGCAACGAGAAGCCCGCATACCGCAAGGAAGAGTAGCCCCTGCTCTCCGCAACTAGAGAAAGCCCACGCGCGATACGAAGACCCAACGCAGCCAATAAATAAATTTATTAAAAAATATATATATGGAACAATGAATTCAGATGCTAAGCCACCTGATAATCAGACCAACTTTATTCTTTTTATGTTCTTGTTAATATTTTTTTGTTAATTCTAAATTCCTAAAGAATGCTTAAAAAAGTTGGACGCTCTCTTTTCAAATTATATTAAAAAAATCATTAACTCCATTCCCACCACTAACTGAAGACCAAAGGTTTTGCTTAATATGGATGAATATGTTTGTAGACTTTGGGTAATCCTACTTTAATCATACAAAGAATAAATTTTTAAAGCAAATTACTTACTAAATTTCCATGTCCTACTTAAAAATAATTGAATAGCACTGGTTAAATGTAATACATTCCAAAAGTGACCCACATTAAAAAAAAAATTGTTAGGAATATAAGAAGTTTTAACTTTCAAAATGAAGTTGCTCAAGCCCATTCATGATTATTAGCCAATAGACAGAAAGTTTGATGTAATACAGTAATGGGAAGGATAGAATGTTAAGGAAGCAAGGGTAAATTTCAGTTAGATATAGTTACCAAAGTGCAACCTGACTTACATCTCCAGCAAGAGTGTCCAAATGACCCCTATATAGCTGTATTTCCCCCAGATAAAGAACTGTTGTTATTCAAAGGAGACATGGTGCTCCCCCATAGACTCTCTATGACCCCTCTGAACTTAAAAAGCAGTAAAATGCTGTCAAACAATTGGTATTGCTAAAAAAGAATGCTCTTAATTACTTGTCTCTGTGACATGATATGAAATACATCAACTCTAAATACTTAACTCGAATTGAACCAAGCCTTCAGATATAACTTCCAGTTTGCAAGGGAACAGAGGTAAGAGAGGATCAAATGAAATGATACCGTAAAGATTCAGACAGTTCCAGAATGTTGCAGACCTAGTCTTTTCCACTATGGGTAAAGTAAGGAGAGGATGGGAGTGATGTTCTAGAACTACAGTAAACAATCTATCAGTCTGACTTTTTCTATAGTCTGAGCAAGCTAGCTGTGAAAGACACTTTAGGGGAAAAAAAATGGGAAAATCTGATTATAGATGATTATCAGATGATAACGATTAGGTATGTTAAATTTTTGAAAGATTTCCTTTAAAAGAAATTAAGCTGGTGGTGGAAGTATAAATTAATACCTCCATCCTTGAGAATAATTCAATTAGAAAGTTAATCAAGTCAATTATAATAATGTATGTTACACCCTTTCCCCCACTCCCCCCAAAATGATCTTCCCTGCATTTTTCTAGAAAAATATATACACATCTATATTTTTAAAAACGAAAAGTAGATCATACAATAGTGTTTATGACGGGGGAAGGAGAGGCCAAAATTGGAAGGTTCAGCCAAAAAAGTATTCCAATTGTTTAGAGAGGAATCATGGTGATCAGATAAAAATATTTTTCCGGCTAGAGAATAAATAATTCTAATTATAAATAATTTTAAATTATTAATAAATTTTAAATTATTAATAATTACAAATAATTTTAATTATAGAGAATCCTTGAGGGCATTACCATGATGGGATTTAACAAAGAATAAAAAATATTTTAGCCAATAAAATTAGATCAAGATATTTTTTAGTGTTCTGTAAAAATAAAATGTATCAAAAGCACTTCAACAGAGTAAGGTTAGGAAGTATATTCAGAACTATAAAATAGTAAATAGAATTTGCTTTGCTAAAGTTAATGACGACTCCTGAAAAAGCTTTAACTGAATTTCATAGGAGAAAAATGTTCCCATGCATTTCTCTAAGATGTAAACATGCTGTTAAACAATCAGAATCACCTAAGGACTTTTTTTTTTAATTCAGATGTTCAGGTCACATTCTAATATTCTGAGATGTGGGTATCTGCATTTTAATGAAGTGCCATGGGTGACTCTGCTGTATAGGCAGCTGAGAAATAGTGGACTAACGGATAAATTCAAACTTCTGCCCAACTAAATGCAGAAGTGAGTGAAAAACAAAAACTTCAAAGCTAACATCTTAACTTTATGAACTCAATTTTATTAGGCAAATTTAGGAAGAGAGGAAAAATAGTCTCACCATAACACTAAATAAGGAACTTCACTACATACCTACCATCTTCATCTCTGACGTAGAATTTCCAAGAAAAAAAAAAAAAAAGAAAAAAGTAAGATCCAACTTTTGAAAAAACCCAACCTGGACTAAGACCACCAAGCTCAAATGAAAGAAAATAACCAGGCTACATATGATTCAAGTACCACTCTTGGAATTACAATAAAATGCATTTCTATAATACCTGATTTAAACATCACTTGTGACATCAAGAGATCATGTAAAGTGCTGATATTGTCCCAACCTGGTAGAAAGACCAATATTGCACCATCCTATATGGAGGGGAAAGAACCATTACAAAGGATCACATAACAAAATACACTAAGTACAATTCTGTGCACAATTAAGTCTTCATTAAAATTATACTAGCTCAAGATAACTTTAGTTACCAATTATAACTACAGAACATAAGTTCACTTTTTAAAAATAGGATTTATAATCCAGACATTTCACTTGTTTAGTCTTTTCTTCCAACAGGTCAAATGCCTAAATCTTTCGTATTTTGAAATTCCTATTTCTGGTGTCAAAAGCCATTTCTTCTATAGGTTATTATTTTTTTTTATAGCATTTAAGAAAATTTTTTTCATGGCCTTGATACAAAAATAAAATTGAAATTATATTTCAATTTTGAAACTTAAAAACAAAACTAACCTCTTCTTCCAAAACAATGTATCGAATAAGGGCAGCAATCAAATTCAGATCAACTTTATCATCATCCATCATTCCTATAACATCTATAGTGCTTGGAGAATACCTGTCAAAGTCAAATAGAAAGCCATGAAATACTTGATAGTTTCCTGAAGTTTAACTTGCTATAAAATCTTATAATTAACTCAATCTGCAAATGGGAAAACATAATCAATAAATAGGAAAGAATTACTGGGATTATGATAGTGTTTACAAGTCAAATCAGTATTCAGCTAGAATGAGACTTGCAATGCTATCCTTAAATGCGTACGAAATCAAGACAATCCTGCTTTTTGTTTTAGTCATTTAGCCACCGTGTTCACTTTCAAACAAAACAGACTTACCTTTTTCGCAATTCCCTTACATAACCTGGCCAGCGTTCTTTATAGATTGCTTCTTTTTCTTCTTTTTCTTGTCTATTTACATGCCCTTGCATGAAACCCCTCTTAAACTGGGATCTGTGTTCTTTTTGTTCTGGAACATATCTAAAATAAAAACATTCTTAAATAGCTTCACTTTTTTGAAACTCTGGTTTTAGCTAATATTCAATATCTCTATTTTACATTTAGGATTTTAAAAAGAAACTTTAAAGAACATCTTCACTATCCTTTCTAGTGAATGCCAGTTAAACATAAATTTACTGCCAAGTATTAACATATAAAATGACATTTTAGATAAAAATCATTCTTCTCTATCAAAGCATATAAACTTCTAGATCATCTTCAGCAATAAAAATTTAAAAATAACTAGAGTAACTTCCATCTTTAAGTTTGAATTTGCTTTTAAATCAAAAGTTAACATTAATGTAAGTCTAAAATAAGTTAATGATTGCCTAGAAGACTCAGATTTTGAATATAGGAGGTTTCCAAACCTGAGTGCACATAAGAATCCCCTGGGGAGTTTGTAAAATAGACTCCTATATCCTATATTGTGATTTGGATTCAGTAGGTCTGGCTGGGGTCTGCTAATCCAGGAATTTTAATTAGTGCCCCAGGAGATTCAGACAGTGTAGAGATCTACAGACCCATGCTTGAGAACTACTTAGTTCTGCTCAGTCTCACAGACATAGTAACAGCAGAGCGAGAATCAGCATTCCAATCTCTTACGTGTCAGTCCAGTGCTATGCTTTGACTCCACCATGCTGCAGTGACTGCTAAAAACAGAGGGCACATCTGCCCAAGAATGTCACCTACCATAAGTGGGTTCTCAGAGGCATGGGAGTAGAGAGGGACAAAGAAAAATGAACCTACACTTTAACCCCAAAGCCCCTCAGAGTTCACCTGGAGGAGAGCATCTAGATGGAATGGGGGATTTGGAGCATGGGCTTCGTGAATCAGACAGAATGGGACTGATGTCCTTGCTCTGCCATTGACTAGCTGTGTGACCTTGGGCAAGGTATAAACCTCTGGTCTTTAGTTTCCTTATTTGAGAGACGAATACTCTTTTAACAGTATTGTATGAGAATTAAAAAAACAAAAGTGATAAAGCACAGTGCCTGACACATAGCAGACACCCCAAAAGTATTAATCAATCCCCTTCCCTATTCAGTACCTGTGACCCAGGATTCCCCTAAGTCTTCGATACATATAGAGGCACCAACGTGAGGTAGGACAACCTGAGACAGAGATTAGTCTAGTCAGCAGGATGGACCCACAGTTGGCTCCCTTCCCAGCAATTCCAAAAACAGAGGTAACCTTTAAACCCCCTCCCCAAGAACCCAATCACAACCCTCCATAACACCTCACCTACTTTCTTCCTTACTTCCCTGTAGTGCAGCTCTTCTTCTGGGAAAGGAACAGCTGGGGGTCTCTGCTGAAAACTTCTATCCAATGACCACCCTACTTCACCTCCCCTCTTAGGATGGCTAAAGAATGACAAGTGCACAGATACCATCCTTTTGCTTCAAGAGACTCCCCTTCGCTACCATTCCTTGTACATTCCCTGCCTTATGGGGACCTTAAGAAAGCAATCCATCTTTATGTAATTTTAGATTACTGATCCCTGGAACTTTGTTTTTATTGTCAAGCTGTTGCCTATTATTATCTTAGAAAACAACTGGTAAATGTGCTATGGTAGGAAATGAGACACATGGTAGAAAGTGGAATTGAGGAGGGAGAGCATAAAAATGTATAAGCATTGATGATAAAACCAGAGCATGGAAGACCAACATACACTTTCACTTTTATATGTTCCTCCCTGACATACACACTTCCCTCTTTGCTACACTGATTTCACTACTTTCCTGACTTATTCAGCCTATCCCTGCTTTATAAACTGATTTCCAATGTACTCTCACTTCCCCAGAACAGGTCAATCACACCTTAGAGTAATAGCTTGTATGTCTCCCTATCTAGATATAAGTTCTGAGGGTGTGTAATGAGTCTTTCACTTGTTTTATGCTCAGATCTTAGTGCACAGTGCAAGCCATAAAGTTTAAAAAATATCTGTTAAATAAAGTCCACTCAAAAGCTGACTTTTCTCCATGTGAAATATGCAGCAGGATCTTTGTTCTCACCTTCCCACTATCACTTCCTGATTTTCTCCTTTAACAAGTAAGCTGTGGAATCTTGAAAAAAAATCTCAGCACAAATATTTCTACATCTGTCCATATATTTTTCAGATGTTTACTACAGGCCAGGCACTATGCTATGCACTAGTCACAAAGATGAACAGGACAAAATCCTCGACCTTGAAAATCTGAAATCTAGTGCAAGAGGCAAATATAAAAAGACACATTACATGGCAATAAGTGTTACAAGAGATATGATAGAAGTGCTCTGGGAGTCTTGTTGAGAAGGTAACTCACTCTGTGAGAGGTATCAGAGAAGGCTTAATGGGCAATGAAGCTGGAATTTGTTCTTACATAACAGTTTATAGATGAAAAGATGAAGAAGGTGGCAAACGTAGCTCTAAAAGGAGGAAATAGCACGTAACAAAGCATAAAGTCATGAAAGGGCACAAGATGGCAGACTAGAGAATAGTGCATTTAGGATGGGCAGACCATGGGATGCATGAGGCTAGAAAGAGAGGACAGGGCCAGACTGTAAAAGAGCCTTGGGGTGACAGGCTAAGGAACTGGAACCTGATCCTACGGGGCTGTGCTTTCCCAGCCCTTCCTCATCAAGGAATACTAACATAATTTTGTACGGCTCCTCGAGAAGCCTGCTAGCAGCTAATGACCAGTGCTGAGGGGATCAATAACCTGGGCCTACCAGCTGAGGTGCTCTGCTACAGGCCATGACACACCAATAAAGGTTCCTCAATCAGTTTTCAAAAAGAAATCTGAGGGGCATGCCCTGGGGGAGAAAGCTCCCATGACCAGATTTGTTTGGAAAATAGATGGCAGCAGTTGTAAGAGTGAAGACCACAGTGCCAAGAGAGGAACTATTATATTAACACAGGAGAGATAATAAGGACCTTAAGTAGAAGAAACAAAAATGAGAAGGTATGTTCAAGGAGAAAGCTCTCAGGGTTTTTGAGGGGCAGAGTGGGATGGCATATAGAATGACTTAGAGTAGTTTGGTTACTGAGCATGTAAAGCAGTTAACACATCCTGGTATATAACTGCTTGATAAACACCAGCTCTTTTGATTTACAGCTTAGACAACTGGGTGGAGGATAACAGGAGTAACCATTATAATAAGGCATACTAAGCAACACAGACTGCTTTAATTTTTTGGTGGAAGCATGGCAGGAATCAAATATAAGATCATGATTTTTGTTTGAAAAATGTGGGGTTCAAGAAATCTGTGGTACTGCAATGCTGTTGAGTATAGAGTTAGATAAGTTTAGAATTCAGGAAGAGCTTCAGTTCTGAAGCTGTAGTTCTGCAAGCTACTGGAAAATAGTTCTGAAAATTTGGAACTATGGTCATGGAAAAAAGATTTAACAGTGAAATAAAAGGCTGAGAAAAGTATAAGTGAGAACTCTAGGGGGAAATCATATTTAAAGGGTGGGGAATAGAAGCCAGCAAAAGAGAATGAATACCAGGTAGGAGAACCAGAAGAGAGGTTCAGTGCTAAAGACAGAGTTCCCAAACTTTACTGCCCAGGGGTCCTTAAACAACACTGACACTTAGCTACCAGCCTAGACTCTGTAATATAATTATGGTATGAAGTGTGAATGTGGGTTTTAAAAAGCTCCAGGTCATTTTAATGTGCAACCAAGTTTGGGAATCCCTGATTTAAGGAAAAACAATGTTTTAGAGATGAGTTTGAAACAGTTTTAAGGGTGAGTTTCTGAGACTAAAGTTTGACAAAATGGTGACATGTTAGTATTTTTAATCTCTTTTAGTTCCTAATATTTACTTACCTTGTTTTTTCAATTATATCTTCCAAAAGATACTCCACAACCGGAAAAGTAAAACCAGGTATATGTATCATTGGACAGTTACCTATCATGGTAGATAAAACATAAATCTGTACTTGAATGTTCAAAAAAAAAACCCAAAAATAACTCAACAGACTGTAAATAGGACAATGACTCCATTAGTTTTAACTTCAGAAAGTGGTCCTGACACTTTTACAGCTCTACCTTATTTTTCCATATCTAATTTAATAAAACCAGCAGTCTAGTGTTCACTCAGTACCGATTTACTGTTACCAAACTGTACACACATCTCACAGTTCTACAAAGTAACCCAGAATACCAAAAAATAGAGTATTTTAAGTTGGATTCAAGACCTACTAAGTCTACTTCTCTTCATCATCAGCCAAGATGGTGCCACCAGAACCTAAGTTTTAGTGAAATCTACATAAGAAACGTAACCCCTGTGGTATCCAGAATTATGGAAAGAAGAAACGTAGTTAAAGCAAGACCTGACCAAATATTAAACTGTTGCTTACTAGTTTAGAATCATTAGTTAAAAAATAAGTCTTAGTATTGTTATTTAAATGCTATTTAGGGTTTTTGTATCGAACAAAATAAGCCATATACACTGTAAACAAAGGCCAACACTGTAGACACATATCAAAGTATCTGAGGTGGCACCAAACTTTGCCTCTGACTTGCATAAGTTTACTCAAAGTTAGTTCTGGATTTCTCATCAAAAAGGACTGAGACAGAGACAAAGACAAAGTATAATATGCTCAACTAATCTCACAAGGCTTTGAGGGTCAACCGGGCTGAATATAAACACATTATAGTTCTATTCCATTTTAATTCCCTTTTCTCCTTGCCCCAACAATTTAAGCAGGAGAGACAGTAAGGCATAACTTTAAAAGAATGTACTCTGCAGCTAGTCAAATTTAGTTTCTTTTTTTATATTTTGGCCACTCTGTGCAGCTTGTGGGATCTTAGTTCCCTGACCAGGGACTGAACCCGGGCCCCAGAAGTGAAAGCACTGAGTCCTAACGGCTAGACTGCCAGGGAATTCCCTCAAATTTAGTTTCAAATCATCTTGACTCTCTGTTAAGTATGCAACCTTGGGTAAGCTACTTAACTACTCTGAGGCTGTTTCCTCATCTGTAAAAATAAGAATAGCACCTACTTCACAAGGTATCATGAGGACTGATGAAGACATGCCAAATACACTACCTGGCACATTGAAGGTATTCCACAGTGGTTGCTAGTTATTACTGTTATTAGCAAACTGCCACCCTAGCCTGTGATATTACATAAAAGCCACAGAAGAATCACAAAAAGTTTATAAAATTCAAATCTGTGGTTTGACTTCATTGATGTCACCTTAATTATCTGGTGGAAGCACCAAAAGGCTACATGTCTTCACTATAAGAACAGAGATGATGCCACATTTTTAAAAAACAGGCCCAATTCTCTGTGAGACTAGAGGGTAGATGAATATTCAAATAAAATGAACTGCTAAACATTTATTTTGACTACTCTGTACCTAGCACTATATTAGTTTTCTTTAGAAAACTGTTTCTAAATTCAATGGCTTTGTGATAACTTTCTAAAGTAACAACCATAAATTTTACTCACCAAAATATTCTGAAAATTTCTCAGCATTCAATGTTGCACTCATCAAAACTATTTTCAGGTCAGGTCGATAATTAAGAAGATCTTTAACAACAGTCATTAAAACATCTGACTGTAGATTTCTCTCATGGATTTCATCAAGCACGATATGACTAACACTGGACAAATGCCTAAAGCAGAAGTGTAAAGTTCGTTACTCAGCACAAAATTCAAAAACAGAATCATTTTACTTTTCCATAAATTAATAAAATCCAATTTCCTAATTACATCTTCTGATAAATTTAACTAAATGTCCTGAGTTGAAACATACTCACGGGTCTGACTGAAGCCACTGAAGGATAATTCCTGTCGTACAATATAAGATAGAACCCTGTTTCCTTGGCAACCGACTGTGAATGAAAGATGTGAGTTAATTCTTGGTTTTCTTTACTAATAAATTACTTAAGTACTACAAAAGTTTAAAAGAATATCTTCAATTTAAAAAATTTTTTTCAGTTTTAATGAAAAACTTCATACTTAAATTTTAGTTACTGGAACCCTTACAATGATACAGTAATGAGACATACTAGCTTCAAGTTCATTATACATTATTTCTGTTATGATACTATGTTAATGATTTCTTTTTAAAAGCAAAAGTGCTACCATTCAGAAAAAGACCAAATATTTAGGGAACTAAACTTCTGTTCAGTGATTAGAAAATCAATTCATTTAAAAAGGTAAATGGAATCTTGACCTGCAGAGAAGGACTAAAGAAATACAGTGGAATGGGATAGGGGGTTAAAGACACAAAACTAAATTCAGTCAGTTAGTGGCTGCATGGTGGTATCAAAATATACAGGAGGTCAACTCCTTTTCAGGGTGAGTGATGGTCTACTAACATATAACCAGGAAAAATGTTATCTTTCTAATCATTCCATAATGTAAAAGACATCTTAAAATGGCAATCCAAATCTGAATTTGGGTTAAAAAAATGATTTTGTGGGTTGCAAGCCTCATATGTTGCAGTTACTTTAAATGTTAATTCTAATAGCAATAATCAGCATAAAAATAGGGGAAAGATCTTTCTTTTGGATCTCTAATTTCAAAGTTTCACTAAAATCTACCTGTAAACAAGTGAACATTCTTTACCTCTGGAGACGAATTTGGTATCCGGTACTATTACCATTGCCACAAGATTCTGCCCTTTCTGCAGCCACTCTCTCTGCAACCTTTAATTAAAATAAAGTACAGTTACAAAGAAAACATCTCCTTTATAGTAAATATCGTGAATGCCTATGAAAATCTGGTTGCTGAAACACTATCCATTAGATTTTCAGAATTAAAAAAATAGAAACAGATATTAAAATCTGAGGTATCTAAAATTGTGTCCCTTAAGAGCTGAAGACTACCTGCTTCTTATGTTTACTTCTCATTTCCTCTGAAATTCTCCCTCATAACTATTTTCAAAGCAACTTTCTATAAATCCTCTCTTTGTCTTTTTTAAAAAAGGTTGGAAATCGTAATCTAAACTTGTAAAACTTGTATATAATTTGAGGGTAAACATACGTTGATACTATTTTTCATTTGTTTCTTTTTCGTAGAGATTGGTAGGCTTAACTTCTAGTTCTTGGTTATGTTCTTAAAGTTATGGCTGCCAAAGATAAGCTCTAGACAGATGAAATCTTATAATCCAACACTGATTTGTAGAACTAAAAGTAACCAACAGTCATCTAGTGACAGAACAGTGATTTATGAGGTTAGAAATAGAAAATGACATGATTAGTTTTTAAGAAATAATACTTCAGAAGGAAAAGTTTTCAATCGTTCTATCCCATATAAACTGACTTGGACCATTACTTCACTTTCTGCTACTGATTAAACTGCCCATTCAAATACCGACAGATCTTAGAAAAATAAGCAAAGAAATAGCCTAATTTGCATTTCTCCTTACTGTCAATATATATACTCATATATTAGTGAAAATGATAAGATTAGATTTTTAACTTAAGTCAGGCTATATAACAGTGTTATGACAAAAATGGCTTACTTTTCACCATTCTATGAACCTATGCCATTTCTAGGAATATCGTCCTCCCATAAAGACTGCTGCTTTACTTTTTTAAAAATAGTATCTCTTAGAAACCATAGTTTAAAACGTATATAGTAGCTCCTACAAAACAATGCTATAATTGTTAATGCAATTCCTGACCAGATTCTGTATTAAATGACTTAGAGATGTAATAAATAGTACTATCATAAAACCAAATACAACCGTAAATCTTCGTAATTTAAATTTACACACAGAATTCCGTAACACTGAAATAAATGTACTATATACAATGAATGTTGTAAGAAACCCCAAACATTTTTAAAGAACATATAACTCATATATTTAACTAGGTCATCTAACTAAACACAAAAAATGTTATTTGTAATAAACATGTACTTATACCTGCTTAATGATAAACCTGAAACAATGCCTTATTTTTTTATGATAAATTCCCTCTTACTGAATTGCATTAAAACGTCAGAAATACAGCTACCGCCACTCAGTGTACTTATATACTGAAAAAAACAATCAGAGAGTGCCGAAAATAGTATTGAATGAATCAGGGAGTAAAATGTAAAGCATCTAATGATGCAGATTATTTGAAGCTCCTAATCAATTCTATAAACATGATCAATTTTTTGTTCTTTCACTTTTATACTGAAAATTGTCTGGATCTTTAATTTATCTTGACTCCTAAACATCTATTATCACTAACAGAAAGAGGTTAATTTTTTGGGCTTTACTACCAAATACTTGTTAACCAAATTTTGCTTTTATAGCAACATATCTTAAACCTAATAAAAAATCACCCCAACCTTCAAAATCAGTAAGTTCTAGCAGGACTACATAGGAGAACAGAAAACAAAGTGGGGAATTTTAAAAAGTGAGAGATTACTTACTGAAATGGCACTAATTCTTCTTGGCTGAGTACAAACTATCCTGCATGCAGATCCTTTTCCTCTTTCAATGTAGTTATCCAAAATGAACTGAGTAACTTGAGTGGTTTTTCCACAACCAGTTTCACCACTTACTACTGTTACCTGATGGTTATCGATCATATTTACCAATTCCTATTTCAAAAGGGAAAATAAGTGAAGAACATCACATGTTGACTAAGTCTGAAAAGATAGTTACCAAAATCCTACCAAACTGAAGGTAATTGTTTTTAACAAGCATATTAATACTTTTCAAATTCTGTTATATGCAATGCTGGCAGTTTGGATATCTGGATCTACCAGTTTTCAAAAGATAAGAAGCACCAAATTATAAAAAGAACAGAGCCATGGCTCTGTTAATGAAAAACACACTGACAAGAATAAGAAGAGACAGGTTATAAACCCATACATAAGAATTAACATAAATTAAAAAGAATGGTGACATGTGGGGCTACTGAGTACAAGGCAAATCCCCTGATACCTAAAAAACTACTAGGAACATTAAGGATTTATATCATAAATCATAAATATGGCTTTGTCTGCAGGACAAGTTTTGTATACTGTTTTCAAGAACAAGGAAGAGTATAATTTAAGACGACTCCCTTTCAAATAATTAAAATAAAGACAAGTTTTAAATACCTAAATCAAATGACTAAAATTCAGATATCCAGAAAACTGCCTACTTGGGAAAGATCTTCTTTCTTTTAAGGTTTAGATAAACACGAGTATTTTTAAAGTAATATTCACCATACTAACAAAACCATCCCACTACTTCAAAGGGGTGTCATGAGGTATCTTTATCTATGAAACAATCTAACATGAAAACCCACCATTTAAAAATTTCTTATCTATTCTACCACCTCATATATATCAGAACAGGTTCCAAGTTTGAACACTGAAATTACAGGTGGCAAGTACTGAGAAGTAGAATGTGATTCATTCATTCAACAAATATTTACTGGGGGTCTATAGAATGTTAGGCACTGTTCTGAGTCAAGGGGTACATAGTGAACAAAATAGACTCTGTCCTCAAGAACTTACACTGCTAGGAGGGGAAGATACACATGTCAGGTGGTAGTAAGTGCTATAAAAAGGAAAGAAAAATAAAGGAAGGTTGAGAAGTCAGAGAAGGATAGGAGACTATATTATTCTACACAGGATGATTGTATAAGGAAACATAAGTTAATTAAAGCACTGTATTTTCAGCAGTGCCCCAATTTTAATTAAAATATTTGATCTCAAATTAAGAGCAAGGGTTATTTATCCAAAGCAACTTACAAGTGAAAATTCTATTTTTAAACTCATGGACATATAAATATGAGAAAACTTCAGGAAAATTGTTTCAGAACTGTTTTTTTTTTTTAAGTCCTTCAACAATTCAAAGGAATAAAATGAACTTCCAAGAATATCCTTTAGCGAAAGGTTCATTAATTTATATTTCTTCTTGATATAGAGCTTTAAAAAAATGTATTTAAACATTTTGCAAATCAAATTAAGTAGTGTATATTTATTTTACCTTTTGCATTCCATATGAAGGCAGCTTTTCCCTGAAATGCTGAAATTAAAAAAAAAGTTTTTAATTTTTTTACAAAAGAAATGTAATCAAATTATAATCCTGGTAAACAGAATATATCATAGATACATATGTTAAGAGTGCAAAAGTATTACCTCACAGCTTATGTGAGGTGTCAAGACTTAAAAAAAAGAATTTTTATAAAAAAGAACTAAGGAACTTAGCAATGAGATTATAAGCTGTCTGAGAACAGGGAATGTCTTATTTAGTCTTTGGTAAACACAGGAGAATGACAGGCATCTAGAAAGTGGAAAAATAATGTTTAAAAAAATTTATAACTGAAAGAAAAATATGGCATATTACCAAGGATTAAAAAATTGAGCTCTTAAACACACCTAAATTCTAGACTTGGTTTTGTTACGAGCTGTGCAACCATAGATACGTCACTTAACCTAAGATTCTTTTTCCTCCTCTGTAACAGTCATGCGTAATCTCTTGTACAGGGCTGTTGAGAGGTTCAAATGACGTAGTACATGTGAAGCTTTTACAACAGTGCCTGACCAAAAGGAAGACCACTAACTGTTTTTGTTTTGCACATTTCTTCTAACTTTCTCTGAACTAGATCAATTACTCATCTTCAATAATATTTGAGTTTTCTCCTCCATACAAAGCAAACAGAGACAGTAGCTAACTCTTCTTGTTCCTAAGGGTATAAGACAACTAAAATATTTTGAATTAATACATCTTGAAAACTCCTGTCCCCAAATCATATTTTCACTCAAAAGGCATCAAAGAGCTACACAATTTGGTCCTGGATAACCTCAGCTGATCTGTTCTAATGAGGATATCCAACCTGCAGTGATAGTCAATAGATCCTTTCTTTCCTACAGGAGATGTGATAATCTGCCTTTCTCAAAAATGGCAGTACATATTTGCATATTCAAGACATAGCCCTCAGAATTGCCTCAGTATTTTCTCTTAAAAAAAAAGTGAACGTTTTATTACATCTCTTTCTAGAATATCCATAAAGCATTCAATTTTATGTTTTAACAGGAAAGGACTTTAAAATATCTTGCCTAGCAGGAAAAAATACTGGAAAAACTCAGGAGAATTTCAGAATTTAAAGACACCTCTGTCTTTAAAGTGTTGGTGAACGTAAGCACATCATATAACTTTTGAGGAATTTAATTTTAACATCTGTAAAACGAAAGAGTTGGATTAGATGTTCTAAAAGAAAAAACTTTACAATTCTAACCACCCTTGTCTCTTATGACATCTCACTAAAATGGCCTAGAAATGTTAAACTTAAGTGTGATTTTTTTTTTCATCTGCACTACCATTTCTCAGATATTTCTTCTTGTCACCATATATATAAACTATTGTAGATGAGATAGGCTACTTATGTGTAATTCCATTCCCACTACTTTTCTGTACTATAAGGGGGAAAAAAATTCCCAGAGGATGGCTTGTTGAGCAATCTCACTAATTTATATCAGGCAACTACCTCTAACCATAAATACATTTTTATCAAGTGTCAGAAGAGATGACAAGTAAAAATTTTTTCCCCATCTTGCTTTCCATTACCTGCATTTCAATATACCGAAGGTCAGTTTTTTTCTTTTGTAAATCTTCCAATAATTGTTGGTCTAAAGTTACATCTGGTTCATTTTCTTGCAAGAGATATTCAGAATCGCGGTCAATATATTTGTCCCTGATTCTAAATGGCCTCTTTTCTTGATTTATCAATTTTTTTTCCTGATCCTCAACTTTCTTTACTGAGTTTGGTTTGTTCTCAGCAGGAGCTTCAGTCCCATATCTATTTTGACAAAATAAAAAAATGATAAAGATTGAATGAAGAGCCACTCAAGCCCTGAAACAAAATAATATATGTTGTTTAATGATTTCAAAGTCATCAAAATCAAAAGCCTTTATTCCTTTCTCTTAGTAGAGCAACTTGAAAATACTTAGATTCTTATAATGAACTCAATTTTTTTTCCACCCTACAAATAAGACACTGCCAGACAGGTTATTCCTTGTGGTAGTTAAGAAAATAAAAATCCACCCAATAGTAATTCCTCCATTGCAAAGACTCACAGTGTTTCTCTTTATCAAGTTTTCTGAGCCATGTTTTATTTCACAACTTCATTTTCCTGCCACCCTTTCTGAGCTATAAGTGGGATGCTACATTACACAGTCCCAGAGAAACTACTTCTAATTTGCCCCTGATGATACAGTTCCTATGATTTTCCTAAAACAGCAGTAATTTAACTTCTTACAGATCTCCTCCACAAGAAAATTCCGGAAATACAAAGATGATGGGTAGGAAGAACTAAGTAATAACTTCATCAACATCCTATATAGACAATTCCTACCATTTAGATCTCCTGTGGGAATAAATATGCCACCTAAATTTTTAAATATTTCACCAAATTTGCTCAATCTACATAAGAAAAAAGATTACTTTGAGGCTAAATTTCACTTATAGAAGAGCCTAAAGATGTTATTTTTATTATCTTTTTTTTCCGGCCAGTGCTCTGAAAGAACTGTCACTCTTTGTTCATCTTTTAAAAGAATACTTTTTGTTTTACCCGTGATCTTCAGGAGCAAACCAGGATATTTGTGCTTCCGAATCTTTATCATTCTTAGCCTGCACAGAATGTAGCAGCTGCACAATTTGTTCTTCTCGACGTTCATCCATATGTACCACAGCTCTCTATTTTGTGCAAAGAAAAAGCATCCTCATCAGGGTGAGAAAGCATGTGCAAAATTATTTGACGACTAAAACAATAAAGGCAAAGTAACACGCGTTCAACAAACATATATAAAAGAAAGTTAAAGTCACCCCACACTTGCTCTCTAGACCCTTTTCTACTATATGTCTATAAAATTAGCTTTACTATTACTGGCAAAGAAATCATATTTACATCACTTATTAAAACTTTGGTTCCCTTACTTCCTACCCTTGCATAATACTAATTGTTACAATCTTTTCCTTATCTTAAATTTTAAAAGATACTCACAATTAAACTTATTAAAACCCAAATGTTCTGGTAAAAACAAAAGTTAAAAACTGCAAATACTATTTTGGCTGCAACGAGCATTTTAAGAGCATTTAATCTCTTACATTATGAGGAGGAGTAAATTAGGAAGTAAGAAGGCTGAGCTCAGAGGGAATAAATAAAATGATCAGTGCTCATGAAAATAATATTCCAAACGATGCAGTTACCTCAGAGAATGAGATTTACTTAAAAAGAGACACCAGAGAAAATATGAGTTAGATTGTTTTCTTAGTATAGAATACATGGAAGAGAAAATATGAGGTACACTGTACACAGTAAGAATAAGAACTTTTAAAGACTGCCCTTTTATAATTGCAAATTATGATTAGCTGAATTATAAGTAAACACAGTAAGTAAAAAAGAAGAGTGCATAGATTTTTTTTCCCAGGTGTGCAGACAGGAAAGATGGCCAAGTTATTGAATGAAAAAAGCCAGATGCAGAAAACACGTGCAACGGGATCTTGCTTTCACTACTATTAATTTTTAAAAAGGTTATTCTCTTTTCATATTCTATGCCTTTTGCAGTATTTCTTCAAGATATAATTCTGGCACATAGTACATACCCCTGAGAAGTCTATCAAATGCATGGATGTATCTAGCTTTTTGAATGAGCATATATGACTTTTGTGTTAAACCATTTTTCTCTTTAAAGAAGTAAAATACACACAAAAAGAATACACCTAGATCTCCAGGGAATTCCATAAAACTTCTGCTGATAAATTATTAAAGGATTTACTAAAAGCATTATTATGCTCATACACTTAAAAAGTCCAATACAGCAAAACTCCAGCTGATAAGAAAGCATTAGGAAATTACAAACTGCAGCAAAACCGCACAAAAGTCCAAAATTGTAAGTCACAAAGAGAAAAACAGATCAATATGATACAATATGATACAAAAAGACTTTTTTTCAACACCCGTGTGGCTGACAGGGTTTTGGTGCTCCAGCCAGGTGTGAGGCCTGTGCCTGAGGTGGGAGAGCCAAGTTCAAGACACTGGTCCACTAGAGACCTCCCAGCTTCACGTAATATCAAACAGCAAAAGCTCTCCCAGAGATCTCCATCTCAACTCTTAAGACCCAGCTCCACCCAACGACCAGCAAGCTACAGTGCTGGACACCCTATGCCAAACATCTAGCAAGACAGGAACACAAACCCACCCATTGGCAGAGAGGCTGCCTAAAATCATAAAGAGGTAACAGACACCCCAAAACACACCACCGTACATGGACCTGCCACCAGAAAGACAAGATCCAGCCTCATTCACCAGAACACAGGCACTAGGCACCTCCACCAGAAAGCCTACACAACCCACTGAACCAACCTTAGCCACTGGGGACGGACACCAAAAACAATGGGAACTATGAACCTGCAGCCTGCAAATAGGAGACCCCAAACACAGTAAGTTAAGCAAAACAAGAAGACAGAGAAACACACAGCAGATGAAGGAGCAAGGTAAAAACCCACCAGACCGAAAAAATGAAGAGGAAATACTCTACCTGAAAAAGAGTTCAGAGTAATGAGAGTAAAGATGATAAAAAATCTTAGCAATAGAGCAAAGAAAATACAAGAAACGTTTAACAAGGACCCGGAAGAACTAAAGCCCAAACAAACGATGAACACAATAAATGAAATTAAAAATTCTCTAGAAGGAATCCACAGTAGAATAACTGAGGCAGAAAAATGGATAAGTTACCTGGAAGATAAAATGGTGGAAATAACTACTGCAGAGCAGAATAAAGAAAAAAGAATGAAAAGAACTGAGGACAGTCTCAGAGACCTCTGGGACAACATTAAACTCACCAACATTTGAATTATAGGGGTTCCAGAAGAAGAAGAGAAAAAGAAAGGGACTGAGAAAATATTTGAAGAGATTACAGTTGAAAACTTCCTTAATATGGGAAAAGAAATAGACAATCAAGTCCAGGAAGCACAGAGAGTCCTACACAGGATAAATCCAAGGAGAAACATGCCAAGACACATATTAATCAAACTATCAAAAATTAAATTCAAAGAAAAAATATTAAAAGCAGCAAGAGAAAAGCAAAAAATAACATACAAGGGAATTCCCATAAGGTTAACAGCTGATTATTTCAACAGAAACTCTGCAGGCCAGAAGGGAGTGGCAGGACATATTTAAAGTGATGAAAGGGAAAAACCTACAACCAAGATTTCTCTACCCAGCAAGTATCTCATTCAGATTCTACAGAGAAATTAAAACCTTTACAGACAAACTAAGAGAATTCAGCACCACCAAACCAGCTCCACTACAAATGCTAGAGGAACTTCTCGAGGCAGGAAACACAGGAGAAGGAAAAGACCTACAATAAGAAACCCAAAACAATTAAGAAAATGGTAATAGGAACATACATGTCGATAATTACCTTAAATGTAAATGGATTAAACGCTCCAACCAAAAGACACAGACTGGCTGAATGGATACAAAAACAAGACCTGTATATATGCTGTCTACAAGAGACCCACTTCAGACCTAGCGACATACAGACTGAAAGTGAGGGGATAGAAAAACATTTTCCATGCAAATGGGAATCAAAAGAAAGCTGGAGTAGGTTCTCATATCAGACAAAATAGACTTTAAAATAAAGACTATTGCAAGAGACAAAGAAGGACACTACATAATGATCAAGGGATCAATCCAAGAAGAAAATATAACAATTGTAAATATTTATGCACCCAACATAGGAGCACCTCAATACATAAGGCAAATGCTAACAGACATAAAAGGAGAAATCGACAGTAACAGAAGGGGACTTTACTAATGGACAGATCATCCAAAATGAAAATAAATAAGGAAACACAAGCTTTAAATGATACATTAAACAAGATGATACATTAAACAAGATGGACTTAATTGATATGTATAGGACATTCCATCCAAAATAAACAACAGAATAGACTTTCAACAGACATTCTATCCAAAAAACAACAGAATACACTTTCTTCTCAAGTGCTCATGGAACATTCTCCAGGATAGATCATATCTTGGGTCACAAATCAAGCCTTGGTAAATCTAGAAAAATGAAATCGTATTAAGTATTTTTTCTGACCACAATGCTATGAGACTAGATATCAATTACAGGAAAAAATTTGTAAAAAATACAAACACATGGAGAGTAAACAATACACTACTTAACAACCAAGAAATCACTGAAGAAATCAAGGAGGAAATCAAAAAATACCTACAAACAAATGACAATGAAAACACAACGACCCAGCATTGGGGACCTTGAAGATGGCGGAAGAGTAAGACGCGGAGATCACCTTCCTCCCCACAGATACACCAGAAATACATCTACACGTGGAACAACTCCTACAGAACACCTACTGAAGGCTGGCAGAAGACCTCAGACCTCCCAAAAGGCAAGAAACTCCCCACGTACCTGGGTAGGGCAAAAGAAGAAAAAAAAAACAGAGACAAAAGAATAGGGACGGCACCTGCACCAGTAGGAGGGAGCTGTGAAGGAGGAAAAGTTTCCACACACTAGGAAGCCCCTTCGCGGGCGGAGACTGCGGGAGGCGGAGGGGGGAGCTTCGAAGCCGCGGAGGAGTGCACAGCAACGGGTGCGGAGGGCAAAGCGGGGAGATTCCCGCACAGAAGATCGGTGCCGACCGGCACTCACCAGCCCAAGAGGCTTGTCTGCTCACCCGCCGGGGCGGGCGGGGCTGCGAGCTGAGGCTCTGAGGCTCGGGTTTCGGTTTTGGACGGAGCGCAGGGAGAGGACTGGGGTTGGCGGCTTGAACATAGCCTGAAGGGGTTGGTGCACCACGGCTAGCCGGGTCCGGGGAAAAGTCTGCACCTGCCAAAGAGGCAAGAAACTTTTTCTTCCCTCTTTGTTTCCTGGTGCGTGAGGAGAGGGGTTTAAGAACGCTGCTTAAAGGAACTCTAGAGACGGGCACGAGCCGTGGCTAAAAGCGCAAACCCCAGAGACGGGCACGAGCCGCGGCTAAAAGCGCGGACCCCAGAGACGGGCGCGAGCCGCGGCTAAAAGCGCGGACCCCAGAGACAGGCGCGAGCCGCGGCTAAAAGCGCGGACCCCAGAGACGGGCAGGAGATGCTAAGGCTGCTGCTGCCGCCACCAAGGGGCCTGTGTGCGAGCACAGGTCACTCTCCACACCCCTCTTCCGCGGAGCCTGTGCAGCCCGCCACTGCCAGGTTCCCGGGATCCAGGGACAACTTCCCCGGGAGAACGCACGGCACGGCGCGCCTCAGGCTGCTGCAACGTCAGGCTGGCCTCTGCCGCCGCAGGCCCGCCCCGCACGCCGTGCCCCTCCCGCCCCGCTGGCCTGAGTGCGCCAGAGCCCCGAATCAGCGGCTCCTTTAACCCCGTCCTGTCTGAGCAAAAAACAGACGCCCTCCAGCGAACTACACACAGAGGCAGGGCCAGATCCAAAGCTGAGCCCCTGTGAGCTGTGAGAACAAAGAAGAGAAAGGGAAGTCTCTCCCAGCAGCCTCAGAAGCAGCGGATTAAAGCTCCACAATCAACTTGATATACCCTGCATCTGTGGAATACCTGAATAGACAACCAATCATCCCAAATTAAGGAAGTGGACTTTAGGAGCAAGATCTATGATTTTTTTCCCTATTTCTCTTTTTGTGAATGTGTATGTGTATGCTTCTGTGTGAGATCTTGTCTGTATAGTTTTGCTTCCACCATTTGTCCTAGGGTTCTATCCGTCCATGGTTTTTTTTAAAATTTTTTTCTTAATAATTATTTTAATAACGTTACTATACTTTACCTTCGTTCTTTCTTTCTTTCCTTCCTTCCTTCCCTCCTTTAGACAACGAATCATCCCAAATTGAGGAGGTGATCTCTGACAGCAAGATTTATTATTTTTCCCCCTTTACTTCTTTTAGTGAGGGTGTATGTGTATGCTTCTGTGTAAGATTTTGTCTGTATAGCTTTGCTTCCAACATTTGTCCTAAGGTTCTATCCGTCCCTTTTTTTTCTAAAAAAGAATTTTTTAATTCAGTAACTTTATTATACTTTATTTTATTTTTACTGTATCTTTTCTTTTCCTCCCTCCTTCCTTCCTCCCTCCCTCCCTCCTTTCTTTCCTTCTTTGCTTCTTTCTTTCTTTCTTCCTTCCTTCCTTCCCTTCTTTCTTTCCTCATACTTCTACTAATTCCCTCTACTTTTTCTCCCTTTCATTCTGAGCCGTGTGGATGAAAGGCTCTTGGTGCTGCAGCCAGGAGTCAGGGCTCTGCCTCTGAGGTAGGACAGCCAACTTCAGGACACTGGTCAACAAGAGACCTCCCAGCTCCACATAATATCAAATGGCGAAAATCTCCCAGACCTCCATCTTAACACCACCACCCAGCTTCACTCAACGACCAGCAAGCCACAGTGCTGGACAACCTATGGCAAACAACTAGCAAAACAGGAACACAACCCCACCCATTAGCAGAGAGGCTGCCTAAAATCATAATAAGTTCACAGACACCCCAAAACACACCACCAGACGTGAACCTGCCCACTAGAGAGACAAGATCCAGCCTCATCCACCACAACACAGGCACTAGTCCCCTCCACCGGAAAGCCTACACAACCCTCTAAACCAACCTTAGCCACTGGAGACAGACATCTAAAACAGTGGGAACTACGAACCTGCAGTCTGCAAAAAGGAGACCCCAAGCACAGTAAGATAAGCAAAATGAGAAGACAGAAAAACACACAGCAGATAAAAGAGCAAGATAAAAATGCACCAGACCTAACAAATGAAGAGCAAATAGCCAGTCTACCTGAAAAAGAATTCAGAATAATGATAGTAAGGATGATCCGAAATCTTGGAAATAGAATGGACAAAATGCAAGAAACAGTTAACAAGGACCTAGAAGAAATAAAGATGAAACAAGCAACGATGAACAACACAATAAATGAAATTAAAAGTACTCTAGATGGGATCAATAGCAGAATAACTGAGGCAGAAAAACGGATAAGTGACCTGGAAGATAAAATACTGGAAATAACTACTGCACAGCAGAATAAAGAAAAAAGAATGAAAAGAACTGAGGACAGTCTCAGAGACCTCGGGGACAACATTAAATGCACCAACATTCGAATTATAGGGGTTCCAGAAGAAGAAGAGAAAACGAAAGGGACTGAGAAAATATTTGAAAAGATTACAGTTGAAAACTTCCCTAATATGGGAAAGGAAATAGTTAATCAAGTCCAGGAAGCACAGAGAGTCCCATACAGGATAAATACAAGGAGAAATACGCCAAGACACATATTAATCAAACTGTCAAAAATTAAATACAAAGAAAGCATATTAAAAGCAGCAAGGGAAAAACAACAAATAACACATAAGGGAATCCCCATAAGGTTAACAGCTGATCTTTCAGCAGAAACTCTTCAGGCCAGAAGGGACTGGCTGGACAAACTGAAAGTGATGAAGGAGAAAAACCTGCAGCCAAGACGACTATACCCAGCAAGGATCTCATGCAGATTTGATGGAGAAATTAAAACCTTTACAGACAAGCAAAAGCTGAGTGAGTTCAGCACCACCAAACCAGCTTTACAACAAATGCTAAAGGATCTTCTCTAGGCAAGAAACACAAGAGAAGGAAAAGACCTATAATACCGAACCCAAAACAATTTAGAAAATGGGAATAGGAACATACATATCAATAATTACCTTAAATGTAAATGGATTAAATGCTCCCACCAAAAGACACAGATTGGCTGAATGGATACAAAAACAAGACCCTTATATATGCTGTCTACAAGAGACCCACTTCAGACCTAGAGACACATACAGACTGAAAGTAAGGGGATGGAAAAAGATATTCCATGCAAATGGAAACCAAAAGAAAGCTGGAGTAGCAATTCTCGTATCAGACAAAATAGACTTTAAAATAAGGACTATTAAAAGAGACAAAGAAGGACACTACATAACGATCAAGGGATCAATCCAAGAAGAAGATATAACAATTGTAAATATTTATGCACCCAACATAGGAGCACCTCAATACATAAGGCAAATACTAACAGCCATAAAAGGGGAAATCGACAGTAACACATTCATAGTAGGGGACTTAAACACCCCACTTTCACCCATGGACAGATCATCCAAAATGAAAATAAATAAGGAAACACAAGCTTTAAATGATACATTAAACAAGATGGACTTAATTGATATTTATAGGACATTCCATCCAAAAACAACAGAATACACATTTTTCTCAAGTGCTCATGGAACATTCTCCAGGATAGATCATATCTTGGGTCACAAATCAAGCCTTGGCAAATTTAAGAAAACTGAAATTGTATCAAGTATCTTTTCTGACCACAACACCATGAGACTAGATATCAATTACAGGAAAAGATCTGTAAAATACAAAATACAAACACATGGAGGCTAAACAATACACTACTTAATAATGAAGTGATCACTGAAGAAATCAAAGAGGAAATCAAAAAATACCTAGAAACAAATGACAATGGAGACACAACAACCCAAAACCTGTGGGATGCAGCAAAAGCAGTTCTAAGGGGGAAGTTTATAGCAATACAAGCCCACCTTAAGAAGCAGGAAACATCTCGAATAAACAACCTAACCTTGCACCTCAAGCAATTAGAGAAAGAAGAACAAAAAAACCCCAAAGCTAGCAGAAGGAAAGAAATCATAAAAATCAGATCAGAAATAAATGAAAAAGAAATGAAGGAAACAATAGCAAAGATCAATAAAACTAAAAGCTGCTTCTTTGAGAAGATAAACAAAATAGATAAACCACTAGCCAGACTCATCAAGAAAAAAAGGGAGAAGACTCAAATCAATAGAATTAGAAATGAAAAAGGAGAAGTAACAACTGACACTGCAGAAATAAAAAAGATCATGAGAGATTACTACAACCAACTCTATGCCAATAAAATGGACAATCTGGAAGAAATGGACAAATTCTTAGAAATGCACAACCTGCCAAGACTGAATCAGGAAGAAACAAAAAATATGAACAGACCAATCACAAGCACTGAAATTGAAACTGTGATTAAAAATCTTCCAACAAACAAAAGCCCAGGACCAGATGGCTTCACAGGCGAATTCTATCAAACATTTAGAGAAGAGCTAACACCTATCCTTAGCAAACTCTTCCAAAATATAGCAGAGGGAGGAACACTCCCAAACTCCTTCTACGAGGCCACCATCACCTTGATATCAAAACCAGACAAGGATGTCACAAAGAAAGAAAACTACAGGCCAATATCACTGATGTACATAGATGCAAAAATCCTCAACAAAATACTAGCAAACAGAATCCAACAGCACATTAAAAGGATCATACACCATGATCAAGTGGGGTTTATTCCAGGAATGCAAGGATTCTTCAATATACGCAAATCTATCAATGTGATAAACTATATTAACAAATTGAAGGAGAAAAACCATATGATCATCTCAATAGATGCAGAGAAAGCTTTTGACAAAATTCAATACCCATTTATGATAAAAACCCTGCAGAAAGTAGGCATAGAGGGAACTTTCCTCAACATAATAAAGGCCATATATGACAAGCCCACAGCAAACATCATCCTCAATGGTGAAAAACTGAAAGCATTTCCACTAAGATCAGGAACAAGACAAGGTTGCCCACTCTCGCCACTCTTATTCAACATAGTTTTGGAAGTTTTAGCCACAGCAATCAGAGAAGAAAAGGAAATAAAAGGAATCCAAATCGGAAAAGAAGAAGTAAAGCTGTCACTGTTTGCAGATGACATGATCCTATACATAGAGAATCCTAAAGATGCTACCAGAAAACTAGTAGACCTAATCAATGAATTTGGTAAAGTGGCAGGATACAAAATTAATGCACAGAAATCTCTGGCATTCCTATATACTAATGATGAAAAATCTGAAAGTGAAATCAAGAAAACACTCCCATTTACCATTGCAACAAAAAGAATAAAATACCTAGGAATAAACCTACCTAAGGAGACAAAAGACCTGTATGCAGAAAACTATAAGACACTGATGAAAGAAATTAAAGATGATACAAATAGATGGAGACATATACCATGTTCTTGGATTGGAAGAATCAACATTGTGAAAATGACTCTACTACCCAAAGCAATCTATAGATTCAATGCAATCCCTATCAAACTACCACTGGCATTTTTCACAGAACTAGAACAAAAAATTTTGCAATTTGTATGGAAACACAAAAGACCCCGAATAGCCAAAGCAATCTTGAGAACGAAAAAAGGAACTGGAGGAATCAGGCTCCCTCACTTCAGACTATACTACAAAGCTACAGTTATCAAGACGGTATGGTACTGGCACAAAAACAGAAAGATAGATCAATGGAACAGGATAGAAAGCCCAGAGATAAACCCATGCACATATGGTCACCTTATCTTTGATAAATGAGGCAAGAACATACAGTGGAAAAAAGACAGCCTCTTCAATAAGTGGTGCTGGTAAAACTGGACAGGTACATGTAAAAGTATGAGATTAGATCACTCCCTAACACCATACACAAAAATAAGCTTAAAATGGATTAAAGACCTAAATGTAAGGCCAGACACTGTCAAACTCTTAGAGGAAAACATAGGCAGAACACTCTATGACATAAATCACGGCAAGATCCTTTCTGACCCACCTCCTAGAGTAATGGAAATAAAAACAAAAATAAACAAATGGGACCTAATGAAACTTCAAAGTTTTTGCACAGCAAAGGAAACCATAAACAAGACCAAAACACAACCCTCAGAATGGGAGAAATTATTTGCAAATGAAGCAACTGACAAAGGATTAATCTCCAAAATTTACAAGCAGCTCATGCAGCTCAATAACAAAAAAACAAACAACCCAATGCAAAAATGGGCAGAAGACCTAAATAGACATTTCTCCAAAGAAGATATACAGACTGCCAACAAACACATGAAAGAATGCTCAACATCATTAATCATTAGAGAAATGCAAATCAAAACTACAATGAGATATCATCTCACACCAGTCAGAATGGCCATCATCAAAAAATCTAGAAACAATAAATGCTGGAGAGGGTGTGGAGAAAAGGGAACACTCTTGCACTGCTGCTGGGAATGTGAATTGGTTCAGTCACTATGGAGAACAGTATGGAGGTTCCTTAAAAAGCTACAAATAGAACTACCATATGACCCAGCAATCCCACTACTGGGCATATACCCTGAGAAAACCGAAATTCAAAAAGAGTCATGTACCAAAATGTTCATTGCAGCTCTATTTACAATAGCCTGGAGATGGAAACAACCTAAGTGCCCATCATCGGATGAATGGATAAAGAAGATGTGGCACATATATACAATGGAATATTACTCAGCCATAAAAAGAAACGAAATTGAGCTATTTGTAATGAGGTGGATAGACCTAGAGTCTGTCATACAGAGTGAAGTTAAGTCAGAAAGAGAAAGACAAATACCGTATGCTAACACATATATATGGAATTTAAGAAAAAAAAAATGTCATGAAGAACCTAGGGGTAAGGCAGGAATAAAGACGCAGACCTCCTAGAGAACGGACTTGAGGTTATGGGGAGGGGGAAGGGTGAGCTGTGACAGGGCGAGAGAGAGTCATGGACATATACACACTAACAGACGTAGTAAGGTAGATAGCTAGTGGGAAGCAGCCGCATGGCACAGGGATATTGGCTCGGTGCTTTGTGACAGCCTGGAGGGGTGGGATACGGAGGGTGGGAGGGAGGGAGACGCAAGAGGGAAGACATATGGGAACATGTTTATGTATAACTGATTCACTTTGCTATAAAGCAGAAACTAACACACCATTGTAAAGCAATTATACCCCAATAAAGATGTTAAAAAAAAAAAACCCACAATGACCCAAAATCTACGGGATGCAGCAAAAGCAGTTCTAAGAGGGAAGTTTACAGCAATACAATCCAACCTTAAGAAACAAGAAACATCTCTATATATAAACTACCTAACTTACACCTAAAGCAATTAGAGAAAAAAGAACAAAAAACCCCCAAAGTCAGCAGAAGGAAAGAAATCATAAAGATTAGATCAGAAATAAATGAGAAAGAAATGAAGGAAACAATAGCAAAGATCAATAAAACTAAAAGCTGCTTCTTTGAGAAGATAAACACAACTGATAAACCATTAGCCAGACTCATCAAGAAAAAAAGGGAGAAGACTCAAATCAATAGAATTAGAAATGAAAAAGGAAAAGTAAAAACTGACACTGCAGAAATACAAAGAATCATGAGAGATTACTACAAGCAACTCCATGCCTTAAAATGGACAACCTGGAAGAAATGGACAAATTCTTAGAAAGACACAACCTTCCAAGACTGAACCACGAAGAAACAGAAAATATAAAAAGACCAATCCCAAGCACTGAAATTGAGACTGTGATTAAAAATCTTCCACCAAACAAAAGCCCAGGACCAGATGGCTTCACAAGTGAATTCTATCAAACATTTAGAGAAGAGCTAACACCTATCCTTCTCAAACTCTTCCAAACTACAGCAGAGGGAGGAACACTCCCAAACTCATCCTACAAAGCCACCATCACCCTGATACCAAAACCAGACAAAAATGTCACAAAGAAAGAAAACTACAGGCCAATATCACCGATGAACATTGATGCAAAAATCCTCAACAAAATACTAGCAAACAGAATCCAACAGCACATTAAAAGGATCATACACCATGATCAAGTGGGGTTTATCCCAGGAATGCAAGGATTCTTCAATATACGCAAATCCATCAATGTGATACACCACATTAACAAACTGAAGAATAAAAACCATATGATCATCTCAATAGATGCAGAAAAAGCTTTCGACAAAATTCAACACCGATTTATGATAAAAAACCCTCCAGGAAGTAGGCACAGAGGGAACTTACCTCAACATAATAAAGGTCATGCATGACAAATCCATAGCCAACATCGTCCTCAATGGTGAAAAACTGAAACCATTTCCACTAAGAACAGGGACAAGACAACATTGCCCACTCTCACCACTATTGTTCAACATAGTTTTGGAAGTTTTAGCCACAGCAATCAGAGAAGAAGAAGAAATAAAAGGAATCCAAATCGGAAAAGAAGAAGTAAAGCTGTCACTCTTTGCAGATGACATGATACTATACATAGAGAATTCAAAGATGCTACCAGAAAACTACTAGAGCTAATCAATGAATTTGGTAAAGCAGCAGGATACAAAATTAATGCACAGAAATCTCTTGTGTTCCTATGCACTAATGATGAAAAATCTGAAAGTGAAATTAATGGAACACTCCCATTTACCATTGCAACAAAAAGAATAAAATACCTAGGAATAAACCTACCTAAGGAGACAAAAGACCTATATGAAGAAAACTATAAGACACTGACAAAAGAAATTAAATACAGATAGAGAGATATACCGTGTTCTTTGACTGGAAGAATAAACATTGTGAAAATGACTATACTACCCAAAGCAATCTACAGATTCAATGCAATCCCTATCAAACTAACAATGGCATTTTTCACAGAACTAGAACAAATATTTCACAATTTGTATGGAAACACAAAAGACCCCAAATAGCCAAAGCAATCTTGAGAAAGAAAAACGGAGCTGGAGGAATCAGGCTCCCTGACTTCAGATTATACTACAAAGCTACAGTAATCAAGACAGTATGGTACTGGCACAAAAACAGAAATATAGATCAATGGAACAGGACAGAAAGCCCAGAGATAAACCACACACATATGGTCACCTTATTTTTGATAAAGGAGGCAAGCATATACAATGAAGATATACAGCCTCTTCAATAAGTGGTGCTGGGAAAACTGGACAGCTACATGTAAAAGAATGAAATTTGAAAACTCCCTAACACCATACACAAAAATAAGCTCAAAATGGATTAAAGACCTAAATGCAAGGCCAGACACTATCAAACTCTTAGAGGAAAATGTAGGCAGAATACTCTGACATAAATCACAGCAAGATCCTTTTTGACCCACCTCCTAGAAAACTGGAAATAAAAACAAAAATAAAGAAATGGGACCTAATGAAACTTAAAAGCTTTTGCACAGCAAAGGAAACCATAAACAAGACGTAAAGACAACCTGCAGAATGGGAGAAAATATTTGCAAATGAAGCAACTGACAAAGGATTAATCTCCAAAATTTACAAGCAGCTCATGCAGCTCAATAACAAAAAAAGAAACAACCCAATCCAAAAATGGGCAGAACACCTAAACAGACATTTCTCCAATGAAGATACACAGATCGCCAACAAACATACGGAAGAATGCTCAACATCATTAATTATTAGAGAAATGCAAATCAAAACTATAATGAGATATCACCTCACACCAGTCAGAATGGCCATCATCAAAAAATCTACAAACAATAAATGCTGGAGAGGGTGTAGAGAAAAGGGAACCCTCTTGCACTGTTGGTGGGAATGTACATTGATACAGCCACTATGGAGAACAGTATGGAGGTTCCTTAAAAAACTAAAACTAGAACTACCATACGACCCAGCAATCCCACTACTGGGCATATACCCTGAGAAAACCATAATTCAAAAAGTCATGTACCACAATGTTCACTGCAGCTCTATTTACAATAGCCAGGACATGGAAGCAATCTAAACGTCCACAGACAGATGAATGGATAAAGATGTGGCACCTATATACAACAGAATATTACTCAGACATAAAAAGAAACGAAACTGAGTTATTTGTAGTGAGGTGGATGGACCTAGAATCTGTCATACAGAGTGAAGTAAGTCAGAAAGAGAAAAACAAATACCGTATGCTAACACGTATATACGGAATCTAAAGAAAAAAAATGGTTCTGAAGAACCTAGGGACAGGACAGGAATAAAGACGCAGATGTACACAATGGACTTGAGGACATGGGGAGGGCGAAGGGTAAGCTGGGATGAAGTGAGAGAGTGGCATGGACTTATATATAGTACCAAATGTAAAATAGCTAGCTAGTGGGAAGCAGCCGCACAGCACAGAGAGATCAGCTAGCTGGGTGCTTTGTGACTACCTAGAGGGGTGGGATAGGGAGGGTGGGAGGGAGACGCCAGAGGGAGAAGATATGGGGATATATATATAAATGTATAGCCGATTCACTATGTTATAAATCAGAAACTAACACAGCATTGTAAAGCAATTATACTCCAATAAAGATGTTTAAAAAAAAAAGAAAAAGAAAGAGAAAACCAAATATCGTATATTAACGCATATATGTGGAACCTAGAAAAACGGTACAAATGAACCAGTTTGCAGGGCAGAAATAGAGACACAGATGTGGAGAACAAACGCACAGACACCAAGGGGGGAAAGTGGCAGGGGTGGTGGTGGTGATGGGGTGAATTGGGAGATTGGGATTGACATATATACACTAATATGTATAAAACAGGTAACTAATAAGAATCTGCTGTATAAAAAATAAATTTGAAAAATTCAAAAAATAAAGTCCAAATTTGTTTGCTTTTTAATAATTGTACTACATAGAAATCTTTTTAAAATGGTTAATAAATTAGACTAATGTATCTTTTCTCCGTAGTATAGAATATGCCTTCTCTACTAGGACTGGAAGCTTGCACCTGGTTTCTCCTGGACTCTACCGTATGCACCTTTACCTCTGCCAATTTTAATCTGTAATAATTTGCTGTTAAGAACAGCTACTGTGAGTACACCAGCTTTTCAGAGATTTGTGACTGCATCCAGTAAATTTCAGACCTGAGGGTGGTCTTGGGGACCCCCAACACAGAGGATCATTATTAAAACACTTTTACCTCTGCCAATTTTAATCTGTAATAATTTGCTGTTAAGAACAGCTACTGTGAGTACACCAGCTTTTCAGAGATTTGTGACTGCTTCCAGTAAATTTCAGACCTGAGGGTGGTCTTGGGGACCCCCAACACAGAGGATCATTATTAAAACACTTTTGCCCTACGCTTTAAATTCTGTAGGTCTTCAGTACGTATTAACATTTACTGCTCTGTGTACTTACATAAGATAGTTATTGATTACTGTGTTTTTTCTTGGCCCTTAGAAATTTAAGAATCCTCAGCAATACTTAGATTAAAGCCTCCACCGAAAAGGAAGCCCCAGGACATAAAGTCATCCTTAAGCACAGGTTCCTTAATTTTTACACCCCTTCCAAACACCTCAAGGGTTCATAGCCATAGTTTCTTTCATTCACCTTCAAAATGGCAAAGATTAAGTAATTTAAGACTGATTGCTTTCCCAATGAAACTCATTCACACTAACACATTTCTTCAACCAAAGAGAACTTCACATTTTGAAGCTTTTACCTCTACTAGCAGAACAAAGTTCTCCTCCTCACCTTGTTAAATGAATTTTAGATATCCAGAAAAAGGTAGGATGACTGAAAACTGCAATAGCCCCTGAAAATTTTATACTTTTTAATAAAAACATAATATACACTTTAAAAAAATATATTTTCAACGTGGTTCTCTGCACAATGAGCCCCCAAAGGCTGTGGGCAGTGAATTTAGGAATGCTGAAATTCCAAACCTGGATCTAGCCTGATTCTCTGTAGGTTACCTCCCTTCTAACCTTTTTCCAGTTCCATCATCCTTCACTTTACCTCATCCCGCCTGAAGAATCTCAGAATCTCAGACACACATTTTATGGTTCACGACTTTTATTTTATCAAGGCATTTGATTTTTTTATTATTTTCCCCCCTTTTGGACATCTTCAAATATTCTTTCTGCTTCTAACTGGAAATTCCTAGCAAAGGAGACCCTCAATTACATCCAGCGAATTGTCTTTCTCATCAGCTTCCAATTATCTGTAACTGCTTCAAACTTTCTCCATTCTCTGTAACACACCGATACCACTTTCCCGTTCACCCTTGACATTTTACACACAATATTTCATAAAGAAAACAAAACCCAAAGGAAAAGTCCTCAATCGCTTGCCACCAAACCCAAACCCACCTGTATCAGAACCCATCCTTTGCTACCTTCTTTCCTGTTAAAATGGAAGAGGAATACATTTTCCTAGTTAAAGTTAATCTCTCCACTTAAGCCCTGCAGCCTTCCTTCCACCTCCTCAGGGCTATCTCCGATTAAGATTTATCTTCCTTTCCTAGATCTCTTTCTCTCTAGTAGTCTTTAGGCTGTACATCAATATTCTGGTTTGCTTCTTCACAGATATAAGGCAGAAGTGCATTTCCAATGGCCATGTGAATGGGAATTTCTAGGAATCAGGGGCGATTTACTGTATCCCTCCCTGCTGCCACCAAGACCAGTTATGCTCCAGATGGGTGGGAGGCTATATGGACCTCATTCTCATGAGAACTCTAGCGAACTCCAACGGTCAAGTAATGTGAGTAAAAAACAAACCTTTGTTGTTATAAGCCATTAAGATCTGTGGGCTGTCTACTACTACTGCATGATAATTTAGTCTTCTCTGATATATTTACTTTTCCTCTCCACTGGCTCCTTACCATCAGTATGTGAACTTGAACACAGTCAAATCTCTTCACTTTTAAAACAATAAAAACAAAAATCCTGTCTTGAATTCTCCCACCCCTACTTCTCCTCCTCCTTCTCACAGGAGAACTGCCTGGAGGTACCCCCATTTCTTCCTCTCTCCTTCTCTCGCCACTCCAGTGTAATCTGGTTTTTACTTCCACCACTCCACAAAAAGGGCTCTCATCAAGGTTACCAATTACCCTGTTGCTAAATCCAAGACACTCTGAACTCTTACCTCACTTGGTATCAGTGCAGTGTTTGCCACTATTGATTACCTTCCCTTTTTCATATACTCTTTTCTCCCTAAACGATACTCCTGGATTCCAAAACAACATCCATCTCCTTATTTTTCTCTTCTCTGGCTGTTCCTTCCTAGATTCTTTCAAGCTTCTCTTCCTCAGTCCATACTTCCAATTTTCTTGTTCTACATTGTACAGCCCGAGTGCTCTGCAGACCAGCAGTACTGACATCATCCGGGAGCCTGTGAGAAAAGTTGAATCTCTGGACCCACCCCAGTTCTACATTGCTACAAGATGCCAGGTGATTCAGGTTTGAGAAGCAATGGTCTACAGAGTTCAGGCCTGCACCCACTCCTCTTCTCATTCACTTCTATATTACAACTACTATCCATAGGCCCACAAACTGTCAAATGTTCACCTGCAGTCTAGATTTCTCTAGGCGTCAGGTCCACACAGCCTTTAACTTCCTTGAAATCACCACTTGTATGCCCTATAATATCACACTCAGTGTGCTTAAGCTGAGTCCATTGTCTTCCTCCATGAAGCCAATTCTTTTTTTTTTTTTTCCCAGTACGCGGGCCTCTCACTGTTGTGGCCTCCCCCGTTGAGGAGCAAAGGCTCTGGACGGGCAGGTTCAGCAGCCATGGCTCATGGGCCCAGCCGCTCCGCGCCATGTGGGATCTTCCGAGACCGAGGCAGGAACCCGTGTCCCCTGCAACGGCAGGCGGACTCTCAACCACTGTGCCACCAGGGAAGCCCCATCAAGCCAATTCTTTATATAGTCATTAGTGTCATCCATTCACACCTGCCTTCCCCTTCCCTCCAGATAAAATCATTTTGAGTCTACCTCCTAAATCACTTTAAGCTGTCCGCTTCCCTCCATCTCCACTAGCAATGTCCTAATTCAAGCTGTCATTTCTCACCTTAATTACTGCAAGAGCTACTTAACTGGTCTCCCGGTCCCAGGATTGCCTCTTTTTCAATCCATTCTTTATGCTGCTACCTAGGGTGAATTTAAACACAAATCCAATCATTTCATGTTTTGCTTGAAACGCTTTAATGACTTGCCAGAGTTCTTAAGGGAAAGAATTTCAAAGCCCTGCTTATTTTCTAGTCCAGGAGCTTTCATACTGCGATCTGTAAAATTAAAGGATCATGACCAACATTAATTTTAAAAAAAGGCAGAAAGGTACAAACAACAAGAACAAAAGCCCCAGGGCAATGTACAGGTAATTAAACATTATTTCATGAACTTTTTGTTCACTTACACACGTGTGTGCACTGGGTTGCAAATTAAAATATATCCCTTTTTGTGGGAAACGGTCAAAATGTAAAAGCCACTGCTCTACCCCCTTCTCAGTTCCTTGAACCTGACCTCTAGGTTGTGGCACATGCTGCTGCCTCGTCCTAAAAATCCCTTTCCAAGCCCCCAAATCACAAACACAGACATACTTTGCTATCTTTCAAGTTTCAGCTTAAGGGTTACCTCTTCTGGGAAATCTTCTAGGCTCTTCCTAATTTGAGTTAGGGGATAAGCCCACATCCTCCTTATTATAATTCTTTAACATTGTGTTCTAACCGCCCTATAGTGCCTAACACACCACAATTTCTGTAGGGTAGGTACCATATCTAGCTTATTAACACAGTGCCTATGATACTGTTTCAAATATATTAGATCCTAAAACATATCTGTTGAAAGAGTAAGCGTGCATCCTTAGAATGCAGTCACTTTGTAAACACAGGTATTACTTAAAAAGTAAAAGCTGTGGAAATTCTGACTGGGAAGCGATCACAAAGGGCTTGAACGTGATCAAAGAAAGAGGCAGGATGAGCCAATTACTGAAATATGATCATATTTAGTAGAGAAAATGGAGACATACATTTTAGAGAATGATATGAGAACTACAATAAAAAAGCAAAAATAAACGTATGATTACAAAAGCTTTAATTACATCTTGGGAACATAGGCTCAGAAAGGTAAGTACATAGAGGGAAACCTGATATGTAGAAACTAAATTGCCAAGATTCCTGGAAAACATGTTAGGATGCACTGAAACATATGAGACTGAGACGGAACTGACTTGGCTTTCAAATTGTGAGCTAGAGAATGAGATGATCTAAGGCTCTACAAAAGACAGACTTAATAACGAGGAGTAGAAATAGGAGACCAGTTAAGAGCCATGGACAGACAACAAAATGGTGGCTTGATCTATGGTAATTACTGTGGAAATAAGTAGTTAGATTTGAGATATATTAAAAAGGAAGAGAAAACAGACTTGCTGAAATGAAAGAGAAGAATCAAAAATAAATCTCATTTTGGCCTTGGCAAGTGAATAAATGGTAGTGACTTTTACTAAAATGGAGGTTTGGGGAGGTGGTGGAAATCAAGAGTTTAATTCATAATGACCCACTGCACAACCGGCTTCAGATGGAAATAATAATGAAGAATTTTTCCTGATTTACTTAATGTTTCGTCTGTTTAGTTCTTACTTTTTCCAACTAAACTGTAAGCTCCCTGAATATCATACTTCTTCAGACCCCCATAGCAACATGCAAAAAACCTTGTGTGAAAAAACGGGTAAATAAAATTTGATAAAGAATGCTTAGGAAGTTACTCTGTACTAATCACTCAATTATTCTTCCAATTTCAAGATGACTTAGATGTGCTTCCCTTTAAAAAAAAAAAAGTTTGCTCAATGAACAAGTTAATTTTTAGTTATTGAAGAAATATATATATATATTTAAAGAATATAAGTTGTGAAGATAAATAGATAACGCCCCCCCCAATTCAACAAAAATGACATGGATAAAAGAAAAGTAAAGAAATGGAATGATTTAAAAACAGAAGCCTAAATGGTGATTCAATTACTCTGTATCTAATATGAAAGATGCTTTTAAAGTCAGTAAAAAGCTTTTATAAAGCTTATATTAAGAAAACTTCAGTTTAATCACATATATAACTATTAGAACAGGCCACTCAGGGAACTTTGTTTCCTTTACTACAAGTCTTCAGGATACAAATCAAATGGACAATTACCAACCTGAAGACAAGGGACTAAGCCAAATCATCTCTTGAAATTTCTTCCACTTCTAGGATCCTAGGTTTCCTTCTCAAAGAGGAGCTGCTCATCAGCAGAAACCTCCATAGCCCAACGCCCAACGTAAAAACAAAAAACCTGTGTGCCTATTTTAATACTAAGTGGAAGCTGGAGTACTCTTCTGAAGGATCTACAAAAATAGTGCTTGATAGTTTTTGTTCCGCGCAAACCAGTGTCTAATGTATAAAACCGTAATTTTACAGCTCATCAGGCAAAGAACTTAAAGTGACATTAATTATATTAAGGGAAAGGGTAGCCAGATATACTATGACAGTGACACCCCCCAAAAGTTAATTTCGGATGGACCCTGAATTTAACATTTGTTTTGTCCCCAGTTCTCACGTCTTTTAAGCAAAGTACACACTCGCATAAATCCCAACTGCTTCAGGTCAGATGCCCATGGCTAACGTTCACCGCTATTAATAATCCACTACTGGAAGCTTCAACACTTGCACTTCACAAAGCACATGCACCAGTTAAAAAACCGAAAAGGAAAGAAAAAGTTAGGGGTCGAAGGATGGAAAAGAAAACCTGTCCGGTTTCATCCCCCTCCACTACCGAGTCTCAGATTACCTCCTGCCTCTCCGCTTCCTTGTTCTTCTGGCCTTGTTTCTTCGCGTACCACAAGCCGATTTCGCGGCCTTTCAGGTGCCCGGGATGTCGGCCTCGGCCGCCTCGACCACCCCCTCCTCCGCCGCCGCCACCTCCGGAGCCTCGATTCCCTCCGTGGCCCCCTCCATAGCTTCCTCCGTAACCCCCGCCGGAGCTGCGAGACCCGCCATCGCGGCCCCCGCCATCGCGGCCCCAGTTCTGATGGTAGTCATAGCTCATTGTCCCAGCAGGCCAAAACTCGTGAGAACCTGCAACCGCTAGAAATGGCGACCGGATCCGGAGGCGGGTGCGCGTCCACTTCCGTTTTGCTTCCGGCGCCGCGTTCAAGAGGGAGGGACGTTGAGCGTCACAAGCAGACGTTTCCGGTGACGTCACGGGCCGTAGGCCCTGGAGCTCCCTGGGTTGGATCAGGTGAAATCTTTGGTGTGCCCTCAATTGTTTACGTTTGTACCTTTGGAGGCAGAGCCAGCAGGAGGCGCACAGGTTTTCTTTCCCGCCGCCCAGCATGTGAGGAAACGGGTTTTGGGTTTTACTTTATTTCTCACGGTAAAATCCTGAGTTTGCTTCCCAGTAGGCCCTGTAAACGTCGATTGGCACAGTACAAGAACCTGTGGATCGAATGCTTTGTCTCCTAAAGTCCTTAAAAAAAATGAAATGAATTCCTTTTTTTTTCTTTTTTTTTAAACTAGTGGTTATGTCATGAAAACAGCCTAGCATCTGTTTCAAATGTATAAGTATAAAAATGTCCCTGCCTCTTTTAAAGGGTTATCGTCATTTACCACCTTTATCCAAAGGCATAAGATGAGCCTATCTACCCAAATTCAGTGCAGAGCACTTAGACAATTTAAATAAAACAGCAGCTGAAGATTCCTATGTTCATGTGAAGCCGTCTATTGTTGATTAGCACAGGCTATTCTTGTATAATCAAGTGTCTGCTCCACATAGGCTGGCAAGTTTACCAGGGAATATCTAGTTCATTTACACGTGACTGATTTAAAGGTGCTGGGAATACTCACTGAACAAGAGAAGATTGGCATCAGCTTTTATTTGCTTACAGTCTTGAGGAGAAGATAAAGAATAAAGAAATGTATGTTGTGAGTTAAGGAAGGAAAATGCCATATGAAGGGTTCCAGAATGCATCTCTGTGGCAGACAAATTATTTTGAGCAGAGGCATTTGAGTTCCTGAAATCTCTTATCTGCCTAAAAACAGAGCCTCTCAAAAGAACTCAGAAGAACTCTTGCCATAAATCCCTTCCTTGGGAGAGGAACCAGGGAAGACTGACTTTTGTCATTGGAGACTGCAAATCAGCACCACACCTAAAAAGACTTTATAACAAAACCAACATATTTTCCATCTACTCTCATAAGAGCTCATTTATCTTTCCCAAAAGTCATTTGTTTTCCCATAAATACCATTCTCCTCCTTCCCTTCCTTAAAAGATGGTATATAAGCCCCAAGTTCTAACCACTGCCTCGAGTCACATTTTTCTGTGAACTCCCATAGATATGTGATTATATCTGTTTTATCTCTTGCTAATCTGTTTTTGTCAGTTTAGTCTGCAAGTCTCCAAGAACTAAACATGGGAGGGTAGAGGAAAAAGTACCCCTTCGCAACAGCCATGAGATGTTACAGCAAAAAGAATTTAATTTTGGAGTCAGGTTCTTTCTAAGGAATGAGAGGGTAAGCAGTGACTGAGATAAGTAGACTTTAGCTAAACTGATGGGGAGGGAAGAGATTATTACAGGTGGAGGGAATGATGTGCTTGAAGAAAGATGATAAAATGTTGGGGAGTGGGAAAATTCCACACTGAAACTTAAGAGACTGGTGGTGAAGGCCAAAGGGATAGAAAGGAGCCTGACCATAAAAGATCTTACATGCCACAGAAAGAACAATAATACATTTTAAGTAGGGGAGTGATTACTTTGACTGCTTTGAGTAGAAAGGAATGGAGGAGGCAAGAGTGGATGTAGAGAGACTAGTTAACAGGCTGTGGTGTAGGGGAGACAAAATGAGATGACAGAGCAAGATAGAATATAGGAAGGACTGGAATTGAGTTGCTAGGAAAAATAATTGTCAAGATTTAATGATTCATTGGATGTAGAGAATTAGAGGAAAGGGTGAGATGGCTCCCAAATTTAAGATTTGAAAGATGACCTAATAGAAAGGTACCATATCCTGAGATATGAGGAATATAGGACGAGGAAGATTTGGGGGGGGGTTGGGGGAGGGTTGAGTTAATGTGTATAATTAACACTTGTAGAGTTTGAGGTGCCTGTAAAACATACAAATTGAGATGTCTAGAAAGCAGTTGGTTATATGAGTTAAAGACGCAGAGAGAGCAGACTGAGATTATACATTTTGGGAGTTCTGGCAAATATTAATATTATAGGAATGAATAGTTCCAATAAATGTACCCATTGGGCACGCCGGATATGACAAGTATGTGAACTGTTCAGTAAGAAAGACTGGGTAGTCATACTGGAGATGGTAGGGACAAAATGAGAAGGAAATAGCGTGGATTGTTTGAATGTTTTAAAAGAAAAGACACGAGAGCTTGCTCTGTCTTCCCTCTGAAGAAAGGCCATGTGAGGACAGAGGCTGTCTACAAGCCAAGAAGAGAGCTCTTACCAGGAGCCAAATCAGTCAACACCTTGATCTTGGACTTGTGTCTCTGATGAAATGTTACTTTAATCAGTGAAGCCTTTCCTCACTAAAATATTTGAAAAAGCACTCCTCCTGTCATTATCCCTTTAGTCTAATTTTTCTTCGTTTCATTTTTATTATCTCTGGTGCCTATTTCCTGTCAAACTACTTAGCATTACCTGAGATGTATACATACACATATACATATACATATATATGTATATACATTACATATGTGTAGTGAAGAACTTAATCCTATCCAAAGAGAGGGCTGGCCTTTGCCCTTCTGAGGAGGTAATCTCTAAACGCCTGATAGGAGTGACTTTGTTTGTTTGGAGGCCTTGGACCAGCCAGACAGTAACAATACGATTTAGGGTGGAGGCTTTGAGTTATTCGTTCCATATAAGCTTGACCTTCCGAGGAGCTGGATACTGAGATCACTCTTATGAGCAGTCAACCATGCTTACCCTACTCCTACCATGATGAAGCCCCATTAAAGATGGGACACCAAGATTTGTTCCTTGTTGGCAGTACTCCATGCATTTTGTCACACATTGATGCTAGGGAAGTACTGCTGTTCCTGACTCCACGGGGAGAGGAAAACAGAAGCTCCACACTTAGGCCTTTTTTCTGGATTCTGCTGTATGTGCTTCTTCTCTTGGCTGATTTTGATCCATATCCTTTCCTTGTAATATACCATAACTGTGAGTATACAACTTTCAAGGAGTTCTGTGAGTTCTTCTAGTGAATTATTAACATTGATAGTGGCTTAGGGAACACCCTGAACTTGCACGTGGTGTCAGAAGTGAGGGGAGTCTCGTGTGGACTGTGTGCTAACAGTCCGTTCACAGTATATATGTTTGTTTTGGTTTTGTTTACAGTTATAATCCTGTGTACCTAGAGCTAGTTTTAGCATGAAATAGGCATTCATTAAATATTATGATGAGTACATGAATGAGAGTAGCTGAATAGTATAAGAAATTAAGAGAAAATCTATTTATGAAATCCAATACTACAGAACTATGTTGAGAAAAAGCTTCCAAGTAATGCATAACCAAGCCTTTTTTTAAATTATATTCCAAGTAATACTGTGATATTCGCTGTCTTCAAAATGGTTGCCTCAGTCATAATTCTTGGAAGTCTTTGGGATTATGTAATATGTGTTTATATTTGGGGAAATCTTAGGGATTATGTGTTTTCAGTTTATAAAAGTCACCACCAGATGGTGATATTTTTATTAGGTAAATAGTTTTTGTTTTCAGATACATCAATTTGTAGAGAAAAGAGATAAACTATATGAAATAGAGCATTTATTAATAATAAGAACAATATAACAATGCAAAGGTAAGATATTTAAATATAGCACAAAATATCTATAAGGGTATGTCCTATACCAGAATGCATTTTTACAATTGTAATCACATTAAAGAGAAAGTAGACTTTATACCGGTGTAGCTGAACCATCCCCTCTCTTAACAGGGATTGGTAGAAGCTGTTCATGCTCAGGCATAGCCCCCTGTAGAGTTTTCTTGTAGATTCACTACTGTTGCCTTGAAGTTTGAACTGTTACAGGTTAGTAATGTGATGCCAAAGTCTGTGGCTTTGTGGTAAATAATCCTGGTATTGTATGAATACGTATGAACTTTTAAGTGTATCCATTATACAGTTAATTCAACAACCAAGGACAGTTAAATGGGGATACAATATCCTAGGTTTTTTGTTTGTTTGTTTTTCAATTCCCCCAGAATAGGCCCAAGTCCAGTGAAAATAAAATGGAACACAGGAGAGAAAATGGGTATTACTGTCTTCCAATCCAATTCTTGTATTCTTTAAATCTTGTTTTTCATCATCTCCTCTCCACTCAAAGTGCTGTGCAGTTATAAAGGATTTCTCTTTATTATTTTGTTCAGTTTTATTATGATTCTGTTTCTAATTTTCTTGCTGCCAGAAATTATACTTTAAGCAGCAAAATCACTTTTCTCTTTTATAAAATTATACATCTAAATTTAATATATCAAAACCTGTCTTTTACAAAGCATTATTAGAATATTCAATTCAACTTTGGCTTTTATAACAGACATTTAATGCTGCTGATTTATAACATCAGATTGATCTGGCCATTTGTCGTTATGTTAAATTAACCCTCAAGTTTGGAGATAAAAAGTATTATCTTAAGTTAAATGTATTTGTAATGAGAATACATCTGAATTTGAATTTATATGTTATGCATTATTTGAGGCTTTCTTTACAAACATGACTAGTGGCATTACCTTTGCTTCCCAAGTTTAGATAATGATATATTGAGAAGTTAGGTGAAAGATAGGGAAAGTCCACTGAGATAATTATTTTGAAAATAACTTCTTGGTAGCAAAATAATCATCTGAAGATAAAACAGTCTGAAAGCCCATGTCAAGTAATTTAGAATTCTGATTCAATATAATGAAATAGAAACCAGAATAAATCGTTTAAAAAATAATTCACTCAGTTTGTAAATAATAACTAAGATATGTGAGTTGAGAGTGTACAAAGTTTAAAACGTAAAATGTCAACTCAATAACTTTGGAAATAAACATTTAGGTAATACATTTAATATATGTTTACAGAATGATCAGAATAAAGCAATTTGAGGAAAAATCACTTTCTAATTTTTTTTTTGAAATATACGTCACTAATATTCTGACAAGGTGATATCTGCATTTTTGCAATGTAACATATTTAAAATTAATCTTGATATGTGTACCTCACAATCACTTAATAAAGTATATTGAATTGTTTCTTTGCTTGAGATACACATATCTTTGGGAAGGAAATGAAAAAGCACCTAAACTTAGAATAATATGTGAACTAAAATTTTCTGTGCTTTAAGAGTGGCGAAGAAGGTCTGCCATATCTGCCACTTTAGAAACAGATACTTTTGTTTGGACTTAGAGGATTTCCCCTCTGCTCTGCCCAGAAGTTTTTTAGTCTACTTGGGTGCACCTCACAGAACTTAATCTTATGGTGTTTTTCCCTAGTTTCTGTTCAAATAAACAAAAGAATTCTAGAAATGATAAGTATACATCTACAAACTTTTCCAATATGTTTAAGAGCTACTTCCAATTCTACGTCTAACATACAACATATCTGTTTGAAGAGCAGTCAACATACTGAAAAGGTGAAAGGAAAACTCTCATATTTAAGAGAGAAAGAAAAAAAATTCAGTAAACAATTTGTATTTTATAGAAATGAAGGGAACAACTATTTACAGACTAGGGACATGCATGTTTCAAAGTTGGAAGCTAATTTACAGGAGTATATTTCCTAGACATCAGTGTAAAGCTAAAGCAGTAACTGTAATAATACGCTTGCTTTGCTAGCCACATTTAGGAAGCCTCTTCAAATACAACTCAGAGTTTTGCTACATTTCTTCCATTCCCAAAATATTTTTCCCCTTGCTGTAAAGGCCAACTTTATGTGTAGAAACACATGCGTGAGAACAGTATATTCATTGAGCTTATACAATTTTCTGTTTACTCTGAGGTTGACAAACATAGGCGAAAACATTAGTAAACAAGACCAAGGTTTGATTTAGAGAAGGTTTTTAGAAATCAGATAAGAAACAGAATCTTATAATTGCCACAGTGTGCGCGATCTATAAGTAACACTTAAAAAGCACTCAAGTGTTTGCACTAGTTCCAGATGTTTGCACTAAAAATAATTAACTATTAAGTCTGTAAAGCTTATGTAAACCAACAAATAAAAAAGAAAATCAGGGCTTCCCTGGTGGCGCAGTGGTTGAGAGTCCGCCTGCCGATGCGGGGGACACGGGTTCGTGCCCCGGTCCGGGAAGATCCCACATGCCGCGGAGCGACTGCGCCCGTGAGCCATGGCCGCTGGGCCTGCGCGTCCGGAGCCTGTGCTCCGCAACGGGAGAGGCCACAACAGTGAGAGGCCCGCGTACCGCAAAGAAAAAAAAAAATAATAAGGAAATCAAATAGCCTCAGAACAAAGGTGTTAGTTTAGTAGTTTGAAGTTGCAGAGCCATTCTTGCCTTTATTAGGCCAAATGATCACTAGTTATCCTTGCTTTCTTCTTCTCTTCTCCTATAAGCTTTATTTAACAACTGGATTTCCTCCTGGTAGCCATCCCTCTCTTGGCTCTGCCTTTTACTGTTCTGCCTGTGTGCTTCAACAGTGTCTGGAATGGAGATGTTGATATCACCATCAGGATTACTTGTGGGTAAAAAGAGAGAATATGAGGCTGTTTCCCCTAAATCACATGAAACAAATCTGTTTTCTTTCCGTGAGTAGCGTAGGGAAGGAGATCGGATCTGTGTGGAGGACTGGCTGATGTTGCTAATAATTGACACTGTGTCCAAGGCCTCTTCATTATCACAAATTTCAAGAACCTCCAAGTGTATTTTCACGCTGGTGTCCGCAAATGTGGAGGGAGAATCTTCTGAGTTTGGTTCATGGCCAACACTTTTGGATCGATAGACTTCTATTTTCTTAGAGGCTGGGGTAATTTTTTGTCCTTCTGTGCTCACCTCATAGGTAGAAAGAGATAGGGTTTTCCCGGTTGGGGCTTGGAGAGACACGGTCCCCTGGAATGCACACAGGGGAATGGCCAGGGCACCACCGGAACGCTGGGGACAAAAACAAAATGGTTATTATTGAAACCTGGTGTCTGAGATTGGACCATTTAGTAATTCATTTTATTCATCAAAATGGTAAAGTTTCTCTATTTCAAACCCAATTCCATAGAAACCTTTTACAGATATGGGATTGAAATTCTGTCATCAAAGCTCTGTAGCTTAGTTTCTCCTAGGTCAAATACTACATCTAAATGAGGGCAGTCAGAAACCTATCTTTGATGATAAAGGGACATATTTCCACAGTTTAAGGTAAAATTTGTGTACTGTAGCCCGCAGGAGATGGGCAGAATACGGGCATAAAATCAAATGCATATTTATACTCTGGAATTGTTTTTATATTTTTGTAACATGTTCAGTTACATTAAAAAGCTTTCATAAAGGTTGAAAGAAATGCAGAATGTGTTATCAAAATGCACTTTTTTTTCCTGTTTAGTATGCCAGAGAGAGTGACACCTGTGAAACTATGGTTCAAATTAAATACAAAGAATATTTCGACTGTAGGTTTGAGCACACAGAAGAGGAACCAAATGTCACCAGAACTGTGTGGTACAGTGTGCTTACTTTTCCACAGAGAAATCAGTCATTAAAGTAAACCCAGTAATAGAGAATGCCCTCACATCCCTGCAAAACTTTTATATTATATTTAGAAGTATTAAAATTTTGTTTTTAAATTGTACTCACCACTGAGGACTGCTTAAGAAATGAAGACTAATTCTTATGATAGTCTGTACTTTATATTGTTGATTCATGCCTTCATACTTTCAGTTGACTCTTTTGGATTACATGTTAGTTTCAGAAGAAGACAGTAATATGCCAACCTTAGAGCAATGGTACTAAAAGCTAGATCCCCAGACCAGCATTATCTGCATCACCTGGTAACGTATGAGAAATGCGATTTTTGAGTCCTACCCCAGGCCTACCGAATTAGAAACGCTAGGGGTGGGGTTCAGCAGTCTGTATTTTAACAAGCCCTCTAGGTGATTCTGTTGCGTGGTGAGATTCAAGATGCATTGCTGTAACTAAAGAAATGCTGTAGCCCAGAAAGAGAAGGTGAGGGGAGGGGTGGTTAACAGACACTTCTTATACGTGTGCCCACCATCTGTAAAGCCTGGAATTACTCACTGGATTGGCTTAAATGTGTCTTTCCACCAGGGGAATGGGCGTGAGGGCTCTTAATGTTTTGCCAATTTAGGATGATCACCCTTCCCAGTTTGCCTGTGACCGTCCCAGCACTGAAATTCCTGCATCCCAGGAAGCCTCTCAGTCCCAGGGAAACCAGGACAGTTGGTCACCCTATTTTCCATGGGCATTTTGTATCTGGACCTAAGAGTAGCTAGAGAAAGCCTAGGACCAGGGTCCCACATTAAAGAACAGTTTGTATTCTCATCTACTTAGGGAATTTTTTTTTTTTTTTTTTTTTTTGTGGTACACGGGCCTCTCACCATTGCGGCCTCACCTGTTGCGGAGCACAGGCTCCGGACGCGCAGGCTCAACGGCCATGGCTCACGGGCCCAGCCATTCCGCGGCATGTGGGATCCTCCCGGACCGGGGCACAAACCCGCGTCCCCTGCATCGGCAGCCGGACTCCCAACCACTGCACCACCAGGGAAGCCCGTAAGATCAATTTTTAAAAATACAGGTTTCCCTTGCTATCTGAAAGTAGACTGTTCTGGTGAAAATTTACATAAGCTGAAATGGCGTAAAGTGAAGAAGCAATTACCCTAGGACACATCTTGCCAATAGATGCACAAAATTAATTGAGATAAAGCACAGATGCTCATAGACACAGTTCAAAGCTATGGCGGCTTGATGCCGAGATGCTGAGTATATTTTCCAGAGAAGGAGCTGAGTGCTGCGATTCTCGCAGCTCTGGGTGTGCGCTGCTTCTATAAAGGCTTGTTGCAAAACAAAAACTGAATGTTATTTTCACTTTTTGCCTTTCTTATTTAAAGCAAAAATCCTCTTTGGATTTCTTTCAGTTAGTGAAAACTGGTTCTAATGTAGGTCTTTCATAAAAGCGAAGTGGAATAAAAGTGAATTTTCGAAAAGCAGGGGATACCTGTATTATTGTTTAAAATTTATCTATTTTTATTTTAACAGCCCTATATAATACCTGATGATAGTCACAAGTGCATCAGAAGGTCATATTGGAACATATTCTTTTTTTTTTTTTTTTTTTGCGGTACGCGGGCCTCTCACTGTTGTGGCCTCTCCCGTTGCGGAGCACAGGCTCTGGACGCGCAGGCTCAGCGGCCATGGCTCATGGGCCCAGCCGCTCCGCGGCATGTGGGATCTTCCTGGACCGGGGCATGAACCCGCGTCCCCTGCATCGGCAGGCGGACTCTCAACCACTGCGCCACCAGGGAAGCCCGGAACATATTCTTTTTTGAAAATAAAATAGAATATTGAGGGACTGAATTGTATGTGAAAGTTTATTGCATGATAAAAAGTGGTAGATTCAGAGAACATAAAACTACTCATTTCGTAGTCTCTGCTTTCTTTCCATTTAGAAGCCTATGAATTAGCATATGCTGTCAGGAATAGTGCCAATCCATTATTGCTGTATTCCTGAGTTTAGGTGGCTGGGAGCATTTTTATTTGAAAATGAAAAGCAGTTTTCAAAACCTCAGAAATGCTTCAGGAGGAGAGATCATGCCATGGAAACACATTAGCACAAATAATCTGCTGTGATAATTGATTCAGACTAACTGAACTTGAGCATAATGAACTTTTTGTTTCTTCACTATAAGCCTCTACGTGAAATCAGGGTGAAATTATAATATAAAGGAGTTGCTCCAAAATATCTCTCCTAACAGTTGAAGTTTCTGTTGATTATCTGAATCATTCAATTTATGAAAGATGTATTACAGCATGTAGGATCATAGGACTCACCAGAGACCATTTTATAAAGGGACAACTGACAGCCAGAGAGGTGAAACTACCTGCCCAGGGTCACACAGGTAATAGTAGGAGGACTGGCACCAGGACTCAGGTGTCTTAACTCCCAGTTAAATGCTCTTCCCACTGCACTATGTTGTTACTTTGAAAGAAATCTGCTTTAGCCAGGGATGGTGGATCATGGGTTTTCTGTCCAGGAAGCTAGAATTCTATCACTAACTCATGAATAACCCAAGTGACTGACAATTTTAATCTAAATTAAAATCATATAGATGATCTTTATGTGATTTAGGTGACTTTCAGGCATCAAAAAGTACAGACATTGAGGAATTAAGTCAAGCAGACCATCTAAGAGAGCTTGGAGGAGAAGAGATAGGGACACAAAAAAATAGCAGGGAGAGTAAGAACTTTGTAAGAAAAACAATAAACTAGACTTTTTTTTTTTTTTTTTTTTTTTTGCGTTACGCGGGCCTCTCACTGTTGTGGCCTCTCCCGCTGCGGAGCACAGGCTCTGGACGCGCAGGCTCAGCGGCCATGGCTCACGGGCCTAGCCGCTCCGCGGCATGTGGGATCTTCCTGGACTGGGGCACGAACCTGTGTCCCCTGCATCGGCAGGCAGACTCTCAACCATTGCGCCACCAGGGAAACCCTAAACTAGACTTTTAATAATTTACTTTTGGAATTTTATTTAAAACTGTGTGATTACTATATTTTCATATATTCAAGTCCCCAAATATTCCTTATGTCATCCTGTCTACTTCATTTAAATCTTTAGTAAACCAAAAAGAAGCACACATATGAATTGCTTAAAGAAAAGAGTAAGAGTGAGAAAATAAGGGCCTCTATAAAGGTCCTATTATGTGGCATGGAAAATGTTAGGTATTTTAACACATTTCCCATTTAATTCTCACAGACCTCCTTTGAGCTATAAATTAAGATTTGCCTTGTTAGTGATGAAAAGTCTCACAACTGAGTGACAGATTTAGGATTGATATTCATCATAACAAATATTTACTGATCTGCTGAACACAGCCCATATATCAGACTTCTTACTAAAGTACCTTATATACATTTTCTTATTTAATTTTCACATAAACCTTATTAAATAGAGACACTCGTCACCCCAATTTTATAGAGGACATAATTGAGTCACAGGGAGGTAACTCCAGTTAGTAAATGGCAGTCAAATCCAAATCCAGGATTATCTGTCTTAAGCCCTCTGTTTTTAGCCGTTTTGCTACTTCAAGGCGTAGTGTTAGGGAATAAAACATGAATAACACCTCACTCTCCTAATCCAGCTGGAACCTGCGGTGTCATGTGGGAACAAGGGAGAAGGGGGATTTATTCACTTTAGGAAGTGAAGGGAGTCTTTAGAGAAGATCTTTAAGAAAAGGGCTTCTAGGGCTTCCCTGGTGGCGCAGTGGTTGGGAGTCCGCCTGCCGATGCGGGGGACACGGGTTCATGCCCCGGTCCGGGAGGATCCCACATGCCGCGGAGCGGCTGGGCCCGTGAGCCATGGCCGCTGAGCCTGCGCGTCCAGAGCCTGTGCTTCGCAACGGGAGAGGCCACAACAGTGAGAGGCCCGCGTACTGCAAAAAAAAAAAAAAAAAGAAAAAGAAAAGGGTTTCTATACTTGACTGTAAAAATCCATAAAACTTTATAAACAAACATTTTGTAAATAGAATCTATGCTACAGTAAAAGAATTAACACAATTATAAGAAAAAAAAAAAAAGGAATTCCTTGGTGTTCAAGTGGTTAGGACTCGGTGCTTTCATTGCTGTGGGCCCAGGCTCAGTCCCTGGTTGGGGAACTAAGATCCTGCAAGCCACTCGGTGCAGCCAAAAAACCAACCAACCAAACAAACAAAACAAAACAAAAACCCCACAACAATTATTTACATGCAATACTGACATATTTGGCACTTACTGAAAATATATGTACAAAACACTTGGCTGAAAAAGACATTTAAAATTAGAAAACTCAGAGCATTACTATAATGCACTTTCAAATATCTCACAAGCACTTATGGCACAGCGAGTGAAGAGCACCAGGCTCCCTGGTAATATTTAGGTAACTTTAATGTGCTTCCACAAGATTGTTGTAAAACCACCTGAACGTTGTCAAGAATAAAGTCAAATGCCATATTCCAAACTGAAAAAAAGAAAATGGTTTCTAAATAGGGTCCTAAAAGATAACTTCAGTTGGCAGAAAAGTAGGAAAAATGTAATCCAGGATGAGGGAACACTAAGAACAAAGGCAATTGGAATTTTGGGGAAATGACATAGTAGAGGGAAATGAGACTGACAACAGAGTTCGGGCCCAGGGCCAAGAGCCCTGTCCACCAGGATAACAAGTTCTGATTGTATCCCATAGGCAAGCAGGAACCACCTATTTTTGTTTATCGAAAGGAAGGAAATTAAGATCTATGGAAGGTCTACTATGTACAGGCGCTTCATCTTGGCACTTTACATGTGAAATCTAATTTAATATAATACTCCATAAGGAAGGTAAAATTATTTTCATTTTATAGATAAATAAATTGAGGTGTGAAGAGGTTAATTAACTTGCTTAGGTTACATAGGAAGTTAAGTTTTGATTTGTGATATATACTCATCTCAGTTTCCATATGCTTTCTGCTATGCCTCTTCTGGTCTAACATGATAATTGGGTAGCCTGTGAAATACAGATTGGGAAAGATGAGTGTGGTGGTAGGGAGACCAATTAGGTAGTTTTAAAAATCATTGTGTACAAAAGAAAAGGGAATCTGAACTTCAGTACTGATAGTAGAAACACATAGGTGGGATGGACTATAGGGGAATTGCATAGGCAAAACTCTTGAGATTGTGGAGGGTCCTGGTGAAATACGGCTATGGAGTCATGTATACCTGTCTTTGAACTCGGTTGAGTCACTGTCTTTGTAATCCTTACCTCTCTAAGCCTCAGTTGTTTCATTTGCAAAATATGAAGAATAAATGAGTTAATGAATGTAAAATGATTAGTTGAGTGCCTCACACAAAGTAAGTGCTCTATAACTATTAGCTATTTTGGGGAGGTAAGAGACAGGAAACCACGATGTTTTTGAGATTCTATTGCTAGTGTCTAGTACTAGTAGTTGAGATAAGGAGCTTAGGAGGATGTTGATAATTTAATGCTACTTTAACAATCTTCATCTCCTAGTCATTTTATAATGATTTAAAATTTTGCCCTGATACTAAAACTAAACAGAGATAATCCAAAACAGAAAACTACAGAGAGCTATAACTCATTAATATAAATGCAAACATTCTTAACAAATATTAGCAAGTGGCATTAAGCAGTCAATAAAAAGAATTAAACTTCATGATTAAGTGGGGTTTATTCCAGATGCAAGGCTAGTTTCCATATTCCGGAATAGGTTGATGTGACCCACCATATTAATAGGCTAAAGAAGAAAAATCACATGATTATATGAATTGATGCAGAAAAACTATTTGACAAAATTCAACATCCATTCATGATAAAAGAAAAGTAAGATCAAGAGTAAGTTCCTTTCCTTGATAAAGAGCATCTATAAAAACCCTATAGCTAATGTTACACTTAATGGTAAGAGACTCCTTTCTCTTAAGAGCAGGGATAAGGCAAGGATGTCAGTTCCTACCACTTCTGCTCAACATAGTGCTGGAAGTTCCAGCCAGTGCAATAAGTCAAGAAGAGGAAGAACTAAAACTGTCAGTACTTAGATCACTTAGATTGGTTTAAGCAGAAAACCCCAAGGAATCTACAAAAACTCCTAGAACTAATAAATGAGCTAATCAAGGTTGCCTGAAAGTTAAACATAAAAATCATTTCTATTTCTGTATACTAGCAAATGAATGTATGGATGTGAAAATTGGTAATTACAGTACTATTTACAATTGCTCAAAAAAGTGAAATACATGTTAGTCTAACAAAACCTATGTAGAACTTACATGCTGGAAACTACATGACTCATGAAAGAAATCAAAGAAGTTCTAAATAAAAGGAGAGACATAACATGTACATGGACTGAAAGACTCATTATAGTAAAAATGTCAGTTTTCCCCAAATAGATATATAGATTTAATGCACTTCCCAATAAAATTCCATCAAGATTTTTTTTGCAGATACAGACATGTTTATTCTAAAATTAATATGAAAAGACAAATGAACAGAAGTGTGAAGTTATTTTGAAAAAAATGAATATAGTGGGAGTAATCAATCTACCTAACTTCAATATAGCTACAAAAACCAAGACTGTGTTATTGCTGGAGGGATATACACATAGGTCAATGGAATAGAATAGAGAACCAGGAAGTAGTAGACCCACACAAATACGCCCAACTGCTTTTTGACAAAGGTGCAAAACCAATTCAATAGGCTTTTCAGCAAATGATGCAGGGGCAATTGACATCCATAGGCAAAAAAATTAACCTAGAACTAAGTTTCATACTTTATTCAAAAATTGACTCAAAATAGATCACAGACTTAAATGTAAGATGTAAAACTATAAAAATTTTAATAAAAACATAGGTGAAAATCTTTGAGACCTAAGGCTAGACAAAGAGTTCTTAGACTTGGTACCAAAAGCATGATTCATAATAGGAAAATTAATAAATTAGACTTCATCAAAATTAAAAACTTTTGCTCTGTGCAAATGCAGATTTTGATTCAGTAGGTCTGTGGTGGTCTGAGATTCTGCACTTAATAAAATTTCTCAGATGATGCTGAGGCTGCTGGTCCATGGACCACACATTAAGTAACAAAGGACATACAATCTGTAAGGCTCCTTACAGTTCTAAAATTACATGATTTCACAGGTGAATAGATTTTGTTATTTTATAGTGTTAGCAGTTTAGAAAAGTAGAGAGAATTCAATATCAGTTGACAGAATAATAGAAAATGCCTCCAAAGCTAATTTATAGATGAATAGGATGGGAAACAAACTCGTATCTTTTCACATGCCTTTAATATATTCTAATATTTTATTCAAATGACACATATTTCAAATGATGAGCCATCCTGATGAAAAATGATCAAGTTTCACCATGAATCTTCATTTTACGTTGATCTTACAACCAATCTTCATTTTACGTTGATCTTCATTTTACGTTGATCAGCATGAATCTTCATTTTACGTTGATCTTACGTTGATCTTACAACCAAAACATAAGCTTCTGAAATGAATATATCATTGCATTTAAATTGCTCTATTTTTTATTTATGGAAATTGGTATTCTCATATTTTCAATTCATACTTTTGGGCTTTATCTGAGCCCATGAGCACAATCAGCACAGGCTATAAGAAATCCTATGGGAATTGTTTTTTAAATTTATTTATTTTTGGCTGTGTTGGGTCTTCATTGTGCGGGCTTTTGCAGTGAGCGGGGGTTACTCTTCGTTGCGGTGCGCTGGCTTCTCATTGCAGTGGCTTCTCTTGTTGCGGAGCATGGGCTCTAGGCACGTGGGCTTCAGTAGTTGTGGCACGCAGGCTCAGCAGTTGTGGCTCATGGGCTTAGTTGCTCCGGGGCATGTGGGATCTTCCTGGACCAGGGCTTGAACCCGTGTCCCCTACATTGGCAGGTGGATTCTTAACCACTGCGCCACCAGGAAGTCCCCTGTGGGAATTTTGAATTTAAGTGTGTAAAATTGGAGCTCTTGGGATTATTGGATAGGTTTTCTATTCTCTGATCTAATAGAAACTAAATCTCTTGTAACTCTAACAATGACATTTCAGTTTAGATCTGATATGTATCCAAATTTATTTCCATGTGAAATAAATGGAAATAAAGAATAAATAAATTTCTTCTTTATTTCCAGAAGAAACCAATTCTTTCTGTTTTATAACAAAATAGAGAATAAACTGTAACTTGAAAGAAAGCATGCATTGTTTCTATTTGGAATATACAATTTTATCAGGAATAAACGAATCCTAAGAAGTGAAATAGTTTTTCTCATCTAAATGATAAACACCCATTCAATTGGGTGTTGTACCAGTTAGGGATACCCTACTAAAAATTGTTGCACAAATATTTTTTCTCATACTTCACGAACCTGAATTAGCTCAGGGATGAATGTATATTTTCATTTGTAAGAGAGTTTCAAAGGATAAATACAGTATTTTTGGTAAGATTACTATACTTCAGAAAAGGTGTTAAAATTCATGTTGATGGTATTTATAAAAGTACAGAAGACAAAATGTTTTTATTAGACAGCATAATATAAGAAAAAGATAAAATCAAAAGAACACAAATCTATGGAGATAGTAGTTTAGGGGTATCCTGGGACAGGTGATGGTGATGGATTAAGAGTAAATGAGTAGGGACTTCCCTGGTGGCCCAGTGGTTAAGACTCCGCACTCCCAATGCAGGGGGCCAGGGTTCGATCCCTGGTTGGGGAACTGGATCCTGCATGCCACAACTAAAAGATCCCACACACGGCAACAAAGATCCCGCCTGCCACAACTAAGACCTGGCACAGCCAAATAAATAAAAATTTTTAAATAATTTTAAAAAGTAATAAATGGGCGCATGGGATCTAATTGGTGTGATGAAAATGTTCTAAAACAGATTTACTAGAAATCATTGAATTGTACACTTGAAATGAGGGAATTATATAATATGTAAAATGTTCCTCAATAAAGTTTTGTTTTAAAGAACATTTGACTGATACTCAGGAGACCCTGAAATACAACACTTGTTCTGCCACTAAATAAATAGCCGTGTGACCCTAGACAAGTAGTGTATTCACTCTAGACCTTTATTTCATTATCTATATAAAGAGGGGGTCAGGCAGATGACCTGCAAAGTATCTCTCATTTCTTCCATTTCAATATTCTTTGACTCTGTTTTGGCAAAGTTAGCCTCAAAGAAAGCACTTTGTTCCTTGAAAAATATCTAAGCAGGGATGCTCTTCTGAAAGAAATTGAAATATAAAAATTTCCTTTAAAAACTTGCTCGCAAAATTATGGATCCAAGTCCCTTCAAAGACCCCTCCCCTTTTTTACCAATAGGACATTGTTGCTGATGGAACATTTTTTATGCTTTCAAAATATATTAAACCTAAGCCACCATGCATTCTGTACAATGAAAATGTCTGTGGTGGGAAAATAAAATAGCAAGAAAGAAAGTGAAGAAGATTATAAACCACTGTTTAGAAAGAAACCTGTAACGAGAGTTTCATGATGCTTATATAGTTCTAATTTAAATCTTCAATCATAGGAAATATTTATTGAACACTAGATATAGTTAAAAGACCATGTAGAACCCTGCATATATGAGTATATATGGGGTTTGTGTATGTGTGTATTATATATGTGTGTATAATAATTTATAGCTAACTTTTTCCTGATAATAAAAATAATACATTACTGTAAATTTTTACAATTACAATAATATCTGAAGAATATGGACCAAACAGTCCTTAGGTTATAGCAAATTAAGGATGACTTCTATGTGACTATAGTTTTAATCCTTTTGAAAAAAGAATCATTCAACTCTATACAGCCTATGTGGATAGCATGAGTTATTTAAATTAATGGGATTTCCTCCTAACTTTTTGCAAAATTTTTTTTTTGCAAAACAGTGGCGAAATTCTCTGGAAACTTTTTTTTTTTTTTTTTTTATCTTCAACAGGTAAATTTATTTATTTATTTTTTTTAACATCTTTATTGGAGTATAATTGCTTTACAATGGTATGTTAGCTTCAGCTTCACAACAAAATGAATCAGTTATATACATACATATATTCCCATATCTCTTCCCGCTTGCGTCTCCCTCCCTCCCACCCTCCCTATCCCACCCCTCCAGGCGGTCACAAAGCACCGAGCTGATCTCCCTGTGCTATGCGGCTGCTTCCCACTAGCTATTTACCTTACGTTTGGTAGTGTATATATGTCCATGCCTCTTTATCGCTTTGTCACCGTTTACCCTTCCCCCTCCCCATAACCTCAAGTCCATTCTCTAGTAAGTCTGTGTCTTTATTCCTGTTTCACCCCTAGGTTTTTCATGACATTTTTTTTTTTAATTCCATATATATGTGTTAGCATACGGTATTTGTCTCTCTCTTTCTGACTTACTTCACTCTGTATGACAGACTCTAGGTCTATCCACCTCATTACAAATAGCTCAATTTCGTCTCTTTTTATGGCTGAGTAATATTCCATTGTATATATGTGCCACATCTTCTTTATCCATTCATCCGATGATGGACACTTAGGTTGTTTCCATCTCCGGGCTATTGTAAATAGAGCTGCAATGAACATTTTGGTACATGACTCTTTTTGAATTATGGTTTTCTCAGGGTATATGCCCAGTAGTGGGATTGCTGGGTCATATGGTAGTTCTATTTGTAGCTTTTTAAGGAACCTCCATACTGTTCTCCACAGTGGCTGTATCAATTTACATTCCCACCAACAGTGTAAGAGGGTTCCCTTTTCTCCACACCCTCTCCAGCATTTATTGTTTCTAGATTTTTTGATGATGGCCATTCTGACTGGTGTGAGATGATATCTCATTGTAGTTTTGATTTGCATTTCTCTCATGATTAGTGATGTTGAGCATTCTTTCATGTGTTTGTTGGCACTCTGTATATCTTCTTTGGAGAAATGTCTATTTAGGTCTTCTGCCCATTTTTGGATTGGGTTGTTTGTTTTTTTGTTATTAAGCTGCATGAGCTGCTTATAAATTTTGGAGATCAATCCTTTGTCAGTTGCTTCATTTGCAAATATTTTCTCCCATTCTGAGGGTTGTCTTTTGGTCTTCTTTATGGTTTCCTTTGCTGCGCAAAAGCTTTTAAGTTTCATTAGGTCCCATTTGTTTACTCTTGTTTTTATTTCCATTTCTCTAGGAGGTGGGTCAAAAAGGACCTTGCTGTGATTTATGTCATAGAGTGTTCTGCCTATGTTTTCCTCTAAGAGTTTGATAGTTTCTGGCCTTACATTTAGGTCTTTAATCCATTTTGAGCTTATTTTTGTGTATGGTGTTAGGGAGTGATCTAATTTCATACCTTTATATGTAGCTGTCCAGTTTTCCCAGCACCACTTATTGAAGAGGCTGTCCTTTCTCCACTGTACATTTCTGCCTCCTTTGTCAAAGATAAGGTGACCATATGTGCGTGGGTTTATCTCTGGGCTTTCTATCCTGTTCCATTGATCTATCTTTCTGTTTTTGTGCCAGTACCATACCGTCTTGATAACTGTAGCTTTGTAGTATAATCTGAAGTCAGGGAGCCTGATTCCTCCAGTTCCTTCTTTCGTTCTCAAAATTGCTTTGGCTATTCGGGGTCTTTTGTGTTTCCATACAAATTGCAAAATTTTTTGTTCTAGTTCTGTGAAAAATGCCAGTGGTAGTTTGATAGGGATTGCATTGAATCTATAGATTGCTTTGGGTAGTAGAGTCATTTTCACAATGTTGATTCTTCCAATCCAAGAACATGGTATATCTCTCCATCTATTTGTATCGTCTTTAATTTCTTTCATCAGTGTCTTATAATTTTCTGCATACAGATCTTTTGTCTCCTTAGGTAGGTTTATTCCTAGATATTTTATTCTTTTTGTTGCAATGGTAAATGGGAGTGTTTTCTTGATTTCACTTTCAGATTTTTCATCATTAGTATATAAGAATGCCAGAGATTTCTGTGCATTAATTTTGTATCCTGCCACTTTACCAAATTCATTGATTAGCTCTAGTAGTTTTCTGGTAGCATCTTTAGGGTTCTCTATGTATAGGATCATGTCATCTGCAAACAGTGACAGCTTTACTTCTTCTTTTCCGATTTGGATTCCTTTTATTTCCTTTTCTTCTCTGATTGCTGTGGCTAAAACTTCCAAAACAATGTTGAATAATAGTGGTGAGAGTGGGCAACCTTGTCTTGTTCCTGATCTTAGTGGAAATGCTTTCAGTTTTTCACCATTGAGGATGATGTTTGCTGTGGGCTTGTCGTATATGGCCTTTATTATGTTGAGGAAAGTTCCCTCTATGCCTACTTTCTGCAGGGTTTTTATCATAAATGGGTGTTGAATTTTGTCAAAAGCTTTCTCTGCATCTATTGAGATGATCATATGGTTTTTCTCCTTCAGTTTGTTAATATGGTTTATCACGTTGATAGATTTGCGTATATTGAAGAATCCTTGCATTCCTGGAATAAACCCCACTTGATCATGGTGTATGATCCTTTTAATGTGCTGTTGGATTCTGTTTGCTAGTATTTTGTTGAGGATTTTTGCATCTATGTTCATCAGTGATATTGGCCTGTAGTTTTCTTTCTTTGTGACATCCTTGTCTGGTTTTGGTATCAAGGTGATGGTGGCCTCGTAGAAGGAGTTTGGGAGTGTTCCTCCCTCTGCTATATTTTGGAAGAGTTTGCTAAGGATAGGTGTTAGCTCTTCTCTAAATGTTTGATAGAATTCGCCTGTGAAGCCATCTGGTCCTGGGCTTTTCTTTGTTGGAAGATTTTTAATCACAGTTTCAATTTCAGTGCTTGTGATTGGTCTGTTCATATTTTCTATTTCTTCCTGATTCAGTCTTGGCAGGTTGTGCATTTCCAAGAATTTGTCCATTTCTTCCAGATTGTCCATTTTATTGGCATAGAGTTGCTTGTAGTAATCTCTCATGATCTCTTTTATTTCTGCAGTGTCAGTTGTTACCTCTCCTTTTTCATTTCTAATTCTATTGATTTGAGTCTTCTCCCTTTTTTTCTTGATGAGTCTGGCTAGTGGTTTATCTATTTTGTTTATCTTCTCAAAGAAGCAGCTTTTAGTTTTATTGATCTTTGCTATTGTTTCCTTCATTTCTTTTTCATTTATTTCTGATCTGATTTTTATGATTTCTTTCCTTCTGCTAGCTTTGGGGTTTTTTTGTTCTTCTTTCTCTAATTGCTTGAGGTGCAAGGTTAGGTTGTTTATTCGAGATGTTTCCTGCTTCTTAAGGTGGGCTTGTATTGCTATAAACTTCCCCCTTAGAACTGCTTTTGCTGCATCCCACAGGTTTTGGGTCGTTGTGTCTCCATTGTCGTTTGTTTCTAGGTATTTTTTGATTTCCTCTTTGATTTCTTCAGTAGTCACTTCATTATTAAGTAGTGTATTGTTTAGCCTCCATGTGTTTGTATTTTTTACAGATCTTTTCCTGTAATTGATATCTAGTCTCATGGCGTTGTGGTCAGAAAAGATACTTGATACAATTTCAATTTTCTTAAATTTACCAAGGCTTGATTTGTGACCCAAGATATGATCTATCCTGGAGAATGTTCCATGAGCACTTGAAAAAATGTGTATTCTTTTGTTTTTGGATGGAATGTCCTATAAATATCAATTAAGTCCATCTCGTTTAATGTATCATTTAAAGCTTGTGTTTCCTTATTTATTTTCATTTTGGATGATCTGTCCATTGGTGAAAGTGGGGTGTTAAAGTCCCCTACTATGAATGTGTTACTGTCGATTTCCCCTTTTATGGTTGTCAGTATTTGCCTTATGTATTGAGGTGCACCTAAGTTGGGTGCATAAATATTTACAATTGTTATATCTTCCTCTTGGATCGATCCCTTGATCATTATGTAGTGTCCTTCTTTGTCTCTTCTAATAGTCTTTGTTTTAAAGTCTATTTTGTCTGATATGAGAATTGCTACTCCAGCTTTCTTTTGGTTTCCATTTGCATGAAATACCTTTTTCCATGCCCTTACTTTCAGTCTGTATGTGTCTCTAGGTCTGAAGTGGGTCTCTTGTAGACAGCAAATATATGGGTCTTGTTTTTGTATCCATTCAGCCAATCTGTGTCTTTTGGTGGGAGCATTTAGTCCATTTACATTTAAGGTAATTATCGATATGTGTGTTCCTATTCCCATTTTCTTAATTGTTTTGGGATCATTATTGTAGGTCCTTTCCTTCTCTTGTGTTTCTTGCCTAGAGAAGTTCCTTTAGCAGTTGTTGTAGAGCTGGTTTGGTGGTGCTGAACTCTCTCAGCTTTTGCTTGTCTGTAAAGGTTTTAATTTCTCCATCAAATCTGAATGAGATCCTTGCTGGGTAAAGTAATCTTGGTTGCAGGTTTTTCTCCTTCAACACTTTCAATATGTCCTGCCACTCCCTTCTGGCTTGCAGAGTTTCTGCTGAAAGATCAGCTGTTAACCTTATGGGGATTCCCTTGTGTGTTATTTGTTGTTTTTCCCTTGCTGCTTTTAATATGTTTTCTTTGTATTTAATTTTTGACAGTTTGATTAATATGTGTCTTGGCGTATTTCTCCTTGGATTTATCCTGTATGGGACTCTCTGTACTTCCTGGACTTGATTAAGTATTTCTTTTCCCATATTAGGGAAGTTTTCAACTATAATCTCTTCAAATATTTTCTCAGTCCCTTTCTTTTTCTCTTCTTCTTCTGGAACCCCTATAATTCGAATGTTGGTGCGTTTAATGTTGTCCCAGAGGTCTCTGAGACTGTCCTCAGTTCTTTTCATTCTTTTTTCTTTTTTCTGCTCTGCAGTAGTTATTTCCACTATTTTATCTTCCAGGTCACTTATCCTTTCTTCTGCCTCAGTTATTCTGCTATTGATCCCATCTAGAGTATTTTTAATTTCATTTATTGTGTTGTTCATCGTTGCTTGTTTCATCTTTAGTTCTTCTAGGTCCTTGTTAACTGATTCTTGCAATTTGTCCATTCTATTGTCCATTCTATCTCCAAGATTTCGGATCAACCTTACTATCATTATTCTGAATTCTTTTTCAGGTAGACTGCCTATTTCCTCTTCATTTGTTAGGTCTGGTGGGTTTTTATCTTGCTCCTTCATCTGCTGTGTGTTTTTCTGTCTTTTCATTTTGCTTATCTTACTGTGTTTGGGGTCTCCTTTTTTGCAGGCTGAAGGTTCGTAGTTCCTGTTGTTTTTTGTGTCTGTCCCCAGTGGCTAAGGTTGGTTCAGTGGGTTGTGTAGGCTTCCTGGTGGAGGGTACTAGTGCCTGTGTTCTGGTGTATGAGGCTGGATCTTGTCTTTCTGGTGGGCAGGTCCACGTCTGGTGGTGTGTTTTGGGGTGTCTGTAGACTTACTATGATTTTGGGCAGCCTCTCTGCTAATGGGTGGGGTTGTGTTCCTGTCTTGCTAGTTGTTTGGCATAGGATGTCTAGCACTGTAGCTTGCTGGTCGTTGAGTGAAGCTGAGTGCTGGCGTTGAGATGGAGATCTCTCGGAGATTTTTGCTGTTTGATATTATGTGCAGCTGGGAGGCCTCTTGTGGACCAGTGTCCTGAAGTTGGCTCTCCCACCTCAGAGGCACAGCACTGACTCCTGGCTGCAGCACCAAGAGCCTTTCATCCACAGGGCTCCTTAATTTGGGATGATTCGTTGTCTATTCAGGTATTCCACAGATGCAGGGTATATCAAGTTGATTGTGGAGCTTTAATCCGCTGCTTCTGAGGCTGCTGGGAGAGATTTCCCTTTCTCTTCTTTGTTCTGACAGTTCCCAGGGGCTCAGCTTTGGATTTGGCCCCGCCTGTGCGTGTAGGTCGCCGGAGGTCGCCGGAGGGCGTCTGTTCTTTGCTCAGACAGGACGGGGTTAAAGGAGCCGCTGATTCGGAGGCTCTGGCTCACCCAGGCCGGGGGGTAGGGAGGGTCACGGAGTGCCGGGCGGGCCTGCAGTGGCAGAGGCCGGCATGAAGCTGCAGCCTGAGGGCGCCGTGCGCTCTCCCGGGGGAGCCGTCCCTGGATCCCGGGACCCTGGCAGTGGCGGGCTGCACAGGCTCCCCGGAAGGGCGTGTGGCTAGTGACCTGTGCTCACACACAGGCCTCCTGACGGCGGCAGCAGCGGCCTCAGCGTCCCATGTCCGTCTCTGGGCTCCGCAATCTTAGCCGCGGCTCGCGCCCGTCCCTGGAGCCCTCTCAAGCAGCGCTCTTAATCCCCTCTCCTCGTGCACCAGGAAACAAAGAGGGACGTAAAAGTCTCTTGCCTCTTCGGCAGGTCCAGACCCCTCCCCGGACTCTCTCCCGGCCAGCCGCGGCGCACCAACGCCCTGCAGGCTGTGTTCACGCCGCCAACCTCAGTCGTCTCCCGGCACTCCGACAAAAGCCGGAGCCTCAGCTCCCAGTCCCGCCCGCCCCGGCGGGCGAGCAGACAAGCCTCTCGGCTGGTGAATGCCGGTCGGCCCGATCCTCTGCGCTGGAATCTGTCCGCTTTGCCCTCCGCACCCCTGTTGCTGTGTTCTCCTCCGCGGCTCCCAAGCTCCCCCACTCCGCCTCCCGAAGTCTCCACCCGCGAAGGGGCTTCCTAGTGTGTGGACACTTTTCCTCCTTCACAGCTCTCTCCCGCTGGTGCAGGACCCGTCCCTATCCTTTTGTCTCTGTTTAGTTTTTTCTTTTGCCCTAACCAGGTACGTGGGGGGTTCCTTGCCTTTTGGGAGGTCTGAGGTCTTCTGCCAGCGTTCAGTAGGTGCTCCGTAGGAGTTGTTCCACGCGTAGATGTACTTCTGGTGTATCTGTGGAGAGGAAGGTGATCTCCGCGTCTTACTCTTCCGCCATCTTCCTAGCCTCGGTCTGGAAACTTTTTTTATACTTCTTGTCTAGGAAATCATTTGATAAATCTAATATTTATACCTTAAAAAAAGACAGTACATGCCATCAGGCTCCATTCTCCAGAATTCCCTTCCTTGTATGCTTCCAGGTTAGAATTGGCCAAGACAGGGCTTGCTTAATATTTGGAAGGTAGGAACAAGGTAGTGGTCATAACCACCTGGAACTATTTTCACAGGCAGGTATAGAGACAGAAGAAGAGATACGTGGCAGGCGCCACCATGTCATCTCACTCTCCTGCCCCACATCTAGCTTTGCTTACTGACTCCTGGCAGTGTTGACCAGCAGTGGCTCAGATCCACCCTTAGGTACTTGCTTATGGCTCCACAGAGGTTGTGGTTTATTCGCAGGCAACAGTTTTTCATAGACCTCTACACAGATTCCCCCTTCGTGTTCCTACTTTGGGTCTAGACATATGTGGCTTCTTAAATTGACTAATTGGTAACTCCACATCTGGCCCTCCAACTTCTCTTCCAGACTCTTCTCTTCCCTAGATTTACCACAGTTCTAAATAAGTCTCTTATCCCATAACATAGTGCTTTTGCTCCCCTGACTAAACCTTAGCTGACCAAAATCCTATTCAATGGAAGAGAAGCCCCAACCTTAAGAGTAAAAAAATGAGATTATTTTTAATTAACTCAAAAACCCAACTATGCTTATGGATGAAGGTGTTGGAATGTAGTCCAATCACAGAATCTCTTTCATCCAGTAATAACATGAAGAAAAATAACAGCCACGGGTTCAAGCAACAACGAAACAAAGGGGTCAGCCTCATGTACAGTAGTGGCTACAAAAAGAAACAAAGGAGTCACCCACTTCCAAAAGCAGTTGTACAGAAAGAAGATGACTTAATATCCTGATAACTCTGGCTATAAATTTTATTTTGGCAAGAAGTGGTTTGAAAAGTGGTTCTCAAAATGAGGGGGTCTGTATAGTCAAAACTATTTTCATAATGATACGAAAGCTTTATTTGCCATTTTCACTGTGTTGGCATGTTCACTGCTGGTGCAAAAGCAATGATAGGTAAAACTGCTGACACTTTAACATGTTTCATGGCAGTCAACACCAAATCTACTAGTAGGCATTGTATATTCCACCACTGTACATGCATGTGCATGCATGCATGCACACATACACACACACACATACACACACACTCCAATTTCACTTAAGAATGTCATTGATGAAGGTGAGTAGTATTATTATCCCCATTTTAAAGATGAGTTAACTGAGTTGCAGAGATGTTAAGTGTCTTTTTCAAGGTCAAACACATATTAAATGATAGAAATGAGATTCCAATTTGGGCAGTATTGTTCCAGAAAAAAACATCATTTATTTTAATCAATTATTTGATCCAATTCATTCATTTACTGTATTTTTATTGAGTACCTACTATAAGCCAGACACTATTCCAGGGACTGGGGGTATGAAATGATTTTCCATCCATCCATCCATCCTTCCATCATCCATCCATCCCTCTCTTTCTATATATGCACATAGAGAGCTATGGTTCTTCCTGGGTGGTATAATTTTAGGTTAATTTCTCTCTTCTTTGTACTTTTCTGTATTGCTTGAATTTTTAAAATAGTGAGCATGTGTTATTTTTATTAAAACAATAGTCATTATTCTTAAGATAAAACCTAATGTGACGCGTTTCTCTTTTGAAGGAAATAGAAAGTAAATTTTCAAATCTTAAACTCAAAGGAGTATGAAAAGACTGCTTCGTTCTTTCTTCTCACTACATACAAAGCAAAAGAACATGACATGTGGAAATTGTTTTCTCTGATTTAGAAGTTGAGGTCTCCAAAATCTTTCCATCCCACACAACAAATACTAAAGCAATTCTTTTAAAAAACATTACAAAGTTTCTTTAGAAAAAATTAGCTAAAAGTCTTAGTGATATTATTTGATCTCAAAGAAGGAGAATGCTAATGATACAGTTATACATCACCCATATGAACACTCTTCAGAAATTAACCACTTGCCTTCAGAGGAAATGAGCCCTGTGGAAGTGAAAATGCCATATCTAACTAGTCTTTTTATTTCTGGGAAGAGAATAATATACACATATAAAACAACATTAGGAATAGATTAAAGTCTCTGTCCTAATCTACAAGTTTGTAACATGCCTGATAGTGCATTTTTAATTGATGGAATTACTCAGATACTTAAACTTTTCCTGGATTTTCGTTTTAATTCCTGTAAATCATTTGTGTAGTAGATGATAGGACAACCATATGCACAAATGCATGCTTTTAACTTCACAGGGTGAAAATTGGTGATGCTCCAGTCTTTTTTTAAAAATTTGGGCCAATGCATAGTGTTTCTTCTCTCTTCCCTATCAGTTAATGTTTCAGAATAAGTTGGCAGTCCTATCCTAATGTGGCAGTCCTAGAAATCTGCAATAGACCATCTCGGTTCTTAGAACCAATGATTCTCTGTATTATAAAAGTGTTGGAAGAAAATTTAATCCACCGATTGAGACTATTTATTCTTCAATGAGTGGGGCCTTTGACCTGGCTTCTTCAGTTCTTTAGACCAGTTGTTTCCAAATGTCATTTTTAAATTGGTGCTGAACTGACTCCATAAGAATCACCAGCAGAGTCTGTTAAGAATACAGATTTTTGGCCTCACTGTGGGAGAGCCTAACTCAGTAGGTTTATAACTGGAACCAAAAATTTATATTTGTAAAGAGCTCTCCAAATGATTCCTACATATAGCCAGGGTTGGGACCCACTAACTTAGAAGATACAAGAAAATGAAGATAGAGCTGTGATGTCACACAGAGTAAATAATTTCCTGGTTAATTTACTGAACACTTCAGAAAAGGACATTAAGAAATATCTTGCTACAAGCCCCTGTTCTCTGATTTCCAAGCTTTAGTCAGAATGACAAATAAAAAAGCAAATGGGCATTTGCATTGGCTGGGACACGTAAAAACTATTAAGGAGGAGACAGATATATCATAAATTTAAAGTTCCAGAGCTACTCACAAGCATGGGCTACTCTGAAAACTGACTACTGTTGGAAGCTGTAGCGTCCTGAGTGGGGAGGGGAAACGAGGGTACAACCAGAAAGCATTTCTAGGTGAGTGTACCTGGGAAATGGCCTAACAAGATCTCAGAAAAAAGACACCTGAATCTCCAGGGCACCAATACATTTGTTATGATTTCTTCTCTTGTTCTAAATAAATATTCATCTTCATACCTTATTTTGTATTCATGATTTGTATACTTTTTTTTTTTCTTTTACTTTTTTTTCCTTGGCCGCACTGTGTGTCATGCAGGATCTTAGTTCCCCGACCAGGGATCGAACCTGCACTGGAACTGAAGAGTCCTAACCACTGGACCGCCAGGAGATTTTTGATGATTTGTATACTTTAAAAAAAAAGATATCTCCCCCAAAGATGTAATGTTCAATTTCCACATAACCTGTATACATACCTGTCTTAAGGGTCAGTAGTAAGAAATCACAGTACGAATATCAGGCTTATTTAGAGACACACCACTGGTGAAGCATGAGACATGAGATCACATAATAGTATACAGTACTAGGTAATCTTTGAAGAATCCTCTGAGAGGGAATCCTTGACTAGAGGGTTCAAAGTTCTGGTGGAAAGAAAAAGCATGACATATTCAAGAAGTAAAATTATTAATAGTTAGAAAACCTGGAGCAAAGAGTTTAAGAGGAGAGATGAAACCACAGGAACCAATCACTTAGGCCACATTAAAAACTTTCAACTCTGTCCTGAATGATAAAGGAACCACAAAGTGTTCTAAACAAGGGGTTGATGTGATGAAAATTGCATTTTTGCAAATTTATTCTGGACTGTGGTCTGTAAAATAGACTAGAAGGGTTCACACTGAGAGACAGGAGGACCAGCAAAGAGGCAATTGAGAGAGAAAGAATGGTGATTTAAATTAGGGGAGAAACAATGGCTATGGTGAGTCATGAGAATAGCAAGATATTTTTAAGATGTAGGCTTGGTGACTGATTTGATGTGAGTTGTGACAGAGAAAGAGAAATCAAGGAGGTTGACCAAGTATCTGGCATAGGCAACTGGATGGGCGGTAGTGTGATTGCCAGAGAAAGGGAACACAGAGGAGAAGCAAGTTTGGAGCCATGGGATAGAGGGGTCAGGAGAAGATTAAGAGTTCAGTGTTGGAAAGCTGGAATTGAGATGACTGATGGGTGTCCAAATGGAGAAACTCGGCAGGAGGTTGGATATTGGGGCTTGGGGTTCGGGAGAGATTCAATCTGAAATATACATTTATATATATATTTGAGATGAAATTGAATCAGGAGAGTGTGTGAAATGAGAAGAGGATCCTGAAGAACACAAACATTTAAGGAATGGGCAGAGATAGGGGAGATCATAAAGGGGTCCATGAAGGAGTAAGCAAAAGAGATAGGAGAGTAATCAGAAAAGTAAAATGCAATGGAATCCAAGGAAAGAGTAGAAGAAAGATAAAGACAGTGTCAAATGCTACTGAGATGTCAGGTAGGATAAAGACTGAAAAGTCCATTGACCCCTGGACAGGCAGGGAATACGAGATGGAGAATCAAGCTTCCACAAATGGAGTCAATGCAAAGATGCACATATATACTCTTTTCTCTCAGGGCCCAACATGGGGACAGTGGCTGATGAAACCCATGTTGAGAAGCCCTTGGGAAATTTTAAAGGAAGTCCATGAAACTTCATCACTAATTGTCAGACACTTTAATCAAATAACCTGGTTTTGTCTGACAGTTCCAGCTTATAAAATCCATTCTTGTCGTATGTGTTTATAGTAGTCAGATTTTTTTGCTGGTTGTTGAAGGAAATATGGTCACCGTATATTTTTAGGAATAGACATAATGAGAATAAGAGATGCAGTTTATCCTGCTTTCCACCTTCTTGTATACTGAAAGCCTAAAGAGAAGGCACACAGTTTGGTTCCAGAATTCTGAACCTTTCCTGCTTCCCTCAGGACTCTTTTTTCAAGAATCTACATGTCAACCTTTCTGCACCAGTATGATGCGTGGGATTTTAGGTAACAAAAATATGCTGCAAAGAGAAGTAGATGACTATTCATTGCTACATTCTCAGTGTCTAGCACATAATAGGCCCTAAATAAATATGTATCGAATGAAAGGAAAATATAGGAAGCAATTTTAGTCTTTATGACTAATAGAAAAGTGGGGAAAAGAACTGCTACAGAAAATATCTTTTGCATGCTTAGAGTTTTCTGACCAGTTTTTTAAAAAATTATGAACTCTTTGAGAGCTAGACCACATATCTAAAGTGGCTCACACAAGTCTTAACATTTTCCAAGAGCCCCCAAATGGCAAGTGGTTGAGGGCAAGGGCTCTAGTCTGTCACAATATCCAGGAATAAAGGGGTGTTCCAGACTCAAACCAGGCTCGGTCAAAATGGCCAAAAATGAATATCCCAATATTTTTAGTAGCAAAGGGGGAGGCACACAGACATGTCAAATCTGGGTTAGTGTATATAGCTCAGGGGGTCATGTTTTAGTAGAAGAAACCATTCTTGGCAAATCTTAGAAAGCAAGGAAAGATTGGAAAGCAGTTGACTGTTGGCCCATCTCTTGCTTTTTTTTTTTTTTTTTTTTTTTGCGGTACGCGGGCTTCTCACTGTTGTGGCCTCTCCCGTTGTGGAGCACAGGTTCCGGACTTGCAGGTTCAGCGGCCATGGCTCACGGGTCCAGCTGCTCCGCGGCATGTGGGATCTTCCCAGACCGGGGCACGAACCCGCGTCCCCTGCATCGGCAGGCGGACTCTCAACCACTGCGCCACCAGGGAAGCCCCCATCTCTTGCTTTTTTGATAGCATCATTGGAGATGCAGACTTTGGTCCTTAGAGAAACTCTTGAAATGGGCTAAGCAAACTTACCAGCATTTCCAACAACCCACCATCCTTTCTAACAGAATGCTATTGCAGAGTTGCTTAATAGACTTGTTCTCTCTGGTTAGCCTCTCATGTCTTACATGATGTGGTACAGTTTGAACAAAGAGAACTATTTAGGACTAGCTCTATAGCAGCTTTTGACAGAGGTTTGTTTCTAAAAATTCTAATATCCTATGCTCCTTAGGAAGTATTCAATATGAAATTTTAATCCAAATATTCACCCAAGAGCCACTTTTTAATATTGGTTTTTTCCTTTTCTTTTCCTGGTAGAGGTACACTATTTAATATGCAATCTTATTTGTGTTAAGTAGGAAACATTACCTTAAAACGGTTTGAGAACATTTTGTCCTCAATAGTTCCATGCCAAAATATTACATTGTGTAAATATTTTATTTTTTCAAATGACTTGCATCTTTTTAAAACTTTTTTTCTCCCCAGTGAACTCTCTTCAATACCATCATCAAAGCTTACCACAGGGCATATTTGTTGGTATTAAATCTGTATAAATTCCTGTCCAAAATACCTTTAGGCTATTTTGTCAACTTGAAACTAGAACACTATTTTCACCAGAGGACTAGATGTGCCAGAATGTTAATTTTTAACATGCTGAATAGATCCTAATACTGAAAGTTATGAATCAAATTATATTTTCTCATAACTCATAATCTGTAGTGGCAGTCTAAAATGTCATAAAAGGAATTATACTGAAGTTGGGTGCATGTTCATATCCCTGATTATGAAAAGTATATAACAATTTCCTTATTTTTATCATTTGCTCCTTAATTACTCAAACTTTAGTTGCTGGAAGAGGCATTTTTCACAATGCCCATCTCGTTTACAAAGAAGTCTTAGAGTCAGGCTTTTGATTTTCTTAAAAAGACTCATTTCCTCCGCTACAACTAAAGTTTCTAAAAATGCATCTATAGTAGCTTTGTTCTTTCACAAACCAATTCTTCCTGTTCAAGTTATTCCTCCTTATATACGTTATACATGTCAGGATGAAGTAATGTGTATAAAGAGATTAGTTATTGGGGTTAGATTCAAAGTTCTACCAGGAAGTCAAATAACCAATGTGTGTGTATTCACACTGTATGTATCTTTATACTTTTCCCCAATTACTAATATGAAACAAATGCTATTTTGGAGGAGTGCATAACAAATTCATATAATGTGCCCACACATTTCATGGTTTGTCTTAAGGAACCAGGAGGAAAACAGCAGTATACACTTCGAGCATTCCTGTTTTAGAGAGCTTTATGTAAAAATATGCAAGGCAACAAGGCCATTGTAATAGAAATGGAAGATAACTGCAAAACATTCCCTCTCTGTCAATGCTCTAGAGAGACTTTTCAGCTCAGTGGTTAAGAGGTTGGGCTTGGGAGTCATATCTCGGTCCTACCACTTTAGATATGGGTTTAGATATTAAGCGACTTCCCTGTGCCTCCGTCTCCTTTAACATATTACAGGGATTACAATAATGCTATTTCATAGGGCTATTTTGAGAATTAAATGAAGTAAGGTGAGAAGTAAATAAAACAGATGTGTAAAGTATTGTAGAAGAGGGTATGTTTCAAGAAGTGTTTATAATTGTAAGCCCTAAGCACCAGTACTCCTGAATTTTAAAACAGAAGATAATAATAAAATACACAGGGTAAATGGGGGTGGTAAATTGTGGCAGGAATTTAGAAATTAAAAAGATGTAAATTGTCAGTGGAACATAATTTTCTTTTTTTTTGCGATACGCGGGCCTCTCACTGTTGTGGCCTCTCCCGCTGCGGAGCACAGGCTCCGGACGCACAGGGTCCGGACGCACAGGCTCAGCGGCCATGGCTCACGGGCCCAGCTGCTCCGCGGCATGTGGGATCTTCCCGGACCGGGGCACGAACCCGTGTCCCCTGCATCGGCAGGCGGACTCTCAACCACTGCGCCACCAGGGAAGCCCTGGAACATAATTTTAAAGTGAGTGGGAAGAGAATATGTTGTACTTAATGAATATTACTTAATGAATATTCAGTAGTATGGCCCTTGAGCAAGAATAAGGTCTTAAAGGAAAAGAAAGATTTTAGGCAAAGGATTTTAGGCAAAGGATGTTTTGGTTTTAAATCTGTAAAGCATATCTGTGTAAGCCAATATGAGCAGTGTGCTCTGGGCTAGAACATCATCTTGCTCTGCAATTATTACTTTTTTTCAAACATTCTTTATTAAGGTATAATTTACATACCGCTAAACTCACCCATTGTAAATGTACCATGCAACGATTTCTAGTAAATTGAGTTGTGCAACCATCACCACAGTTTAGTTTTAGAACATTTCCATCACTCCACCCCAAAAATCTTTCCTCATGTCCATTTGCAGGTATTCCCTATTCTGGCTTTCAGTCCCTGGCAACCACCAATCTGCTTTCTGTATACATAGATTTAAATCTCATGGGCATTCCATATAAATGGAATCATACAATATATAGTCTTTCAGGTCTGGCTTCTCTCACACAGTGTTTTTGAATTGGTTTCATGTGGTAGTATGTATTGGTAGTTGATTCCTTTTCATTGCTGAATAAAATCCCTGTTTTGTAGGGGTACACCACACCTTTTATCCACTCTCTACTTGATGGACATCTGGATTGCTTGCAGTTTGGGGCTATTATAAATAGTGCTGCTATAAACATTCAAGTACATGTCTTTGGGCATATGTTTTCATTTCTCTTGTGTATAATCCTAGGAGTGCTGGATTGTATAAGTTTAAGTTTACCTTTTTTTGGAACCACCAAACTTTTTTCCAAAGTGGGTATACAATTTTACATTCTTACCAGCAACGTGGAATGCTCCAGTTTCTTTACATCCTTGCCAACATTTATTACTGTATTTTTAAAACTGCAGCCATTTTAGTGAGTGTGTAGTGGTATCTGATTGTGCCTTTAATTTGCATTTCTCTATGATATTAAGGATCTTTGCTTATTAATCATTCTGTATCTTCTTTGGTTAGGTATCTTTTCAAATATGCTCATTTTAAAAACCGAGTTGTTTTTCTTCTTATAATTGCTTGTAAGAGTTCTTTATATATCATAGATAAACATTTCTTTATCAGAAGTATAATTTGCAAGTATTTTCTCCCAGTCTGTGGCTGTTTTATTAATTTTCTCAATCATGTCTTTTGGAGCACACAGTTATTTTTTACTTTCTTTTATAAATTAAAGCTATTTATTTATTTTCATGTTCAACTTTATCAGTTTGTTCTTTAACGGATTATGCCTTTGATGTCATATCTAAGAATTCTTTGCCTAATCCAAGGTTATAAGGATTTTTTTCCTTGTGTTTTCCTTCACAAGTAAAGTTCTTGCATTTATATCTTTGACCTATTTTGAGTTAACTTTTGTATATGGTGTAAAGTAAGGGTCTAAGTTCGTCTTCTTTTTTTAACATATTGATATCCAATTGTCAGCACGATTTGTTAAAAAGTCTATCTTTTACCCATTGAATTGTTTGGTTTCTTTGTCAAAAATCAATTGTCCATTAATGTAAGGATTTTGTTTTCTGGACTCTCAATTCTGTTTCATTTGTCTATGTTTTTATCCTTGTGCTGGTACTACACCGTATTGATTACTGTGCCTTTATAGGAAGTTTTGAAATCAGGTAGTCTATGACCTACAACTCTGTTGTTCTTCCTTTTGTGCTGCTATCATAGCATCCTTTACATTTAAAAAATAGAAGATGTGGGCTTCCCTGGTGGTGCAGTGGTTGAGAGTCCACCTGCCGATGCAGGGGACATGGGTTCGTGCCCCAGTTGGGGAAGATCCCACATGCCGCGGAGCGGCTGGGCCCATGAGCCACGGCCGCTGAGCCTGCATGTCCGGAGCCTGTGCTCTGCAACGGGAGAGGCCACAACAGTGAGAGGCCCGTGTACCGCAAAAAAAAAAAAAAAAAAAAAAGAAGAAGATGTAAGTGCTGGGGCATGTGTGTGTGTTTTCTGTTCATCTTTTTGGTCGCAACACTCAAAACAAAAAACAACAAAATATCCCCAACCTTCTTATATATTCTAGAAAATCAAAGGTTTAGGATTGTATGGTAAATGAATATAAATGTTTTTATTTGGCACACAGTTTTTACATTAGCTAGTCCTTGTTCATTAACACCTCTGTTAAAGAGTGTGTTTTCCTATTGGTTAAACTTGTAAGTATCAATGACGTGCAGTTCCTTATGAAACTGAACTTTTATTCTGAAAGTCTGCTTCCAGGGAGTTAACTGCATGCATTATTTTTTATGAGAGAAACCCAAATAATTATTGCAAAATTATTGTTTGGTGGAAAGATTTTTCTACCATTTGAACTGATGCCCATTTCCCCAAGCCCCTGCTGTTGCCACAGTCATTTAACACAAATAGGGAACAAAACAAAATAAAATTAAGTAAGCAGGAAAGTTGTGCTTTTTGCAAGAGAATTGCTTCTACACTATTTAATCCTACATATATGTGATTACATTAAATTATTTATTTACATGATTTATAGATATAAAATGATATTATTCCATCTAAGGCCCCATTTAAACTACTTTTTACATGAAAAATTGATATTATTATGACACATTCTTTGACTTAACTATTGTGCTCTCCACCTCTCATCCCAGAGTTCCATCTACATACAGTGCTATGCTCAGTTTACTGTTATGGGATCACACATGAGCATAATACTGCTCTTACAGGATGGAAATATTAAAGCATGAGTAACTCAAAAGATAACTCATAAAGATAGTGATTTTATTATCTAGATGCCTGACTTCATTATTAACAGGTGTGTCCAAGGAATCATGACAAATCCATTTTCTGAATCTTCTAAAAGTATTTTGTGATTCTCTTTGTACCTAATTTAACTAAAATTGTAGAGACAATTGCTCATTAATGATAAACATTTACACTGATGAGAATCATTGGGTCTTATTATGGCTGAGAAAAATAGAGGTCATTCCTTCTTCAGGTGCTTCTTCAAATAAGCTCTTTTATTCTGCAAATAGCCCTTTAAACCTCCCCAGATTAATTTCTCTCTTTCCCATCCTTTTTTTAGAAATGACTATGTTTCAAATTTAATATTTAAACTAATAATTAACACTAATTATTTCAAGGTCAAAATTGTTGTACCTAAGTAAATTAAATCCAAACTGCCAATATCCAAATCTATAAAAGCACTTAAGGGTTAGATTATACATACAGAGTTAAAAAAGAAAAGCCTGTTAGCTTAACTACCTGCCATTAGGCCGTGCGTCCAAATAAATGCCAAGCAAACCCAAACCCACCATATACTGAGCTAAGCCAATGTCAGATACAGGATTTTAAAAGTAGGAACATGAAAGCTAATAGCCAAGCCCCAGGGGCAGAAAAAGCAGGAGGAAAGTTCCTACAGCTATTTTACTTTTTGTATCTAGCAGATATTATGCCCTAAACCAGTGGTTCCCAAGTCTAGAGAGTCATCAGCATTTCTTCAGGAAAATTTAAAAAGATACAAATACCAGGAATCCACACTCAGAAATGTTTATTTAATTAGTCTAGGTAGGCACTAGGTAATTCTAATGTGCACTCAGGTTTAAGAATCACTGTTCTAAACAAAACCTCAAAACGGCAGCTAAGTGCGACATCGTGACAGATGCAAGTGAGATTTTTTTCCTGGTTAAAATATATTGAAAACAACATGGATGCCCTTGGGAGACGGTCACTGCAGACTATCAAGCTGCATTCACTAGACCTCAAAGATGTTTGCTATTCATGCGAGCTTGTCTCTTCCATTCATGTTGCCACTGACAGAAAGTAATCTGAAGATTTGTTCTTGTTCCTCATCGTATACTTGCTTGTCAGATAACTGTATATTATAAATGCTGCAGATCAACAATCACTACACCATTTTGATTTCAGAAATCAAGATTTTTCAGGTAGCATTTTTAAAGAGTGCCAACAAAATAAGGTTTTACTGTTTAAATTGTTGTATTTTTAAATTAATTCAGTTCTGTTGGTCTCCAACTAGTTAGGGTTTCGTTTTCCGTACAATGATTGTTTTTAAGTGTTCCCTACCATACCAGAAATGTCTAGTTGCTTTAATATTTTTAACATAAAGTCATTATTTTGGTGGTGGTGGGAGTGAGAAGCTTCAAGATTAAAACAGACTTTAAGATATTTTATGTGGAACTAACAGCTAAGATCTAATTGGAGAAATAAAGGTAATGATTTGAAGTCCTCTTATGCAAGAGCAAGGAAGTCATATGTTGTTAAGTCATAGCACTCAAAATTGAATTGGTGCTATGCACTAATCTTTAAAAGATGGGATTACTTTCTAGCACAAGTTTCTTAGAAAAATGCATTTGTCTTTAGAAGAGAGGAAGGGGTAATATTCTCAACCTAAATGAGTCCAACTGATGCTAAAATTACCTGTTTTGCTGCCCAACTACTTCTATCATCTCCAAACAATAAGACATCTTCCAACAGAAGTTATTCTGCTAAAAGTCAAAGTTTTTTTTCAACACAGGGAGTTAATATTTCCCTGTGGGCTTCAAGGTTTCTTATAACTCTGGTATTACTATGAGAGAATAGGAAACATTTAAAAACTGCTTGTTTGAAAGAAAAGAGGACAGGCCTTTGGATCTGTTATATCTTGAAATTTGACAGTGAGCCTGAGCAGGAGGGAGTGAGGAGAGAAGGAGTTGAGCCCACTGGTGAGACAAAATAGCCAGCAAAAATATTTCAGACATACGGGTACATCCCACCTATTCAGGAAGTGACATTCATTTTCCCATCAACACCTGATGCCAGATGTAGCAGAGTTCAGCCAGGGGTGGGTGGTGAAGGAAATACTCAGAAATCCAGGAAGGTACAGGAGACTGTCCACGGAAGCATGGATGCAGCACCCTGGTGAATCTAGATCCCTTTACCAAAAGTCATTTTGCAGAAAGCCAACTTACTAAAAGGTCAATTTGTGAAATGACCATATTTGATAATGACTTATCAAAAGCTCAGACGGAGAAACAGTTTTCTTGAATAATTAATGTGTTTTACTCTAGCTATACTTTAATAATATTCAATTTATTAAATGCTGAGGGTCATAGGATCATTAACTTTTCTTATGAGTGTGTTCATGAAGAATAATTTTATAAGATGAATATTCATATTTAATATATTCAAGAATATATTCTTGATCATATTCAAGTCAAATATATTTTCAAATATATTCTCAATAAGAATATATCCAAATTCATTTAATATTTTCAAAAAGAATGTTCCCTAAAACAAATTGTGAGTATGTTGATACATTTATTAAATTCAGTGAATCAGTCATTCAGAAAATTGCTCTTTCAGGAAATTGATTTTTGGTGAATTGCTCTGTGGGCTGGATTGGGGGAGGATTAGGGCTGAGATGGGGGTGTCAACGTCTGGAAAGAGTAGAAAATTGCTCTAGTATAGATCGTCGTGAGGGTAGCCCAGGACACAGTGCCCATGCCCCATATCTGGAAAAGGGCTGCTATAATAAGCCTGGATGAATGGAGGCATTGGACCAGAGGCTACTTATTTATAGCCTCAGATTGCTCTGAAAATAAATAGGCTGGACCTGCAGAAGATGAAATTATTTGACCCAGCTGTGGGAGAACTGGGGGAAGAGGAAACTCAGAAAACAGCCTTGGGGCTGAGAAGCTTTACTGAGCAGGCCACGTTTAAACCATCTCAGGCCACACAGTCATCTCCGCTTCCTTTAAGTCATGGGCGGTCCCAAGGTAGGAGACAATTCAAGTAGGGTTTGCCTGAGGCTGCAGGCACCTACTTCTCTACAGATTTCTCTGCTTGAAAGGAAGCAGTATTTTCAATTCTTATTTTGTTTCAGTCCCTGGCAATGAATATGGAGCACAGTACTGGGCACGCCCAAAATAGGTTAAAAAATGCTCGTTGACTTGATATAGTTATATCTGGACTCTTGAAAACTCACGTCAAATCATTTATGGCCTTTCTCATGACAAATTCTAATTTATGCTTTCTATGGCAAATTCCCTAGGAATCAGAATCTCATATTTCACAGGCATATGCTTGAAACACAGAGGTGTTACGGTTGTACCTTGACCTTTGAGGAAGAAAGTTACATACAGATACTGAATTGAAACCAAGCCCTCTGCACTTGAAAGTTCAGAGGAGATTTAGAAAATTGTGACAATTTAAAAGCTCGAGGCGGGCTTCCCTGGTGGCGCAGTGGTTGAGAGTCCGCCTGCTGATGCAGGGAACGCGGGTTCGAGCCCCGGTCCGGGAAGGTCCCACATGCCGCGGAGCGGCTGGGCCCGTGAGCCATGGCCGCTGAGCCTGCGCGTCCGGAGCCTGTGCTCCGCAGCAGGAGAGGCCACAACAGTGAGAGGCCCGCGTACCGATAAAAAAAAAAAAAAAAAGGCTCGAGGCATCTTCCTGAAATCTCAGGTGAGATTTTATTTCTAGTAAACCAAACTTCAAAGAAGCAAAGTTATAAATAGCTGTTACTAGTAAAGGTCTAGCCATTTTCTCATGTAGAAACATTTCCAGACTCTTTATTTATATAAAGTAACTAGGAACAGCTCAAACCTAAAAAGATTTATTCAAAACCAAAGTCTGTTTGCCTCATCAGTAACTACCTCAAGATATACAGCTCAGTAATAGATACAAACATCTTCAATAAGAAATGCCAACTGAGGCGATGACACGGTTGCCATGGAAGCCTAAAATTTGGGCTTATATAACTGGGATAGAGAAAACCCTACTACACTGGAAGCTTTTTGAAGTGAAATGTGGGTACAGCGCAATGTATGAAAGAATTATAGACCATAGCATTCTAGGGCTGGAAAAGACCTGAGGTTACCTAGTTCCAATCTTTTCATTTTTCTCAAATGTCTCATTTTTCAGGTGAGAAAAAATGGCAAAGAGCCTGCCCAGTGTCACAAAATCAGTCCCTGAGCCAGAGATAGAGCCCAAATTCTGTCCAGCAACAAGAAAGCCACCAAGATCCTGGGCTTGTGTGCCTTTATGTATAACTACTGTGTGTCAGGGTAGAGCTAACTTGGGGCTCATGGTTGGAATTCCATCATCAGTATGGCTATTCTTTCTGGCTACAGAGTAACTATAGAATAGTTACTAGCACTTCTCCTAGGCGGAAGAGGATGATGTATGAGACACTGCTGATTCTTCTTCACCTCTTCTCTCCTACCAGCTTCTCTTATGGACTTCCCCTACATGGACATGTAAGTACGCTACAGCCTTGAATGCATATTATTTGTTTTGTGAGTATGGTTGTGTGTATGCCTGTGTTTCGAGAAATACTATTTCTTAAATGATACGAGTATGTAGTGCATATCTAAGCTTATGGGTTGACTATGAGTCAGTCTATGTCTGAGGTCTTGGTGTTTAGATATTGTTAGGTAGAGAAGTTATTTGCTGAAAAGAAACTTGAAGTATGCCTGCTATAGGGCAGGCAAGGATGATGAGTTTGGAGGTTATCTGACCTGGTTTTCATCCCCAATCCCTGGGGGTCCTTTGGAGATGGAAAATCCAGAGTAGGAATTCATATATATTTTTTGTACTGGTGGTGAGTACTAAGAAGCTTAAAGCTCACAAGAGGAACTCTTAACATAGGCATGACACCCTTACCATAGGCATGACACTCACCCCTTGTGAGTGACTGCCTAGTCTTTTCATAGCTACTGGCGGGGGAGTGAGTAGGACAAGAAGAGAGGTAAAAGAGAACCCTGGAGCCTGACATTCTGAGTATAATCTTGACCAGGTGCTCACCAGCTATGTGATTTTAGGGGAGCTCCTTTTTGGTTTGTTTGTTTACCATCAAGTCTACACATGGACTGTATACCCTTAAGAACTGGTTGAGGGACAGGCATAAATCCAAAGATCTCCAATGTGGTAATTTTCACAAATTTCTGTAACTTTCTGATTTTTGCTATAGATAAGGGGAATGACTAATGGCTCATAACAAATATTAGTTAAATGAATACATGAATTAATACATATTTAATCAACATTAAACTCCTAGTATTTGAAAGATGCTTCATACTTTTAGCTTGTTTCACCTCAATATGCTGTGAGGTGAATCTTTTTATCTCCCTTCACAGTTGAGGGAATTGAGGGTCAAATAGAGGTTGAAGATTGGTCATAAAGCAGAACTAGAAAGTGCTAGCTTCGAGCTCCTGAGACCACAATCACAACTTACACAACTGCAAAGAACTAGACGTCACTTCTTAAGACCCAAGAGTGCCCCCTCTGCTTTTGTTTGCACCAGTATAGGATCAGCATGACAAGCACCCCCCAAAAAGACTCAGACTTGACCTCAAGAGAATACTCTTTTGAGGGAGGAAGATGATGCTGTCTCATGGGGTGACTCTGTGATCACAGGAAAGGGCTGTTTGTACCGATGTTTTAAAAGAGATCAGATTTCCACAGTGGAGCCTGTATCCATCTCCCTAACAGAACAGGAAGCCCTTTGTAGTGAAACCAGTTCCTTAAGGCAACATTCATCATATCTTCAGAAGAGACCACCTCTCACTCTTTGATTCCACCCAGGGACTTGCCTTAGAGAGACTGTGCATTCTGAACGGGCAAAATATCCCTGTGAAAGACGTTGCTGAAGAAAACACAAGATTAGGGACAAAAAAGAAACATAAGCACTTCAGATTTAATCCTTGTAGAGCTGACACTAAGATTTGGTCGTCTAAAAAACATTAATTTATATTTTTCTTGCAAAGACATTTATAATAAAGTTAGGAATGTCTAAATAGGAGAGTCAATATTTTAAAAATATTATAATAATCTGTGTATTTTCTTTCTATCCATCCGGGAGAAATTCAGCTTTTCTCTTTTGGAAGAAGGGTTGAAGTGTATTTTTCTTCTCTTTTTCCCTTTAAAAGAAACATCCAAGAGACTCTCAGGATTATGCTCACTAGATGTTAAATTTTAAAATGCATAACTGAATATATATAAACAATACCTATCACTGCAATTTTTGAATAGAAATTTTGTACCAAAAAAAAAGTGGAAAGTTCTTGGACTTTTCATGCCTCTTTGGGTTGAAATGTGCTCTCTTCCTCCCTCTCTTTCTGCAGGATAAACTATTATCCCTTTCAAAGCTCACAATGAAAGCTGTGATTATTTTAGTTCTCCCTTCAGCAGAATTAAGTGTGCCTGTAGCATTTTTGCCCAAACCACAGTAATCAATTATCTTGAAATATTGTCATTATCTGTGCCCTCCTCCCTTCCTTATCCCTGAGTTACTTGAGAGCAAGGGCTCTATCTTATTGCCTTTGAATATTAATACCTAAGCCCTGGGCTCAATGAATATTTTTTGAGTGAATAATCTAGACCCAGTCGGAAGTACCGATTTCTCCCCACAAGGTCAAGATGCAGTGACCTGACATAAACTCAAACCTGAGTGGACCCAAGCATACATCAGATCTCATGTCTTCTTTAATTTTGGTAGAGTAGGAGTCAGTGAGCCTAAATTATTTCCCTAGTTCAATCATCTACTATCTCTGGATGTCTTATTAAACTTCAAAAAGCTATACCTTCTCCAACATGGGAATGGTGGAAAATACATAAGACGACATCTAGAGAACCAGAGTTTCTTATTAGAGAGTACATTATTATTGTCACATCAAGCAAGCTTCCGGCACTCTCCAGAGTGCTGAAAAATTTACCCTGAGAACAAAAAACAACCTGGAAACATTTTCACTATACCTCTGCTTTCTATTATTAAATAGTACACATCCTGTGAACTCCTAGAAAAAAATGAAGCAAAAAATAAGACAAAGAGTGAAAAAAAAGAAGCCTGAGCATTAGTTTTGTGGAGGACCAATGATTTTTTATAACTTGCCTCAAGAGGCAGAGGCTTTTAAAATAAAGAAATAATATTATTTTGCCTATTTTGAGTTGGAGGAAAGCATACTGATGTGTGAACCATACACAGTTTCTAATAACATGTACTTTTAAAAATACAACTGTTTGTTTTTTTTTTTTGCTGTACGCGGGCCTCTCACTGCTGTGGCCTCTCCCGCTGCGGAGCACAGGCTCCGGACGCACAGGTCCAGCGGCCATGGCTCACGGGCCCAGCCGCTCCGCAGCATGTGGGATCTTCCCAGACTGGGGCACGAACCCGTGTCCCCTGCATCGGCAGGTGGACTCTCAACCACTGCGCCACCAGGGAAGCCCTGCAACTGGTTTTTTAGGTTGTTTTGAAAACTTATGTTTCAGTTAATAACTTATTTAGAAAATCCCTATGATCTATGTTACCTTAAATTTTAGGTACATTTATATTTAGTTTTCCTCTTCTATAAAATGAGTTGTGGAAAATAGCAACATTCCAAAATCTATGGACTCTTATGAACTGTAATTTGTGGGAAAAGTACCAGTTTGGAATCCAATTTTCCTTTTGTTTCTCCTGTGTTTTATCAGGACAATTTCAAACAACTTCTCTCTGTTTTTGTCCCTGTCTCTCTTTTTTTCTCCCCATTTTCCCAATGTACTCTAAGCTTTTATTTCTGAGTTTTCTGAGTCTATAAGTACTTGGACTTCTAAGTATATGCTGTTACCTGAGGACTGACTAAGGAATGACTTTCTGGTACCTTGGAAGCGGCATTCAGAAAACATAACCATAGCAAGGCCTGTGGAGTTGACATGCAGAAACAGGGCAGGCAGGCCATGATTCATTACTTACTCTCTTGCCCTAACTTGACTCCAATCCACGTGACCTGCAGGTTGACTATACTATCACAGAACCATATCATTCATGGCACAGACAGAGGGAGAGCAGAATTTTACCTCATGAATTGGCCACTGTCAGGAAAACCAGGACCACCGTTAAGCTAAACACTTCACAAATAGAAATCCGTATTCAAATAAAGTGAAGAAACCACTTTGTTTGTATGAGGGCACTTCCTGGTGAGTGTGAGTGGGAATTAACACAGGAGAAGAGGAAGAACAAAAACATTACCTCAGGGTTTCAAGAAAAAGGTAACCACTTGTAGGAAAATCATTATGGAGTATTAAGCTCACACCAGGCACCATATAAGACTCCGGGAGACACAAAGATTCAATCACAATCTAGTGGAGATGGCAGACACGTAATTACAAAAAAGCATGATGAAAGACAGGGTAGGTGCATTTAAAAAGGCACAGAGGAAAGAACAATCACTTATGCCGGGGACACAGTCCATCAAAACTTACTGAAGTCACCTGGGAAATGGGTCCAAATCATCTTCGGAAATGACCTTATGAGTCTTCCAGATCAGACATGAGCAAGGGAAACATGGGTCTTCTGGGATTAGTATATATGAAATCAAATGTTCTGTAGGCGTTTTAGTGCAGACTGAAGCCTCCCGAGTTTGGGTTGGCACTAATGTTGGATTGAAAATGGGTAGGATGAAACTTGAGGTCTGAAACTCTCTGATTTCTTCTTTATAATAAACTGATTTTGGCAGTAACAGATGAGGAAAAAATGCACTTCAGCCATTTAAATAAGCTTTAATACACAGAAGCTATAGAACAGTTCCATCCAATAGAACTTTTTGCCATGACAGAAATGTTGACTTCACTCTCCAATGAAGTAGCCACTAGACACGTGCAGTATTTGAGCACTTGGAATGTGACTAGTGATACTGAGAAAATTATTTTTAAATTTTATCTAATTTTAATTAATTTAAGCTAAAGTTTAGCTACATTTGGCTAGTGGCTACATTACTAGACAGTGCATCTTCAGAGCACAGAAGACCTGTCCCAGAAAACTGAGATGAAAAGTCCAATTTAGATTAACAACTAAATTAACAAGTATGACTTACTCTAGAATACAACTGGAATAAAGTTTTAGATACTACGAGGCTTCTACCCAAACCTGAATGTTTTAAACATTCCAACTATATAGATATGCAGATGTTCATTGATTAGCATTAACCAATCAGCTGCCAGAGGCCTTATGATAATTGTCTTCTAACTAGCATTCCAGCTCTCCAATAAGTAGTTTCTGTCTCCTAGTTATCATTCAAGCTGATTCCTCCCTTTTGGCTTTGTAAAAAGAGTAAGTACTTTCTTACAGATTGCACATCTGAAATATATTGTTTTAGATGCGTAAGTCTATAATTCATATATGTGAAAAGCTATAATGGGGAAGACATTTTAAAAGTTGGAATATTTTAGAGGAAAAGTGAGTTCTGGGATATTAACCTGCTAGGAAACTAAATCAGAATTGAAGATACTGACCTACAAAAGCAAATAAATAATACTCTTAAAGAACTGACTTATTCTTGGGAGGCAGACAAAAAGCTTAGGAAGTAGATTTGGGGAAATATATTTAAAATCAGGTTGTTTAGTAATTTCTCGAGCAAGACTAAAACCATGGATACCTAAAAAATCATACACTCTGTCAGGTAAAGATAATGTTTTCCAAACCTTGATGAATACAGCCAAAAAAAAAAAAGAAAAAGAAAAAAATCACATATGGGAAAGCAGGAAATCATGTAAGAGTAATTTATTGATATGAAAACACAGACAGGGGCTTCAAAATATTTATTTAATATTTGAAAGTTGTATGTTTCTTGACTATTAATACTTTTCCTGATTCCTTAGACTCATATAGGGGCAGCAACTATTAAGAATTATAAACATGCTAATGTGTGTCCGGTTTTGAATCTAAATCTAGAGTACTTAGGTGGTTGGAAATCTGTAAGATTCTCACTGGAACATTTCATTCCAAGCAGGTATTTTTAAAATGTTGCCTAGATGAGCTTAAACTTATAAATTACATTTAAATTTTTTATTCAGATCAACTTCATTTCTTATACGGCAATCTTTGTTTAGTGAGAGACCAATGTAGCTATTGTCATTTTTATAAGTCAGGTAACTTATAAAAATGATAATAGCTAAGAAATAAAGCCAAACACCTAATTAATTGTCAAGAAATAGTGGAGTTCACATGTTATTGGTTTCTGTTATTAAGGAATTTATATTTTTATGATATATCTAATGAAACAGTATTCTTAATTATAAATATATATGCTCAAATGTATATATATGTGTGTGTATATATATATACATATTCTTTTATTTTGTGACTTTTAACTTACTATAATGGGAGGCTTAAAAACTTTTCTGTTTGTAATGAGTTGACTTTATTACTCTTCTTTTGCTTCAAAGTTTCCCTAAATCTAAAACTTCTTATGACTCAGTATAGGAGCTATCCATCTAAAGTAAATATTATATAATTTGAGAGGGTGTCTTACTCAGAGGGTTTAAAAATATAAATTATATCTGAAGGTGAACAAAATATCATGATTCTAAAAACAGAAATTCAAATAAAACTTGACATCAATAAAATATTTTTAGGAATATAAATATTAAGATTTAGATTATGTATATAAGGACTTTGTTGGAGCTAGAGATCTTTTCTCTCTTCCCCTTGTCTTGTTAACCCTTTTTTGATAATTTCCACCAGCCTGAGATAGGGAGGGAGAGAGGTAAAAAAAAATGAGAATGGTTTCTTCTGTCAATTAATTCCTTATTTTAAAGAATATAGTTTTTAAAAAGATGTCTAAATATTGAACCAGAAGATATGGCCTTGAGTTTGAAGTATCAATGTTAGCTTTGTAACTTGGGTATTTGAATCCTTCCCACTGTTCTGTAGATCCATTGGGAGTGGTGGGGGGAAGTAAGTGTTCATGAATTACAGATCACATCTGAAATGGAAGCAAATCCAATTCCTATTATTCGGGAAAAGTTGAGAGTCATGTTAGGAAGACCAAATGCCTAAACCGGTTCTGGGGTGAGGTGCCTGGTAAAGGACAGACCCATGGCAAAACAGAGAAAGAATCAGATTCTAAGAAGGGATAGAGTCAGAAACGTTCATGCCAAGAGAAGGCAGGCAAGGAAGAAGGGGTCCAGGACAGCCAACTTGGAGGGACTGTGGCTCATGTAATCAGACACTGGGTGTTACTGCACGTGTTTTATGTTGAGTCTTCTTAAAGAATGGAGTTGACGTGAAATTTTCAGCAATCTTGAGAGTCAGTTGCTAAAAATTAAATTATATAAACTTATAATAAGCTATATTATATTTAAAACAAAGATAATGAATACTCAAAATTCACCCTTCCTATTTATCTTATTACATTTTGTTATTATATATGCTCTTGAGATTATTTACATCTATTGTATCTGTACATTGGAAGTACTATATAATGTGCAGCTGCACATTTCTTCCTAACTCTGCATTCAGTGATATTACTTTGGTAATTTGAAATCAGCTATGGTGGGAGTATTTATACCATGGAAGTTAGCAAATGCTATAAATTAGTACTTGATTTTTTTGTTTTATTAATTCCCTAGACTTAAGAAAGTAGTGGAGAAAATATTAATACTACTATTAGAATTAAAGTGTGTCTTGTCCATAGTCATTACATATGAAGAGCACAGAAAATTGAAAACTATTATCTGATTCAATAAAGGTTTTCTTATATCATTGGCAAACAAAAGACAATATGCCTTTGTTGTTTCACTTTCATCTTACTCATTAACGTATGAGAATGTTAACCAATATTCATATTAGAAATACATCCATTTGCCAATTGTAACTTGGCTATGGATTTGAAATTTTGGCAAAAATCAGTGAAAGCATTTTGTGATAATCAAGGAACTATATGGAATTTACAATAAAGAGTAGTATCTTTTTAATATTATTTGTAAAAGGATTGTGTGCTACATATTCTTTATATCAGTAAAATTTATAATAATCGTATTACTTACATACGTAGGTATATATTCACACCATTGGAATATTAATCTCATTTCAATTTACTTATCCCTCAAAGCAGATGAAAACATCTGTGACTGTCCAGGGGGAAGATAAAATTAGGCAATATATGTGAAAGTTCTTTATACATTGTGAAGTGCTATACAAATTCCAATTAAGATTATGATTAGGGAAGTTAAAGCACCCTTTTTTCTTTTCATCCGGATTTTCTCAAAGGCTTTAAAAGGAAAGAATCTTTACTCTATGAAATAAAGACTCACTGGGGAAGAAAGTTGCTTTATGGGGTTAAGTAAAGTTTTGTCAATTTTATCCATGTCTGATATTTTTCTTGCTTATTTTTGTCCTAAATTAAAAATTAGACCATTTAGAATGGTTATTTCTATTTGTATCTGAATTGAAACCATTATAGTTTCCCAATATACACAAATGAGAACAGGAAGTTTTGGCTATAATTTAAAAAAAGAAGACAGGAAGAAAGAAAGAAACAATAACCTTGAAATATCACGGGGAAATGAGGTAAGCAGAATATAGTTACTAAAATTGAAATTTGGCTGAAATGACAAGTTCTGAGGCCCAACGTTTTCATTTATGATCTTGGATCTCAAAATAATTGTGTCCATTATTCAGCTTATCGATGTAGGAACTGACTCAGAGGAAGCAATGTCATTTGTTCAGTGACACAGTTATTAGCACTCAATTGACTTGGCCAACTGAAGAATGACTGCATCAAGTCAACCCTGTTTAGTTTTCACCATTAAGGCATGAAAGCATTAAGGCATGAAATGATGTCTCATCCCATTCATAGAGCTGAACGTAATTCCAGTAAAAATAAGAGGTGGAGGATGCGATTAATTACAACTGGGGCAGTTTTTCTCATTATTTTATAACTTTGGTTTATAAAGTACAGACTAGTGGTGCTCAACCTAAGCTGCTTATTGGAATCAATAGTTTAAAAAATACTGAATACTAGGGGCTTCCCTGGTGGCGCAGTGGTTGAGAGTCTGCCTGCCGATGCAGGGGCCACGGGTTCGTGCCCGGGTCTGGGAAGATCCCACATGCCACGAAGTGGCTGGGCCCGTGAGCCATGGCCACTGAGCCTGCGCGTCCGGAGCCTGTGCTCCGCAATGGGAGAGGCCACAACAGTGAGAGGCCCGCGTACCGAAAAAAAAAAAAAAAACAGCTGAGATCCTCATTTGGTTGGTTTGAAGTGGGGCCTGAGTATTGGTATTTCTTAAAAGCACTTCACATAATTTTAATGTCCAGATGGAGTTTAGAACCACTGGCTGGATTTAGGGTGTTTTTCTTTATTAGGTACTTCTCCAGAGATTAGGCTCATTAACCATAAATCAAAGCTTGTATTCATAATGTGAATATCTTATCAAATATTCAGGCTATAATTTCCCACATTTATACAAAACTATAATTCTCGTGTAAAAGATAAGCTTAAGTAGCATTAAAAAGTGAATAAATGCTACTATAAAGTTAATATTTTGAGGATAAGAAAAGCAAGTTGTAACCTATCCTTTCCCATAAATGTTTAAAAATTGTCAATTATTATTTTGTGTAACAAACATCATCTTTATCCTTAGACTAGTTTTGGACTCCTCCTTTTTCTTTTTTTTAATATTTATTTATTTTGGCTGTGTTGGGTCTTTGTTGCTGCGTGTGGACTTTCTCTAGTTGTGGCGAGTGGGGGCTACTCTTTGTTGTGGTACGTGGGCTTCTCATTGCGGTGGCTTCTCTTGTTGCAGAGCACGAGCTCTAGGTGTGCGGGCTCAGTAGTTGTGGCTCACAGGCTCTAGAGCACAGGATCAGTAGTTGTGGCACATGAGCTTAATTGCTCCGGGGCATGTGGGATCTTCCTGGACCAGGGCTTGAACCCATGCCCCCTGCCTTGGCAGGTGGATTCTTAACCACTGCGCCACCAGGGAAACTCCTGGACTCCTCCTTTCTATTCATTACAGATCCTATCTTTAACTCAAATCCCTCCTGGAACTTGACTTGCCACACTGGAATCAAAATTCCCATAGAATGTTTCCAGAGTTGCTGGCAGCTTTCCTCTGGCCCAGAGATAGATGGTCCATTTACCCAGGCAGGACTGTTAGAAGTATTTGAAGGTATCACCTGAAGTATCTTTGTGGCACTATTATTAAGGAGTCCTTGCCATTTGACACCCTGAGTTCTCTTTACCAGAGAGCAGGAAAATAACTCTTTTACAAACACCTAAGTCACTTCCACAATCCGGCTTGAAACACAAAATTGCTTTCACTGACATTTGTCCATTAATTCGACAGTATATTAGAGTCCCTACTATATGACATACATACATATCCAAAGGTTTCTCTGCTTGATGCTTCTATATTATTATAATCATATACATGTGTAAATGGTTTCATGTATTTGAAATCATTTATATTACAATATTAAATCCTCATAATGGTCCTATGAGCTTACTAAGGGCCAGAGAGGTTACGTTACTTGTCTTATACAATATTTCTTGTAATATCTAGTGGTTGTGCCAATGGACAATCTAGGGGAAGGTCTTCATATCCTCCCCAATATTCTTCATTGATGCTCCCAAAGCCACTTCAATAAATTTGCCTTCCGATGGAAAACAGTGAGTTTACCACCACTTAACATAACCAGTGAGTTAAACAACACTTTAACATAAGTCCCTTCTACAAGACTGTCATTCTGATGCTGTATCTATATAAAAATCCTGGAGCCTCCCATGGTGATAAAATACTATATTCTATTGAATTAGGTGACATCATTTCTGAGTGATTCCTCCCTCATTTATACTGCAATGAAACAGAAGTTGTAAAACCACCTTCCTAAGTTCTTGGAATTAAGTTATACTCAATTGATAAGTATTTTATAGGTACCCTTGAATATCTTTGAGGGGAATTTAAAGCAATTCAATAGATTTGGGGAAATGTGTCTAGAATGTCCGTCATCCTCTTTCATTTATTATAAGATTGTAGAGATGAGGGAATTCTACAAAGAAGATAAACTTCGGAGTTTGACAGATCTTTTCCTGGTTGTGTTCTCTCCCACTTTGAGTGGATAATTCCTGCTTGTCATTCAGGTCTCTGTTGAAATAAATTCCTTATATTCTGGCACGTCTACCCTAGGTTTTCAGTTAGACACTCCTGTTATACCCTCTATTTATTAAATACTCATTTATTTAATTTTTCTCTTTTATGTTAGGAATTAACTGCACGATGACAGAGAGGATGTCAGTTTTGTTAATTGCTCTGTCTACCACCAGCACCAAGTGTAGTGCCTGGCACCTAGTACGCATTCATTGAATAGCTGCTGAATGAATGAATGAAGGAAGGAATAAATAACAATAGTATCAAACATTATTTCTATATTATTATGAATTATACACTGAAATAAATATTTGATATGCATTATCTTATTTAAGTTCACAACATCGGTTTTTTATTTGCTTATATTATTATCTAGGGGGATAGAGTACAGGCAGGTGGAGGCAAGATGATTCAGTCCTGCCTATTTCCAAAGCTCATGCTCTACTTGCAACATTCCATCAGAGACTAGCCACTACTAGAGTGGAAATGCATTATAATTCATGATTATATAACTCATCAAAGTGTATTAAATATCATTTTGTTTAATGTTTGCTCCAGAAAGAATGGATGTCGATAACATACTTACTGGACTTTTACACTAAAATACTATTGAATTTGTTGTTTCACAGGATGACCCACATGTTTGAGCCCTTGTTTGACCATTTGTAGCTATATGATTCATGGGATGAGGGGACTGGTTCAAAAGTTATCTTTCTTTGAAGAATGAAATTCAAAAAGAAATTAGTTATTTTCTAAAATTCTTAAAAGCTTTTCAACCCTTTTATTCCTATAACTGCTTAAAATCGCTGACTATCATAAATTGATGACTTGACGGTAAGTGGTATTAATTTAGTGGTTGTTTCAAAACTGTTCTGGCTTTGCAGATAATGCCAGTGAACTGAATATAGATTTATAGATCATAGGTAAAGATATAGAAAAGTGGCTCTTGAACAGAGATATATTCATGAAGGCAGAGCATCTATGTTTGCCCAGAGGCAAGGCGGTGTTTTCCAATGATTCTGCTTAAAGGTATTTTTAAATATAAAGCAGATCATCTAGCATACTTTTGCCTTGCTTTGCTGATAGTTTCACCTCACAGAGAGTATAGGAGGTAATAGGGTACAGTTTCTTAGACTCTGACCAATAAGGGGAAATGACTGGCAAAATTGGAAGAGTTGAACATACAAGGAGAAAAATGTTTATTCCTAGAATATGTGCTATCTGGGAGGGAAAGTTCAGACATAGTAATCTGTGTACCTTTAAACTTGAAGCTAAATTTCAAAAAGAAAAACAAAAGTGGTATGAGCATCAAGATTACAATTCTGGCTATGTAATCATAAGTGATCCAGCTAAGGAAGAAAAGAAGATTGTATATTAAAAATTCAGTTCAGGTCAGGTCAGGCTTAAGGGGAACTATAGAATAAATGACTCATCACCAAAGATGGGAAGATTGGTATTCAGAAGGACAAATGAAGAAAATGATCTTTGGCTTGTGAAAATACTAAGGGCAACAAAAAAGGCCTTTGGAAACATGTTCGGATGAGAAGATCAAAGAAAGGGGTAGGCCACTGCTTGCAGCCAATGCCATAAGTGAAGGATGATGGAGGAACAGCAGATATCCTCAGATCCTAATTTGCTTATGTATCCTTTGTAAAGGAATTTTAAAACATAAAGAAAACACTTGTGAGAATAAAGGAAGAACGATTTAAAACAAGAAATAATAGAGGATCCTGAAGGAGTGGGAGGGAGGGAAGGGGGAGCAAAAGTAAAGGCCGGACCTCTGAGACCGGCACCCCTGAGGGATGGCTGGGGGAGGGGAGGAGTTCCTACACCCAGGGGACCCACCCACGGTTAGGGGTCCAGTGGCGATGGGGGAGACGCTGTGGGAGATGGGGCCAGGGTGTGGAGGAACGGAAGGGACAGTGGCCAGTGCTTTCCCTGTCCACTTAGGCAGCAAGGAGCCTGTTGGGCTTCTGGGCCTAATCCTCTGACCTTGGAGCCTCCCTCCTGCCGCGCAGAGCCCAAGCCCCGCCCCTACACCCCCACCCAGGGCCCTACCTCTATACTCGGAGACCCCCTACCACAAGCTGGGCCTAAACCCCACCCACACACCCTCAGCCAGGGCCCTACCTCCAACTCCAGAATTCTACACTCCAGAGGACCTCCTTTGGATGTGCTGCCTCTCCCCTTCTGCACAGGTCCTAAGCATTGGCCCCACCCCATGCTCAAACCTCACCATGCCCCCACCTAGGTGGCACCCCACCCTAAACCTCAACCCTAAGTTCCACCTCTGCCTAAACTCTGCCCCCCATAGCCAAGGCTTTTTTTGTGTGTTTTCTTTTCTCCTCTTTTAGATTGGGGTTTTATATTACCTTGTTGTTGAGTCATTATTGTTGATTCATTTATATTTTTATTTTTTCTAATAAATTTTTTATTTTTCTAATTTTATTTTATTCTTTATACTTTGTTATTCTGCTCCTTTTGGCTGTTCCCTTGTTTTTAGTTTTTCTGTTGTGGTTTTCTTTTACCTTGTTGCAGTTGTTTAATTATGTTTTTATTTTTCCTAATATATATTTTATCTTTCTAATTTTATTTTGCTTTTTATTCTTGGTTATTATACTGCTCCTTTTTTTCTTTTTTTTTTTTTCCTCACCATGTGACTTGCGGGATCTTGGTTCCCAGGCTGAAGATTGAGCCTGAGCTCCGGTCATGGGAGCTCTGAGTCCAAACCACTGGACTAAGAGAGAACCTCAGATCCTAGGGAATATTAATCAGAGTGAGGCCTCCTAGAGGTCCTCATCTCAGCGCCAAGACCAGCTCTATCCAACTGTAACTATAAACTATAAACTCCAACTATAAACTCCAACTATAAACTCCAACTATAAACTCCAAGCTGGACGCCTCAGGCCAAACAACCAGTAAGGCAGGAATATGGCCCCACCCTTCAAAAAAAAAAAAAAAAAACGAAACGACAAAAAAACTATGTTACAGACGAAGGCACAAGGTAAAAACGTACAAGACCAAATAAATGAAGATGAAATAGGCAACCTACCTCAAAAAGAATTCAGAGTAATGATAGTAAAGATGATCCAAAATCTTGGAAACAGAATTGAGAAAATACAAGAAACATTTAACAAGGACCTAGAAGAACTAAAGAGCAAACAAACAGTGATGAACAACACAATAACTGAAATTAAAAATTCTCTAGAAGGAATCAATAGCAGAATAACTGAGGCAGAAGAATGGATACGTGAGCTGGGAGATAAAATGGTGGAAATAACTGCCAGGGAGCAGAATAAAGAAAAAAGAATGAAAAGAATTGAGGACAGTCTCAGAGACCTCTGGGACAACATTAAATGCACCAACATTCGAATTATAGGGGTCCCAGAAGAAGAAGAGAAAAAGAAAGGGACTGAGAAAATATTTGAAGAGATTACAGTTGAAAACTTCCCTAACATGGGAAAGGAAATAGTCAGTGAAGTCCAGGTAGCAAGGAGAGTCCCATACAGGAAAAACACAAAGAGAAACAGACTGAGACACGTATTAATCAAAGTATTAAAACTTAAATACAAAGAAAAAATATTAAAAGCAGCAAGGGAAAAGCAACAAAAAACATACAAGGGAATCCCCATAAGGTTAACAGCTGATCTTTCAGCAGAAACTCTGCAAGCCAGAAGAGAGTGGCAAGACATATTTAAAATGATGAAAAGGAAAAACCTACAACCAAGATTACTCTACTCAGCAAGGATCTCATCTCATTCAGATTCAACGGAGAAATGAAAAGCTTTACAGACAAGCCAAAGCTACCATGAAACCAGCTTTACAGCAAATGCTAAAGGAACTTCTCTAAGCAGGAAACACAAGAGAGGGAAAAGACCCACAAAAACAAATGCAAATCAATTAAGAAAAGGGTAATAGGAACGTACAAGTCAATAATCACCTTGAATGTAAATGGATTAAATGCTCCAACCAAAAGACACAGACTGGCTGAATGGATACAAAAGCAAGACCCTTATATATGCTGTCTACAAGAAACCTGCTTCAGACCTAGGGACACATACAGACTGAAAGTGAGGGGGTGGAAAAAGATATTCAATGCAAATGGAAATCACAAGAAAGCTGGAGTAGCAATACTCATATCAGATAAAATAGACATTAAAATAAAGACAGTTACAAGAGATAAGGAAGGACACTACATAATGATCAAGGGATCAATCCAAGAAGAAAGCATAACAGTTATAAATATTTATGCACCTAACATAGAAGCACCTCAATACATAAGGCAAGTGCTAACAGCCATAAAAGGGGAAATCGACAGTAACACAATAAGAGTGGGGGACTTTAACACCCTATTTACAGCAATAGACATATCATCCAGACAGAAAATAAATAAGGAAACACAAGCTTTAAATGACACAATAGACCAGATAGACTTAATTGACATTTTTAGGACATTCCACCTGAAAGTGGAAGAATACTCTTTCTTCTCAACTGCACATAGAACATTCTCCAGAATAGATCACATCTTGGGTCACAAATCAAGGCTTGGAAGATTTAAGAAAACTGTAATCGTATCAAGCATCTTTTCTGACCACAATGCTATGAGATTAGAAATTAATTACAGGAAAAAAACAGTAAAAAACATAAATACATGGAGGCTAATCAGTGCACCGCTAAATAACCAAGAGATCACTGAAGAAATCAAAGAGGAAATAAACAAATATCTAGAAACAAATGACAATGAAAACACAATGATCCAAAATCTATGGGACACAGCAAAAGCAGTTCTAAGAGGGAAATTCTTAGCAATTCAAGCTCACCTCAAGAAACGAGAAAAATCTCAAAAAAAAAAAAAAAACCAATCTAACCTTACACCTAAAGCAACTAGAAAAGAAGAACAAAGAAAACCCAAAGTTAGCAAAAGGAAAGAAATCATAAAGATCAGAGCAGAAATAAATGAAATAGAAACAAAGAAAACAATAACAAAGATCAATAAAACTAAAAGCTGGTTCTTTGAGAAGATAAACAAAATTGATAAACCTTTAGCCAGACTCATCAAGAAAAAAAGGGAGAGGACTCAAATCAATAAAATTAGAAATGAAAAAGGAGAGATTACCACTGACACCGCAGGAATACAAAAGATCATAAGAGACTACTGTAAGCAACTATATGCCAATAAAATGGACAACCTGAAAGAAATGGGAAAATTATTGGAAAAGTACAACCTTCCAAGATTGAACCAGGAAGAATTAGAAAATATAAACAGACAATCACAGGTAATGACATTGAAACTGTGATTAAAAATCTTCCAACAAACAAAAGTCCAGGATCAGATGGCTTCACAGGTGAATTCTATCAAAATATTTAGAGAAGAGTTAACACCTCTCCTTCTCAAACTCTTCCAAAAAGTTGCAGAGGGAGGAGCACTCCCAAACTAGTTCTGTGAGGCCACCATCACCGTGACACCAAACCCAGACAAAGATATCACAAAAAAAAGAAAATTATAGACCAATATCACTGATATAGATGCAAAACTCCTCAACAAAATACTAGCAAACAGAATCCAACAACACATTAAAAGGATCATACACCATGGTCAAGTGGGATTTATCCCAGGGATGCAAGGATTCTTCAATATACACAAAACAATCAATGTGATACACCATATTAAACAATTAAAGAATAAAACCCATATGATCATCTCAGTAGATGCAGAAAAAACTTTTGACATTTATGATAAAAAAAAACTCTCCAGAAAGTGGGCATAGAAGGAAACTACCTCAACATAATAAAATCCATACACGACAAGTCCACAGCAAACATCACTCTCAATGGTGAAAAACTGAAACCATTTCCTCTAAGATTAGGAACAAGACAAGGATGTCCACTCTCACCACTATAATTCAACATAGTATTGTAGTCCTAGCCATAGCAATCAGAGAAGAAAAAGAAATAAAATGAATACAAATTGGAAAAGAAGAAGTAAAACTGTCACTGTTTGCCAATGACATGACACTATACATAGAAAATCCTAAAGATGCCACCAGAAAACTACTAGAGCTAATCAACGAATTTGGTAAGGTTGCAGGATACAAAATTAATGCACAAAAATCTCTGGCATTCCTATACACTAGCAACAAAATATCAGAAAGAGAAATTAAGGAAACGGTTCCATTTACCATTGTAACAAAAGGAATAAAATACCTGGGAATAAACCTACCTAAGGAGGCAAAAGACTTGTACTCAGAAAACTATAAAACACTCATGAAAGAAATCAAAGATAACATAAACAGATGGAGAGATATACCATGTTCTTGGGTTGGAAGAATCAATATTGTGAAAATGACTACACTACCCAAAGCAATCTATAGGTTCAATGCAATCCCTTTCAAATTACCAATGGCATTTTTCACAGAAATAGAACAAGAAATTTCACAATTTGTATGGGAACACAACAGACATCAAATAGCCAAAGCAATCTTGAGAAAGAAAAACAGAGCTGGAGGAATCAGGCTCCCTGACTTCAGACTATACTACAAAGCTATAGTAATCAAGACAGTATGGTACTGGCACAAAAATAAGAATATAGATCAATGGAACAGGATAGAAAGCCCAGAGATAAACTCACACACATATGGTCAACTTATCTTTGATAAAGGAAGCAAGAATATACAATGGGGAAAAGACCGCCTCTTCAATAAGTGGTGCTGGGAAAACTGGACAGCTACATGTAAAAGAATGAAATTAGAACACACCCTGACACCATACACAAAAATAAACTCAAAATGGATTAAAGACCTTAAGGTAAGACCAGACACTAAAACTCTTAGAGGAAAACTCAGGCAGAACACTCTATGACATAAATCACATCAAGATCCTTTTTGACCCACCTCCTAGAAAAATGGAAATAAAAACAAACAAAAATAAACAAATGGTACCTAATGAAACTAAAAGCTTTTGCACAGCAAAGGAAACCATAAACAAGATGAAAAGACAACTCTCAGAATGGGAGAAAATATTTGCAAATGAAGCAACGGAAAAAGGATTAATCTCCAAAATATACAAGCAGCTCATGCAGCTCAATAACAAAAAAACGGAAAACCCAATCCAAAAATGGGTGGAAGACCTAAATAAACATTCCTCCAAAGAAGACATACGGATGGCCAACAAATACATGAAAAGATGCTCAACATCACTAATCATTAGAGAAATGCAAATCAAAACCACTATGTGGTATCACCTCACACTGGTCAGAATGGCCATCGTCAAAAAAATGTACAAACAATAAATGCTGGAGAGGGTGTGGAGAAAAGGGATCCCTCTTGCACTGTTGGTGGGAATGTAAATTGATACAGCCACTATGGAGAACATTATGGAGGTTCCTTAAAAAACTAAAAATAGAACTACCATATTACCACTACTGGGCATATACCCTGTGAAAACCATAATTCAAAAAGAGACATGTACCAATATGTTCATTGCAGCTCTACTTACAATAGCCAGGATATGGCAGCAACCTAAATGTCCATCAACAGATGACTGGATAAAGATGAGGCACATATATACAATGGAATATTACTCAGCCATAAAGAGGAACGAAACTGAGTTATTTGTAGTGAGGTGGATGGACCTAGAGTCTGTCATACAGAGTGAAGTAAGTCAGAAGGAGAAAAACAAATAATGTATGCTAATGAATATATATGTAACTTAAAAAAGCAGTACTGATGAACCTAGTGGTAGGGCAGGAATAAAGATGTAGATGTAGAGAATGGACTTGAGGGTACGGGGTGGAAGGGGAAGCTGGGATGAAGTGGGAATGGATGACTAGTGGGAAGCTGCTGCATAGCACAGGGAGATCAGCTTGGTGGTTTGTGACAACCTAGTAGGATGGGATATGGAGGGTGGGTGGGAGGCTCAAGAGGGAGGGGATATGGGGATATATGTATACATATAGCTGATTCACTTTGTTGTACAGTAGAAACTAACACAACATTGTAAAGCATTTATACTCCAATGAAGATGTGAGAAAAAAATATGAAAAAAAAAGAAAAGAAATAATAGGGGAGAAACTTGTTACTGCAAGAGTACAAGATTAATCCCTCAAAAGAATCATGTTCAAAGTTACTAGGAAAAGTTGTATATAAACACGGCTGATGACCTTTATGCAGACGGGAAATCGAACACTGGAAATGTGCAAATGTTTCTCCTTTTTCAAATGGAAAGAAATGAAATCAACAAACTAGACAAGTAATATTTACATCAATTCCTGGGACATTTCTAAGATTTACTTGATGAAAAGATAGTGTTTGAGCGCCAAAAAAAAAAAGAAGATTTAAGATGATGACACAGTATTAGTTTACTAAAACCATGTCTTAATAGAACAATTCCTTTCTTCCTCACGGTTGCTGGACATAATCACTCCATCCTCCATGGTCTAAAAATGCATTGTCTGTATTCTGTCCACTCTTTTCTCACTGAGGCTCAGCTATTTGCTTGAAAGTCTACTTCCTAACTTGAAGGCAGGAAGCTTATATCTTTATATCCATAGTGTTTTTATTAATAATATTTATTGAATAAATAAACGAATTAATGGCAGATAAAAGAGATGTGTTAGAAAATTTTATATTAGTATTTCATTAAAGCATCGCATAATATACTAATTACATCCATGTGAACAAGAGAGAGTAAAAATATATTGATTGCAAGGGTAACTAAAGAGATTAATAACTATTGGAACCACAATACTAAAGGTGTTTTTAAATAAATCAAACTAAAGGAGGGACTTGTTTCTGGTGGTGTACAGCAGGCCTCTTTCTTTGGCCCTGTCTTGCCCCACATTTTTAGTCAACAGTTTATATAAGAATATGAAGGGTGGGGCTTCCCTGGTGGCGCAGCGGTTGAGAGTCCGCCTGCTGATGCAGGGGACACTGGCTCGTGCCCTGGTCTGGGAAGATCCCACATGCTGCGGAGCGGCTAGGCCTGTGAACCATGGCCACTGAGCCTGCGCGTCTGGAGCCTGTGCTCCGCAACGGGAGAGGCCACAACAGTGAGAGGCCCGCGTAACGCAAAAAAAAAAAAAAAAAAAGAAGGGTGATTTATTAAATCCATGGGTGATACAAATTTGGGAATTACAGCATAGAAGTCAGGTCTTAGAATCAGTACCTGAAAGCATTTTGATGGCATTAGAAAAGGTTATTGAAAATAATGGAAGAGTTAACTAAGTGGAACTAGATGAAATTGAACAGAGATAAGATTGAGTCTAAACAATAGACTACAAAGGTAGTCTAAGCAGCAGCATGAGCAAAAGGGCTTAAGGGTGTTGTTAGCTGATGTTAAACACCCCAGCAGTGTGATATGGCTGCCGAATAAGTGAATGTGACCTTAAGATGCATTAAGAGAAGTGTAGCTCACAGAGTGAAGAAGAAAAGACAGCTTGAACGTTCTGTTTGATTCTAGGTTTTACATAATTAAAGCCTATGGGCTACTGTAAGTGAATTTATCACGAGAAAGGCTGAGGAAAGTAACAATATTTAGTTAGCATAAATGAGAAAGGACAGCAATGTGAAGAATTGGATAACCATATTTCATTAACAGCAAGTGGGAGCAGTAACAGAATGGTTCTGGGTGGGCCCAAGAGGCAGAAGCAGGGCACATGAGAGGCCTAGGGTGATGGGTGCTCATCAGAATCATCTGGACAAACTTTATTTTTAACTTCTTTAAACTGAATCACTGTGCTGTACACCTGAAACTAACATGACATTGTAAATCAACTATACTTCTATAAAATAAAATTTAAAAAAATAAAATAAAAAATAAAACTGGCTTTCTAACTATGACAAAATCCAGATGCAAGTAAATAAAAAAATTGATAGATTTTACTATAAACAAATTTTAAAATTGTGCATGCTAAAAAACAGCATAAGTAAAGTTAAAATACAAATGACAAGCTAGGAAAAATATTTGCAATATATATCACAAAAAACTAATATCCTTAATATATAAAGAACTTTTAAAAATTGAAGGATAAAGGGACAAAACTCCAATAGAAAAATGGAAAAGAGATAAAAACAGTTTACAAAAAATAAAAAGATAAAAAAGGCTCTTAAACAAATGAAAACCATTTAAACTCACTTATAATTATATAAATATAAGTTAAAACAACCTGAGATAGTATTTCTCTACTATCAGACTGGCAAAAATTAAAAAGCATGGTAATATATGCTATTACTGAGGTGGTGGGGAAAAGGGTCTTCTGTTATACATTGCTGGCGGCAGTGCAAACTTTTATGACTATTTCTAACAAAATTACACTTAACTTTTGACCCAGAAATTCTAATTCTAGGAATTTATCCTAAAGATACACTTCCAACAATATGAAAATACATTTGCATGAGGTTATTCACTGCAATATTATTTTTAATTGCAAAATATAAGAAACAATCTAAGGTCCATATAAGAGAGTGGTTGAAATAACTATGGTGTATCCACACTATGGATTATCATGCAGCTATAAAAAGAATGAGGAAGATCTCTATGAACTGATATGGAATGACTTCTAGGATATATTATTTAGTGAAAAAAGCAAAGTGAGAAAGAGTATATGTAAGGAAGAAGAAGATATAAGAAGATATGCATGTATCTGTTCATTGTGCAAAAAGACATACAGGAAGATTAAACTAGAAAGTATGATATTGGTTACTTACAGGGGATAGGTGGGAACAGGGTGGTAAGAATGGGAAAGCGAGAACAGGGAAAAAGGAATGAGGGAAGATGGTATACCTTTTCTATAGTTCCGACTCTTGGAAACATGGTAATAATTTCACATACTTAAACATAAATAATCAAAATCAAAATGAATCAAAAGAACTCAAAATGTAATATAAAATGAAGGGAATGGAAATGAAAATAACTAATCTAATAAATGTAGAAGATTGTATTGTGACGATAAACTGTAAGGTTAAAGATAAAAAGAACTATACACAACTATTATACTCTAGTTAATATTTTTTCCCACAGTGGTGCGTGTGTTAGCAATTCTAAAACTACTTTATGTGTATACCAGGATTGAGCAGATAAGTAAAGAAATTTGTAGAGAATGAGAACCAGTTTCCTCACTGTCAGAAAAAGAAATAATAAGTAAGAAAAGGGAAAGGTGTGAATGAATTCTGTGGTATTTGATTGGACTTGGGACTATCAGTGTAAACTCATGGTTTTACATGATTTATACAGAGAAATTGATATAGAAATATAGATTTCTACATGAGCACATATATATGTATTTCCTAGATCTGTCCAATGATAGGGTCTAGAAACAAGACACCTCTGTAACAATAAGCATACTCAGATGTTGGTTTCTAAATCCCATTCCCTAACAAAAGTGACTAGAACTCCTTGGAAAAATGGTTGATTTTAGGGATGGGTCAGGGAAAATACAAAATGAGGCTGGAATATCTTGTGTTGCTAGAAAGTAAGGAAGTGCTCAAAAAGATGAGAATGGCATGTTGAAGATAAAGGCATCAACTTGAAGAAGCTCCCAATGGCCAAATTTAGGATAATTGGAGTAATAAAATAAATAATAGTATGGCTAATAACTTACAGATTAAAATAAATACCTATGATCTCATACTGATACAAATAAGTAAACAGAGGAGAAGAGTTAACTTTTTCTTACAGGAGAATTCCAATAATAAATATAGAAGAAATTATAAAAATAGAAAATCACCTTCACATAATAATTGTTACAGGCAAGGTTCATCATTAATGCTAAAATTAGCGGGCAAAAGTATGATAGGAAACAGAATATTTGCATAGCCTCAAAATATCTCCCTACAAGATACTTATAAATTACAAAGGGAAAAATAGTAACTTTACATCGAGAAATCTGGCAGACCTCACCTCTACTAAGTGCTCAAAGTTTACATCACCATCATAAGACATATCAACATCATGTACCTCTTGATATGATGTGCTGGTAAGGGCAAACATCACTTCTGTGTTATTCTTGTCAAAAATGCATAAGCTCAATTGATTAATAAGCGTATGTTAATTGCAAATTGAAGGATATTCCAGAAATAAACCAAAACAAAACAAACTGGCTGGTTGTCTTCAAAACTGTCAAAATTTAAGACACAGAAAGACTGTGGAACTGCTATAGATTGAAGAATCTGAGGAGACATGACAACAAATGCAGTAAGGAACTGAGGATCAGGTTCTGGACCAGAAAGAGGACATCAGCAGGACAGCTGGCAAAACTGAAATAAGGTCTATAAATTGGTTATTAATTCCCTAATAATTACATTATCATCATGTAACATGTTAACATTAATAGAAGCTGGATGAAGGATATATTAGAACTCTCATACTATTTAAAAACTGTTTTGTAACTCTAAAATTAGTTCATAATAAAATGTTTTAAAAATGTAGTGTTTCCAGCCATTTGAGTTCAAATAAGGGATAACACTCAACAGGAGTTGTAGAAGAGATTCAAGCCATAACTGGGCAATTCCAACACATAGCCTGTAAGGCCTCCTTAAACCATGAGGCTTTTTTGAGGATATTAACAGAATCCTTAGCTTAAAAAGTGAATTATAGGATTCTACACAAGCTTTGACCCAATGCTAATCCCCTTGAATCCATAGAAAGTGAACAGTTAGCTCAATTTTGCTTCATTTCAGCAAATGATACATGCTGTGAGGATCACAAAATCTGTTATGAAATATTCAAATTAGTTTACAATGAAATTCCCTTAGTTTCAACTTTCAAGACTTTAAATACTTGAGAACAAATTTCCATTTGTGAATGAGTTTTAAATCACACTCTAAATAGCCATTCTAAACTATACCAGATAATCACACAAATGACTCAAACAATTTAAATCAGGTGAAAATTATACTCTTAAGTGGACAAAGCAGATGCCAAAACAGTACATGCAATATGATCCCATTTTTGTCAAAAGTGAAAATATATGCTTAGGAAAGAGCCTAAAGTTTTATATGATAAAATGTAAACAGTGATTAACTCTGGGTGGTTAGAAGTGGGTTTTTCTTTGCTTATCAGCAATTTCTAAATTTTCTACAATAATTATATTCCCTTATAATCATCAAAAATAAGGATTATAAATGTTTTGAAAAAAGAAAGCAGTATAACAATTTTTCAGGTCTCTGAACAGTGAGTGGAACTAACCACTCCAAACAAACGGATGTAGCTAAATATAAAATATCTATATTCCAGACACTCATTTTGTGTTAGGATGAGGCTACATCTTTGCCTTGAGGCTACAAATAGGAGGTGATAAGTAAGTTTTTCTCCTAGTCACTTCAGTTAAAAATGTCAAAAATTACTCAGAGAACAAGTTTCAGCATTTGCAATTATCAAGCTGACAGTGTCACAGGAAAATAGTTTATTTTTTAAAATGAAAAGAGAAGATGCACTTTTTTTAGGGAGAGGAAAGAGATATGCATACTAGGGTATCTTCTTCAAGTCTTATTTCACTTTATGGGGCATATGTTAAATGAAGAGGATTGATTTTGCCCCACTCTTTAAAATAGTATCCATCTCCTAGTGATTAGATGTTAAACTGTACTTCTTAAATTTTAGAAAGAAGTACTTAAATTAAGTACTTAAACTGGGGTTGGTTCAGATACACATTACTGATTCTGTAGGTCTGGGATGGGACTTTGATTTTGCACCAGTCACCTGGGGGTTTGTCAGAAATGCAGAATCTCAGACCCTATCTCAGATCTACTCAATCATAATCTACATTTTAACAAGATCCCCATTTGACTTATTTGCACATTAAAGTTTGAGAAGCTCGGATCTAAAGAACCCAAAATCAGTTAAATAGGCATTTGCTTTCTATAGTTTTCTATGGAAAGGATTTAAAGAAATAATAATATTAAAAAAAGATTACAGAAACCAATATTGCCCCTGAACTCTGTGAGCAAACACAACTTTAATTTGTAAAACTATTTTTAGATAGTTAATTTTAGATAGTTAAATCATTTTCCTTAAAAGAAAAATTAAATTTCTTTGATTCCCCAGTGACCGTAAAGTTAGTTCTGTTGGTTTATTCATCCTTATACTAAATGGTGTGTAGCTAATTCAAAAGCAATCACTTCCCCCATTTGACTCTCATTTGAGAAGGATTTTTTCAGAATCTGGTTGGCTATATTCTATTGGCATAGTGAAGGACCTTTCATCTTTCAAATACTACGATGATACAGAATTATTAGTGGGACTAAGTGACATAGTGACAGCATATCTTTGCTTCTGATTTACAGTAATAAATGAGTTTCTAGAGCTCTGAGACAACACATTAAAACAAAAGAAAACGGGATCCATGGATAACTTGATGAGCTTAGTATTAAAAGAGAAAATTAGAGTGATCTCCCATAAGTTACTAAATTATTTTATAAGTACATTTTTCTTTATTCATAGATGACAAAACTTTGGGGTTGTGGAAAATCATTATTCACTTGAGGAACAGTCATACCATGGCGACCACATTAAAACTTTGTAACCGAAGAACTCTGGCATTTCTGACTATTTTTTCTGAATTTTTAAACAGTAAACTGCTTAGGACTCTACCTACTAGGGGTCCAAAAAGAAGTGATTGTGTGGCTAAGTGTAACACAATTTTAGTCTTACAAACACTCTCACCTGTGACATTTTATTGGCTCACATTTAAACCTACTGAAGCCATTCTACTCCCATTTCCTTTATAATTTAACCTTGATCTGACACTCTCACTCCTACCAGGATTTCCAACAAGATATACTGAGAATTTGTTTACTCACATAAACTCTAAAAAAAATTAAGCAATGTGTATTGTAAAAATATAGTAAGGCTCATTAAATACATTTTAAATCAAACCTGCTTTTTTTTATAGCCTAAAACAAAGAACATATGCAATTCAATGTAGTACCATTAGATATGAACTGATAAACTGAACCTAAATATTTGAAAGTACAACCATAGAAAATAAAAAGAGACAGTGTTTTCATAGAGTTATTAGAGTATCTATCAGTTTATTGTACCACTGTAAGATACATAAGTTAACTTTGCTTTCAGAGCAAAGAAGGAACTTGGAAGAAAAGGATGAAAAGAAAGTGCTTTCTAAGTCACCACCTACTCCCATGAAATATCTGTTGGTGAAGAATAGGATAAGAGTTAAAACCGGTCTTTGGTCAGAGGAAAAGTTGTCATAAGCTTTTCAACTCTAAATGTATTTTTGTTATAATGTTAATCTTTAGGTCCACAGGTGATTTTGCTAAGGGAAAGTCATACAAATAACATCAGCCTGTGGCATAAGGACTTCTTACTGTTGTTTTAAATTTATGATAGTATTTCATTTAATTTTAATTAGTTTCTTAAAATATAAATTTTACTTTTCCTGAATATTGTATTATCTATTTAACCACTAAACATTTTTTACAAGTATCATTTTAAATCAGTTTCCTGAACTACTTGCTCTTCATAAATGTTAAAATATTAATACTTAATAAGCAAATCTTTGTAGTTGAAAGATACCTGAATTGATAAACATTTTGTGTTTTCCATGTAGCATTTTTGTTTGTTTGCTTTACAGAGGTGTGTAAGTTGTGCTTCACCATTCTCATAAGACAACATGCTTATATGTAAACAGTATCTGATCTTTTCACATATTTCTAGATGTGTTTAATTGATTATATTCTCCAAAATATAACTCAGGCTTTTAAATGAGGGCTGTATGTTGTGTTAGCTCAGATGGCATTTCCCACTGCTTTGACAAAATACATTAGAAAATGAAGTCATTTCATTACATGAAATGTAATGAAGTAATGTTGAGTGGAAAAAAAGCAAGTCCCAGAAATGATACCATCTTTAGAAAGCTCAAAAGAAGCAAACTAATGAATATATTGTTAGAAATACATTCGTGTTAAAACAGTAAAACAAATAAGCATGAGCAAGATTCAAGATAGCTGAAACCCCTAAGGAGTGAGCATGAGGATGGAATAGGGGAGTGGCACACAGGGTACTATAGTTGCAGGTTACTGAGATATACACACACATACATGCTTCATAATATTACTTAATTTTTAAGTGCAAGAAAACCAGGAGGATTAGATTATTTAGCAACAAATTGATGATGATATTGTAGGGATTCCCCTCTTAGCTGGGGTATCACATTGTTCTAAAAATACCAAGCAGTGTATACTGTCAGTAATACAATTTTCACTGTATTTTGCAATTTACAGCAAATATTTAGATTTTTTTTGAGATACCTAATCACTAAACACTATGAATAATTATTTTTAATCATATATTTTGTTTTATTATCCAACTTTTAAAACTGGTGATATCAAAGAAAAACTAGTAGTTTTAATTAATCAAGGAGAATAAAGGAAATCTCAGATTATTCTGTTCATATTCATAGTTGGTGTTAGATGGTCATACTTGTGATGAATGACTGCACTATTACTAGCAGATATTTGAAAAACTATAGTTTTGATTCCAGAGATTAGGGGCAAGTGGACTCTGATTTACGTTAAGTCATGTAGAAAAAGATATCTTTTCCTAGTAAATCAATTGTGTGGAAAGCAAGAGCAACTTTAATTATCAGGTATGAGCGTTTGGAGGAAAGAACAATCTTATATCAATATCACACTACAATTTCAATAAAATAAGAAGTACCCCTCATCATTCTAGGCAGGCTTAAATCTAGGAAAGAATGGGATGAGCTTAAGGTACAAATTCTTTCATTATAAAACATCATATAGAGACTTCCCTGGTGGCGCAGCGGTTAAGAATCCGCCTGCCAATGCAGGGGACACAGATTCGATCCCTGGTCCAGGAAGATTCCCACATGCCGCAGAGCAACTAAGCCCGTGTGCCACAACTACTGAGCCTGCGCTCTAGAGCCCGTGAGCTACAACTACAGAGCCCACATGCTGCAACTACTGAAGCCCACGTGCATAGAGCCCATGCTCTGCAACAAGAGAAGCTACAGCAATAAGAAGCCTGTGTACAACAACGAAGAACCAACGCAGCCAAAATAGATAAACAACTAAATAAATAAAAATTTAAAAAAATTATATAACTATTCTTCAATCCTTAAAAGGATGGAACATTTAGCAGGGTTTTTGCAAAGATTCACTTGGGTCTATTCTGGAATAGGTCTTTTTTTCCTCGCTGAGTATTAGAGGGACTAGTTCCAGCAAGACTAATAGGCAAAATGGATACAGAAGGTGTGGTACATATATACAGTGTAATATTACTCAGCCATAAAAAGGAACAAAATTGGGTCATTTGTAGAGACGTGGATGGACCTAGAGACTGTCATACAGAGTGAAGTAAGTCAGAAAGAGAAAAACAAATATTGTATATTAACGCATATATGTGGAATCTCGAAAAATGGTACAGATGAACCGGTTTTCAAGGCAGAAATAGAGACACAGATGTAGAGAACAAACGTATAGACACCAGGAGGGGAAACGGGGGGTGGCTGTGGTGGTGTGATGAATTGTGAGATTGGGATTGACATATATATACTAATGTGTAAAAAATAGATAACTAATAAGAACCTGCTATAGCGGGGCGCCTTCAAGATGGCAGAGGAGTAAGACGTGGTGATCACCTTCCTCCCCACAAATACATTAAAACTACATCTACATGTGGAACAACTCCTACAGAACACCTACTGAATGCTGGCAGAAGACCTCAGACTTCCCAAAAGGCAAGAAACTCGCCATGTACCTAGGCAGGGCAAAGAAAAAAGGAAAACCAGGGACAAAAGAATAGGTATGGGACCTGCACTTCTTGGAGGGAGCTGTGAAGGAAGCTCATTCACTGGCAGGGACGGGGGGTGGGCAGCAGGGGGAGCTTCGGAGCCGCAGAGGAGAGGGCAGCAACGGGTGCAGAGGGCAAAGCAGAGAGATTTCCGCACAGAGGATCGGTGCCAACCAGCACTCACCAGCCCGAGAGGCTTGTCTGTACACCCGCCAGGATGGGCGGGGGCTGGGAGCTGAGGCTCGGGCTTCGGAGTTCAGATTCCAGGGAGAGGACTGCAGCTGGCTGCGTGACCACAGCCTGAAGCGGGCTAGTGTGCCACAGCTAGCCAGGAGGGAGTCTGGGAAAATCTCTGGACCTGCCTAAGAGGCAAGAGACCATTGTTTCAGGGTGTGCGAGGAGAGGGGATTCAGAGGACCACCTAAACCAGCTCCAGAGACGGGGGTGAGCCGAGGCTATCAGCGTGGATCACAGAGACGGGCATGAAACACTAAGGCTGCTGCTGCCGCCACCAAGAAGCCTGTGTGCAAGCACAGGTCACTATCCACACTTCCCCTCCCGGGAGCCTGTGCAGCCCGCCACTGCCAGGGTCCCGTGATCCAGGGACAACTTCCCCGGGAGAACACATGGCGCGCCTCAGCCTGTTGCAACGTCATGCTGGCCTCTGCCACCGCAGGCTCGCCCCCCATTCTGTACCCTTCCCTCCCTCCGGCCTGAGTGAGCCAGAGCCCCCGAATCAGCCGCTCCCTTAACCCTGTCCTATCTGGGTGGGGAACAGACACCCTCAGGAGACCTACACGCAGAGGTGGGGCCAAATCCAAAGCTGAACCCCAGGAGCTGTGTGAACAAAGAAGAGAAAGGGAAATCTCTCCCAGCAGCCTCAGGAGCAGCAGATTAAATCTCCACAATCAACTTGATGTACCTGCATCTGTGGAATACCTGAATAGACAACAAATCACCCCAAAATTGACATGGTGGACTTTGGGAGCAACTGTAGACTTGGGGTTTGCTTTCTGCATCTAATTTGTTTCTGGTTTTATGTTTATCTTAGTTTAGTATTTAGAGCTTATTATCATTGGTAGATTTGTTTACTGATTTGGTTGCTCTCTTCTTTTTTAAATTATATATATATATATATATATATATTCCTTTTTCTCTTTTTGTGAGTGTGTATGTGTATGCTTCTTTGTGTGATTTTTGTCTGTATAGCTTTGCTTTTGCCATTTGTCCTAGGACTCTGACTGTCCGTTTTTTTTAGTATAGTTTTTCAGTGCTTGTTATCATTGGTGGATTTGATTTTTCTTTGGTTGCTCTCTTCTTCCTTTTTCTCTTCTTTTTTTTTATTACTGTTTTATTTTTAATATTTTTTTCTATTTTAATAACTTTCTTTTCTTTCTTTCTTTTTTCTTTCTTTTTTTTTTAATCTCCCTTTTCTTCTGAGTTGTGTGGCTGACAGGGTCTTGGTGCTCTGGCTGGGGGTCAGGCCTGAGTCTCTGAGGTGAGAAAGCCAAGTTCAGGACATTGGCCCACGAGAGACCTCCTGGCCCCATGTAATATCAAATGGAGAAAGCTCTCCCAGAGATCTCCATCTCAACACTAAGACCCAGCTCCACTCAAAGACCAGCAAGCTACAGTGCTGGACACCCTATGCCAAACAACTAGCAAGGCAGGAACACAAACACACCCATTAGCAGAGAGGCTGTCTAAAATCACAAGAAGGCCACAGACACCCCAAAACACACCACCAGACGTGGACCTACCCACCAGAAAGACAAGATCCAGCCTCATCCACCAAAACACAGGCACCAGTCCCCTCCACTAGGAAGCCTACACAACCCACTGAACCAACTTTACCCACTGGGAGCAGACACCAAAAACAATGGGAACTACGAACCTATAGCCTGTGAAAAGGAGAACCCAAACACAGCAAGTTAAGCAAAATGAGAAGACAGAGGAACACACAGCAGGTGAAGGAGCAAGGTAAAAACCCACTAGACCAAAAAAAAAAAAAAAAGAGGAAATAGGCAGGCTACCTAAAAAAAGAATTCAGAGTAATGATAGAAAAGATGATCGAAAATCTTGGAAACAGAATGGAGAAAATACAAGAAACGTTTAACAAGGACCTAGAAGAACTAAAAGCAAACAAACAATGATGAACAACACAATAGATGAAATTAAACATTCTCTAGAAGGAATCAATAGCAAATAACTGAGGCAGAAGAACAGATAAGTGACCTGGAAGATAAAATAGTGGAAATAACTACCACAGAGAAGAATAAAGAAAAAAGAATGAAAAGAATTGAGGACAATCTCAGAGACCTCTGGGCAACATTAAATGCACCAACATTCGAATTATATGGGTCCCAAAGGAAGAAGAGAAAAAAAAAGGTACTGAGAAAATATTTGAAGAGATTACAGTTGAAAACTTCCCAAATATGGGTAAGGAAATAGTCAATCAACCCTAGAAAGCACAGAGAGTCCCACACAGAATAAATCCAAGGAGAAACACACCAAGACACATATTAATCAAACTATCAAAAATTAAATACAAAGAAAAAATATTAAAAACCACAAGGGAAAAGCAACAAATAACAAACAAGGGAATCCCCGTAAGGTTAACAGCTGATCTTTCAGCAGAAACTCTGCAAGCCAGAAGGGAGTGGCAGAACATATTTAAAGTGATGAAAGGGAAAAACCTACAACCAAGATGACTCTACCCAGTAAGGATCTCATTCAGATTTGATGGAGAAATTAAAACCTGTACAGATAAGAAAAAGCTGAGAGAATTCAGCACCACCAAACCAGCTCTACAACAAATGCTAAAGGAACTTCTCTAGGCAGGAAACACAAGAGAAGGAAAAGACTTACAATAACAAACGCAAAACAATTAAGAATATGGTAATAGGAACATACAGATTGATAATTACCTTGAATGTAAATGGATTAAGTGCTCCAACACAAAGACAGACTGGCTGAATGGATACAAAAACAAGACCTGTATATATGCTGTCTACAAGAGACCCACTTCAGACCTAGGAACACATACAGATTGAAAGGGAGGTGATGGAAAAAGATATTACATGCAAATGGAAATCAAAAGAAAGCTGGAGTAGCAATTCTCATATCAGACAAAATAGGCTTTAAAATGAAGAATATTACAAGAGACAAAGAAGGACACTACATAATGATCGAGGGATCGATCCAAGAAGAAGATATAACAATTGTAAATATTTATGCACCCAACATAAGAGCACCTCAATACATAAGGCAAATGCTAACAGCCATAAAAGGGGAAATCAACAGTAATACCATCATAATAGGGGACATTATCACCCCATTTTCACCAATGGACAGATCATCTAAAATGAAAATAAAAAAAGAAACACAAGCTTTCAATGACACATTAAACAAGATGGACTTAATTGATATTTATAAGACATTCCATCCAAAAACAGCAGATTACACTTTCTTCTCAAGTGCTCATGGAACATCGTCCAGGATAGATCATATCTTGGGTCACAAATCAAGCCTTGGTAAATTAAAAAAAATTGAAATTGTATCAAATAGCTTTTCCGACCACAACACTATGAGACTACCTATCAATTACAGGAAAAAATATGTAAAAAATACAAACACATGGAGGCCTAACAATACACTACTAAATAACCAAGAGATCACTGAAGAAATCAAAAAATACCTAGAAACAGATGCCAATGAAATCACGATGACCCAAAACCTATGGGATGCAGCAAAAGCAGTTCTAAGAGAGAAGTTTATAGCAATACAATCCTACCTCAAGAAACAAGAAATATCTCAAATAAACAACCTAACTTTACACCTAAAGCAATTAGAGAAAGAAGGACAAAAACCCCAAGTTAGCTGAAGGAAAGAAATCATAAAGATCAGATCAGAAATAAATGAAAAAGAATGAAGGAAAGGAGAGCAAAAATCAATAAAACTAAAAGCTGGTTCTTTGAGAAGATAAACAAAATTGATAAACCATTAGCCAGACTCATCAAGAAAAAAAAGGGAGAAGACCCAAATAAATAGAATTAGAAATGAAAAAGGAGAAGTAACAACTGAGACTGCAGAAATACAAAGAATCATGAGAGATTACTACAAGCAACTCTGTGCCAATAAAATGGACAACCTGGAAGAAATGGACAAATTCTTAGAAAAGCACAGCCATCTGAGACTGAACTAGGAAGAAATAGAAAATAAAAACAGACCAATCACAAGCGCTGAAATTGAAACTGTGATTAAAAATCTTCCAACAGGGCTTCCCTGGTGGCACAGTGGTTGAGAGTCCGCCTGCCGATGCAGGGGACACGGGTTAGTGCCCTGGTCCAGGAAGATCCCACATGCTGCAGAGCGGCTGGGCCCATGAGCCACGGCCACTGAGCCTGCGCATCTGGAGCCTGTGCTCCACAACGGGAGAGGCCATGACGGTGAGAGGCCCGCGTACCGCAAAAAAAAGAAAAAAATCTTCCAACAAAGAAAAGGCCAGGAAAGATGGTTTCACAGGTGAATTCTATCAAACATTTAGAGAAGAGCTAACACCTATCCTTCTCAAACTCTTCCAAAATAGAGCAGAGGGAGGAACACTCCCAAACTCATTCTACAAAGCCACCATCCCCCTGATACCAAAATCAGACAAAGATGCCACAAAAAAGAAAACTACAGGCCAATATCACTGATGAACATGCAAAAATCCTCAATAAAACACTAGCAAACAGAATCCAACAGCACATTAAAAGGATCATACACCATGAGCAAGTGGGGTTTATCCCAGGAGTGCAAGGATTCTTCAATATATGCAAATCAATCAATATGATAAACCATATTAACAAATTGAAGGAGAAAATTCATATGATCATCTCAATAGATGCAGAAAAATCTTTTGAGAAAATTCAACACCAATTTATGATAAAAACCCTCCAGAAAGTAGGCATAGAGTGAACCTATCTCAATATAATTAAGGCCATAAATGACAAACCCACAGCCAACATTGTTCTCAATGGTGAAAAACTGAAACCATTTCCACTAAGATCAGGAAGAAGACAAGGTTGCCCACTCTCACCACTACTATTCAACATAGTTTTGGAAGTTTTAGCCACAGCAATAAGAGAAGAAAACGAAATAAAAGGTTCCACATCAGAAAACAAGAAGTAAAATTGTCACTGTTTGCAGATGACATGATACTATACATAGAGAATCCTAAAGATGCTACCAGAAAACTACTAGAGCTAATCAATGAATTTGGTAAAGTAGCAGGATACAAAATTAATGCACAGAAATCTCTGGCATTCCTAAACACTAATGATGAAAAATCTGAAAGAGAAATTAAGGAAACACTCCCATTTACCACTGCAACAAAGAGAATAAAATACCTAGTAATAAACCTACCTAAGGAGACAAAAGACCTGTATGCAGAAAACTATAAGACACTGGTGAAAGAAATTAAAGATGATACAAACAGATGGAGAGATATACCATGTTCTTGGATTGGAAGAATCAACATTGTGAAAATGACTCTACTACCCAAAGCAATCTACAGATTCAATGCAATCCGTGTCAAACTACCAATGGCATTTTTCACAGGACTAGAACAAAACATTTCACAATTTATATAGAAACACAAAAGACCCCCAATAGCCAAAGCGATCTTGAGAAAGAGAAACGGAGCTGGAGGAATCAGGCTCCCTGACTACAAAGCTATAGTAATCAAGACAGTGTGGTACTGGCACAAAACCAGAAATATAGATCAATGGAACAGGACAGAAAGCCCAGAGATAAACCCACACACATAAGGTCACCTTATCTTTGATAAAGGAGGCAAGAATATACAATGGAGAATGGACAGCTTCTTCAAGAAATGGTGCTGGGAAAACTGGACAGCTACAGGTAAAAGAATGAAATCAGAACACTCCTTAACACCATACACAAAAATAAACTCAAAATGGATTAAAGACTAAATGTAAGGCAAGACACTATAAAACTCTTAGAGGAAGACATAGGCAGAACACTCCATGATATCAATCTCAGCAAGATCCTTTTTGATCCACCTCCTAGAGAAACGGAAATAAAAACAAAAATAAACAAAGGGACCTAATGCAACTTAAAAGCTTTTGCACAGCAAAGGAAACCATAAACAAGGCGAAAAGACTTCCCTCAGAATGGGAGTAATATTTGGAAATGAAGCAACTGACAAAGATTTAATCTCCAAAATATACAAGCAGCTCATGCAGCTCAATATCAAAAAAACTAACGACCCAATCCAAAAATCGGCAGAAGACCTAAATAGACATTTCTCCAAAGAAGATACACAGATCGCCAACAGACACATGAAAGAATGCTCAACATCACTAATCAGTAGAGAAATGCAAATCAAAACTACAATGAGGGGGCTTCCCTGGTGGCGCAGTGGTTGTGAGTCCGCCTGCCGATGCAGGGGACACGGGTTTGTGCCCCGGTCCGGGAGGATCCCACATGCCGCGGAGCGGCTGGACCCGTGAGCCATGGCCACTGAGCCTGCGCGTCCGGAGCCTGTGCTCCGCAACGGGAGAGGCCACAACAGTGAGAGGCCCGCGTACAGCAAATTAAAAAAAAAAAAAAACTACAATGAGGTATCACCTCACACCAGTCAGCATGGCCATCATCAAAAAATCTACAAACAATAAAGGCTGGAGAGGGTGTGGAGAAAAGGGAACCCTCTTGCAGTGTTGGTGGGAATGTAAATTGATACAGCCACTATGGAGAACAGTATGGAGATTCCTTAAAATCTAAAAATGGAACTATCATAATACCCAGCAATCCCACTCCTGGCATATACCCTGAGAAAACCATAATTCAAAAGGGTCATGTACCACAATGTTCATTGCAGCTCTATTTACAATAGCCAGGAAATGGAAGCAACATAAGTGTCCATTGACAGATGAATGGATAAAGAAGATATGGTACATGTATACAATGGAATATTACTCAGCCATAAAAAGAAATGAAACTCAGTTATTTGTAGTGAGGTGGATGGATCTAGAGACTGTCATACAGAGTGAAGTAAGTCAGATAGAGAAAAACAAATTCTGTATGCTAACACAATCTATATGGAATCTAAAAAAAAAATGGTTCTGAAGAACCTAGGGGCAGGACAGGAATCAAGATGCCGACATAGAGAATGGACTGCAGGACATGGGGAGGGGGAAGGGTAAGCTGGGATGAAGTGGGAGAGTGGCATGGACATATATTCACTAACAAATGTAAAATAGATAGCTAGTGGGAAGCAGCTGCATAGCACAGGGAGATCAGCTCGGTGCTTTGTGTCCACCTAGCGGGGTGGGATTGGGAGGATAGGAGGGAGATGCAAGGGGGAGGGGATATGGGGATATATGTATACGTATAGTTGATTCACTTTGTTATACAGCACAAACTAACACTCCATTGTAAAGCAATTATATTCTAATAAAGATGTTAAAAAAAAAAAGAACCTGCTGTATAAAAAAATAAAGAAATAAAATTTAAAACAAACAAAAAAGACTAATAGCCAAGCTATGTGAATAGTAGAGTTGCAAAAGGACTACCTGTTTACTGGTAGTTGGATAAACATTTGCCCCAAAACCTGTTTTGGACACTTGTGTAAACTTTTCAGGTGAAGAAAAAATATAAAACCTACAAGTTTACTAATTTGAAATAAGTTTTGAGAGTCTAGTCTGAATTTACACAGATTACCTGAGGTTAAAATAGAGGCTCGTCTCAAAGATCCTGTTTAGCTCTGCCAATTCCAAAATAGATAGAATTTGACTGAAAATGTAGAATTAAAAAATTTTAAAAAGACACTTTGAAATAAAACTTAGTATTATGGAAATTAATTGAGTTAAGTGAAGATAACCTTGGAGTTGGATGAATGAAATAAGCAACGGATAATTTTTTTGCATGCTGTCATATTTGGTATTACTTTTAATTTAAGAGGAATAACAACCTTTACTGTACCTGACGAGGGGTTCTTTCTGATTTACTCCTACACCATTCCCAGTCTGAAAGGTCTGGTTTCTGACTCTCCTCATGAGAAAGTCTTCTTTCTGGCCCTTCCAAAAGGGTGGTTTCATCATATTTAATATCACCTTCTTTTTTTTCAGAGAGCAGTGGATCAACACCCTTTTCATTGTGGGAATCCTGTTTAGCATCTATAATATCAGTGTTTGTGCATTTGTTGATGCCTTTTAGCGTGGAGCTGTCCAGAGAGGGCATGGTGCTGATTTCCACCTTTATGGCATTGAATACATTATGAGAGTCTCTCTGAGAGTCTTTTGTAGTTTTGCACTCATAGTTCATGGGATTGTGATAGGATGTTGAATTTTCATCATCATCATAGTAATCTTCATGTGCTATTTTATAAATTCCATAACTTCGTTGAAATGATAGATTGAATTCAAAGCATCTCCTCTTGGCTATGTAAAAACAAAAACAAAATTCCATGATTAGGAAGATAGATATAAACAGTGCTTGGATATACAAAATGAGTAAAAATAGGAAAGTGAATTCAACCTGATTAGTTGAATTATCTTCGTTTACTTCTTGTCAATTATGCAAAGCAACTGTGCCTCACAAATTCAACCATCTTATCACTCTGGGCCTAACTGTTCTCACTTACACAATGGAAGGCTTGAAATACATACAACCCCAGAACACTGAAGTCTTTAAAGAAATTTTATGTAAAATATTGATCCATAAATTAGAATAGTCTCATATCCACTCAGTTTTAGTTTTAGCTCTATCAGTCTACCAATTATCTCTACATTTCTTTATTTGGGGATAAAATACATTGTTTATAAACTTTATTTTGCTACAACTTAATTATTAAAAAGCTCTTAATATTACTTGAGCTATTCTGCTGGCAATACCAACAACGATATAACTGCTTTAAATATTTTGATGTATATCATTCCTGACATTTATATGTTTATAAATGCATACAGTAAAAATTAGATAATGCTACAATACAGTTTTTAAACTTTTAAAAATAATATGTACATTTCTGAATAAGTTTGAAATGAATTTTAAAGAAGAGTATATAGACATATTTCTGTGAACTGAAGCACTTTACAACATGTATATACCTGATTAACTACAAGAGCAGTTTAGCAGGAACACATAAAACTTTCCATGGTTTAAATTAGGTGAAATATGATGGTATCTCACATATAGCACTGCTATTTGGTGAATACTGTATAAAGTCTTAGTAGAATAACACATGAGAATGTGACAGAAGTGATACAACTGTTGTATGTGAACGTCATTAAATACTAGATAATTTTTGTGTATTAAGAATGAAGCTATATCAAGATGGTAGACAAAATGCAATGTAATGTTTTGATTTTCATCTTTCAAACATGGCTCATTTCAAAACTTTTTTTCTACTTGGATAGTTCTGTGTTTTATTAGCACACATTTAGCTATCCTTGGTGGAAAAATTTATTAAAAACTATAAAATTTCTATGAGAACAGGTAAAATTTGATTCATTTTACAATACAACCTCATGTCATTCATATGCTGATTCTATTACTGAAATAGTCTCAGAACTGAAGATTTACAAACCAATTCTGCTGACTGAAAGAGAATTTATAGGTATCACTCATTATTTGAGCCAAAACATTCATTGAGCCAAGATACAAACAAAAATTTCTATTCAAAGAAAATGGAAAAGTAGAAACAGATGTTAACATTATACACTATTTCATTTACAGTACTACTTAACTTTTTCTAGTAATATAGTCCAGTAAAATTAAATTAGAATTTTTAAGTTACTTTAATAGTGTGAAAGCTGAAGGAACTAAAAGGACGTTTTAGTTATTGTTGGGTTTCCTTTTTCTCTAAAAAAAAGTTATAAAGTGACAAGTGGTCAATTCAAGGATATTAAGCAAACAAAAACTGTCATAAAATCCCAATTTTATCATATAAATGGATATCTATGGCTATATATTTTATTATCTGTGTATTATAACTATGAAATATATAAAGCAAAAGTGAGTAAGGTTTTTAAAGAACTGTGCAGAATGTGTCGGTGGAGAATCTCCTTCCACATCACTGGGTGCAAGAAGCAGTCTGAGGTAGGCTATGAGAAGGAAGTGTGATTGAGAAAGATACAGTGGGGAACTAGAGCATTCCAGGGACAGTTATGCACAAAGGTCATGACATTTAACAAAACAACAACCCTACATAATAAAAGGCATATTGGTTCTATTTTGCATTTGAGAAAACTGAGGCTTATAGAAGAAACCTACCTAAGATTACTTACCTGGTAAAGAGATTTTAATTTAAAGCTGACTCCAGAATCGAAGTCATTAACCTCTATGTGAAATTGCTTTACTGCTAATCAGATCCATGAAATATGTTAATGGAAGCAGAATGTCCCTGATGTGCTATCTTTGAGTTAAGGGAAGTACATTAATTATGAAATGTAACCAATAGAAACATTTCTTGTTATTGACTTTTCCTTAACACTAGAGGTAAATTCTGACTAACCAATGAAGGTAATAGGCTATAACAACAAAACAGAGTTGACAACATTTGACTAGTAACTTACAAGAAACTTAGAAGAATAGAGTCAGGGTCTTTTGAAGTCTATAGTACACTTATGAAAAATAAGTATAATGTTACATTTGCTCTGAAAAGCAAAACCCTGAATAAGGCATGAAATAGCTCTAGTCTTCTGCTTTTAATCACATCTTACTAATGACAATTTTAGACATAAGTAATTATATCAGCTTATAAATATACATAATTCTTCAGAGTAACATGTCAGCAGATAATTTGACTTTGTCAAAAAACAGAAGCTGAAAATCTGATTTTTATAGAAAATATTTTATTTTAACTGTTTATTTAATTTAAAAAAGAACGCATCATGTCATGCAAACCAAATGGGTCTGAAAGCCATATCCAATCCATATGTCTACCACCTGAGACCTCTGTGTTAAAACCAGCTTTTTTTAAACAACTTTTGTTTTGAGACACTAGTAATACAGATTATTGTTGAAAACAGGAGAGAACTATTATTTCTGGAAATTATTTTCCATTACTGACATTCATATTCTGGCTGCATGTCTCTCAGTATCCATACAGCGAAGCTGAGATGTAGAATTATGCTTACATCACCAAAATGAACCTACGGTAAATATGAGTTAGGAAAAAATATTTTCCTTTTCTTGCTTCTGGAGTTCCCAGCAAAAGAATGTAAAAGGGGGATATTAATTTGTTAAGGAGAAAAAGCTTAAATGTGACACTGGAGCCATCAAAGTACTATAACTACATAGAATCAAAGTACTATAACTGATCAAGCACCTGCCCACCAGAGGATGAGCCATCTTTGGAGTTTCAAAATTCTGTTTTTGTGTCATCCTAGCAATAGGAAAATTTATGGTGGGTCCTCAGACAAGGAAAGTACATCATTCTTATAATTTTCCTGTGGCAGAGCCTAGGATCAAGTGAGAGAGTGCCATGGACATATATTCACTACCAAATGTAAAACAGCTAGCTAGTGGGAAGCAGCCACAGCACAGGGAGATCAGCTCAGTGCTTTGTGACCACCTAGAAGGGTGGGATAGGGAGGGTGGGAGGGAGACGCAAGAGGGAGGAGATATGGGGATATATGTATATGTATAGCTGATTCACTTTGTTATAAAGCAGAAACTAACACACCATTGTAAAGCAATTATACCCCAATAAAGATGTAAAAAAAAAAAAAAGAGAATGGAGCCATTTTAAACTAACGTTTCTCACAACATTTTATTTTCGAAGCCACGCCTCTCTAAGCTCACATTTCAACACCTTCCCTGAAATTTTAAAATGAATACAAATAAGGGCAACGATAATTTTAGAGGAAAAATATTATTTTGATCTTGAAAGGCATGGTTCTAATTTCAAACATGAGATATTAGCAGGATTATTGATTCTGCTAGTCTGCTGTAGTTTCTTCTATTTTGTGCAGTATAAGACAGAAGTGCTTCCTAGACCATTTATAGTGATAGATCTGTTGCATTGCTTTGTTTTCAGCTCTGATAAAGGTGCCCTTCAGTTCTTAAAAGTGACTGCCCTAAACTCTTCTTGTCTCTCTCACAATTTTAAATACTATAAGATGGGGTTAGTTCATCAATTTAGTGACAAAATATTAATGTTTGATAGAATGGTAGAACTTTCAGGCTTGTAAGTGATTTTTACATGTTCTGTGTTCTTCTATGTGGTTCAAACAGATTTATTATTAATTTTCTGTGTCACTGTTGCTCTGGATATTAATATCCAAAAGCACATAATTATTACAAGTTCCATGGCTATTTTATTTTAAGGGCATAGATGAATTTGGCATCTATTAACAATAAAACTTCATGGCATCCTTAACACTAAAAAAATCTTCTGGTCATTTGAAAATTATCTAGACATTAAATGTCATGAATACATGGAAAATGACCAGTTCATGACTATTTAATGTTTATAAAATAAACCTGTTGAAGAACTGATTGCAGAATATTCTTTAATAGTCTCCAGTTTTCATAGCCCTAAAATAGTCTAAGATGGACTGTTTTTATTTATTCTTTCTTCTCTGTTAAAGAATAATATACTTGCTTATTCTGAGCAAAGGACAATTAATGGAACAGTTAATTCAGCATACACTAATGCAGTCTTGGATTTATTAAATGGTAGAACATCCTATCTTTTGTCTGGAATGACAAAAAAATATCCTTTTCCTTATGGAAGAGTCAAAATATACAGGTCATTCTTCAACTTTTCCTGTTCTCAGAATAGGAACAATTACACTCCAGTGAGTTTTATAATTGACCACACTCCTGGTCTAGAGGTACTCTTTAGAACATAGTTGTTTTTTTTTTTTTTTGGTTTGTTTGTTTGTTTTAAGTAACTGGCATGGCTAGATTCATACATGAACATACATTGACAAACTCTGCCACCTTTGTCCTTTTTTGAAATTATAGGTGTCCGTGGGGTTGTTTTGTGTATATATGTATGTTTTCTAAAAGCAGAGGCAAACACTTAAAATTTGTTTTGGAACTGTTTTTAGTCACTCCTATTGCTTACTCTGAAAACTTTCCAAAACCCTGGAAGAATATAAGCAGCAAACTAAAGAAAATGCTTTTCTTTACTGTTCCACTCAGCAATAATGAACTTTAATATAATGAGTTTTTAACTTTTCAAAGATGCAGACTTCTCATACGTAGATTTGGGAGGGGGAGTTATTTTCTACTCTAGGCTAAGACCTATGGTAGATATAACACCTAAAGGCCTTTGTTGACTTCATGCTGGTTTGAATAAATTCTCTTCTTTTCTTACCTAAAATAATTATTCAATGTACAAGCAGTTCACAGAGCTGTTTTAAACTTGCCTCATTTAAAACTTACTCCAATATTGTGCTAACACTTGTTTCACATTATAATTTCTTCCATTTACCACTTCATTTGTCCTTGGACTCTTCAGCCCCTACTAAGGCAACTCTCTCAACAGACCACCTTTCTGTATTTGACCATATGCATATTGTTCCCAACCTCTGCACTGTTCAGGACTTACGTTTTTTCCCATCAGACGTCACTGCATATGTGTTCTGCTTGCAGTTGATGATGCAGCCACAGGGCAAGTGTGTCCAGTGTTTGGACAAGACAAACACTGGAGTTACAGCGGTGGCCAGGAGGGTTAGCAGAAAGCTGAGCGTCTCAAAGGGAAGGCTCTGAAACCCCACGACGTGCTGGACCACCATGTGGATCTGCAAAAGCAGAGAGCTTCAGACCTATCCTAGGATAACATTTTCCATTTTGCCAAGCCTTTCCCTCAAGCATGCTGCCCCAGCTCCCTCCTCCAGGGCCCTTTCCTGTCTGAGAGCCAGAAGCTCTATTCCTGGGCTGGCATCCTCAGTTTGGGTGATGGACTAGGAATCCTTGGGAGGAGGCCCGCTGCTCCAGACTGCACAGGCTTTGAGAGTTTCCACTCTTGACAGCCTGGTCTGTGCTAGCTGCCAGCTCAAGTTTCCACTAGGGAAACACAGTCACAATACAGAAAATGTTATCCCAGAAAACAGGCAAGCATGTGTGAAACCTGTACCTGGTACTCCAGATGTCCTTTGTCACACCCCTGGCCCCTCACCTCTGCCAGGTTATGCTTGTCACACTAGGGCACCACCTGCCACCTCTCAGCTGGGCTCTTTCCTGGAGGCTTGAACAAAAGCCTGTTTTCTCTACTTTCTGCTGTCTCTACTCCTGACCACGCCTCTCCTGTCTCCCTGCGGGGGATGGGCGGTGTCCTTACTAGGGAGGAATGGAGCAGAGAGAAGGGCATGACAGAGGATTGGGGGCAAAAACCCTCTTTACTGAATACTCCCAGATATCGCTACGAGAGAAAGGGACACCCTTGACCATGAGAGATCTCAGAAAACTAAGTCTCTCGCGCCTGAAAGCGCTCCCCATACTCCTCCCCAGTTTTTTCTTTTCTTTTCTTTTTTTTTTTTTTTGGCACGCGGGCCTCTCACTGCTGTGGCCCCTCCCGTTCCGGAGCACAGGCTCCGGACGCGCAGGGACCGGGGCACGAATCCGCACCCCCCGCACTGGCAGGCGGACTCCCAACCACTGCTCCACCAGGGAAGCCCCTCCTCCCCAGTTTTGAACCGAGAAGCACTTAGCAGCAAAGGCTTCGCGGCTGCTAGTCCTACCCATGAACTGCCTTCCTCCAAGTGCTTCTCTAAAACCAAGCGAGATACATTCGTAAGCGGACTTAATGCACGTCTCTGGGTGACCCTCCAAACCGGGGAGGGTGGTCTCAACACGCACTCATACTGCCTGGCACACCCCCCCGCGCGCTGTGAGCAACCGCACTTTTACCATCATGGGTAGCCAAAGGGTGACTTTTGTCATCGCTAAGATCAAAGAAAAGCGCTTCTGCGCTACGCTCACGGTGAAGCTCCTGGTGCCATTAAGAGTCCCCCGGTCCTCACGCCTGCAGGCTCCAGCCACAGCAGTAGCACCGCGCCCCGGCCCCAGCCCTGCCCTCCCGGGCAGACCCGGTCCAAACACGGTGTCCGAGCTCGGGGAGCATCCTCCCGAGCACCGCAGGGCCGGGCCCGGAGCATCATCTGGGGACGGGGAAAGCACTCTCCCCCGCGTTGAAGGGGTCCCTGGAGTGGAAGCTCCGCGGGAAATTTCCTGGTAGTTGGCGTGGAGTCTTGGTGGCTCCTCCGAACACAGCAACTGGTGAGTGAGGGGGACCGAGAGGCCGGCGAGGAGTCCGAAGGCCGAAGTGTACACAGCGAAAAGTAGCAGCACGTAGGAGCTGGAGCAGTCGGCCAGGCAGCCCCAAGGCGTGCGTACAAAGGCGCCCCAGCCGCACAGAGGAAGCGCGGAGAGCAGCAGACTGGCTGCCCACACCGTCAGCGCCACGCCGAGCACCTGGCCGGATCTTCTGGAGGCTGCCTGGCTCCCCACAGCCCTGTGCATCGTGTAAAAGTTGTAGGAGACTAAGAGAGTCGCCTTCAAGTTGCTCGAGAGGCCCTGGCATAAATATAGTAAGGCAGAGGTGGTGCACAGAGACTGGAAGTAGTCAGAGACCTCATTTGGCCACTGCAAAAACATGAAGATGGTCACCGACAAGACGCTCATGAGATCATCCCCAGACCAGGAAGCCACAAGCATGGACACAACAGTTCTGTTCCGCGTTTTCATTAGGGAAACTAGTGAATAAATGCTGCCTGCCAGGGCTGCGAGAGTCATTAAGCATGTCAGGCAAAAAAGATATATATTCACGGTTCCTGGCGGATTTAAAAGATCTGTCGAATTATGATTTTCTTTCCACAGGCTAGAGTCATTTGTTGATAAGTTACTGAGAAATACAGACATTATCCTTGGTCAATATTTAATTTCTTTTTCAATGAGTCTATAAATATTCTCAAAATTAAGCATGGCTGTTAGTTGCAAATCAGATCTCATTATCTCCTACCAAGTTTCCCTCAAGATGTTCACCAGTCAGTCCCGGCAGAAAATGGACAACTCTCCTTTAGATCTGACTCAACCCATATTTTAAAATTGGGTTCCACTTAAAGCAGCAATAAGAAACTTTTCAACATTTCAATTAAAAACAGACAAACCAAAAACTCCCTCCTGAAACCAGCACGTTTCAGGCATGAAAGCAAAACCTCCTCAAGTAGATTGAAAAACAATGATGTGTGGGTCCTTTCGGGTCCTTCTTATGGAGCAAAGCAGCTTTGGCTTGAGGTAATCAAACTCTATTCAGTTTTTAAGAGCAGTAAAATGATGCATTTGGTTCCAGAGCTGGATTCAAAGGCAGAGAGCTTTTCAGGCAGTTTTCAGCTTTGCCGGTTCAGAGACAGAGAGACAGAGAGAAAATGAGAGAGAGAGTGAGTCACTGAGCACAGCTCCCCATCGGAACCGCTGTGTTCTTCAATCAGCCTGTGATCCTCAGAGCTGCAGGAAGGAGGAGTCAGCTCCAAGCAGGAGAGAAGCAGGAACAAAAGGGAGGGGAGTCCAGTGTGTGAGCGAAATGATGTACATCTCCTCAGCCTGCCTTATTCGGAGCAAGAGACAATGTTTTTGCTAAGCCTTCCCCTTCGGTTTTGACATATAAAACTAACCCAAATACTTGCTCAGGCTTGATGTGAATGACAGATAACCGCTTTGAGAGTCCAAGCTACTCTACTAAGGGGCTGCTTTTACTCTTATCTAGACCTCTCTGTTCCATAATCCACTGCAGGAAGAATATCATCAATGCCATTTTTAAGAAAATAGGAGGTACCAGCTTTGTTTGTTTTAAAAATATGTATTGTACTTACTAATAAGAATGTCATTATGGTCCTCACCACACTAAAGATTTTGCAGAATCTTTGGGTGGAGCCGTTCTAACTTTAGCCATGTAACTATTTTATGTCAATGTCATAAAGTAAGCAAGCTTCCATTTGAATAAATAATATTTCTAGTTGTTAAAGTCAGATGGCATTATATAGGGAGTAAAAAGGAAGTTATCTCACAAAAACATTTTTAACCAGAGTATTGGGGTGTTTTGTACAACAATTGAGTCTCTGAACTCATTTTTTAAACTAATTAATTAATTAATTAACATCTTTATTGGGGTATAATTGCTTTACAATGGTGTGTTAGTTTCTGCTTTATAACAAAGTGAATCAGCTATACATATACATATATCCCCATATCTCCTTCCTCTTGTGTCTCCCTCCCACCTCGTTGGTTTTGCAAGATGAGTGGTTTAGCAAAGAAGTAACAGACAGCAATAGTTCTGGTCAAGCATTTCCCAGGATGCTTTGGGGGTAGTATTCCTCCTCAGCTCAGCATCATGACCTGAGGGCTGTCTTTCCACACACAGTGCTGGAGTCTGAAGGAAAGCAGGGAAAGGGAAAGGAGAACATTCATTTGGTAATGGTCTAAGTACATGGAAGTGGCAATAGAACTCTGAACATTCCTTTCATTTTAGAGGTAACTGAAGCTACATTTTGAACCTGAATCTGTTCAAGGGAAAAGTAATTGTATTAGTCATTGCCAGCCATAACCTTCAATAAACAGTGGGCCCTTCACTTATCTTGACATATTGTTTGATTTCCCCTTCACTCAGCCACCTGTGACAGCTAGCTCAGCACTCTGGCTCTTCCTACTGATAGTAATAGACCTTGCAGCGTAGTGTGATTAAGAAGGCTCTGGGTTACCTTTCCATATGGTATTTAACCCTGGAGTTTTAGTGGGGTTGGACAATACGTATCACATTGTTCAAATGCAATGAGTGGAAATAAATAACGGCTGTCACAATACCACTTGAGGCTTGGGGACATTCCTTCTGTCATTACCATCATCTCTGGGTTTTCTATTAAATATATTTTTGAAAAGGGACAGGACACCTAACCACCATGCTGCCCTTGTCTCTACGATATGACAGAAGGGGCAAGAGTGTTAGTACATTTCCAAAGGTTGGTGGGGGAATTGCAGCCAGCAGGGAGCTAGGAGAGAAATCTGAATTTGATTCCAAACTGTGCTACTGCTGTCTGTGTAAACTTGGGCAAAAATTCTTATACTTTCTCTGGGTATCTGTTTCCACATCTGTAAAATAAGGGGACTTGACTGGATTATTTTTAGGTCCTTTCAAGTTCTAAAATTGAATGATATAATTTTTAAATAGTTCAGGTTAACTTTATCTTAATTTTCTTTTCTGCCTACTTCACAATAATCAATATTGAATTGATGCTTGGGTTCTCCATGCTTTCTCTTTCCCTGCTGTGATGACACAGAGGCCCTTGTCAATATGAAGAAGATATAAGATTCAAGCAGCCTGGAATGTTAGGCCAACTGAAGGATCATGGCTGCCCGGGAGGGCTGTGAGAACCTATAGTAAGTTTTGTGTGTGTAAGAAGTAAAGTTTGTTGTGTAAGTCACTGTGTTTTGGGGGTTGATTGTTATTGGATGGTAACTCAGCTCATCCTAATATGGTTAGGTATAGAGTTGCCCCAACAGTTAGTAAGTGGTAGAGCCAGTTTTTAAAATTGTAGCCTGGCTTTGCATTCTTAATCACAACACACACACATTTTCTAATTGCCCCCTCTTAGCACCTTATGATTGGGAACACTTCCAAGGAATGTTGACAATTATAAAGTTTTGTTTCTGTTTTTCTTTTTCAGAAAGCATGTTTGAAATATCTCATTTTTCAAAGTTGTAGTTTATAAACAACCTTTTACCAAACTTTATGTTTTATAATATATATAATATATATATACACACATTGTGTATATATGTAATAAATATGTATATTATACATGAGTTTTTTGAAAGTTGTAAGCCTTCCCCTTAGCCATAATCTCATTTTCTTTGCAATATCCTCCTGAGCTAAAAAAAAAAAAAAAAAAAGAATCACCCTAAATGCCTTTCAAGTAACCAGGGTAACATTTAGGAGTCTGGGGAGAAAGATTTCTAAGAAGCCCCTTTGTGCCTTAGATTTACTCAGTTCTTGTGAATTAGCCTTGCTCCTCTTGTCTCATTTATGATAAATCTTTAAATCTTCAATTATTGAAAATCCTGTCTGCAAATTACTTAATAATGCAAATTTAAATTGATTTAAATTGACATTATGATTACACCAGAACAGGTTAAGTGAAGATGTTATTTATTGTCCCACTGCTGCTTTGGTTACTTTGAAACATATAGCATTAGAGACTATAAAACAACCTAGAGAGAATTTCATGGAAAAAATTTTGTTAGGCTTTTAGTTTACGAAGTCCTTGATGTGATTGTACCTTTGCAAAGAACTGCAGGCAACTCATTTTTCTAAAAGTCTACATTATATCTGAAAATCCTCAAAAAGTAGGAAACAGCATAAAAAATTCTGGCTGAATATGGTTAAAGAACATCCTTAGCAATGCAGAGCTTTGGCAATAAAAAAGTAACCACAGAATCAGATGGAAACATTTAGTCTTGTATTATGAAAATTAAAAAAAAAGACATCACAGATAAACTTAATCATGAAGATATAACATTTCTTTGTTTCTAAAAATATAGGATGTAACCAAAACATTTTAAAGGACTGGCCCAGGTTAAGACTCTTACTAACTTATCATCAAAGCTCAAGCGAAAGATATCATAAATTATCCAATGCATATGCATACATATACATAATATGTAAAGTCTAGAATTTATGAATATAAATATATAATACACATATAAATTTATAACGTATGTGAATATATATATGTAAAATACAGATTGTATTAAACACATGCATACTCTGCTTTAGCTGATAGTTTCCAAAAAAAGTCACTAGCAATTTGGTGTCATAGGAGAGCCCAAATGCTGTGATTTATTTTCTTCTTTTTCAAAGTCTCATCAGAAATGTACAATATTTAAAACTGTCTAATAACTTTGAATAAGGACGCAATTTAACTTGGCGCCAAGTCAGAGAGACTAACTTCATATACATGAATGTGTATATATGTTAATGTAGAACAGTTACAGAGAGAAATAGGTTTACTGTTAATGGTCACTCTTTTTATTCATTCTGGGCAAAGATCTTGACCATGGTAGTTCTGAAGGTCCACCTAGTCATATAATAAAGATTATATCTGGAGGAGAGTTTTAATATAGAGCGGTGGGAAGCATTGAGTGGACTGAGAATGACTGAATCCATTCCATAGAATAAAAATATAAATAATATATAGTTATTCTAACCATAATTATACAGTGTAAACTTTCATTCATTCAACATTTGAGTGTCTAAAGTTCAGACAATGTGCATTAACAGTAAACAGAACATTAGAGTTCCTGCCCTTATGAAGCTCATGGTCTAGTTATTTTTCATACTATCTTCTTCCCTAAATTCCTCTCTGAAAATAATCTCTCATCCCAAGGGAGTCCACACAATAAATATTTAATGCTTAGGATGAGAATGTCCTTATGCACAACAAATTGACCAAGTCTTAAATTAGTAATGAAGTAATACAGGAGGGCCCCTGTACCTTATTTTTGGGGCTACAAGGTTTCAAAGAAATTATTTCAACATCTCAGTATCTTGAGGATAGAATAATATCCTCAGCTCAGTACTATGACTATAAGTGATATACGAAGCAGTTCTGATATTATTTTTTAGTTTCTTTGCACTGGGGAGCTGGTGAAATCTCTTAAGTAGCTATGAGAGCAGTTCTTGATTGTGGTCCAGATTTCTCTTCATCCCGCACGGCCCATGTTATGCTGAGCCTTAATTTTTATGTGACCATCCCCCCTCCCAGCCCCACCACCACCTCCACGTTGTTCGCGAGCCATACCAGTGCGTGCTGGGACCTTGCTGCCTTTTAAATAAAGCCTTCCTTAGTATTTCAGAAACTTCTCAGTCTCTACATCTATAAAGGCTCAAGGTTCACTTTAAGTACCAAAACTTCATCAACCATGTTCTCAAAGATGATTGCTCTTTCCAGTCCTTTGCAAAATGAATGCCACCCATTGTCGTAGGAGCGGCTTCTCTCTCAGTGCTATGGCTTTGCTTTCTAATCTGAGCACTCTGTCCTGTAGGAGTATCATTGTCTTGCGTTGAGGTGATATCTGGGGCATAGTAATGGGCAACATGTTTTCTCTCATGTCTTTTGGCAGGAAGAATAATTTCCTTATTAAGGTCCCAGTTTACTTCACTAAGTAAAAACAATGACTTTGAAAGATTTCTTGGTTTATTTTAGGGTCTGGCAAACTATGGTTTGTTTTTGTAAATAAAGTTTTATTGGAACATAGTCACACCCATTTGTTTAAGTCTGTTTGTGGTTGCTTTCAAGCTACAACAACAGAGGTGAACCCTGAGTAGTTGTGACAGAGACTGTGCCAAAAATATTTACTATCTGGCACTTTACAGAAAAAAATATGTTGATTCTTGGTTTATCCCAAACAGGAAAATTTCAGTGCAAAGTAACTCCAATTGATAGAATGTTTGGGTCATTTGTGAGATTTAGACAAACCCACATCTTATGTGTTCTAACATATATAATAATATATAGTATATTATATAATTATATATTATATTTATATATAAATTATATAATTAATATCAATAACAAAAATAATAGCAACAGCTAACACAATTTTAGTTCTTATAATGTGTTGGACATTCTTCTAATAAAGTTAACTACATGTATTAACTAATTAACTAATACAATACTAAGATGTGAGTATTAGTTTTAATCGCACTTTCCAAACAAAGGAACTGAGGCACAGAGAGTAAATAACCCACCTAAAATTCCACTGCCTGTAAACGAAGACGTTAGGCTTTATTCAGGTTATTCAGAGACACACCCCTCGCTTATAGAGGCAAAATTGTGTGTGGTTTATTTTTCTTTCCTATTCTCTAGATTTCTTGCCTTTGCAAACATTCTGTGAGCTTTAATAAATCAGAGGGATTGCTGGGGAAGACAACTTCCTGAGGCAATACAAATTTCTGAAGTCCTAACTCAGTAAGAGAATGATACAGACGGCGGCCTGTTCTTTCTTTTCATTTAGTATCATTGAGCTCCAAGGGTTTTAAAGAAATTATCTCAGTAGTTCTTACTTCCCTAAGAAGTGAAGTTTTATCCAAACTCTACAGCCGAGAAGCTAGAGCATACAAGCAAAATCACTTGTTGAAGATGATGCTGTAATTCAGTGACTGAGGTGGAAATTAAATTCACCTTCCTCCTTTTTCTCATTTGTGTCTACTCACAGGGGCAGCAGTGTCTCAGGGTTATGTAGTGAGAAATACCGCAGGTTTTGGGTGTATTTGAAATGAAAAGGTTATGTATTTATGAAGTATTTTTAAAATCTCGCATGAAAGAGAGACACGGTAAGGGCTTAGAAATAGTAGTCCTGCAGAGGTGAAAAGTGATATTGATCCTCTGGTCACTGTGGTAGAGAAGCCGGACTCGACAACCAGAATGATTGCTAACTCTCAACAGGCTTGCTTTGAATCCTTCAGCAAGCCACTGCATCTCACCTATGGCTTTGTTCCTCTATCTTCATAGACAGGAAAATAATACCTGTCCTGAAGAATTTGAAAAGCTCAGATGAAAAGCATCATAAAAGGTTAGAATAAATAATGATGAGTTTCTAGTATACTTATCTCTGAAACTGGCAGTTCCCTTTGAAGCGAAAGACTACACTAGCACCAGCTCAGGGTTCTCTGGTAGATGACAATAAAGGGGAAGCAGTTGTGATGGAGCATTTATCTCCTTCCTTTCCTTCCATGTCTGATGCATATCAGAACCATAAAGTCACAAGCAATCGTGCTATTTCTAAATTTGATGCTCAAATTAATAAAATGTGCAATGAAGAGAGGACAGAGAAAAGGAGGGATGGCAGGGATAGGGGGCGGAGAGAGAGAGAGAATGAGAATGAATGAATATATAGTAGACTGGAGGTATCTGGGCTGATACATTATGGTACTCGTGGCGACAGGCATTGGAGTTGGAGGGAATATGGCTGGCCTAGTAAGGTTCAGGGTAAGAGATAAAGACAAACTGATAGACACAGATTCTATATTTTAAAATTTAAAATTTAAAATTGACTTGTTCCAGAAAGGACTGGAGGTGAGAGCCAGTAAGTCAGACCTGAAAATGGGTTAAATGTAACTGTAAAGCTATGGCAAAAAACCCCATCTAAAACTACAGAAGAAAACGTTGCTCTTCCTGTGCAGAAGTGATGACAATGAGCAGTTTCATGTGTGCACAAAAAAGGAATCTATACACACATGTAATCATACTTACATTTTGTTTATGGATGAAATCATTTTGAAATCACTTCATACCAGCACTTCTTTATTATTTATAGAGATGTTTTATATTTGGCTATATAAATGAACTGTAATTTATTTAATTAGTTCCTTATGAAAGAATGTGTAAGGTTTTTTCCCTCTTGTTTTGCTCTAAAAAAATAATGTTGAGTGAACATCATTGTACACATATTACGGCACCTTTTTGTAAGTACATACACAAGGTAAATTCTTAAAGTTGAAATTGCTGGGCCAAAGTTGCTTTAATTTTGACATATTTGTCTATGTGCCTACCAAAAATGTGTACCAATTATGGTAGCATAAACCCAAATATACTAAGACTGCCTGCTTCTCCCACATTCTCACCAGTACTGAGCGATATGAAAGCTTTAAATTTTTTTGCTCCATCTGCTAGGTTAAAAAATATTGATTTATAAGTGTCTTTTGGTGTGAAAGAAATAACAACTTCATATGTTCATATATTTGTTATGAATTTGTCAATTATATTATGATTTTGCTGATGATTAATTTTTTAGGAAATTATTTTATTCAGGCTATTGCAATTGGGAGAGCATTTATTAATAAGAAATAACTCAAAGAAAAGGAAGGGGCCTTGTTTGTACTGAGGGAAGTAACAGAGGAATTATTGATAAGGATGGAGGTGGGTTTTATTTGGGGAAATGCCAGAATATGGTGGGTCTTTGGATTTAGCCATTTCCCAGAGCATAAAGGGTGGGAATCTCTCAACCATTACTGGTTTCTGGGAGCAAAGGGTTCAGATAAAGTTCAACATTGTCATTCTCCCATTTTGTTCAAAACAAATTTTGTCGCTGAACAACTTAGAGGTAATTGAAGACTTCATGAGTGGGGAGAAGCAGGGTCTAAGAAATAATCTCTCAAGGGTACTTGTTAATCTTTTTATGGCTTATTTTTAAAAGGAGTTTTTCTTTTAAGGCAAACTGATTGACAGTTTCCTTTGTGTCACACAAAATACTTCACATCAAAAGTGTAAAATAAATTACGTCATTTTAAAATACTAGTATGGAATCACTTTTGCATTTAAAATTTTCCTGTTAAATATATTTTGGTACAAGGATTTAGAAAAGAATTTTGCTTGATTTTTATTTCCCAAGTAGGTATCCAGTTGCTCCAACGTAACTTTATATAGTCTATCTTTTCCCAACTGATTTGCTATGACACCTTTAAGATACAGTTATAATCATTTCCTATATGAATTGTGTCTATTTTCGAATCTCTATTTTGTTATACAGATTATTCTCTGTTGATTCCTATCCCATAAAATAATATATATTTTTATAAATTCCATAACATGCATACAGAAAGGTGTGCAAATGATAAACACACAAATTAATAAATTCTCTCAAAGTGAGCTCACCTGTGTTACAGCACCTAGATGAGGAAACACATGACCAGGATGTCAGAAGCCCCCAAGTGTCCCTTCCAGTTACCACTGAACCACCCTCCAACAACACACCCCAAGTGTAACTAGGGTCTGACTTCTAATTTATAATTGTAGACTAATTTTCCTTGGAAAGATAAAGTATGTGCTGCTGTGAGTCTAGCTTCCTTTGTTCAATGTCATGTTTGTGAGATTCATCCATGTTTTTTAATATAGTGGTTCTTTTTCTTTGGTATATAGAATTCCAGATTTATGAATAGCCTACAATTTATGTGTCAATTCCATCATAGATGGACATTTGTGTTGTTGTCAGTTTGGGGCTATTACAAACAAACACTTGTAGATTTTACCCTACTTGCAAGCTTGTAAGTTAACTTGCTGCAGTTTCGTGGCAAAATAAGGGGATTCCTGGTTCAGAAGCAAAGGACTTTATTATTCACAACAACAGCAGTGAGTATCAGTATTTTCTTGTGCCAGTTTCCCAAGCCCAAATTCCCACAGGGTCACATGCAGAGAGCCAGATGACACCTGCACACACAATGGAGGTTGTGTCAGGAGAGAAACCCTGAACTAGCTTAGGAACACAAACAGTTTATCATGGGCAGTAAGTACGCCTGTCCTTCACTCTGCAGGGAGACACTATCCCTTTCTTCCAAGGCTGTAAGCAAGTCTGCCTTTTATTTTGGATACAAACATCACTAAAAAGAAAATATAAAAAGACAGTCAGTGTCTCTGCTTGCAAGACATACAGAGATGCAAGATATGCATGGATAATTATCTCCCAATAGAAACAGGACAAGTATGTCCACGATCACCATTACTATTTAACATATTACTGGGGGTCCTAGCCAATGCTATGAGGAAAAAATACAAACAAGAGATTGGACTGGGTGGAAGTTCAGAAAGAAAATTATTATGTGCAGATGATATAATCATAAACCTAGGAAGCAAAAGAACTCACAGAAAAATGATTACAACTAAAAAGAGAATTCAATTGTTGGGCAAAGGATTCATTTTTAAAAATCAATAGGAGCAACAACCAACTAGAAAGTTTAATAAGCTGGAGAGGGTGTGGAGAAAAGGGAACCCTCTTGCACTGTTGGTGGGAATGTACATTGATACAGCCACTATGGAGAACAGTATGGAGGTTCCTTAAAAAACTACAAATAGAACTACCATACGACCCAGCAATCCCACTACTGGGCATATACCCTGAGAAAACCATAATTCAAAAAGAGTCATGTACCACAATGTTCACTGCAGCTCTATTTACAATAGCCAGGACATGGAAGCAACCTAAGTGTCCATTGACAGACGAATGGATAAAGAAGATGTGGCACATGTATACAATGGAATATTACTCAGCCATAAAAAGAAATGAAATTGAGTTATTTGTAGTGAGGTGGATGGATCTAGAGTCTGTCATACAGAGTGAAGTAAGTCAGAAAGAGAAAAACAAATACCGTATGCTAACATATATATATAGAATCTAAAAAAAAAAATGCTTCTGAAGAACCTAGGGTCAGGACAGGAATAAAGACTCAGCTGTAGAGAATGGACTTGAGGACACAGGGAGGGGGAAGGGTAAGCTGCGACGAAGTGAGAGAGTGGCATGGACATATATTCACTACCAAATGTAAAACAGATAGCTAGTGGGAAGCAGCCACATAGCACAGGGAGATCAGCTCGGTGCTTTGTGACCACCTAGAGGGGTGGGATAGGGAGGGTGGGAGGGAGGGAGATGCAAGAGGGAAGAGATATGGGGACATATGTATATGTAGAACTGATTAACTTTGTTATAAAGCAGAAACTGACACACCATTGTAAAGCAGTTATACTCTAATAAAGATGTTTTTTTAAAAAAAAAAACACATAAACTACCAATGCAACAGAACAGAGTTCAGAGACTGGCCTATATATTTATATAACAACATATCACAAGTGTGGTCCCCTGAAGGATCATCACCTAACTCTATGGAGAAAAATAAAAATTGATCCTGATCTTATATATATATATGGGTGATCTTAGATGGATCAAAGACCTAAATATAAAAGGTAAACTATTAAGTTCTTCTGAAGCCAGGGAAGTGAAGGTCTTATTAATTAAAACTGAAAACATACAAATCATAAGGCAAAAATATTGATGTAGCTTTTTACATCAAAATTAAGAATTTCTGCTAAAAAAACAAATACCAGGAACAAGGTTTCTGGAGTGGTAACAAAAGGAAAGAATATTTTTGCAATAGTCGAAAACCGAGAAAAACAAAAGATGATCAAAATCAATTAAAAGGAATCGCTCCATCTGTAACTGGCTTATTTCACTTAGCATAATGTCCTTAAGGTTCATCCATATTGTCCCATATTACAGAATACATGCAATATACGAAACTTCTAGCCCTTTAGATTCTCCCTCTCACTCTGTCTGTCTCTCTCTCTCTACTTCTCTCTCTGTCTCTGTCTTTCTCTCTCTTTTCGTTTTTCATATAGCGCTTCCAAACACAGAATTCCCTTTTAGGAACTTGTGGAAATATGAATGACATAGAGGCAACATATAACTAGAAGTTTTTGTTTTCTCAGAAGGATTACAGAAAAGGTTCCTTTATCTTTTATTACACCCCAGCACCCTTAAATGATGATGCGCCTCAGTATTTTTCTCTACATAGCTCTTAATTTTTTTCTTTGTAAAGTGATTTACAGGTTACTAAGCAATTTCATCTACATTGTGATCTTTTTTACTCTTAATACAGTATAGCTGATTTAACAAATAGTTACAAGTGTTCACTATCATTTGCCTTTTGCATATGAAAACAGACCTTCAACATTTGCAGTAGCTGTACTTCAAAAATTTCAGTGTGTACACGACAATAATTTACTACAGCATATATTGTAATTTTCCCCATAGAATTTTTTTCTGGTTAGTATCTCTCTTTGGGAAGCTTATGATTCTCTGCATTTTAATCACCATCATGAGCAGCTGACTCTCCTTCAGAGGAGATTTTTAATAAAGAACAATTTTTTATGATGGCAAGTAGGTAACAACAAAACTGTTGTAGAGTTTGAGATGCTGTGTGTTCAGCTAGCTTTACTCACTAGCTTAATGTCTCACTCCTACACAAAAGACTCATAATGTACAAACTGGGCAAAATTATTGATAAATTGATAAGTGGCATGAACCTTCTGGACTGCTTAGAAATACTCAATGTGATAAATGTTGCATTGAGAATGACAAGCTCCAGCTATATGTCAAAGCAAGAACTGAATTACAATTGCTGGGAACTACTTTCATGTTTGAAGTGTTTATCTGAAGTCGATGTTGACAGGAACATGGTATTTTGTGGGGCTTTAGAGATCTTGATAACAAGAAAATATTCCTTATGGAGTTAGCAGAGCAAAGAACTGGTTTCTACCTTAGCTCTGTGGTTCTGATGCTATGCCTTTTATGGCCCCAATAGTAGTTGGACTGTGAGTAATTTCTGAAGGAAGCTCTGGAGGTTTGCTTGTGCTTTGGAGGTATGGCTTGAGTGCTTTAGAATTTAATGAAGTATTTCTCTGAAGCTATCAAGAGCCCTAGTATGGTGAACTTTTCTGCCAACTGAGACTTCATTTAACAATAATCAGAGATAGCACATTGGGGGCACAGTAGGTTTTGAGGTAAAAATCTCAAATAACTGATGTCTTTTTGCAAAGAGTTAGATTGATTGCCTAGAGGCTCCCAACCTTTGTGAACCAAGAAAATAGATAAATCAGTTTCCACCATTTAAACCTGTTTGACACAAATCCCTAGGTGTGATATGTGCAATTTGCATCGAAACATAAAAGTCACAGAATTGTGACTCATTCTTCTTACCTACCCACTTCAGAGTTAGTGGTTCAGTTTTGTTTGTTTGTTTTGTTTTGCTTTATTTTGTTTTGTTTTTGTAAGCCTAAAGAGCAACTGTAACTCAGATGAAGGGTACAGCTGTTTAAGTTTACTAATAAATTGTTCAAAACTAAATAGGTATTGTAGTATTTTCAAGCTATTTTTTACAAAGACTCTTTAGAGATGTTACGATTTTCATAGCACATTGTTACAAAGTTGTGATGGGTGACTCAAAGTTAAAAATAAATTTGGTCTAGTGCATTAAGCTCTATTTTTTGCTAATTATCCTAAGCTGGGTGTCAGTCCATATCATTACAAGTGAAAGTCTAAAACACAGAATAAATTTTAAGAGTAGATAGTATTATTGCACACAGAAAGGAGATATAGAGTCCCTGCAATAGCTCCATGAATTAAAAAGAAAGTATATTATTTTTCCTTGGAAGAGCTTAAATTTTCAGTCTGCTGTTAGAATCAAAGAACTACAGAACTGCAAAGGACCTTCTGGATCATTAGTCAATGCCTTATTTTGGAGAGGAGAAAACTGAGGCTTAGAGAGACTTGGTAGGCTAGGTGACTCATGCAAGGTGAGGAGCTTGCTAATGGCAGAGCTGGCCCTGATTCCAAGTCTATCAAGTCTTAAATAATGCTTTAATTTCTTTGGCAGAATTTCTGACATTATAAAATTGTCCTATTCTTCTGCTAGGCTAATGAAAACTGCTTCAGAATTATTTTCTGGTTGTCTAAGTCTTTTTATTTTCCCCCTCCGCTCCAAATGTCAGTCCCAACCTCATTTCCCTGCCTCTGCCCCTCCCAGAATCTCTGATAGATCCTTCTGCAGGCCCAGACCTACCTGATTTCCTGGCTAGAGCTAAATGAGGTAGGATGTGTAGTGTAGTTCTCTTTATCTTCTACCTTCACCTTGGGACACTTTGGCTTAAATCATCATCCCCAAACTGGTTATTTCCTCTTGGAAGATACCATATGAGATCTTATCTTCTACACAGAGTAAAACTTAATGAATGAAATGAATAATCCATCATGAGTTCATTTATCCAGTGAATATTTATTAATTACCATAGGCTAGGCATTGTGTTAGAAAGTGGGAATACAAAGGTGAGTAAGCCATGGCACCTGTCTGCAAGGATTTGGCAGTCTAGTTACAGGAGTTATAATGTTGTATGTGTCTCCTGGAGACACAAGTGAGGCTCGCCTGGTGCAAATTACTTCCCTTGTACTAGGAAGCCCTTGAATTGCCTTTTGATTTATACACCAAATGTTCCATGCTAACTTAAAAAAAAATTTATTTCATAAAATTTACATGGCACTTACCATGTGCCAGGCACTGTTCCAAGAACTTTACGATTATTAATGCTTTAAATCCTCAGTCAGTCCTAACAGGTAGGTTCTATTGTTATTCCCACTTAAATCTGGAAGCCCCAGATTTTCTCTTAAACCTTCCCCTTTTCCTTGGTGAGTATCAGCACTATCCACTCAGCTCCCCAATCAGAACCAGCAGTCTACACACAAGTGGACACACACTGAAATCAGCTGGGGGAACTTTAAAAAATCCTGATGTCTATGAAAAACTGCTCATGATCACTAATTATTAGAGAAATGAAAATCAAAACTACAATGAGGTACCACCTCACACCAGTCAGAATGGCCACCATTAAAAAGTCTACAAATAACAAATGCTGGAGAGGGTGTGGAGAAAAGGGAACCCTCCTACACTGTTGGTGGGGATGTAAGTTGGTGCAGCCACTATGGAGAACAGTACGGAGGTTCCTCAAAAAACTAAAAACATAGATACCATACGATCCAGCAATTCCACTCCTGGGCATGTATCCAGACAAAACTATAATTCAGGGCTTCCCTGGTGGCACAGTGGTTGAGAGTCCGCCTGCCAATGCAGGGGACATGGGTTCGTGCCCCGGTCCGGGAAGATCCCACATGCCGCGAAGCGGCTGGGCCCGTGAGTCATGGCCGCTGAGCCTGCGCGTCCGAGCCTGTGCTCCATAACGGGAGAGGCCACAACAGTGAGAGGCCCACGTACCGCAACAAAACAAAACAAAACAAAACAAAAACAAAAAAAAAACTATAATTCAAAAAGATACATGTAACCCAATGTTCATAGAGCACTGTTTACAATAGCCAAGACATGGAAACAACCTAAATGTTCATCAATAGATGAATGGATAAAGAAGATGTGGTACATATATACAATGGAATACTACTCAGCCATAAAAAAGAATGAAATAATGCCATTTGCAGCAACGTGGATGAAACTAGAGACTATCATACTAAGTGAAGAAAGTCAGAAAGAGAAAGACAAATACCATATGATATCACTTATATGTGGAATCTGAAATATGACACAAATGAACCTATCTATGAAACAGAAACAGGATCACAGATATAGAGAAGAGACTGGTGGTTGCCAACGGGATGGGGGAGGGGAGAGGGCTGAAGTGGGAGGTTGAGGCTAGCAGATGTAAGCTATTATATATAGAATGGATAAACAACAAGTTCCTACTGTATAGCACAGAGGACTATATTCAATATCCTACAATAAACCATAATGGAAAATAAAATAAAATAATGTATATATATATGTATAACTGAATCACTTTGTTGTACAGCAGTAATTAACACAACATTGTAAATCAACTATACTTCAGTTAAAAAAAATATATATATATATATATATATATATATATATATATATATATAAAAATCCTGATGTCTAGGTTACAGTCTGGCCCAATGAAACCAGAATCTCTGGGGTGGGAATTTTCTTTTTCTAAGCTCCCCAGGCAATTCCCCAATGCAGCTAATTTTGAGAATCAACCGCTGCAAGTGCTTTTCAAACTGTGGCATGCATCGGAATTGCCTGGAGGGCTTATTAAACATATATTGCTGGGCTCCATATCCAGAGTTTATCTGGAAGGTCTGGAGCGAGGCCAAAGAATTTACATTTCTTAAACGTTCCCAGGGGATGCTGCTGCTGCTGTTCCAGGTACTCTGCTTTAAGAACCACTAACTGCTTTTCTTACCCCATCTCCCTCTTTCTGCTCATTCACAAAGTCTCCTGAATCCTACCTTCTAAATATCCTCACATACAACTTTCCCGTCCATTCACCTGTCTTTGTCCTAATTTTCCCCTCTTGAAATATCTTTCCTCCGGTGTTCTTGTTTCCAGCCTCAGCCATTCCAATCCATTTCCACTACTGCCAAAGTAATCCTTCTAAAAATATGTGTATTATGTGACCATGACTCTACGAATTTGAAATATTAATTTGGAGCATGTAATCTAATGACTCTCATTTACAGTCAACTGTACTTCTACTACTCATTTCATATTCTACTCAACTTTCCTTACTCTTGGACCCTGAGAAAATCTTAGCACCTCTTTTCCATCTTGCATAGCATTGAGTTTTTGCCTCTGTCATGGCATTCGTTATATCATACAGTCATTCTTTAGACAGAGGTCTTCTCTTCTTCACTGGGCACTAAAGCAGGGGATGGTATGGTATCTTACTCATCATTGTATACGAAGGATTTCGAACAGTTCTTGGAGAAAGGAAGAATCATAAATATCTGCTGAGTTACTGGGTTGCATCTTTCAAATAAGTTACCCCAAGTTCCTCCTATATCTTTTGAATGGTATTTTTAGTGAGGGCTTAACTAAAAGGAAATTTATATATTTAATCATTACCAATGTAATTATCACTTTAGTGCTGTTTTCTGATACAGGCTGCCTTCTGAAAGAAATTAAGGGCTTTTGAAATCTTAGCCATGTAAAAAAGTCAGCATTTTTTCCAGAACAGAATATTTTAAGCCATTATATGAACAAAATTTAAAATATTATGTTTTGGTTTTCTTCATTGTAGTCAGACACTTTTATATGTGTATGGCAGAGTAAATTGTGGTCTTTCAAAAATGTATTTATGATTTTAGGCATATCATTCAAAAACTTATCCTATAACTTTGATGGTGACATTTTACTCAGTTTATATAAATTGTGAGATATTGATACATTTTCAAATTGACATTAGAAGATAATAATGTATATTTTAAAGAACTCTACTTAAAACTAAATATTAATTATTGTGCGATCTGACTAAAATTAATCACCATAACATATACTCTAAATCTTTTCATAAAAATTTAGTTTGGATTTAGGATGTAACTTAAATGTTACCGGTATTACCCTATCAGTACTGAATCCTTAGTTTATATAAAGCCAAGTACCAGGCTTAAAGCAGAAGTTTCCTGTTTTCTCCATATGGTGGATTTTTTTTTTTTTGCTACCCAGCCTCTGTTCTTTTACCTGTGGTGAAACATACCAATTTTCCCTTTTGTTTTGGGTAATTACTCCTCCTCTATTTTGTGCAGTGATGATGCTTCTGGCATAATCTCAATTTACCCCATATCCAGGAAGATTCTACTTTGTCTTTTCAGCAGCACTCACTTTGGATGCTACAATGGTCAAACATATAATAATAGTAACCATTATTTATTGGACAACTTTGATTTGCAAGACAATGGCTAGGAACTTTTTGTGTGTTATCTGTGACTTCATATCAAAACTGTAAGGCAGGGGTTATAGTAATGTTCTTTCCTTTTGATAACTTTTAACATGTTTAGAATTGTGATCCTAACCACAAAAATTCATCCAAAAAGGATGTCATCAAGGTCAATAGGTTTTTCTTAATTTTATGGAAATTTTTATATGTTAAAAGTAGAGAAAATAAAATAAGGAATCCCCATTATCCACCTTCAACAAACTCATGGTCAAATTTCTTTGATCTATGTTCCACCAGTTCTTTCCAGATTATTTTGAAAGAAATTCCAAATATCATGTCTTTCCATCTGTAAATACTTTAGTATGTATATCTCAAAGATAAATATTGCTCTTTTAAACATAACCTTAATACCATTATCATGCCTAAAAATATTTGCAAAAAGTCCTATCACATCGAGTTTATAGACTGGAGTTATGTTTTTCCACTTGCCCAATTTTCTCTCTCTCTCTCCCCCAGCCCCACCAAATCTGTTTCTCTCCCCTTTTCTTCCTTTTTAGCAGACTGTTTAATCAGGATCCAAATAAGATTAGGTTAGCGTTTAGATTAGTTGCTGTCTCTTAAGTATCTCTTCAACTATAGGTTCTCCTTCAATCTTTTTCTTTTCTTGAAATTTGTTTGTTGAAGAAATGCATTGTTTTTCCAGTCTGGATTTGGTAGATCAGACTGCTTCCTGTGCTGTCAGTTTGTAAGTTTCCTCTGTCCTCTGTGAACTGGAAGTTAGATTTAGAGGTTTGATAAGACTCAGGTTCACTTTTTTTTTTTTTTTTGAAAAATACTGCATAGTTGATATATACTTCCATCAGGAGACATATAATGTCTGGTTGCCTCCCTTTTTGTGATGTCGCGAGCCACTGATGATCATTCCCCAGATCCATTAATGCTTTAGAGGCTAAGAAATTCTGTCGAGTCATTTTCATTTGTTAGCTCCCTCATCAACTATTGAGTTATCCTGAGGTACAGTATGTTTTAACAGCATAACAGATTTTTTATTCTTTTCCTTTGTTACCAGTTTTCAAAATAATGATTGAAACCCTAAGATCCTCCTAAGGTGACCGATTATTATTATCTTTAAAATATTATTATGAATTTATGGGTATACATTTTTAAATTATTTTCTATTAGTTGCAGTTTTCTTTATTGATACTCAAGTCTTCTTAACTTTGGCTAGTGAGAGCTTCTTAAAGTTGGTCCTTAAGTCCTTTTGACACAACTCCAGTAGCTGATAGTTTCCTAGCATATTGGTATGGCAAGAAATAATATTCTAGACTCACCTTGTATGTTTTCACCCTGGGTCTGGCAATGAATTGTTTTTTAGTAAAGGAAAGTTTTATTGTCAGCTTGAAGTGACTAAGGAAAGTCATTTAATAGATCATCCTGCCATACAAGTGCTCAAAGAACATTGGATGAAGGTAGAACTGAAGGTTCTCTTTTAAACCAACATTTGCCAAAGTCAGCTATTGAGGGAATGATAGTATCTCCTGGTTGTATTCTTTGGATTGATTTGACACCTTTAAGGGCTCCATTCACATCCATGGATAAGACCACGGACAACTGAAAAAACTGTCCATGGTTCTACCTACTGGGTCTTTATCAGGCTCATCTTCATATATTTACCTCTATTTACAGACCTAGTGCCTTGTAACCATTTTCATCTCTGTGCCTGGTCCCTTTGGGATTGATTGTGAGGATAGTTTATGTGGCTCTTGAGCTGCCCTCCTCCATGGAAGCTTGCCTCCACTTCTGCCTAGGATCCTTCCTGCACAAGGTAGGCTTGGCCCTATCTTACTCCTCATTTAAGCTCATCTCCCAGAACCCCAGCCTAGATAGACTTCTGTTCTCTCTTATTCTTACAGAGGAGTCTGAACTTTTGTCAACACTATGAAATAATAGGTAGTACACCTGAAAAGATGATTATCACATGATTTTGCTAGTTTTTGTGTGTGTGTGAGAGAAAGAAAAAACTAAAAACTAAAAAAACTAAAAACCTGGACTAAAAACGTTTAATTGGGTATTTTTAAAGAGTAATTTTTAACATAGAAAAAAGAAGGAAATACCCTAAATTTAAAAACCTCTGATTTATTTACCACTTTTAAAGAAGAGGTGCTGCATGTGACTAAATCTACTGTTCAGAGTTTGCACTGTATCCCACTGTTTGTTTACTGTACACAAGGATGGACAAAAAATTTATCACTGCCTCACTTCAGATGCATCTGTGGAATCATTTCCTAAGTATGGCTGACCCTTGAACAACATGGGTTTGAACTGGGTGGGTCTACTTATATGTGGATTTTTTTCAATAAATATATCGGAAAAAATTCTGGAGACTTGTGACAGTTTGAAAATACTCTCAGATAAACCGTGTACCCTTGAAATGCTGAAAAAATTAAGAAAAAGATATGATATGAATGCATGAAATCTGTGTAGATACTATTCTACCATTTATCACCATAAAATATACACAACTCTATTATAAAATGTTAAAATTTATCAGAACTTATGCACACAGACCGTAAATGTAAACAAACATAAAGATTCAGTATTAAATCGTAGCTGCATAAAACTGTAGTACACACTGTCCTACTGTAATAATTCTATAGCCACCTCCTGTTGCTATTGCAGAGAGCACAAGTGTTGCAAGTATTTGCTTAAAACACTTTGTGATGCTAATCGTCTCCACATGAGTTCACCTCTTCAGGAAATTTCATATTGCAGTGAACTCTCGAGGTTCTTGTGTATTTTTCATTGTGTTTAGTACAATACCATAACTTTAAATAACACCATGGTACCCATACGAAGTGCCTCTAGTGATGCTGGGAGTGCTCCCAAGAAGCAAAGTCATGACATGACAAAGAAAAAAAGTTCAGTTGTTTAATAGGTACTGCAGATTGAGGTCTGAAATGGTGGTTGCCCACCATTCCAAGATAAACAAATCCAGCATAAGGACACTTTTAAAAAAAAAAAAGGAAATTCATGAAACTGTCACTGCAGCTAGGACAGCAGGCATGAAAACCTTGCACTTTTCATGAAATACCTTTTTACCTCTTATTGAAAATGCAGCTTTTATGTGGGTGCAGGATTGCTATAAGAAAATCATACCTGTAGACTCTAATATAATTCAAGAGAAAGTGAAGTCATTATATGATAACTTAAAAGAAAAGGAAGGTGAAGGATCTAAAACTGGAGAATTTAATGCAAGCAAAGGATGGTTTGATAATTTTAGAAAGTGGTTTGGCTTTAAAAATGTCAAAATAACAGAAGCAGCAGCTTCTGCTGACCAAGAGGCAGCAGACAAGTTCCCAGACACAATTAAGAAAACTATTGAGGAGAAAGGATACCTGCCTGAACAGGTTTTTAATGCAGACAGAAGTGTCTTATTCTGGGAAAAAAAGTCACAAAATGCATTTATTATTAAGGAAGAGAAGCTAGCACCAGGATTTAAGACAGGAAGGGGTAGGCTAACTCTACTGATCTATGCAAATGCAGTCGGGCTTATGATCAGGACTACCTTCATCTATAAAGCTGCAAACTCCTGAGCCTGGAAGGAAAAAGACAAATACCAGCTGCCAGTCTTTTGATTTTACAACAAGAAGGCCTGAACAACAAGATCCATTTTTCTGGATTTATTCTATCAATGCTTTGTCTCTGAAATCAGGGAGTACCGTATCAGTAAGGGACTGTGTTTTAAAGTTCTTTCAATATTGAACAATGCCCCTGGCCACCCAGAACCCCATGAGTTCAAGACAAAAGGCATCAAAGTGGTCTACTTGTCCCCAAACACAACATCTCTAAATTCAGCCTGTAGATCAGGGGGTCATAAGGACCTTTAAGGCTCATTACACATGGTACACTATGGAAGGGATTGTCAATGCAATGGAAGAGAACCTCAACAGAGAGAACAACATAAAAGTCTGGAAAGATTACACCACTGAAGATGCCGCTGTTGTAATCGAAAAAGCCATGAAAGCCATTAAGCCTAAAACAATAAATTCCTGCTGGAGAAAATTATGTCCATATGTTGTGCATGACTTCACAGGATTTATGACAGAGCCAATCAAGGAAATCATGAAAAAGATTATGGATATGGTTAAAAAAAAAAAAGATGAGGGTGAAAGCTTTCAAGATATGGCTCTCGGAGAAATTCAAGAGCTAATAGACACCACACCAGAGGAATGAACAGAAGACCACTTGATGGAGATGAGTGCTTCTGAACCAGTGCCAGATGATAAGAAAGAAGATGTAGAAGAAGCAGTGCCAGAAAAAAAATTGATGTTAGACAATCTGGCAGAAGGGTTTTGATTGTTCAAGACTCCTTTTGACTTCTTTTATGACAGGGACCCTTCTATGATATGGGCATTGAAACCAAAGGAAATGGTGGAAGAAGAATTGGTACCATATAGCAACATTTTTAGAGAAATGAAAAAGCAAAAATTCAGGTGGAAATTATGATGTATTTCCATAAAGTTACACTGAGTGTACCTGCCTCTTCTGCCTTCCCTTCCACTTCCTCTCCGTCTTCTGCTTCTGCTACCCTGGAGGCAGTAAGACCAACCCCTCCGCTTCCTCTTCTCCCTCAGGCTATTCAGTGTGAATGATTCACTTCCCCTTAATGCACACTAAATAATCATCATGCTGTATAGTTCATAAACTGATGTGTTGTGTTTGTGTGTGAAAAATGTAATAACTACATGGCAAGAACTGTATGACATGTTTATGTGTCATTATCATCATGCCTAAGTATTCATTGTGTAGAACACCGTGTGCAAGATTTGTATTGAGGTGGACAATCTATCCTTACATAGGCATACGGTGAGTGCTATTTAGTATACACTTAATAATGTGTAGGTTTCCTTATTGTTTTATAATTTGCTTTCAAAGAATTACATTACTGTACAGTATGCCCCTCTCTCTCATAATTGGAGAAACTACGTATTAGCCTATCATCAGTGGTAAGTGGTTTTTTAAAAAAAAATGTAACAATCTTTCCAATATTGTGTTATGAATATGACTGTAATATTATACGCCATAACATTTTTATAACAATTCATCCATTAGTGTGTAAGCTAGGCTACCATGAGGCAATCGTATCAGTTATACTAGGCTACCATAAAGCCATCATACTGCTGCTTCTTCATTATCAAGGCATGAATTGTTTTACCTGAAAATATGAATACCTTTATCACACCATCTTTTCATTTCTAATGTCTAGTGTTAGTAATACATCTAACATCTATAGTGCTTTGTATTCTATAAGACAATATTGATGTAGGTACTGACAGACAAGATGATATCTTGTAAACAGATGACAAATTTATGGTATCCATAATTACAGTACAGTGCTGTAAATGTATGTATTTTCTCTTCCTCATGATTTTCTTAATAACATTGCTTTTCTCTAGCTTACTTTCTTGTAAGAATACAGTATATAATACATATAACACACAAAATATGTGTTAATTGATGATTCATATTATTGGTAAGGCTTCCAGTCAACAGTAGGCTATTAGCAGTTAAGTTTTTGGGGAGTCAAAAGTCATGTGCAAATTTTCAACTGTGCTGGGGTTAGTGCCCCTTACCCCTGCATTATTCAAGGGTCAACTGTATATTATTCTTCATTTATTGTGGATTTCATATCTCTTAAGTGAGCTTGGTTGCCTAAAAATATTAAGAAGCCACATGATAATGATATAGTCAGCTGTATAAGACATCTCAAATTTGTGATTAATTCTCTGTAATAGAATTTATAAGCAATAAGGTAAATTTACAAAGAAATGGTAGAAGAATCTGAGAAGAGATGTTGAGAAAAGGAACGATATCATAGCTAAGAAGACTCACAAATCATGGAATTGTCCTGTCAATGCTTCAAATTCTAAAGGTAGATTCAACAACAACAACATCAATCATGTAATGATTATTTATTATCTGTCAGTCACTATTAACTGCCCTACCTACTTACTGTATTTAATTTTCACAGAGGCCCAGCAGTTAGTAGGTACTCTCCCATTGCAGGTAAGAATAAAGTCTCAGAGAGATTAATTACTATGTGCTGAATCACTTAACTAATTAGTAGTGGAACAGAAATTAAAAATCACATCTCTTTGAGTGGAAGGTTCATGGTCTTTCCATCAACACTACACGACCTGGAAATTGCCTTAAGAGGGTAAAAATGTACTTATTTTTTTTTTTCTAGTAAGACTAAATTTATTCAATACCCCAGTAAAAGTTTTGATTATAAGTATCCAACAGTATAAAAAGTACAAAACAGATTTGTAGATTTCTAATATATTAATACAAAGTACATGACTACATACAGTACATCCTACAGGCAAAGAGAGGTGGAAGGGGAAAAAGAAGACTGTGGTTGAGGTCTAGTAATAAATAAATAAATACAGAAGTAGAGATGATCCATATTATAGTATATTCTACCACCAATACTGCAGCCAAAATGTACAAAAAAAAAAGAGAAAAAAAAACCATTTCAAAATAACTCAGGAGGAAGATGATAATGGCTGGGATTCTTGTAATACACCTCAAAGTCTGTGGGAGAGCTGACCCAACTCACTATGTAGTCTGTGCATATGGTGGCTTGTAGTTTTTTCCAAAGGAAGAAATATAAAATTTTAAGTTTAGATTAAGAACTATAAGGTACCCATAAAAATTGGCTCACTTCTTCTTGTTATTTATACTATCCAATCTTTAAAATCCAGTTTTAAAAATAAGCACTGAGTCATGTTATTACAAGGTAGGCAAATGATCCTCCCGCATTATGAACAGTCTGAACTGGTGATATATTCTTCCTGAACTTTTAGAAAAGAGGCAATAGATAGTACTTTGGTTTGGGTTCAAGTAAAAGGCTTTTAATGAAGGTTTTACAATTGAAGAGCTCCACATTTAGGATGTATCATCTAACACCTCAATGTTCAGAAAGCCTGACTAAAAGAAACCAAACCAAAACCAACCCACTCAGCATTAACACACACCTCTTTTCTTTTAGTAGAATTTTACTTTAATATAGAATGAAAAACAAAAAAACAAAAACCCAAAACCCAAAACCCTAATAGGTTAAAACAAGTCAAACAACCATTCTACACAGATAAAACCTTCACAAAGGTCAACCGAAGTAATCCAGAGCTAAAACTGAATTGTGCAGATTTTCATTGAAGTCACCAGTCATGTAACATAAACAAATTATTTACACACTTGCAAGCCCTCTAAGAAATGTGCCCCAAGAAGCATTAACCTTTGTTTTTTTCATGTGCCATCCTGAAGACTTGCACATTTTATTTTTCAGATAATTTAACATTTTAATAGAGTGCATTCTCTACCAAGGGGTAATGCTTTGGTACTATTCATATAGGATTGCCTATCCTAAAGATTTGACATTTCCCCAAGAGGAACTTTGATTCTGCTTTAGAAGTTTCATATAAATTAAAAATTTTATCGTATATCAATATGGAGGGAGGTGACACAGGATGCAACATATACAGTCAAGTTACCTCTGTACATTTAGAAATTACTCCAAGATATTCACACTAGAGAGCTTAGTCCGTCCCGCTTAATATTCAGTAGTACAGGTTTGAATCATCAGAACCTTGGCAACACCTTAATATTTCAAAGTTATTAACAACTACCTCTAGGGGCAAGTCTGTGTTTACTGAGTTATGACAAATTTATTATAACGAAGAAAAACAAGTGTAGCCAGCCATCTTAAAAAATGCCCCAACCACTGCTTCTCAATATAGAAAGACTAAAACTACATACGTTTATCATACAACAAATCCCATCTCTGTCCCCTGAAATTCCCCTAATTTCATTCATTAGAAGGGGATTTTTTAAAAAAGCCTTAAAGAGCACTTTACAGCAGCATTCAGCTTTCCTATGAAATACTCAGCATCTTAAATATTATATACACATCTTTTTTTCCTTTTAGTAAGCTAGATACTGGCTTCAGACTTTGTGGAACTGGAGGGAAAACAACCCACTCAACACTATTCTAGAAATCATCTTTTGGCAGAATGACAGGTATCCAAGTTAAAAATAGGAGGGTCATTTTGTTGGTGTTTTCCAAAATTTAACTCATTTTTTGTTCCCCTTCTACATCAGCCTCAGTCACCACTCCTGAGTGGAGATGGGTAGAGGCTCTGGCCCCTGAGCCTCCGGCTTCTCAGCAGCTGCTTTCTTATTGCTGCAGCAAGGCTTGAATAGATGTGTGTCGATGAGGACTTCCCCCAAATGGCCTTTATAGATAATGCCACAGCATATTTTCTGTCTTTTCCAGTATGTGAGATCTAAAAAGGAAAACACTGGCGTTCTGTTAGAGCCAGAAGCCATCTCTGTATCTGAGCCATCATCTGACTGGTTACTATAACAAGGAGATTGAGCTGGAGAGGCACTTGAGGTGGTACTGTGAGCATCAGAATTGTGACGTTTAAATTCCTTCTGCAGTTTACTGATCTGGTTGCTTTTTATCCTGTTTCCAGATAGAGTTTTCACTTTCTTTGGTTTCAGGGTAGTCTTTAGACTGGGTCCTGCCCTTGCATCTACCACATGATTCCAGTTTTTTTTTTGATCCTGCTGGCAATTTCTTCCATCTTTTCACAAGCAGGACACAGGCATTACAGATGTCTCCTGAATGAGTCTCATGTAACCCAAAACAGCTCTGGAAGTCCTTTTCATAGCGTTTACTGTCAGTGAATCGAGAACTGGAGGATTTAGCTCTGCAAATACAGCAGCCCTCTATACTTCGGTACATCTTTGGCTTGTGAAAACCAAACATCTTTTCTTCTGGGCAATAGTCTGCCAAAAGCAGACGTTCCACGCGCAATACCGTTCCCGAGGTGCGGAGTGCACGCCAAGCCAAGCCCACCTCCCAACCGCTCCCTCCTCCTCAACTGCCTTCAAAATGTACTTATTTTTAATTAACTAACCCCATCTCCTTTTCCTTTTTACTTTATGGTGCATTAAAATAAAATCTAGACTCACAGACTTAGAGAATGAACTTATGGTTACCGGGGAAGAAGGGTGGGAGGGGGAGGGATAGTTAGGGAGTTCGGGATCGACATCTACACACTGCTATATTTAAAATGGATAACCAAAAAGGACCTACTGTATAGCACAGGGAACTCTGCTCAATATTATGTAACAACCTAAATGGGAAAAGAATTTGAAAAAGAATAGATACATGTATATGTATAACTGAATCACTTTGCTGTACACCTGAAACTAACACAACGTTGTTAATCACCTACACTCCAATATAAAATAAAAAGTTAAAAAAAAATAAAATCTAGTTTCTGATATTTATCTCACTACTTGTTAGATACTAGTATAACATGACTAGCCTTCAAAATAAATAATTTCTTTTTTTTTGCTATAATGTGTGTGTTGCTAGCAGTCAAAGAAAACATCTATTTTAATATTATATGCACATTGCTTGAGACATTATTAACTAAATTAATACATTCACACTTATCCTATGAATGTTTTCAGACCACAATGAATAACGTGCTTTTCAAATATAATACAGCAAGCTATAAAATAGGGCATAATTATATTGAGTGAGTTATGCTGTTTAAAATCAGGATCTGCCACAGTGTCAAATAGTAAAAAGGAATGAAGCCATGTATAAAAATCATTTGTCCTTTATAAATCTGGTGAAAGAGTAACGTGAGGTCTCTAAATTACCTTTGGAGAAGAGTATGTATTATCTTTGGTGATCCACCAATGAAAACATATTGACATAGAAAAAGAAGTTATAATAAACTTGAAAAATTAAAAAATGGAGATTTTCCCCTTTATATGCTATAAATCTTAAATTTGACTCACTGGGAAAATATTGGTTGGGGATCACCACTTACTACTCCTTAATTGGATCACCAACATTCTTTCTAATAGTAAAGCTAAAGACAGCTTTACATGATGCTATAATATCTCAATGTTGTTGAATAAATGAATTTTCTGGAAAAAAATTGTTAAATATGACTTAAAAAGACAGTTGATTACTGCCGTAAAGTGCTAAAATATTAAAGGAAAATATGTTTTTTAAAGCATTTGTTATTAATTGCAAACAAAAGTTTAATTGAAAGCCATTGTTTTGATGGTTTATTATGAGGTTTTGCTATACCAATGATATTAAATTCAAATGATAAGACAGCTTTGATCTTCTAAAAAATGTACATAGTAATGGTCCTTTATATAGCAATAATCTAAAAGCTTTTAATTTGAAAATCATTTATTTGATTAATCTAATTCCTTTTTCCTTGGAATGATTCTTTCTTCTAAAATGTGGCCAACCCCTTCCCCACCCAAAAAGCCCCCCAAAACAAAAGAAAAAGAGCCTCACCATTACCAATTATTATATACTGAATGTTTGTGTCTTCCCAAAATACATACGTTGAAATTCTACCCTAAGTGTGATGGTATCAGGAAGTGGGGCCTTTGGAAAGTGATAAGGTCATGAGGGTGGAACCATCATGAATGAGATTAGCACCCTTATAAAAGAGACCCTGAGATCTTCCCTGGTGGCACAGTGGTTAAGAATCTGCCTGCCAATGCAGGAGACACAGGTTCAAGCACTGGTCCGGGAAGATCCCACATGCCGCGGAGCAACTAAGCCCGTGCGCCACAACTATTGAGCCTGCGCTCTAAAGCCCACGAGCCACAACTACTGAAGCCCGCAAGCCACAACTACTGAAGACTGCGTGCCTGGAGCCTGTGCACTGCAACAAGAGAAGCCACTGCAACGAGAAGCCTGCGCACCACAATGAAGAGTAGCCCCTGCTTGCTGCAACTAGAGAAAGCCTGTGTGCAGTCACGAAGATCCAACGCAGCCAAAAATAAATAAATAAATTTATTTCAAAAGAGAAAGAGAGACCTTGGAAGAGGGTCCTCACCAGAACCTGATCATGCTGGTACCATGATCTTAGACTTCCACCTTTCAGAATTGTGAGAAAATGGGTTCCTGTTGTTAGTACGTTACCCAGTTTATGGTATTTTGTTATAGCAGCCTAAGCTGACTAAGAAACCAACTGTATTCCAGTTGACCCTTGAACAACATGGGTTTGAACTGTACAGATCCACTTATACGTAGATTTTTTTCAGTAAATACTATAGCACTGCACAATCCGTGGTTGGTTGATTCCAGGGATGCAGAACTGTGGTATGGAGGGCAGACTGTAAAGTTATACTTGGATTTTCAGCTGAGCAAGGTGGCAGCGCCTCCTAACACCTGCATTGTTCAAAGGTCAACTGTAGCTTCCTAAGGCTGCCATAACAAATTACCACAATCCTAGTGGTTTAAAACAACAGAAATTTATTCTCATGGTTCTGGAGGCTAGAAATATGAAATATAATGTAGACTCCTCCTGAGTGCTCTAGGGGAGAATCCTTCCTTGCCTCCTCCAGATTCGTGTGGCCCCAGGCATCCCTACCTTGTGGCTGCATCACTCTAATTTCAGCCACTGTCTTTACATGGCCTTCTCCTCTGCTCCTTGTGTGTCTCTCTTTTGTTTATTTCCTATAAAAATGGCTTTAATTGGATTTAAAGCCCACCTGGATAATACAGGAACATCTCAGATTCTTTACTTAATTACACCCACAAAGACCTTTTTTCCAAATAAGGTCACATTCACAGATTCCAAAGGTTAGAATGTAGATATATCATTTGAGAAGGGAACATTTAACTCACTATACCAACGTTACCCAAACTTTATTTTATGTTCAGGGTTAGAGAGTGAGCTTTGGGGTCTGAAACCTGTGGGATCAAATCTTGGCTCCACCATCCACTAGCTGTGTGATATTTGGCAAGTTACTAGTTCAGTGTGTACATATGGAAACTAAGGGTAATAATACTGTTCATAGAAGGCTGATGAATATAACAATTGTAGTATGAATCGATAATTGACACTTTCCTTCCTGCCTACTAAGTTGGATTCCTTTTGACCATCTACATTTCACTTGGTCACTTTTACTTGATCTCTCCTTGTCTTTTGGCACTGTTGACCACTCCCTATTTCTTGAACATTTTTACTCCCTCAGCTTCTAAGACATCATGCTTTCCTGATTGTACTCCTACCCTTTTGACTATTCCTTCTTTTTCTTATGTTTTTATCTTGCCCCTTAAATATTGTTTTCCTAAAGTTCCTAATACAAGCCCATTCCTTAATTATTCTATACACTTTCACCAGGAGACTTAACCTAATCCCAGAATTTCAATTAACATCTGATTGCTGAAGATTCTGAAGTCTACTTCTCCAACTCAAAAATCCCCCTTCAGGGTCTCCCTGGTGGCACAGTGGTTGAGAGTCCGCCTGCCGATGCAGGGGACACGGGTTCGTGCCCCGGTCCGGGAGGATCCCACATGCCGCGGAGCGGCTGGGCCCGTGAGCCATGGCCGCTGAGCCTGCGCGTCTGGAGCCTGTGCTCCGCAACGGGAGAGGCCACAACAGTGAGAGGCCCGCGTACCGCAAAAAACAAAACAAAACAAAGAAAATCCCCCTTCAGTTAGAAACCTGTATGTGACCTGCCTTTCTACACCTAGATGTCCTACCTCCAAGTCTTCATATTCACATTACAAGCTAAACCATAATTATTTCACATCCAGAAATCTATACTTTCTTTGAAGACTTATGTGTTGTTACTCTTCAGCCATATTGGTCAACCAGTAGTTCCCCAAATATGTCATGCTTTTTTGCCTGTTCTTATCTTTATCCACAGCTTTCTCTCTCCATTGAATGCTCTTTTCCCAATCTTGTGAACACCTATCAGTTGTTCAGAACTTAGCTCAAGCATCACCTCAATTTTTAAGATGACCATTCACTCTTTTCTTTGTAGCCCCACCGAAATGTATACCTACTTCCATCACAGCAAATGACATGACATTTTTGGGACTTTTCTCCCCCACTAGACCATCAACTCCTTAAAAGGTAAGTAACCATGCTTCATTTATCTTTGTATTCTTACTTTACAGGATAGTGTCTGGCACATAGCACTCAATAAAAATTCATTAAACTGGTTTCTTAAGCCTACCAAAAAGTCATCTTGCTATTATTATTATTTTTGTGTTTAGCTTATTCTTAAAAGCACTTAATGATAGCAATAGTGGCTAACATTCATTGAGAGTCTATTGTTTCCAGCATCTGGGGTTAGGAAACCTTCTAAAATGGCTTTTAATGATTCTTGCCTCCTGGTATTCATGCCCTTGTGTAATCCCTCCCTTTGACCATGGGTTGGATTTAGTAATCTAACAAATGGAATCCAGCAAATGTGATTGGCTTTCACTTCTGAGATTAGGTTACAAAGAGAACATGACTTCCATCTTGCTCACACTCTCTCACTTGCTCTCTCTGATGAAGGAAGCTGCCGTGTTGCGAGCTATTCTGTGGAGAGTCCCATGTGATAAGGAACTAGGGGCAACTTCCTTTCAATAGCCAGCATTGAACTGAGGTCTTCAGTTCAACAATCTGAGAATCTTGTCGACACCTACATGAATGAACTTGACAGCTGATTCTTCCCTAGTCAAGCCTTGACTGCAGCCCTGGCCAACACCTTGCTTGCAGTCTGTGAAGAGACCCTGAGCTAGAAGACACAGATAACTGCATCTGGATGTCTGACTCAGAAATCACCATATAATAAATATTTGTTGTATTAAGATGCTAAACTTTGGGGTAATTTTTTATATAACAATAGGTAAGTAAAACTTATTGTTTCAAGCAGTCAGCATGAATCAACTCGTTAATCCTTGAAACAACATTATGAGACAGACACTCTTTTGAACCCTATTTTATAGATGAGAAAACTGAAGCACAGGTTGGGGTCAGGGTGCAACTTAGCTGCACCTCTGTTCATGTCTCAGAAGGCTACAATCAAAGTTTTGTCCAGGGCTGCAGTTCTCATCTTGGGCTCAAGCTCTTCTTCCAAGCTCTTTAAGGTTGTTGTCAGAATTCAGGTCACTGTGGTTATCTGATGAAGATCCCCATCTTCTTAGTAGCTGTCATCCAGGGACCATTCTCAGCTGCTGGAGGCTGCCCACAGTTCCCTGCCATGTGGCTTCCACAGGCAGTTCACAACACAGATTTTTGCTTTCTTCCAGGACATCAGGAGCATCTCTTCAATCTCTAGACCTCCTTTTAAAAACTCATCTAATTAGAATTAATTAGAATAGTCTTCCTTTTGACGAACTCAACTGGTTAGGAACCCTAATTATATCTGCAAAAATTATTTTGCCATATCACAGGGAACTCTACTCAGTACTGTGTAATGACATATATGGGAAAAGAATCTATAAAAGAGTGGAGATATATATATATATATACACACACACACACACACACATACATATACACACACACGTATATGTGTATATATATATATCTGATTCACTTTGCTGTACAGCAGAAACACAGCATTGTAAATCAACTATACTCCAATAAAAATTTAAAAAATAACATAATATAATCATAGGAGTGAAATTCTATCATATTCACAGTTTTCACCAAGGGCATGGGTCATTGGATATCATTTTATTTTGTATTATTTTTACTTTTTATTGTGGTAAGAACACTTTACATGAGATCTACTTTCTTAAAAAAATTTAAGTGTACAGTACAGTATTAACCATAAGCATGATATTGTATGGGAGATCTCTGCAACATAATCATCTTGCACCTGCATTTTTAAGTTTTTAAATTAATTTTTAAAATTGAAGTATAGTTGATTTTCAATGTTGTGTTAGTTTCTGATGTATAGCAAAGTGAGTCCGTTATACATACACACAAATCCACTCTTTTTAAGATTCTATTCCCATATAGGTCATTACAGAGTATTGAGTAGAGTTCCCTGTGCTATTCAGTAGGTTTTTATTAATTACCTAGTCTATATATAGTAGTGTGTATATGTCAATCCCAATCTCCCAATTTATCCCTCACCCGCTGCTCCCCCTGGTAACCACAAGTTTGTTTTCTACATCTGTGACTCAACTTCTGTTTTCTAAACATGCTCATTTGTACCATTTGTTTAGATCATTGGAGATCATTTTAGAATTCTGCCTTTCACTCATATTTCTTCTTCTAGTCTTCCATTAAGCTTGTTTTTATATAGTTGTAATAATGTAGTATATTTAAATATGTATACCCTCCTTTCAACTCTATCATATCACAAGCATTTTCCATTATTATATAGGCTTCATAACCATAATTTTAATAGGCTTACAATGCATTAAAGTTAAATTTGACAAATTTTTCTATACATTTTCATGTCTAATCCTGGGGAGATTAAGATATTTAACTTTGAAATGAGATGAGTTTCTAAACATTTTTCTCTCTATTTATAAAACAGAGGTAGTAAAACAACTTATTTCATGATATTCTTAAGATTAAATGAAATGATACATATAAAATGCTTAACATAATGTCAGGTACATAGTAAGCTTTTAAATAGCATCAACATCGTTAGAATCATTGTCATTTATTCTGACCTTATTCTCATTTTACTCCAGATTCTTGTAGACCTATTTGATACAAAGATTTCTTTTTGATGTCAGTCAGAATGCAGAAATATTTGGGATATGAAGAATCAAATGGTGGGGACTTCCCTGGTGGTCCAGGGGTAAAGAATCCATCTTCCAATGCAGGGGCTGTGGCTTCGATCCCTGGTCAGGGAACTAAGATCCCATATGCCACGGGGCAACTAAACCTGCCTGCCACAACTACAGAGCCCACGTGCCCTGGAGCCCATGTGCTACAACTAGAGAAAAGAAAACCCTCGTGGCCACAACTACAGAGAAGCCCGAGAGTGACAACAAAAGATCCCACATGCCTCAACGAAGATCCTACGTGCCGCAATTAAGACCCAACACAGCCAAAAATAAATTTAAAAAAAATAAATTAAAAAAAAAAAGAATCAAATGGTAATTTGAGTTTTATTTACTAGTTGTGTGACTTTGGGTGGGTCACTTAGCTTTCTCATCTGGAGATAGCAAAATACATCCCACAGCTTCTTTGATAATGTATATAAAAGGACAAATAGTGTAATTATCACATAATTAGTACTAAATAATTTAGTTTATTCATCTTGAAAACTTGTTAAGATATTCTAGGTACTTTGTACACATATTTATAGTCAAAATGATTATTAAATGATCTGTATTTCTCTTACGTTCAGAGTTTATGGAAATAACAAAACAGTTTATAAAAGATGGATTATAAAAATAAAGAGTGTTTGAAAGGAATAAGAAAATGGGCTGTTTTAAAGTATTTTTTTTTCTTTTATTCTGAACAAGATCTGTAAATAAGAATAAGTGTGCAGAATGTCATAGTTCCCGTGTTTCTTATGGATAATTTAAATAATAGTAAACATACATATACTCTTAAAAAATAGTCCTGTCTTCAATGAATAATATATTTTACTCAACCATTTTCCTTACAGATTTCTTGAAGTAGACATAAAAAAATTCTCATTCTGTTCAAAAAGATCTTTTGTTATTATTTACCATGTTTAAATCAATTAATTGCTATATTTTTAGTACATTCATCTTTATTTTTCATTGCGCTTTTGTCATATTTCAGTCTGAAACATTCATAGAAACTGTGTGGGCTAAAATGCTGAAATGTTCTGTAAATCACTGCATGCTAATGAAATTCAGTGTTACTGGGATCTTTTAGTTTCATTTTTACAGGAAAGATGATTGATGGAAATACTATATTTGGAGAAACATTTAGGCTTATGTGCATTATAAAAACAAAACAAAACACCGTAACTTTCAGCACTGAGGCTCAATTTGTGAGAGAAAAGCTGTTACTGATATTTGAAAAGTTTGTAAATGTAATTAACTGTATTTTAGTAAAGCCATTCATAAAACAGGAGTATCTGAAACTATCTTTTGCATTGATGCTAATGTTCTTTTACATTAGACAGTGATCACTTCAGAAGCCAGGATTCTATAGGTTGCTGAGCACACAGCATGGTGGGTTGCCATCCACGTGGTGGCTAAAATCAGAGTGTCAGACTGGCTATGTGTGAACCTGCCTCTTGGTGCCTCAGCTTCCTCACCTATACGATGGGAAATACATTGGCATTTAGGTTAAAAGAATTTTGTGAGGAAACAATGCGGTCATCTGTGTAGAATGCTGAGGCCCAGTGTATTATAAATAATCAAAGTTAATTTTATTCCATTACTATAATTTATGGTACCATTTTCATAGACAATTTCTGAAATGCTAACCCATTGCTTTTCTAATGCCTCCCTAATGGCATTTCTTTGAAGAAAACTTGATAATATTTAGGCATTAAATTGAACTGTGGCTGCCAGGCCTCAATTTTGATGGGATTTCTCTGTGTTTTAGTGCCACTCCTCATTCTAGATAAGCATGGGCAAGGGCTTAGTTGGCCAGGGAAGGGAATTTAAATCTGTTTCTTTTTAAAAGTTAATGAATCTAAATTTCCCCAAAACCATCCATGAAAAATTTTAAAAACTATTGTGATGTCCATTATGCAGAGGAAACTATGGGGTACATAGACTGATGTTATCTTTTGCCCTATAAAACCAGATGAAATATATTTAACTTAGACCAAAATGCTATTGTTCCAATGTGTGGAGTGTTTGTAACACCTTCTTCTTCTCCCACAGGAAATGTCTCTGGCACCCCATAAAGTCCTGCAGTTATCATCCCGTACCTCTGGGAATCACTCCTGGCTCTGCCTTCCACTTTCAATTAGTCATATGCTTGCTCTGCTATATGGTTCCAGTTTCTTATCTAACTATCCTGATCACTTGTACTAGATAGTCTTTTTGATTCTGGTTTTACCCTTAGATAGTCTCTCTTTTTCCTCCTTGGTTCTATATTCTACGGCCCATGGACCAGCATTGTTCTACTCAGTCCCTAGTCCTGTCACCTAGAACCTTGGCTCTGGTAAATTATACCAGACCCTTGGCCTGTCCAGAGACAGAGTCAGTAGGTGCCCTAACTCTTGAGCATTCCAGTCTAGATATCCCTGGAGAACTAGGAATTCATGTTTGTTTTCATGCAGAGAGACCCAAGATTGTGTGAATAAGGCCTTCAGGGTCAGTGTAGCCTCCCATCCTAGGAGAAAATGAGATGACCCTGGAATGCCAGATACCTTCAATTGATGGTAACAAGATTATAACAAACTTTGGGAATGTCTCGAGTTAACCCAGCGATGCTTCTGGAGCCTTGGAACTGCGTAAGTCTCTTGATATGGTGAAACAAAGTATTTATGGATATTTCTGAAGATCAGACTTTCAAGAGTTGAGGAACTATCCAAAGATGATACCCTTGCCTAGAATTGTTTTTTCTCCCAAAACTTTAGATGAGTTTTTTTTTTCTTTTTGAGCCGTGCCATTCCTCTGACCCAGCCCTTGTGCATCCAAAAGTACTCATGGTTTAGAGGTACACTTTTAGAGAATTTTCCAGCCCAATGGAAGCTGGCTTCTGTGGGATATGAAACTATGCTCCCTAAGGCAATACCAATGCCACAGTTAAGAACTCTGTAGCCCCAGTCTAAATTACCAACACCAACTTCTAAAGTGGAATACATTTCTTCCTCCATATAATTCATTGTTAGGTTTGTTAGGTGGGAAATACAAAAGATGTATGGATAGTTCTTATTCTTGGGCATATTATGACCTATGAAAAGTCACAGAAACAATTAAATGATAAAACATGTTTTTGTGTTTAAGATATCAGAGGAGAAAATTATCACTTCAGGTTGGTGGCATATGGTTCCATGGGTGAGGTAGACTCAAGCTGGGGCTTGAACAATGTTGAAGGTTTACACGTATGGAAAATATTGGATGGCGGATATTCATAAAGAGTCACATTGTAACTGGAACAAAGCCTGTTATGTCATTCTCATGCTTAAAATTTTTCAGTGTTTTCCAGTTGTGCTTCTTAAACTTGAATGTGCACACAATTAAACTGTTAAATGATTCAGATTCAGTGGGCCTGCAGTGATGTCTGAGATTCTGCATTTCTAACAAATTTTCAGCTGCTACTGCTGGACCTCAGATAAAACTGTGAGAAATAAGAATCTATACTGGGAGTGCAGGTAGGGCAAACTATAGTCCATGGACTAAATCTAGCCCACTACCAGTTTTTAAACACAGTTTTATTGGAACACAAGCACATCCATTTGTTTACCTATTGTCTGTGACTGCTTGTGCACTGCAATGGCAGCATTACATGGTTGTGACAGAGACCATATAGCCCACAAAGCATAACATTTTTACTCTCTTATCCTTTACAGAATAGGTTTGCCAATCTCTGGTCTATACTATAGGATAAAATCCAAATTCCTCAGGAATGTATGCTAGGACCAGCAAAATTCCCCTTCAGCCTATCTGTCCAAGTTTATTGCTCTGCACTTGCCCCCTTAAGGTACATTACTGCCATATGATCAACTTGCTGGTACCCAGTCCTACATGGTCTTTCTCACTTCTTTGCACATAGCCTTTGTCTGGAACAATGTTTGCAGTTATCCCCCCTTGCTCACTCACTCATCTTTATTCAGTTCTGATGATAACTCTTCTGGGAAACTTTCTCAAAGCTGGGCTAGATGTTTGCTTGTACTTGCTGCTGGACCCAGTACTCCCCTCTGTCAGAGTACTCATCATTATGCATGGCTCTTTCTGTTTGTCTCTCACTGGAAGTCAGTGGTTGCATTTCATGGTACATAATATATAACAGATGTTCCATAAATATTTATTTAGTGAATGAATAAAGCATTAATAAGTTTAGCATATTTGGGGTAGAGGGAGGAGATAGGTTTAATGCAGGATTTATTTAGGAGAGTAGTGGGAAATACGGTTGTACAGAGCAGGATGGCTAAGATAGTGTAAGTAAAGTGCTTAGCCTGGCACCTGGCACATTGCAACTGCTGATACTGTCTTTTATTAAAATACTATTTTTTATCGTCTTTATTGGAGTATAATTGCTTTACAATGGTGTGTTAGTTTCTGCTTTAAAACAAAGTGAATCAGCTATACATATACATATATCCCCCTACCTAAGGAGACAAAAGACCTGTATGCAGAAAACCATAAGCCACTGATGAAAGAAATTAAAGTTGATACAAACAGATGGAGACATATACCATGTTCTTGGATTGGAAGAATCGACACTGTGAAAATGACTATTCTACCCAAAACAATCTACAGATTCAATGCAATCCCTATCAAACTACCAATGGCATTTTTCACAGAACTAGAACAAAAAATTTCACAATTTGTATGGAAACACAAAAGACCCTGAACAGCCAAAGCAATCTTGAGAAAGAAAAACAGAACTGGAGGAATCAGGCTCCCAGACTTCAGACTATACTACAAACCTACAGTAATCAAGACAGTATGGTACTGGCACAAAAACAGAAATATAAATCAATGGAACAGGACAGAAAGCCCAGAGATAAACCCATGCATATATGGTCACATTATCTTTGATAAAGGAGGCAAGAATATACAATGGAGAAAAGACAGCCTCTTCAATAAGTGGTGCTGGGAAAACTGACAGCTACATGTAAAAGACTGAAATGAGAACATTCCCTAACACCATACACAAAAATAAACTCAAAACGGATTAAAGACCTAAATGGAAGGCCAGACACTATAAAACTCTTAGAGGAAAACAGGCAGAACACTCTATGACATAAATCACAGAAAGATCCTTTTTAATCCACCTCCTAGAGGAATGGAAATAAAAATAAACAAAATAATAAACAAAATAATAAAACAAAAATAAACAAAAATAAACAAAATAATAAACAAAAATAAACAAAATAATAAACAAAAATAAACAAATGGGACCTAATGAAACTTGAAAGCTTTTGCACAGCAAAGGAAACCATAAAATACTACTATTACCACAACTTGTGTCTACTGTTGACTTTATCACCATCAAAGCTTGTCATTGTCCATTTTTTTCTTGCCTTGTGCTGTGACTTTCAAAAAGCCTAGAACACACATCCTGGCTTATTAGGTACTGATATAGATCACTGTGTGCAAAATCAGCTTTAATGTTAAATAGGATAATATTTTATCCTATAATTTCAAAATATTATGTTTCAGTAAATTTTAGAAGTATTTCTCATATAACTGTGATGTAGTAGCTGAACTTATCAATGTAGTCTTCTGAGATCCATGAGACAAAGAAGGAATTTCTCATTTCATGAAAAGATGACATGACTATTTCTTAAATTTGTTCCCTGAAATTTATTATTGTAAAATGACAGAGAACTACACATTTCCAGAAGAGGTAGAAAAAAATTCTTGTTATTCACATAGTCAATGTCATCAGAATGTTAGGAAACAAAAGGATTTTTGGAAAAATGTTGTGTGGTATAGGCCTCTAGGAATTGAAGAAACACTTACCCTTGCACAGATCTTAATACTAATATCAATAATAGAGTAAAATTGTTCATATTTACTATTTAAAACTGTTTTAATGATCTCATTTGATAATCAAGTGTATCCTTGCCCTGGTAACCCTAGATTTGGACGTTGTACGTAGATTTATTCTATAAATCTGTGCATATGAGGAATGTATAAGCTCAGAATGTAGCAAAAATCTGTGTAGGCTACATCCTTAAGTATCTCTTATGGTTAAAATTAGAAGGAGATGCAAATCAAGACTTAGCAGAAGAGACCACTATATCACCCCTCAAACCTAAATGGCCCAAACTAAAACTCTCAAATGAAAAATAAACAGCAATTAAAACCTATAGTTAAAAATTTACAGGTGAATTATATTTTATCATTTACAAATAACTGAAACCTAAATACAATTTTTTTCTTTGTTTTTGTCCTCTATGTGACATCAGTATTTCTCAACTTGAGAATATTCATTTTCTTTGGAATCACAATAGCAACAAACTGGGCCAGGAAGGAATGCCTGCCAAAGCCCATCTACTAATCATGTCTTTGGCAGGCCCTTAGACCTCTCTGAAACCTAGTTAGTCATCTGCAAAATAGGTCAAATAATGTCGACTGTATTTTTTCCACAGTATTATTGTGAGGATAAAAAAAAAATCAATGTATGTGAAACAGAAGTGAAAACTGTAGGTGACAATATAAATGTTAAGGGTTACTGTGTATCTGAACCATCTACATTGTTCTTGGCCCCAAGATCTTTGCAAGGCTGGCTTCTTCTCATCATTTAGATTTTAATTTAAATGTCACCTCCTCAGAGAGGGCTTTCCTGAGCAATTAATCTCAAGTAGAAAGCCACAAACTCTACCGGTCACTCCTTGTCCTGCTACCCTTTTCATACCACTCATAACTATGTGAAATCAGCCAATTTATCGTTTAGGTGTTGTTTTCTGCATCCCTATCCTGTAATGTGATCTCCACGTGGCAGGGACTGTTGTCTGTTGCATTCATTGCAGACCTGCAGACCACCCCCACTCGCAGTGTGTCTGGGATGGTGTACAAAGAAGGGATATGTTCTCTACAATCACTTCTGTCTCCAGGCATGTCTGTTCTAATGGATTTAGGTCTTAGACCTGTGTCAAGCTGAATATTTTCATGTAACTATAACTTTCCACGTACTTGGTAACAAAAGGCTTCAGAAGAAATTCATGCATCCTCCCAGCCCAATGATAAATTCTTTTCTAAAGAGAATTGCTTTCTCTGTGGAATCATTTTAACCTCAGATAAAGTCACTTTACTCAAAATGCTGCAAAGAATTTGTCTATCTCCAGAAAACCAGAAGAGAGATTTATTTATTTATTTATTGCGGTACGTGGGCCTCTCACTGTTGTGGCCTCTCCCGTTGCGGAGCACAGGCTCCAGACGCGCAGGCCCAGTGGCCATGGCTCACGGGCCTAGCCGCTCCGCGGCATGTGGGATCTTCCCAGACCGGAGCACGAACCCGTGTCCCCTGCATCGGCAGGCGGACTCTCAACCACTGCTCCACCAGGGAAGCCCGAGAGATTTATTTTTTGATTCTCCCTGTTACAGTGGTTAAGATCGTATAGACTACTCTCTTGGTATTCCCCTCTCCAGGGCCAGCCTGGAATTATGATCGTAAAGCTGCCTTATCAAATGGCACAACTGTACTTCGTATGTTGGTTAAAAGGCTAGGCCATTTATTCCTATCAAATAAAGAATCTCAAAGTTTATGTGATTGGAGAAATAAATTATCCACAACTTACAAAAATAATGAATAAACCCCCAAGTCTTCACAATCACTTGTAAAGTCTTAAACCATCTAGCTTCCTGTTAGTCTCTCTGACTTTATGCCTATGGCTTGGCTCTTCCCATCATTCTTTCAGCTCTAGTCACACTGGCCTCCTTGCCATTCCTATAATCCTCTAAGATCTCCCTTCCCCCAGGTATCCACAAGGCTTGCTCCCATAGAGCCATCAGGTGTTTGCTCAAATGCCACGTTAGTAGAGTTGCCTTCCTGTCCACCCTATTTAAAATCACAAAGCCCCCTCTATACTCCCTATCACCTTCCCTGCCTCTTTATTATTTTTCCCATAGCACTTATCACCATCTGACATATGTCCTACTTTATTTATTTAACTGTTCATTGTCTGTTTCCTCTCACCATAATCTAAGTTCTACAAATGCAGGGATTTTTGTATTTTCATTGCTATGTACAGTCTGGCACATGGTAAACAGTGAATAATAAATATTTATTTATTGAATGAATGAATGAAGAAATTAATATGCAAAAGAGCAGCATAATTTGAATAAAGTTCAAACAATTCATTAAAGTTGATTATATGCAGTTCTCCAACACTTGAAGCTGATTGTTAATTAGATTGCTGCAAGGAACAGAAACTGCAGGGTTACTCCTAGATAACTCCTAGGCTTTTATCTTAAAGGATTTAGGGAAAGTTAAGTAAGGAAGCAAGGAATTGGAATGTCATTCTGACCAACGTTCAGGGTACAGTCGCTGGCCTAGTTTCATGGTTCTTGAACTTTATAGTACATCAGAGTCATCTGGGGTGCTTATTAAAAACATAGTTTTCTGGGCCCTACCCTTAGTAAGTCTGTGTGGGGCCTGAAAATTTTCACTTCTAACCAGTTCCCAAGTGATTGCACCGCACCCTGACCTAGTGGTATAAAAGTCACTGTGCTGACCTCAGGGCATCCTAGGGCTAGTGATTTAGTCCCTTCGACTCTGCTTCCATATTCCTGTTTGATCTTATTCTGATAGCAGTTCTCATTTTTTTTTTTTTTTTTTAATTTTGCGGTACGCGGGCCTCTCAGTATTGTGGCCTCTCCCGTTGCAGAGCACAGGCTCCGGGCACGCAGGCTCAGCGGCCATGGCTCACGGGCTTAGCCACTCTGCGGCATGTGGGATCTTCCCGGACCGGGGCAAGAACCTGCGTCCGCTGCATCGGCAGGCAGACTCTCAACCGCTGCGCCACCAGGGAAGCCCAGTAGTTCTCATTTTTATCTCAAGTCCTTGAAGCCACGGACTCATGAATCTAGTGCTTCATGACTTCTGCTTTTTGTTTTTTCTCTCTGTGACCCTCTGCATTTGTACCTGCCAACTGTGCCTGGGAATCAAAGGTTCGATTGGATATTCCAGTCACTCTTCAGTAGAGAGTACCTCTGTAGGGCACAGCTCTTATATTAGACCCATTACATGCACCTTTGGTCATGCAAAGATCCTGGACTAGCGAAGTCATGTGAAATAAAGCATAATAGCCTGTGTATAAGGTATTCTGTCTAGTTGTGTTCAGAAGGGGTCTGTGAGAATGAAGGCGCTTGAGGATTTTCAAAAGAGGGCTCTGTACATGATAGATAACTTGTATAGATTATCTGCTTCAAGGTGATTAGGGATATTTTGAAAGAGTGTGGGAGAAATTACCTGTATTTTACTGCCAAGTCAGCCATAAATTAGCCTAATAATACAGGACAAATTTTTTGTTTTTCTCTGGGCCTCATTTTCTTCAGTGATAAAGTAAAGGAATTTGAGAAGATGAGCTGCAAGTTCCTTTCTGTATGCAGTGTGCTATGATTTGGTGAATCTAATTCATTAGTGTACATACATAGGTGCATGACTAGGTCAGCCTCAGTCTCCAGGTTGCTATGATCCAATCTATTATCGTTGAATATTATATTCTGTTTTCTCCTCTTTCTCTTAAAAGAATGAATACATAACAAACTTGCTTGCATTTAATTCTGGTTATGCCATTTACTAGCTTTTTGCCTTGGGCAAATTACTTTGTTTGATCCCCAATCTCCTCATCCATAAAATTAGGATCATAGTAATTTCCTTATAGTTTTGTTGAATTAAATGAGTTATTACATGTAAAATTATTTATAATAGTAAGGATGAAATGATTTAATATATGTGAAAGTATTTAGAAAGGTAACTGGCACACAGAAGAGACTATATAAGTGTTATTAAAATTACTTTTATATTTTTTCATCTGTGTAAATTTTGTCTGCTTTAACACACGTGACTATACTGTGCATGGAATTTTTACTTAGAATTGTGGTTAGAATATGAAGTTGTTACAGACTCCTATGATAAAATGCTATTGTAGTGAGTAAACTTTGAAGTGTTTTAGAAATACTAGATTCTTTTAAAATATATTTCTGGAAGCAAAGAGGCATATGACATTCCATAAAAGACAAAACTCTAAGAACATAAAATATATAAATCTTTGCCACAGGCTAGAGTGGAGGGGACAGGAGTGACTACAAATAGGCACAAAGCTTTTGAGGATGATGCCAATATTCTCCATCCCAATTGTGGTGGTGGTTACATGACCAAATGTGTTTGTCAAGATGCATATACAAAAGGAGTCAATTTTATTGCATTTATGTTGTAGCTAAATAAACCTGAATTTATTTAAAAAAATTTTTCTTGGTGTAATCTTTTGATCTGGGAGATCTTATAGAACATACAATTGTGTTCTAATCTTGCAAATTGATTCCTAAACTTGCATTCATTTTTATTTCAAGTACTTGAAATATAATATAAAATGTCAGTAGAGATACTGTCACAGCTGCCGCCATCTTTGCAGCACCTGCTCTCCTCATGTTTGGTTAATCAGTCTGTAGAATTTTCTCCTTAAATAGCTCTTACCTCCCTCGCACGTCTTTGCCTTAAATGCCATCCGTACTCCACTTCCATATCCTCCTCCTCATTTCTCCTGGGGCGCCTTAGGCTTTCCCTCACCCAGCAAATTGGAACAAACATGCTTATTTGATATTTGTTGATGCTATTTTGAGTAGTACTATTTTATGAAGGTTATTTTCTAAATTGTTGTTGCTGTTATTCTGAAAAAATAGCTTTTTTGAATTTTTCATACTCATTAACCTAGATAAATTTATTTAATATCTTGTAAATTATTTTTATTTAAAAATCATACTAAATAAACTTCTAGTTTGCTGAGTGCTTTTTAATTATTATAAATGGATGTCAAATTTTAGGACACCATTTTTTTTCTGCATCTGCTGAAATCCCATGCTTTTTCTTCTTCATTTGGTTAATGTTGTGAATTACGCTAATTGATTTTCAAGTGTGAAAACAACCTTGCTTTCCTGGAGTAAATCATCTTGATTATTAGATTTTATTCATTTTATATCTGTTGAATACGATTTGCTAGCTAACGTCTTGCTTAGGATTTTTCTGTCCATGCTTATGGGTGGAGTTGGATTTAATTTTCTTTCCCTTTGGTTTCCTTATCAGGTTTTGATATCAAGACTATGATAACTTCACAAAACAAATAGAGCAATATTCACTTTTCCCCTTAATTCTAAGGGTTTTTATATTATTGGGGACAACTCTTCCTTAAATGGTTGGAAAATTCCACCAAGGGAAGCTATCTTGGCCTGGAGTTTTCTTTCAGACGAGGTTTCAGTTATCGGTTGAATTTTTATAATAGTCAAAGGACTAATAATATTTTAATTTCATCTCTGTTCATATTGTTAACAGTTCTTTATTAGAATTTTGTCCATATTACTACAGTTTTCAACATTTTATCAACATAAAGTTGCCTATAACATGCTCTTATGTATTTTCAATATCTGTAGGATCTATAGTGATGTTCCTTGGGTTGTATGTGTTGCCTCTTGTTTTTTCTTTATCATTCTTCCAAGAGTTTTACCAGCTTATTAGCCTTTTCAAAGAATTAATTTGTGACTTTGTTGATTCCCTTTAACATATATTCATTTATTTCATTAATTTTTTTTAACATCTTTACTGGAGTATAATTGCTTTACAATGGTGTTTCTGCTTTATAACAAAGTGAATCAGGTATACATATACATATATCCCCATATCTCCTCCCTCTTGTGTCTCCTTCCCACCCTCCCTATCCCACCCCTCCAGGTGGTCACAAAGCACCAAGCTGATCTCCCTGTGCTATATGGCTGCTTCCCACTAGCTATCTATTTTACATTTGGTAGTGAATATATGTCCATGCCACTCTCTCACTTTGTCCCAGCTTACCCTTCCCCCTCCCCGTGTCCTCAAGTCCATTCTCTACATCTGCATCTTTATTCCTGTCCTGCCCCTAGGTTCTTCAGAACCATTTTTTTTTTAAGATTCCATATATATATGTTAGCATACGGTATTTGTTTTTCTCTTCCTGACTTACTTCACTCTGTATGACAGACTCTAGGTCCATCTACCTCACTACAAGTAACTCAATTTCATTTCTTTTTATGTCTGAGTAATATTCCATTGTATATATGTATCACATCTTCTTTATCCATTCATCTGTTGATGGACACTTACGTTGCTTCCATTTCCTGGCTATTGTAAATAGAGCTGCAATGAACATGGTGGTACATGACTCTTTTTGAATTATGGTTTTCTCAGGGTATATGCCCAGTAGTGGAATTGCTGGGTCATATGGTAGTTCTAGTTTTAGTTTTTTAAGGAACCTCCATACTGTTCTCCACAGTGGCTGTATCAATGTACATTCCCACCAACAGTGCAAGAGGGTTCCCTTTTCTCTACACCCTCTCCAGGATTAATTGTTTGTAGATTTTTTGATGACGGCCATTCTGACTGATGTGAGGTGATATCTCCTTATAGTTTTGATTTGCATTTCTCTAGTGATTTCTACTCTTACCTTTTTTTCATTTTCTTTGGGTCTCTTTTCCTTTTTTCTTGAAATGGATGTTTAATTCATTAATTTTCAACACTTCTTTTCAAATTTATGCATTTAATTTTAATGACTGTAAATTTCCTTCAACTTTTAAAAAATCTGTACCACAAAAATGTTGATGCTTAAACTTCTGTGATAATTTTATAATTCAAATAAAAAACTTTTCTAATTTTTATTTTAATTTGTTGACACATTTAGTATTTCTTAATTTTTAACTAGAGAGATATTATCTGGTTATCTTATTACTGATTTCAAGTTTAATTTCACTGAGGTCAGATTTTAATCACTTGAAATTTGCTTTTTGTCCCAGCATATGGCCAATATTTTGTTTGAGTTTTATTTTTTTATACAGCAGGTTCTTATTAGTTATCTATTTTATACATATTAATGTATGTATGTCAATCCCAATCTCCCAATTCATCCCACCACCACCACCACCTCCCATCCCTGTTTCCCCCACTTGGTGTCCATATGTTTGTTCTCTACATCTGTGTCTCTATTTCTGCCTTGCAAACTGGATCATCTGTACCATTTTTCTAGATCCCACATATATGCATTAATATACGATATTTGTTCTTCTCTTTCTGACTTACCTCACTCTGTATGACAGTCTCTAGGTCCACCCACGTCTCTACAAATGACCCAATTTCATTCTTTTTATGGCTGAGTAATATTCCATTGTATATATGTACCATATCTTCTTTATCCATTCATCTGTCAATGGGCATTTAGGTTGCTTCCATGACCTGGCTATTGTAAATAGTACTGCAATGAACATTGGGGTGCATGTGTCTTTTTGAATTATGGTTTTCTCTGGGTACATGCCCAGTAGTGGGTTTGCTGAGTCATATGGTAATTCTATTTTTAATGTTTTAAGGAACCTCCACCATACTGTTCCCCATAGTGACTGTATCAATTTACATTCCCGCAACAGTACAAGAGGGTTCCCTTTTCTCCACACCCTCTACAGCATTTGTTGTTTGTAGATTTTCTGATGATGTCCATTCTAACTGGTGTCAGGTGATACCTCACGGTAGCTTTGATTTGCATTTCTCTAATAATTAGTGATATTGAGCAGCTTTTCACGTGCCTCTTGGCCATCCGTACGTCTTCTTTTGAGAAATGTCTATTTAGGTCTTCTGCCCATTTTTGGATTGGGTTGTTTGGTTTTTTTTTTAATATTGAGCTGCATGAGCTGTTTATATATTTTGGAGATTAATCCTTTATCCACTGATTCATTTGCAAATATTTTCTCCCATTCTGAGGGTTGTCTTTTTGTCTTGTTTATAGTTTCCTTTGCTGTGCAAAAGCTTTGAAGTTTCATTAGGTCCCATTTGTTTATTTTTGTTTTTATTTCCATTTTGTTATTATTTCCATTATTTCAATTTTATTTCCATTATTTCCACTCTAGGAGGTGGGTCAAAAACAATCTTGCTGTGATTTATGTCAAAGAGTGTTCTTCCTATGTTTTCCTCTAAGAGTTTTATAGTGTCTGGTCTTACATTTAGCTCTTTAATCCACTGTGAGTTTATTTTTGTGTATTGTGTTAGGGAGTATTCTAATTTCATTCTTCTCTATGTAGCTATCCAGTTTTCCCAGCACCACTTATTGAAGAGACTGTCTTTTCTCCATTGCATATCCTTGCCTCCTTTGTTAGTTGACCATAGGTGTGTAGGTTTATCTCTCGGATTTCTATCTTGTTTCATTGATCTATATTTCTGTTTTTGTGCCAGTACCATATTGATTACTGTAGCTTTATAGTATAGTCTGAAGTCAGGGAGTCTGATTCTTCCAGCTCCATTTTTTTTCCTCAAGATTGCTTTAGCTATTTGGGGTCTTTTGTGTCTCCATAAAAATTTTAAGATGTTTTTGTTCTAGTTCTGTAAAAATGCCATTGGTAATTTGATGGGGATTGCATTGAATCTGTAGATTGCTTTGGGTAGTATAATCATTTTCACAATACTGATTCTTCCAATCCACAAACATGGTATCTCTCTCCATCTATTTGTGTCATCTTTTATTTCTTTCATCAGTGTCTTATAGTTTTCTGAGTACAGGTCTTTTACCTCCTTAGGTAGGCTTATTCCTAGGTATTTTATTCTTTTTGTTGCAATGGTGAATGGGATTGTTTCCTTAATTTCTTTTTCTGATCTTTCATTGTTAGTGTATAGGAATGCAAGAGATTTCTGTACATAAATTTTGTATCTTGCAACTTTACCAAGTTCATTGATTAGCTCTAGCTAAGAGAATTCAGCACCACCAAACCAGCTCTACAACAAAAGCTAAAGGAACTTCTCCAAGTGGGAAACACAAGGGAAGAAAAGGACCTACATAAACAAACCCAAAACAATTAAGAAAATGGTAATAGGAACATACATATTGATAATTATGTTAAATGTAAATGGATTAAATTCTCCAACCAAAAGACACAGGCTTGCTGAATGGATACAAAAACAAGACCCATATATATGCTGTCTACAAGAGGCCCATTTCTGACCTAGGGAAACATAGAGACTGAAAGTGAGGGGATGGAAAAAGATATTCCATGCGAATGGAAATCAAAAGAAAGCTGGAGTAGCAATACTCAGAGATAAAATAGACTTTAAAATAAAGAATGCTACAATAGACAAGGAAGGACACTACATAATGATTAAGGGATCAATCCAATTTTTGTACAAGTGGAAGGGCTGGCTTTATCTCAGGTTTTAAATCTGATATCCACCAACTTCCAAGAAGCCCACAGGAGAATTCAGAAGGTTTGTGAACTTGAATGGGCAAAAGACTACATCCTTCTTTTTATTAATCTTTGATTGAAATTTAATATTTCCTTTAATAATGAATGTAATCAACAAATCAGAATTGGGTACTAATATAGATATTTTCAAATCACATAACTATTGGAAATATCTTAAAATATAACTTTCTCTCTTCACTACACTAAAATATGGTAGTTGTTAGACCACCTGCTAGACCTTCTTATGTAATGCATTAATAAAGAAATACATATTACTATAACACAAATTTTTAAACATCTTGATAGTTAAATTTTAATATTTTTTTGTATTCCTAGTCATTTTATTTTATGCATTCAAGAACATTTTTCTGAAAAGAGTTTATAGTCTTTGCCAGACTGCTAAAAGTTCTCACAACACACACACACAAAATGTTAAGAATATATATTGTAACAGGAATGAAAGTAGAGTATATGGGAACAGAAGCAGGGGGTTTAGCAGATACGGTATTGGAAGTTGGAGAAGTATTTTTGCTATTACTTCTAATTTTCTGAGTGATAAAGGAGTCAAGGTCATCAGGACAGAGTGAGAAAGAATGGAGGAGATAATGGAGATTTGAGTATAAGAAATAAGATGTGAATTAGTTTTCTAAGAGAAGAAGAAAGTTAATTTATTAGGAGAATGCAACTAGATTGCAGTGCAGTGCCAAGTGCCCACTTGTATTTTCAAACCTAAAGGGACACCAAAATTGTGTGTCTTTCTCCTGCTCTATTCAGCTGCAGAATGAGTAGAGAGTTGAGTTAACCAGAGTTAGGATTTTTCAAAAGAGTAAGGTGAACAGAGAGAGGAGCAAGGGAATGAATGATCTATATAGGAGAGTGATACTGGAGATGGATTCCCATTGCCCAGTTGGATAAAGAAGGAAGTGAGAACATGAGGGGCATTATCATCAAGTGGCAAGGTCAATGGATAGGAGGTTTCTATGAGGTGGCTGGATTGGCAGAGTTGGGACCCCACAGTAAATAAACTGGAGACAGAGGAGATGGACTAGAGAGAATGAAAAAAATATGTTCTAAAACATACTAACAGAAATTATAGCTTAGGGCAGTGAGAAGCAAGTGAATATTTTAGGGAGGTTTACCAGCTTACAACTCTAAAATTTTGAAATTGAAATCAGCGCCTCTTTTCTTGACTCTGTTCTTCCTAGGTTTCCATGCCTAACACATCATGCACACTCTCATCTTCTCTGCTTGTGATTCCTCCTGAAGAGAGAAAGTTGGCTTTCCACTCAGGATTCAAGAGACTCAAGGGTTATGGAGTAGCAGTCATGCCAATGAGTAAATCAATGGCTGAAAATTAACATATACTTAGTGTTTGCTATGCACTCTGCACTATTAGGCAATTTCTGTGTGTCTTTCACATATAATCTTATGAAATATACTGAAGCATTATGAATAAACTGAAACTTGAAGAGAGAGATTAGCAAGATTAATGTACTACAGGCAGCACATAATAGAACCAGAATGTTTAAAAACGTCTGACTATAAACCCTGGATTTTCTCATGCTGTTACCTTGGCCAGGAGTCTTATTTTACCACCATTTGTAGCATATATTTATACACAAGCCTAACTATGGTCATTGTTGATGACTCCCTGGAGAAATCCATTCATGCTGTTAAATAACATGAAAACATAAATCTCATTTTAATTTTGCCATAGTTCATTAAATCAGCTGACAGTTCATTTTTCTTTTCTTTTTTTTTCTTCTGTGTCTATTTTCCCTGAACCAACAATCTCAGTTTTAAGAAACTCTGAGACTATCTAAATAAAATATTCCCATACATTGTAAATCAACTACAGTTCGATTTAAAAATTTTTTTAAAAAGATAAAGTTCCCAAATTCTCCTGAAATTAAAAGTTATTTGTGTCTTCCTTTTTCTCTCTGCCATTATACTGTTCTTAGTGTTTTAATTTCTATAAGTTGTGATTTATGTTGTACTGACCTAAAACAAATAGACTGCAAGTTATTTCTCCAGCAAAAATAGGTTTATTTGTGATGAACAAAGAATTGCAGTTTGGAGGCTGCAACCATGGTGAGCCACTTTCAAGTCACTCCACAGCAAGAAGACAACTCTTTTAAAAAGAAGAAAGGGAAGCTGGGAAGGCTATAGTAAACAAAAAGTCCATTGGAGGAATTGACGGTTTGAAGTTTAGTGGCTTTTTATTGGCTGAGTTGTGACAGTCTCTCATTGGCTAAGCTCTTACCAAGCAGGAAGAAGGAGATGGCTTTGCTATTGTCATAGGGTATGAGAGTTCCCCCTTCTGGCCTCCTGACTCTATTTTAATTTAGGTTTCTGTTTATTAATTTTTACAGTTGTTTTTATACAACGCCAAAATGACCAACTTATTATGAAATCCTTGGAGGGAAAATCAAGTTATTTGTTTAATAGTATTATATCTAGTATGTTGATAGAGTGACTAGAGTTTGAAACTATCATTGGGTTGATTTTGTGCCATCTAGATTTAACCCATGTATTATGAAGATAAGTAGCTTAGTACAAAACTGCTGGTTCACATGAATATATTCATTCATTCACATGTTCATTCACCCACCCACTTATCCATTCATACATACATTCATTCAGAAATCTTTACTGAATTCACGCAAAGCACTGTGATAGGCCTAGGCAGTGTGGATACAATGCAGGACAGAATCAATTTTGTCCTTCTGGAGTATGCTATACATTTCACGACAGACAAAGGCAACAAAGACAACCAAGGTGGAAGGGGCTTCTGTGTAATAACACGCAATACCAAACCCAGAGACATCTCTCACAGCCTACACTCTGATTCCTATGTATTGAAAGGATGTTGTACGAGAAATAGTGCTATTTCTAAAATTGCCCTTAGCCATGGAGAGTCCTTAGGAATCACTAGGGGATTTAAAAAATAAAAAGTGATGGGGGTCCACTCCTATATATTTTCTTTTAGTGGCCTTAGGATAAGGCATCCCTTTGAGACTGCCGCCAGTTGGAGGCGTGGCTTGCCTATTAGAAGGAAGTCCCATGCAAGGGTGTGGGGCTTGGTGAGCAGAGCACAGGATGGATCCTAGCTCTCTTTATCTCCTTGGTCATTCATTTTTGCAGGGCCCAAAACAGCAGCACTGGGGCTTGGCATCTGAAAACGCTCTCCTTCTATCATTGTTAGGGTTGCTTTTGTACTAAATGCTCTCCTTAAGTGAATGTTGGCTGTAGGCCTCTATCTCTCTGATCATTGTGTACATTTGTATTGGGATACTAGAACTTCTGAGTTATTTTTTCCATATGTTCTAATGAGGTACAGAATTGACTCCACTCCATCATCTCTGTCTGTGTGATGCTCTGTATTAAAACAAAGGAAATATATTACTACTTATAAACCATCTATGTGTTTCTAAGTTCCAGATTTATCTAAAGTTTTCATGGCTGAGTAATTAATAGCTTTAATTTGCTAATAATTATGAAGTTGGTAAATTTGTTGCCTATTCTGAATTGACCACTATACTGAGTTCTGCATGGGACAATATTCTGTGATCACCAACACAAGGGTATGAAAAAATGATCCTGCTGGCAATATTAGCACCCAGGACTAGGAAAGCTTATGATTATAAACTTAAACTTTAAAACAGCTTTGTCCTTTTGGAATTTTCCAAGCTATTTCTAGGAGGAATCGTATAAATTTGCCAAATCTTAGAAAAAAATAATGTCAGAAACAACAAAATAGAATTGATCAGGGAGATATTATCTAGGGCATAGGATAAAAATGGCTTTGAATTCTCAAGGAAAAAAACATCAAGGATAATTGCTTTTTAGATACTTTGTCTACTCTGAAGTTTCTCTGTCCAAGACACAGGTAATGATTTTTGAAAGTAAACACAATAGCTCTCCTTTTAAAAAGATCTAAATGTTAATTGTCATATTTAGGAAACAGAGATAGATTTTGCACTTTAAAAAATGAAATCAGAGTTCTAAAGAGAAAGAACAAAGGAGAGAAAAAAGTGTAGAAAGCAGTTAAATAACCATGATGAAAGTTACTAGGAGACTCTGTCATAATTAAAAGTGAATCTATATCTGAAATAGATCCTAAGGTTTGAACATCAAACTAAATAACTGTAAGCACAAATTATTTTTCTTGAAAGCTTCAGACTGGTTATCATGTTTCTACTTTATAAAATCTTGATGTGCATTTTCTGGTGATAAGTGTAATACTACTCCTATTGTAGGCCCTATTCTCCAACTAAAATTTAATTTTTTAATGTCAAATATCATGGGCATTATATTTATATAATGCTACCCACCATTCCTTTACTTTCCTATATATATATATATATTTTTTTTTTTTTCTTTTTTTTACTTGTAACTAAAACCTTTATTAGTTGACTTTTCTTTTTCTAGCAACATTGCTCTAAAAATTTGGGGCATATATCTATAGGATTTGGGGGGACAATTTCAATTTTACAGCCAGATACATAAATATTATTAAATTTATGAATGACTGTAATTTAATTTGTCTGACTTTCTAAGACTTCCCATATGAATAAATTCTCACTTCTGAAAACAAGCAACTTTTGTTTAACATATAAGAATTTTATCTTTTTTAAATTTAATTCTTTTAAAAAGTTTTAAAAATCTTTATTTTATAAAGGGATATTTTATAAAGGATATTTTATTTTATAAAGGATATTTTATTTTATAAAATCCCTTTATTTTAAAGGGATTAAAATAGGAAAATTTTCATATAAGAAAACAAGATTTGTACTTCTTATTCAAATGATTAGGATTTCTTGTTAAAAAATAAAATTGTCCACAGATTAATGGTGAGATTACAAAGAATGTGCTGGCTTTATGATGTGATAGTAGTGTTCTCTTATGAAGGCTGGCAAATGAACAAGTGTCTGTTTTCAAGAGATTTAAAATTCAAGACCAAATGTGCAATCTGAAAAGCAGCCATTATTCTTTCAGCGAATATTATTGTCTGTTTACTACATGCCAGGCTGTAGGATTATCAACATGAAGCAGGATAACACCAATGGGAGAAGTCCTTGCTCATTGAAATTGTTCTCAAATGTCAGATAATGAATTAACTCAAAACTAGAATCACGGAGGATTCATGGCTTCATTATAAAAGTTATTTAAATACTCAAAATAACAAAATATGCTGTTTCCTCCTAGAACAGTTACATGGTATACTGGATTTTTATAAAACCATTTTATTTAAAAGTAAAACACAGATATAGAAAATCTTTACAAACAGATGGATAGCTTATTGATGTATTAAAGGTGAACACACATGGAATCAGTAGCAGGTCAAGAAATAGAACTTTGCTAGCTTCTCCAGGAGTCCTTCCATGTATGCAGTACCCCCAAATTAACCAATATCCTGACTCCTAAAGTAATCATTTCCTTTTTTTAAAAATAGTTTTATCACCCAAGTGTGAATCCCTAGAAAATATAGTTTAGTCTTGCTATTTAAAATTTTTTTGGAAATGTTTTTAAAGTCTCCTTCAATTTACAATTTTCCCCTTTTATTTCCCCCTCCTCCCACCCACTCATACCCTTACACTGTATCTATTGAAAGACCCAGACATTTGACTAGTACAGTTTCCAACCGTCTGGATTTGGCTGATTGCATTTTCATGGTGAATGTCATTTATGTACCTCTGTCCTTTGTAAATTGGTAGCAGGAACATGGAGTTTAATCCATTAATTAAATTCAGATGGGATCTCTTTAGCAAGACTCTGCCTAGGTCATGGTGTGTTCCTTCATCAGAAGGCATTTAGTGTCTGCTTATCTCTCATTTGTGATGTTAAAAGATGTTAACGCCCAAAGTTATCTTCAAGTTGTTCCTTTTGGCATGACCCTAGAAGTCTTTTTATAGCTTTCTCACTATAAATTGGACAAGCTTTTTAGGTTCATCATGTACATTTCCTGCCTCAGGCCTGAATCAGCCATTTCTCCAGGAAACTGTTTTTCTTTACTAGAGAATGGCAGGTGAGGACCACAATCTCGGTGGTAGGAATGCTCATTGCTACTGTTTCTGGGCTCCTCAGTAGACGAAAATATACATCATTTTTTAAGGTAAAATACCTCATGATTTCATACTTATATTTGCAATTCAAATTCAGGACTACAGGATTTTCACATAACCTCATCCATATTACTGGTACTCCCAGTTCTGAAAGGCACAGGAGGTGGTAAAATTAGAATGGCTTACGAACTTTATCTCCCATCATACACACATCTGTTGTAGAATAACAATATTAATACTATCATCACCACTATAATCAATTAAAATATTTTTTGCATACGTTCTCCTTACTCTCCACCATCTTTTATAGTTATACTGTATCTACCTTGCCTCTTCTTATCACCATAACATACGGTACGCTCTCTTTTCTAACTCTTATTTAATCATTGTTTTAAAAGTGACTATATATTATACATGTTTAATTCTCTTTAGTCGTTTTGGTTGCTCATTCTGTAGTAAGTTCCTTAGGAAAAGCTCAAGAGAACAATATTTCCTGCATTTTGCATATGGGTAATAGTTTGTCTGTACCTAAAATCCTTGGCTCATTTTTTCTTGAATGTCTTCCATTTTATTATGAAAGAAAGTGTGACTGTGACTCTTGAAAAGTCTGTTAACAATTTAGTGTCTATAGGTCATTTGCTTTTTTTTTTTTTTTTGCCTAGCTGATCAAAGGATTTTTTCTTTTTATTTAAAATCCAACAGTTTTAATAAAATATGAGCTGGCATTAGTTTATCCAAGTGATAATCTAAAGTACATGGACTGAACTTTCAATATATAGATTCAATTTAAAAAAAAATTTAACTGAAGTTTTTTTGACTTACAGAGTTTTAGTATTTGTCCTGTTCCCTCACTTTGGTTTTTTTCTTCAAGGATTCCTTTCATTCATACACTGGATTTTTTAACCTATCTTAAATATTTATCACTTTATCTCAAATTCTTTTGTGTCTTCTTAATTATTTCTATTTAATTAAAATATTTTCCCTCCTTTTCACCATGTATTTCTCATCATCTCTGGTATTTACTCACTTTTGTGTTCTGGTTTAGTCTTCATTTCCTTTTAACTCTTTTTTTTTTAAACCCTGAGCTCTGTCATTTAATTTCTAAGGTTTTCTATCACTGATTTATATTATTCTTTCATTGTTTATATATAATTTTCTTAATGTCTTTTAGCTCTGCCTAAAGTAGAAGCTTACTCTTTTGGTCTGTTCAATGAGCATCTTCCCAGCATTTAAAAAAATTATCTATAAGAACGTTATCCTGCTCCTTATTTTCTTTTTTGGTATATAATAGCTTTGTATGAGAATTGATCTCACTACTTAATCTTTGTGCATTTTTATATAAAATTTGTTTTCCCTCAATTTTTCAAGAAGTCTTTGCTAGACAGCTTTTCTCCTTTCATAGTGCTCTCTCATTTCTTGGTTATTTGTAATGCTCAAAGAGATGGCAACTTACTTTCTGAGATTTCCTAGCTCTCTTCTCCTTCCCAACTTTTATCTGGACCTTCTATTTCCACCATCTCTGTTTCACATGTCCTACTTGATTTTGATTCTGCTCCCAGCAGTTTCTCCTCAATGTGGGCTCTCTCCTAAAAGAGAACCATGGCAAGTTGGTTTCAAGAGTGCATGGAGTCTTCGGGCTAGACTCAACTTTTTTAGCTCCCCTCATGGACTCCTTTCATTTATCCAACATTGAATTGAGCAAAACCTCTCCCAATTTTAACTGCTGCTTCCAAATTAGTCTGATGTGCTTTCCAGTGATTAGCTCTTTTGGGGTTTTCCTATTCTCAGATCCATCAGATTCCCTGTTTTTTCCCTCTGCTTTCTCCTGCTCAAATGCTAATAACATCAAGTGTTGTGGCTATAGTTTGTTTTCACTTGCTTGTATTTTGCGGTTCATGAGGGTTGTCTATCACCTAATTTTGTCCAAGGTTTGTTCTGTGTGGTTGTTCTGTCTCTTTTTACACTGGAATTCAAAGCTTGTTGCTGTCACCATCTTCCCAGAATCCTTTTACACTAGACTTTGATATAGATAATTTGTAGCAGGTATCAAATTTTAATAAATATGTATGGAAGAAAATTAAGATTGAGAAGATTCTATTCATTACTTATTAGTAGTAGTATTTTGAAAACTTGGGAAAAGTGAATTTCACTTGATTTATATCAACAAGCAACTTTTGATACTGGACACTGGTATCAGATAACCACTTGTGGTGCTGAGATAGTAATACAAAGACTATAGCTACAGAAAATAGAATAATACATTAAAACTTCCATGGCAAATAATCTACCTATAGTCATAAAATAGACTCCATGATATTTTTGTCATGCAAATACTGTAATATGATGATTTGATTATCTGATGAGGACCTACTTCTGAATGTTTAACTATTACTTTTGAAGCAATATCTATTTCTAACATCGTTGTGGAATACTTTTAAAGGAAAGGGAGAAAAAACTATTTCAAGGTTGTTCTTTTTAAAAATAAAATCCCAGTAAAGATAGCAAGCTCTGGGAAATTGAAATTGCCTTGCAGGATGAGTGGACTGAATAGCTCGGAAGGCAGCATCATCTCTGTCAGGTCATCAGAACATCATTTAGAAAATCACTGATAATACTACTAAAGATATTATCCCTGTGGCTCATAAGAGTTAATGCACCTTCCAGGGAAGGGAGGCAGAGCACAATAAGCAATGGTTTTAGAAACATAAGATCTTGCTTCAGTCTTGGTGTCACCATTTATGACCTATGTAATCTTGGGCAAGTCATTTAATTTCTTAAAGCATTAACGTTTCACCTGTAAAATGTATATTCTATGTAACTGGTGGCAAAGTAAAGAAACTTGAGACAATTTAAAAAACTATAGATGTTATTATGAAAAAAAAATTTTATTTCCAGGGAGTGTCTTATATACATAAAAACCGCATCTCTTCCTCGGTTTCCAATATTCAGTAGGTACACAGCACCTATCCAGTTGCCCAAGCCAGAAGTCCTGATCATTCCTTGTCCTTCCTGCTGGCATCCAACCAATCATCAGAGCCTACAAAGTCTAATTCTTAAATATCTTTCAAGTCAATCTATTTTTCACTATACTTATCACCACTACTCTAGTTCAGGCCACCATTGTCTTTTGTCTGAATTATTGCTACAGCATCCTTATGGACTTCCTTGCCTTGTCTTACATTTTCCAAGAGTAGTCTCCATGGTGCCAACCAGAGCAGCTGTTCAAAAGTGCACAAGATTATGACACTTTCTTTCTAAAACCCCCTTAATGAGTTATTATATTTAGATAGGTTTCCAACTGTTTAACATGATTTGTAAAGGCCTCGCCTTTCCAGCCCCATTGGTTACCAGACTATAGTCCTTGCTTATTACTCTGCAGCCCATCAGAACTAGTTTCAGTTCCCAAAAGGTGCTGTACTTTCTTTTGCCTTTGCAACGATGTCCTTGCCTGGAATATATTTTTAGCTCCTCCATGTCTCACAAAGCCAACTGCTAGCCTTCCCTGAATCCCAAAGACTGGGTTGGCTGTCCCTCCTATGTATTCCCCTATACCCTAATTTGTGCTTATTTTGCATTACACTTGCCTGTTTAGTTAACTGCCTTCCACATTTGAGCTCAATCTCCAAGAGGTCAAAGACCATGAAATTGGTCTTTTATAACTTATATAACTTTTATATCCCTTTGCCTCACAACAATATTCGCTGGATGAATGATTTACCATGTTGTTAGCAGAAAACTCATGCTCTATAGCCATAATGGTGAGCTGCCATTCTCTATGCAGGCTTGGTTAGGAGAGTATTCTGAATTACATCACAAAAACAGCTCCAATTTTGAAGGACAGAAACACATTTTCCCCTCTCATATACAGATATTAAAATTGCATTCTAATATTTTAAGAAAATCTCTTACAGACATAACGATGATCTTCCCTGGAATTGTTTTGTTTCCTTTCTAGATATTAGGTGGAATCTGTATGCATTAATATATATGCCATGCTTGTTGTCTTTCCTTCACATGCATGACTGAAGCTCTTGAAAACACACAGCCATCCACGAATCATTCTCTTTTGTCCTATTGTTACTAAACAACTATCAGTCATCATTATACTGGTCTAAGTAGGATACTGAAAAGAAATCAAATAGAAAGCCAATGTGAACCCTTGATACTTCTAAGGTGGAAAAACTCCAAAAAACTCCAAAAAGTCAAAAATACAAATCAAGACACTAGTTGGGGAAAATATCAGTTGAAGTAACCATTTATTCAAAACCTCTGTGCTGGCTGTTTGCAAGGGAAAGCTACTACTCACAAGGGAAAATTTTACTTACTATAACAGGGTCACATTATAGGCTTTTACTCCATTTACCACACCCCTGAATATTCCTTTTCAGGAATATAGAAACATGCCTGATTGGAAGAAAGCCCACCTAATGCACTCACTCTTGTGCAGCCCTTAATACAGAGAGTGTTTCTTGACCTGTTTCACAACAGTGTTTTTTTCCACTGTAGGGTTATCTGAAAACATAGGAAATAAAAAGAGCTTATTACTGTTTATATTGCCAAAGAGGCCTCTCGCCCCATTCTGAAAATGTAGTGGATCTTTTTGGTAATGCGTATATTGAAGAGACTTAGGACATAACTCATCTAAGCATGTGGATGTCAGGTTCATCCTCACATGTTTCAGATTGTACGGGTGTATTGTTTCGGTAGAGATATCATCAAATGAACATCAGTTTGACAAGAAAATCAGTATCATCGTATTCAAGGCAAGAGCAATATATTGATGTTAGCACTGATAATTTTTAAAATGGAATGTCTAGGAAGGACCAAGGACGTTCACAGGCGTAAAGAGAACTGACTTGAAAGTTAGGAGTCTTGGATATTAAGTCAAACTGCCACTAGCTGTGTGATTCCTCCAAAAACTCATGAATATATGATTCAGTTTCCTCTCTGAAATGTTATTTCGTATGTAGAAGGAGGTCAAATAAAATTTAAAAAGGTAATGGATAATATTGAGAAGTTAAAAGTGCTTAATTGGTGCAGTTGAAGCACTGCTAGAATATAGGAGACTTGGACTCCTGCTCAGTTACTGGCTAACACCCTTAGTAGGACTGCAGTCAGCCAGGCACCTGAGGGCCTTATCTTTTCCTACTGAGTCCCCTGTGCCCTCCTGGAGCACCTGAAGCAGGCTCCGAGTGTTGCGATATTACCGCCGCCCCCACCCCAGGAAAGCTTTCAACAAATTACTGACTGGAGTTGGTGTATAAATACCCCAGCTCCCTTGCCCCTCAAGGAAAATTCTTAGGCATGTGTTTTACACTGACTGAATTTCTTGAAAGGATTAACCTCCAATTGCCTTCCCTTCCCTTTCTTAGTTCCCCTCTCCCTTACCAATACTTCCTGTACCTCCCAAATAACTTTGGTGTTTGAATTCTTGTCTCAAGGTTTTCTCTAGGAGAACCCAAATTAAGAAAATAAAATTATACATTGATATTTCTAGTTATATTATTAAATGATGCTCCTGGAGTCCCGTTCCTTTACTTTGTGAAGGGGAAGGAGACCCCTGCACTTCTACCCTGTGGGAGGGTGGGGGTGAGCTGATGGAAATAGACTCTTTTAAAAAATGATGAATTACATGTCCATGCCTCTCTCTCGCTTTGTCACAGCACTACCAAACGTAAGGTAGATAGCTAGTGGGAAGCAGCCACATAGCACAGGGAGATCAGCTCAGTGCTTTGTGACCGCCTGGAGGGGTGGGATAGGGAGGGTAGGAGGGAAGGAGATGCAAGAGTTATGGGAACATATGTATATGTATAACTGATTCACTTTGTTATAAAGTAGAAACTAACAGACCATTGTAAAGCAATTATACGCCAATAAAGATGTAAAAAAAAAATGCACTTCCTCATCCTGAAAAAAAAAAAAAGACGAATTACTCAAAAAGGCAGTCCATTCCTTTCAAATGTCTTGAACTGTGTGTGGAATCCTGGTTGGCATAAGGACATAGTCTTTGAATGGACACCTCCAAATAGTCCTCGCAGTGAAATCGATGGCATAGCCTTTGATGGTTCTCTGAGCTCAGAATGTGGGACCCTTAGCTGGACTGCAGGAACGTCCCACTGAGCCTCCTGTAACAGGTCTCTGGGTTAGGTCCCCTCCAACTTCGAGGCGAGAGGCTCTCAGAAATTGATAGGGATGTGGGAGGAGATTGTCAAGACAAGGACAGCAACCTTGGGACAAGGGTGAGCGAGGACAGCTGGGGAATGGAAACGCAAGTGATGGGGCAGCATGTCCTGAGGGAGGTGTAGAACAGCTTCTGTCAGTTGGACACTGGAAAATTAGCTTCTAGCAAGTCCATGGAGAGGAGACTAGTGGAGCCTTGGTCTTGAGTAGTAAGTACTTCACTGGCCAACAACAAAAAGGTAAGGAGTTGTGGGGAGAGGAGGAGGACTTTATGTAGACAAAATGGAGTACGCAAAGGTGAAGAGGCTTAAAATAGATCATGTATTTATTTTGGGGAAACTGTTTCCACAGTCCTTGTTTAATGCCATTAAACACTTACAGCACTGTGTATTTTAATTTTTAGTTAATAAATTGGAAGCTAATTCTAGATGCCAATGGTGTGGCAGGACTTATAACTATTTCTTAAAAATTTGAGAAGTAAAATATCCACCTCATTAAAATGACTGGACTCGAAACCTGCCATCTGATGGTTATTTAAGCCACAGCTTCTTGGCTGGCTTTCCTGACCTTTAACAAGACTTGTGGTGATGTCAGTGCTTGTCATCTTCATCATCACTCATCTCTTCTCCCTGCGGGCCATCCACACTCTGGATGTCAAGGCAGGGCAGCTGCCTGGCAATGTTAGGATGGCTTTCCTTCTGTTCTGAATGAGGAGGAATTGCCATATTTGAAATGACTCACCACCTTCTGCAGTGTTCCTGCTGACAAAGATAACCTTAAATTCATTAAGCATTTTGATTTGGATCATATTAAGACAGTAAGCTATCTTTTTAGTTATTTTTGCTTTTGTTTTTCATCACAACATAAGGAGTCACATTTTCCAGCCAGCTGGCAGGCTGGGTGTTAGTTCTTAAGGACATATTAGTATAAATCTTCCAGCTTTATGGAACCCTGTTCTTCAAGCAAGTATCCATCTGTCAAGAATCTCAAAAGAATTCTTACTCCAGAGTTGAAAATCCTTCTTTAAAAAAATGTCATTTTGCCTTCTGACCTCCTAAATCAAGATTATATTTTAATTTCTACTTTACATAAGTCTACCTCTCCTTTAAGTTGGAAATAACTTGAATATCCAACAGGAGAGAAAATGTTAAATTATATTACTCAATTGTACAATGGAAACAACTGTGAAAAGTTTCTAACTGAAAATTTATGTTTTAATTACTATGTTAGGTAAAACCGTTATTCCCAATTGTACAATTGTTGATTAATTACTTATAGATTCATAGAAAAGTGCCTAAAACTGAAAATCAAAGAACATGTTTTATATTTAGCATTAAGAATCACCAAAGAGAGTTGTAAATGGCTGTTTATGTGAGGCAAGAAATGGGGTGGGAGAGAGACAGTTTTTCCCCCACAAGCCTTATAAAACTATTCGACTCTAAATTATACACATATCTTTATGAAAATTAAAGACGGCTATAAAGAGATTTCAAAGTCTAGAAGAAAACATTTTTTAAAAGTATGTATTTGGTTTTTAATTAAAATTATATAAGAATTTAGCTCTATTGAATTTGAAGAGAATTGGTACATAAGTGGTAACTTAATAATCAGTCTCTTTCAAAGATTAATATAAGAAAGTAGGAGAATATATGTCTTATTCCCTTAATTGTTTTTGTTTAATTCTTATATTGATGTCATACTTAATGAGTTTTATATAGTTGTTTATAGTATTTCATCTGCAGGAGTAAAGCTTCATCCATATGCATAGAAGGTAAAGCTATAACTGGGGTCTGTTTGACTCCTCTGGCCTGGGAGGATTTCCTAGTCCTACCAGGGCCTGCAAAACCTGGGGAGAAAGCAGAAACACCATCCTCATTATTTAAAGCCTGGGAGAAAAACTAGGTCAGAATCATGAAATATTGCTGAGGATCTGGCTAGAGGAATGTGTCTGCAATGGATTCCCAGTGTAAGGCTTCTAGAATGAATATTAGGAGCCAACATCAGAATTCAAGGAGGGTCAGAACCGGAAAGATAGAGAATAAAAGAGCAAACAAGAGTCTGGTCAAATACTGGCAACAATCCCCCTAAACATTAGATGTCATTGCTGCCATATTCTCTGGGTAGGCCTGTTCTGTTTATAGGGTTCTAGACAGAAGGGACTTCTATTTTCCCCAAGCCTCCATCTTGGGTTTACCTCTATAAAACCTGATGGGTTTCTGTTCTTGCTGGGTGGGAAGTGAGTTTTGAGGAACTGCTGTTCAATAACATTCCCAGTGAATCATGTCCTACAGAAGTCCTTGGTATTTCCAAGGGTTCTTGGTATTGCCACATGCCTCTTCAATGCTGGAATCTTCTCATCTTCTTCATTTTGGAATGTCACGTGCTGTGGAGTGGGGCCAGAGGTGTAACTGTCATGGAAGCAGCCAGTTAAAGTTGGGAGGTCATCTCAATATGCCTGAGGTAATGGGTCACTCATGTCTGGCACGGATGGGCGATACATATTTGTCAGGAGGAAAGGTAGGTATCATTTATTCTTGGATAGTCTCCTTGGTGCTCGGCCCTGGATGTGCTGGAATGTGTTTCTAAGTCTCTTAACAGAGGGAAAAATTCCTTAATTCTGTTAGATAACAGCCAGTTATTCCACGTTGTTATGAAAAATGTTCAAAGAAGCAAATATGGAAATGACTGTGATGAAAGATGTAAATTTACATCTCATAATGATTTGGGAGGTAGATCAATTGCATTTTATGCAAAAGCAGTGTAAGAGAAGAAATATTTGTTGTCCTAATGCATGTATCAGCTGGCCATCCATATTTGAATAATGAATAGCAGACAGGGGGATTGCAAAAATGGGGGCTTAAAATGGCACCCTATGAAACCAAGATGCAAATTGGGATAGCATAAAGGCCAGGTAATTGGACAGCCCACTGAGCAAAGATCTTCTTAACAAAGGGGTAATGACTGGTGTGAGTAGGTCTAAATAATGACTTTACAAATGGTTCTGATGAGTTTAAACTGTAGATAAAAACTTTTAGGTATAACTGGAGAAAGAACTGATAGAAGTGGTGACTGATGCTGGAATTTGATGCCAAGGAAATTGATCAAATTTCCATCTATAAATATTATATGCTAATAATAATGAATCAGCAGGTTAACTGCTATGTACTAAGCACTATGATTAAACATCTTAGGTGCAACCAGGTAAGGATTAGTATTATCCCACTTTTACAAATGAGGAAACACACATACACTACTGTTACATGGTTATTCAGTCAGTAGTAAAGTTGTACATAAAAAGTTCTGTAGGCCAAAGCGGGAAGAGAAAATGGCTTGATGGAGGCCTGACTCTGCTGGACTAGGGGAGTTTTAGCTCTGGCATTCCTGTTTCACACATTTAAACAGAATTAAATAAATGAACACTCATTTCCTATCCCATTAGTATGTACAGTTAAACTATTGTATATTTTGTCCATGTGTATTTCCATTTGCTTTTCTGCCATTTTTCCCTTTAAAATATTAAACACATGAATAAAAATTATGTTTCACTTTTAAACAGCTCTTTCCTTCTTCCGGCTGTTTGTGTCAGTGCTAGCCCTCGTTAATAAAGTAAGATGCACTAGTTAAATGCTAATGTCAAATGGTGAGTGCTAGGGACCCTTCCCCTTGTGAGATACTGAAACACGAGGTCTGGATGAGTAGCAATGACTGATTTTGTTCTTGGAGAAATTAAGACCTCTGAAAATTGTGGGAATGATTAATGGTTTCTTCATCTTCTGTTTACATGGCAGAGTTTACACTTTATTATTCTAGGCTTTTTAAATATAGGCTATATTTAACCAGATGCTTTCAATTTTAAAAATGATACTGTTATGATACATACATTATTCTCTCACAGATTCATATTGCTTGTTGTGTGCTAGGTGCTGTACTAGGTTCTGGGCATAAAGACTGAGTAAGATGACATAATCCTTATATTTTTTAGGTGAATGTGAGTCTGAAAGGGACAAATATAAAACATAATTTTACAAATATTTGCTTAATTATAATGATGATAAACTGTCAAGGGATGATGCAGATTTATGAGATATCAGGGACACTAATTCTATTATCAAGTTTAGGGAAGGGAGGTAAGTGCCAGGTCATGCAAAGTTTTGTGGACTTTCAGTCAATTTTATTTTGAGGGCAATGAAAAGTCATCAAGTAGAGAAATTTAAAAGATAAACATTTCTAACTAGAGACCACTGGAATAGTGAAATCATCAGACTGTAGGGTCTTGTCTTAGTGTGGTGGTCTCTCAAAGAAAATGAAACTACAAGTTAGTTAAATATGTGTCAGAACAGCTTGGTCATTGATAAATTACTGCAATCTTACAATTAGAAAGAAAAGGCCATTTGGATGGAAAGAATTAATTTTGACTTGACATGTCAAATTGCACATAATTTTAGAGGATTCATAGGACCCCCTTAGAGGTAATCCAGGCCTGGTACCCTGGCTAGAAATGTAGAATTGGGAACCATTCACAGGTCTTCTGTATATGGTTTGTGTACCTGGCTGAGTCCAAGGAAGGTGAAAATCTTTCAAATTTGAACAAAAGTGGCTTGTATTCACAATCTGTGCCTCTGCAGAGCCGTGTCTGCCTAGAAAGTCTGCCTTTTTTGCATTTACACAGGCACTCTGTGAGATAGTAGAAGGTCTGATCCATAAAATTAATTTAAACTGCAAATTGGATGAACTCTTGAGAAATGAGTGTAAAGAAAAATAACTAGGAGATCAATATAACTGAGTGGGAGGAAGATAAGGAACAGAACAATAGGATGGAAACATAACATGAAGAGAAGGGATTAAAACAAACACAAGGGGCTTCCCTGGCAGCGCAGTGGCTGAGAGTCCGCCTGCCGATGCAGGGGACATGGGTTCGTGCCCCGGACCGGGAAGATCCCACATGCTGTGGAGCAGCTGGGCCCGTGAGCCATGGCCGCTGAGCCTGTCCGTCTGGAGCCTGTGCTCCGCGACGGGAGAGGCCACAACAGTGAGAGGTCCGCGTACTGCAAAAAAAATAAAAAAAAAAAAACAAACACAAGATGAAGATGTCAAGGATGCCAGTGGTACCAAATGCAGAAAAAATGTTCACCAGGGGTTAGGATTGAAAAACAATTATTGAATTTGATTATGGGGATGTTAATTAGGGAATTTAGGGAAAGTTGAGAATAGAATCCAGATTTATTTCACTTACATGAAATAAAGTGAACCCCTTCTATGTTCCAGGCATGTGCTGATAGGAGAAGTCTGCTTAGTGAATGCCTGATAAAGACACTCAAGGAGCTTAGCCAAGAAAAAAACATGGTGGGGGCTGGAGGAAGCCCCTTCAGGAAGATTCATTCAAGAAAAGCAAAATCTAATTACCTTTAAGATAGAAGTAAGAAAAGCACTGTATAGGGAGAGGTTAAGAATACTAAGGATATTAGGACAAAAAGGAAAAAGTATGGGAATAGGTAGGGACTTCAGAGGTTTGAGAAGGAAGAGAAGATAGTTATAAAATTAGAAAGATGTTGAAGAGGAGATATATAAATTTTATCATAAACACCGGATTTATTAATCAGTTTTTGTGTCTTACAAATATATTTCATAAACTAGCTTAAAATACTTTTTTTTTAACCTCTAACATGAATTTGAACATAGACTAACTACTAGATTAAAAGATTAGATTAAGTTAGGGCTTCACTAGTGGCACAGTGGTTGAGAATCTGCCTGCCAATGCAGGGAACACGGGTTCGAGCCCTGGTCTGGGAAGATCCCACATGCCATAGAGCAACTAAGCCCGTGCACCACAACTACTGAGCCTGTGCTCTAGAGCCCGCGAGCCACAACTACCGAAGCCCACACGCCTAGAGCCCGTGTTCTGCAACAAGAGAAGCCACTGCAATGAGAAGCACGCGCACTGCAAGGAAAAGTAGTCCCCGCTCGCCGCAACTAGAGAAAGCCTGCGTGCAGCAACGAAGATCCAACACAGCCAAAAATAAATAAATATATTTAAAAATAAATAAATAAAATGTACAATTCAATGTTTTTTAAACAAAGATTAGATTAAATTAAAATTTACTAGATTAAGCCTTGGTTGGTAAGCCTAGGGCAGAGAACATAGAAACTGAGGCATTTAAATAATTTCTTTGAGGGCTTCCTTGGTGGCGCAGTGGTTGCGAGTCCACCTGCCGATGCAGGGGACATGGGTTCGTGCCCCGGTCTGGGAAGATCCCACATGCCGCGGAGCGGCTGAGCCCGTGAGCCATGGCCGCTGAGCCTGAGCGTCCGGAGCCTGTGCTCCGCAACTGGAGAGGCCACAACAGTGAGAGGCCCGCGTACCGCAAATAAATAAAAAAATAAAATAAATTCTTTGAGTTTTTATTTCTGGTGCTATCTGTCACATTCCCCCTAGTAGTTTTATTATGGATGAAAAAATCAATTTATGAAGTCATTATTGGGAAATAAATTCTGAAAAATCAATTTTATGTGTAAGTAAACTATACTTGGTTTATATTTCTCATAAACGTATTGATTTGCTTTTTAAATATTTAAAAATATTTTTTCACATGGTAAATCGGAAAGAGTAGAAATATTGGTATTTCCATGTATTAGCAACAAACATTTGGAAAATGGAACTTTAAAATAGTATGCTTTACAATAGTATCAAAACAATTTCATACTTATAAATAAATTTAATGAAAGTGTGCACGACTTCTTCAGAGTAAACTAAAAATATTTCTAAGAGAAATTTCAAGAAACTTAAATAAATGGAAGATCATACCATTTTTATGGATGGGCTCATCCAATATTTTTAAGATGTAAATCCTCCCAAATTGACATACAGATTCAGTGCAATCCCACTTAAAATAGCAATGGGCCATTTTTTCTTTTGGGTGGATACCAACAAGGTGATTCTAAAATTTATTCTGAAATAGAAGAACCTAGAATAAACAAAATAATATTGAAAAAGAACAAGGTTTCTTTTACACTACTTGATTTCAAGACTTACTATACAGCTAGAGTAATTAAGAGTGTGATATTAGTATAAGGACAAAAAAAATCAGTGGAACAGAGCAGAATTCAGAAACAGACTCAACATCATGGTCAATAGATTTTTAACAAGGATATAAAGAATTTCAATGGAAAAAGGAAGTTTTTTCAACAACTGGTTCTGGAACAACTGGATAAATGTATGAAAGAAAATTAACCCTGATCATTACCTTGTATCATTCACTAACATTATTTTGAGATGAATCATAGACTCAAACATAAAAGCTAAAACTATAAATATTCTAAAGAAAATGGATAAATTGGACTTAATAGAAATTTAAAACTCTGCTCTTTAAAAGATACCACAAAGAAAAATGAAAGGTAAGCCATAGGCTGAGCAACAATACTTGCAACACATATATCATATAAAGCACCTGAGTTCAGTAAATATAAAGAACTCCCACAAATCAATATTAAGAAGACAATCAACACAATTAAAATGGGTAAAATATCTGAACAGAAACTTTACAAAAGAAGCTATATGAATCGCTAGTAAGCACGTGAAAAACTGCTCAGCATCATTATTCATAAGGGAAATGCAAATTAAAGCTACAATGAGGTTATCATTTTGCCCCCGCTAGAAGCAGTTGATGAAGATGAGAAGGAATTGAAACAAAGTGGTTAGGAGTATAAAATGGTAATATATCTCTGGAAAATTGCTTGGCAATTCCTACTCTATGACCCAGCGATTGTATTCCCAGGTATTTATCCAAAAGAGATGGAAATATATGTCCAAAAAAAGGACATGTAAAAATTTTCATAGCAGCTTTATTCATAATAGCAAAAAACTGGAAACAATCTAAGTGTCCATCAACAAGAAAATGGATAAACAAATTGTGGTGTATTCATACAATGGAGTACAAAAAAGAATGAACTTGATACATGCTACAACATGGATGAAACTTAAACACATTGAGTGAAAGAATCTAGACACAGAAGACTACAAACTGTATGATTCCACTCACATAAAGTTAAAGAATAGACAAAACTAATCTATGGTGACAGAAATCAAAACAATGGTTGCCTATGGCAGGGTGTTTTCAAAACTGCAGGGTATATAACAAAATATACAAAATATACCCAAATAAAGTAGTTGCTTCTATGAAAAACAACAGTTAGGCTTTCTGTAGATCAGGTCATTGTTTCACTGGGGAGGCTGTGTGCTATATAGGTTAAGAGCACAAGCTCAGGAGTCAGACTGTCTTGAGTTTGAATTCTGACTCCAGTACTGTATGCTAGGCAGATATTTAACATCTCTGAGACTCCATTTGTTCATCGGTAAAAATGGTGGGTTTTGTTTGCATTTTGTATTCACCCTTCTCTTGTGTATTTTTGTTTGTTTGTTTGCCTTCACCGGATCTGTGGCTCAGAAACTGGTGGCTTGAGATTCTCATTAAATATTTCATCCCATGGTGATGTCAGGGATAGTTACAGATTTAGTCTGAAAAGGACTTGACCCAGGTGCTCCCTGCTCCTACCACAACTCAAGGCAAAGGGCCCTGGACAATGGTTACAGGTTGTTGGAGGTTGCATTCCTGGCCAAAAAAGTCCTCCACTCTACTCACAGAGGGCCTGTATACAGCATCCGTAACTCCAGAAGACTGAGTACCCCTGCCTCTTAACAATCCTGAGCTCTGTAGGTTCAAGGGCCAGCTCCACCTCTTACTGTCTGCTTCTGTTCTGTTCAGGGCCCATGTACTTTTAAGCAGACATACGTATTTTTAAGTTAAAACATTTATTTATCTCTATTGATCTTTGTTGGAGGGTGTTTTGTGGGGAGATAATTCTGTATCATACTGATGAGAAGACATGCGTCTTAAGATTTTAATATAAATATAAAATATTACCAATATTACTGTTATAGAGAATGACACTCTCTCTTAAAACTCAAATTTAAGGGCTACTACATGTAAAAGTTATCAAGAAAGCAAATTGGTATCTGGGTGCTTGGACAGGTTCTGTCAACAATAGCTCTGCTCTCAAGGTCAAATCACGTACTTTTCGAGACTAAATGTTCTCATTTATAAGATTACTGGTCTGAATCAGATAATCTCTAATATCCTTTTTCACTCCAAAAATACAAGTTTATACTCTAGCTTAGAGGTTGTGAACTGGCAACCCAGGACCTGCTTTGATTTACCAATACAAATTATTTAAATATTTTTTTAAATTAATGAACTTTATTTTTTAGAGTTTTAGGTTCACAGCAAAACTGAGTGGAAAGTAAAGAGAGATCTCATATATCCCCTGTTGCCCCTCCCCAAACCTTTCCCACTATCAATATCCTGCATCACAATGGTACATTTCTTACAACTTATGAATCTACATTGACATATCATCATCTAAAGTCTACAGTTTACATTAGGGTTCACTCTTGGTGTCGTATGTTCCATGAGTTTTGAAAATGTGTTATGACATGCATCCACCTTTGTAGTTTCATACAGAATAGTTTCTCTGCCCTAAAAATCCTCTGTGCTCTGCCTATCCCTCCCTCTCCCCCACCCCAACCCGGTCCTGCCACTCAACCTCTCTAACCCATGGCCAACATTAATCCTTTTACTGTCTCCACAGTTTTGCCTTTTCCAGGATGTCATATGGTTGGAATCATACAGTATGTAGCCTTTTCAGATTGGCTTCTTTCACTTAGTAATATGTATTTAAGGTTCCTCTGTGTCTTTTTGTGACTTGAGAGCTCATTTCTTTTTAGTATTGAATAATATTCAATTGTCTGGATGTACCATACTATTTACCTTTTCATCTACTGAACATCTTGGCTGCTTCCAAGTTTTGGCAATTATTAAGAAAGCAGCTATAAATATTTTTGTGCAGGTTTTTGTGTGGACATATATTTTCAAATCATTTGGATAAATACCAAGGAACACAATTGCTGGATTGTGTGGTAGGAGTATGTTTGTAAGGCACTGCAAACTGTCTTCGAAAGTGGCTGTACCATTTTGCATTCCCACCAGCAATGAATGAGAATTTCTGTTGCTCTGCATCCTCATAAGCATTTAGTGTTGTCAGTGTTCTGGATTTTGGCCATTCTAGTAAGTGTGTAGGTGGTATATCACTGTTGTTTTAATTTGCAATTCCGTAATGTTGAACATCTCGTATGCTTACTTGTCATCTGTATATTCTTCAGTGAGGTATCTGTTCAAGTCTTTTGCTGATTTTTTTTTTTTTTTTTTGCGGTACGCGGGCCTCTCACTGTTGTGGCCTCTCCCGTTGTGGAGCACAGGCTCCGGACGCGCAGACTCAGTGGCCATGGCTCACGGGCCCAGCCGCTCCGCGGCATGTGGGATCTTCCCAGACCGGGGCACGAACCCACGTCCCCTGCATCGGCAGGCGGACTCTCAACCACTGCGCCACCAGGGAAGCCCTCAATATAACATTGTTAACCATAGTCACCTACTGTACATTAGATCCCAGAATTTATTCATCTTACAACTCGAAGTCTGTACCCTTTAAACAACATCTTCCCATTTTCCTCAGCTCTTAGCTCATGGAACCCCCAATCTATTCTCTGTTTCTATGAGTTCATTTTTCATAGATTCCATATATAAGTGAGATCATGCAGTATCGGTCTTTCTCTGTAAGACTTACTTCACTTAGCATAACGCCCTCAAGCTTCATCCATGTTGTTGCAAATGGCAGGATTTCCTAGCTATCTCAGTTATAAAATCCACCGTCTTGGTATCACAGTAACTGTGTTCAAGAAACCCTTATTTTACTTAATAATGGCCCCAACCTACAAGAGTAGCGATGCCGGCAATTCAGATATGCCAAAGAGAAGCTGTAAAGTGCTTCCTTTGAGTGAAAACATGAAAGTTCTCGATTTAATAAGGAAAGAAAAAAAATTGTATGCTGAGGTTGCTAAGACTTATGGTAAGAATGAATCCTCTATTGTTGAAATTGTGAAAAAGAAATTTATGCTAGTTTTACTGTCACACTTCAAACTGCAAAAGTTACAGCCACAGTGAGTGATAAGTGCTTAGTTAAGATGGATAAGGCACTAAATTTGTACAATAAGATATTTGAGAGAGAGGGAGAGAAAGACCACACTCACATAACTTTTATTATAGTATATTGTTATAATTGTTCTATTTTATTATTAATTATTATTGTTAATCTCTTACTGTGCCTAATTTATAAATTAAACTTTATCACATATATGCATACATAGGAAAAAAAACATAGTATATATAGGGTTCGGTGCTATTGGCAGTTTCAGGCATCCACTGAGAGTCTTGAAACATAACCCCTGGAGATAAAGGGGAACTACTGTACATATATACACACACACAGACACACATGCACACACACACACGTATTCTCTTTCTTTCTTTTTTTTTTTTTTACATCTTTATTGGAGTATAATTGCTTTACAATGGTGTGTTAGTTTCTGCTGTATAACAAAGTGATTCAGCTATATGTATACATATATCCCCATATCCCCTCCCTCTTGTGTCTCCCTCCCACCCCTCTAGGTGGTCACAAAGCACCGAGCTGGTCTCCCTGTGCTATGTGGCTGCTTCCCACTAGCGATATATTTTACATTTGGTAGTGTATATATGTCCATGCCACTCTCTCACTTCGTCCCAGCTTGACCTTCCCCCTCCCCCTGTCCTGAAGTCTATTCTCTATGTCTGCGTCTTTATTCCCCTAGGTTCTTCAGAACCATTTTTTTTTTTAGATTCCATATGTATGTGTTAGCATATGGTATTTATTTTTGTCTTTCTGACTTACTTCACTCTGTATGACAGTCTCTAGGTGCATCCACCTCACTACAAATAACTCAATTTCATTTCTTTTTATGGCTGAGTAATATTCCATTGTGTATATGTGCCATACATTTTCTTTATCCATTCATCCACTAATGAATACAAGTTTTTTCCCTGTTTCAGCTATTGTGAATCATGCTGCAGTGAACATGGAGGTACAGATATCTCTTCAAGATAGTGATTTCATTTCCTTCCGATATATTCCCAGAAGTGGAATTGCTGGTTTGTATGGTGGTTCCTTTAAATATTTTAAAACTAGTTGCCAGCCATTAGAAATCAGGAGATTTTACATAAAAATCTGATGTTCATCTTCCCTTGAAAAAAGTGAAAAGAATTGGAAATGCAGGGTCAACATTGCCATGTGGTAGTCATAAGCAAGCACTGAGTAGTGTTTATGTCCTTGAGCTAGGTCGTATGTCCCACTGTCTCCCATTTCCTATTGCATTATATATATTCAGTGTATTCACTTATTTGTGTTACTTCCTGACCTCCATAAGCATTTGAATTTGTGCCATTGGTTCTCTAACTTTAGTATGTGTAAGAACCACTGATGGAAAAGAAAACTCTTGAGCACTTTCCCTAGAGATTCTGATTCAGGTCTCTGTATCTGTGTGTTTCAGAAGCAGCATCACAGATATGTATATAACAGATACTACGGCCCACACTTCAACAGGCATTGCTTTAGGCTATTATACATAATTGAGACAAGAGGGAAAGGGGCAGGACACTAATGTTAGATAATGAAGAAGGGGCGCAGCTGTTTGGATGCGATAACGAACACTTGGAACCAGCTGAAACCAGGGTAGCTTTGAGAACAGTCCGGTCTTTGACCTCTGGCTCATTATACTTTCATTGTAATAGTAAAAAATCACTCCCCCTTACACCTGACAGTTCCTAGGGGGACCATAAATGGCCAGAAAGTGGGCAGCGGCCCAATTCTTGGAAAATCCCCACCCTACCCCGAAATAGCAAGAATATTCTTGCCACTCATTAGCCTATGAAATTACTTAACCCATTAGAACCTACAACCCCATGTTCTGGGGTCGCTCTCACTTTCTGAGAAGGTCTGCATTCTGCCTATGGAATGTGTATCTCTCTAACTAAACTTGTTTTCCCTTTACCCTGGCTCGTCTTGAATTCTCTCCTTTGCAAAACTAAGAATCCTCACTTGGCGGTCTGTCCTAAGGATTCCTGCGGGTCCTGGAATGTGACGTTTCCCTCTCCCGCAACACAATTATCATCCTACCACCTTAAGGTTAAAACATCGATTTCCAATCTACAGACCACCAACAAGTTTAATAAATAGGAAATCACTTGCTGCCTTACCTGTGGGTTGTCCTTCAATCAACGATTGTTAACCTGGAGTTGTTACGGACCCTTTCCAGTCAGGCTCGAACAAGGGTCCTCTTGCTCAGTGTCACTGGAGCCAAGAGAATGCAACTGAGTTTGGCTCAGAAGCAAAGGAAAGCTTTCTTCTTTGACCAAAGATGAAAACGTGCGCGCTCCGGCTCCAGAGCGCAGGCTCTCCTCACAGACCGCGGGCTTCTCATGGGGAGGGGCGGGGAGGGGGCGGAGTTCGCCTGCATCCGGCACAGCTGTGCCGCTCACGCACCAAATCGCAGAGCGGGGCGCAGCGTCTCTGCACACGGCCCGCCGCTGCCGCCGCCATCTTGAATTGAGTGTCTCCCGCAGCGCTTCTGCGCTCTGCTCGCCAAGCTGAGGTGTCCGACGCAGCGGTTCTGTCCCGGGAACCCTAATCTGACGTGTTAGGTCCAAGGCCTCTGCACGAGGCCCCCTGTGGGCAAGTGAAACTAGACGAAGCACAAAAGAGAAGGTTAGACCTTATCACCTGGACTCCATCTCGTTTCCCCCCGGGGCCCTGTTGGGCTTTTCTGGTGAAAGGATATCCTTAAAGCAGTTCCACATTTTGTATATGGGCATTTGGCAGACACCACTGGAGTTTGAGGGCAACAACGTGCCCGGCTAAAAATCTACATTCCTCGGCATCTCCTGCAGCCAGCAGTGCCCATGTGAGACAATTCTGACCAGCAGGATGTAAGCAGAAGTTACTGGATGAAGCGTCTGGGAAAATCCTGTAAGACTCAACTAGACTCTTACTCAGAGTGACTCAAATGGCAGAAGTTTTTGCCCTTTATCCTTCTCCTTTCCTTGCCTGAAGCGCAGACTCAGTTTTGGACGTGCAGCGCCCACCTTGCTAAAGACGGCTGCACAGAAAAGGGGAAGGACCTCAGATCTGCTTGTGTTGCTGGATTGCTATCATGGATTGCTTAACTCCGGGAAAAAAAAATCCCCTGCTTGGCTTAAGGTACCAGTCTTGTTTTCTTTTTCTTTTTTTTTCATAGCCCAATTCTATCTTAACTGATACAATGCATAAAACCATTTTTCCTCTGTCCTCTTTTATCCTATTTTCAAAGGGGTCCATAATCCTCACTATAAAGAGAGACTTATTTTCTAGCCTTTATTCATTAGGCCATCAAATTGGAATTCACAAAACAGGTTAATCATGGTACTGTGGCCTTTTACTTTTTTTTTTTAACAGTTTATTTGAGAAAAGAAGAAATGAGACTTCAACATGCATTTATTCCAGTGTCTGAAGTACCAAAACAGCAGGGAGACTTCCTCACAGTGCTACAGGAAATACTAATGATTTACTGTATTATATCACACTTTGTGTTTTTCAAGACACTTTCAGACTGATAAAAACGTGAACCTGTGCCTTAGTGACAATATTCAAGTGAATTGTGCTGCCTAACAATAGTTCATACTTAAAAGAAAATTCACTGGTCAATATGTTCTACTAGAGCGAAAGTCAAACTGTTTCGTAGTCTTAAGGTTAGAAGGGGCAATAACAGTCATCTACTGTCTAGACTGATGACTTGCTGTAAAATTTGGTTGCAACCAAATGTACTTTTGACCAAAAGGATCAAGAGTCAAGACCAGGGTTAGTGAAAGTTTAAATATCGTGGGGCTTGGGGAGGGGTGCAAGGAGCAGAGCAGTTCAGAGAACACAGGAATCCTGAGTGGATGAATCCAAAATGAAAAGGAGAGGACATTTGTCAGGAAGACAGCCAAATCCCTGACTCAGTAGCCGTGGTGAAGATGAAAGTGGAAAGACAGGGAGCTTTCAGCACCAGCTGGGAAGTTTGCCTTCTCTTTATCCTGTTCGTTTCTGCTTAGTCTCTGAGGGGCACTGCCTCACTTTCTTAGAATAACCAGATGGCTCTAAGCTCTGGCTGGGGGCAGTGGTCACCTGGGAGGGCTCTTACAGTCAGAGAGTACGTGACAGCTCCCATTCTGGCCATGCTGTTGGGCCGACTTTCTTGTGATTGTTTCCTTGTTAGTTACATAGGTGCTGAAGAATTACAGTGTTTCAGAACAGTACAGCTATAAGGGGCTTTTTACATTCTGTACATTAGAAGGCATTTTGTGAATAAAAGGTTATGTCATGAAGTAACTTAGCTATTATCATAGCTAAACAAGTTTCTTAGTATGGGACTTCTCACAGCTTTCAGTATGTTTAATACACATTGTGAATTTCCAAGAGAGGGGGGATATAGTATGCAGGGATTCTCAAAATTGCTTGATCATGGACCTTATTATTTACAAATTATTTCATGGGGCTGGTGCACCATAGAACACACTTTGGGAATGCTGATCTGGTAGAACTCATTTAATATACACTGTAGTCAGTATCAAGTCAGTTTGACTTTATATGAAATAATGTGAAAATTTTAGCTTTAACCACCAGCACATGGATTTCTCTTAGAGTGCATTCAGATTCTTTGGGGATGGAAAGTAAGACCCTCAAGAACACTGGGGTCAGTAGGATCTTAGGAGACAACTAAATAAAAATGGTTAAGTTGTTCGGCATGACAAAGCAAGGGGGATCTGTTTTTCTCTTGAGAGGTAAAGAGACTCAGGGGAGAAAGGGAGCCGTGAGACGTATAAGGAAGAAAACCAGATGAGGTGAAGGGCCACCAAAATTTCCCAGAAGTGGTTACTAAAAGACAGTAAGCTGCCTATTATGTACTTTGAAATTATTCCTGATGCTGTAATTTAAACCTCCTCTGTCATTCTCAAATCTTCAGGCAATTTTTCCTTATCCACAAGTGTTGTGTAAAGGAATCTTTGGTAGAAATCACTGAAAAATCTAGATTTCATATCTGAGTCAAGGCAGTGAAGAATGGCAATAGCAGAAATTAAGCATGGAGAAGACTATGAGAATATAAGAACCCTGGGAATTTGCAGACCTATCTGGGGCATAAAATTGGGAGTTTGGGTAAATCTTATCTGGAACTCAGTGGGCACAGGGAATCTTAGCTGACAGTCTAAATATATATGCACACACATTACCACCACCCAGTCCAGGGGAAATGGTGACCAGGGGTAAGATGCATTGCTGCCAGGAGTAATAAAACCATAAATTAAAACAAATAATCTGTAATAGAGACTGACTAGCTGGTCACCAAAACCATTTCTTCTTTGTCCTGTACACCACCTCAACTACATTTTCTAGTTTCTCTTGCAGTTAGGTGTGACCTAACTCAGACCATATGAATGAGTTCTCGCCAATGGAATGTAAGCTGAAAGGTATGTGCCACGTCCAGACCTTGCCCTTAGAAAACTTTCTTATGAAATTCTACATGCTCTTTCCCCTTTGACTAATTTGATATAACCAAGGGCTGTGACACTGAACACTGCATGTAGAAGATGGAAAAACCACAAAGATGAAAAAGCCAGAGCCTTCAAATCACCAGTTAGAGGAACACTGCACACAAATCAGGACAGCCATGTGAACTTGACCTGAACAAGTGTAATGGATATTGGTTGCCTCTCACCTCCAAATTCACGTTTCTGTATCACTCTATGAAAATGGATTTGGGCCCCTTATCTATTTTTCCATTGCCACCAACCATTGAGGCTTTGCAAGTAGATGGTGGAGAGACATTGAATGAGGAAGGGGCCGTGCTTTCTGGTTCCAATGTGGGATCATTCAGCAGGCTCCCGTGCACTTGCAGCTTCTCCATCTTCTGTCTCCTTCTGGTGCATGATGGTCAGCAGCACCCAGCCGCCGGCAGCTTCCCCTGGTGCTTTTAGAGTGGAATGCTTCTGGGGAGACATCTCCCCATGAATAGCTTTTTCCGGCACCCTAGATGGAAGATTTCTGCAGAGTTCTGCTGACACCGTACCATAGTGACTTCTCTGCCATTCAGTGAGGCATGACCATGCCATCTCCAGTGAGGCCAAGGTCTCAGTCATAGGAGAAAGAGCCTCTTCTTTGGGTGCCCTATCTCAGTCCTAAAATCAGTGGCTGCTCCTTATGTCTGCTATTCGTATATTCTTTAGTGTTCTTTTTACTTCTTATTAGACAATCTCTTGTTACTCCAATCCTCTGTTATAGTTAATAATTCTTTATATTAAGCTTTCCATGTTCACATCACCATGAGGTTTTTCTCTCCTGATTAGATCTAGACTGCTGCAGTAAGAAACTAAGATTTGAGTCATTATGCAATTTGGGGTTTAGTTATTATTGTTTCTAGTGTCGCCTTAACTAGTACATCAAATATTTAACAAAGATGATCTTTAAAAGCACTTATTCTAAAGCATTTTAGAGGTATTTGTTTAAAACCTTTTTGGGAATAAGGCAAATTTCCATTTATAGTATATATGAGTCCTGATGATACATTGTGCTCTGAAAGAATTCCTTTTTTTTTTTTTTTTTTTCCTGTGGTACGCAGGCCTCTCACTGCTGTGGCCCCTCCTGTTGCGGAGCACAGGCTCCGGACGCGCAGGCTCAGCGGCCATGGCTCACGGGCCCAGCTGCTCCGCGGCATGTGGGATCTTCCCGGACTGGGGCACGAACTCCTGTTCCCTGCATCGGCAGGCGGACTGTCAACCACTGCGCCACCAGGGAAGCCCCCATTTTCTCTTTTTTTAAGGGAAAAAGGATTGTTAACACATTTATTCAGAGCCAGTACTCATTATCATTATCACTTCTTTTAGTAGTCGCACATCTTTTTGAATAACTACAGAAATACCTTTACTTAATGCCTTCAGAGTTTTAGACTAAGTAAGAAAGAATTATATTTTGGGGGGTACATTCAATACTGAGATCACTATTTTTGATAAGTATTCCATCTTAGGTTTATTCACAAAGAGTTTGCAAATTCTTTGGATAAATATAGAATATTTAGAGGTAGATGTTTAATTTATTTTGCCTCATTCTTATATGAAATATGATTGAATATTTTTGCCTCAAGGGGAATATTTCACATTTTATTTCCTCTACATATCAAATAACAATGATTCTATAGTAATAGATTATAGTAATAAATATATCTACTTGAATTTTCTTACTCTAATACTAGTGACTACTATAATTTCTCTTTATCACAACAGTTTTCACAGAACTATCAAATATTTTGTGACATAAGATTAAAACCTCAATATTAAACCCATAATATATTTTTAAAATTTAGGCCTATATGAGTATATTTCCAAGCCAAAAAGTCATATAAATTAACTCAAATGGCTCTGAGTATACAATATAATTTTATTCCTAAGCTATGTAAGTAATTTTTGTACTATGAAGTGGGAATATTGATATTTAGGAACCAATAATGCATGGGCATATTATACATTTAAATGTGCTTTTACGAAAAACAGTGATTTAAATTTAGGAAGTTGATCATATGACTTGTATTGAAATTCTTATATTATCAGTATGATTTTAACATTTCCATGAACCATTTATGTAACTTCATAATAGAAACAGAAGTTTCTAATTTTGATTAGAGAATTTCAGAGATTATAAATAAGTGCAATGGACCAATTAAGAAATTAAACTAATAAAACTATAGTCAATCAGGCTTTTATTTAATATCATAAGTTGTGTACTACCTGATATTAAATGGTATAGAAATCTGTATTTACTAGATTTATTAAAATGGATATAACTAAGATTTCTAACAAACCTGAATATGATCTATAATTTATCAGCCCATTTGCCCGAAGCAGTAGTCTCCATATTATTATTATAATTTAAAATTTTGGTTTCTGCTCTGTTAGATTCTTTTTTAAAAAATTAATTAATTTTTGGCTGCATTGGGTTTTCGTTGCTGCGCGCGGGCTTTTCTCTAGTTGTGGCGAGCGGGGGCTACTCTTTGTTGTGGTGCGCAGGCTTCTCATCGTGGTGGCTTCACTTGTGGAGCACGGGCTCTAGGCTCACGGGCTTCAGTAGTTGTGGCTTGTGGGCTCTAGAGCGCAGGCTCAGTAGTTGTGGCACCCAGGCTTAGTTGCTCTGAAGCATGCGGGATCTTCCCAGACCAGGGCTTGAACCCGTGTCTCCTGCATTGACAGGCGGATTCTTAACCACTGCGCCACCAGGGAAGCCCTCCATATTATTTTGATGGCTTACTCTTTCATTCAAAATTTGAGTTTGCACCCGCATGTATGCACTTACTAAAAACATATATTTTGTATAAATATACCAATTATTAGTTAATGTCTCAAACAACAGCATATTCTTAGATTCATGTTCATCTTCAAGTATAGTGGACAAAAATTTGTATTCTAAGCAGTATTTTTTATAGTTTTTGAGACTGGCATACTTCTTGTCAGATGTGATTAAATATTTGTTTATTTTTTTATGTCTTATGTTACTGATGACCTCATAACTCATGCTGGAATTGGGAAGTTTCAGCTCCATCATTTTCTTGTTTCTGTCTTGTGCTTGCATTGTTAGTGTCATCGTCAATCTGCGGTTTCTTTTTATGCCACTCAATCATGTTGTGCGAGTAGTTTAATATAATCCAGGCATTCAGACACTTATTTGGGTGCATATAAATTGCATCCACTGAAGGAGTGAAGGAGCTGCTGTGACTCCTGGGTGTTGTGGAATTCTCCTGCCGGGTATTTAGCATACTGAACTGACTCATAACCGCCTGTGTACAGGCCAAGCAAGGACCCTCCCTCCCCTGCTCACCTCCTCTCCCCTTTCCTCTGTTTCCTTCCACCCCCTCTCCTCCCCTTTTCCTCTCTTCTCTCTTTATTAAAGTGCCTAACCGTTTAATTTGATGGAAACTTCAAGTAGATAATGAGTATTAAGACAGCATTTTTTTCCATTAGAAAATTAAATTGTGGTAAAATACACATAACATAAAAATTGCCATCTTGAATATTTTAAGTGTATGTTTTAGTGGCATTAAGTACATTCACGTGTGTAACCATCACCACCATCTGTCTCCAGAACCGTTTTCATCTTGCAAAAGAGTCCATTCCCACTAACCTCAGCCCCTGGCCACCACCATACTACTTTGTAATCTATGAATTTGACTACTCTAGATACCTTCTATAAGTGAAATCATACAGTATTTGTATTTGTCTGTTTTATTTCACTTAGCATAATGTCCTTGAGAATCATCCATGTTGTAGCATCTGTCACAATTTTCTTCCTTTTTAAGGCCAAATAATATTATATTGCATGTGTATATCACATTTGTTTATCTATTGTCATCATCCATCAGTGGACACTTGGGTTGCTTGTACATTTTGGCTATCGTGAAAAATGGTGCTATGAAAATAGTTGTATAAATATTTCTTTGAGTCTGTTTTCAGTTCTTTTGGGTATATACCCAGAAGTAGAATTGCTGGATGATATGGTAATTCTATTTTTAACTTTTTTATGAACTAAAACAGCATATTCCAACTCATCTAGTTAATGTAGGATTCATCTGGGTCAGTAAATTATCGCTAATGCCTTTAGGAAAAATTCGAAAGATTTGAAGTAAACAGCTATCTAATTGCGAAACTTAAGGTGAAAGACACTTTTCTGTACCTTCTCCAGAATAGTACATTATCAATTTCACATTCTAATGGTGCTTCTCTCAGAAGGACTCTTCATTGCACTATAGTGTTAATTCACTAAGGTATAAACATATGAATAGAATTGAAGTTTTCTACTTATTTCTTTGTCAACAACACCTTGTCAACCCACTCTTTAACTGCTAAATCTGGGACATTTAAACTTTGTCCATTCATCTTGAGACTCATTCTCACCCAAGACCATGGAACCAATGCTATTACTAGTTAGGTGGACATCAAATAACACCTGCTTAGTAGTTGGCTCAGTACCAAGACTTTATTCATATTACCTGTCTATAAGACCACCAGAGTGGGTATCAGTTTTAGATTATTCAAACTCATAAAACAGAATAGGCTTATTCAGCACAAAGCTCATAATTTTAAGAAAGTATAGAGTACAGGGAGCACAGAATCATGCATAAAATAGCATCATGGAGGCTGCAGATTCCCAGTTGCAGCATCACTATCCTAGTTACCATGTAGGATGTGTTTTGGTCATTAGGGATGACAACTGGTGTGTGTTTGGGTTGCATCAACACAGGACAGCTTCAGGGTCTTGGATCTTTTCAACTTAAATACTTTGTCAGTTCTCTAGCACCCAGAGGGATGTGGATTTAGCTTTCATTCATAGCTTAGCCGTGGTCCATAATTTACCAAGCTATACAATAAACAGTCCTGACAACCAGGTTCAATATGCTCAGGGACATCTGTTTCCAATGGATACATTGCTGCAGTTGGTATTGAAAAAAGTTTGATTAAGGGTCAAGCTTTACTTAAGTGTGCTTGTGGCTGGGAGGGAGGACACGCCAGTGGTTAACCCATTCCTTCCTGGGTAATATCCCAAGGAGATGGACTTGCCTTTTTTCTGTGACAAAATCTCTTTCCCATACTGTAATTCCAGTCACTTTACTCTGATTTGTGTTCATGCATTTACAACCTAAATTCAGTTCCTAGAAAAGTGGAACTATGTTTGTTTTCACCAATTTTCCCAAGACTTGTATTCTGGTCGCTGAGCTTCAGACTTGCATTAAGGGCTCTATGTCTTCTGACCTTACAATTGTATCTACCTTACTACCTGCCCTCAGTAAGTCCATGCTTGTTCTAGGAGAACCTTGGTCAAAGTCTCCTTTCTAGATTGAGTTCCCCCAACATTCACCATAGTCTGTTTGAGGGAGTCGTCCCTGCTCTGGCACACATGCATGGTGGCGTTCCCATAGCCATTCCTCCTTTCTTCCTTGCGGGTAAAACCCAGTTTTATTTGTGTGTCTACTTTTCCTCCTATGTCTCAAAGTTATAAGTAACTCTATTCCTCATGATGATGGTTGGTTCAACTGTGCATGTGAACTCTTTCTGGATAATGAGAATGAAACTGGGAAATGTTTTTCTACTGACATCTAAGGATAAGCTGATAGGTATGATATCATTTAACCCTCACACTACCACCAGTTAGATCCTGTTAGCAGCCTCTTTTATACATGGAGATACTGAGGTTCAAGAAGTTAAATAATCTTACCACTCAATAAATGTTTGTTAAAGTGAATTGCACAGATAATCTCCATGGAATAATTAATATACTAAAAATAAAGCAAATCTGACACTACATTAGGAAACTTAAAGACATTTTTAAAAATTAATTAATTATTATTTTTTAGCTGTGTTGGGTCTTCGTTTCTGTGCGAGGGCTTTCTCTAGTTGCGGCAAGCAGGGGCCACTCTTCATCGCGGTGCGCAGGCCTCTCACTATCGCAGCCTCTCTTGTTGCGGAGCACAGGCTCCAGATGCGCAGGCTCAGTAGTTGTGGCTTACGGGCCTAGTTGCTCCGTGGCATGTGGGATCTTCCCAGACCAGGGCTCAAACCCGTGTCCCCTTCATTGGCAGGCAAATTCTCAAGCATTGCGCCACCAGGGAAGCCCTAAAGACATTTTTATAAGATCTATTCTCAAGTTACAAGAAGCTGCACATTAATACATGTCAGATTCCTGGAATAATATCAGGTGGTGAGTTTACCTTTTCAATTATTGAACCCTATGCATACCACGTTTTCTTTCAGAGCAGGGACCATATTCTATACCCAATTCCTAGCACACATAATTGAATGTCTGCCCTCAATAAGTATTGATTAACTGAATAAAAGAATATATTTTAGGGCTTCCCCGGTGGCGCAGTGGTTGGGAGTCTGCCTGCCGATGCGGGGGACGTGGGTTCGTGCCCTGGTCCGGGAGGATCCCGTGTGCTGCAGAGCAGCTGGGCCCGTGAGCCATGGCCGCTGGACCTGTGCGTCCGGAGCCTGTGCTCCGCGGCCGGAGAGGCCACAACAGTGAGAGGCCCGCGTACAGCAAAAACAAACAAACAAAAAGAATATATTTTAAATGTTTGGTTTTGCTTATTTCTACATACATCAGGCTGTTGTGCAGTTGAGTTCTTAAGCAAGATACAAAAAATATAATGAAACAAAATATTTAATCATTAAATAAAACTGGTCGGCATTAAGGAAATAAGAATAGTAAATTAGCATCACCACTACGGAAAACAGTATGGAAGTTCCTCAAAAAATTAAAAATAGAACTACCATAAGATCCAGAAATCTATTTCTAGTTATTTATCCAAAGAAAATGAAAACACTAACTCGAAGAGATATAGGTACCCCCATGTTCACCTCAGTATTGTTTACAATAGCCAAGATATGGAAACAACCTAAATGTACATTGATCGATGAATGGATAAAGAAATTATGGTGTATATATATTACAGTGGAATATTATTCCACCATAAAAAGAATGGAATCTTGCCATTTGCAACAATATCGATGGACCTCTAGGGCATTATGCTATGTGAAATAAATCAGACAGAGAAAGACAGATACCATATTATCTGTCTTATATGTAGGATCTTAAAAACAAAAAATCAAGCTTACAGATATGGAGGACAGAGTGGTAGTTGCCAGAGGTAGGGGGTTGGGAGTGGGAGAAATGGGTGAAGGGGGTCAAAAGGTAAAAAGAAAAAAAAGACTGGTCTTATTTATATAAAGCTCTTTTCTGTTCCTGAGAGAAATTTATGTTAGTAAATAATACTTGGATTACTATTTTAGTTTATATTGTCATAGATTGTATTTCTTTTGAGTCTTCCTCCAATTCTCATCTTCCCTAATCAAATGTTGCCAAGGTTAGGAAGGAGAAATACTAACATTTGTGTGCCAGATATTTTCTGAATTTTAAATGTAATATATAAATACAAAAATTTATGTAAATATTATTAGCACCCATTTTATAGCCTTGGAATTTGATAAACCAGGCACAAATGTGTTTACAATAATGTTTACTTTCCATTATTCTAGCTACATCATAAATTATAATTTCTCATTATGCTTGGAAAAGAACTATCAAATTTACTAATGTCCTGTAACACTTGTAAAGATTTTAGAATTGAGGTTATGCTTTAAATTTCTCTTTTTATAATTCTTTTCCCCAAACATTAGCAAAAATTAAATCTTAGTATAAATATCTATTTTTATACCTTACCAGTTATATAATATATACATAGATTGCATTTTAAAAATCAACATAATAAATTGGCATGACTTTAATATTTTGTTAACTTAGAATATTCCCTAATATTGAACTCATTTTTTTTTTTTGCGGTACGCGGGTCTCTCACTGTTGTGGCCTCTCCTGTTGCGGAGCACAGGCTCTGGACGCGCAGGCTCAGCGGCCATGGCTCACAGGCCCAGCCGCTCCGCGGCATGTGGGATCCTCCCAGACCGGGGCACGAACCCGTGTCCCCTGCATCAGCAGGTGGACTTTCAACCACTGCACCACCAGGGAAGCCCTGAATTCATTTTTTAAATTGACTTTTTTCCTTACAGTTTTGGTAATGCTAAGAGGTAAGCTTCAATTGAATGAATTTCTTTACATTTTAAGAATGGATAGACAATGAATATTCTATTAAATTGCGTGGGTCATCAAATTGAGTTTTTTTTTTGTTTTTTTTGTTTGTTTTTTGTATAGACATATTGGCAGTGGGAGGACTCACAAAGCAGTTTTCAAAAGAAATTATATTCTGGGAGATTTCCAGTGAATTTGCCAATTGAGAAACTGCTTGTTATGTTATGAAACTGTTGTTTGTACTCATTAAAAGAATCTTGAATTATATCAAAAATCATTTAAAGTAAACCGAGATAAAAATCTAAATCCAGTGCAAATAAGGAAGTTATTGGCTTTCTGTTCCAGCTTATGACAGCCTGCCTGCATGAGTACAGTCAATGAGTTATATCCTGCTTTGCAGCTTGCACATTATAGGGACATAGCCTACTGGTCCCTCTGAAAGAGAAGCAGCCTTGATAGCATCAGGTGCCTAATTCCAAACTGAACCGTCCCTCTACCTATCTTTCTCTTACTTTATATCCTTCAGCAAAACATTGTCTCTGGAAGTAAAACTGAGATTTGTCTTATGTTTGGTCAACTTATCCATCTGGGGAACTGAGACATGTGTTCATGCAATTATATGCAGTATTGTGAATACCAGAATCTCCTTACACAAGTCTCTTGCATTAATTTAATAATAAAACAACCCTCAAGTTAATTGATTTCTATTGAGCTAGTCTTGAATTACACACAAGCATATAAACGGTTGCCTGGCAGATGTGATTTCAGGAACCTGGGGAAAACCATTTTCCCAGAAAAACAACACTACAGTTACAAAGATGCAACCACCTGTTCTCTGATATTTGTAATGTTTGGAAAGTACATATGGATATAGATTCAACAATTAGATAATTAGATATCTCTGAGAGTAATAAGCTGCTTTAATTTACACTAAATACCAATGGCAGATATTAGATTTCTTTCGGCAAGTTGCTATGGGGAAGGAGACAATATGGGGTACCTCTCAGGAAAGTGGGACCATACAGAAGGAAAGGGATGCAGAAAAGGGCTTTGGGGAGTCAATATAAATTTAAAACTTTGACTAAGAATCATACAAAAATTTGCATATTTCCAGAATTTTAAAACATGTTGACATTTTGTCATGTTTATTTCAGATATTTTTTCAAATGATGAAAATTAAAGTTGAAATCCCATTGTTTCCCTTCTAGTGTATGGGCTTCCTCTTCTCTCTGGAGGCGATCCTTGTGATGTTACTGTGTATCCAGTTCATATTTTAATGTTTTCATTACACATATATGTGTCTGAAACAAATATGTAGTCATTGTTGTATTTATTTTTTAAAATTTACATAAGTGGTTTCACATACTGATGTATTTTTCTACAACTTGATTTTTCACTCAACATATTTTGAACTGTATCCATTTTACTGCTGCGTTATGTTAATTTGCTTGAATGCATCACAAGGTATTTATTTATCCCCTTCCCATAAAATTTAGATTACTTACAAATCTTCACTATTGGCAAGTATTGCTGCAGTGAATATTCACGATCATGGCTCTGTATGCTCTTGTGGGAAAGCCTCTGTAGGGATTTGCTAGGTAATAGGGTATGCCCAACAGCCACTTTTCTAGACACTGGTTGCTCTTCCTGGCAGTTGTGAATGTTTTTTTGAGGGCTGCCAACTTAAATAGATACAAACATAAAAATGTTTTGTTTTGTTTTTCTTCAAATCAATGCTCACAACTATGCTCCTTTGAATCCCCTCATGGAATTCCTTTTTTAATAATACAAGTTTTCCAACTTCTTTATTATAATAAGTTTATTCAAATTTTTGACTTATTCTTAAGGTCAAATTTAGTAATTTTATCTTTTGCTAGGAAATCATCCTCATCAAGAAGTTTATACACTTATAGAGTTAATAAACTTTTTTATTGAAATATAGTTGATAGTACACTATTTTGTTAGTTTAATGTGTACTACATAATGATGTGACATTTGCATACATTATGGAATGATCAACATGATAAGTCTACTGACCATCTGTCCCCTCACAAACTTATTACAGTGTAATTGACCATATTCCTTATGCTGTATATTCATTCTTGTGACTTATTATATGCACCTTAATCCCCTATAACTATTCACCCACCCAGTCATGCCTCACCTTCTAGCAACCACCCATTTGTTCCCTGTATCTATGATGTGTTTTTGTTTTGTTTTGTTTGTTTTTGCTCTTTAGATTCCACATGTAAGTGAGATCATGTGGTATTTGTCTCTGTCTGACTTATTTTACATAGCTTAATACACTCTAGATCCATTCATGTTGTCCCAAATGACAAGATTTCACTTTTTAATGGTTGAGTATTATACTATTTTGTGTGTCTGTGTACACATACATACATATATGTGTCTGTATCTATCTATCTATCTATCTGTCTCACAGCTTCTTTATCCATATGTCTATTGATAGACACTTAGGTTGCTTCCATATCTTGGCTATTATAGATAATACTGCAGTGAACATGGAGTGCATATATCTTTTCAAATTAATGTTTTTGTTTTCTTCTGATAAATACCAGGAAGTGAAATTACTGAACCATATGGCAGTTCTATTTTTAACTTTTTGAGGAAACTCCATATTGTTTTCCATAATGTTTGCACCAATTTACAATCCCACCAATAGTGCAAGAGGGTCCCTTTTTCTCCACATCCTTTGCAACACTTGTTATTTGTTGTCTTTTTGATAATAGACATTCAGACAGGTATGAGGTGGTATCTTACTGTGGTCTTAATCTGCATTTTCCTGATGATTAGTGATGTCGAGCATCTTTTCATGTGTCGGTTGGCTGTCTGTATGTCTTTCTTGGAAAAGTGTTTTGGATATTAACCCGATTAAATATATCTTTTACACATATCTTCTCCCATTCAGTAGGTTGCCTTTTGGTTTTGTAAATAGTTTCCTGCACTATGTAAAAGCTTTTTGGTTTGACTAGGTCCCATTTGTTTATTTTTGTTTTCGTTTCCCTTGCCTGAAAACACAGATCCAAAAAAATGTTGCTAATACCAATGTCAAAGAGCATACTGCCCATATTTTTATCTAGGAGTTTTATGGTTTCAGGTCTTACATTTAAGTCATTAATTCATTTTGAGTTTCTTTTTGTATATGGCGTGAAAAAGTCATCCATTTTAGTTCTTTTGCATGTAGCTGTCCAGCTTTCCAAACACCATTTATTGAAGAGGCATTCTTTTCCCGATTATATTCTTGCCTCCTTTGTCATAGATTAATTGACCATATGAAGTGTGGTGTCATTTCTGGATTCTATTCTATTCCATTGATCTATGTGTCTGTTTTTGTGCCAGTATCATACTGCTTTGATTACTATAGCTTTGTAGTATGGTTTGAACCAGGGAGCTTGATACTTGCAGCTTTGTTCTTCTTTCTCAAGATTGTTTTGGCTATTTGGGGTCTTTTGTATTTCCATACAAATTTTAGAATTATTTATTCTAGTTCTGTGAAAAATGCCATTGCTATTTTGATTGAGATTGTGCTGAATATGTAGATTGCCTTGGTAGCATGGTCATTTTTAATAATATTCTTCCAATCTATGAGCATGGTATATCTTTTCATTTGTTTATGTTGTCTATAATTTCCTTCATCAATGTCTTATAGTTTTCTGAGTAGAAGTCTTTTACCTCCTTCATTAAATCTATTTGTAGGTATTTTATCATTTTTGATGCAACTGTAAATGAGATTGTTTTCTTATTCTTTCTGACAGTTCATTATTAGTATACAGAAATGCAGCAGATTTTTGTATAATAATTTTGCATCCTGCAACTTTACTGAATTCATTGATGAGTTCTAATAGGTTTTTTGTTGTTGGCATCTTTAGGATTTTCATATCATCTGCAAACAGCAACAGTTTTACCTCTTCCTTTCCAATTTAGATACTTTTTATTCTTCTTGTTTGATTGCTTTGGCTAGGACTTCCAATACTCTGTTGAATAAAAGCAGTGAGAATAGGCATCCTTGTCTTGTTCCTGATCTTAGAGGAAATGTTTTGGCTATTCACCATTGAGAATGTTAGCTGTGGGCTTATCATATTAGGCCTTTATTACACTGAAGTGTATATTTCCTCTATACCTACTTTGTTGAGAGTTTTTATCAAAAATGAATAGAATTAAAAGCTTTCCTCACGTCTATTGAGATGATAATATGACTTTTATTCTCTAATTTGTTAATGTGGTGTATCACATTGATTAATTTGTGGATATTGAACAATCTTTGTATCTCTAGGATAAATGCCACTTGATCATAGTGTATGATCCTTTTAATGTGTTGCTGAATTCAGGTTGCTAATATTTTATTGAGGATTTTTTCATCTGTGTTCATCAGCAATATTTGCCTGTAATTTTCTTTTTTTGTGTGATATCTTTGTCTGGTTTTGGTATCAGTGTGATATTGGCCCTGTAGAATAAGTTTGGATGTGTTCCTTCTTCTTCAATTTTTTGGAGTAGTTTGAGGATAGATGTTAGCTTTTCTATAAATGTTTAGTGGAATTCACTTGTGAAACTCTCTGTTCCTGGACTTTTGTTTTTTGGGAATTTTTAAATTACTGATTCAATTTCATTACTGGTAATCCATCTGTTCATATTTTCTATTTCTTCCTGATTCAGTCTTGGAAGACTGTACATTTCTAAGAATTTGTTCATTTCTTCCTGGTTGTACATTTTATTGGCTTATAGTTGTTTGAAGTAATCTCATATGATCCTTTTTATTTCTGTGGTGTAAATTGTAACATCTTTTTTATTTCTGATTTTATTGATCTGAGCCCTCTTTTGTTCTTGATGAGCCTGGCTAAAGGTTTATCAGTTTTGTTTATCTTTTCAAAGAACAAGCTCTTAGTTTTGTTGATCTTTTCTATCGTTTTCTTAGTCTGTATTTCATTTATTTCTTCTCTGGTCTTTATGATTTCTCTCCTTCTACTAACTTTGGGTTTTGTTTGTTCTTCATTTTTAATTCCTTTAGGTATAAGTTCAGGTTGTTTATGTGAGATTTTTCTTGTTTTCTGAGGTAGGCTTGTATCACTGTAAACTCCTCAAGTCCCTTAGAACTGTTTTTGCTGCATCCTGTAGATTTTGGATCATTGTGTTTAGATTTTCATTTGTCTCCAGGTATTTTTTGATTTCTTCAGTGATCCATTAGCTATTTAGTAGCATATTTTTTAGCCTCCATATGTTCATGAGTGTTGTAGTTTTTTCTTGTAGTTGATTTCTAGTCTCATAGCATTGTCAGGAAAGATGCTTGATATGATTTCAGTTTTCTTAAATTAACTGAGATTTGTTTTGTGTTCTAGCATGTGATCTATCCTGGAGAATGTTCCACATGCTTTTGTATGGAATGTTCTATGTATATATCTATTAAGTCCATCTGCTCTAATGTGTCATTTAATGACAGTGTTTCGTTATTGATTTTCTGTCTGGGTGATCTGTCCATTGATGTAAGTGGGGTGTTAAAGTCCCCCTACTATTACTGTGTTACTGTCCATTTATGTTACTGTCAATTTATGTTCCTTTATATATGTTAATATTTGCTTTATGTATTTAAGTGCTCCTATGTTGGGTGCCTATGTATTTACAATTGTTACATCTTCTTGAGTTGATCCCTCTATCATATGTAATGTCCTTCTTTGTCTCTTATTATAATCTTTGTTTTAAAGTCTATTTTGTTTGATGTAAATATTGCTATTCCAGCTTTCTTTTGATTTCCATTTGCGTAGAATACATTTTTCCATGCCCTCATTTTCAGTCTCTGTTTATCTTTAGATTTGAAGTGAATCTTGTAGGTAACATATCTGTGGATTTTGGTTTTTTATTCCTTTCATTTATTCTGTGTGTTTTGATTGGAGCATTTAGTCCATATATATTTAAGTATTGATATGTATGTACTTATTGCCGTTTTAATTGATTTAGGGTTGTTTTTGTAGTTTGTTTTGGTTCCTTTCTTCTTCTTTTGTTCTATTCCCTCATGATTTGATGACTATCTTTAGTGTTATATTTGGATTCTTTTCTCTTTTTAGTGTGTGTATCTATTACAGATTTTTGTTTGTGGTTACCACGAGGTTTATAAATAACAATCTATATATAGGTGTGCTTATTTTAAGTTGCTGATTACTTAATTTCCCTGCATGTTTATTCCGTTCTCCCATGATTACTGTTTTTGACATCATATTTTACATTTTTGTTTTGTGTATCTCTTAACTACTTATGGCAGATATAAATGATTTTACTAACTTTATCTTAACTTTTCCACTAGCTTTGTACATGGTTGATTTACTACCTTAACTGTGTATTTGCTTTTACCAATGAGATTTTTTCCTTTCATAATTTTCATGTTTATAGTTCTGGCCTTTTGTTTTTCACTTTGAGAAGTCCCTTGAACATCTCTTGTAAAGCTCATTTGGTGGTTCTGAATCTTTTCGCTTTTGCTTGTCTCTAAAACCTACAACCAAGAATACTCTACCCAGCAAGGCTTTCATTCAGATTTGAAAGCAAGATCAAAAGTTTTAGAGACAAGCAAAAGACAAAAGCAGTAAAATCATTTACCTTCAAAACTTATCTCTGCACTGTTTCTTTCTGGGACTCCAATTACAGTGATATTAGAATTTTCACTGTGTGCTATATATACATATGGCTTGTACCTTCTTTTTCTGTAATAATTCTTAAATAACTCTCTGATGCTTTAGTATGTTGTATTTATTCACTCTTATGTTCATCCTTAGTCTTCATTTATGAAATAATTTTTGGTTCATTTCTAATTCTTCCCAGAGTCTGTCACCTCTCTTTTCAAATTTTTCCTTTCTCTAATCACTTTGTTTTTGACTTTAAAAAAATTCTAATCTATATTTTTCTTTTATAATTTTGATAATTTAAAAAAAATTTCTTTATTCTCATTTTGAAATATTAGGCTGTAAGTTTACTTATAGTTTTCATCTGTTTTGTGGGTATGTATGTAGAAACATCATTCTGTTCCTTATTCTTTTTTTTCATCAAAACTGCTTTGCCTTGATTCGTTTATATTGCTTATCTTTCATCTACTTTTAGGAGGAAGACTAGTCAATGTAGCATTTATAGCTCTGTTCTGCTAGAGCAGGGGTTGGCAAAAGCTTTATATAAAGGGTCACATAGTAAATATGTTATGCTCTGCTGGCTACATAAGGCCTTTGTCTCCTCCTCCTCCTCCTTCTTCTTCTTCCCACTCTTACCTTGTGGGACCATAGAAAATACAGTCCACAGGATACATTCACCCACTGGGCTATAGTTTTCTGACCCCTTGTTAAAATATTTCTTCTGTCATTTTTGCAAAGTGATTAAAATATGCCCTCATATTTTCAGAGCTCTACCTCCTTTGTGTCCCTCCTACAGTTGTATGGATCTCTTTCTTTGTCGATATTTCCCTGTCTTGTTTCTTTGTCCATTTTTACCTGTCCTGTTCAATTTGTATCCTACTAAAAGCAGTTTTTCTATAGTGTAGGGTTTTCTATTGAAAAGAAATTTTGATTTGTCAGTATCAAGCATTCATAAGGCCCAGACTGTTTCGGCACCATTATAGTACAGTCCGTTGTAGTTTCCTTCACTCGCTGTGAATTTAAAAAGTTTCCACTGTAACTCTTAGATTGGTCCCTTGCACTTCCTAGAGGGTACTTATTCATGATTTTAGGGCTTCCCTGCTCAGGGCTAACAGAAGCCTATGTGCTTTCTCTCCACTTCTTCCCACATAAATGCTGATACCACATGAATTTCAGTGTTTTTTATCACCTCCCTATACTTTGTGGATATCTTGTCATCTAGTTTTATTATATACATTATCTATGGGTCTTTGTTTTTGCTTTCCTAGTTGCTCTCTCTGTTTTTATGAGGGGTCTTGGGAGATTCACAAACCAAACCTGTGCAGCCAAAATCTTCCACAATGCCTCCTCTCTGACTTGCTTTTTCAATAAAAAATCTGGCTTCTGTGGGAAGAAGAGACAATAAGGAGAACAATAGGAGGTATTGCAATAACACTGACAAGAGAGGATGGTGGCATAGAATATGGTAATTGTGGTGGAGGTAGTGAGAAGTACTCAAATTTTGGAATCTCTTTTGGTGCTCCTATTATTACTTTTTAATTCAGGGTTACTTTGTGTCCTCCAGCAGTTCTGTTTCATTGGGAACTTGTTCAGTGATTCTTTTGGCTGATGGCCTCTTATAGATGTAATTTTTCTTTGTTGGCTTACAACAGCTCAGGTCTTGCTGTGCGGATATTTTAAACTGTGGGATTCCAGAGGTGGTGGGACGTGGCTGATTTGTTTCCATCCCTGTGGTCTTCCATTTTAGGGGTAGGCAGGCTGTCAATTGCCTATTGAGGGACCTGGCAGAGCCTCTTTGATTGTTGTTTTCCTCCAAACCTCAAGTGCAAGAAAAATTCAGTTCTCCTATTAACTCCTTATTGGTCTCATTCTAAGGTCAGGAACACCCACCACAGTCTTAAGGGGCTCATGGCAACTTTGCCTTTGGAACTCTAAGTGGCAAAATCTTCCCAGTACCTGTCGCTTTCCATTCTTTGTCCTTGGCCTGACACTTGGATTAAGTCCCACATTATTTCCTTATGCAGAGTGAGCTCAAAATCTTACTTAAACCTGTAGATCCAAGGAGGTATTTGGCCAGAAAGACATATAGCTTAATGTTGACAGTGGAGGGGGAAGGAACTCTATTTAGGTCACTATGCTCCAAGAATTTCCTCTTGAAAATGATCATTCTATCTCCAAATAGCTTTAAAATCATAAGACCCTGATTAATCTTATCTTGATATTCATGTGAATTCAGTAGATTTGGTTAACAAACTGCCCTTATTGTAAGTGTTCAAATTCATTAATAAAACTATAAGATTATAAGAGAATAAGTATACTTTGGGAAGAAAGTAGAACTTTATGTTTCAATCTGAGTTTATTTCTTGAACTTTGTGCTTTATAAGAATGTTTGGGATTATAAAGAAACATATGACAGAGCTCCTATTCTCCAGGTGTTTAGAGTCTCTTTAAACAGATGGCATATATCAGATTTAAAAAGAAAGGAAAGAAGAAAAAAAAGAAAAATGTATCTAATTTAAGGCATTGCAAAGTTTCATATGTGTTTTCTAGACAAGTGCTATAGAAATTCAGAGGAAGGGCAGGTAGCAGTAACATTAATTTCAGAACTCAGGATATTCTTCATATTTTATGTTGATATGGGTAACCAGTGGTTAAGTTTTATTCTACAAACATCTGTTTATCAAAACTATGTGACAGGCACTGGGGATTCAACAAAAAAGGCAACAGTGTTCCTCCTTGCCAGGAATTCATGATATAGGAGGCTCTAATCAGGAGGGCATCTGTCTTGAGTTGATTTTCTTTAAGGCTTTGTCATAGATTTAGTTTATGACCAACAACATACATATAGATATTATTGGTCATGTTTAAGTTGTAATGGGGGAACAGAGCAACAAAACTGGTCACTATATAATAATGAAAGAAACACAAAATAAAACCTTTGGTGTTATAAGCAGGTGCTTTGACCAGTCTATGGAAAACAGTGTCCCAGTGGCTGGTGCTTCCAATGAAATCAGCAAATGCAAAAGCCCAGATTTATCAGTGATTCTTCATGAATATGTTAGTATTAAAACGTAAATTTCTCAACGCTTGGCAGTACTAGATATAGAGATAGAACTTCCACTCACTCATTTTTAGAGCTGATCTTGTTAGAGAGTATGTGGGAAATGTAAAACAATACATTTTGAGTTAAAAGTCAAGATTCATGCTTCACTAGTACTTAGACATTTTATTTAGATGCAGCCTCAGTCATGTTTCAACTGAATCATTTTCTAAACTTATTTCAAGCAATTGATTTTCCAGTAATAGTACATTAATCATTGTGATGTCAAAATCATTAATTATAATAAAATCTTTGTACATAGTGCTCTGAACAATATATAATTCCATTATGGAGATAGATGACATGCATACATTTTGGCTGTTGATAAAAAACGTAAAGACAAATATGTGTTTTTTTCCCTTTTCTTTTTTTAAAGGTAAATGAATTCTGTCTTTTTATTCTGTTAAAGAATTTACTTTTATTCTCCTTCAGATGTGAATAAATATGACAAGAAAGGTCACTGAACTAATATTAGGCAGTAAGTTATTAAATCCTAGAGAAAAGATGTACAGAAAGGAAATTTATTTCATTTTTTAGTTTCAGTCATGAAAGCATAATACTGCTGCTTCTAAATAGATTAGTGAATCCTGAAAAATGTTTTTCAGTAAACTCATGGAGCTGTTTTGAGGCCATTGGCCATGGTCTGTAAAAATCAAGGACTGAAAGATCCAGATATTATTTTCAGAGAGGTAAAAATCTATTCATTAATGTGGTGATTTGTCTTATTCATGGCTTATATAAAGGTATGGAATAAAATTAAGTATAATGTCTTTACCTTTCAACATAATAAATTTTATAAGAGTTTTTTATATGTGCAAATTCAGAATACCAGACACTAAAAAAAAATATGTCAAGAAGTCAAAGCTTCTATTTCTACAATTGTTTCATGGTTGCCATGGCTTTAAAAGAAATATTAAAGTATTTCAAATCTCTTCTGCCAGTGGTCTGTGGCTTTTCTAAGAAGCCAGTGTTGCTGCTATAATGGAACCAGGGGCTCTCGGTGGTTGTAGGAGCTTCGTTATTCCTGCCACAGCACATAACAAATGAAGGTCATGTCTGAATTTATTTACAGAATCCTATCTGTAACAGATCAACTATTGAATATTTATTCACAGAAAGTGTTGGGAACTCAGAAAAGATTTCTCTGGGGCTTACTTTAGAATTGATGTTTTCCCCGATTTACTCAATTTTAAAATCCCAAAGTATAATGCATGGATATTTGCTTCAGGAAGACTGTTCTGACTGCCCTCTTTCTTGGGCCTCACTGCATCATAACCCCTGTGCCACTTGGATGCATGCCCATCACCACTGACTAGTCAGAAAGCTTCTCCAGGCAAGAAGCCCTGTCACATTTATCTTTGTACTTTCACTGCCTGGTCAGTGCCTGTATTATAGTGGGGGAAAACATACCTATAGAATAAATCAATCCCAGGTTTATATTCAGGAGGGACAATAAGCAGATTAAAAAGAGGAGTAAGATAATCTTTTGTGTAATCATATACTATATCAGCTTACTTGGATGTATCAATTACTTGTCTTCCATTTGCTCTTAGAACTATTTTCATTCCCTTTATGGATTACAGTTTTCTACCAATGTTCTAGAAATATAAAAGAATGAACAAAAGTCCCTAGGGGCTGGAAGCTTAGGCTGAAAATTGCAATATTTTTATATTTCTTATTTTAAAAATGTAAAAATTCCTTTATATTATATATGTTTACTTTATTACATTGTATATAACCATATAATCTCTCCATATTTATTTGATTATAAATATGAATTTTTTTCCTCAAAATCTTTAATTAAATTAGATAGTCCAGGCTATTATTATATTTATCCTATGTTTTTTTCATAACCTTTGACTGATAAATGTGGCCCTGGTATATCTCTCTTCAACAACCGGCCATTTCTAGAAACAAAGGTCACTTTCCAACTGTGAGCATCTTGAATGCTTTCCTCACACAACACATCTATACCCTTAGGCTTTTTCTGAGTTTGAAGTTGTACTGAAATATTATATTAAAATGAAATTTAAATGACAGTAAATCAATTTAGATTTCTTTTTTTTTTTTTTTTTTTTTGTGGTACATGGGCCTCTCACTGTTGTGGCCTCTCCCATTGCAGAGCACAGCCTCTGGACGTGCAGGCTCAGCGGCCATGGCTCACGGGCCCAGCCGCTCCGCGGCATGTGGGATCCTCCTGGACTGGCGCACGAACCCGTGTCTCCTGCATCGGCAGGCAGACTCTCAACCACTGTGCCACCAGGGAAGCCCTGGGCCTCTTTTGAAGCAGCAGTTTTATTATACCATACCTCAAACTTGTGTATTTAATCTTACGAGGTACAGGCCTTGGCTGGAACTAAGAGATTATATTGGCACAATCAGTAATGTTCCATCAAGATTTTGAAATAAGTTAACAGCTTGTTATTATCTAATAGGCGTTGTTCCTTACTGATACTGTAGCTATGCCTGATCTTACTGACATGGCCATCCATCTGTTCCTCATGACATTCAGGGGCAACAATACCAGTAGACTGTTCTGTCATTCTAGGTGGAGCTTTATGGAACCATCTTTGGCCATTTCTAAGGGAGGAAGGGAGACTTATAATAACCAGAGATGAATAAAAGTGGAGTAGGCTGAATGGTAAAATAATAAAGAATGAATTAAATTATGATAGCACATTTTATAGATTTTTCCAGAGGTTGTAAAGAGTTTTACACAAGGATCTATATAAATGGATAATGTTTTTATTTTTATTTGACAAATAACTAGTCAAGTGATTATGTCATAGTCATTCAGTTAGCATGCAACATAGGCTGCCCATGAACTAAATCTTGCTCCCTTGTCCCTTTATTGCAATTGTTTCTGCTGAGAGAGTGGCTGTCAGTCAGGGATACTCTAGTATAGAGGAAATTTATATCCTGGGTTGATTTAGATGCCATTTCATGTCCTTGAAATTTTAAGAACCTTCGGTTCTGTGATAAAAGTTTCAACTCAGGCAGAGGCCTGTGAGTTATGCAGAAAAAGTTGAAGGATTTGGAAAATGCTCTGTCTGCAGAAGCAATAGTACTCAGATAGAGACTGGCTATACAAAGTAAAGGAGGAAAATAAGTGGAACATAATTCAGGAATTTAACCTTTTGTAAATTAGTTTAGGAGAGAATTAGAGATGATTCACATTTTAAACATCAGTTAATGATTAAAATAGGGTCTGAAGCCCCATTTGGCAAGACATTAAATAATAGAATTTATTTAAACCTCTCAGCAATGTCCCACTGTAACTCTTCCTCTTTTTTTTTTAATGTCTGAAACATTTATATTAACATATTTCCATACAAATAACCCAAAGAAAGTTTACTATTAGTTGTTTTGTTTGTTTTTATACTACAGGTTCTTATTAGTCATCAGTTTTATACACATCAGTGTATACATGTCAATCCCAATCACCCAATTCAGCACACCACCATCCCCACCCCACCACGGTTTTCCCCCCTTGGTGTCCTTACATTTGTTCCCTACATCTGTGTCTCAACTTCTGCCCTGCAAACCAGTTCATCTGTACCATTTTTCTAGGTTCCATATACATGTGTTAATATATGATATTTGTTATTCTCTTTCTGACTTACTTCACTCAGTATGACAGTCTCTAGATCCATTCATGTCTCAACAAATCACTCAATTTCGTTCTTTTTTATGGCTGAGTAATATTCCATTGTATATATGTACCACATCTTCTTTATCCATTCGTCTGTCGATGGGCATTTAGGTTGCTTCCATGACCTGGCTATTGTAAATAGTGCTGCAGTCAACATTGGGGTGCATGTGCCTTTTTGAATTATGGTTTTCTCAGGGTATATGCCCAGTAGTGGGATTCAGTAGCTGAATCACATGGTAATTCTATTTTCAGTTTTTTAAGGAACCTTCATACTGTTCTCCATAGTGGCTGTATCAATTTACATTCCCACCAGCAGTGCAAGAAGGTTCCCTTTTCTCCACACCCTCTCCAACATTTGTTGTTTGTAGATTTTCTGATGATGCCCATTCTAACTGATGTGAGATGATATCTCATTGTAGTTTTGATTTCCATTTCTCTAATGATTATTGATGTTGAGCATTCTTTCATGTGTTTGTTGGCAATCTGTATATCTTATTTGGAGAAATGTCTATTTAGGTCTTCTGCCCATTTTTGGATTGGGTTGTTTGTTTCTTTAATATTGAGCTGCATGAGCTGGTTATATATTTTGGAGATTAATCCTTTGTCTGTTGATTTGTTTGCGAATATTTTCTCCCATTCTGAGGGTTGTCTTTTCGCCTTGTTTATGGTTTCCTTTGCTGTGCAAAAGCTTTGAAGTTTCATTAGGTCCCATTTGTTTATTTTTGTTTTTATTTCCATTACTCTAGGAGGTGGATCAAAAAAGATCTTGCTGTGATTTATGTCAGAGTGTTCTGCCTATGTTTTCCTCTAAGAGTTTTATAGTGTCCGGTCTTAAATTTAGGTCTCGAATCCATTTTGAGTTTATTTTTGTGTATGGTGTTAGGGAGTGTTCTAATTTCATTCTTTTACATGTAGCTGTCCCGTTTTCCCAGCACCACTTATTGAACGGACTTTCTCCATTGTATATTCTTGCCTCCTTTGTCATAGATTAGTTGATCATAGGTGCGTGGGTTTATCTCTGGACTTTCTATCTTGTTCCACTGATCTATGTTTCTGTTTTTGTGGCAGTACCATATTGTCTTGATTACTGTAGTTTTATAGTATAGTCTGAAGTCCGGGAGTCTGATTCCTCCAGCTCCATTTTTTTCCCCTCAAGACTGCTTTGGCTATTCAGGGTCTTTTGTGTCTCCATACAAGTTTTAGGATGATTTGTTCTAGTTTCGTAAAAAATGACATTGGTAATTTGATAGGGATTGCATTGAATCTGTAGATTGCTTTGGGTAGTATAGTCATTTTCACAATGTTGATTCTTCCAATCCAAGACATGGTATATCTCTCCATCTGTTGGTATCATCTTTAATTTCTTTCATCAGTGTCTTATAGTTTTCTGCATACAGGTCTTTTGTCTCCCTAGGTAGGTTTATTCCTAGGTAATTTATTCTTTTTATTGCAATGGTAAATGAGAGGGTTTCCATAATTTCTCTTTCAGATTTTTCATCATTAGTGTATAGGAGTGCAAGAGATTTCTGTGCATTAATTTTGTATCCTGCAACTTTACCAAATTTATTAATTAGCTCTAGTAGTTTTCAGGTGACATTTTTAGGATCCTCTATGTATAGTGTCATGTCATCTGCAAATAGTGACAATTTTACTTCTTCTTTTCCAATTTGTATTCCTTTTATTTCTTTTTCTTCTCTGATTGCCGTGGCTAGAACTTCCAAAACTATGTTGAATAATAGTGGTGAGAGTGGACATCCTTGTCTCGTTCCTGATCGTAGAGGAAATGCTTTCAGTTTTTCACCATTGAGAATGATGTTTGCTGTGGGTTTGTCATAGATGGCCTTTATTATGTTGACATAACTTCCCTCTATGCCCACTTTCTGGAGAGTTTTTATCATAAATGGGTGTTAAATTTTGTCAAAAGCTTTTTCTGCATCTATTGAGAAGATAATATGGATTTTCTTCTTCAGTTTGTTAATATGGTATATCACATTGATTGATTTGCGTATTTTGAAGAATCCTTGCATCCCTGGGATATTATCCCACTTGATCATTGTGTATGATCCTTTTAATGTGTTGTTGGATTCTGTTTGCTAGTATTTTGTTGAGGATTTTTGCATCTATATTCATCAGTGATATTGGTCTGTAATTTTCTTTTTTTCTAGTATCTTTGTCTGGTTTTGGTATCAGAGTGATGGTGGCCTCATAGAATGAGTTTGGGAGTGTTCCTTCCTCTGCAATTTTTTGGAAGAGTTTGAGAAGGATGGGTGTTAGCTCTTCTCTAAATGTTTGATAGAATTCACCTGTGAAGCCATCCGGTCCTGGACTTTTGTTTGTTGGAAGATTTTTCATCACAGTTTCAATTTCATTACTTGTGATTGGTCTGTTCATATTTTCTGTTTCTTCCTGGTTCAGTCTTGGAAGGTTATACCTTTCTAAGAATTTGTCCATTTCTTCCAGGTTGTCCATTTTATTGGCATAGAGTTGCTTGTAGTAGTCTCTTAGGATGCTTTGTATTTCTGCGGTGTCTGTTGTAACTTCTCCTTTTTCATTTCTAATTTACTGATTTGAGTCCTCTCCCTCTTTTTCTTGATGAGTCTGGCTAATGATTTATCAATTTTGTTTATCTTCTCAAAGAACCAGCTTTTAGTTTTATTGATCTTTGCTATTGTTTTCTTTGTTTCTATTTCATTTATTTCTGCTCTGATATTTATGATTTCTTTCCTTCTCCTAACTTTGGGTTTTGTTTGTTCTTCCTTCTTTAGTTCCTTTAGGTGTAAGGTTAGATTGTTTACTTAAGAGTTTTCTTGTTTCTTGAGGTAGTCTTGTATAGCTATAAACTTCCCTCTTAGAACTGCTTTTGCTGCATCCCATAGGTTTTGGATCGTCGTGTTTTCATTGTCATTTCTCTGTAGGTATTTTTTGATTTCCTCTTTGATTTCCTCAGTGATTGCTTGGTTATTTAGTAGCATATTGTTTAGCCTCCATGTGTTTGTGTTTTTTACGTTTTTTCCCCTGTAATTCATTTCTAATCTCATAGTGTTGTGGTCAGAAAAGATGCTTGATATGATTTCAATTTTCTTAAATTTACTGAGGCTTGATTTGTGACCCAAGATGTGATCTATCCTGGAGAATGTTCTGTGCGCACTTGAGAAGAAAGTGTAATCTGCTGTTTTTGGATGGAATGTCCTATAAATATCAATTAAATCTATCTGGTCTATTGTGTCATTTAAAGCTTCTGTTTCCTTATTTATTTTCATTTCGGATGATCTTTCCATTGGTGTAAGTGAGATGTTAAAGTCCCCCACTATTATTGTGTTACTGTCGATTTCCTCTTTTATAGCTGTTAGCATTTGCCTTATGTATTGAGGTGCTCCTATGTTGGGTGCATATATATTCATAATTGTTATATCTTCTTCTTGGATTGATCCCTTGGTCATTATGTAGTGTCCTTCCTTGTCTCTTGTAACATTCTTTATTTTAAAGTCCATTTTATCTGATATGAGTATAGCTACTCCAGCTTTCTTTTGATTTCCATTTGCATGGAATATCTTTTTCCATCCCCTCAATTTCAGTCTGTATGTGTCCCTAGGTCTGAAGTGGTTCTCTTGTAGACAGCATATAGATAGGTCTTGTTTTTGTATCCATTCAGCAAGCCTGTGTCTTTTGGTTGGAGCATTTAATCCATTCACATTTTAGGTAATTATCTATATGTATGTTCCTATTACCATTTTCTTAATTGTTTTGGGTTTGTTTTTGTAGATCCTTTTCTTCTCTTGTGTTTCCCACTTAGAGAAGTTCCTTTAGCGTTTGCTGTAGAGCTGGTTTGGCGGTGCTGAATTCTCTTAGCTTTTGCTTGTCTGTAAAGCTTTTGATTTCTCCATCGAATCTGAATGAGATACTTGCCAGGTAGAGTAATCTTGGTTGTAGGTTCTTCCCTTTCATCACTCTAAGTATATCATGCCACCCCCTTCTGGCTTGTAGAGTTTCTGCTGAGAAGTCTGCTGTTAACCGTATGAGAGTTCCCTTGTATGTTATTTGTCGTTTTTCCATTGCTGCTTTCAATAATTTTTCTTTGTCTTTAATTTTTGCCAATTCGATTACTATGTGTCTCAGTGTGTTTCTCCTTGGGTTTATCCTGTATGGGACTCGCTGTGCTTCCTGGACTTTGGTGGCTCTTTCCTTTCCCATGTTAGGGAAGTTTTCGACTATAATCTCTTTTTTTTTTTTTTTTTAACATCTTTATTGGGATATAATTACTTTACTATGGTGTGTTAGTTTCTGCTTTATAACAAAGTGAATCAGTTATACATATACATATGTTCCCATATCTCTTCCCTCTTGCGTCTCCCTCCCTCCCACCCTCCCTATCCCACCCTCCAGGCTGTCACAAAGCACCGAGCCAATATCCCTGTGCCATGCGGCTGCTTCCCACTAGCTATCTACCTTACTACGTTTGTTAGTGTGTATATGTCCATGACTCTCTCTCGCTCCGTCACAGCTCACCCTTCCCCCTCCCCATAACCTCAAGTCCGTTCTCTAGGAGGTCTGCATCTTTATTCCTGCCTTACCCCTAGGTTCTTCATGACATTTTTTTTTCTTAAATTCCATATATATGCGTTAGCATACTGTATTTGTCTTTTTCTTTCTGACTTACTTCACTGTGTATGACAGACTCTAGGTCTATCCACCTCATTACAAATAGCTCAATTTCGTTTCTTTTTATGGCTGAGTAATATTCCATTGTATATACGTGCCACATCTTCTTTATCCATTCATCCGATGATGGGCACTTAGGTTGTTTCCATCTCCAGGCTATTGTAAATAGAGCTGCGATGAACATTTTGGTACATGACTCTTTTTGAATTTCGGTTTTCTCAGGGTATATGCCCAGTAGTGGGATTGCTGGGTCATATGGTAGTTCTATTTGTAGTTTTTTAAGGAACCTCCATACTGTTCTCCATAGTGGCTGAACCAATTCACATTCCCAGCAGCAGTGCAAGAGTGTTCCCTTTTCTCCACACCCTCTCCAGCATTTATTGTTTCTAGATTTTTTGATGATGGCCATTCTGACTGGTGTGAGATGATATCTCATTGTAGTTTTGATTTGCATTTCTCTAATGACTAATGATGTTGAGCATTCTTTCATGTGTTTGTTGGCAGTCTGTATATCTTCTTTGGAGAAATGTCTATTTAGGTCTTCTGCCCATTTTTGGATTGGGTTGTTTGTTTTTTTGTTGTTGAGCTGCATGAGCTGCTTGTAAATTTTGGAGATTAATCCTTTGTCGGTTGCTTCATTTGCAAATATTTTCTCCCATTCTGAGGGTTGTCTTTTGGTCTTGTTTATGGTTTCCTTTGCTGTGCAAAAGCTTTGAAGTTTCATTAGGTCCCATTTGTTTATTTTTGTTTTTATTTCCATTACTCTAGGGGGTGGGTCAGAAAGGATCTTGCCGTGATTTATGTCATAGAGTGTTCTGCCTATGTTTTCCTCTAATAGTTTGATAGTTTGTGGCCTTATATTTAGGTCTTTAATCCATTTTGAGCTTATTTTTGTGTATGGTGTTAGGGAGTGTTCTAATTTCATTCTTTTACATGTACCTGTCCAGTTTTCCCAGCACCACTTATTGAAGAGGCTGTCCTTTTTCCACTGTACATTCCTGCCACCTTTATCAAAGATAAGGTGTCCATATGTGCATGGGTTTATCTCTGGGCTTTCTATCCTGTTCCATTGATCTATCTTTCTGTTTTTGTGCCAGTACCATACTGTCTTGATAACTGTAGCTTTGTAGTATAGTCTGAAGTCAGGGAGCCTGATTCCTCCAGTTCCTTTTTTTGTTCTCAAGATTGCTTTGGCTATTCGGGGTCTTTTGTGTTTCCATACAAATTGCGAAATTTTTTGTTCTAGTTCTGTGAAAAATGCCAGTGGTAGTTTGATAGGGATTGCATTGAATCTATAGATTGCTTTGGGTAGTAGAGTCATTTTCACAATGTTGATTCTTCCAATCCAAGAACATGGTATATGTCTCCATCTATTTGTATCATCTTTAATTTCTTTCATCAGTGTCTTATAGTTTTCTGCATACAGGTCTTTTGTCTCCTTAGGTAGGTTTATTCCTAGATATTTTATTCTTTTTGTTGCAATGGTAAATGGGAGTGTTTTCTTGATTTCACTTTCAGATTTTTCATCATTAGTATATAGGAATGCCAGAGATTTCTGTGCATTAATTTTGTATCCTGCTACTTTACCAAATTCATTGATTAGCTCTAGTAGTTTTCTGGTAGCATCTTTAGGATTCTCTATGTATAGGATCATGTCATCTGCAGTGACAGCTTTACTTCTTCTTTTCCGATTTGGTCCTTTTATTTCCTTCTCTTCTCTGATTGCTGCGGCTAAAACTTCCAAAACTATGTTGAATAGTAGTGGTGAGAGTGGGCACCCTTGTCTTGTTCCTGATCTTAGTGGAAATGCTTTCAGTTTTTCACCATTGAGGATGATGTTTGCTGTGGGCTTGTCGTATATGGCCTTTATTATGTTGAGGAAAGTTCCCTCTATGCCTACTTTCTGCAGGGTTTTTATCATAAATGGGTGTTGAATTTTGTCAAAAGCTTTCTCTGCATCTATTGAGATGATCATATGGTTTTTCTCCTTCAGTTTGTTAATATGGTTTATCACATTGATAGATTTGCGTATATTGAAGAATCCTTGCATTCCTGGAATAAACCCCACTTGATCATGGTGTATGATCCTTTTAATGTGCTGTTGGATTCTGTTTGCTAGTATTTTGTTGAGGATTTTTGCATCTATGTTCATCAGTGATATTGGTCTGTAGTTTTCTTTCTTTGTGACATCCTTGCCTGGTTTTGGTATCAAGGTGATGGTGGCCTCGTAGAATGAGTTTGGGAGTGTTCCTCCCTCTGCTATATTTTGGAAGAGTTTGAGAAGGATAGGTGTTAGCTCTTCTCTAAATGTTTGATAGAATTCGCCTGTGAAGCCATCTGGTCCTGGGCTTTTCTTTGTTGGAAGATTTTTAATCACAGTTTCAATTTCAGTGCTTGTGATTGGTCTGTTCATATTTTCTATTTCTTCCTGATTCAGTCTTGGCAGGTTGTGCTTTTCTAAGAATTTGTCCATTTCTTCCAGATTGTCCATTTTATTGGCATAGAGTTGCTTGTAGTAATCTCTCATGATCTCTTTTATTTCTGCAGTGTCAGTTGTTACCTCTCCTTTTTCATTTCTAATTCTATTGATTTGAGTCTTCTCCCTTTTTTTCTTGATGAGTCTGGCTAGTGGCTTATCTATTTTGTTTATCTTCTCAAAGAAGCAGCTTTTAGTTTTATTGATCTTTGCTATTGTTTCCTTCATTTCTTTTTCATTTATTTCTGATCTGATTTTTATGATTTCTTTCCTTCTGCTAGCTTTGGGGTTTTTTTGTTCTTCTTTCTCTAATTGCTTGAGGTGTCAGGTTAGGTTGTTTATTCGAGATGTTTCCTGCTTCTTAAGGTGGGCTTGTATTGCTATAAACTTCCCCCTTAGAACTGCTTTTGCTGCATCCCACAGGTTTTGGGTTGTTGTGTCTCCATTGTCATTTGTTTCTAGGTATTTTTTGATTTCCTTTTTAATTTCTTCAGTGATCACTTCATTATTAAGTAGTGTATTGTTTAGCCTCCATGTGTTTGTATTTTTTACAGATCTTTTCCTGTAATTGATATCTAGTCTCATGGCGTTGTGGTCAGAAAAGATACTTGATACAATTTCAATTTTCTTAAATTTGCCAAGGCTTGATTTGTGACCCAAGATATGATCTATCCTGGAGAATGTTCCATGAGCACTTGAGAAAAATGTGTATTCTGTTGTTTTTGGATGGAGTGTCCTATAAATATCAATTAAGTCCATCTTGTTTAATGTGTCATTTAAAGCTTGTGTTTCCTTATTTATTTTCATTTTGGATGATCTGTCCTTGGGTGAAAGTGGGGTGTTTAAGTCCCCTACTATGAATGTGTTACTGTCGATTTCCCCTTTTATGGCTGTTAGTATTTGCCTTATGTATTGAGGTGCTCCTATGTTGGGTGCATAAATATTTACAATTGTTATATCTTCTTCTTGGATCGATCCCTTGATCATTATGTGGTGTCCTTCTTTGTCTCTTTTAATAGTCCTTATTTTAAAGTCTATTTTGTCTGATATGAGAATTGCTACTCCAGCTTTCTTTTGGTTTCCATTTGCATGGAATATCTTTTTCCATCCCCTTACTTTTAGTCTGTATGTGTCTCTAGGTCTGAAGTGGGTCTCTTGTAGACAGCATATGTAAGGGTCTTGTTTTTGTATCCATTCAGCTAATCTGTGTCTTTTGGTGGGAGCATTTAATCCATTTACATTTAAGGTAATTATCGATATGTATGTTCCTATTCCCATTTTCTAAATTGTTTTGGGTTCGTTATTATAGGTCTTTTCCTTCTCTTGTGTTTCTTGCCTAGAGAAGATCCTTTAGCATTTGTTGTAAAGCTGGTTTGGTGGTGCTGAACTCGACTATAATCTCTTAAAATATTTTCTTGGGTCCTCTCTCTCTCTCTCTCTTCTCCTTCTGAGACCCCTATAATGCGAATGTTGTTGAATTTAATGTTGTCCCAGAGATCTCTTAGGCTGTCTTCATTTCTTTTCATTCTTTTTTCTTTTTTCTGTTCCACGGCAGTGAATTCCACCAATCTGTCTTCCAGGTCACTTATCCGTTCTTCTGCCTCAGTTATTCTGCTATTGATTCCTTCTAGTGTAGTTTTCATTTCAGTTATTGTGTTGTTCATCTCTGTTTGTTTGTTCTTTAATTCTTCTAGTCTTTGTTAAACATTTCTTGCATCCTCTCGATCTTTGCCTCCATTGTTTTTCCGAGGTCCTGGATCATCTTCACTATCATTATTTTGAATTCTTTTTTTTTTTTTGTGGTATGCGGGCCTCTCACTGTTGTGGCCTCTCCTGTTGCAGAGCACAGCCTCCGGATGCGCAGGCTCAGCAGCCATGGCTCACGGGCCTAGCCGCTCCACGGCATGTGGGATCTTCCCGGACTGGGGCACAAACCCGTGTCCCCTGCATCAGCAGGCGCACTCTCAACCACTGCACCACCAGGGAAGCCCTATTTTGAATTCTTTTTCTGGAAGGTTGCCTATCTCCACTTCATTTAGTTGTTTTTCTGGGGTTTTATCTTGTTCCTTCATCTGATACATAGCCCTGTGCCTTTTCATCTTGTCTATCTTTCCGTGAATGTGGCTTTTGTTCCACAGGCTGCAGGATTATAGTTCTTGCTTCCGCTCTCTTCCCTCTGGTGGATGAGGCTATCTAAGAGGCTTGATGGGAGGGACCGGTGGTGGGTAGAGCTGACTGTTGCTCTGGTGGGCAGAGCTCAGTAAAACTTTAGTCCACTTAACTGTTGATGTGTGGGGCTGGGTTCCCTCCCTGCTGGTTGTTTGGCCTGAAGCAACCCAACACTGGAGCCTACCTGGGCTCTTTGGTGGGGCTAATGACAGACTCTGGGTGGGCTTACACCAAGGAGTACTTCCCAGAACTTCTGCTGTCACTGTCCTTGTCTCCACAGTGAGCCACAGCCACCCCCTCCACCTCTGCAGGAGACCCTCCAACACTAGCAGGTAGGTCCGGTTCAGTCTCCCCTGGGGTCACTACTCCTTCCCCTGGGTTCTGATGCTCATACTTCTTTGTGTGTGCCCTCCAAGGGTGGAGTCTCTGTTTCCCCGAGTCCTGTTGAAGTCCTGCAGTCAATTCCCACTAGGCTTCAAAGTCTGATTCTCTAGGAATTCTTCCTCCCGTTGCCACAACCCCAGGTTGGGAAGCCTGATGTGGGGCTCAGAACCTTCACTCCAGTGGGTGGACTTCTGTGGTATAAGTGTTCTCCAGTCTGTGAGTCACCCACCCAGCAGTTATGGGATTTGATTTTACTGTGATTGCGCCCCTCCTACCGTCTCATTGTGGCTTCTCCTTTGTCTTTGGATGTGGGGTATCTTTTTTGGTGAGTTCAAGTGTCTTACTATCGATGATTGTCCAGAAGCTAGTTGTGATTCTGGTGTTCTCGCAAGAGGGAGTGAGAGCACGTCCTTCTACTCCACCATCTTCCATATATCACCTGTAACTCTTCCTCTTGATTCCAAACTTCTGGAATGATTTTTTTCAATTTTCATATACATGTACCTGCACATACACCCATGCCTACATATTTTGACAACTCTGCAAAACATATTTTATCCTTGACTTATTGTGATTCTTTCATTCAAATATAGAAAAAGTATTGTAACTATTGTACCATAATCACTGAGAAATTGTCTGCTTTTATTAATTTTTCAGGGCTTGCTTTTGCAGCCTTCTCTAACCAGTGACTTCAAGGACAGCAGCTCCAAGGACAGTTGCCAGCTGCTATTTAAATGAGTTTAGCACTACCCTGAATCGAATGACTAAAATGCATGGTCTTAACCAATAAATATTGTGGATCTCAAGGGCTTCAGTCTTCTGAATCTCAGTTTACATGGCAACCATTTGAAGGAGAGGCTGTGGAAGAAAAACGTATATAAATATTTGTATAGTAATTTAAACACTATTAATTATAAACTGTTATTTTTTTTTTCATCTTACTGTCTCATCCCTTTACCTGTGTGATTCCTATACCCTTTCTAATCCACTGTCATGGAATAACCAGTGCTATGGAATGAATGTTTGTGTCCTCCCCCACCGGCCCCAATTCATTTGGTGAGAGATCCTAGCCCATAAAAGTGATGGTATTAGTATGTGGGGCCTTTGGGAGGTTATTAGGTCATAAAACAAAGGTCGAGTCCTCATAAATGGGATTAGTATTCTTTATAAAAGAGCTACCACAGAACTCGCTAAACTCTTCCACCACATGATGTTACAGAGAGAGGTCGGCACTCTGTAACCCAGGGGAGGACCCTCACCCAACTATGCTGGCACCTTGATCTTGGACTTTCAGCTTCCAGAACTGTAAGAAATAAATTTCTGTTGTTTATAAGCCACCTAGACTGTGGTATTTTGTTATAGCAGCCTGAATGAACTAACACAACTAGTAATCATTAATTCTGAAAGCAATTGGAATGGCGGAGGTGATAAAAATGCTACTAATTTGTAGTTTTCTTTTTATTAAAAACACAAACAAGGCATTTATAAAACTACTTTGTAGGAAAAATTAAATACACTCATATAGTCACTTATTTCTGGAGTTCTAGAAGAAAAACTCTTCCTGGTAAACCAACTTATCTTTTTGTTTTATTCCTGATAAATCTTTTTGGCAGTTCATTCAATCCATGGCCAGAATGCTGGCAGCCTAATCATAACCAAAGCAAAATTCCCATGCCTTTCTTGTTTCAGCACCACCCCGGCCTCCTTGCTGCTGGTCTCCTGAGTATCCCCCAAGGTCTAAATAGAAGTTGGATAATGGGGTACTAGGTCTGAAAGCTTCTTCAGAAATCATTTGGAAAATCCATTGTGCTGGCAAATGCATCTGTCTATATCTATTTCTAAGGCAGTAAATCCAATTCTGGGCCTTCCAAATGAAAATGCTCTATTTCTGGTACCAACTGAGAACACCTGTGATAAAATCTTACTTCCCAGGGACGTCACATTGAATGCTAGATAACAATACCTAGCTAGACAACAGATAAAATTATTTCCCCAAGCTATTCATGCAAAGTTTATTTTAAAAACTAGGTTTCCTAGGCCATGCATACCAAACTTGTTGATGCTGTATGGTAATTAGGACAGTGCCTGTAAAGTGTTATTCATGTAAGGATAGCTTCGGGAAAAAAAATCTAGTGACATTCAACTGAATTTCTTTTATGTTGAGGTTGAGAAGTGAAACATAGGCTGATCTGAAAGGGGGAACTTTTTGTGACTGGCAAAGTGGCTTGTCCATTATAGAAGGCCTTTAATAAGTTTGAGGCTTTTTCAGTATAGGGTTTTTTTTTCTCATAGAAATTTAGATTGAACTTTATAGGTCAACACAAAAGATTTTTTAAAAAATTCTCTATTTTCCTGGCAAAAATTGATTATCTTTTATCCACAAAGCATGATTTTTCACTGAAACGAGTGATTTTCTCCACATTTCCTAAAGGAAATATCCAAAAGAGTTCATGTCTCCCTTTTATTAACTTACTAACTTGAAGAAAAAGTTATTTCCTCCAAAATCTTTGTGACTGAGATCAGTGGCTATGGAATGAGAATTTAAATCAGGGAAACTTTCTTAGAAGTTGTCTTGAGGTCAAACCTCCATGTCAGGAAGCAAGTACCTGATATTATAATTTTACATGTGGCACAGGGGGTGGAGATATTGGATTATCAATCTAGAGATGTGAGAAAATTATTCTTTAGTGTGTTATCTGAATAGAACCCCTGTAATAATTCTAAGGCTATTTAAAATGAAGGGATCTGGAATGCCAGAAAAGAGATGTGTTTAACATGTTAGAGCTTGCATTCTGAAAGGCTGGCTTTTGTGCCAAAAGAGGATTGACTTGGGGATTCAGACAGCTGACTCAGGTGAAAACAGAGTAAAAAATTCCAGTGGCTAAAAAGGTAACTTCTTCTTCTCTCTCTCTTTCACTGCCTTTCTTCTCTGTTTTTTTTTTTTTCCACTGTTCCTGACTGCCCTACCTTATTCCATAAAAGATTGAAATATTTGACAATGATCATAAAGCATGTGCTCTTTAAGAAAAATGTAGTTCACATGCTTTCAACAAACCCTTTTTGAGAGTTCTATCTGTCAGAGTCCCAGTGGGAAAGACATAACACACTCCAAAGAGCAATTGAAATAATTTTAATGAAGAAGTTTACAAAGAGTAGGTAGGGCTGAAGGAACCAATCAAAAATAGTGAAAAACCAGGGACTGGCTAGCAAGAGCAGGAAGTTATCATCCTTAGGCTAAAAGGACAAGGAAAAATAACTGTTACTGGAATCCATAGGTACAGGCCATAGGTACAGCAGCTTAGCAGGAGCTGAGGCCTCAGGAGCTTCTCCTAAGGGAGAAAGCTAGTACCAAACTTTGGACAAGCAGACAAAACACAGAGAATAAATGCCATGACCTCTCTGTCTCCTTCTACCCTCTCTCCCCACTACTGGCATCTCTCATTGACTGAATCCCACTAGAAATCAGAATGTAATAGAGCCTGGCTGAAGCCAGTGCACAAAGCAGAACAGAAAAGGCTGCAGAATTAATTTGCAAGGGCAAAGAATAGCCAGCACACGAGTGTGCCAGACAATATGTTAAACTTAGCATCATTTTTTTCTTGGTAGTCTAACTAAAGGAGTAGGTAGGGAGGTCATAGAGAGAGTAGACTCTAGTTTTAGGAAAGAATTTACAAATTGTTGTGAATAGAGGTGTCCACGCTCTCTCCATCTCCTCATCTTCCTTGTCTGTTGCACCTATTTTAAATGGGTGTGAGCGGGCCTCACTCCCTTACTCTACCCTAGTCAGTCAAGACTACCAGTGACTCTCATCTCACCAGACCAAATGGCCATTTCTTTATCTCCTATTGGGATTACACACAACTGATCATTTCCACCTTCTTGGAACCCTCTCCTTTCTTGTCTTTTGTGACACTTCACACTTCTGGTTTTCTTCATACTTAACTATCCACTTCTTCTCATGCCCTTTGGCTCCTGCCTCCTTCCTACCTGATTTCTAAAGACTAAAGGAAGCAGAACTTGGTTTTTGGTCTTCTTCCTTTCCCTAGGTGATATTTTCTGGTTTGATGCTATAAATATTCTAATTCGTATCTGCATCCAAAATTTTTCCCGAGAACGCTAATGCCTGACACCCACACTTGGGGGTCTGATAGGCATCACACACACGCACAAAGTATATCCAATACCAAACTCTTGATTTTATTCTCTAAACCTATACCATCCTCAATTTTCCCACCTCAGTAAAAGATATCACCATTATTCAAGCCAAATTCCTAAGAATCTTGATTTTGTTTTTCACTTTCCTTTCCACATCCATTGGCAAGTCCTGTCAATTCCACCTCTAAAAAGGTTTTTGAATTTAGCTACTTCTCTCTGACTCCATTTGCCACCACTATCTTCGTCCAAGCTGCCATCCTTGTTCAGCTGAATGACCACATTATCCTCTAATGGGTCTCCCTGCTTCCACTTATTCTTTTGGAGTCTATGTTCTGCATAGCTGCCAGAGCGGTCATTTAAAAATCTTCATCTCTTCAGAGAACAGCCTTTTCCTACTCAGACCCCTCATAGAATATGTGCCAAATTCCTCGCTCCAGCCCCCAAAGACCCAATGATCTGGCTTTTTCTTATGACTTCAACTGTGTCTTTAACCATTCTCCATGCTGATGACTCCTGCAGAATGGTTTTCTTTTTGTTCTGGGAATATATCAAACTCTTTCCCACTATACAGTCTTTGTACTTGGTGTCGTGTCTGCTAGAAAAACTCATTAATTAAGCATCAGCTAAAATTTCACCTTCATGTGAAACTTTTTTGTTTCACTCTGAGTCAGGCTTAGTTACTCTATCTTTTGTACTCCCACTGCTCTCTGTTCTGATCTAGCATTAAAGAGCATCTTTCGTCACTCTTTTATACAGTGTTCTCCTATTCTAGAATATAAGTTATTTGGGAACAGTAACTTCCTTATTTTTTTTCCTGTTGTTTCTTTAGTGCCTGGAGCACAGAATATACTCACTAAACAGATGCAGCATTTATGAAAGAACTTTAAAGATATTTAGTGTGAAGAAAAAGTTACAGGGAAATACTCAAGATAGTTATTTTGAATGATCTATGTGCCTGTATATAGAAGGGATAGTACATTTGTTTCCTTTTAGGACACACCTAGGTTTAATGGGCAGAAGTTACATGGAAGAGGGGGATTTGTGCAACTTAAGAAACTTCTAAAGATTAGAACTCTCCAGCTGGAGTTGGAAGGGTATGTGAAATAGGAATGACTCTGTCACTGGAAATATACAAGAAAACAGTCTGGCTGTATGCAAATATCTTTAGGGAAGGAGATCCCTGCCTTGGGTATGAGGTTTTGTTTTGTTTTGGTTTTAATTTACCATTTGATTCTATGTGACTTGTATCAGCCTTATTGCTATGTAAACTTCTTTTTTTAAAAAAATTTATTGGAGTATAGTTGATTTACAATGTTGTGTGAGTTTCAGGTGTACAGCAAAGTGAATCAGTTATACATATATATATGTATATATCCATTCTTTTTCAGATTCTTTTCCCATATAGGTCATCATAGAATATTGAGTATAGTTCACTGTGTTATACAGTAGGTACTTGTTAGTTATCTGTTTTATATATAGTAGTGTGTATATGTCAATCCCAATCTCCTAATTTATCACTTCCCCTCCACATTTCCCCTTTGGTAACCATAAAGTGGATTTCAAGATTGGGTTAGTCTGTTTCCATTTTGTAATGTAAATAAGCTCATTTCTATCATTTTTTATTAGATTCCACAACTTCTTCAGTCTACTGTTATTTTGATTTCTGACAGCCTACTTCCTATGTACTCATGTGGCAGCTTTATTTTTTCCTTGATTTCCTCGAATTTACCCTTCAATTCTATACTGATCTCTTTACCTATGGAAATAGTTTTGAACTATTCTGTATGTCAAAGCATTTATATTAATAGCTATTTTATCACTGAAGTATATTCATAATTATAAATTTCTGCCTGATTTGGCTATTCAAACCTCATCTAAAATTTTAAAATCAATATACAATGTGATTCCTAACAATTAAACAATGGATTCCTTCCCATTTTCAAATAGGTCTTATTATTTCATTTAGCATTTTCAGTGTGAGTCTCTAGGTTTTCTACATGTTATATTCCCAAATCACTGTTGGGCTGGCAACCCTCAACACAAAATCTAAAATGTGGTATCCATTTCTAACATGAAAGTGAATTTCTAGTTAAGATTTTTAAATATTTTTATGTCATCCCTTGAGGTTATTTTAAGTACAGCTGAGATGATATATGATCATAGCTGGGACCCAGCTTCAGACCCTTCTGTGTGTTGATGCGTGTGGAAGGTGAAATGTAAATTACAAATGCTGTTGAAATTCAGATACACTGCATTTCTGCTCTCTCTGTCTGACTGGGGCAGCTAGCCACTGGAGGCAAATTTTGTTGTATTTAAGTCTTTGGAAATGCCAGTTGATCTTTACAAATCTAGAAGACTGTAAAATGGTTCCTGGATGAAATAGGTTTCATTTGTCCCTGTTCTTGCTTTGAGCATATCAAATCTTATATTCTTAACACTTTAAATTCAAATATAAAGTCAAATATCACTTTGAGGCATAGGCCAATTAAATCTATTTAAAAGCATCTTTGAGTAGAATAAAATTATTCTCAAAGACTTTGTGCAGTTCATAAATTTGTTTATCATACCATTGGATCTTTGTTTTTATTTTCCCTTTGATCTTTTTATTATTTGTTAGTTGTGATTATTCAACTTCTGAATTCATTTGAATTGCCAGCAAAATTCAAGTTTCCTTAAGCCATATTTTTCAATAAAGAATAGGCATTGAATATACTAGGAAGAGCCAAAAACTTTATACTTTCACAATTATAATCAGACATGAACTTAACAAAGACTTGTTGAGTTTTTACTAGGTGTTGTGGGGTGGTCCAGAAATGAAATAACTTTCTTCCTTTTAAGGGGTTGAGAATGAGGGAAGAAAGATAGTTATGATAACATGTAATGAGTTCTCTACCAGAGATTTGCCTAAGGTTTGATTGCAGCCTAGGAGACTATCTGATTCAGCATCAGGACTCAGAGGGCCGGTCCATGAAAAGTGTACGTGGTATGAAAAGTATATAGAGTGTTAAAGCTGCACGAAAAGATATTTCATTCCTGAAAAATCTTGTATGATGTTGCATTTCTTTCCTCCTGAAATTAAAGCGTAGCCATGAAAGATGTTAAGCAGTAGAATGATGTGATCCGGTTTGTGCATTTGGATATCACTCTGTCAGAATTGTAGAGGACTGATGAAGAGGGAGCTAGGACATTGTGTAGCAATTCAGTCAAGAGCTGAGAATGGCTGAATTCCTATGTTGGCTATAGGAATGGAACTTTGGGAGTAGGTTTGAGAGATATTAAAGAAATAATAAAGTTAGGATTTAGTGACTAATTGGTTGTAGAGGGGGTCAGAGCAAGAAAGGAGAAAAAGGTGGCATCCAGATTTCTCACTTGGGTAACTGGATAAATGATGAGCTGTATTCGGAAATATGGAACATAAAAATAGAGCAGATTGATAGGGATGATGACAAATTCAGATTGAATATGCTGAGTTTGAGATATCAGTTAAACATTCAGGGAAGGTGTTTTGTAGGAAGCTGGGAATATGGATTTGATAGTCAAAAGAAATTTGGGGTAGAAGAATATATTCTGGAGATATAGGTGACATAGTGATCTGTATTTTGGTGGTGGTTGAAACCATAAGTGGGAATGAAATGGCCAAGGAAGAAAGGGTAGAGTAAGAAGAAAAGAGTGTTGAGAAGGAAGACTGGAAGGTGTCAATATTTATAAGTTTGGTAAAGGAGCAGAAGTTTGCAAAGCAGGCTGTAAAGGAGTCACTAAAGAGATGGGAAGAATATTGTAACAAAGTGATTTCATAAAGGGGGGAAAGGAGGGTGGGATGAATTGGGAGATTGGGACTGACATAAATACACTACTAAGTATAAAACAGATAATTAATGAGAATCTACTGTATAGCACAGGGAACTCTACTCAGTGCCCTGTGAACTAAATGGGAAGGAAATCTAAAAAAAGGGGATATATTTATACGTATAACTGATTCTCTTTGCTGTACAACAAGAAACTAACACAACATTGTAAACCAACTATACTCCAGTAAAAATTAATTAAAAATACACACACATAAACACACACACACACACAAAGAAAGTGATTTCATAGACTTAAAACTGAGAACTGAACTTTATCAATTGAATTGCTTATATTGGAGGTCATGGCCAGCTTGGTGAGAACAATTTTGTGGAGTAGTGGGGTTGGACACTAAATAGACCGGACTTCAGAGGTTATGGGGATGAAACAATTAGTAATGAATTATCTCTTCAGGATGTCTGTGCAGTACTGATGTTTCCATGGAGGCTGAAGATCATTAATTTGAAATGCAATCAAATTGCAGGTTTAAAAATTTTTTTTAAGTAATCTTCAGTCTCCAAGGTTAGGAGTAGAGAAATGTGGTAGGGAATTTGTGGCATAAGCTCATCAAAAATATGTCTGTAAGGAAGTTGAGGACATTGACATTGACATTTTAGATACTAAATGAAACAGAAAACAATAACCTAATATTGGCATAAATGCCCCTCCCCTCAAGTTAGACTAGGACAGGATGAAACCACATTATTTGGGTTCCAGACCTATGCCTTAGACAGGAAGACTGTTTTTTAATTCTATATGCAGCCTTTGGTAAATGCACAAATTCTCAGAAGTTAATGAGGAGGTGCTCTTGGTATGTCAAGGACACCAATACAGTTGACAGCATAAAGGATCCATGGTGTGCTTGCTGAATGATTAAAGTGTGTTCTTCCTCTTTACTCTTGTGTTTTATCCAGAGAAGCAGACCGCTCAATGTGACTTAGGGGTTTTCTGCCTCACTGTTAGATGGGAAGCCCCATCTGTTAGAACATAAATGTCAAGGCAAGCATGTCAAATATCAGTGATGTGTACAAGAGGAGTCACTGTCTGTAAATTACAAGGCTCTGGGGCTTTTGTCACATAAGACTCTGAAATTTAGCGGCAGAAACAGCTTTCAATTTTTTAGCATTTCTTTGAGAGAGGAAAAATGAACCTACATGAGACACACCAATAATCAAACTATGGATTCAGATTGATGAAAATAACCTACAGGAAGATAGGCAAGCAGCCAATACATAATTTAAGAATGGGGAAGCATCTGAATAACTGAAGGTAGCTAGCAAGTGAATGCAGAAACACCGTTTCAGCAGGACTAAGATGATTGGATGGAAAAGATCTCTCTGCTATATGAGACAGATATGGCCAAATCTGGATTTGAGATAAATATCTTCTTCATTTTTTTTCTTTAGAACATTCTTTTTCAATATGAACAAAAACCCTGATAGCTTTCTTTACTCCAGAGTTCTGTTGTGACAAGCTTTATTACAGCTTATTAAGCAACTCCAGGGAAAGGGAAAAGGGAATATTCATTAGTGGTGAAAAAAATTATATATATAATAAACCCAACAGCAAATGCACAGTAAATTGAAAGCCAAGGGCTTAATAACTACTATAACTATAATATATGATATTCTCTTTTGGTTACTTGGACAATTATAGGAGTAATCTGGTACCTATAATTCTCTTTTGTTGAAGTTCATGAATTATGGATAACTTACCTGTCCATCCCTGTTGGTTAAAACAAAATAGCATCACCAAAGCACAATAGTAATTGTTACCGTAAGGCCTGAATGGTAGAGATGAGAAATTTTATAGTGCAGAATAAATTAGGAAAGAATTATAAGACCATACAAAATACATAAAAATTAGAAACTGAGAAAAAGAATATAGCTGTAGGCTGCTACATTTATGTATAGGATGTACATTTGGCATCTGCAGTCATTTAGAAAATAGCTAGAGATGAAGAAGAAACTAAAAGAAAATCCATTAAGGGGACTAAATAGAAAAGTCAATACATTAAAGCCCATGTGTTGAATTCAGTTAAAAGCAGTACTCTTATTTATACAGCAGAAAAATTAGAAGTATTAAATATAAAGGAAAGCCAGCAGAAAAATTAGAAGTATTAAATATAAAGGAAAGATGTCTGTTGAAGAAGCATTAAATTTTGGTAGAAAAATAGAGAGCAAGACATGGTTGGGAGTAGGCAATAGAGAGGAACAATTCATACACATCTAGTCAATAAGGATAACTTGAGATTAAAAGGAGTTAAGCCCAATGTTACATCTGTTGAGTACCACCAGATGTGGGATCTGAAACACAGCATTTTGTGAGACCTAGGTTTGAGCCCTGGCTTGACCACTTACTGGTAGTGTGATTTTATGGTCAATAAGAGATTTACAGATTCTAATTTCCTACCCATAATGTGATGATACTAATGCTACATTTTGTTGATTCCAAGGAGCATTTGTCTACATTTTAGCACCTCTGAAATGAAGATGGGTGTCTCAGTTGACGACATCTTGCCACTGCAGCGAGCCAGGCAGCTTTTGTGACGTAGTTGTTATTACCTGCCTATGCACAAACTTGGTTCCTGCTCTCATGATTAGACAACTACAACCCATCAATGATTCAGGCAACGAACCACTTAAGGACCACATAAAGAAGAAACATGCATTCTGATTGTTGATCTAAAACCTTTTATTATCATCCTCTTGTAAGATTAAAAAAACACCCGCATTAAAACTTACAAAATGGGGGGCTTCCCTGGTGGTGTAGTGGTTAAGAATCCGCCTGCCAATGTTGGGGACACAGGTTCTAGCCTTGGTTCGGGAAGATCCCACATGCCACAGAGCAACTAAGCCCATGCGCCACAACTACTGAGCCTATGCTCTAGAGCCCGCAAGCCACAGCTGCTGAAGGCCATGCGCCTAGATCCCAAGCTCCGCAACAAGAGAAGCCACTGCAATGAGAAGCCCGAGCACAGAAACGAAGAGTAGCCCCTGCTCACCACAACTAGAGAAAGCCATGTGCAGCAGCAAAAACCGAACACAGCCAAAAATAAGTAATAAATAAATAAATAAATTTATATATATTAAAAAGAAAACAACCTTACAAAATGGGTTTCAATGGCTAGGAAGAAAATTCTAAAGACAGAAAGAAGCCATGCCTCTCTGACATGCTACATCACCTATGCTCATTGGTGGCACAAAGGACACATCGAGTGGAAAAATGGGTATTTACAGTGCTGAGTTGAAAAGTGATTCAGAAGAGTCAAGCCAATCATGAAAATAATTGAAAAAATGCTTTAGCTGATTTACCTAACTTTTATTATCCTTTTAAAATATGCACAGGAGTGATATATGTGATAGAAATTTATGCGTAAATAAGTCTATAGAAACCCTTTGAATAAAAATTGTAAGCGATAAATTATTGTTAACTGTCACCTTTTTGTTTCTTAGTGCTGCATGAAATAGTAGTTTCTTAAAATCAGTGGCATTTTATATTTAAAAGATATGGCATTTGAGAGATTTGAAGAGATTATAAGAAAAGAAAAAGTTTGCAGGACTGAAAAACAATGAAAACATCTGGGGCAATTACAGTGAAAAGAGGTGGTTAAAAGCTGGTTGAGGGAAAAGACAAAAATGAGCTCTAAATTTAGGTACATCTGTACTAAAATACCCAAAATTCTATCCTGGACTTTTATTACATTGTTTTGTACCTTGCCAACAGCTGCTGACATATGAAAAGATACTAAATGTATGTGCATCTGCAGAATGTATATTTATTTTTAGGAGTTCCATATGAAAGGAAATGTAAATCATTATTTGTGTTTTACCTTAGTTAAGATTATACATTTGAATATTAATGTTCACTTACTTTATAAGTGCAATCGGGTTCAACCTAAAAATTAAAAAATCAATTAAATTTTGTTAAAAGTAAATACCGTCTATACTACAACACTTAATAAATCATGTAGTGTTTACATTTTGGAAATAGCATATACAAAGACCTTTATTTCTAGTATAATTTTCTTGGTGAAGTCTAGGCTACATTTATGATTATCAAGATAAATATATATATCACAGTATATAAATATATACTATTTGCAATCTGCTCTTTTTTTTTTTTTTTGCGGTACGCGGGCCTCTCACTGTTGTGGCCTCTCCCATTGTGGAGCACAGGCTCCGGATGCGCAGACTCAGCGGCCATGGCTCATGGGCCCAGCCACTCCGCCGCTCCGCCGCATGTGGGATCTTCCCGGACTGGGGCACGAACCCGTGTCCCCTGCATCGGCAGGTGGACTCTCAACCACTGCGCCACCAGGGAAGCCCTATTTTGCAATCTGCTTTTTGAACATGATATATCTTGGCTATTGTGCCATGTCAGTATATATACAACTATTTATCCCTTTTAATGGCTTTGTGTTCCATTACGTGGATACGCCATAATTGATTTAACTAATGTTTTACTAATAGATATAAAGATGTCCACCTGCTTGCTCTCATAAATGTTACAATGAACAGTTTTCGCAGCTTCTTTTTTTGCACACACTTGTTTAATTTTTCCTTAGGGTAAATTTATACATATGAAATTGATACACCAAAAGATATGTAGGCTTATTTTGTACTTTGGAATACAGAAATTTTTTTTCTCCAGAAAGGGCATATTTGCTTACTTAACAGTATACTGTAGAAGTAGAAATAATTTCACAGACTGATTTTGGGTGAAAAATTATAAGTGACAATGAACTTAGTATTGAAGCCTTGTGGATTTAATGGTGAAATTGTCCTTGTTGGGTAGACAAGTAGGAGATGGATAGAAGTTTCTCATGGGGGAACTGCTGGCATTTTGGTCAGATCACTTTTGCGTTGTGGAACTTGTCTGTGCCCTTCAGGAATATATCATCCTGAACTCTGAATATTAAGTGCTCTGGGCCTCCTAGGACACAGGAACTGTGTGAAATGAGAACATTATTTTAGGACAAAACAGGTGGGGAAAGACCTTATTAAATTAAAAAAAATACAGGATCTGTCTCTCTCTTGCTATGCTTATAGAGCAGATTCATTCTGGATAGCTCATCCTGAGCTATTCAGTGCTTAACTAAAAAGTTTTTTCTAATCTTTCAGAAATACAGCTTTTTAATCACAAAGGATAGGAATGCCCAAAGCTTATAAAATATCATAGTGCTCTTTTTAAATCTTTAGGATATAAATTTGTTGTACAAAATGAATTTGTTTACTTTAGCTGTAAAAGAATTTAACTTTGATCCATCACAATATAAATTGTGTAGGTGGAGTTTTTCATTGTTTTGCTTTGGTTTTGGTTTTGCTTTGATATTCAGAAAACCTCAGGTCACTCCCAAATCTTATTTTCACCTATGTCCTGCTTGAAATAAATAGTGCTTCTGGCAAATTTAAGTGCAAGCGTGACTCAAACCCTCCTTCTGCGGTATGAAAGTTCTTCTTTGCCCACACCCTCATAAAATCTTGTTAATTATAGAGTAGTGGTTAAAAGTGCAGCTCTAAAATCAGATTGCCTTCGTTCAGACATTGTTTAATCTTTCTATACCTCACTTTCTGTGTTGAAAGTTTCAAGGATAATACTAGAATTACCTCAGAGGAGTGCTGTCAAGAAGCAGACTTGTGCTTGTCATGTAGAAAGCACTCAATACCTGTTTGTTATCATTATCATTATTATAGTTATCTGTGGTGGTTTTGCAGTGTATCAGCTGAACTGAAAATAACACCGCCTAGAATCCCCTTCCTTGCATCATGTGGGTTCTCTTGGAAATCTGCAAGCCTTTTGAAAAGGGAAGGTGAAGCAGCAAGCGTGTTTGAGACAGAGGCTATTGCCGTGCATGCACATGGCCGGGACTCTGCTGGCTCACTTTTTTGGAGCAGGGCACCTGCCTTGCCTGTAACCTCTCCAGCTCTGGCTTACATGACTCCTGGGCCCACTGCCAGGTGCATGTTTAGCCCCATGAGGAAATGTGCTAACATTTTTTCTGTCATGCCATCATCGAAGTCGGAGGTTTGGAAGCAGTTAAAGACCTACATGAGTTCTATACTGGTTGTAGAGAGAGCCATGTGTTCCTGCATGTACTCGTGGATTCCAGTTTTCCTACTGTCACATCCATCTTCCTTCTGACTGATAGCCCTGTTGACTGCAGACTCTGAAACAGATTTGGGGCAACTCACTCAGCCTGTTTAACTAGCTTGCATAATCACGAGTCCAATCCCTTGTAATAAATTCCTTATAACTCTCATAGAGATTCTGCTTCTTTGATCAAACCCAATACACTGTTCATGTAATTTTGCTTTTGTGATGGGTAAAAATCAAAAACCTAAGACTCCTTTTGTTTAAGTTTATACTTCTTATTAGAAACTCTTGAATATATTTTGGAGTGTTCACTGGTCATTAGCATATCATCTATAATTTGCTTATTTGTATTTGACAAATTTTCTATTAGATTGTTCCTTTTATATAGCTCTGTAGGAATACATTATAAATGCAGAATATCAAAACTTTGTAATATGTATTGTGTGTTGTTTTTCTTTTAATTTTATTTATATTTTTTGCCATACAGAGTTTAAAATGTTTTGTAATTAAATTTATCATATTATTTGACTTTGTAAGTTCTAGCCTTGATATTGTGCCTTTCCCCCAAAATGGAGAAATATTTATATATTTTCTTTTTTCCACCAGTCTTATTGCAATATAATTGACATATAACATTGTATTAGTTTAAGGTATACAACATAATTATTATATATATGTATACATTGTGAAATGATTACCACAATAAGTTTAGTTAACATCCATCACCTCACACAGTTACAATTTTGTTTTCCTTGTGATGAGAACTTTTAAGATCTATTTTCTTAGCAACTTTCAAATACAGTATTGTTGACTATTGTCACCATGCTATTCATTATATCTCTAGAACTTATTTATTTTATCACCAGAAGTTTGTACCTTTTGACCACCGTCACCCATTTTGCCCATCCTTCACTCCCCCCCTCTGGCAACCACCAATCTGTTCCCTTACATCTATAATTTCATATTGGCTATTGTAAATAATGCTGCAATGAGCATGGGAGTGCATATATCTTTTAGATAGTGATTTTGTTTCCTTCAGATAAATAACCAGATGTGGAATTGCTGGATTATATGATAGTTCTATTTTAAATTTTTTTGAGGAAACTCCATACGGTTTTCCACAGAGGCTGCACCAATTTACATTCCCACCAACAGTGCACAAAGGTTTCCCTTTTCTCCACATTGGTGCCGACACTTGTTATTTCTTTTCTTTTTGGTAATAGCCATTCTAACAGGTGTAAAGTGATATATCATTGTGGCTTTCGTTTGCATTTCCCTGATGATTAATGATGTTGAGCACCTTTTCATAAGTCTGTTGGCCATTTGTAAATCTTCTCTGGAAAAATGTCTTTACAGGTCCTCTGCCCACTTAAAAAATCAGATTGTTTGATTTTGCCTGTTGAGTTGTATCGGTTCTCTATGTCTTTTGGATATTAACCCCTTATGAGTTATGTGATTGGCAAATATTTTCTCCTGTTCAGTAGGTTGCCTTATGTTTCTGATGATTTCCTTTGCTGTGCAGAAGCTTTTTAGTTTTATATAGTCCCACTTGTTTATTTTTGCTTTTCTTGCTTTGCTTTTCGTGTCCAATCCAAAAGTATCATTGCCCAGACTAATGTCTGGAAGCTTAACCCTTGTGCCTTCTTCCAGGAGTTTTATGATTTCAGGTCTTATGTTCAAGTCTTTAATCCATGTTGAGTTGATCTTTATGTAAGTTGTAATATAGGGGTCTAATCTCATTCTTTTGCATGTGCTGTCCAGTTTTCCCAGTACCATTTATTGAAGAGACTATCCTTTTCCCATTGTATATTTTTGACTACTTTGTCATAAATTAATTGGCCATATCTGTGTGGGTTTATTTCTGGACTCTCAATTCTGTTACATTTATCTACGTGTCTGTTTTTATGCCAATACAAAACTTTTGATTACTATAGCTTTGTAGTATAGTTTGAAATCAGGAAGTTTGATGCCTCCAGCTTTCATCTTCTCGAACAAGATTGCTTTGGCTACTAAGGGTCTTTTGTGGTTCCATACAAATTTTAGCATTGTTTGTTCTGTTTCTGTAAAAAATGTCATTGGAGTTTTGGTAAGGATTGCATTGAATTTGTAATATATATTTTCTACTTTGGAGAAAATTCATCACCAAGCCTTTGATGTGTGATTTATATTCTTGGAGGAACTCTTATTATTTGGATAAAATGGTTAGACATTTTGTTTACTAGATGTTTTATTTACTGTATTATTAGATGGATTTCACTCATAATGAATATACACAGTTCTGAAAATGATAGATGAAGACTACACAAGTATTGCCAGCTTTGCGAAATTAGAACAGCAGGTTTAGTAATCACCTGAAAAATTACTGGGAAACAAATTTATTCTTTGAATTTATGGAGTCAAGTTTGGAAAAAATATTAAAAGTCATATAATCTAAACTCTCAGTCAAGAAAGGAAACTTCTGATTTCTTGATAGTTCATTCTAACTTTATTTATTAGAGATTCTTCTGTAATTCCTATCTGTTGCTTCTAGTTTTGCTGTATGAAGTTCTGCACGATATGCCTGATATTTTCTCTTTCACCTCATAGCTTTTAAATCTTTGAAGATAGCTTTTGTAGTCCTGTTAAGTTATATCTTTTCTAGTTCTTAATTCGTATTCATTTGTTAACTTATGCAACATATATTTGTTGAGTACTTGATACATGCCAAGTAATGTTCTAGACATTGAGTACACTATCATGAAAAATATAGCCTATGTCATTATGGGGCTTACATTCAAATCATTAAAAATTCATCATATTACATAATTTTTTCACTCTTTATCACTTTACTGAGACTTCCATTTTTGTCAGTTTCCTCTTTTAGTGCTTTGTTTAGAATAAGCACAACATGATAGATACATGATCTAACCAGTGTAGCCATGGTCATGATCCATGTATTCTTTGTTCACATATAAACATTTTTTTATTGAAATCAATTACATTCCAGCAATTAAATTCAAATATAGTAGCATGATGGGTTTAAATCTTAGCAGCAACATGAAAAAATGTCTGATAACAATTCATATTCTGTCAGGAATTTGCCTAGGAAAAGAATTTGAGATCAGAAGTTATAACATAAGAGAGATGGTTAAACTACAGAACTTTCTAGAATATTTTTTAGCAAACCAGTTATTAACAGAACTACTGTCTAACTCTTCAAGTACATACAATCTTCAAGAGCCTAGGACAATTACTGGAGGGGACTTGTAAATTGGATGTCTTGTAATTGGATGTCAACCTTACAGTTGACCTGTTTTCTGTCCATGTTTTATGTGCCATTTATATAACATCATGCTGTTTGAGGTTGTAGCCTTTGCATTAAAATAATTCACACAGGTAGGATGGGAGGCCATGGTCTTACCTATTAAAAATTAAAGTGATAATGATTGAGAAATTATGAATGTGACGTCTTCAGTGACTTGGGTATGAATGCTTATCAATAAATAAATAATGGGCAGTTGTAGTACGAATGGAATTTCTCTTTCCATATTGCAACTAGGGCTGCAATTACATATTGTATCACAAAATTTTTCTTACCTTATTTTCTTCTGATTATGATATTGAAATTAAATTTTAAAAGTCATTAGTTTAGAATGAGAGGCTCATTGGATAAGAATTTGGATGCCTACTGCCTATCTCTGAAGAGGAAAATAGAGGGCAGTTAACCATAATTGGCAGTTCACTGACTTAGGTGGTAGCTTTTTTGTAATAAGAAACTTCCTTGGGAAACAAACAAAAGCTCCCTCATGTCTACACAGATTCACGACATGCTGATGGAATCTGCTCATATTTCTATAGAAAGGCTGTGTAATAGAGCAAGCTGTGCTTAGTATTCCAGCAAGAGGCTGTTTTTTTATCTCTTGAGCCAATAACTCCTTTAAATTTCTTATGACAGAAGCAAAAATTTTTCCTCTATAAAACTGAATAGGCAGTGGTTTTGTTCAATTATGCAGTTATATAAATGTCCATACCACGCGCATTTTATATTTTATGTGCCAAAATAAGTTATCCTGAAACTATTTAAGCTTGTTTTACAAAGAATAAAATTGTACATTCTCTTAGTAATAAATTCTTAATAAGAATATGTTACTATTTTTTATATTTTTAAACCTATTTAAAAATATAACATTAGGATAATCATTTTAACATTTATTTCCCATTCTTTATTATTGTAAAATTATATTTTTCAATCCTTCATTTTTTATATTTGAATTTAAATTGTTAATTTTTACAATGTCTTGTCTTGTTTATAAAGATAGCCATTTTTGCTCATTCATTTATTCTTTCATTTATTTAACAATTACTTATTGAACACTTATGTGCCTAGAACAGTGTTAGGCACCATGGATGCAATGGAAATTTCCAAGTAGGAATAAATAGAACATAAAAGTATGCAAAATTGTAGAATGCATTGGTAACAGATGGAGTTGTTAAGATCTGGAACTGGAGAGTTTAACAGGAGCTAGATCATGAAGGAACAACTAAGTTTGTGCTTCATCTTGAGGGCAATGGGGAATTCTTAAGGGCTTAATCAAAAGATTGACATGATTAGGTTAGTATTTTAGAAAGATCACTTTTGGCTACCATGCAGAGAATGGATTGCAAAGAAACTGGAAGTATAGCAACTAGTTATGAAGATGTTATAATAATTCAAGGAAAGATGATGGGGTCCACAGTAGGTAGAAGCAGCTTATAGATGAGTCCGCTTATCAGAGAATATGTGTAGAGTTAGAGGGGAGAGAATCTGAAATTCATAGCAAAATAACATTTGAAATTTGGGTTGAGGAGAGAGAACCCAAAATGAAGAGTAGAAGGAGTGGCTAGAGAGATGGGAATAAAACTGGGAGATGGTTTTGAGGGAGCCCAAAACTAATTGATGCACACAGTACTTATGTGCCTGGGGAGAAAAGTGTTTTGAGATTTGTATTTGGTGAAAATAGACGAGTGGTTTCCTTTTTAAAGCAAAGCGAAAGCGTAGCATCTAATAAGTTATCACTGCTACTTGGTCAATTGTCAGTAGGTTGATAGATTGTTCAGGAAAGGGAATTGGAGCAAACCTCCTTGATGGGAGGGTCTCTATGAGACTTCTTGGGATTTGAGTGGGTAATGAGGCTAATCTATCAGCATCATTATGCTATTTCAGGGATGCAGTGATGATAGATGTGAATATGGGGTAGTTCCAGAGACTCTCTAAATTAATTACCACCTTATATTATCTTCAGACATTTATTAACAACATTTAGATTTAGTTTTAACAATCTATCATAGGCCTTTTAAGTAGGAGGCTTCTAAATCCCAGCAATTGTTTTTGTTTTTTTTTTTTGGCTGTACGCGGGCCTCTCACTGTTGTGGCCTCTCCCGTTGTGGAGCGCAGGCTCAGCGGCCATGGCTCACGGGCCCAGCTGCTCCACGGCATGTGGGATCTTCCCGGACCAGGGCACGAACCCGTGTCCCCTGCATCGGCAGGCGGATTCTCAACCACTGCACCACCAGGGAAGCCCCCAGCAGTTGTTTTTATTAGCTGCCAAATAAAGAGGAATATGACCATGAGCTCTGTGCAAGTCAGAAAAGCTAACAGCACTTCTGCTTTCCCACATATTCCCTTAACTGCAGGGAAAAGCAACAATAACAAACTTCAAAAAAGACTACTTTTCATTCAGATCTGTATTTCAAAGAACGTTTTAAATATCATCATTACATTTTTTATTAACATGTAATTGGTATGATCAGATTTAGATTTTTACAGTATATATATAGTGAAATTACAACAATTTTATGAAGTCGGTATTTGCAGTAGCTCCAGTTAACCACTAAGGGGCCAGAAGCCCCAAGCTGTTCCTTTTACACATCTACAAGTGGAAGGACTGGTTTTCAAACTGGTATTCCAATTGGTATTCAAATGGTCTAGTCTTTTGTCATTCGACTTTTCCAATGGTTTTAAAATGTACTTGTTTGTCTTTTAAATCCAGCTTCCTGTCTATAAAAAGCCTAGCCTGTAATAGCTCCTGTCTTCATTCCAGGCCTCTGATGTGCCTTCTCAGATTCTTACAGCTCCACAAAGCTAATTTAAATTATGTGTCAGCAACAAGCCGCCTCCTAGTTAGAGGAATTGGGGCTCTAGTGCAGGAAAGATGGACAGAAGAAAAATATTAACTTGATATTTGGATGATTTTTATAAATGATTTCTCTTTGTTTTTTTTTTTGTTTGTTTGTTTTTGCGGTATGTGGGCCTCTCACCGCTGCGGCCTCCCCAGCCGAGGAGCCATGGCTCCGGACGGGCAGGCTCAGCGGCCACGGTTCACGGGCCCAGCTGCTCCGCGGCATGTGGGATCCTCCCGGACCGGGGCACGAACCGGGGCACGAACCCGTGCCCCCTGCATCGGCAGGCGGACTCCCAACCACTGTGCCACCAGGGAAGCCCCAAAAATGATTTCTCTTTGTTGGATACAATTCAGTATCCAATACTGGAAATTTTTTGAAAACTATGATACTTCTGCCATCACTTTTAAAAATAACATTTAATTTTGAAATAATTTGAGAACTGAAGTTGCAAAAATGGATCAGAAAGCTCCTATATTCTCTCACCTGTGTTAAAATCTCTCATAACCATAGTATATTAGTTGAAACCAGGAAGTTAACATTTCTGATTACTATTAAGTAAACTGTAGACTGTAGTTTTGCACGTTTTACCCATCAACATCCTTTTTCTGTTCCATAATCCAGACCCACATCCCACAGTGCATTTACTTGTTTGGTTTCCTCACTTTCCTCCAGTCTGTGATGGTTCTTCAGTCTTTCCCTGTCTTTCATCATCTTGATATTACAGAAAGAACTGGGCAGTTATTTTGTAGAATATCCCTCAATTTGGGTTCGTGTAATGTTTCCCATGTTTAGATTGATGTAATGTTTTTTTGGCAAGAACACCACTGAAATGATATTGTGCCCTTCTCAGTGAGTCACATCAAGGAGTGCATAATGCCACTGTCTTATTGGTGATATTGACTTTGGCCACTTAGTTAAGGTGGTGTCTTCCAAGTTTCTCCACTGTAAAGTTACTATTTTTTCCTTTATAACAATAAATATCTTGGAAGGGGGAGCACCTTGAGACTATGCAAATATCCTATTTCTGCTGAAACTTTCATCTACTAATTTTAGCATCCATTGGTAGACGTTTCTTGAAACAATATTACTGTGTTGGCTTCAGATGATTTGCATTACCCCTCTACATTTATTAATTAGAATTCTTCTGTATGGAATAGGTGGCTTTATTTATTTATTCAGTTATTTATATTTATCAGTATAGATTCATGTATATGTATTTTATTCTATAAGTTATAATCTAGTATCAGTGTTATTGATTTTATTGATCATATTGTTCCAGCTTTGGTCATTAGGGGCTTTTTCAGGTGGACTCCTGTGTCCTTTTGATATGCCCTCATTCCTTTCCTTTTTGAGCACTTTTTTTATTTCCTGAAACCACAAAATGCCCCAGGCTTGTTTTTCATTTTCCCTGTGTCAGTCCTGGACTCAACCCATTATCCAAAGAGTTCTGGTTCCTTTTTTGGAGAATGGTATTTAGAAACCAGGATCTGGGTGACAGGTGTGTGTCATTGTTCCTCGGCCCTCTCAATGGACAAAGCTTGGAAATATATGTATGTGTGCTAATCCACGTATGCACACATCTGTATTTCTTTGTGTATCTATCCATTGAACAAACAAGCAAATGAACACAAGTTTATACTGATACCTCAGCCATCTGGTGGGCTGAACTGATCATAAAACTGTCCTAATTGAAGTCCTTGAAAATTAAAATTTCCAGTTTTCCAGCTCTAAGAACACTAGGCCCTAAATGAAGAATTTGTGTTTTGTTTCCAAATTTGCCAGAAAGCAGTTGTATCACCTTGATTTCTCCTTTTCTGCCTCCTGACTTGGAAAAGTGGAATAACAATGCCTACCCTACCAGGTTACCTGTTGGTTGCAAGGATTTTATGAAAATCTTGATTTTGTCTCAGTTTCTTTGTTGGTGTCTCTCTGCTTTCCTTCATGGCCAGTCTTCCACCCTGCCTCCAGGCTGGTTCCTTGGAAAGCCCTTCACACTGTAGTTAGAGTGACGAATCAGAAATAAAAATTGGGCCCCATTTCTCTTCATGTTTAAACTTTCAGTGGCTTTTTATCTGCTAAAAAGTAAGATCTAAGGACATGACATGGCAAACAAGACCCTGTATGGGTCTGTCATATCTATGAGTCTCATCTCTTATTTTCTATCCTCTTATTCTATGCTCTAATATTACAAGATTGCTTGATATCATCTTCCCTTGCCAACAAAAGTTTTTCTTCCAACTCTTTGCTTTTGTGATACTATTTGGCCAGATTGGGATTGGCATGTTCTTGACAATTTCTTCTAGTTAACTCTTATGTAAATTTCAAGGATCAGTTTGGTGTCATATATCCATCTACCTTGTCATGTGCTTGGTACCTGATACTTGGTCAATACTTGATGAGCTTGAAGAGTTGTCTGCTTGTTCTGTTACCACTTCCTTATTACTTCTGATGCCAGATACCTGAGGCCACTGTAGTGTGCTTTCTGCCTTCATTAGTTATCTAAAATTGCTCTTGATAAGGTACTAATTGCCAAATTCATAGGCACCTTTTAGATCTTATTTAACTTACCACCTAAAGAGTACTGGATATTAGGGGTTACTCATTGTGATTGCCATGCAGAGGGTTATAATAGTGATGAATGAGTGGAGGTGGATTAGTTGGGAGAAGATCAGTACTGAGAAATAAGGCTGGAGAGGTAAACCAGGGCCACTTGTTATAAAAGACAGTAGGCCATGTTAAGGAGGTCAGATTTATCCTGAAATCAATGGAGAGCCCTGTAAAAGGTTTAAATAAGGAAGGTCGTATTTTAGAAACGTAACTGTGGATGAATTTGTCAAGACTGGAGAGCATGTCAAAATGAAATAGGACAATCCTGGAAAGAAGAAAATCAGGTTGTTGCATACTTCTCGAATAATATCATGGTTTAAATAAACTATGGTAGCCAAAGTGAGAAATTGGAAGTATTCAAAAGATATAGTAGATAGAATCACCATGATCTGATGATGAATTGGAAGTGGAGGGTAAGTGGGAAGAAGAAATAATAGATTTTTAGTTTCTTATTAAATGATAGAGGAATTCCCTGCGATTGGGATTTCGGAGTAGGAGTGGCTTTGGAAGAAGAAGATGGTGAGTTTACTGGGAAATTTTGAGTTCAAGATGCCTGTGAAACATCTAAATGGAGCTGTCCCATTGGACATAGGTGTCTAAAGCCTGAAGTACACGTGGGCAAAAGATGCAGGTTTTGAAATCAATAGCATGTTGATGGTAAATGAACTGATGATTGTAGATAAGATATCCCAGGATATCTGTGAAGTGAAGAGGGACTGAGCACCTTCCATTGCCTCTCCCTTTTCACCTTAGTGAATAGATCCACCACTCACCCATTCACCCAGCTGGAAACCGTGGAATCATGTTCAATGACATTCTGTCTATCACCTATCCAGCTCATGCTTAAGTCACTCTCCTGATTACATCCTCCTTATTCTGACCATCTCTGCCTTTGCTCAGGCTCTTGAATTTCTTTTATGAACTAATTATTATTGTTCTTACTAATCTTCAGGCTGTCAGCTTAACTTCTTCAAAACCACCTATTTTATGCATTGTGTACCCCTAGAATCTACACATTATTTATAAAATATTTGAGTGAATGAAGATATTTTTGAAAACTATAGAGTGATAAATAGAAACTAATACATTTTAACTGAGGGTAAAATCTCAATTATCTTTAGAAACTCTGTTCTATAACAATTTATAGGTGAGACTAAACAAAAATATTTATTTCCTTTGTGGGTACTTAATACCACCTATCACAGGTAAAAGGAAAACTATCTTTCAGAGTAATTTTCAAGAAACATATAATTATTTTGTGGGGGTGTAATGTGGAAAGTGATCTGGATAAGGTAATGAAAGCTATTGTCTTAAGGCAAGAGGAATAAAGGAAGAAAGTCAAAGAAAACCTATCAGAGTAATTTTGTATCTCACCCCAAATTTCTGACATGATCTTAAAGGTTCTAAGCCCCAAGGAGTTATGATGGCCAGTTTGTGTCCTCTTTAGCTTGCAGCCACCGAAAGATGGTAGGGAGCCTCTGGTACATACCACTTTGCCACAAACCAGTACTGGTGATGACACTCACAATAGTCTTTTGATGATATTAATGGCTGATAGTTTTAAGAGAATGGATTAAGCAATAAATGTAGATATTCTTAGATACTTAACATTATGCATAGAGAAAGCCAAAGAAGGCCTTCTACCATAGAGAAGATAAACTCTAAAATGGTATACCTGAATCCTTTTGAGACTTTGTTGAAAAGCAGGACCAAAACAAAGGTAAGGGCAAAGAAAATATCAAAACTGATTTTTATTTGAAAATATTTTTTGTGAATAAAATTTCTTAACCAATTGAATAGATTTTCATTTTTCCTGCTACTTTACTCCTTTTCTTTGTGTCAAATACCCAGACACAATTTGTTGTTTTTCTCTTATACTGAGTTTATTTTCATACCATCAGAGAGAGAACACTCTGAAAAGCAGTAGAAGATGGACATTTAATTCAGTCTCTAAATTGCAATAGTACAGTGAGTTTTACAATGCTGAGACCAGTAAACCACCACAGTAGAGTAGTGAATTTGAAGTAAAGAACCATAATGTTTTCCATACAAGTAGTATTTGTTCGCTTAATGAATAGCATATATTTATTGAGAAATAAATATTCACTGATACTATTACTGATGGAGGAATACAACAGTGAATAAAGCAAAGTCCCTGTACTTCAATAAGCTTACATTCTACAGAGGGAGCTTAAAATAAGAAAGTAAACAAATATATATTATAATGTCAGCTAATGATGCGTGCGAGGATGAAAATGAAGCTAGCTTCTGACGTAAAGTGTAAAAAGGGAATTATTTTGGAATGGAGTCAGTGTAATTCCCAATGGAACATCTAAGACCATTTAAAAGTCTCTTACGTATTTTATCTATATACATGGAGGAGATATCATTTGGCTGGTGACACTGTATTTGGGAATCTGTGTAAAAATGAGATACCTTAAAATGCATATTCTAAGATAGTTGGTCCCTGATTTTTCAGAGACCTCATAATTATCCTTTTTGATCTAAACATAATATAAAAGGAGAGAAATTCATTCCTTGTATCTTGGAAAAGTCCTCGAAGAGTTCCTGATAACTATATAAATTACTCATGGAGTTATGTCATTTTTATTAGTAGTAGTAGAAAGACTTTAGCCCAGGGATTAAAATGCTAAGTGCACTCTTAGGGGAAGAAGGACTAAGACAGGAATTTGTCCCCACACTGACTGCTTCAGGAGAGGCTGAGTAGAGAGTTCTAAATTCAGCATGCATACTCAGCTTGGCTACATTTTCCAGCACTTTGCATTTGTAATCATTTAATAGCTATACTAAGGAAGTCTTAGGACTCAGAGCTGTCCTTTTCCCTTTAAATAGGATTATATCCTTCCACAGAGCCTAAGAGGCAGACTAGGCTGTTCAGCAGAGATAATGTGAGCCTGGGCCTTATTTTAAGTTTTCTAGTGACCACATTCAAAAAGTAAAAAACAAACAAACAAAAACCGGGAAAAATTAATTTTAATAACATATTTTGTGTAATCCAACATATCCAATACATTATCATTTCAGTATGAAATCAATATAAAAATTATTGGGACTTTTTCCATACTAAGTCTTTGAAACCTGGGGTGTATTTTATACTAACAGCACATAATTTAAATCAGCCACACTTCAAGTGCTCAATAACTACAGGTGTCTAGTGGCTACCCTACTGGACAACACAGGGCTAGAAGTATACAAAAAACACAACTGAGATTTCTGTGTTTATCTTGTGCCCTGCTACTTTGCTAATTTGTTTATTAACTCTAATAAATGTTTTGTTTGATTCTTTGTGATATCCTATGTATAGAAACATGACATCTGTGAATAGAGATATTTTACTTCTTCCTTTCCAGTTAGGGTACCTTTTATTTCTTTTCCTTGCCTAATTGCCTTAGCTAGGACTTCCAGGCTGATGTTGAATAGTAATGGCAAAAGTAAGTATTCTTGTCTTATTCCTGATCTAAGGGAGAAAGCTTTCAGTCTTTGGCCATTTAATATGATGTTATCAGTGGCAAAATCAAGCAATATAAAAGATTCCCACTAGTTTAAATTAGAAAGTGAAGTTTTTTGAATAATACTAGCATATCTCCTGGAACCAAAAGAGAGATGGATAATGAAGAATCAGGAAGTACATTACCTTACAGACCCTATCTGAACAATTATCATTTAAAATGACTCAGCTCTAACACTGTTCTGCTTCTGGATCCCTTTATTATGAATATCATAGTCCTGAGAAAGAAAAATGTATCTAATTGGCTCGGTTCACATCAGGTGTCCACTGCTGTCCCATTCAGCTAAAGTAAGGTATAGTGTGATGTAGTAAGGCAGAGCTATTAGCAGTCCAGCCCTGTTTGCCAGGAATTGTTCTCAGAGAAGGAAGAATTACTGTGGGCTAACAACTTTCTGCGCCAAAGAACAAGAGCTATAGGAAATGCTAACATAGAAACAATGTTTGTATTGCTGAATTCATCCTTCAGATTTTATTTACCATGCCACTAGACTTTGCCTCATCATCTGTGTTGTCAAGAGTACTAAAAATGGTGGCATTTTTTGTGTTGAAGTCTCTTAGCATTGACTTATTAGACTTAGTTCCTCTGAAGGTGTTGAGCTAATTATATTTCAGAATAATTGAAGTGGAAACTCCATTTAAAAACAGATGTAAGAAGCCAAAGAACTGGTATAACTCTAAATAATAAACAAAAATCTCAGGCTATAACAACTGTAAAATTTGAAAGACTATAGAAATAATACAGGTTAAAAATTATTCTAAAAAAAGAGATGTTTGAGATATATTGGAGTAGATTCTTACTTCCTCCTTATCCTGCTAAATATTTTTAGTAGTGATTATGCAACTTGACATTATAGTTATATTAATTTGTGTATTTATTGTTTTCCTACTCCATTAGCACTTAAACTCTGTAACAGTAAAGCCTTCTGGTTATTGCCATAATCTCTGCACCTAGAACAGTGTCTGGCACACAGCAGGAACTAAATAAATGTTTGTTAAATGTCCTAAGTGGTGAAAGAAAACAAACTCTCTGACTACTTTCTTGTTGCCAGGACCAAATAAAAATGATGTGTGGAGACTTAGATCTGAAAATGATCTTGGGAATTATTTCAGTTTTTTTTTTTTTTTTTTAAATTTACAACTGAAATCATTGAGGTATGTATCCTTGACCTAGGAGTCTGCAGGAAAAGATATGGGGTCAAACTCAGAGAGTCACCTATGATTGGATTTCCTTTAAAATGTACTATGCTAATGTCAAGTGAATCATAAGACATCTATTCATTGGCAAGAAAATTGAATAACCACTACTTCCGTGGCTTCAACTCCCAACAAAGCACAGTTCTGCTCCCAACCCCCCTGAAGTTCTGAATATAAATGTAAAATATACATATAAAATGTCCACCAAAAATTAAAATTTGTAGTATCTGAAATGTACTCTATAGAGACTTCAAATATATATTAAAATATTAAATATATACATCAGCATTTTATATGCCTAAGTTTTATTCAGTGCAATATTATGTGAAGCTTCCAAAAGATCAAGACATGATATCATCCTGGACATTGGGTCCATCTGGATAATGTGGGCTAATTAATCTTCCCATCTCTTAATTTATTCACATCTGCAATGTGACTAAATGGAAAGAATGTATACCAGGTTTCAGGGAAGGTAATATATACCAGATTTCAGGGATTAGGACGTGGCCATCTTTGGGGGCTGAGGGGCATTATACTGTATATTTCACATCTCTACTGGGCAAAAGTCCACAGATTAACCTCTTTCTCTACAGATTTGTAAATGGCTCAGTCAATAGAAAGTCTAGCTCAGTACTGTGTTTAAAGAATACTTAGCAATCTCTTTTATCTATTTCTGAGTTTCAGATAATTTGTCTAGTCATTTAGAATCAAGTTGGTTTCCTTTTTTTTAGGGAAAGGCTGCAAAAGTCACTGAAAACAACAGAAAAGAGATACATTTTTGGAGGATAAGGCTATTACTTGGAAGAGGAGCTCTGGCTTTAATTTACTAAATAATTTTGTTTAAAAGACCTCATGTGATTCTGCTATGGAGATTCTGTAGCTACCTTTGTTTTACTCCAACTTCAAAAGATAGGATAAACGAGCAAAAAGAGTGAGCAGTGCATATACAATCCCATGTCTCACACCATCTGAAAAATTATCAGTGTATCACAAAGAGAATGCTCATAACAATTGCTCAAAATCATAAAAGGAGTAAATCATACCAGATATTTTTAAAAAGCTTTCTATTTTTGAAAGATTTCTTTAAAAAAGTTGTTTTTTTTTTAAAGTTAAGCAGTTGTGATATAAAGATCCACTATCAATTAAAGGGTTCATTACTCAATGCTGGGTGAAAATTTGACAGTTGTTTTGGAAAACTACTATTAAATTTCTAGGATGTGTGACTTTATTTGTGACCTGGCTTGGAATGTTGGCCTTGATTTATATGGTTTATTAACTAATTATTAGAACATGAGCCATTTGTTAGGTGGAAACTATTCTGTATTTACACACATAAATATTTTTAAATTGGAATTAAGTGATTATGAAAAATGGGCATTTTATAGTTGAGGTTTTATGGATGATAACAATAAAAACCTCATGGGGCAGCAGTGTATCTTAGTACTTTGTATGTATGTTGTTGGTTTACTGTATTCATTGTTAAAGCCAGTCTTGTGGATCCTGCTACATGTTGCATCTACTTATTTATTAATAATTTTCAGCTGATGCTTGTTCTAGCGGTCCCAGGTGTGAGCTTTGCTGCTTTCTCTGATTCTGCTGGAAGTGAGAGAAATGAGACTGGATCTAGGATAGCAGAAGGAACCAATGGAACTAGTCTCTTTCTTTTTTATGATATTCCAGAATCCAATGTGCAGGATTGTGTGCCCAGCCTTTATGCATGCTTCTAGAGCTCTTGTTAATGGCTGCTGAATATCAGACACTCTAAATCCCCCTAACATTCCTACAAAAAGTAGCTTGTTAGCAATGTAAATGTTCAGGGAGCCATGAAGTAAGTACACAGGGCACTGGGTTTTTAGGCATTTGTTCATTTCAGCTGATGAATATTTAATACTATTGAGCACTTGGAAAAAATGTAAAAGCTTTGCTAAAAATCCAATTTTAACAATTAGGGCTTCTTGTGCATTCTTGTCCTGAAAGTCTGAAATTTATAATATTGGATGGCTAAAGAGGGAAAATAGGTTTTAAGTCTGTTACTGGAAATTACTTGGGAGTTTTTTGGAAGGTGGTGAATAATAAGTGAATAATAAGGCTTGTCTCTCTGTGGAAACAAGAGCCTCTTGGGTCTGCCACTGACCACTGGCAAAAAGTGCTCTAATGTTCTTATTTTATTCCCAAGTCTCTGATAGTGATGGTAATGGAGATTTTGTAATGAACAGACTAAATGACATCTCTTTTAATCTTCACAATTCTTTTTCTTACTCACAAGAATCTTAAAATCTATTAGTCAGAATTAACAAAATGGTGGACATATAATGGTAAAGATATCTTATTGAGTAGAGGTGGGGAGTGCTTTCACTTTCTCTTCTCCAAAATATCCCTGAGCAGTTACCCAATTCAACCACATGAATGTGTGTGCAGTAGTTTTCCCCTTCTCTGTTTTACATTTCATTATTCTTCACTCTGGCTCTCTAGTCAAGTGATCATCATTTCCAAATTTCCTGTCTTTTTCAGTGATAATTGGAATGATCTTACCTATTTAGTACTTGTGTCATGCTCTGTTCTTATATAAAGAATGGAGAATGGTGAGAAGAAAGTAAATGTTTTTCAATAATTTTAGGAAATGGAAAAAGACTGAGAAAGAAAACTTAAGGGAATGACAACTTAGCTCATCTGATACTTATGTGTATTAAAAATCAATCTTTTGTGTTGGGATAGTTATTTTCATTCTTTTACAAAAGATAAGGGAAGATTTGGGAGGAAATGAGAAAGCACATTTGGAGATCCTGAAACTGGGGAGATCCTGAAAGCACTGACTGGACAGAACTGGGTGCAGCTTGATTTTGTTCTGAATTTGTACATTTACTCTCTATAACTTCTAAATCTTTTCTCAAAATGCCCAAGGAATGGAAGAAAGTGCTAGGGGGTCCAAATGGGAGACCAGAAGGAAAACTAAAGCCTCTCTGTTTATATTTTCATATATCACTCTTATTTTATGCTGCATTAAACATTTCATCTTCCTATTCAGTAAATCTTTCCCAGAAAAGTTAATTAGAATGGAACAGATGGCCTCAGACCTTGGACAAGATTTGCCAGAAACCAGTAGAAACTTCAAGGGAGAATTCACCCAAAACAAGGATTGCTTCTTGAAAACGTTTCTTGGGGACAAAAGGAGTAAATTATGCCAAGAAGAAATGATGCATTTTCTCAGCTCTGTTCACATCAGTACTGTTCCTGCATACTAGGACAAAACTGAAAATAAGTTATCTTTTCATTGAGGCCACAAGCTTTCATAGCTTGATGTAAATCAACCTATATAATAGTGACATTAAAGCCAGTAAAAGCAGAGTGAACTAACAAAGTCATTTCTCAGGATTTTCTTACCAAACCAATTGTCAGTTATTATTCATAGCAATAAAACTTGCCACTTGCTGAACCAGTTTCTGTGAGAGGAGAACAAGAACAAAAGTGAAAGCAAGAGAAATATAGAAGATGCTTACAATTGTCAGTAAAAGAAAACCTCATTCAAAGTAGCTTAAATTTAAAAAAAAAAGGATTATCTCAATAGACACAGAAAAGGCATTTGGCAAAATCCAACTCCCTTTCATGGTAAAAACACTAAATGAATTGAAATAGAAGGGAACTTCCTCAACATTATAAAGATCATTTATGAAAAATCTACAGCTAGCATCATATTCAATGGTAAAAGAAAGCTTTCTCCCTTAGATCAGGAATGAGACAAGAATGCTCACTTTTGCCACTGCTATTCAACATCTGGAAGTCCTAGCTAAGGCAATTAGGCAAGTAAAAGAAATAAAAGGTACCCAAACTGAAAAGGAAGAAGTAGAATTATCTCTATTCACAGATGTCATGTTTCTATACATAGGACATCACAAAGAATCAACCAAAAAATTATTAGAACTAATAAAGAAATACAACAAAGTGGCAGGCCACAAGATAAACATACAAACCTCAGTTGTGTTTTTGTACACCAGCAAGAAAAAAATCTAAAGAAACTTAAGAACACAATTTCATACATAATAACATCCAAAATAATAGAATACTTAAGAATAAATTTAACCAAGAAGGTCAAAGTCTTATGAATTGAAAACTACAAGACATTGCTGAAAAAACTTAAAGATTTAATTACATTCAAAGGCATCCCATGTTCATGGATTGGAAAACAATATTGTTAAGATGGCAGTACCTTCCCAAATGATCTACAGATTCAATGGAATCTTTATCAAAATTCCAATGGACATTTTAGTGAAAATGGAAAAGCTGATCTTCAAATTTGCATTGAACTGCAGAAGGTCCAACATAGCCAAAAACAATATTGAAAAAGAAAAAGTTGGAGGACTCATGCTTCCTAAATTAAAAACTTGCTAACAAGCTACAGTAAAAGAAAGAAAAAACCAGAGTGGTACTGGCATAAGGATAGACATGTGAACCAAGGTATAGAATTGAGAATCCAGAAATAAACCCAAACATCTATGGTCAGTTGATTTTCAACAAGGGTACCAAGGTCATTCAATGGGGAAAATACAGTTTCTTTATCAAATGGTACTGAGACAACTGAAGAGCCACATGAAAAAGAATGAGGGTGAGTTCCTACTTCACTCCATACTGGCATACTTCATTTTATTTTGCTTTGCAGATAATGCGTTTTGTACAAATTGAAGGTTTGTGGCAACCCTGCATCAAGCAAGTATATCAGTGACATTTTTCCAACAGTGCTTTCTCACTTTTTATCTCTGTCACATTTTAGTAATTCTCACAATATTTCAAACTTTCTCATTATTATTGTGTTTGTTATATTGATCTGTGGTCAGTGATTTTTGATGTCCCTATTGTAATTGTTTGGGTGCCATGAATATAAGACAGTGAACTTAATTGATAAATGTTGTATGTGTTCTGACTGCTCCATTTATTGGCTGTTTTCCAATCTCCCTCTCCTTGGACCTCCCTCTTCCCTGAGACACAACAATATTGAAATTAGGCCAAATAATAACCATACAATGGTCTCCTAAGTGTTCAAGTGAAAGGAAGAGTCGCACATCTCTCACTTTATTGAGCTTCGATAAAAGTAAATCAAGAGCTAGACATGATTAAACTTAGTGAGGAAGGCATGTCAAAAGCTGAGTTAAGCCGAAAGGTAGGCCTCTTGTGCCAAACGGTTAGCCAACTTTTGACTGCAAAGGAAAAGTTCTTGAAGGCAATTAAAAGTGCTACTGCGATGAACACACAAATGACAATAAGAAAGCAAAACAGCCTTATTGCTGATATGGAGCAAGCTTTACTGGTTTGGATAGAAGATCAAACCAGCCACAGTATTCCCTTAAACCAAAACCTAATCCAGAGCCACACCCTTAAACACTTCAATTCTGTGAAGGCTGAGGGAGATGAGGAAGCAGCAAAGTAAAGAGGTTAGTTCATGAGGTTTAAAGGAAGAAGCCATCTCCATAACATAAAAGTGCAAGGTGAAGCAACAAGGGCTAATATAGGCTGCAGCAAGTTATCCAGAAGATATAGCTAAGATAATTACTGAAGGTGGCCACATTAAATAACAGATTTCAACATAGATTAAACAGCCTTATATTGGAAGAAGGTGCCATTTAGGACTTCATAGAGAGAAGTCAATGCGTGGATTCAAAGATTCAAAAGAACAGGCTGACTCTCTTGTTAGGGGCTAATGCAGCTGGTGACTTGAAGTTGAAGCCAATGCTCATTTTCATTTACAATTCTGAAAATTTAAGGCCCTTGAGAATTATGCCAAATCTACTCTGCCTGTGCTCTGTAGGTGAAATAAAACCTGGATGAGAGCACATCTGTTACAACATTGTTTACTGAATATTTTAAGCCCACTGTTGAGACCTACTGCTCAGAAGAAAGATTCCTTTTAAAATATTACTGATCATTGACAATACAGCTGGTCACCCAAGAGCTCTGATGGAGATAGACATACAATGGGATTAATGTTTTTTCCTATCCTGCTAATACAACATCCAGTCTACAGCCCCTGTGTCAAGGAGTAATTTTGACTTTCAAGTCTTATTATTTAAGAAATACACTTCATAAGGCTATAGCTGTCATAGATAATTCCTCTGATGGATCTGGACAAAGTAAATTGAAAAGCTTCTGGAAAGGATTCACCATTATAGACACCATTAAGAACATTCATGATTCATGGGAAGAGGTCAAAATATCAACATTAACAGGAGTTTGGAAAAAATTGATTCCAACCCTCATGGATGACCTTGAGGGGTTCAAGACTTCAGGGGAGGCAATAACTATACATGTGGTAGAAATAGCAAGAGAAATAGAAGTAGAGCTTGATGATATGACTAAATTGCAATCTCTTGATAAAAACTTTAACAGGTAAGGAGTTGCTTCTTAAGGATGAGCAAAGAAAGTGCTTTCTTGAGATGGAATCTGCCGTTGGTGAATATGCTGTGAAGACTGTTGAAATAACAGCAAAGGTAGGGTATTACATAAACTTAGTTGATAAAGCAGCACAAGATTTGAACGATTGACTCCTATTTTGAAAGAAGTTCTACTGTGGGTAAAATGCTATCAAATGCTGCATGATACAGATAAATTGTTCATGAAAGAAAGAGCAAATTGATGCAGCAAACTTCATTGTTGTCTTATTTTAAGAAATTGCCACAGCCATTTCCAGCCTTTAGCAACCACCATCAACATTGAGGCAAAACCCTCCACCAGCAAAAAAGATTAGGAATCACTGAAGGCTCAGATGATTAGCAGTTGTTAAAGTATTTTTAAACTGAGGTATGTACATTTCTTTTAAGATATAATGATATTTTATTGCATACTTAATAGACTGCAGAATAGTGTAAACCTAACTTTTATATGCACTGGGAAACCAAAAAAATTGTGCAACTTGCTTTATTGTAATATTTGCTTTATTGCAGTTGTTTGGAACCAAATCCACAATATCTCTGAGGTATGCCTGTATGCAAGTGTTACCTTAAATGGATCAACAACTTATATGTATGAGCTGAAACTATAAAACTATTAGAATAAAATATAGAAATAAATCTTCGTGACCTCAGATTTGGTAATAGATTCTTTGACATCAAAAGCATGGACAACAAAAGAAAAATGGATAAATTGGACTTCATAAATTTTAAAAGCTTTTGTTCTTCAAAAGGCACTATCAAGAAAGTATGAATGCAAGAAGTACAAGAAAATATTTGCAAATCATATCTCTGATAAGGGTCTAGTATCCAGGATATATAAAGAGCTCCTGCAATTCAACAACAAAAAAACCCCAAATAACCCAATTAACAAATGAGCACTGGATTTAACATTTCTCCAAAGATATACAAATGGTTAACAAGCACAAAAATCTGTTTAATTTCATTAATTTCTCCAAAGATATACAAATGGTTAACAAACACAAAAATCTGTTTAATTTCATTGAGCATTAACCAAATGCAAACCAAAACCACAATGAAGTATCACTTCACCCCACTAGGATGGCTATAATAAATTTTAAAAAATCAGACAGTAACAAGTGTTGGTGAAGATGTTCAGAAATAGAACTCTTGTATATTGCTGATGAGGATGTAAAGTAGTGCAGCCACTGTGGAAACAGTTTGGTGGTTCCTTCAATGTTAAATGTAGAATTACCACATAACCCAGCAAGTCCATTCTTATGTATATACCCAAGAGAAATGAAAAAAATATGTCCACATAGAAACTGCTACTTAAATGTCTATAGCAGCATTATTCATAAAAGCCAAAAGGTGGAAACAACTGAAATGTCTATCCATAGATGAATGGATAAACAATGTGGTATTTTCATGCAATGGAATATAATTTTACTGTAAAAAGGATTGAAGAACTTGGATGAACCTTGAAACTGTTATACTAAGTGAAAGAAGCCAGACACAAAAGATCACATATTGTATGATTCCTTTTATATCAGATATTCAGAAGGCAAATTCAGAGACAGAAAGCCAAGACCTTGGGGACTGGGGGCAATAGGAACTGATTACTTAAAGAATATGATGTATTCTTCAAGGACATATTAATCAGAGTTCTCCAGAGAAGCAAAAGGAATAGAATGTGGTGTGTGTGTGTGTGTTCGTGTGTGTGTGTGTGTGTGTGTGTGTGTATCAGAAAGAAATTTATTTTAATAAATTGGCTCATGTAATTATAGAGGTTGGCAGCCCCCAAATTTGCAAGGTGGGTAGGCAGGCTGGAAACCCAGGGAAGAGTAGATGTTGCAGTTGAAGTCTAAAGGCCATCTGCTGGCAGAATTCCCTCTTGCTTGGGGAGATCAATCTTTTGTTCTATTGAGGACAACAACTGATTGGATGAGGCTTCACATAATGAAGGGCAATCTGCTTTACTTAAAGTCCACTGATTTAAATATTAATCTTACCCAAAACACACTCACAGAAACATCCAGAATAATATGTGACCAAATATCAAAGCACCATGGCCCAGCCAAGTTGACACATTAAACTAACCATCACATGAGGTGATGAAAAAGTTCTGAAACTAGAGAGAGGTAGTGGTTGCACAATATTGTGAATGCACTAAATACCACTGAACTATACACTTTAAAATGGTTACTTGTGAATGGAAAGGAGACCAAGATGGCAGATAGGAGGATGCTGAGCTAATCTCCCCCCACAAACACATCAAAGAAGCATCTACCTATGGAGCAACTCTCACTGGAAACAAATTGGAGATTGGCAGGAAGATTCTGCTATAACCAAGGCTGCAAAGAAACACTCACATGGAATTGAGTAGGAAAGGAGGAGAAGCAATCAGATTGAGACCTTTAACTCTAGCAGGGGACACAGAAGAGGAGGGAGATATCAGAGGCTTGGAGCGTCTCCCTGGGGAGTGAGGGATTGGAGCCACATATTGGACACCCCACTCCTAAGGTTCAACACCAGGAAGATGAATCCCCTTAGCTGGTTTGAAAACCAGTATGACTTACAGGATAGCTGTTAGAAGCTAAGACCCCACTTGTGAAGAATGTATGCACATGCTTACTCCTGGGAATGGGGCGGAGGAAGCAGGTTGACATTGTCTGGAGCTCTGGCCGGTTACCTATGAATGCCCCAGCAAGGGTCTCAGCCCACATTGGGCACCTACTCCAACCCCTCTTGTTCCATTGCAGCTCCCCACTAGGGCAAAAGCTGCTGTTGCTGAGGAAAGTGTGCACTTACAGAGGACATAGCTGACTTGGATCCAGCCCTGCCTGTGAACATTGCTGGTGCTTGTGGCGGTGGTGGATTGGGAGATGTCTGGAGCTCTGATTGGCGTGCTGGGACCATCCCAGTGTGTGCCCTGGCCCATGCCAGGAGCCCCTTCCAGCCTCTCTTGCTCTGGGACTGCTCCCTACTGGGGTGAAAGTGCCATTGCTGGGATGGGGGAGAACACACACTTATAAGGAATGGAACCGGCTCAGACCCAACCCTCAGGGCTTCTGTACCATCAGCTTGGGACCCAGCCCCACTCCCAATAGGGTGGTGATGGCCACTGAGCATAGGAGAATCCCTGGCTCATACCTGGCTCTGGCTCTAGGCCCTCCATCTCCAGCCCCACCTCCCATCCAGGTGATAGCTGCCAGCAAACCCAGGGAAAGATGTGACCTGTGCTTATATCACATCCAGCTCTCTCACCAAAGCCACTGGGCACACACAGACTGCATGGGGATGCTCTCATACAAGGAAACTCCTTCAAGACTGGGATGGGTAGCTGTTTCACCTAATTTGGTAGGGACAGAGAAAGTTAAACAAAATGAAAAGACAGAGGAATTTGATTCAAATGAAAGAACAACAACCCCCCCTGAAAAAACAACTAATGAAACAGGTACATAATTTACCAGGTAAAGATTTCAAAACATTAGCAATAGAAATGGTAACTGAAAATGGGAAAAGAATAGATGAACACATGGAGAATTTTAACAAGAAACTAGAAAATATAAAAAAGAACCAGTCAGAGCTAAAGAACACAATAACTGAAATGAAAAACACACTAGAAGGAATTAACAGCAGACTAGGTGGTACAGAAGAATGCAGAAGTGTTCCGGAAGATAGAATAATGGAAATCACCCAATCAGAACAGCAAAAAGTAAAACAAATATAAAAATAAGGACAGTTTATGGGACCGCTAGGACAACATCAAGTGTGCTAACATTCACATTGTAGGGTTCCGAGAAGGAGAAGAGAAAAAGGGGTAGAAAATGTATGTGATAAAATTATGACTCAAAACTTTTTGAAGAAATAAAGATATCCAGGTACAGGATGCACAGAGTCCCAAACAAGATGAACTCAAAGAGACCCACACAAAGGCATATCTTAATTAAAATGGCAAAAATTAAAGATAGAGAATTTTAAAGGCAGCAAGAGAAAAACAGTCACATACAAGGGAACCCCCATAAAACTATCAACTCTTTTTTCTGCAGAAACTTTGCAGGCCAGAAGGGAGTGGCATAATATGTTTAAAATATTGGAAGGGAAAAACCTGCAACCTAGGATAGTCTACCAGCAAGATTATCATTCAGAATTGAAAGAGAGATAAAGAACTTCTCAGACAAGCAAAAACTAAAAGAGTTCATCAATACTAAATCTACCCTAAAAGAAATTTTAAAGGTTTTTTTCCTAAGCGGAAAAGAAAAGGCTACAACAAGAAGTAAGAATTTATAGGAAAGGAAAAATCCCACTAGTAAAGGCATATATATAGTAAAGTCTTTGGATAACCACTTAAATAAGCTAATATGAAGATTAAAAGACAAAAATTGTAAAATGAGCTATAACTGCAATAAACAGTTAAGGGATAGACAAGAAGATGTAAAATATGACATGAAAAGTACAAAACATGGGGAAGAGGAGTAAAAAATGCAGATCTTTTAGAATGTATCTGAACTTAAATGACCATCAGTTTAAAACAAGTAGATGTAATTAATAGGTCAACATATATGAATCCCTTGGCAGCCACAAATCAAAAACCTACAATAGATGCACAAAAACTAGAGAGAAAAGAACACAAACGTAACACTAAAAAATCATCAAACCATAAGAGGAGAGACTAAAAGAAGAAGAAAAGAACAAAAAACTAAAAAAACAACCAGAAAACAAGTAACAAAATAGCAATAAATACATACCTATCAATAATCACTTTGTGTCAATAGATTAATATAGGATCCCCCAGAGCCTTCAGAGTCAAAGGTTTTACCCAGGATAGGTTTTTTTTCTTTTAATTTTAGTTTTAAAACAATTTTACATTCACAGAAAGTTGCAAAAAAAAAAAAATGTGGATGAGTATGGGGAGTTTCTGTTTATCCTTCTTCCAATTTTCTCCAGTGAAAAAAGTGCACTTTTTTATAGTGCACTATCAAAACCAGGCAATTGACATTGGTGAAATCTGTAGAGTTTATTCAGATCTCACTGATTTTACATGCACTTGTGTGTGTGTGTGTGTGTTTCTGAAATTTTATCTCGTGTAGGTTCTTGTAGCCACAACCAAACAAGATAAAGAACTGATCCATCACTACAACACACTCCCGTGAACTACCCCTTTACAGCCACAATCGCCTCCTCTCTTACCCTCCATAAACTTTGGTAACAACCAATCTATTCTCCACCTCTATAATTTTGATATTTCAACAGTGTTATATAAATGGCATCATACAGTATGCAACATTTTGAAGTTAGCTTTTTCCCCTCAGCATAATTCTCATAATTTGCATTCAAGTTGTTTCATGTAGCAAGTTTGTTCTTCTTTATTGCTGAGTAGTATTCCATGGTATGGATATACCAGTTTGTTTAATCATTCCCCATTGAAGGATATATCTGGACTGTTTCCAGGTTTTGGCTATTACAAATAAAGGGGCTATGAACAATTGTGTATAGGTTTTTGTGTGAAAATACATTTTCATTTCTCTGGGATAAATGCGCAGGAGTGCAATGGCTAGGTCATATGATAGTTGCTTAGTTTTATAAGAAACTGCCAAAATGTTTTCCAGAATGACTGTACCATTTTACATTCCCAGCAGCAATGTATCTGTGATACAGTTTTTCTACATCCTCATCAGAATTTAGTACTACCATTATTTTTTATTAGCCTTTCTGATAGGGATATAGTAACATCTCATTGTGGTTTGAATTTACATTTCCTTGATGGTTAATGTTATTTTCCATCTGTATATCCTCTTAATGTCTTTTTTTCAATTTTCTAACTGGAGTTTTGAGAGTTCTTCATATATTCTCGATTCAAGGCCTTTGTCAGATATGTGGCTTGCAAATATTTTCTCCAGGCTGCAGTTTATCTTTTCCTTCTCTTCACATAATCTTTCACAGAGCAAAAGTTTTTCATTTTGTTGAGGTGCAAATGATCAATTTATCATTTTATGTATTGTGTTTTTCGTGTTATAGGAAAATTTTTAATCTTAAGTGTATAATTTCTTTATAATCCTCTGAAAAATGGAAAAATCCATGTGAGACATAGATGGACACTGGATGAATAGCAGATTAACCAGAATGCACTATTCCCTCACTATCTTGAGTAGGTGGGAGCATATGAAGAAATATTTTAAATTATAGAAGTTTAGTATGATATTGTGCTCATTCTTTAAAAAATTTTTTTTCTTGAAGTATAGTTGATTTACAACATTGTGTTAATTTCTGCTGTACAGCAAAGCAATTCAGTTTATATATATATATATATATACACATATATATGTGTGTATATATATTCTTTTTTTAATATTCTTTTCCATTATGGTTCATCATAGGATATTGCATATAGTTCTCTGTGCTATACAGTAGGCATTCTTAACTGAATCAGGAGCATAAAGAAGAATTTAGATGTTATTAAATAATATCTGCAAAATCACTATGCTGATTCACTGGCAAAAATGGTAAAAGACTATTTTACAAAAGTATGATTTTTGTCTAATTGTCTATTGAAGAATTATAATAAACTGGTTGAAAAAGTATTAGTTAGGGTACCTGATAAAATATGTAATTCTCAGTTAAACTTGAATTTCAGGTAAACGGCAAATACTTTTTTAGTATGAGCATGTTCCAAACACTGCATGAGACACACTAATACTAAAAAGTTATTTGATGTTTATCTGAAATTCAAGTTCAACTGTGAATGTCTTGGATTTTTATTTGCTAAATTTGGCAACCTTAAATGTAGTACACATTCTTTAATAAAATAGGTAGTAATGAACTATTTAATGAAACCCTCACAAATTAGATATGTTGAACAAATACTCTTTCTATGAATTTAACTTTTCTTCTTCTTATTACATTTTGGGTTTACTCAATTGAAGTGGCATCTAAAAAGCATTACATGAGAATCAAAGAATAATAAAACTGGAATGAACCATAGAGATCACCTAGTTCAGTCCTTTCAATTTATAGATGAGAAAACTGAGACCTATAGGGCTACTGTAATTCCAGGGAGAGAAGTGAGAATAGATGTCCCCTTCATAACTTCCATCAGAGTTTCACAATTCCCCATAATATCAGAATATATTAAAAGTACAAGAATTTTACAACCCATGCCACTTAGGGACCTAATAATTTAAAACAAAAGGAAATTTTTCAAGAGTTGACATAACTCATTGTGTGTTTACAGGCATCTGCATTAACACATTAAGTAGAAAAAATACAAATACTAGCCTACATGAAGTTACTGTTCGTTTTACGAGGGGGATAGATATTTGAGAAGAGTTGAAGCAATTACTTGGGGGTTCCAAATATGAGGGCAGAAAAATAAAGCCTTTTTAGTTAGTTTCACCTATTACTATCAGTAAATGGGAACCAAAATCACCAGAAATAAGGATTCAAGGAAGAATACATGCTAAAGATATTTTTTATAACCAAGGGTATTCTGGGTGGCATATCTACATCATGCTTTGTTATGGGTTTGTCTCTTCTTTTCTTTCTCTTCATCTAATATCTGCTCATTCTTTCTCTTTTCTTTCTTAAATATTAAAAAAATCTCTCCATTCTCATGAAAAGCATATTACCAGAGGACTTCAGAGACATACACAAAATCTCTAAGAAGCACACATATTCTTTTAATATATACTTTAATTATTAAGTCCACCAAGTCTCAGTTCATTAAATGTTCTTTGAAAATATACATAGGTTCACAGCTATGTGGATAATTGGAGAAAGTATCAATTATGTACAAGAAGAATGCAGTTTGATGGAATGTAGAACTGTAAAATAAAGGCAGCCAGACATTGGAGAAAAAGAGATGATAAAAGAAGCAAAGCTGTAAAGGTCAGATCAGATTGTGAGATGAAGTAATGATGGATTATTGAGCCTGTGTAAATGTGCAGAGGAAAAGCTCTGGCTGTCTAGTGTGGGAGGCAATGTTTTCTGCACTTAGCACTCAAAAGAAATGTAAACGTTTACCTCACAGCAAATGCTGAACTCATTTGTATTTATTCACATGATCTTCCCCTGTGTATTTCTATTTTGCATTTACATTCTTTGCAAAGAAAATAAAGAAGTGTGCTCTCTCTGTGTCATTCAGTGTCCCCTCTCTCCCCCTTTATTTAAGGTAGGAATTTAGCTTTTCCAGCACTTTGGGGAATATATATTGTCCTTGCAGACTGCGACCTAGGTAGCTGAAGGAGCAGTCAGGGTTTTGCCTTTGGCTGATGAAAGGGCAGTTGAAATGCTCAGCAGTTACACTTCTGTCTCTGGGGATCTGCTTCTCATTCCAATCCATCCTCTTCTTCTGTGTTTTGATTTTTTTTAAATTGGAGATTCAGGGGGCACAGAGAAACAAAGTTGTTAGGTTTCCCAACTCTACAGGGCTTTGGCTATCCGGTCCTTCATCATCTGGATGTTTAATTCCAAAAATGAGACTGGAAAGGATCCTAAAAAAGTCACCTTTCAAATTTGCGTATCGCCTCTCTCTCATCTATTCCTCAGTTAATATGAAGCCCTGGGCAAAGCCACCTTTTATTTATTTCAGTGGCAAGAAAGAAATGACTTTATTTAACTCTATCACTAATTTTTCTATCCTGTGGAAAGTCACTGTGTGTTTTTAAATGTGGGTGCTGAACATGAAAACAGAAAAAAATACTCTTATTATTCCTCCTTTTTCTTTAACTTTCAACATCATGTTTGTTGCCCTCACCACTGCTAAATTGAGAATAAAACTATCAGGAGGGAAGGGAAGGGATTCTGCAAGTAAAAGTTATTTTTGTTTAAAATGATTTTGAAAATGTATTTGACTCTAAAACTCATTAAGCATAATATAAAATGGATTAGCCATAGAAACCACTGGCATGCCTACTTTTCCAGTCTAAAATCCATTTTTTGAAAAAATCAAAATTGTACAAAATTATTGCAAAAGAAATATATTTGGGAGCAGAACATGATTATATTGAAAAGGTAATAAATGATGAAGAACAAGGGTCAAGAATCTCCTGAAATATGTTTATCTACATGTAGCCACATTAATTGAAATACTAATTATATATCAGCTGAAGTCTCAATTTTGTCTTAATAAGCAAGTAGTACATGATTCAGCTGATTGATGCTCAAAGCATTTATAATAAAACACTGTTATTCTGCTGGCTATGTCTAATTTTCTGTTATTTCAAATAAATAGATAAAAATTAAAAATAATATGATTATTAGCATAAAAATGCGAAAGAGTCCTATCTGGACAAGATATAATCTTATTTTACTAAATTTAGAGTGGACAGTGGGAGAGAAGAGTCATCTAACCCAGTCTTTCTCAATCTTTACTGTGTATACAAATCTCTAGGGATCTTGTTAAAACACAGATTCTGATTCAGTCTGGGGTGGGACCTGAGATTCTGAATTTCTGAAAAGCTCCCCACTGATGTCTACACTTCTGGTCCTTGGACCATGCTCTGAGTGTCAAGAATCGAAAATTTAAGATATTTATATAATACCACAAATGTAAAGAAGAGCCATAATACAAATAGGCTAACGTTAATAATTGTTTTATTTTAAAGTAAGAATAGTTTAGAAATTCTTCTGTTATAAAAACGTTAAAAATTATTACCTAGGGAGTTATTTATTTAGATCAATTTTGCATTGATTGCTCTCTTTAACAGCTAGAATATTTTGTTCCTTTAAGAACATCGACTGTGAAGAGCAAGCAGCCTTCCAGTATGTTTTATTAGGATTCCAGAGATCCGAATCTACTTCATATGTGTATTGATTATTGACTGAATAAATTTGACTGAATTATCTAAAAAGAATGTTTATTTCTACTCCAGACTATAGCATATGGTATAGGGCAATAGTTTTTAATCAGGAGTGATTTTTGTCCCCCAAGGGACATTAGGCCATGTCTAAAGATGTTTTTGGTTGTCACAACTTGGAGGGCTGTGGGGTGGGAAGATTTGCTACCGACACCGAATAGGTAGAGGCCAGGGATTCTGCTGAATATCCTACAGTGCACAGGAAAGCCCCTCACAACAAATAATAATCCAGCCAAAATGTCAGTAGTGCCAAGGTTAAGAAATCCTATTGTAGAGGATAAGAGAGATATGAATACGTCTCCTGCTTAAGGTGTACAGATATATATGAGGATGAAAGATTAACCTAAATGAAATAACTAGTGAATAAGTCTTGAACAGTGTGTAGATAGGGAAGTAGGAACAGGATAGTGGAAGACATCGATTTGCTGTACTATTGTCAGAACAATTTGTAGAAGAGACAGCTCAGGAAGAAAAGTGGGCAGGATTTAGTTTAATAAAGACTAGTGGAAAAATAAAACAAATTGGTGGATATAACAAAAAGAAACAAACTCACAGATACAGAGAAAAATACTAGTGGTTACCAGTGGGGGAGAGGAGAAGGAAGGGGGAGAAGCATGAAAGGGATAGGGGACTAAAATGTATAAACTACTATGTATAAAATGAGCTACAAGGATATACTGTACAACACAGGTAATATAGCCAATATTTTATAATAACTATAAATTGTGAAACACTATGTTGTCCACCTGAAACTTATATAATATTGTACATCAACTATACCTCAATTAAAAAAAAGACTACTGGAACAAAAGATTTATACTTTTTCTAACAAAGTAAAGATGCTTCTCTTCTTTAAAACTGAAACTGTTAGCTTACTTGATAGGCAGTTTTGGAAATAAGCTTTTATAGAATTTTTTACTTGAAGGCAATTGAAGTCCCAACTTAATGAGCATGAAGTTACTGACTACGAGTGTGTCACGAACACATTCAAAGCATTTAACATTGCAACTTTCTAAAGAATGTTATTCATAGAAGAAACACCAAACAAATCAAAATATTTACTAGAAGTAGAAGACTGAAGTTTTTAAAATTGTACATCTAGGGCTTCCCTGGTGGCGCAGTGGTTAAGGGTCCGCTTGCCGATGCAGGGGACACGGGTTTGTGCCCCGGTCCGGGAGGATCCCGCATGCCGCGGAGCGGCTGGGCCCGTGAGCCATGGCCGCTGAGCCTGTGCGTCTGGAGCCTGTGCTCCACAATGGGAGAGGCCACAACAGTGAGCGGCCCGCGTGCCGCAAAAAAATTAAAAAAATAAAATAAAATAAAATTGTAATCTAATTGATTAGTTTATTTTATTTCTAATACCTCCATGGAGGTATGAAAATCCCAGAAGGAAAAAGAAAAAAAAACTGATCATGGTGAATGGGTGGGTTGGTAAAGTTGTACTTTCTTTTTATGTAGTAATTTTTTATTCCTGGGAGATATCATATTGTTCATAATATTTATAAGTATTATAAGTATTTAATGAATATTACATAGGATATATAAAAATGAAAAATCCATTTAAAATAATAGATTCATATTGTGATATTATATGTTACTCTCTAAGATATTTCCAAAACATGCACTAAGAAGTACATTTAGAGGAATACAGTTGATCCTCATTATTCACAGATTCCATATTTGCTAATTCACCTACTCACTAAAACTTATTATACCCTGAATCAGTACTCACAGTCCTGGTCATTTGTGGGTGGGTGCAGAGGAGCAAAAAATTTGAGTCACCCACCTCACACGTTCCCTTCCTAGTCTATTTACTGTCATGTTTTTTGAGATGTTTTTTTTTTGTTGGTTATTTCACCACTTCAAATGTCCCCCAACATAGTGCTGAGGTGATGCTGGGCAGGCTTCTAAGCACAGGAAGGCTGTGATGTGCTTTGCAGATAAAATACGTGTCTTTGTTAAGCAGATTTCAGGCATGTGTTATAGCGCTGCTGGCGGTGAGTTCAATGCTAATGAATCAACAATATATATTAAATTATCTATAAACAGAAACACAACGTTAGATACTGCTCAGTTGATCAAAATGTTATGAACAGAGGCTCAAATAAATCTAACCCTGTATTTCCTCAAGGGGCAAAGTTTCATTACTCACTAATTCAGTACTTGACAGTCTTCATCGAGACTTTATAGAATATAACTAACCACAAATAAGAAAAATTAACTGCATTAATATTATCTATAACAACCATTTTAGCTAACTGAATATTTTTACTTGATGCTTTCTTTTCATAGCATAAATGACAAGTTCCATCACGTCCATCATGGACCAGATGATACCATCTTTTGACTGGGTTATCGCAGTAGCCTCCACCCTGGTTCCCTATGCCTGTTCTCTACACAGCAGATTGTAAGTCATATTATTTCTTTTTTTTTAAATTCCCTTTCAATATATCCAGACTTGGGTTTGCTGGATCATGTGGAACTTTTATGTTAAATTTTTTGAGGAAACTCCGTACTCTTTTCCAATATTTATTTATTTATTTTAAACATCTTTATTGGAGTATAATTGCTTTACAGTGGTATGTTAGTGATCATGTGGAACTTTTATGTTAAATAGTTTGAGGAAACTCTGTACTCTTTTCCAATATTTATTTATTTTTTTAAACATCTTTATTGGAGTATAATTGCTTTACAATGGTATGTTAGTTTCTGCTTTATAACAAAGTGGATCAGTTATACATATACATATATCCCCATATCTCCTCCTTCTTGTGTATCCCTCCCACCCTCCCTATCCCACCCCTTTAGGTGGTCACAAAGCACCGAGCTGCTCTCCCTGTGCTATGCGGCTGCTTTCCACTAGCTAGCTGTTTTACATTTCCTAGTGTATATACGTCCATGCCACTCTCTCACTTTGTCCCAACTTACCCTTCCCCCTCCCCATATACTCAAGTCCATTCTCTAGTAGGTCTGCGTCTTTATTCCCCTCTTGCGCCTAGGTTCCTCATGACCTTTTTTTTTTTTAGATTCCATATATATGTGTTAGCATACTGTATTTGTTTTTCTCTTTCTGACTTACTCCACTCTGTATGACAGACTCTAGGTCCATCCACCTCACTACAAATAACTCAATTTCATTTCTTTAAATGGCTGAGTAATATTCCATTGTATATATGTGCCACATCTTCTTTATCCATTCACCTGTTGATGGACACTTAGGTTGCTTCCATGTCCTGGCTATTGTAAATAGAGCTGCAATGAACATTGTGGTACATGAATTTTTTTTTTTTTTTTTTTTTGCGGTACACGGGCCTCTCACTGTTGTGGCTTCTCCCGTTGCGGAGCACAGGCTCTGGACGCGCAGGCTCAGCGGCCATGGCTCACAGGCCCAGCCACTCCGCGGCATGTGGGATCTTCCCGGACCGGGGCACGAACCCGTGTCCCCTGCATCGGCAGGCGGACTCTCAACCACTGCGCCACCAGGGAAGCCCATACATGAATTTTTTGAATTATGGTTTTCTCAGGCTGTGTGCCCAATAGTGGGATGGCTGGGTCATATGGTAGTTCTATTTTTAGTTTTTTAAGGAACCTCCATGCTGTTCTCCATAGTGGCTGTTTCAATTTACATTCCCACCAACACTGCAAGAGTGTTCCCTTTTCTCCACACCCTCTCCAGCATTTATTGTTTGTAGATTTTTTGATGATGGCCATTCTGGCTGGTGTGAGATGATACCTCATTGTAGTTTTGATTTGCATTTCTCTAATGATTAATGATGTTGAGCCTTCTTTCATGTGTTTGTTGGCAATCTGTATATCTTCTTTGGACAAATGTCTGTTTAGGTCTTCTGCCCATTTTTGGATTGGGTTGTTTGTTTTTTTGATATTGAGCTGAATGAGCTGCTTGTAAATTTTGGAGATTAATCCTTTGTCAGTTGCTTCATTTGCAAATATTTTCTCCCATTCAGAGGGTTGTCTTTTCGTCTTGTTTATGGTTTCCTTTGCTGTGCAAAAGTGTTTAAGTTTCATTAGGTCCCATTTGTTTACTTTTGTTTTTATTTCCATATTCTCTAGGAGGTGGGTCAAAAAGGATCTTGCTGTGATTGATGTCAAAGAGTGTTCTGCCTATGTTTTCCTCTAAGAGTTTAATAGTGTCTGGCCTTACATTTAGGTCTTTAATCCATTTTGAGTTCATTTTTGTGTATGGTGTTAGGGAGTGTTCTAATTTCATTCTTTTACATGTAGCTGTCCAGTTTCCCCAGCACCACTTATTGAAGAGGCTGTCTTTTTTCCACTGAATGTTCTTGCCTCATTTATCAAAGATAAGGTGACCATATGTGCATGGGTTTATCTCTGGGCTTTCTATCCTGTTCCATTGATCTATATTTCATTTTTTGTGCCAGTACCATACTGTCTTGATTACTGTAGCTTTGTGGTATAGTCTGAAGTCAGGGAGCCTGATTCCTCGAGCTCCATTTTTCTTTCTCAAGATTGCTTTGGCTATTCGGGATCTTTTGTGTTTCTATACAAATTGTGAGATTTTTTTGTTCTAGTTCTGTGAAAAATGCCAGTGGTAGTTTGATAGGGATTGCACTGAATCTGTAGATTGCTTTGGGTAGTAGAGTCATTTTCACAATATTGATTCTTCCAATCCAAGAACATGGTCTAACTCTCCATCTATTTGTATCATCTTTAATTTCTTTCATCAGTGTCTTATAATTTTCTACATACAGGTCTTTTGTCTCCTTAGGTAGGTTTATTCCTAGATATTTTATTCTTTCTGTTGCATTGGTAAATGGGAGTGTTTTCTTAATTTCAATTTCAGATTTTTCATCATTAGTGTATAAGAATGCAAGAGATTTCTGTGCATTCGTTTTGTATCCTGCTACTTTACCAAATTCATTGATTAGCTCTAGTTGTTTTCTGGTAGCATCTTTAGGATTCTCTATGTATAGTATCGTTTCATCTGCAGTGACAGCTTTATTTCTTCTTTTCTGATTTGAATTCCTTTTATTTCTTTTTCTTCTCTGACTGCTGTGGCTAAATCTTCCAAAAGTATGTTGAATAATAGTGGTGAGAGTGGACAACCTTGTCTTGTTCCTGATCTTAGTGGAAATGGTTTCAGTTTTTCACCATTGAGGACGATGTTGTCTGTGGGTTGTCACATATGGCCTTTCTTATGTTGAGGGAAGTTCCCTCTACGCCTACTTTCTGGAGGATTTTTATCATAAATGGGTGTTGAATTTTGTCGATAGCTTTCTCTGCATTTATTGAGATTATCATATGGATTTCTCCTTCAATTTGTTAATATTGTGTATCACATTGATTGATTTGTGTATATTAAAGAATCCTTGCATTCCTGGGATAAACCCCACTTGACCATAGTATATGATCCTTTTAATGTGCTGTTGGATTCTGTTTGCTAGTATTTTGTTGAGGATTTTTGCATCTATGTTCATTAGTGATATTGGCCTGTAGTTTTCTTTCTTTGTGATATCTTTGTCTGGTTTTGGCATCAGGGTGATGGTGGACTCGTAGAATGAGTTTGGGAGTGTTCCTCCCTCTGCTATATTTTCGAAGAGTTTGAGAAGGATAGGTGTTAGCTCTTCTCTAAATGTTTGGTGAAAATCACTTGCGAAGCCATCTGGTCCTGGACTTTTGTTTGTTGGAAGATTTTTAATCACAGTTTCAATTTCAGTGCTTGTGATTGGTCTGTTCATATTTTCTACTTCTTCCTGGTTCAGTCTTGGAAGGTTGTGCATTTCTAAGAATTTGTCCATTTCTTCCACGTTGTCCATTTTATTGGCACAGAGTTGCTTTTATTAATCACTCATGATCCTTTGTATTTCTACAGTGTCAATTGTTACTTCTCCTTTTTCATTTCTAATTCTATTGATTTGAGTCTTCTCCCTTTTTTCCCTGATCAGTCTGGCTAATGGTTTATCAATTTTGTTTATCTTCTCAAAGAACCAGCTTTTAGTTTTATTTATCTTTGCTATCGTTCCCTTCGTTTCTTTTTCATTTATTTCTGATCTGATCTTTATGATTTCTTTCCTTCTGCTTACTTTGGGGTTTTTTGTTCTCCTTTCTCTAATTACTTTAGGTGTAAGGTTAAGTTGTTTATTTGAGATGTTTCTTGTTTCTTGTGGTAGGATTGTATTGCTATAAACTTCCCTGTTAGAACAGCATTTGCTGCATCCCATAGGTTTTGGGTCGTCGTGTTTTCATTGTCATTTGTTTGTAGGTATTTTTTGATTTCCTCTTTAATTTCTTCAGTGATCTCTTGGTTATTAAGTAGTGTATTGTTTAGCCTCCGTGTGTTTGTATATTTTACAGATTTTTTCCTGTAATTGATATCTAGTCTCATAGTGTTGTGGTCAGAATAGATACTTGATACAATTTCAGTTTTCTTAAATTTACCAAGGCTTGATTTGTGACCCAAGTTATGATCTATCCTGGAGAATGTTCCATGAACACCTGAGAAGAAAGTGTATTCTGTTGTTTTTGGATGGAATATCCTATAAATATCAATTAAGTCCATCTTGTTTAATGTATCATTTAAAGCTTGCGTTTCCTTATTTATTTTCATTTTGGATGATCTGTCCATTGGTGAGAGTGGGGTGTTAAAGTCCCCTACTATGATTGTGTTACTGTCGATTTCCCCTTTTATGGCTGTTAGCATTTGCCTTATGTATTGAGGTGCTCCTATGTGGGGTGCATAAATATTTACAATTGCTATATCTTCTTCTTGGATTGATCCCTTGATCATTATGTAGTGTCCTTCTTTGTCTCTTGTAATAGTCTGTGTTTTAAAGTCTATTTTTTCTGATATGAGAATTGCTACCCCAGCTTTCTTTTGATTTCCGTTTGCATGGAATATCTTTTTCCATCCCTTTCAGTCTGTATGTGTCCCTAGGTCTGAAGTGGGTCTGTTGTAGACATCATATACAGGTCTTGTTTTTGTATCCATTCAGCCAGTGTATGTCTTTTGGTTGGAGCATTTAATCCATTTACATTTAAGGTAATTATCAATATGTATGTTCTTTTTACCATTTTCTTAATTGTTTTGGGTTTTTTATTGTAGGTCTTTTCTTTCTCTTGTGTTTCCTGCCTAGAGAAGTTCCTTTAGCATTTGTTGTAAAGCTGGGTTGGTGGTGCTGAATTCTCTTAGCTTTTGCTTGTCTGTAAAGGTTTTAATTTCTCCGTCGAATCTGAATGAGATCCTTGCTGGGTGGAGTAATCTTGGTTGTAGGTTTTCTCCCTTCATCACATTAAATATGTCCTGCCACTCCCTTCTGGCTTGCAGAGTTTCTGCTGAAAGATCAGCTGTTAACCTTATTTGGATACCCTTGTATGTTATTTGTTGTTTTTCCCTTGCTGCTTTTAATATTTTTTCTTTGTATTTAGTTTTTGATAGTTTGATCAATATGTTTCTTGGCATGTTTCTCCTTGGATGTATCCTATATAGGGTTCTCTGTGCTCCTGGACTTGATTAACTATTTCCTTGCCCATATTAGGGAAGTTTTCAACTGTAATCTCTTCAAATATTTTCTCAGTCCCTTCTTTTTCTCTTTTTCTTCTGGGACCCCTATAATTCGAATGTTGATGTGTTTATTTTTGTCCCAGAGGTCTCTGACACTGTCCTCAATTCTTTTCATTCTTTTTTCTTTATTCTTCTCTGCAGTATTTATTTCCACTATTTTATCTTCCAGGTCACTTATCCATTCTTCTCCCCTCAGTTATTCTGCTATTGATCCCATCTAGAGAATTTTTAATTTCATTTATTGTGTTGTTCATCACTGTTTGTTTGCTCTTTAGTTCCTCTAGGTGCTTGTTAAATGTTTCTTTTATTTTCTCCATTCTATTTACAAGATTTTAGATTATCTTTACTATCATTATTCTGAATTCTTTTTCAGGTAGACTGCCTATTTCCCCTTCATTTCTTCGGTCTGGTGGGTTTTTACTTTGCTCGTTCATGTGCTATGTGTTTCTCTGTCTTCTCACTTTGCTTAACTTACTGTATTAGGGGTCTCCTTTTCACAGGCTGCAGGTTCGTAGTTCCCATTGTTTTTGGTGTCTGCACCCAGTGGCTAAGGTTGGCTCAGTGGGTTGTGTAGGCTTCTTGGTGGAGGGGACTAGTGCCTGTGTTTTGGTGGATGAGGCTGGATCTTGTCTTTCTAGTGGGTAGGTCCATGTCTGGTGGTGTGTTTTGGGATGTCTTTGGCCTTATTATGATTTTGACAGCCTGTCTGCTAATGGGTGGGTTTGTGTTCCTGTCTTGCTAGTTGTTTGGCATAGGATGTCCAGCACTGGAGCTTGCTGGTCGTTGAGTGGAGCTGAGCTTTGGTGTTGAGATGGAGACCTCTGGGAGATTTTCGCCGTTTGGTATTACGTGGAGCTGGGAGGTCTCTTGTGGACCAATGTCCTGAACTTAGCTCTCCCACCTCAGAGGCACAGCCCTGCTACCTGGCTGGAGCACCAGGAGCCTGTTATCCACACGGCTCAGAATAAAAGGGAGAAAGAAAAAGAAAGAATGAAAGAAGAAGATAAAATAAAATAAAGTTATTAAAAGAAAAAATAATTATTAAAAAAAAATTTTTAAGGAATAAAAAAGAGAAAGACTTAAAGAAAGAAAGAAGAGAGCAACCAAAGCAAAAAACAAATCCACCAGTGATAATAGCACTAAAAACTATACTAAAAACAAACAAACAAAAAACACAGACAGAACCCTAGGACAAATGCTAAAAGCAAAGCTATACAGACAAAAATCACACACAGAAGCATACACATACACACTCACAAAAAGAGAAAAAGGGGGAAAATATATATCTTGTTGCTCCCAAAGTCCACCTCCTCAATTTGGGATGATTCATTGCCTATTCAGGTATTCCACAGATGCAGGGTACATCAAGTTGATTGTGGAGATTTAATCCACTGCTGTTGAGGCTGCTGGGAGAAATTTCCCTTTCCCTTCTTTGTTCGCACAGCTCCCGGGATTCAGCTTTGGATTTGGCCCCGCCTCTGCTTGTAGGTCGCCTGAGGGCATCTGTTCTTCCCTCAGAGAGGACGGGGTTAAAGTAGCAGCTGATTCGGGGGCTCTGGCTCACTGAGGCTGGGGGTGGGGTGGTGGGGGTGGGAGGGGCATGGAGTGTGGGGTGAGCCTGCGGTGGCAAAGGCCAGCGTGATGTTGCACCAGCCTGAGGCGCACTGTGTGTTCTGCCAGGGATGTTGTCCGTGGATCACGGGACCCCAGCAGTGGCGGAGTGCACAGGCTCCCGGGAGGGCAGGTGTGGGTAGTGACCTGTGCTTGCACACAGGCTTCTTGGTGGCTCAGCAGCAGCCTTAGTGTCTCATGCCCGTCTCTGGGGTCCGTGCTGATAGCTGCGTCTCTGCCCGTCTCTGGAGCTCCTTTAAGCAGTGTTCTGAACCCCTCTCCTTGCGCACCAGGAAACAAGGAGGCAAGAAAACGTCTCTTGCCTCTTTGGCAGCTCCAGGCTTTTTCCCGGCCTCCCTTCCGGCTAGCTGTGGTGCACTAGCCCCTTCAGGCTGTGTTCACGCCGCCATCCCCAGTCCTCTCCCTGCGCTCAGACCGAAGCCGGAGCCTCAGCTCCCAGCCCCGCCCACCCCGGCGGGTGAGCAGACAAGCCTCTCGGGCTGGTGAGTGCCGGTCGGCACCGATTCTCTGTGCGGGAATCTCACCGCTTTGCCCTCTGCACCCCTGTTGCTGCGCTCTCCTCCGTGGTCCGAAGCTTCCCCCCTCCGCCACCCGCATTCTTCGCCCATGAAGGGGCTTCTAGTGTGTGGATACCTTTCCTCCTTCACAGCTCCCTCCCACTGGTGCAGGTCCCGTCCCTATTCTTTTGTCTCTGTTTTTTCTTTTTTCTTTTGCCCTACCCAGGTACGTGGGGAGTTTCTTGCCTTTTGGGAGGTCTGAGGTCTTCTGCCACCGTTCAGTAGGTGTTCTGTAGGAGTTGTTCCATGTGTAGATGTATTTCTGGTGTATCTGTGGGGAGGAAGGTGATCTCCGCATCTTACTCTTCTGCGTTCTTGAAGCTCTCCCCCATATTACTTCTTGATTCAAAGCCCTACAATGGTTTTATCATTTCATTCAGAGTAAAACCCAAATTCCTTAGAATGAACTCTGAAGCCACACACCATTGCCCATCCCCCCCCATCTGACTTTATCGCCTGTTATTTTCTCCCTTGCTATGCTATCTCTGCTCCAACCTCACTGATTTCCTTGCTTTTTGTCTGGAAACATCTAACCCTGATATCTATGTGGCTTATTCCCCAACCTCCGTGAAATCTTTGCTTGAAAATCTTCTAAGTAAGACCTCCTCTGACCACTGTATTCAAAATTACAACCCCTCCTCTCCTACCCCACATTCCTACTCTCTTTCTCTACTTTTTTAATAACACTTAGCACCTTCTAATGTTGCAAGCTTTTAAAATTTGTTTACTATCTGCAGCTGAAATATAGAAAGAATATATCTCTGGAAAGAAGATAACTTTTAGTGTTTTCTTAAATTTTAGTTTTCTTAATTTTTGCCCAGTTTTGGTAATCTGAGAAAAATTAGACTCTTTAATGTACCAGCTTGTACCTCTAGCAACAATCACAAATAATTGTTGCAGTATTCAAATAGCAAATATTTATTGTTCAAATTATACTTTTGCACCAACTGTATATAAAATACCATATTATTGTAATGTACAAACCATATAAATAATAGGTTTTTGCCTTCCTAAAATAATCAAGTGATTTTAGATTGGTGAATAGAATAATCACCAGACATATATTAAACATGCCCAAATCCCTGTTTCTAGCTAAGTGACCTCTATTGAACACTAGACCTGTATATTAAGCTGTTTAATGGATGTTGTCATTTGGAACCTCAGACTCCATACCACATTCCTTACTACTCTATTTTTTCCTCTTGCCACCTTGAACGAGACATGGGCTTTCTTGACCACACACCTCTGCCTGGAACACACATTTTCCTTTGCCTGGAATACAATCCAGAAATCCCTCAACACAGATTGTTATCTCCTACTTATTCTGCAGGTCTCAGCTTCAATGTAGCCTGATTTTCCTAGAGTAAGTTAGGTGGGCCACTGTTTCCATAGCATCCTATAGCACTCATTGCACTTTACCTGCACCATTTGTTGAATGTAAGCTCTCTGAAAGAGCAAGTACTTCATGAGACTGGGTCTAGCGCTTAACGTATTGTCTAGCATATAGTAGGTACTCAGTATATATTTGATCAACTGAAAACAGTAGAAAAATGGTAACACAAATGCAGTAAAACACATCTTCAGAAATATTTAATGACATGGGAAAATGGTCAGATGTGGTAAGTAAAAAGTATATGCTATGAGTTTATATATAATGTAATTTCAATTTTGTAAAATAAGAAATATGCAAATTTTTACACTGAAAAAAGTTAGAAATATACCAAAATGTTTTGTTGGCAAAAAATTATGTGATTAAAAAAAAACTTCATTTTTATAATGAATGTATATTTGGTTTATGATCAGATAAAAACAAATTCTTCAAAAAGGGAAATCAGTATTATTTTGTATATTCCTGTTAAAAACATAAAGGATTAAAAAACATTATTTTATAATTCCTTTTAGTTATTTTTGGTGGAAGATTTTGACATTTTTATATTCTTTGTGGCACATGAAATATTTTTCAAATCAGATCCAGCAATGCAGATCCTAAGCTAATGTAGATTCTCCTAGGTTTGGAGACACTCATGAACACTAATGTAATTCTATAATTCTATATTACATTATATATTGTATGTAGTTCTGTAATGTAATGTAACTCCATTCTGTCAGGTCTGTGTTTTTTTTTAAAAGAACTGTTTCTTTCCTAAGTAAATACTTCTGAAAATATTGTCATTTTTCTTACTAATTAGGATATCAAAGGGTTTAGCATTAACAGCCTAATTTAAAGAATGTAAATGTGAATTACTTCACAGGGGAAGAATGCACAAAATATATCCATTTTGCTATTTCAAAGCTTAGTAATTCTCGCTGGCCTATTAATATTCAGCCTTCTTATATTTTTTACCTCTCAATTACATATTAAAAATTATTCAGAAGTGAAAAATACATTGTTCATTGAGATTAATTTTAACTTGTTTATTTCACAATAGTTTATACAATACCCTCACATGCTTGGCAGAATGCTTTGAGAGTAAAAAATGAGTGAGATATGGTTCCTGTCTTTGAGGTGCTCACAGTCTATTGAGGGAGAAATATGACAAAAATATATATGATAATACAGCACAGAAAATCATGTTATTTAGAGACAACAAAGTACTTGAGGCTCAAAGGGATCTGAAAGAGTGTCATTGAAGTCAGTACCTTTCACATCATTTCTGGTTCAAGCCATCATTTCTTACCTTGTTTGGTATAATAGCCCCCAGCTGGTCACCCTGCTTCTATCCCTGCCTTCCTGCAGTCTATTCTCAACACAGTGGCCAGAAGATACTTTCAAAAATATATTAGACAATGTCATGCTTTGCTCAAAACTCTCCAATGGCTCCCCCTTTTACTAAGAAGGAAACCAAAGTCCTTCCAAGTCCCTTCTGATTGCCTCCTCCTTCCCCATCGCCAAATTGCCTCTTTATTTTTATCTCTTTTATGCTCCCTTTTGCTGAATCTCCTGTAGCCACATTAATCCTGTGATTTTTTTCAAATCTACCAGGATGTTTACACTTTGGGGACCTTATACTTGCCTTTCCTCTGCGGGAAAATCTAGACCCAGCATGATTCCCTTCTTACTTCCTTTAAGTCGTGATCACACGTTACCTCCTGTATGAGGCCTACCCTGGCCAGACCATGTAAAATTACAACTTGTGCATTCAGACACTCCTAATTCCCATATCCTGTCCTCATTTTTCTTATTTGTCTTGTACTTAGCACTATCCAGCATTCTTATTATCTCTCTCACTCAGTCACAGATTATTTTATTCAATAACATACTGAATACATTTACAGAAGGGTATATTAAATGGTCAATAAATAATGAAGGAATGACTGAATCTTGTTTTTATTCTAGTAAAATCTTAGTTGTTATAAATTCAGAATTTGTGATGATTCTTCTTGGATTCATTTGAAATTTATGTTTACATTTTCTGTTGAAAATTGTGGTTCCTTTGTAACTAAATAACTTTTAAGTTAAAAAGAGAGAGAAAAGAGGGAGAAAAGAAATTATAGCCTTTATAGGAAATCTGTTTTTACTGAATTCATGCAGTTAATAAAAGAAAAGCTGATTTCTAGCTGAAAAGCCCTGCCTAAAATCTTGATAGTTATTTGTTGGTATAATTATGTTACTAAAGTAATAAAATTTAATTTTTAAAAATTGGTGAATTCTTTAGATGAACTGATTTTGGACTAGTCTCAGCTAATTGCTCTGCATTCAAGATAATTAAAATAATATTAAAAGAAATCATATAAAATGGAATGTTACAAGGATGTAGTCTTTAGTTTCATAAACTTCTGACATTCTAGAAATCTTTGGTTCCTGATGGAAGGCACTAATAAGAGCCTTTAGTCTCACTAATAGCTAAAGCATGTTCTGTTGGAAAGATACATTAGAGACACATTAATTATTTGAGGCAACTGGAGCACCATTATTTCACTGAAACATTTCAGTGACCTTGAAAAGGGGAAATGGAAACAATGGACTAGTAACAAAACCCTGTGGCATTAAATGATTTCTGCAAAGTCTGGAAGAATTAATGAGTGTGTAAGTGTTCAGTAATCACATAAATTTGGTCCCTTCTCCAATTAATTCAATGTGCTGCATCCACCAAGTATGATCCTGAGCTCTCTACCAAGGAATCAGCGTTCAAGATGGCCGTAGCTCTGTCTCTCAGCGACACTTAAAGAAGTTAACTTTGTTAAGGAAAAAAAGACATGATGAAAATAAAGATCTATTTGGAATTTTAAAAGACCCAGGGCTCCTCCCACTCTTCCCTGGAGAAATTATCCAACTGCTAATGTGATTTGCAAAGGAGTCTTTCAAACTGCCTGCTGCCTAATTAGCTTTATGAAAAATACACATCAAACTGGTTTTGAGTGGTGGGTTTATTGTGTGGAAAATGGTACAAACACACAACTACTGAATGAAAACAAGTAAACTTCTCATCAAAGATGTTAGAATTAATCCAAAGAGCAGATGAGTAAGCTGGTCTTTCTTCTCAAATTGCCAAGCAGGTGGGAGGTATGAATTGGTGTCTTTTATGAGCGCTTGGTTGAAATGAAGAGAGTGTGAGCTTCTCTCCGCCCCCGATTATTTTATGTTCATTTTAATTTTCAGTTCTCAAAGATATTTCAAAGTGAGATACTGTTCTTTCCTTTCGTCTTTCAAAGTTTCATCAATTAGTGTTTGACACGTGTATGAAATGATAAGCATTAGCTAGCATAATAAAGAAGCAGGAAAGCAATTTGTCTTTTACAGCCATATATTTGAAAAAGTAATCAGTGTTTATAAGTTCTTCCCAACTCCTTTTTTTCCTAACAAATGAGTTTTTGTTCTGAAATTGTGAGATTAAAGAATAATTGGAGTATAAACTGAAAATGGTGCATATGGAAGGGTTTGGCTGAATTGATTCTATTTAACATTTGGCCTTCTGTTTCCATCATTGCTAATTAAATGAACTGAATCTAGACTGAAGATGAGCTAGTGTATGCAACATTGTTGTGAAATCTTTAAAATGCTCTAAATTGGAGAGAACCTATACAGTAGGAAGATCCCCTCTGGAGAGACTGGGGATCAAATGCCAATTCTGTCACTTTTTGTGTGGCATTGAATAAACAACTTATCTTTTCTGAATCTCAGTTTCCTCATTGTAGCATGGATATGATATAACATTAGAAATGACTGGAAGGATTATGGAGTATTGTTGCATGATGCTCCATAATATTAGGACTTCATCTTGATCTTCTCCTCTTCTATATCTGTTTCATACTCCAAAGGACCAACATTGACCTTTTGATGCAGACCAGGACATATAACAGCTTCTCTCTAGTGTAATTGTCAGATAAAAAGTATAAACGCTGGTGTCTGATGAATGCAAAATGTGCAGTTTTTATGTGGTTATATCTTTGAAAACTCTGTTTCTTTTGTCTCTATGGGATTATTCTTACATAAATCTGAGTTCACTTGAGGAAAGTTTTCAAAAAGCAACAGGAATATTTTTCAATTTAAGGTAGTCAAAGCTCTGACTAAATCATAAAAACAGAATAATTTTCTTCCCTAAGATATTAGTGTGGTCGGAAAGGTTGGTTGGACTACTTGGATGAATATGAAAAAGCTTAAATGAAAATATGAGGAGAAAATACTGTCACACATATGTATTCTAATTTACTTATAAAATGTTAGCCTTCCCTAGCTTCATAAAGAATAAATCCTCTAAACTGAGAGTAGGTTAGCACAAAATCCAAACAACAAATACCATTGCTTCATTAATATCACAATTCTCCCATTCTTCCTGTATGTTCACAAGTCCTTCATACAACCCCAAAGTAAAGCAAAGAAAAACAAAACAAAACAAACAACAAACTAACCTCCAATGTAAATAATGAAAAAAAACCAAACTACTACCAACATCATCACCACCAACTACACCAAAAAGCCAAGTCCAAACCATAACTAGCAGATATTTAGAAATAATTGTGATCATTAACGTTACCATGTTTCAACAGCATAAAGACTCAGTTCAACTCCTGAACACCATACACAAAAATGAAATCAAAATGGATTAAAGACCTAAATGTAAGGCCAGACACTATTAAACTCTTAGAGGAAAACATAGGCAGAGCACTCTATGACATTAATCACAGCAAGATCCTTTTTGACCCACCTCCTAGAGAAATGGAAATAAAAACAAAAATAAACAAATGGGACCTAATGAAACTTAAAAGCTTTTGCACAGCAAAGGAAACCATAAACAAGATGAAAAGACAACCCTCAGAATGAGAGAAAATATTTCTAAACGAAGAAACTGACAAAGGATTAATGGCCCAAATTTACAAACAGCTCATGCAGCTCAATAACAAAAAATCAACCCAATCCAAAAATGGGCAAAAGACCTAAATAGACATTTGTCCAAAGAAGATATACAGATTGCCAACAAACACATGAAAGAATGCTCAACATCACTAATCATTAGAGAAATGCAAATCAAAACTACAATGAGATATCATCTCACACCAGTCAGAATGGCCATCATCAAAAAATCTACAAACAAATGCTGGAGAGGGTGTGGAGAAAAGGGAACACTCTTGCAGTGTTGGTGGGAATGTAAATTGAAACAGCCACTATGGAGAACAGTATAGAGGTTCCTTAAAATCTAAAAATAGAACTACCATATGACCCAGCAATCCCACTACTGGGCATATACCCTGAGAAAACCATAATTCAAAAAGAGTCATGTACCACAATGTTCATTGCAGCTCTTTTTACAATAGCCAGGACATGGAAGCAACCTAAGTGTCCATCAACAGATGAATGGATAAAGAAGATGTGGCACATATATACAATGGAATATTACTCAGCCATGAAAAGAAATGAAATTGAGTTATTTGTAGTGAGGTGGATAGACCTAGAGACTGTCATACAGAGTGAAGTAAGTCAGAAAGAGAAAAACAAATACCGTATGCTAACACATATTTATGGAATTAAAAAAAAAAAAGAAAGGTTCTGAAGAACATAGGGGCAGGATAGGAATAAAGATGCAGATGTAGAGAATGGACTTGAGGACACGGGGAGGGGGAAGGGTAAGCTGGGATGAAGTGAGAGAGTGTCATGGACTTATATACACTACCAAATGTAAAACAGATAGCTAGTGGGAAGCAGCCGCATAGCACAGGGAGATCAGCTGGGTGCTTTGTGACCACCTAGAGGGGTGGGGTAGGGAGGGTGGGAGGGAGGGAGACGCAAGAGGGAGGAGATATGGGGACATATGTATATGTGTAGCTGATTCACTTTGTTCTAAAGCAGAAACTGGCACACCATTGTAAAGCAGTTACACTCCAATAAAGATGTTAAAAAAACTCAGTTCATATGTAATTAGACAATATTAGAAGAAAAATTGGAAGAATAAAATTCTAAATGCCAAGATTTAAATTTCTAATACACTTCTGCTATGGCTTTCATATACTACTGAAAGTTTTGAGGGCACCAACATTCATTCCTTAACTGAAAATTGCATTTATTGAGAACTGTTATTTAAAATTCTTCAGCACATCCTTATAAGTCAGCTACCATTTTGAAGAATATCTTTACTTTATTCTTATAACATCCCATAAAAAGGCATACTTATCTTTGTTTGACCAATAAAGAAATCTAGTTTCAGAGAATTTAAGTTATATGCCCAAGGAGTCAAGTTGATAAATGGTAGGACCAGCTTCGAACCCTAATTTTAAAACTGGTGTTCATTTCATTCCACTATGGATTTCTTCCAATAATAACTGCCTTGCTTACTGTATAGGATTATTGTAAATAATGCGTTTTAAAGCATTTTACAAAACTGTGAAATTCTGTGCATATATGTTAAATATATATGTGATCTCTCTGTTTTGGGGAGATTCGATGAGAAACTAAGCCACATGTAAACAGTGTGGTATAATGGAAAGAACTTGATTTTTAGGATCAAATAGGGGGTTAAAATATGGTCCTTCTGGGATGTTATTTTACACCTTATATATATCACACTGGAAAGGGATTCATGGCTTTGCCTTTGGTATTTTCTTCATTCACAGCATAATCTATGACAGCTGTTTCCTCTTCGTGATTTATATCCCAGTCCTAAATTTTCAGAGATTCCTTCCCTGAATACCCTATTTAATATCTTCATTGGCATTAGACTACTCCGTACCATCTCCTCCAATTTCGACCTTTTAATCACGTTATTATTTAAATTACTGATTTTTGCTATTGTTGTTTGCTTGCTTATTGTCTTCTGGGAATCTTGTCTTTCTTCATAACACTGTAACCCTTGGTATACAGTTGGTGTTTAATAAATACGTGTTAGAAGAGTATTAGGGTATAGGAGGTCTTCGTTCCATTTTAAGGCTGGCCACCAGCTAGCTATGTGACATAGTAAGTTACTTAACTCTTGTGGACCTCAGAATTCTCATCTTTTAAAATAATAGCAAAACTATAGAATCCACAAAGTTTTCAGATACATTATTGTCTTAAAATAAGGAAATGAGAGAGTCAGACTAAAAGAACATTTAAATTCTTTTCAATTCTAAAGTTTGATGTATCTAAGTCTTTGATGTATAGCTTATACTCAATTGGCCTACATGTAATCACATAGAAATATGTACAAATATGTACAAAAGTATATTGGGATTTGGAAAACTTATATGTTGTTTCTTTTCTTCTACTGACTATTCATACTAATTATGATCTAGGTATTCCATGACTATTATATCTGTATATGCTAGACATTGCAAATTTTTAAAGTTGAACAATATAATATTTTTTAAATAGTATTTTTTCCTAGAATTTTAGTCAAGACCTTGATCGGAATTATGATCAGCACTCAACAGTGTAAGCCTCTGAAGAATTCTGCCCTTTGGCTGCCTTTGTCATTGCATTTCATATTTCTCATGACTTAGAGTCTATTCAGTTAGTAATCATCAACTCCTCACTATTTCTTTCAGTCAGAATCATTTGCATATCACCCTCCCTTTCATTTTTTTCTTCTTTTTCTAAAATAGCAAGTTAGGCTTCTGTAAGGATAACACTGTGTTTAAAACTAATTAAATAAAGTGAAGAACATGAGATTTTTGGTGATGACCCTGCTGAAATGATTGCTAAAATGTATTTCATTATTGAATTAAAGGATCATGCCCTAGAAGAACAGAAGGACCAGATAGGAAACTCAGTGAATCTAATTTCATTAATATTTATTTTTCAAGTTTCCACTGCTAAATTATTTTAGGATTTAGAATGTTATCAAATAGCCTTTGGAGTAAACTCAACTTTTTCTCCTTTAGGTGTTGCAACAATTTATCTAAAAGAAATCCTTGGAGGGGTTAGTTGAATAGAAAATTGCATTTTTATTTTCAGTCATTTCCTAATTTAAAATTTTCTTTACAATTCCTACCTCTCCAAAAATACTATTTATTTTAAGTGTACGAAATTAGGATAATCACAATTCTTGTTTCATCACACATTTGCATCACTGGTCTATGACTTAAGGTATTTATTTATTTGTTTGTTTGTTTGTGTTTTTATTGGGTCTGCCAAAAGTTTCATTTGTTTTTTTCTGTACAATGGTTCCAGTAGCACTTAGTTGTCTTTAACTTCATTTGAAACAATTTTGTTAGATTGTATGTGATAGCTGTCATATCAGCATGCATTTAAAAAAAGACATCAAAACTGGTGAATTTTTGTGTAGCCATTTTAATATTGAAGATGGAAGAAAAAAGCAACATTTTAGGCATATTATGATTATTTCAAGAAAGGTAAAAACACAACTGAAATGCAAAACAAGATTTATGCAGTATGGAGAAGGTGCTGTGACTGATCAGATGTGTCAAAAGTGGTTTGCAAAGTTTCATGCTGGAGATTTATTGTTGGACGATGCTCCACAGTTGGGTAGACCAGTTGAAGCTGATAGCAATCAAATTGAGACATTAATTGAGAACAATCAATGTTATACCATGCAGGAGATAGCCAACATACTCAAAATATCCAAATCAAGCGTTGAAAATCATTTGTACCATTGTACCATTCGTTATTTTCATCGCTTTGATGTTTGGGTTCCACATAAGTTAAGCAAAAAAAAACCTTCTTGACCACATTTCCACATGCGATTCTCTACTTAAATGTAATGAAAATGTTCCATTTTTAAAACAAATTGTGACAGGCAATGAAAAATGGATACTGTACAATAATGTGGAACAGAAGAGATCGTGGGGCAAAGGAAATGAACCATCACCAACCACACCAAAGGCCGGTCTTCATCCAAAGAAGGTGATGTTGTATATAAGGTGGGATTGGAAGGGAGTCCTCTATCATGAGCTCCTTCTGGAAAACCAAATGAGTAATTCCAACAAATACTGCTCCCAATTAGACCAACTGATAGCAGCACTCGTCGAGAAGTGTCCAGAATTAGTCAACAGAAAACACCTAATCTTCCATCAGGATAACGCAAGACCTCATTTTTGAGTTTCTTTTTGAGTTTCTTTGATGACCAGGTCAAAACAGTTACAGCTTGGCTGGGAAGTTCTGATTCATCTGCCATATTCACCAGACATTGCACCTTCAGATTTCCATTTATTTTGGTCTTTACAAAATTGTCTTAATAGAAAAAATTTCAATTACCTGGAAGACTGTAAAAGGCACATGGAACAGTTCCTTGCTCAAAAAGATAAAAAGTTTTGGGAAGATGGAATTATGAAGTTGCCTGAAAGATGGCAGAAGGTAGTGGAACAAAAGGGTGAAATGTTATTCAATAAAGTTCTTGGTGAAAATGAGAAATGTGTGCTTTACTTTTACTTAAAAACCGAAAGCACTTTTTGGTCAACTCAATATTTATGTTGTATTTACTTATGCATGTATGTATTTACTCATTTTAAAATAAGCATCCAAGAACCCATCATCCAACACAAAAACTAGAATATTGATAATAACTAACATCCACCTATAAAGTCGTCCCCTAACCTGTCCCAAATTTATCTAACTCCTCTACCCACCTACTCTTTGTTACCCTGATTTTTATCCTTACCATAAACTTCAGTCTCATCCACTACCCTTGGTCCACAAGCTATGTCTTGCTAAAATGAATGATCTTTTAAGGTTCTTTGGTTCCAAACAATGGAAATTGATGCTAGTTAATCAGAATTAACTAGAATTAAGCAGATTTAATATAATTTAATGGAATTAAACAGAATTAACTAGAATTAACATCTAGTCAATCAGAAAAAATATTGTTTTGAATATGAGAGAGTTTAAGCAATGGAAGGAGAGTTTAGGAATCAAGCTTTAAAGGACAGGAACTAAAGTAACAACTGCAAAAATGCGTAGACAGGTTTTGTTGAGGGGGTGGGGGGGCATGAATCAACTCCAGTGCTTTCAAATGTGTGATTGGTCTGGCTTGAATCATGTACCACCCTTCTCTGGGAAGAGAGAAAAAACATCTTAATGAACTGTCCCACCAGACTGTATCCAATGGAAGAACAGATCTCCCAATGCAAATTTAGGTTATTTCATAAAGAAGGAGTTAAACATTGGGGCCAAAGGTTACATAGGTTCATACCAGAAATACTTTCTTCACTCCAGACTTTGGGGCTAGTCATTTTAATATATGTTTATAATCCCCAGCTGAATGTAACATTGCAATCTTTGACCTAGAACTCAGGCCCCCTTATTCCACGCCTATTAATGTTGAATTATATGTCATTACCTATATCCATTTGTGACCTTAAAAAATGGACATTTCACATGGTTTAACTAAACATAGCTGCATAAGGAGCAGAAGTGACTCCCACACAGAAAGTTTCCTCTTTCTAGTTACTACAAGAAGAGCTCATTGTTATTGTTTTTTTTTTAATTTTTGAATTTGTAACTTCTATGGTTAGTGTTTACATTATGATGTACAGCAAACAACCTCAGATAATAGGATAGCATGGGCTATTGGGCAGAAAGATTTGGGTCTCAGTGCCCATAATGTTTACTAAGTGGGTGACCTCAGGGAAATTACTTCTCTGAAACTTGATTTCTTTATCTACTAAGCAGGAACAGCTAATGTTTCTTTTCTCACATTGTCCTGCTGACTGAAAGGAGAATATGCATTTAAAATGCTTAGCATAGAGCCTGGCGCAGAGAAAGCATGACATCAATGTTAGTTATTGCCATTGAATAATGACACATAACTGCTGCAATTTGAAAATTCCCATATTGAAGCTTCAATCAGCTCAGCTAATATAGGTTAGACAATAGAATTTATTTTGGGGACAGACATTCTCTTTTCTTCAGGTGAGTACATTTTGGTTGAAAGTATAAACTATAAACAGTGCTTTGGGGGATCCTCCTTCAGACTGAGAATTTAAATATTTTGTTAAACAAGAATAACAGTTCTATTCACAGGGCAGTGCCCGTGTAAATTTAGGGAAATGTGTGCACCTGTGTGAGACACCTGAGAGACAGCATTTTCTAGTTGAGAGTTTATAAGGGACCAGCTCTGAAAACTATTGATTGTGGTTGGGAACTGTGCCTGTGCTCTGTTCAAATAATGCCCTTAGGAGATCAGGGACAGAGACCCCATTACTTTATTAATCCCATACATCTTTTATTTTGCCTCACGTGTGGAATATTTTTTCTTGCCTTTGCTTATCTAAAAATTCAAAACTTCTTAACTGTAACACAGGAATAACATGGTCATGTGTAATTCTCAGAGTAGTTGTAAAAGTCTGCAATAAGGGAATGAATATAGAGTGACATTTTGTGCACCATAAATCACTTTATACAACTAAGGCACTATTATTTTAATTATGTTTATATTGTTTAGGGCAAAGGCAACATTGAGTAGTAGTTAACAGCTTGAACTCCAGAGCCACACTGCTTGAATTCAAATCCAAACTCTACCACCATGGGCAAGTGACTTGAACTTTAAGTGGCTTATTTTCCTGACCTATAAATTGAGGATAATAATGGTACCTTTCTCACTATTGTTTCTAGAATTAAATGTGTTCATATATGAAAAGCACTTAGAACAATGCCTGGCACAAAATGAATGATACAAAATAATGATAGCTATTATTATTATTATTGTCTTCCTTGTTAAAGCTGAGGCAAGTTCTACTTTTCACATTTATTTCAAGACTCGTAAGTACAGCTCTAATCACACTGCTATGCCTTATTTATAAGTTGTCCTGGAATTATATTGTTGAGTGAATTATTCATATCTTTATATCTTGTTTTTGCATCTGGATTATGTGGTCCTTTGGGGGTAGGGCACGTTGTCTGCACTTCGTTATTTCCCAAAGGGACTAATAACTCTCATGTGAATTAAATCCCTCTTCCATTCTTTTTCACTTACATATTGGTTTCTCTCAACCATTTTGCATTTTTTATTTTGGCAGAAGAGCATGGAAAGCTGCTGGATTACACTGAAAGCACTTTTGGTATCACTTCCCAGTTCAGTTTCTTTGCACAGTGAATAATAGCTAGGGCTGTTGGACCAACATGAAAAGGTACTCAAATTTGGTTCTGTTAGGACGAAGTTGGCTACTGCTTTCATGGATGAGATTATCAGAACATATTTAAAAAGTCTGTACCTCAAACATTCACTGTGAGGAGGACTCAGTTCTTGGCAACATACAGTCTCTCTCTCTGCCTCTCTGTCTCCCTCCCTCTCTCTCTCTTTCCCCTTCTTTCTCTCTCTCTCTCTCTCTCTCTCTCTCACACACACACACACACAACCAAGAACAAAAAGATATAAAAATGAATTTTCAAACAATTATTTCCAAATAATAGCTGAAAAATTTGGCCTGAAGCATTTGTCATTAATAAGGCATATTATCAAGCTAGAAAGGTATATTATATATTAACATTTTTAGCTTGTTTAATAACTCTTAAATGTTTAGACATATGACAAGTCGTCCTCCATTTGTACTCTTTTATTGTGTTTAAAATGCTTTAATTCTTTAATGACAGATAAATGGGTTATACCTAATGTAGATATAATTTGTAGGGAACTGATTTCAGAGAGAAATGTCATGCTACATCTGTCGGTTGGAGTTTCATAAGTATTAATAAGTGTTTCTATTTACAACAATGAATTCATTCATCTAACAAATATTTATCGAGTTCCAACTGTGTCCAGGTATTCCTATAGGTACTGAAGTCACAGTAGTGAGCAAAATAGACAAAAAGTCCTTGCTTTGGAGGAGTTTATGTTCTAATGGGGGAGGAAGATAATAAATAATAGATAAATATATTATAGGATCATTTAGTAATAAGTGCTATGGAGAAAAATAAAGCAGTGAAGGAGAATATAGGGCTGGCAGAGAGTGTTGCTAGTTTATATGGTAGCCAGGGAAGACCTTCATGGGAAGATATCATTTGAGCAGAAGCCTGAAGGAAATGAGGGAAAACTGCAGATATCTGGGCAAAGAGCATTCCAGGCAGGTAGAGGCAGTGGTGAGTGTAAAGGTCCTGAGATGAGAGTGGAAGAGGCATATTCAAGGAACAAGGTGCTGGGGGAGAGAGGTAGGAGTTGAGGTCAGCAAGGGGTTGTGAGCAACAAGACTCCAGTGGTCTTGGTAGGGCATTCTAAGGACTTTGGCCTTTATTATGATTGAGATGAGAAGTTACTGGTGTTTTGAGCAGAGGAGTGACGTAATCTGAATCAGGTTTAAACAATACCTCTGGCTAATATTGCATTGAAGGATGGGAAATCTACAGGCTGAACTATCTGAATGGTAGAGTTGGGCAGGGATTCAATCTGGAGACATTAGGCCAAGCAAGAATCATCATTTTAGACAAATCTTAAGGAAAAGCAAAATCTTTCTTAAAGGGCAAACATTTAGATATTAGAATATGAGCTACTGCTCCTCAAAGTATTTCATATTATACCAACATCCTTATAAAAAATTATATTTTCCCTCAAGGAGAAAAGATGCTGGATATAAAAGGTTTGAAATAAAGGTTTCCTGATGTTCTAAAACACAGTAGTAATATATCGAGTCACATAAATTATCACATTTAATTTTTCTGATGAAACACAAACTGCATATACTCTAGCTTTTAGAGAACAGATATATTCTGTCATAGAAGCCAAGAAATAAAATATTAATGAAAACACTTAAAATATGGATTTTGTAAAAACATAATTGTGAAATTGGGACAGATTTAAATCCAAACTTAAAATGACAGTTCTGTGGTTTTTATAATGTCAGTATCACAATATAAAAAAGAATATTCAAGTTAAGTCAATAAAGAGTGAATCATTGGTAGCTGTAAATATAACTTTGGCTTACATTGTTGGTAAATCCGAATCAATATGAAAGACTTCTGACAAAATCAGAATTCCTTCTTCCTGCCCATTCTTACCCCAACCCTTTCTTTTTGCATTTTGAGAATAAATACTGACATATTAATTTACCATAAGTCATAAAAACTGCAGTCTCTTGAGCAGATTTCAGTTTCTTTATTATGATCCTAGAGACTGTGGCTCATTGATTCTGTATGTTATTGTCTGTTATGTGTAAAAATTGTGATGCTATTTAAGATAATAATGCACTAAATAAACAGAAATCCTAATTATATGCTCTTGTATAGTGGATGCTGACCTGTAATTCTTCAGGTATATATCTGCTTAGCTGAGCAAACAGATTACTATTTGCCTTGAAAAATAGAATGATTTTAGATACATACTCTTTTTCTCATATTTAATAGCATTTAATTGTTTCATATTGTGCAACCATGGGCCAAAAAATAAACTTTTATTAAATTTCTACTGTCAGGCATAATGCTGGATGCTTAAGAGAAAAAACATGACTCAAAGGTCCTTGCTCTTAGGGTTATTGTATAATTTTTTTAATCTTTATTGAAGTATAATTGCTTTACAATGTTGTGTTAGTTTCTGCTGTACAACAAAGTGAATCAGCTATATGTATACGTATATCCTCATATCCCCTCGGGTTATTGTATAATTTGGAGGAACCATTTTTCTGAGAAGATTTAAGGTTTTTCTCCTTACTCTTTATAAGTTATAAATATATTTATAATTTAGAAACTCTGTTGTAGAATTAAATTTAATTAGCATTAATAAGAACCCATTTTTGCTCAGGGACATGCGAGGTGCTAGTTATAAAGACAGGAGATTCCTGTTCTCATGAAGGTTACCATGACTGACTAGAGAACCACACAGGGCAACTATACCAGAGTTTGTGAGTGGGTTGTCTGATTCTACTATAGGAGCTCAGAAAGGGGTGAGACAATTATGGACTTGGTTTGGTCAGGAGTCATGAGGACATGGTTCTGAACTATGGCCTGAGGTATGAGAAGTCTGTGAAATACAGGAAAAGTGTTTCAGAGATTCAGTCTATTGAGAATAAGAAACTATGGCTTATGAATTAGAATTAAGGATTTGAGGAGAACAGAGAAAAACGCACTTGGGCTTAGGTTGCTTTTGAAAAGAAAACAACGAAGAATCGATACATTCGCAGGAGCAGTAACTGACTATTGACTGGAACACCGGATGCGGGTGCCTTACGAGGATTTGTACTCCAAAACAAAAAATTTTTTTTTAACTGCGTGTTGATAAATATTGAGTGTTTTCGAGTAATATCTTACAGAATGTATTTAGTGTCTTCATTGCGGAAATTTCTTAAATGTTCTTCAGAAGACAATGAGGTCATTCAACCAGGTTTCATCAGCCCCAAGCGGGGCAAGCAAAGGTGGTGGAGAAGAGCCCGGGAAGCTGCCAGAGCAGGCAGAGGAGGAATCCCAGATTTTGCACGGAACTGGCCACTGTAAGTGGTTCAAGGTGTGAATGGGATTTGGATTCATTTCCATGAGAAACCGAGAGGGAAGCCCCGTGGATATTCTAGTTGATGTATTTGTACACCGAAGCAAATTATTCATGGAAGGATTTAGAAGCCTAAAAGAAGGAGAACCAGTGGAATTCACATTTAAAAAATCTTCCAAAAGCCTTGAATCAATATGAGTAACGGGACTGGTGGGAACCCCAGTTTAGGAAGTGAAAGAAGACCCAAAGGGAAGACACTACAAAAAAAAAACCAAAAGGAGACCGATGCTACAGTCATGCTAAGGAATGTAGTCTTCCTCCTCGGCCAGAGAAGTGCCATTGCTGTCAGAGCATCACGCACATGGTGGCGAACTGCCCTCACAGAACTGGGTGCAGCCACCCGCCCGTTCTCAGGGAAGACCGGAAGCAGAGCCCCAGCCACGCACTTCGACGTTCCCTCGAGAGGTGGGGGGGCGGGGGTACGGCTATCCGTCACCACCGTTTCCTCAGGAGGCGAGGTCCGAGGTCTCAGAGTGGCCAGGCACGTCAGCTGCAGAAGCTTCCTCCACAAAGTCATCTGCGGCACCAGATCAAAGCAGAACGGGGCCTTCCGTTCAAAAACGGAAAAAGACATGACCCTTTTTCTTAACGTATCGTTTTCTCTCCCCCCGGTTGAGAAGTCTACCTCATGCAAATACAGGGGAACAGTATTGCACAAACAGCAGCTGACCTGGGATTTTTAACTCCTGTTGAGGAACAGTGAATTTTTTTAAACAGACAAATCACTCCAAGCAAATGACCTTTGAGCAGGGTGTCATGTGTCACGTGACTCAGAGGATGCGATGCTCTATGTATCTGTATGTGCCCGTGTGAGAGGGAGAGAGCCTGAGTCTCTGTGTGTGTAGGAGGATTTTCTGTAGAATGTAGACATATGTATAAAGAGGGTTTGTCTTTATATATGTGTGTATAGAGATGTAAGCACACACCCTCCCTCGCAGAATTGGACATCCCCAAGAATTGAAAATTCAGGTGAAGCATTTTAGATGGTTTTGAAAATAACCCTTGGAGTTTTTCTTGAAATACCATTCCCTTTATATTGCATTAGGAAAAAAAAAATGACTGTTACCTTCTGTGTGAACCAAAGGATACTTCAGATCTCAGAGCTGCCAATCATATGGTACTAAAGGTTTTTAAGACATCAGTTCTCCCGAATTTGGGATTGCCTCTTCTTCTTGATATCTGTAGAATGTGTCCTCCACCCCTCCCCCTTTGAAAGCAGTACCTTAACTCCATATGCCTCTGACTGCCATAAGCTTTTTTGAATCTGGTATACATAACTCCAGAAAAGACAATGAATGTGTACTTTCTATGCCGATATTTCAGTGATTTTAATTCATATGCTTTGATTGTAAATTAGATGACTATTCAGAGAAATGAAGGGGAGGGCAATGTATAAAGGTAGTGACTTGATTGTTTTCAATGGTATTTTGATACTCGTTATAATCTTTTACCTGTTGTGAGGTTTTTGAGGGACTGTGGCAACAGCAGCTTCCCTTGACCGAGTCAATCCTTCCAACCGTCGCTTCGAGCGGAGGCCTCCTTGTTTACTACTGAAGACCTTGGAGGAAAACTCCAGTTGTTTGGTGTATGTTTTTGGTGGCTGTTTTTATTCTCCCTGGAGAGTTACCTAACTTGTTTCTAAAACAAACAAACAAAACAGCACAGATGTGAGTAAAATGCCAGGGTTGAGAATGGAAATTAAGTGGATGCTCACAATTGCCCAATTACATATGACCTTGAATAATATTAAAAGCACCGTGTTTGATGGCGGGCGACTAGAGTGATGAGCCTGGGGCAGGAGGTTCCCAAACCTCTCCTACCAGAGAGCTAGGAGTATTTTATACAATACAGTTCATCTTAGGGGAATTCCCTCATGACTGTTCCTGAAGGGACCTATGTGGGAGATTCAGGATGAACATTCAATGATGGGGACAGAGACACTTCTCAGGTTGGTCCTCAGTTATATTAATAAACTGGCTGAGGGCCAATCATAGTATTGGTCCCTTCAGGTTTCAGTCATGAAAAACATTCATTCTGGTGTCATCCTGGTTCTAGATGTTATGGACACTTTCGGAAACATCTCCAAGAAGGTACCAATTAGTGGCGATGCTTAACATTGGCAATAAATATAGTTGTGTATGAGCCTGTTGGTGTAAGCTCAGATAATCAGAAACAGAAAATAGCATGATTCAAATGAGACACATTCTGCTGAGCAGTTTCTGTGCCCTCCCCGACTTGTCCTGCCGAGGGAGGCTTGTGGTACGGTTGCTGCCGTTTCAGCAAGCAAGCCACGCAGAAGGAGAGCGAGCCTCGGGCTGGGCCGCCATATCACTGTCAACTCAGCTTGAGTTGACAGTGTCTGTGAGAATCTCCATGGGACATACTGAAATATTAGTGTGCTGTGATGCAAAGCTTACCTTTGATGATATTGAATGTGATAAAGAAGTACTTCCTTGCCTTATGTGAGGATCGTAAGCTTATTTAAATTACGTAGACAAATCAAAGTGGTGTTGCTTAAATTTTTAGCAGGTATAATAAGCAGGTTAACAGTAAAAGTACAAAACGTAAGCCACTTTGAAAATTCAAACCAAAGTTCCTTGACCTTATTAGAAATAGGAAATTGTGGTCTTGAGAATTGGACATTCCCTGTTTACATATAAAAAGTTCAGAGCTGAGATCATGGTTTAAAAAAAGACAGACAGAAAGAAACATGTTATAACTATGGACCTTATGGGTGCAACCTGAAATCATTTTTCAGCATCTCACCAGACTGAACTAAGCACATACCAAACCTATCTTATGATTAAAAGTTGGGGTTTATTTTTTATATAAGAATATTATCACTATTACATAACACACTCAGGACAAAGAACTTTGCTCAGGGAACATACCATATAGTATTTTTGTTTCTTTACAGAATAGTCTACAGTCCTGCTTACTCAAAGCAAACCAAATAACTTAGACCTTTATATAAGTATTATGTACCGATGTTAGTAATAACTAACCTCTGAGTTTGACATAGATCAAAATTTCTGAATATCAGATATCGGTTCTCCTATTTTTATTTCATGTGAAAAGTACTCTAAAGGAGACTTCCTCACCTCCTTGCACATGTGAATATCACTGACGTAAGCACAGTGTCCATTTACATGGGTGAAATATTATTCTGTTTACAGCAAAAGGCTACCTCATAGTTGATGCATAGCACACCTCTATGCTGCTCCAGCCTTACAATGGCTGATAATGCTCTGGTACAGACCTTGTTATCTATAGTATAGATAGCAGTTCACAACTGCATGTTTCTGACAAACACTTGTGAATAATGAACCATCTCATCTAGTTAGCCGTCTCCCAGCATTTCCTTCAAGTTATCATGTATTTTGTTTAAAGACTTATAGGGACTCTTCTACTGAAGCAAAACAGAACACACAAGCAATCTTGGAAATAGCTACTTTGCCCAGAGGTCGGTCGGCAGCGGGAAGAGGTTGGGAAGGGAGATTGGTTGTATGAGTGTTTTTGTGCTGGGCAAAAGTATCAGAGATGCCAATCTCCTTCATTTGTGTCTGTGCTGCCCTGAGGCCAAGTGTATTGCAGCATTACTGCCCAGGCACATAATTAACTAGCACCGGCTGCCAAGGAGTGAACATAAAGTAGATGTGCAATGCCATTTCTAGCTACTGGGGGGTAGGGTCTGTGTGAAGCATCAGTTTACAGGAGTTGCTAATGGGTTGGGCAGAGGGTCTGTGAATTAGTTGCCCCTTGACCTCACCCCCCATGTCAACACAATTGTAATTCCTAAGAAAGAGACATTACCAGTCTCTTAGCCCTGTGAGCTATTCATTGCTACATGGCAGATTATAGTAGATATACTTGCATTTCTAGTCTTTACTAGAAGCCTTTGGATGTATTTTTACAATTGAAAGATTTAGAAGGATTTTCACCTGCTTATAACTTGGAAGTTTGGCATGCAATGTAGGGGAAAAGATCAAGAAACATCATGTTATTAGCACTGGTCCATCTACAAATAAATATAGGGTGTTTTTTTTGCTGATATTTTTTTCATATTCTGGCCCAGTTTTATTTTGCACCAATGTGACCCCAAGTTACTGCTAGTTGTATTTAGTTTGTGAATAGAAGCCCATAAGTGTTAATAGACTTTGTAACATTCGCTGTAAGATGAATTGTACAGGACATGGGAGATCTCATTAAGTCTTAAAGTTAATTTAATTTAACTGTTTTCTCTAAGAAATGTTTATCATAAAATATATATGTGTATTTCCCCTTTGGTTATAAAATTTGGGGAAGTATGTACAAGTGCAGCTGCACTGACGTTAACTTTCCAGCTGTCTTAATGAGGTTTATTTGTTTTAGGGAAGAACAACTTGTTAAAAGCAAACAATTCTGTCTTACATTGCTGTCAGAGCCTCCTTCAGATGTGGTGGTTGTGTGATCTGTGTCATAGTTGTTCAGTTAGAGTGAGAGGTTGACCTCTGAATGGTTGTTAAATTGTCTACTTGGAGCAAAGCTGCAAAGTTACGGCAAAGTGCTGTACTGTGAGAAACTATCAGGACATTTAATACATCTGTGGCTTCACACATGTGAGAGTTACCAGCTTGAAAATGATGGTGTTGATTACCTCCTGAATTACAGCTACCAACCACTGGCACCCACCACCAGCTGGCTTTAATTAGTGTGTGTTGCTTCTTGGTATTAACAACTTTAACCATAATAGAGACCAAAGTGAACACTGAGTTCTATATGTCTTTAATATGGTGTTTTATCTAGTGCTTTAAAATTATCCTGTGTAGTATTTAGATGACCTCATTGTCCATTTTGGCTCATGTTGTTTACAAGTGAAAATAAAAAACACTTGAACTGTATGTTTTTAAAGGACAAAAAAGGAGTAGATGGTCGGAATGGCATTTCACTCATGTACAGTCATCCCGATGGACTACAAGCACTGTTTGCCTTGCTGCAGACCGTGGATTTTATTTTATCATCTCATGCCTAATGTCTTATTCTGCCAATTATGGTTATTTTGAGGTTTACTTGATTAAAAATAAAACATATAATGTTGGCATTAAAAAAACCACCAAAACTATGGCTTACACATGGATGCAGTAAAAATTGATGGGGTTATATAAGCCGCATAATGAGTAACAAGTGGCTTGATATTATTACTCCTACCCCATTCCAGCCTCCCAGCCTGGGAGCAAACTGATTTTTCTTTTCTGGTACCAAATCAAATAGTTATTTTGGCTTCAGGTAGTCATTGCAGAAGTTTTGACTCTTACCTTTTGTCACTTTCCTGTGACTTAAAAATATGGAGCACAAGTTATCCTGACTGCTTTTCATTTAATAACATTTTGTAAAAGCAGTTTGCCCCAAGCCACCGCTAAGATACAGAACATAGTTTCAGGCAACCCACTTCTGGCAGAAACTGGAGAGAAGCCAAGAGAAAACTCAGTCACAAATATTCTGAAGTGAAGGTTCACAATGTTCTCTTCACATTTTTATCTATGACCTCCCTGAGAGCACTGACAACATCTTACTCACCTTTGATTCCCTCGGTGCCCAGCACTGTGTCCTACAAAAACATGACGTAAATGTTCGCTAAATAAATACACAAATAATAAGTAAACTTTGACATTTATGCCAGGAAATCCAAACATTTGTCCTTTTACTCTATCTGATATTTTCCTCCTGTGTAGTTTGAAGTATATTAATGTATGAAGTCTTCATAATTTTTTTGTGTGTCCTACAAAGTAGAAGCTGAAATAAAAGCTCTGTTCACAGGATTGATTTAAAATTTCAGATTTCTATCCCACATACTCTGAAATATACTAAGGTGGCTGGCTGCTCTGTAAACAAATTCATTCTCTCAGGGAAGTTGCTAAAAGAGACAGAACTTTGCCTGGAGTTGCCCTTTGGAGTAATCTGGAATGTCTTTTGGAGGTGATCTTTGGAATCACAAGGTGAGAACACTCACCTATAGGGCAAAGAGGGGACTCCACCACAGAGTCCTCACGTTCTGACAGACAATTATCTTTCTTGCTTCAGGCAGTATCTAGGACTGCTGCTCTTAGGCGGCTGTCCTTGTTATTCATGAGAGTAGCTGACCTCCCAGAGGTTTTGCCTACACCTTCCTTAAGAAGAATTTCAGGGCCAGCAAGAGCAGCAGCTCCAAGAGAAAGAAAAAGCTCCGAAAGCTATCCCAGGAAAATTAGAATGGACATTTCCCTAGTAGGGCATAACTTACAGAGATATTTCCCAACCCATCCCCTATAGCCCAATAAAAATAAAAACAAATTCACGAGTCAAAAAAAAAAAAAGAATTTCAGTCACTAAAATTATCTTTGTACAAGAATGTCAATTTGCCAAAGTCGGGAAATAATATGTTTTAGTAAATGGAATTCCACGTGGAGATTTCTGACATTTGAGGAAATGGAATACATAAAATGTACTTTAAACTTCAACTGGGTGAAAGCGATTTACCCCTCTGATAATTGAGAAATGTTTTCACATTTCTGCATTCCTTCAGGATCCTGAAACATCTAATTCATTATCATTTTACTTATATATGCATGAAGAAAGTGCAGGTTACACTGAATCCATAATAATTCTGTGACATAACCGCAAAAACAAGTTATTTAAAAAAATAATTGCCATAAGCTCTTTACTGATTTTTCCTCTGGAAATATGTAACTGCTTAACTTTAACCCTATTAGTTGAAATTCACTCCTAGTTGATAGATTATTGAATAAGCCTGGATGTTAAAAGAAAGACCATATTTCTTTGTTCTTCCGTGCTTCCTGCCTTCTACTCCACAACCATGTCAGGACTTGAGGATATAATACAGAAAAAAAGTCATATAGAAAGATTATGTCTGAACAGTGAGAAAAATGAGCAGTGAGTGAAATTTAGAAATGAAAGTAACATCTGCAAAACCAACTTGATCACTTGGGGTGACCATAGAGAAAACGATAAGTGAAAGCACAGCTACTCAGTGTAGCACCTTGTTTCAAAGATAGTACTTTCATCTGACTTTTTTGTTGGAGAATGAGAATAAGCTCATTCTCAGCTGAAATTTATAGTTAGTGAGCCTTTTCACCTGGATTAAGGGACGGTCTCTCCTGAAAGGGTTTGCATTTGTTCTGCTTAGAGTTCTAGGAGTATCATTGGTCCTAGAATTTTTTCTTTTTAATTTTATTATTATTATTATTATTTTCAGTACTTGGGCCTCTCACTGTTGTGGCCTCTCCCGTTGCGGAGCACAGGCTCCGGACGCACAGGCTTAGCGGCTGTGGCTCACGGGCCCAGCCGCTCCTCAGCATGTGGGATCTTCCCGGACTGGGACACAAACCCGTGTCCCCTGCATTGGCAGGCGGACTCTCAACCACTGTGCCACCAGGGAAGCCCTGTAGAATGTATTTTGTATTAAACCCTCTGCTAGTTAAACTTCACTGACCAGATGAGTGCTGTAAACTTGAACCCAGGCCTGAGATGGCTCATTCTTCAGTTGTTTTCCTTTGACCCCTGGACTTTTTTCTTACTTTTTGCAAGCTCACCTATGCATTTAAAAGGATGTTTATTATATTTTATTCAGTGTATTTACCTTTTCTATAATGTTTCTGGAAATGAACATTGATGCTTTTTATTTCATAAATAAATGCTTTAGTATGCTTTACCATTTTACATTTGGGCCTTATCTTCTCACTTGTATAATTAAGATTCTCAGATATTGAACAAACTTTCTGAATGCTACTAAGGTCTCAGTTTTGGACCTGAATTATTTCTTGTGATCCTCCGAAGTTTACAAATCCATTTATATTTAACTTGCTGGAGTATGTGCATTTTTGAATGTTGGTTAAGTATCTTAATAAATACTTAATAAATACCTTCCATGGACACATATTACTCTATTCACTTTGGTTTGATCATGTGTTTTCTTAAAGGTCCTAGATATCATATGCCTGCTGATGGTATTACTATACAAACACTGGTAAATTTAGTGGGTAAAAATTTCCAGGTTCCCTTCCAAAGTTGCATCTCTAAATCTATGGAAAAGTAAGGAAAGTCAACTGATGATGTATACCATGATGACAACTCTCTACAGGGAAGTGTCCTAGGAGTAACTCATCCTTCATTTTGATTTGCAATGAACTCACGGGAAAGATGTAAATGATACTAGACTGAAAGAGGATTACTTTTCATCTCTGAGAAATGAACTAAGATTAGTGTAAACTCACAATAACCGGTAATAAAACTATCTTAGATTGAAAAGGGATGATGATTTGATTGATTAATGGATCCAAAAAATTGAGACCAGAGGGAGTTTATCTGACATGCTACAGAAGAAAGGATGCTCTAACAGATTGACATCACATCTGCTTTGACCAGAGGCAAGGACTTTATTCTGCTATAACATGATTAAAATAAACTCGTCCCTTATTTATCTATGATTCTCAAAGATGGTATAACCAAACATATTAATTCTCTAAATTAAAACAATGCATGCCCCCCAATATTTATATATATAACACATACTTATGTGTACATGCATACAAACAGAAAGTGTGTAAACCAAACATATTAAACATAAATTTGTCCTTGTTCAGGGTCTCTACTAGGCCTTAGAGAATCTTAAGATATGAAGGCCATTTGTCTTTAATTTCAATGACTTGTTTTTTGAGATCTTATGTCTGCTTTTTTTTGAATGGGAGTTAGCTGTTTGTGTCTCTTCTCTGTGTTAGCTCTGGTTTCTTGCCTCTGGCGTTGTGACTCCTTTTAGCAATTCCCTCTACTTTTAATTTGCTATTTATGATCACCTGTGGCTTGTTTCATACTGGGTAATCCCAATTAGAATTAGTGTTCAAAATCAGAAAACATATTTGAGTGAATAATTTTCTTTTTTCCTGAAATTGGTAAGAATGACTCAGTTTGCCAGGTTTATAAAATCATAGGTGAATTTCTAAAACTGATGTCCAGACTCTAAATGACAGGACTGTAAAACCCAGACTGAAATTTCCTCTTGTCTTACTCATTATATTACTTTTTATGGCATTTGTTTTAGATTAGAAAACAGTATGAGAAATAAGCAAGAAAAAAAAATCCCAGAACAATCAAGATGATAGTTTTGCTGAATAAATATGTTGAGTCTGCATCAATCATGATGGACAATGTAAACCTGACATCATTCATCCTATTTCACTATTTGGCAGATAGTTGATAAGTTTTAAAAATTTCCTTAGATTTTATGACAGTTTTGCTGATGTGGGGATACAAAAACTGCAAGCCTAGGTGATGAAAATATAAACTTTTGAAGTGTGAATGTGTGCAGCATTGAGATGGTTATAATTCCTGAAGTTTCTTGATGAACATTTATTTATTATTATCTTGGAGGCCCAGGTTTCACTTTTTAATTTAAATCCAACTATGTTCAATGTTTTGAACTCAGTCCTGGGTTTAACTAATGAAAGAAGTGAGGGTTGAGTACTGTGTTTCTCAAGCTTGGCTGCACATTAGAATGACCTAATGAGCTTTTAAAATTCTTAGTACCTCAGACCGATTAAATCAGGGTATCCTGGGATGTGCACTCAGGAGAAAGTGCTTTCTAAAGTGCCCCAGGTGATTTCATCATGAAACCAGAAAACCGCTGCTTAGTGATAAAGCCTTGTGGGGTTAGAGTCACCAAAGAGCCCAACAGGTGCCATTGTAAACACATCTCGAAGCCCAGCTAGGCCAACTGGGCTGTTAATATATTCTTATTTAACTCCTTCTCACATAATATCACGGAGGTCTGTTCTAAAACCTTTATAAGTCTTCTTTATCAAATCATTTCACCCTTAGTGTCTTCACTCTTAGCAGATGATTTGACTTCCTACCAAAAACAAAACAAAAAACAAAAAAGAGGCAGTCACCTGGTATGAAATAGCTTAATTTTTCCTCACTACCTGTGGCCTCCTGCACTGCTACTTCCTTCTCAATTGCCGGAGCCAGTACCCTTGACTGCGTCCTCCTTTGTCTTCTAGGACTTTGCTCAAGTCAATCCCCCATTCTCTTGTCTCCACTCCTGCTTCTATGTCCTGCTTCTCCTTTCCTTGGCCAGCCTTCCTCTCAAGCTGCCACCCTAATTCTTTCATTCTTTTCTCCTCCAGACCATTCGAATGCCTAATCTATAGTCAACATCTCAACTTCCTCGACACGAACCCTAGTCTGGCTTCTACTCTCACACTCTACCAAAAAGACCCTCTCGAAGATCACCATCGATGACGTCCAATGGCCAGTTCCAACGATCCTTTTCACTCTTCACCCTCCTGGTCCCCTTTCTCTTGCTAAAACTCTTGACCCCTCCACCTCTCCATTGCTTTTTATATGCTCTCTATCCGTAGCTGCCACAACCTCACTTCTCAATCAACATCTTTCTTTTTCTCTGCCTATACTTTAAGTAGTTTTTTTCTATGGGGTTCTACCCTTAGCTAACTTCTAGTCTTTGTCTTTGGGCTTCAGCTAATACTTACATGTTGTTGGCTGATGACCCAACCTCTTTCCTAAGTGCTGGACTTTTATATTCATCCACAGATACTGCAAAAATCTCAAAAATCTTTATGCTTGGAACGAACCACTGCCACCTCTGCAAAACTAAATCCCAAACAAATGAAGTGAATTAAGACAAAAAAATAACAACAGACTCCTTCCTTCTCTGTTATTTGTGTAATAATTTCCCCAGTCAGCTAATCCCCAAACTGCTGTATTTTTAGTCACTCAGTGAGATGTTCTAACACTATAATGATCCTTTAAATCCAACTCTCTCTGTATTCTAATGCCTGAGCTAAAGGAACTCTTCTTCTCCTACACAAATTATTAAGGTGTCTTTTTACAATGCCACCAAGGTGATTTAAAAAAAACACAAATTTTATCATATTAAGTTTCTGCTAAAATTTTTCTGTGGCTGTCTTTTGCTTTCTAAGCTTCCTCATATTTTTCCCACAGCACTGACTCTTCCTTCCTCATGTGTTCTACGCATCCTTTGCAAGCTCCTTGCTGGCGGAGCTTTCAACTCCTCTCACCTCACACTCTATTCTCCCCGTATCCGCCCTACCCTAGCACTACACTGCACTGATCCCTTGGTCATCCTTCTCAGATACTGCTTATTATCTCTAGATTTCCTCTCCTTAAAGAATCCTATTCTTCAAGATTCATACCAAGTATTATTTCTTCTCTGAAGTTTTTTTTTCTGAAAGTCATTCTCTTTTTCCATTTCTGCCTGTACTATGGAGTTAGTCACTTCCTAATTTGGGTTCACGCTGAGAGGATGATAGAATTCATCACATTGTTTTGTAATTATTTTACTTTAAATTTCACTTGTGAGAATAAGTGTGCTCTCCTTGTATTGATTAAACTACAGATACTGAAAAACTCCACTTTGATTACTAACCCCAATTCCATTCTCTTTCCAAGAAGTAATCATGCTTTTCATTCTAATATGAAAGCTTGTAGATGCTTTACTATAATTTGCATGTACACATAGGAAAATATAGAATTAATTTTAAAAGCTTTCTTGAAATCTAATTGATTTATGATAAACTGCACATATGCTAAGTATATAACTTGATTAATTTTGACATACATGTATACCTGTAAAACTGTCCAAGTTTCCTCCTGTTACTTTATAATTGCTCTCTCCCAAGCTTTCTTGACCCTTAATAGCCAGACAACCACTGTGTTGTTTTTTGTCATTATGTTTACATTTCCTAAAATTTTATATGAATGAAATCATACAATGTGTAGTATTTTCTAGCCTCTTTCACTCAGCAAAATTATTTTGAGATTCATCTATATTGTTGTATTCTCTTTTACTGCTGAGTAGTATTTCATTGTTTAGGTGTTTATCCATTAACACGTTAATGGACATTTGGATTACTTTTGGCTTCGGCTATTACAAATAAAGCTGCTGTGAACATTTGTGTACAAGTCTGTAGGAGCACATGCTTTTATTTCTACCCCTGGGTAGATAGCGAGGAATGGAATGGCTGGGTCATGTGGGTCACATGAGTCTTCTTAAGTTTGTTTTACATATAATCTCCAGAGTTTTTAGTTGTGTCGAGTGAAAGGAATGGGTAAGTTACATGTACTTCATCTTCCTGGAAGGGGAAGTTGAGCCCCGAATTCAGGTTTTATATCTGTGGTATCATAGAAGGATACTTGGTCTTTGTCCCTGGCTCCTGGTACAGACCTCCTAAAACCTTGGAATTTCTAAGTGAGTAGGAGTACAAGGAGTACTTTCTGTGCTGTTGAGATGACTATTGGTGAGCCCCTAGATAATTTCCAGACGGGGACTGGTTGCCAGAGAAACCAAGACTTAATCAGAAGCCTGGAACTTTCAGTCTCATGCTCCTCCCCATCTCTGGAGAGAGGAGAGGGACTGAAGAGTGTTAATAATCGATCATGCCTATGTGACAAAACCTCAATAAAAACCCCTAAAAATTTCTGGGTTGGTGAATACTTTGAGGTGCTGGGAGGGTGATGCACCTAAAAAGGATGGGGAAGCCTTGTGCCCTCCCTCCATACCCGGCCCCATGCAGCTCTTCCATGTGGCTGCTTCTGAGTTGTATGCTTTATAATAAACCAGTAAAGGTAAAGTAAGTGAGTCATTATAGTGAATTATTGAACCTGAGGTGGAGTCGGGAACCTCTGTAGTCAGCTGGGCAGAAATACAAGTAGCTGGGCACCTCATTTGTGGCTGGCATCTGAAGTGGGGGCAGTCTTGTGGGACAGAGCCATTAACTCGTGGGGTCTGATCTAACTCCAGGTAGTTAGTGTCAGAACTGAACTGAATTATTGGACACCACTTGGTGTTGGACAATCAGAGAATTGGTTGCTATCAGGAGGAAAGCCCCTGTAATATCTCTTTAGTTCTGTGAGATTGTCCAAATATCTACCGAAAGCTCTGACTCTTAGCTGCAGTTCCTCTGCTTGGTTTCTCAGTCCCTTGTTCTATGCCTAGAATTGGCAGATGCCTTAAGAGAAGAGGTGGCTCACAAAATGTCAGTTCACCTCTCTGGAGATTCCCTTCTCTCTCTGATCTTGTCCTCCCACATACTGGTTCTCTTCTCAGCCTTCCCTTTTCAAACAGATGTGGATTTTTTATTGTTTGTTTTACATCTAGCTGTATAGTACAAATATTAGTCTGCTTCAGCCTACTCCATCAGAGGCAAAAGTGGAAGTCTGAGATTAAAAAAACATTATAGTAATGTCATCTTGTATTATTAAATGAAAATATTTGCTAATCTGGTTAATTTTATGTGTAAGAACTCTGCCAGAAACCACCAATGCAGCAGTTTCTTAAATAGACCCAATTGTGCCTTTATGGAACTTCAGGTTGGAGAATCAGATGTTATATAATGACATGGATAAATATAGAATTATAAACTGTGATAAATGCTAATAATATAATAGCTAACTGATGGATTTTTTTACAGAAGCAGGTCTCTGCTTAGATGTCATCTTACAAGTGTGGCCTTCCTTGCCTGTCTTACCTACAACATATCTTAGGCCCCTTACTCTGCTTTTTATCCCACATTATTTAATAGATCAATCGATCTATCTATCTATTTATTTTTAAATTGAAGTATAGTTGATTTACAGTGTCGTGTTAGTTTCAGGTATATAGCATGGTGATTCAGGTATGTGTGTATATATATATATATTATTCAGGTATATATATATTATTTTTCATTTATATATATATATATTTTTTTTTCTTCTGCAGATTCTTTTCCCTTGTAGGTTATTTCAGAATATTGAGTATAGTTCCCTGTGCTATACAGTAGATCCTTGTTAGTTATCTATTTTATATACAGTAGTGTGTATATATTAATCCCATCCTCCTAATTTATCCCCCCCTTCCCCTTTGGTAACCATAAGTTTGTTTCCATGTCTGTGGATCTATTTCTGTTTTGTAAATAAGTTCATTTGTGTCTTTTTTTTTTCAGATTCCACATATAAGCAATATCATATAATATTTGTCTTTCTTTGTCTGGCTTACTTCATTTAGTATGATCATCTCTAGGTCCATCCATGTTGCTGCAAATGGCATATCTCATTCTTTTTTACGGCTGAGTAATATTCCAGTGTGTACATATACCACATCTTTTTTATCCATTCATCTGTCAATAGACAGTTAGGTTGCTTCCGTGTCTTGGCTATTAAATAGTGCTGCAGTGAACATTGGGGTACATGTATCTTTTTGAATCATAGTTTTCTCTGGATATGTGCCCAGGAGTGGGACTGCAGGATCATATGGTAACTCTATTTAAAAAAAAAAAAAAATATATATATATATATATATATATGTTTATTTTTGGTTGTTTGTCTCCCCCACTAAAATGAGACCTCCCTGAAGAGAAGGAGTTTGTCCATTTTTTTCACTGATGTATCTATACATTTTTGTGCATGGTAGATACTCAACTTTTTAAAAATGTTGAATGCATGACTTTTTACTACATGCTGACCACATTTGTGCATTTAATTTTCACTTACCCTATTGTTGTTCGCTGAATGATGGCCAACCACAGATATCAGGTTCTAATCCCTGAACCCTGCAAATGTTACCTTATAAGGGAAAAGGGTCTTTGAAAATATGATTAACTTAAGGATCTTGACATGGGAATATTATTCTGAATTGTCCCAGTGAGCCCTAGTTCCAATCACAAGTATCCTTGTAAGAGAGAGTCAGAGGGAGATTATGTATCAAATCTGAGATTACAGAAAAGAAGGGGGCAATGTGACCATGGAAGCAGAGGTTGGAGTCATGTGGCCACAAGTCACAGAATGCTGGCAGCTACCAGAAGGTGGAAGAGAAAAGGAATGGATCCTCCCCTAGTGCTTCCAGAGGGAGAATGGCCCTGCCAACACCTCAGTTTTGCAACAGTGAAACTGATTTTTGACTACTGGCCTCCACAACTGTGAAAGACTAAGTTTCTGTCGCATTAAGTCACCAAGTTTGTGAGTGATTTGTTACAACAGCCATAGGAAACTATACACCTATGACCTTGGTATTGTTAATCATGATTCCCATTTTACCAGTTAGGAAACTAAGACATAAAAAATTTAACAACTTCCAGGGCTTCCCTGGTGGAGCAGTGGTTGGGAGTCCGCCTGCCGATGCGGGGGACACGGGTTCGTGCCCCGGTCCGGGAGGATCCCACATGCCGCGGAGTGGCTGATGGCCGCTGAGCCTGCGCGTCCGGAGCCTGTGTTCCGCAACGGGAGAGGCCACAGCAGTGAGAGGCCTGCGTAACAGAAAAAAAAAAAAAAAAAAAAAAAATTAACAACTTCCAAAAGGTAACATGTCTTTACTTGATAGCATCAGTGTTCAAATCTTAACAAGTTGTTAAGTGTCTAATTGCATTGGTCGGTCATAGAAATCTTCTTAAATTAAATATGTAGCAGTTTAATTCAAGACTTGAAGGATGAGTAGGAATTAGTCAATGAAATGTGGAAGAAGAGAGCTCCTGCAGTGGGAAAGCACTCAGTCAAGAAATTTAAGTGTAGCTCATTTGTAACCTATGTAGCACAAAGTTGTGGAGGAAGGCTGGATCACCTTGTAGAGTTTCTAAAGATTTTGGATATTATCCTAGTGCAATAGGAACTAGGGTTATATAGTGGAACTGTATAATCAGATTTTTATTTTAGTAATTACTATGATTTCTATATGATGAACAAAAACACCAAATCAAGGCAAGAACAAGCTGGAGAATATCATCAGGATCCATCACAGTAGTCTAGGCAGAAGGTAATTTAGTCTTGGATTGAGATGATGATAGTGGAGATATAGAGAAGTAAACATATTTGAGGAAAAAAATATGTAAGAGGTAATTTAGATGTGGGAGATAAGGGAGAGAGAGCAAAGTCAAGAATGATTCCTAGGTTCCCAGCATGAGCATTTGTATGAACAGAATTGTTAATTTATTAGAAGAGGAATATTGGGGGGAGGCCCTTTGTATGTGGGAGGGAAATCAAAAGCTCAGGTGTAGACCTGTTAAGTTTGAAATGCCTTGGAAACAAAGAATAGAGATGGCACACAGGCAGCTGGTTAAATTGTTCCAGACTTAAGAGGAAAACTATATGTCAGAGATGTATATTTGGAAGATCAAAATCTAGGAAAAGGCTATAGAATGAGAACAACATGGAGAGTCTAGTCTTAGGTCCAAGTCCTGGAGAATTCCAAACCTTTGCTGTCAAGGAGAGCTAGCTAAAGAAATTGAAAAGAAGTGTCCAGAGGATGGAAGAAAAGCTAATAGAGTTTTGCATAAACTGAAATCATAGACTCATGATAATGATAATATTGTTAACTCTGTTGAATGCTGCTGAGTATTATAGAAAGATAAGGACTAAATTCTGGTGTTTGGATTTAGTAACTTGGACCTTAGAAAGAAGAATGCATAGAATAGTGTGGGCAGAAACCAGAAGTGAATGTGCTATGAACACCATCCGTTGCCCAACCAGCATCCTCACCTTTTTTTCCTTGATTTTGTTCTAGTCTACCATGTTCTTTCACTACCTGCAACAGCCCATGTAACTCAAGAGGTGCTTACTCCATTTGCAGCCCCAGGTAAAGTTATTCAAAACAAATTGTGGTAATACTGCGTTCCCCATCTCTACTGGTTTAGAATTCAGATTTAAGCTAATCATTATATAGCATTCCTCTGGTGACTGTTAACGGTCCAGGATTGGACACAGGATCTTATTTGTCCAATCAAACTGAAGAGAACTTTTATCATTTGGCTGAAAGAGAGGTCCACCATTTTTCCTGATGGATATGAATAAGGAAGCATGTTTTCCTAGATGATGCCAGAAGCTGTCTTATGACAAAGAAGGAGGTCTGTCAAGGTCAAAGCTAAAACACAGAGGAAAGAAGAGCTCAATGGATTTTAGAGATACTAAATCGTGGCCTATTCATGCATGAGATCATACTTTTTATTATTGTTTAAACCAAAGTCATCCTCATATAACTAATGAAGAGATGAAGATGTAGAGTCAATGTATTTGGACATTTTTTTCAAGGTGATTAGCCATGGAGGAGAATACAGAGATAGTGTGGGTGGTTGAATGCTAAAAGGAAGAAGAAAATGTTAGATGAGACAGAGAAAATAATTGAGCAAGGTCCATGAGCTGATAAGATGAGTAGATCCAAAGCACATGGGAATGAAAAAGATGATTCCTCAATTATAGCAAGAGAGTAGAAGAATAGATGGAGATGCAGGAGGTTCTGCATATTTATTGGAGAAATCAAGAGAGATTTTGCTATTAAATAGCTTTTACTTTCTCAATGAAGTTAGATAACATGTTGTCTGCTGGAAGATGGAGCTGGCATGGAATGGTGGTTTTTAGGAGCTTGAAGAAGTCATGAAATAGTAATTACAGAGAGTGGGTATATTAGATTGTATTAATGTCACCAGTTCTTCACTGCTTCATATATTTACACTCTTTGTCACATAACTTCGCAGTTATTTCCACAGAAGAGGCAGATAATGTATCTACTTTCTGACTTCGGGTATGACTGTGAGACTTGCTTTGGCCAAAAGAATGAGGTGGATGTGACTTTATGCCAGTTCTTAGCTTAGATCCTAAAAGGCCTTGCACATTGATGCTTGACTGCTTGTTTTGCAGCTAACGCCTTAAGAACATGTCTAGGATCGCTTGCTTATTCTAGGAGGAAGATGAGACATATGTGGAGCAAAGCTGCCACAGCTGAGCTGTCCCAGATGGATCTGGCCTATATTAGACAGCCCCCAACGGATTTGCAGATTTTGTATTTCTTTTTAGGTAGTAACAGGTAACTGATACTCTGAGAAAGTAAGCTTATTAGGGAAACTTAATATTAGGACTATTTGAAGGCCCAGTTAAAGCTGGAGATTATAAATTAATAGTGATATTAATCTGTCCAGTTAGGGAATTTTCTCCTGCAGAGCTGAGCTTCGGGGTACAAGAATATGGAAGGCAGATGAATGAGTTGGAAAGTAACAAGAAGTGCCTGATGGATATTGAGAAATCAGAGATGTTAATGGGTCAGATAATGCATTGGCATTAAAAATAATGTAGCCATGGGTATACTTAAATACAGTAAACTAGTGAATATAACAAAAAATAAGTGAACTTACAGGCATAGAGAACAAACTAGTGGCTACCAGTGGGGAGAGGGAAGGGAGAGGGACAATATAGAGGTAGGAGATTAAGAAGTACAAACTATTATGTATAAAAAAGCTACAAGGATATTTTCTACAATAAGGGGAATACAGCCAATATTTTATAATAACTATAAATGGAGTATATACTTTAAAAATTGTGAATCACTGTATTGTACACCTGTAACATGTAATACTGTACAGCAACAATACTTCCATTAAAAATAATAAAATAAATGAGTTGGAAAAAAAGTTGTGATTAGACAAAAGGTAACATTTGAATATGTGATAATGAATATCAACAGTTCGAGGTTGTGACTACAGAATTGGGTAGCTAAGGTAGAAAAGAAGATCCAAGGGATGAAGAAGTGTAGGAACTGAGAGGTGAGGGATGGCTAATCTGTGGGATTGTCAAGTCACTCAGGATGCTTGGCAGAAGCTGCAGTAGAGAAGGAGACTTGGTTTGGAGGAGGGCATTGGAAATTGTTTTGAATTTTATAGCTCCTACTATTATTAGGATATACTTCTGAATTATTTTAAGCAGTAGGAATCTGCACTAACCAAAATCTTTCATCGCTAACCTTCAGTGGCTCAGTGTTATATCCACCGGAAATTTTAGTAGGGTTGCATATTTGTATATTTAACAATAGTTGAGTAAATTCCTAGTAGGGAAAAAAGCTTAGAAATTACTTCTGATGATAAAAGTTAATCTTTTCTTAGCAATGGAGGGTCTTGTGATTGTATAAAATCTATAACCTTCACTTAGTAATTCAACACATGCTGGAACAGTACCCAACTCAATATTCTACTGAATCATATGTCAGTCCTTGGCTTTTAAAACTCTCAAGGGGTGATTTTCAAAGGCTTTGGTTACATATAACAATATATTTTTCTTGGTAAGTGTTTCCTTGGAGAATTAGGTTCTACAAAAGTAAATTTCTAAAGTAACTGAAAGTTAAGCTTTTCAAGAAAAAACTGCTTTAATTTCAGCCATATTTGATGGAAACATTTATAAAAGGAAATATATATATTATAGTATAGTCATACTTATGTCTATGCATCATAGTTATGAACATCAGTTAGGTAATTGCTGTGGTAGAGTGACTCTGAAGACAACGGAAGGAATTTTGTTTAGTTTCTTCTTTCATTATCAAAATATCTCATTTCACCACTAGTATACACATCTACCTTTGGAAGTCCTCCTTTTCTTCCTAATTGTTTTTTTGCTTCTAATTTATTTCAGGACTGGGAAATCATATAGCCAAACTTATTCAATTACATGTAAAGTAGAAATAAATAGTCTTTAAGTAAGTACCTGAAAGAACTTACTCATAATATTTGTTAGAAATATTTTACCTGCTAAGGGGCTTTTTAAAGGTATTTGCTGGTTCTGAACACTTGAAGTTTCTGTTACATGACTTCAAGATCAGCAAGGTATTACTATACCTTTTATAAAGATTTTGATTTAAACTTTTTTCTTATGTATACTCAAGATGAATAGAATTGCTATTAATATTAATCAACTGAAATCTTCATATCTTAGATAAGCATAGCCTCATGACATTTTAAAGCTTCAGAAGGCCTTAGAGAACATTGTTCCAAGTTAGGTTTAATATCTTATTGTCAAAAAAGATTTTGAAAGAGTCATCTATAAAGGATATTGAATATCTTACTCTAAGAACGAGGGATATTAAAAAGTATGATATGAATCTCTCACTCAATCTGATTTTCTTGATTTTGGTTGAGCAGAAATTGAAACTGGAGTTTCCTAATATTAAAACTAAATATAGTTTTTATACTTCATTTATTTAAAACTCATCTTCATAATCTTCAATAAACTGTCTTAAAGTATCATGATAATGTATAGCTAAAGAAAAAGATACCCTCAGCTCACACATGAATATATTCAGTACTGTTTAATATCAAGCATAGTTAGGAACTTACAAATGGGTCATTAAGCATTTAATGTTAATGACAGATATGGTTCCTAAATTTAGAAGACATAAGCAGTCTGCTTTACATTTGAATTTATAAAGTAGTTTTACCGTCATAGTAATATACAAGATGAGCCACGAACTTTAGAGGAAGAAATGAGGCTGGTGATAGTCCAATTACAGACTTACTGAGCTTTGAAATCATTTAATCTTCTTTGGAGAAATTGAATCTTAGAACATTTAAGTAAATTTCCCATGGTTACATGGGGAGTGGTTTCTTTCTTTCTTTGTTCATTCATTCATTTAGTCCTCACACATTTATTGTATATCTAGTGTGTTCCAGGAAGTATATAAGGCCTTTGGACTACACAATGAAAAAAAAAAAGACTTCTAAGAAGTTCATAATCTAATGGCAAAAATGGGACTATTATCCAACATTAGAACTAGACTTCTGATGCTTGTTCTTGGTTGCTTTCCAGTATATACTGTCATTTGCTTGTATCTACAGTTCAGAAAACCTTGGTTCTATTCGGAGGCCTCTAACTTTGGACAAATTATTTTCAGGTCTTTAGGACCTAATTTCCCATTTTTAACCTAAAAATAAGCTTCTCAGTCTATCTACCTGGGCTACTTTAATAATAGTAATATAATATGTGTGAAAACATTTTGAATTGTGCATATAGAGTAACAGGGAAGGGAAGAAAAGTTAAAAGATTTATCTGAGTTCACTCAGCTAGAAAAAGATAGAATCCAGATTTCCTGACCACTGTGTCAGGAAGCTATTGTTCTTATTCCATTGCTATTGTCTTCTTTTGGTTACTATCTGGATACCTTGAATGAAATCTGTACAAACAATGGCTTCTGAACTTATTAAATAAAATGTTAGTGTATTAGTCAGGGATCTCTGGAGAAATAGAACCAATAAGATGTGTATATATAGAAAGATTTATCTTATGGAATTGTCTCACATGATTGCAGAGGCTTAGAGAGTCCAAAATCTGCCCGGGGAAGTGGCTAGCAGGCTAGAGACTCAGGAAAGAGTGGCAATTTGAATCCAAAGGCAGTCTGCCATAGAACCATAAAGATCCTATGTTGCAGATAAATCCTGAAGGCAGTCTGTTTTCTCTTTATATTTATTGGAGTATAATTGCTTTACAATGTTGTGTTAGTTTCTGCTGTATAACAAAGTGAATCAGCTATACGTATGCATATATCCCCATAACCCCTCCCTCTTGCGTCTCCCTCCCACCCTCCCTATCCCACCCCTCTAGGTGGTCACAAAGCACAGAGATGATCTCCCTGTGCTATGAGGCTGCTTCCCACTAGCTATCTGTCTTACATTTGGTAGTGTATATATGTCCATGCCCCTCTCTTACTTCGTCCCAGCTTACCCTTCCCCATCCCCCACCCCCACCAGGGTCCTCAAGTCCATTCTCTACTTTGTCTTTGTTCCTGGCCTGCCCCTAGGTTCATCAGTACCGTTTTTTTTAGATTCCATATATATGTATTAGCATACAGTATTTGTTTTTCTCTTTCTGACTTACTTCACTCTGTGTGACAGACTCTAGGGAAGGCAGTCTTATAGAGAAATTTCTCTTTCTTGATGATATCAAACTTTTGTTCTATTCGGGTCTTCAGCTGATTAGGTGAGGCCCCCCCACCCCACATTATGGAGAGCAATCTGCTGTACTGAAAGTTCCTAATTTAAATGTAAATCTCATCCCAAAACACCCTCACAGAAGCATCCAGAATAGTTTTTGACCAAATATCTGGGCACTGTGCATACAGGCATGTTGACACATAAAATCAACCTAGGTTATAAACATGTATTAATCAATTGTAAATACATGTTTATAACCTGGATTCTGGTCTAACTTACTTTGGAATAAATGTAGGAGACATTATGTTACCGCTCCAGGTCAGTTTTTCAACTGAAAATTAAATATTCTGAATAGACAGTATCATATTCTGTTATTCATCTTGGACCCTGAATTAAAACTAATTAGAATTTGATTTAAAACAGTTTAACAAGGAAATAATCATACAATTTATTCATTCAACAAATATTCATTTAATAAGTTAATTTAGAGCTTCTACTGTTGGGTGCCACCTCAAGCATTATTCCACATTATGAATTCAAATGAAACTCTTAAAAAATTTTGGTTTCTAAAAGTGAAAGTTGCCAAACTCAAGATTCCATATTTGCTCATTTCCTATTTATTTCTCTTTGTTCACCAGTCATATTCCTTTTCATTAATCTTACCTAGACTTGTTAATGTATTCAATTTAAATTCCAATTAATCAACAAATCTACTAATAAACCAGCCAAGCAACAAATACCCATCTTACACAAGCTATTTGACGAAGCAATTCAAAGTCTTGAAATATGCCTCAGATATATGCTTCTGCCTGGGGGAAAAAATGAGACTTCAGTTCTCAAAGGAACACTTCTCATTATTTTAGCTCAAACAAGCTTTTACTGAAAAGAAAGGGCAGAAAATGCCATCTGCCTTAAGTAAATAACTTTAAGGGAGGTTTAAAAATTTTTCAGAAGAGCAAAGCTATAAAGTGCTATGCATAATAAATGCTCATTTGTATGATGCAATATTAATAAAGTAGAAACATTTTCATGTCTGAAATCAGGCCAGTTTCCTGAGCAGCTTTGAAGAGTGATATCTTAAGTATTTAGTTTAAAATTATTCTAATTTTATTCAAAACTATAATGTTATAAGCACAATGGCCATGCTTGGTATTAGAACAAGAACAAGGTTAACTAGTTTTTGCCCTGGTTACTTTACTCACTAGCTGCATGAGTTTGTGCTGTCTTTTTACTCTTTTTCTGGACCTTAGAGCAGAATGAGTTTTCCAGCTGTAACTTGGGGTTAAAGGTAAATACCTTAAGGAAAGCAAAATGCCCATTCAACACACTGAGGATTCTAAGCCAATTACACTCAAGGTATATGTCCTGAACTTGGGGTTGCTTTATAGATCATGATAACAGGCATTTACAGTAGCATAGGGTTATGGTTAATTATACTTTGTAGGAAATGACATTATAAATAGAGGTTTGGATTAAATATAATTTTAGGGATTTGACTATACATGAAATTCAGTAGTTTCATAGACATTAGATAAAAATTCTCATAAATACAAGTAAAAGAGCTACTAAGAAAATCAAATTTTATCTATACAGTTTCAAGCTTTAAAATACCTTCTTTTGTAGAGTTAACAGTACTCCCTACTACTTGGCTCCATGGCTTTAAGAAAAATAAAAAAAGGAAAAAAGCTCTTTTAGGTGGTTTACATTGCACGTTTGACAATTTAAAAATACTTGTTTCCTTTTGTTTACAGTACATAAATTATTCACTTTCATCCCTTTCCACCACTTTAACCTATCATACACACCCCTAGGAAAGTGCATCTTGAAAGTGCGTCTCTCTTTGGTTGCCCCAGATTCCTTTATTATTTTACTTATTGTATTAGACTGAAAGTACTGTTTCTGTGTTTTTGTCTATTCTTGCCTCATTCTATACTTCCTTCCTATGCAATCTTGTTCAATCCCAAGGCTCAAAATACAATCCTTAATTCAGTGATCCTATTTCATAGACAGGGTCTAGATTTCTTATCTGAGCTCTAAGTCTCTGACCTTTCCCTTCTCCTGCACTTTTCCTTCACTGTCCCCCATCAGAGGAAACAACACCATTCTTTCATCAACAACAATAACAAAACCAGTTTTGAGTGTTTACTGCATGCAAGGCACTCTACAGAACCTATAGTGTTGAACAGGAAAGACATGGTCCCTTCTTTAGGGGAATTTGTGTTCCAGCAGGTAAGAGAGATAATAAACAACTAATTACCCAGTAATTTCTTTAATCACAATTATATGTAGCATGTATTCCTGACATTCTTTACTCAATTATGGTCAAAGAAAGGTCAGTTTATTCATATATATATCATATATATGCAGACACACCAGTAGCTGACTCCAAGTGCTGTATCCTTAGAGCTCTGATCTCTGCATCTACTGGTGCTGATGTGCTGGAGGCTGGCTTGCCCTTGCCGCCCAATGGATTGTTGCTAAATGGCCCAGCTGACCTCAAAGAAGCTTAGGGTATGGCTTGCTCCTCTCACCGTGACATGCTGGAGGACCTGGTGTGTGTGTGAGTGTGGTATGACAGGGGCAGCCAGTAATTTGCGACATGCTTTAATTCTGGTTTCCATGAGAAACCTAAACTCCCTGCTCCTCCAACTTTACCTCAGGGAAAAGGGGGAAAGTTTGGGGACAGTAGTCATCAGTGTGCCATTCACCACTTTTTATGATCCTGCCCACCCTTCAGTTGGACAGTGACACATTTGCAGTACTCACTCAGCAAACTCCAGCTGAACTGTAAAACTTTTTCCTTTGCTGCAGATGACTCCAAACTTTGGAGTCATATGAGGAGAGAGAAGAGCAAGCGGCAAATGTGCCAGAGTCTTAGATTCCCCAATGCTTTCTCGAACGTTTTCTCATTCTGTCTCTGGCTGCACTGAACTCTTTTAGTTCCTGGAAAATACCGGACTCCCTTTTACAACATGACCTTTGCAGATCTTCCACCCTCTGTCTCAAATTTTCTTTTTAATCTCACCACACTCCCCTTCTTAATTCCTACTTATCCTTGACTTTCTAATATAAAAACCACTTTCTGGGGAAAGGTATCCCCTCTTCCTGTCATATGGTTTTACAGCAAGTCATGTGCCATTTTTGGTGGACCTTATCTACATAACAATTTTATTATCTTTGTGTGATGTACAAAAGTCTGTCTCCTGTACTTATCCTTGACATTAGCAGTTGAGAGTCCCCAATAACAGAAAGGACACCAGTAGCCAGCCATGTATATATATGAATACATACATACTTATATATTTTTAAGAAAAAATGGGCCTTCCTGTTTGCTCATAATTGAGTCAAAATTTTCAATAAAACATGCTACGTATACATTTGAGGGCTGGGACATATTTATGCTAATCATTGAATATCAGTGGTGCTGGCATATAGTAGATACTCAATAAACACTTGATGAGTGAATAAATAAATGAATACTAGCCCTAAGGAGTTTTCACTAAAAAAGGGATATGTACACCTCCAGTCCCGAGAGCCTGTGCAGCCTGCCACTGCCAGGGTCCTGTGAACCAGGGACAACTTCCCCGGGAGAACACACGGTGCACTACAGGCTGTTGCAACATCAAGCTGGCCTCTGCCGCCGCAGGCTCGCCCCGCATTCTGTACCCCTGTCTCGCCCCAGCCTGAGTGAGCCAGAGCCCACAAATCAGCTGCTCCTTCAACCCTGTCCTGTCCGAGCGAAGAACAGACGCCCTCAGGGGACCTACATGCAGAGATGGGGCCAAATCCAAACAACCCCAGGAGCAGTGTGAACAAAGAAGAGAAAGGGAAATCTCTCCCAGCAGCATCAGGAGCAGCAGATAAAATCTTCACAATCAACTTGATGTTCGCTGCATCCGTGGAATACCTGAATAGACACGAATCATCCCAAAATTGAGGAGGTGGACTTTGGGAGCAACTGTATACTTGGGGCTTGCTTTCTGCATCTAATTTGTTTCTGGTTTTATGTTTATCTTAGTTTAGTATTTAGAGTTTATTAGCACTGGTAGATTTGTTTATTGATTTGGTTTCTCTCTTCCATTTTTTTTTAATATATAGATACATATTTTTTTTCCTTGTTCTCTTTTTGTGTGTATGTGTATGCTTCCTTGTGTGATTTTGTCTGTATAGTTTTGCTTTTACCATTTGTAGTAGGGTTCTATCTGACCTTTTTTGTATTTTAATTTTTTTAATTTTAATAATTTTTTAATTTTAATAACTTTTATTTATTTATTTATTTATTTTCTCCCTTCTGAGCCATGTAGCTGACAGGGTCTTGGTGCTCTGCCTGATGTCAGGCCTGTGCCTCTGAGGTGGGAGAGCCAAGTTCAGGACATTGGTCCACCAGAGACTTCCCAGCTCCACGTAATATCAAACGGCAAACGCTCTCCCAGAGGTCTCCATCTCAACACTAAGACCCAGCTCCACTCAATGACCAACAAGCTACAGTGCTGGATACCCTATGCCAAACAACTGGCAAGAGAGGAACACAACCCCACCCATCAGCAGAGAGGCTGCCTAAAATCACAGTAAGGTCACAGGCACCCCAAAACACACTACCAGATGCGGTCCTGCCCACCAGAAAGACAAGATCCAGCCGCATCCACCAGAACACAGGCACCAGTCCCCTCCACCAGGAATCCTACACAACCCACCGAACAAACCTTAGCCAATGGGGCAGACACCAAAAACAATGGGAACTGCGAACCTGCAGCCTGCGAAAAGGAGAACCCAAACACAGTAAGATAAGCAAAATGAGGAGACAGAGAAACACACAGCAGATGAAGGAGCAAGGTAAAAACCCACCAGACCAAACAAATGAAGAGGAAATAGGCAGTCTACCTGAAAAAGAATTCAGAGTAATTATAGTAAAAATGATCCAAAATATTGGAAATAGAATGCAGAAAATACAAGAAATGTTTAAGAAGGACGTAGAAGAACTAAAGAGCAAACAATGATGAACAACACAATAAATGAAATTAAAAATTAATAGCAGAATAACTGAGGCAGAAGAACGGATAAATGACCTGGAAGATAAAATAGTAGAAATAACTACCGCAGAAAAGAATAAAGAAAAAGATTGAAAAGAATTGAGGACAGTCTCAGACACCTCTGGGACAACATTAAATGCACCAACATTCGAGTTATTGGGGTCCCAGAAGAAAAAGAGAAAAAGAAAGGGACTGAGAAAATATTTGAAGAGATTATAATTGAAAACTTCCCTAATATGGGAAAGGAAATAGTCAAGTCCAGGAAGCACAGAGAACCCATAAAGGATAAATCCAAGGAGAAACACACCAAGACACATATTAATCAAACTATCAAAAATTAAATACAAAGAAAATATATTAAAAGCATCACAGGAAAAACAACAAATAACATACAAGGGAATCCAAATAAGGTTAACAGCTGATCCTTCAGCAGAAACTCTGCAAGCCAGAAGGGAGTGGCAGGACATATTTAAAGTGATGAAAGGGAAAAACCTACAACCAAGATGACTCTACCCAGCAAGGATCTCATTCAGATTCGACGGAGAAATTAAAACCTTTACAGACAAGCAAAACCTAAGAGAATTCAGCGACACCAAACCAGCTTTACAAGAAATGCTAAAGGAACTTCCTTAGGCAGGAAACACAAGAGAAGGAAAAGACCTACAATAACAAACCCAAAACAATTAAGAAAATGGTAATAGGGACATACATATCAATAATTACCTTAAATGTAAGTGGACTAAATGCTCCCACCAAAAGGCATAGACTGGCTGAATGGATACCAAAATAAGACCCATATATATGCTGTCTGTAGAGACCCACTTCAGACCTAGGGACACATACAGACTGAAAGTGAGGGGATGGAAAAAGATATTCCATGAAAATGGAAATCAAAAGAAAGCTGGAGTAGCAATTCTCATATCAGACAAAGTAGATTTTAAAATAAAGACTATTATAAGAGACAAAGAAGGACACTACATAATGATCAAGGGATCAATCCAAGAAGAAGATATAACAATTGTAAATATTTATGCACCCCACATAGGAGCACCTCAATACGTAAGGCAAATGCTAACAGCCATAAAAGGGGAAATTGACAGTAACACAATCATAGTAGGGGACTTTAACACCCCACTTTCACCAATGGACAGATCATCCAAAATGAAAATAAATAAAGAAACACAAGCTTTAAATGATGCGTTAAACAAGGTGGACTTAATTGATATTTATAGGACATTCCATCCAAAAACAACAGAATACACTTTCTTCTCAAGTGCTCATGGAACATTTTCCAGGATAGATCTTATCTTGGGTCACAAATCAAGCCTTGGTAAATTTAAGAAAATTGAAATTATATCAAGCATCTTTTCTGACCACAGTGCTATGAGACTAGATATCAATTACAGGAAAAAATCTGTAAAAAATACAAACACATGGAGACTAAACAATACACTACTGAATAACCAAGAGATCACTGAAGAAATCAAAGAAGAAATCAAAAAATACCTAGAAACAAATGACAATGAAAACACGATGACCCAAAACTTATGGGATGAAGCAAAAGCAGTTCTAAGAGGGAAGTTCATAGAAATACAATCCTACCTCAAGAAACAAGAAACATCTCAAATAAACAACCTAACCTTACACCTAAAGCAATTAGAGAAAGAAGAACAAAGAAACCCCAAAGTTAGTAGAAGGAAAGAAATCATAAAGATCAGATCAGAAATAAATGAAAAAGAAATGAAGGAAAGAATAGCAAAGATCAATAAAACTAAATTTGGTTGTTTGAGAAGACCGTAGCATTCCTGGGATAAACCCCACTTGATCATGGTGTATGATCCTTTTAATGTGCTGTTGGATTCTGTTTGCTAGTATTTTGTTGAGAATTTTTGCATCTATGTTCCTCAGTGATACTGGCCTGTAGTTTTCTTTGTTTGTGACATCTTTGTCTGGTTTTGGTATCAGGGTTATGGTGGCCTCATAGAATGAGTTTGGGAATGTTCCTCCCTCTGCTATATTTTGTAAGAGTTTGAGAAGGATAGGTGTTAGCTCTTCTCTAAATGTTTGGTAGAATTCTGTGAAGCCATCTGGTCCTGCACTTTTGTTTGTTGGAAGATTTTTAATCACAGTTTCAATTTCAGTGCTTGTGATTGGTCTGTTCATATTTTCTGTTTCTTCCTGGTTCAGTCTTGGAAGGTTGTGCATTTCTAAGAATTTGTCCATTTCTTCCAGGTTGTCCATTTTATTGGCATAGAGTTGCTTGTAGTAATCTCTCATGATCTTTTGTATTTCTGCAGTGTCAGTTGTTCCTTCTCCTTTTTCATTTCTAATTCTATTGATTTGAGTCTTCTCCCTTTTTTTCTTGATGAGTCTGGCTTATGGTTTATCAATTTTGTTTATCTTCTCAAAAGCGTTTGTCAGTGTGAAATAACCATAAATCTGTGTTCGTTCTGAACTCATTAAAGTTGGGAACACTGCCACCTCATCTTAACCCTGCCCTGAGTGTACAGAATTGCAGCAAGATGGCAGGAACCTGGGCTTTGAGCCAAGAAACCTCACTAGAGAAGCTATCACTCTCTTCTCATCCTATCTCTCAGCCTGGCTTCAGACAGGACCACAGCTGAGCACTACCTTCAAACTAAGACCCTGTTCCCTTAAAGACATTCATATTATAAAAGGTGATTACACAACATTTTTAAAGTATATTTTTAAATGAGTATTCAACTGAGACTGGAGACGCAGAGATTACTTCTTCCGGCTTGTAGGTTATCAGTCTCTAAGTAACCATTTAGTATATACTAAAAATCATATTAAACTATACTTGGTATTTCTTTTCTAACAGAATGAATGCAGTTCTTTTCTAGTGTTTTGGTGATTTTCAGGTGTCAATCTACCTACAATTACTTGATTAAACCAGTAATTTTAAAGCATATAGTACTACACAGGGTTTTGGGCTTTTTGGAGTAATTTGATTAAAACTGGACATTATGTGGATGAGTTCAATCGGTAGAAACCTCTAAATATCAAGCAGCTGAATACATGAACAGATAAGCAGAGGATTCTTGACCTTCCAGAGCTCACCTAATAGACATATATGGCAGCTGTCTTTTCAATTTCCGTTTTTCCCCATTATAACTCCTCAGAATTGAGAGGTAAAAGATGGTGTCTAATTGGGAAATATGGCCCTTCCCCCCAGTGAAGCCCAGGTCCTTTATCCCCTATCTCCTTTGGCTCTGTTGTTAGTGTGTACACGTGCCCACGATTGCACCCCCACCCCAAAAACGTATGCACACACAAATAAAATAGTGACCTTGAGAAATCAGAAGTAGTAACAAAATTTGGAGCAAGTAGGATCCATTATAATTTCTTGAGCACGAGAGCAATATTATTTTAAGTGTTTCAGCAGATCCATATGGCAGTGAAAGCTGCATTGTGCTTGCCAGATTAATTTACCAACTTTAGGCAGAGTTAATTGATGTCCTGCTATGTAGTGGGGAGAAATGGGTATAGGGAAATGTATCAGGAAGCAGCTGCAATGAAACAAGTATGAGCAAATAAAGGTCTTTTCTGATTGATGCAATGAGATGAATGGAAGTTGAAGGACAGGAAGAGGAAGAGATGTTTCTAAGTTTGTGAGAAAAGAATGGGAGGTGAGGAATGGGGTAGAGGATAAAAAAGATTCCTGTTTTTAGGCATGTTAGTTTATAATACTGGCCTATCTGAGTGAAGATGTGTGTGGGCAGCTGGAGATGAATGACTGAAACTCAGGAGAGGGGAGGCAGAAAAATGAGTGTTTGAAATACAGAGCTGTGGAATATTTTCTATCAGTTTCAGCATCTTAGTCCATTAAAGGCCTCACTGCCTTTTTTTGATTCTTACCTTTCTTTCCATCATCAGTTGGTTAGAAAGCATTTGAAAGTTTCTTCGTTCTGCTACTAATTATACGTTGATTGAACTATCACAATGCCTTGTAAATTTGTCTCTTCAATCTGTTCTTTACCTTGCTCCAGTACATCATACATGATTTTACAAGCCTCGCTTTTCCAAACCACTCTGCACAAATAATGTTTTTGGCTTCCTATTGCCTACAAAATCCAAGCTAGACTTCCTCAGCCTCATTTTTCAGCTCCAATCCACTCTTTGCAGCCTAATTTTTCATTATTGTTCTTCATGAAACCTATGCTGTAACAAATTGACCTACTCATTGGCCGTCACACATGCTTGATGCTTCCCCATCTCTGTGCACTGCTTGTGCTGGTCCTGAATGTCTTTTTTAAGTCAGCGTGCCTAAATCCTAAGCATAGGGCAACTGTTTGTTCTACCATTATTGCCCCAACTGGAGATCCCTTTCCTCCATTACCTTGGTGTTTTACCTGTATCTCTTATGCCACTAATCTCATTTTATCTTGAATTAAATTTACTTGCCAATCTTCCTTATCTCCCTAAAAATATCTTAAGTTGCTTGAAGACAAGAACTGTATCAGAGATAAGTTTTAAATTTTTTGGTACTCGCTATTGGTTTTTGCATATAGCAGTACTCAATAGTTACTAAAGTAAATATGCTTTCTCATAATTGCATTAGATTTTCAATTTTTTAGTAAGCATTCTTTGGTTGTTAGCAAGGGAAAAGGACTCAGCCTAACTTATGCTAAAAAAAGACTTTATTAAAAATCTATGATGCAACTCAAAACAGTAAAGAAAAAGTTGAAGAAACATCACTCAAAAGCAAAGAAAGCACGGTGTCCCAGGGATACAGGGAACAGGAATTAAGGGAAAATCTTAGTGTGTTATTATTGACATGAACCAGCTCCAACAGTTTTGCTGTCTCAACATAATTCTGGTCAAGATTGAAATTCCCTGAAGAACTCTTGACTGGCTTAGACTAAGCCAGGTGCCAGGAGCGGGTGGGGCTCCTTGGCTGACAGTTCTAACAGGATTTCATGAAGACTGTTACTTTCCAAAGCAGAATCAGAGGGAATGGATACCGAGCAGATGAGAACAACAGACTCTAATACATCCATCCAATAAAACCTCATGCATTAATAAAGCATTCATGCATTTATTCAACCAACCAGAATTTATTGGGTGCCTGTTCTATCAGGCACTGTGCTAATTGCTAGGGTTACAAATATGAATCAGTTGTCATCCTATCTTTAAAGAGTTTATAGTACAGTATATTTCTATTACTTTTCTAATTCATTTAATGATTTTATTAAAATGAATGGTCAAAGAATTAAATGTACACATCTCTTGGGAGCTTTTCACTGCATCATGCCTCACTTACGTTCTATGTGACTTCAGCCCTAGGTGAATGACCCTCCCTGCATCATGATCTCTCAGTTAATTAACTTCATCAGTAATAAGCATGCTAGGAGACAAAGATCAGAAAAGTCTGCAGGCAAAGATTATCTAGAGACTTGGAGACTTTGCTGAGGAATTTAGATTTTATTTAAAGTGTTATGGGAGCAATTAAGAGAATACTAAACTCAGAGCACCCCACTCTGGCTTCTAGGTAGAGACAGCACTATGAAAAGACCAGGGAGACAAGACTGGGAGCAGGACATCTGTTAACAGGATGTCACAGTGGTCAAATTGTACGTTAGAAAAATGTGTCAGCAGAGGGTAGGTGAAAAGTGGACAGGCTCAGGAAATACTTCAGTTGTGGAGTTAACAAAACTTGCTTATGGAGTAGACATAGGATGATCTCTAGGTGTAGTGAGGTGCCATTTCCTGAGATCCTTATTTCCTATTCAGTTTACTTTCAATATGCCAAATGTTCTCTCTCATTTTGACCACGGATCCATTGACCCTTTTATTATTTCTCTATCAGTTCTATCCTGCATTCATTTCCTGTCCTTAAAGCTTGGATCAATGGTTCATTATTTCTATCACTCTTATGAACATCTCAAACCCCTTACCTCAGTCTTCTCCCATTGTACTTGTCTGGCAAAATGTTCACAAAACTGCCCATACTTTATGAACTTTGACTGGATTTTGGAAGTATCACACAATGGACAGAAGTGGTGCCCACCAACTCTTCCGTCTCTGAAGAAAGCTCGACCAGATCCATGTCCCTCTGGTATATGCCCTAAACTTAGTCAATGAATCTTCTTCTCATATGGCTCAGGTGCTTTTCAAGCTGCTGTCCTGTGCTAGTACTAAGAGTGATACAGTTTGTGCACAAACCCTTCAAGAGCAGTGTCTCAGTTTCTCACAGTCTTTCAGCTCTCCTAGAAGTAAGCCCCACTGGTTTTCAAAGCCAAATATTATGGGGACTCATCTTCCCATTGCAGCTCCCCCAGGCTGGGGAGCCCAATGTGGGGCTTGGAACCCTTGCTCCTAGAGGGGACCTCTGCGGTTGTAATATCCCTCCTGCTTGTGGGTTAGCACACCAAGGGTGTGGGTTCTGACTAGACCATGTCACTGCCCCTCCTACCTGTCTAGATATGGCCTTTTCTTTATATCCTTAGTTGCAGAAAAATCTTTTCTGTTAGTCTTCGGGTCATTCTCAGAGAGAGTTGTTCTATATGTAATTGTAGTTTTGCTGTGTCCATTGGAGGAGCTGAGCTCAGGATCTTCCTACTCTCCCTTTTTGATTTGGCCAGCTTTACTTTCCTGGTGCTTCTACTGCCTCCCTGACTTGTTTGTTCTTTCTTCCTTTTTTCTTTCTTCTCTCCCTCCCTCCCACTATCCCCTCTCCCTTCCTTGCTTTTCTTTTTCTTGAATTTCATTTTTTTCTGTCAGTTCCTTGGGTTGCTCTCTTTTTGAGTTTCTCTTCTAAGCTTTGTTCTCTTTTGGTAACAGACAAATCTTAAGTTCCTCTGTCTGGACCCGTGAAGTTTCTCTAAAGAGAACTCTTCCAGTGATCTGCGATCTGCTGGTGTGTGTGTGTTGTGTGTGTGTGTGTGTGTGTGTGTGGGTGTGTGTGTGTGTGTGTGTGTGTGTGTGTGTGTGTGTGTGTGTGTGTGTGTGTGTGTTGGTAATAAGCTTAGCTGCCTGTATTCTTTGAGCCAGGCAAAGAAGTAAGCTGGTGGGGGTACAGGACGGGACCTACTGTTCAGCCTGCAACTATTCAATTATCCCCCTCTTCTTGGTCTGGCTCCTCACCTTTGCCCTCTGCCAGGCTTGGTACGCCCAAATCCACATCCTCTTCTGTTCAGTTTGCCTCAGGAATAAATTTTTTACCTCCTTTGGGGTGAGGGGAAGGAACTGTCTTCTGACTACTTTGGTTGAAGTGGGTTTCTAATCACCTTTAAAAAGAGAGTGTCTCAGGAATATTTTTTAAAATGAAGTCAGCTTTATACTTGAAGTCATTCATTAGGATGAGAAATTGAATTTTAGAAATTTGGAAAAACAAAAGATTATCTTATGAACTAATTAGTGACTATGTAAAAGAGAAGGCTTGGAGTCTTTTTTATTTAATTGCTTGATGTCTGGGAGTATTTGCCAAAGATATTGCTGTATTATTATTAAGTTATTTTGGCTCAGAATATATGAAGTTCATTGCCTATATTAGATACCAAATTATTTGTCTTACATATTAACCTTAACAAAATTGCCCTTAAAAACAGCCATGGCTTCAAATTATGCCTCCAGAGACTGTATTTTCACAATATTTATGTGTGTTAACTGAAGAATTTTCTCAAGGTTTGCATTTCCAATTTCTACACTTAACAGCTACTCTTTCCACTACCCACCCCCCACACATTTGCTTTCCTCTAACCTCTGATGAGTCAATCCTTTCTTCATTACCTACAGAAAAGTAAATTGCATTTTATTCAAAACTGTATTTTTCAGAAGGTTGGTTGCCCAGCTCAGGACCGTTGGTAACACCACACTGTGAGACTTTAGTCTCTTTTCATAACAGGCATATGTGCCTTGGAGTTCTTATAAATGTTCCCTGTTTGTTTTTCACTTTTGCTCAATGGAATATATCCCAAAGGCTGCTAGTTAGTGTAGGATATTGTCCTTAGTCAAAACACAATTGTATATAGAGAAAATGGAAATAAAAATAGAGCTTATACTCAATGAATATACAGCTGCAGTAAGGTATTCTTGTTGTAAAACATAATGCTTGATTGTCAGATAAGGGAACAGATTTTACAATTTTGTATTTTTTAAATTGAGGTAAAATTGGTACATAAAATTATATTAGTTTCAGGTGTACAACACACTACTTCAATATTTGAATACATACAAAGTGATCATCACAGTAAGTCAGGTTACTGTCAGTCACCATATTATTGACTCCCTTTACCTTTTTTGCCTACCCCCATCTCCCTCCCCCTCTGATAACCACCAATCCATTTGCTGTATCTGTGAGTTTTGTTGTTTTGCTTGTTTGTTTGTTTTGTTTGGTAGATTTCACATATAAGTGAAATCATATGGTATTTGTCTTTCTCTACCTGACTTATTTCACTTAGCATAATGCCCTCAAAGCCTATCCATGTTGTCACAGATGGCAAGATTTCCTTCTTTTTTATATCTGAGTAGTATTATATATAAAGTTTTACATATATGTATATATAATATTTTCCTTATCCATTCATCCATTGATGAACCCTTGTGTTATTTCCACATCTTGGCTATTGTAAATAATGCTGCAGTGAACATGTAGGTACATATATCTTTTCAAGTTAGTGCTTTCATTTCCTTTGAATAAATATCCAGAAATGCAATTGCTGGATCTTGTGCTAGTTCTATTTTTAATTTTTTGAGGAACTTCATACTGTTCTCCATAGTGGCTGCGCCAATTTACATCCCCTAATTGTGGATTTTTAAAATGTAGAATGGGGTCTCAGTAAATTGTAAAATGCTCCTGCCATCCTTCTCCTCCCCTTGTCCTTCTCCTTATCTATTCAAATTGGTGCGAGAGTTGGTTATGTTTCAGTTAGTTAGGAACACTAGTCATCTGAGCAGCAATGTCTGTATCAATTCAACTTAAGTTCAGATCAAGCTAAGAGTGCCTGTTCTGCTCCAGACATAGTGCTAGGTACTTTAGGTAGTGAGTAGTGATTAAGGCACATGAAGTCCCTGCCATAACTTCCTAGATCAGGAGGTAAAGATAAACAAGTAAACTAAGAAATTAACATGTTCATCACTGGTTGTGGTAAGTGCTGTCTATGAAATAGGGTATCAAGATGGAATCCACTTTGGATTGGAAGTTTGGATGGTCTTTTCTGGCAAGCTGACAATTGAGCAGAGACTTTAAGGATAATAAAAAGCCAAGCAAAGAACTGGAGGGAAGAGGATTCTAAGGCAAAGAGAACAACAAATGCAAACTTCGCATAGAGGGTAGATGTTTAGAAGAGTCAAAACAAAACTGAAGGCCAGTAGGGCAGAAGCATCACAAGCAAAAAGGGAAAGGAGATGGGGTTGGAGGGAAATGGGGGCCAGCCCTACGGAAACCCAAAGTCATGGCAGGAGACTGAATTTTATTTTAGGAGCAGTAGTCATTGACATGTTCACATTAATGCATTCAACCTAATATAACAGATTAGAGAAAAGCTAATATAAACATAAAAGAGCTCTAGTCTTGAAGGAAAAGAGGTAATCAAGATAACAAAAAAAACTACTAAAATAATTGGGTTAGTATTTTCAGAAAGATTTGTGAAAATATATTGCAGCAATAAACCAAGAGAGGACATTCAGCAAGTAGTTAAAAGCATAGTCACTGGAGCCAGCTGTGTTCTTGGACAAGAAACTTAATTTTGTGTTTCTGTTTCCTAATCTGTGAAATGGGGTTAATAATGGAACTTATTTTTCAGAATTGTGATGAGGATAAGTGAGTTATTACACATAAAACATTTAAAATATGCCTGACAAATAGTTAGTCCTATTACAACTTTTAATATTATAACATCTCTGTAAAAATTATAATCATGTAACAAGAAATATATTGGAATTTAAAATATGACTGCTGAAATTTAAAAATAGTGAATGAGTTGAATAAAACAATCGACAGAGCTTAAAACTGGGTCTGGAAGATAAATAGGAAAAATTGCTTAAAATGTAGACACAAAACAGAGAGACTGAAAATATGAATTAACACGACACGGGGAAGTTAATTCGGATGCACTGCCATCTGCTTAAAGGAGATCCAGAGGCTGGGGACAAAGAAAATGGAGGAGAAATAACATTTTAAATAAAGGAAAAGAAAAAGTAGTGTGTAGATAGAAATAGTCTACTAAGTGCCAGGCAGGACATATGAGTAGCATGGGTAGATCCTGGGAATTTTAGAACACCATGAATAGAGGGGAAAAAACCTGAAAGCATTCAGAGTTAAAAATGGAGATTCACTGTGAAGGAGAGAGAACCAGAGGACATCAAACCTCTCCATTCTATTCCAAACTCTCAAATATGTGGGAAATTAATATTTTGAAATGCGAAGGCTCAAAGTTAATCATTATTTGCCTTGCGAGAAAAAAATACTCTGTATGAAGGTATTCCTATAAAATGAAACAGGAATACCAAAAAATAAAAAGTTAATGTAGAAAATTTTGGAAAAATAAAAACTGATGAAAAGTAGACAAAACATATTACTTCACTCTCTAACACTTGGAATATTCACATGTAAGTAGTAAGGGTTCATTGAGATAAGATTGCATTTATTTCTTTTTTGTCCTATTCATACTGTTTTCTTCTTGAGTGAATAAAATTTATATCATCATAGATTTGAAATACTCTTATATGTGTTTACATTTATAGGACCAAATTCTAGACAAAACAAGTATGACTAATTATTGTTGAGGAACAGAATGTAAAGATATTTATAATGTACAAATAACAATATAACCAAAATATATATCTGGAGGTAGAGATAGGGAAAGGAGGAGAGGGTAGTACAAAAATACTAAATTCCTTGTCTTTTATATCAGAGAATAGAGAGATATTTATAAAGTTGATAAAACTAGCAGTGAAGTATGTATTAATATCAAACTAATTGTCTTATAACTACCAGCTTATTATTTTTTAAAAATACTGTTAAATATGGTCATATCTTGGTAATGGGGTTGCAAAGTGAGAGGATTTTTATTTTATTTACACATTCTGTATCTATCGTAGACACATCTTTACCATAGTAATTTTTGCAGCTGCTCACAAGCATAACTTTAATTTACAAAACTGTTTTAATATTGAGAGCTATAATTATAAATAGGAGATCAAGTATATAATATGTAGAGCAACCATATGAAGGAAGACTATGCAGCCTTAGTAAAGAATCAGGTAAGTCACAGGGACATTTAGGGAAGCATGTCTAGGATGTAATTCTGAATGAAAAAGTGAAAAGAAGGTCATGGAAAAACCTGCTTAGTACGATCCCCTTTGTGTATAGAAAGTGACATTATGTATAAATGTCTATTAATAGGAAGATCTTTAAAAAAATTGTAGGTTCATACTTGGCCCAAAAAAGGGAATGAATTACTGATACACGTGACAAGTAGTAGAAACCCAAAAGCATTATACTGAGCAAGGAAATCATAAACAAAAGGTATACAAAATTTAAGAAAAAGCAAAACAAACCTATGATGTTTGAAATCTGAACTTTAGTTACCTTTGGGGTGGTGAGGAGGGGCTGTTGGAATTGACTAGAAAGGAGCAAGGGGGAACTTTCTGGGGTGATGGGTATGTTCTATATCTTCATTGGGGTGATGGTTATTCAGGAGTATACATTTGTTAAAACTAATTAAATTGTACACTTAAAAATGTGTGCATTCTATTTTATGTAAACTATAGCCCAATTTACAGAAATTATATGAGTGCACTGATGTATGTATATATATACAAATGTGATTACATATTCATAAGATAATGCTGGAAAAAAACTGCATATCAAACTGTTTAGATTGGGGGAGGATGCAGGGAAAGAATTTACATTCTATATTTATTTTAATTTTTATGAGTATATTATTCTTATAATAAAATCAAGAGATAAATTTAAAATGCAATTTGAATCCTAAAAGCCATTGACTTTCAATCTTTTAAGACAGAGGTGCTCCCCACCAACACTGCACTTCTGCCTCCCAGCTCTAACGTAGTTGCCTTTTCCAGGGACCTGTCACTTGGCTTGGTTTCCCCCCGACCCCCGAGGGGCTGCAGAGGCTGTGAAGAATAGAGCAGCTACTGGGCTAGCTGTAGGTTGTCCAGAAACTGAGCACGCTGGAAAGAAAACAGCAGAGGAGAGGGGGTGGGTAAGAAAATCAGTTCTGAGTTTCAGCAGAAATGTATAAAGGGTCCAACACAGAAAGGAAAAAGTATTCTGCCAGACCTCCGTTTTCAGAGTTTTCTGCCTGTTTCTGCAGCAACCTTCCATGTGTATAAGGGTAGCTTGGAAAAATGCATATTGGGTGCACATGTAAGGTCAGCAGTGAACTGCTAGCTCTGCAGGAGAATAAAAACCAAAAAAATTGAATGCAACCGTGAGGCATGTTGTTAGCTCTTTTAAAGAAGCCAAACCCAAAGGCCTTTTAATGATTGCTTTGCTCTAAGCCCTCCTGCTGCTGCCAGCTTTCCCAGCATTGCCTTGGGTTATTTTCCCTTTTCATCCTTTCATTTAATATAAAATATCTGCAGTGCCAGAACTCAATTGCTAGTTTATGCTAACAAGCTTCACTTACCTGTCCTGGTATTTTGACCTTCTGACACGTAGAAATTCCAGGAGTTTCTAAACTCAGGCAATTAGTGTTTTGAATTTCTAACTTTGACATGCCTTGTAGAGGGCAGAGAAAACCTGGCTTTTCATAAGAGAATTAACTTTTTGCATGCTAACTCTCTGCTATTAAATTATTTTTTGACCACCATTGGCTCTAGGTTTTGTTGTTTTTGTGATTGTTTTTATTTGAGCCATAGAGATTATAACTTTTAATTTCTTAGCAAACTAAAGCAGATTCAAATTTTCTATAAATCATAGATGGGTAGAGAGATAGATAGATAGATAAATGATAGATTTCTTAAATGTAGATTAAAGAATAGGTTATGCTGAACTATAGACCTCCACAATTTACTACTGAAAAAACACAGACTATGCATTGTTTTTGAGCAAGATAGTGGACTTTTGTATATTTTTGTTCAGGACTTGTCCTATTTTACAAAGCATTCTGAGATATTCCCAGAGAGGAGAAAGACCTTTTAAGAGTTGCAGTTTTGTATATGATTAGCCTAGAGGCAAAATAAATGATGCATTATTTTTTACCTCTGTTTACCTGGGGATATAAGTAGGTATAGCCTATAGTTAATTTATCAATTATAATGAGGAGCAAGGACCCCAAGATGGCAGACACAACTAGAAGAAGCCTATATCTTGAGTCATCTTAGGGAGTAAATCAGTAGAAGATCCTCCTGACCGATACCATACTTTGTGAAAGGAGGAGATAAGACTCTTAACTGAGTTAAGAAGCTGAAATTTGGGGGGTTATTTGCTTGCTAGCACAGCCTACACTGAGACTATCTCACTGGTGATAGTCATGACTGATTTTAGCAATTTCATAAAAGGGAATATACTTTTGTGGTCAAATGGAATCAAATGTTGTCCAGAGTTTTTGAACGTACCCTGAAGTTTCAGAATTATTCTTGTAGCCATAATTTGACTCCAAAATTTTGGAAACACTTTATCTTTCTAAGCTAATATGATAAATATTTTTCTTGTTTGAGTTGTTAAAAATCTTAGCTGGACTATATTCAAGAAGTGAGGGGAGTTTTCTCTGATATTTTTGACTACTTGTTGGCCACAAGTCTGTATTCCATAAACGAAGGAAGAAAAGAGGTAGAGGAAAAACAAAAAAGGGGATACCAGATAAGAAAGAGAAGGAAGGAAATTTTATTGAACATACTTTTAAAACTCACACTGGCTATGGAGTGAGGAGGTGAGATCAGTCAGTTAAATAAGATGTTTGAGATTTTTGTGATGAGCTTTCTTTATTATTATTTTTGAATTTTATTTATATTTTATACAGCAGTTTCTTATTAGTTATCTATTTTATACATATTAGTGTATACATGTCAATCCCAATCTCCCAATGCATCACCCCCCCCCACCCTCCACCCGCTTTCCCCCCCATGGTGTCCATACGTTTGTTCTCTACATCTGTGACTCTATTTCTGTCTTGCAGACCAGTTCACCTGTACCATTTTTCCAGATTCCACATATATGTGTTAATATACGATATTTGTTTTTCTCTTCCTAACTTACTTCACTCATTTTCTTTCTTTTTTTAAAAACATCTTTATTGGAGTATAATTGCTTTACAATGGTGTGTCAGTTTCTGCTTTATAACAAAGTGAATCAGCTATATGTATACATATATCCCCATACCTCCTCCCTCTTGTGTCTCCCTCCTACCCTCCCTATCCAACCTCTCTAGGTGGTCACAAAGCACTGAGCTGATCTCACTGTGCTATGCGGCTGCTTCCCACTAGCTACTTGTTTTACATTTGGTAGTGAATATATGTCCATGCCACTCTCTCACTTCATCCCAGCTTACCCTTCCCCCTCCCTGTGTCCTCAACCCCATTCTCTACATCTGTGTCATTATTCCTGTTCTGCCCCTAGGTCCTTCATAACCATTTTTTTTTAAAGTTTTAGATTCCATATATATGTGTTAGCATACGGTATTTGTTTTACTCTTTCTGACTTACTTCACTCTGTATGACAGACTCTAGATCCATCCACCTCACCACAAAAAACTCAGTTTCGTTTCTTTTTACGGCTGGGTAATATTCCATTGTATATATGTGCCATAGCTTCTTTATCCATTCATCTGTCGATGGACACTTAGGTTGCTTCCATGTCCTGGCTATTGTAAATAGAGCTGCAGTGAACACTGTGGTACATGACTCATTTTGAATTATGGTTTTCTAAGGGTATATGCCCAGCAGTGGGATTGCTGAGTCATATGGTAGTTCTATTTTTAGTTTTTTAAGGAACCTCCATACTGTTCTCCATAGTGGCTGTATCAATTTACATTCCTACCAACAGTGCAGGTGGGTTCCCTTTTCTCCACACCCTCTCCAGCTTTTATTGTTTGTAGATTTTTTGATGATGGCCATTCTGACTGGTGTGAGATGATACCTCATTGTAGTTTTGATTTGCATTTCTCTAATGGTTAACGATGTTGAGCATTCTTTCAAGTGTTTCTTGGCAATCTGTATATCTTCTTTGGAGAAATGTCTCTTTAGGTCTTCTGCCCATTTTTGGATTGGATTTTTTGTTTTTTTGATATTGAGCTGAATGAGCTGCTTGTAAATTTTGGAGATTAATCCTTTGTCAGTTGCTTCATTTGCAAATATTTTCTCCCATTCTGAGGGTTGTCTTTTTGTCTTGTTTATGGTTTCATTTGCTGTGCAAAAGCATTTAAGTTTCATTAGGTCCCGTTTGTTTATTTTGGTTTTATTTGCATTTCTCTAGGAGGTGGGTCAAAAAGGATCTTGCTGTGATTTATATCAAAGAGTGTTCTGCCTATGTTTTCCTCTCAGAGTTTGATGGTGTCTGGCCTTAAATTTGGGTCTTTAATCCATTTTGAGTTTATTTTTGTGTATGGTGTTAGGGAGTTTTCTAATTTCATTCTTTTACATGTAGCTGTCCAGTTTTCCCAGCATCACTTATTGAAGAGGCTGTCTTTTCTCCATTGTATATTCTTGCCTCCTTTATCAAAGATAAGGTGACCATATATGCATGGGTTTATCTCTGGGCTTTCTATCCTGTTCCATTGATCTATATTTCTGGCTTTGTGCCAGAACCATACTGTCTTGATTACTGAAGCTTTGTAGTATAGTCTGAAGTCTGGGAGCCTGATTCCTCCAGCTCTGTTTTTCTTTCTCAAGATTGCTTTTGCTATTTGGGGTCTTTTGTGTTTCCATACAAATTGTGACATTTTTTGTTCTAGTTCTGTGAAAAATGCCAGTGGTAGTTTGATAGGGATTGCATTGAATCTGTAGATTGCTTTGGGTTGTGTAGTCATTTTCACAATGTTGATTCTTCCAATCCAAGGACATGGTATATCTCTCCATCTACTTGTATCATCTCTAATTTCTTTCATCAGTGTCTTATAGTTTTCTGCATACAGGTCTTTTGTCTCCTTAGGCAAGTTTATTCCTAGGTATTTTATTCTTTTTGTTGTAATGGTAAATGGGAGTGTTTCCTTAATTTCTCTTTCAGAGTTTTCATCACTAGTGTATAGAAATGCAAGAGATTTCTGCGCATTAATTTTGTATCCTGCTACTTTACCAAATTCACTGATTAGCTCCAGTAGTTTTCTGGTAGCATCTTTAGGATTCTCTATATATAGTATCATGTCATCTGCAAACAGTGACAGCTTTACTTCTTCTTTTCTGATTTGGATTCCTATTATTTCTTTTTCTTCTCTGATTGCTGTGCCTAAAACTTCCAAAACTGTGTTGAATAATAGTGGTGAGAGTGGGCAACCTTGTCTTGTTCCTGATCTTAGTGGAAATGCTTTCAGTTTTTCACCATTGAGAATGATGTTGGCTGTGGGTTTGTCATATATGGCCTTTATTATGTTGACGTAAGTTCCCTCTATGCCTACTTTCTGGAGGGTTTTAATCATAAATCAGTGTTGAATTTTGTCAAAAGCTTTTTCTGCATCTATTGAGATGATCATATGGTTTTTCTCCTTCAATTTGTTAATATGGTGTATCACATTGATTGATTTGCATATACTGAAGAATCCTTGCATTCCTGGAATAAACCCCACTTGGTCATGTTGTATGATCCTTTTAATGTGTGGTTGGATTGTGTTTGCTAGTATTTTGTTGAGGAGTTTTGCATCTATGTTCATCAGTGATATTGGCCTGTAGTTTTCTTTCTTTGTGACATCTTTGTCTGGTTTTGATATCAGGGTGATGTGGTGGCCTTGTAGAATGAGTTTGGGAGTGTTCCTCCCACTGCTATATTTTGGAAGAGTTTGAGAAGGATAGGTGTTAGCTCTTCTCTAAATGTTTTGATAGAATTTGCCTGTGAAGCCATCTTGTCCTGGGTTTTGGTTATTGGAAGATTTTTAATCACAGTCTCAACATCAGTGCTTGTGATTGCTCTATTTGTATTTTCTATTTCTTCCTGCTTCAGTGTCAGAAGGTTGTGATTTTCTAAAAATCTGTCCATTTCTTCCAGATTGTCCATTTTATGGGCATGTAGTTGCTTTTAGTAATCTCTTATGATCCTTTGGATTTCTTCAGTGTCAGTTGTTACTTTTCCTTTTTCATTTCTAATTCTGTTGATTTGAGTCTTCTCCCTTTTTTTCTTGATGAGTCTGGCTAATGGTTTATTCATTTTGTTTATCTTCTCAAAGAACCAGCTTTTAGTTTTATTGATCTTTGCTATTGTTTCCTTCATTTGTTTTTCATTTATATGTAGTTTAAAACAAAATAACCTTTTTGTAGAGTTACCATGTGATCCAGCAATCCCACTCCTGGGCATATATCTGGAAAAGATGAAAACTCAATTTGAAAAGATACATGGACCCCAGTGTTCATAGCAGTACTGTTTACAAGAGCGAATACATGGAAGCAGCCTACATGTCCATCAACAGATGAGTGGAAAAAGAAGTTTGAGATACACACACACACACACACACACACACACACACAATGGAATATTACTCAGCCATCAAAGAGTGAAATAATGCGATTTGCAGCAACATGTATGGACCTAGAGATGATCATAGTAAGTGAAATAAGTCAGAGAAAGACAGATATCATATGATATCACTTATATGTGGAATCTAAAAAATGATACAAATGAACTTATTTACAAAAAATAGATAAACAGCAAGGGTCTACTGTATAGCACAGGGAACTATATTCAGTGTCTTATAATAACCTATAATGAAAAGAAACGGAAGAAGAATACATATCTATCTGTCTATCTATCTGAATCACTCTGCTGTACACCTGAAACTAACACAGCTTTGTAAATCAAACTATATTACAATTAAAAATAACGATTTGTATTATGAAATAAATATTATTAAATTTGATCATAGTATGATAAACAATGAAAATATTAAATCTTTCCTATTTTTTGTTGCAAAAGTGACATAAATATAGTTTCTTAAAAATTTTAAAGGAATCAATAAATAAACAGTGATATTAGGTCAAATTTCTCCTTGATAAATTTAATTATGATTTGAAATCTCATAGTTAGTTTGGATATATTAATGTGAATAAACCAATGACTACTGACCTTACTAAATTTCAGAATCCCCTTCTGTGCCTATAGGATCTTGCATGACTGGCCACTGTTACCCTTCAATCTTACCTCCTCCTCTCCTTATTTGCTATGCTTCTGCACTATGGACTTTCATTTTTATTCATTGATTCTCCTAAGCCCTTGCCTTCTTCAGGGTTGTAATATTGCTTATAATATTTTTATCTGGTTCTAGAAGCAAGGTTATGTTGCCCTCCTAAAAAACAGTTGTGAAGTTTTTCTCTCTGTTTCTATTATTTCAAAGATTTTGAGTAATACTGTTTTATTGTTCTTTTCATGTTTGGAAGAATTCACCAATTAAACTGCTGATAATTTTCTTTGTTGGAAAAATATATACAAATTCAATTTGTTTAAAAGATATTCATTATTCAAGTTTTCTATTTCTTTTCTTGTCCGTTTTGGACAGTTGTATATTTTTAGGAATCTATCCATTTGATCCAAATCATCAGGCATAGTTCTATCTTTTTAACATATAAAAATACATACATTATCAATCAAGTGGGATTTATCCCAGTTATGTAAATCTGATTCAACATTTGAAAATCAATTAACGTAATCCATGACATCAACAGGCTAAAAAAAAAATAATCATATGACCATATCAATAGTTGCAGAAAGAGAATTTGACAAAATACAAAACCCATTCATGATAAAAATTCTCAGTACACTAGGAATAGAAGGTAACTTTCTCAACTTGATAAAGAATATCTCTCAGAAAAACTATACTTAACATCATAATTCATGGTGATAACATCAAATCTTTCCCACTAAAATCAGGTACAAGGCAAGGATGTTCCCTCTCATCACTGCTTTTCAGCATTGTACTGGATGTCCTCACTAATGCAATAAGATGGGTAAAGGAAATAAAAGATATACAGATAGAGAAGGAAGAAATAAAACTTTCTTTGTTCACAGATAACATAATTGTCTATGCAGAAAATCTGAAAGAATCATCAAAAGAACTCCTAGAACTAATAAGTGATTAGCACAAGACTGCAAGATACAAAGTTAATATACAAAAATTAATTGCTTTCCTGTACACTAGCAATGAACAAATGGAATTTGAAATTAAAATCACAATGCCATTTACATAGCACTCCCCAAAATCTAACACAATGGGGACAAGATCTATATGAGGAAAACTATAAAACTCTGATGAATTAAAACAAAGAACTAAATAAATGAGAGATATTCCAAGTTTTTGAATAGGAAGACTCAATATTATCAAGGTGTCAGTACTTCCAACTTGATTTATAGATTCAATGCAATCCCAATCAAAATCCCAACAAGTTATTTTGTGGCTGTTTACAAACTGTTTTTAAGTATTATTTGGAGAGGCAAAAGATCTAGAATAGTCAACATAATATTGAATGAGAAGAACAAACTTGGAGAGCTGATACTGTCTGACTTCATGAATTACTGTAAAGGTACAAATTCAAGACAGTGGGTGTTGGTGAAAGAATAGAAAAATAGATCGATGGAACAGAATAGAGAACCCAGAAATAGACCCACACAAATATAGTCAACAGATCTTTGAGAAAGGAGCTGAGATAATACAATGCAGCAAAGATATATTGTTTTCAACAAATAGTGCTAGAACAGTTGGACATCCACCTGCAAAGAAATGAATCTAGACACGAGATTTATACCCTTCACAAAACTAACTCAAATGGAGCATAGACCTAAATGTAAAACACAAAACTATAAGCTGCAGAAGATAACATAGGAGAAAACCTCGATGACCTTGGGTATGGCGATGACTTTTTATATACAACACCAAAGACACAAATTGCAAGAAATAGTTGATAAGCTTGACTCATTAAAATTAAGAACTCTGCTCTGGAAAAAGCAAAGTCAAGAGAATGAGAAGACAAGCCACAAACTGGGAGAAAGTGTTTGCAAAAGACACAGCTGATAAAAGACGGTTATCCAAAATATACAAAGAACACTTAAAACTCAACAATAAGAAAACAAGCAACCTGGTTGAAAAATGGGCCAAAGACCTGAATAGACACCTCATCAAAGAAAATATATAGATGACAAATAAACATATGAAAGATGCTCCATATCATATGTCCTCAAGGAAATGCAAATTAAAACAGCGATGAGATACCACTACACACCCATTAGAGTGACCAAAATCCAGAACACTGACAACACCAAATGCTGGTGAGGATGGAGAGCAACAGCAACTCTCATTGCTGGTGGGAATACAAAATGATTCATCCACTTTGGAAGACAGTTTGATAGTGTCTTACAAAACTAAACATACTCTTACCATATAATCCAGCAATCACATTCTTGGGATTTACCCAAAGTACTGAAAGCTTATGTCTACACAAAAACCTGCTCATGGATGTTTATAGCAGCTTTGTTCATAATTCTTGATAGTAACCAAGATGTCCTTCTGTAGGTAAATGGATAAATAAACTGGTACATCCTGGCAATGGAATATTATTCAGTGTTAAAAAGAAATGAGCTATCAAGCCATGATAAGACATGAAGGAAACTTAAATGCATATTACTAAGTGAAGGAAGCCAATCTGAAAAGTCTGCATAGTGTATGATTCCAACTATATGACATTCTGAAAGAGGCAAACTCTGGAGACAGTTAAATTATCAGTAGTTACCAGCATTTGGGCAGGGGGAGGAAAAAACAGGCAGGGCACAGAGCATTTTCAGGGCATTGAAAATATTCTGCATGATACCATAGTGATGGATACATGTCATTATATACTTGTCCAGACTCATAGAATGTACAACACCAAGAGCGAACCATTATGCAAACTATGGACTTTGTGTGATTATGATGTGTCAATGTAGATTCATCAGTCATAACAAGTGTACCACTATGGTGAGGAATGTTGATAATAGGGGAGGCTATGCATGTGAAGAGGCAGAGGGTATATGGGAAACCTCTGGGCCTTCTCTTCAATGTTGCTATGAACCTAAAACTGCACTAAAACATTAAAGTCTTAATTTTAAAAATAGATATTTATAATAGAGAAATGATCACCTTCATCCAATCATAGACTAAACTCAGGCTGAGATGCAGTTTTGGTAATATTCAGTCTACCTCTGGTTTGTATTTGTTCCTATGGTTGCCTTCTATAGACTTTCAATTGAGAATTTAGTGTCTTTGCCTCTTTAGTACTAAGAAATTGGAATTTCCACTCTGCTTTTCAGAGTTATTTGAATTATCTCTTTAAGTTTTTGCTCTACACATTTTCAGAATTTAGCAAAGTCTTGAGATGGAATAAGTTGTGTGCTTGGATTTCCAATTTTGTCATTCTAACCCACATAACTTCCAAAACTGTGATTGTTTATCTGTGCCTTAGCAGCAGCTCTCTGTCTACACACCCATATTCTTAGCCTTTTTTTATACCTAGAATCAAATATCCCCAGAGAAAAAAGAAACTATATAGATCCTCAGTCTACCTCTGAATTTACCTCTGTTTTCTCTGAAATTCAAGTCCTTCTAAATCTTTCTACTTAAGCAGCTCTCTGACATCTTAAAAAAAATTATAATTTGCCTGGCTTTTCTAACTGTCATGAATATTTCATCCTTCCGTGAAGCAGAAATCCTGATATACATATTGTATTTATTTAGAGGACTCCTAAAATTTTACAATCAAATTTTCTTTCTTATGCTACAGATTTGTTTTTCGAAATGCCTTCAGAACATTTTTATCTTAATGTGTTTAAACTTATCCCTTTATTCTCCTGTATTTGTGACGACTTCATCAGATTTCTGATCACCACTATATTTGGGGTTAGGAATGGTTGCATATTAAATTACGGGGGTTGTGGCAGTCCTCATTGAGAAAGTAAACTTTGAACAAACACCTGACAGAGAGAAGGAGCAAGCTATGAAAATCTGGGGGCTGAGGGGGAAGATAAGTGGGAATAGCAAGTTCCAAGGCACTGATACGGAAGTGTGCCTGGTGTTTTTGTATAATGACAAGAAGGTCGATATGACTGAGGCTGAATGAGCAAGGGGGAAAGTAACAAAGGGTAAATTCAGACCAGGACTGATCTAAGCATTGTCTTTAACTTTTCATTTTCTTTCAAGTCTTCATATCCAATAAATATCATGTCCTTATCATGTCCATCATTTAGGTTTTACCAATGAAATATTCTTAATGTACATGCCTCATTTATAATTCTGTTACTACCACCTTCATTTATCTCTTGTTATCCATAGATAATTGCAAATCAGAAACTGATCCTCTCAGTCTTGGAACTCCCCACTCCAATAAATTCCAAATAAAACATTCTCTTCAGCCATAACCAGTATCATGGTCACAGGATAAGATTTATTTATTTATTTTCCGGTACACGGGCCTCTCACTGTTGTGGCCTCTCCCGTTGTGGAGCACAGGCTCCGGACGTGCAGGCTCAGCGTCCATGGCTCACAGGCCCAGCCGCTCCGCGGCATGTGGGATCCTCCCGGACCAGGGCACGAACCTGTGTCCCCTGCATCGGCAGGCAGACTCTCAACAACTGCGCCACCAGGGAAGCCCCACAGGATAAGATTTTTTAAATTCCTAACTCTGGGTTTTTCCATTACTATATACGAATAGGCCAGTGGAACAGGAAAAAATGCCCGTTTTCTACGACCGGTGATCAGGATGTTTAAATATGAGTAAATACTCTATTTTAATGCCTTCCACAATGTTAGAAGACAACTGAAATTTTTGAAATCTTTAGATCTATTCAAAAGCCAAATGGATTTGGTGAGTATAAGACTGGGCTAGTGAATAAATAAAGTTTGCAACTTCCTGTTGTTGGGAAAAATCTAAATAAAATAGCCACTTGGCCTCATGACTTCTTGACAGAAATTGCATTAAAAAACATAGTACTGTGCTCCTTCAGACAACTGCTACCTAGAAAGCATCTTGAATTTCATATTGATGTCAATTCTTTTTGCACATACATTATGCTGATGCATACAGCTTTTATAAAATAACCAAACATTTTTTCTAGTGAAAAAGTAATTTTTAAGACATACAATAATAAGAGGGTGTATTGTCTATATAGCCTTCCACTTTCTGATTCTTTCACTAACACAATTAAAAATTGGTTCTGCAAACTCCATATATATCCTTTGGGAAAACATCTGTTGTTTTCTGCTTGATGAAATAACATCAATATGCCTTTTCAGCCAAGGGCTTGGATAATCTGCCTTTAATTCGGCACGTTTGTGAATCTTATCATTCCTCTGTTTGCAGAAAAATAAAGGTTCAAATACTTAATAAATAATACTAAATTATTTGTAACAAAAAATCACAGAGCCAAAAAATATATTTGAAAACAACAGTAATACAAATCTGATTTCTCAGGGAAATGTTAGAATACTTCAATTTTTTTTTTTGTAAGATAGGCAAAACATGGCTTCTGTGGTTAACATTGAAATTTCTCCTTTGGAACAGGAAAATGGAAACTGCTATAGCAAGGGAGGGAAGGAGGAAAAGATGAAAAAGTATAGTGGGTAAATTTTCATACTGGGTATTCTGAATGTTAGGTTCAGAAGTATCTGCAATATATTGAAGGAAACATCTGCAGTTTATTTGCAGGATGAAATGTGACAGGAGGTAGGCAAGGGAAATGGAATATTTATTAGAGTAAGTAAATTAAAAATCTCATGTTTTTAAAAAAGTCTATGGTTGATGCAAATTAAGTGAATCTATTAAATTAATAGAAACACTTTTTAATCTGTTTCTCTCTTGAGTAACTGAAATTAACAATTGGATTTTTCCGTAAAGAACTGTGGCAAAAACTATGGTCACAGCTATTATTGAAGGCACTATACATATACTTTGTGTATAAGTATACAAGTATTGATATAATGTAGAATATAACATTCTAACATAAGCTGTATTTTAAGGTTGCATGAAAACCATGACTGAATTGTTAATTCATTTGCTTGTTTAGATTTTCAGAAAACGTTTTCTGAACCTGAAGAAAAGGGAAATTTAATTTTTCAGGTTAACTTTAACTTTTGTGATTTGAAAGTCTGCTTAAATCTTAAATTTTAAAAGTGTGTTAGATATTTCATAAGCCTTGGCTTATGAAAAAGATATGTAGGGACTTCCCTGGTGGCGCAGTGGTTAAGAATCTGCCTACCAATGCAGGAGACATGGGTTCGAGCCCTGGTCCGGGAAGATCCCACATGCTGTGGAGCAGCTAAGGCTGTGCACCACAACTACTGAGCCTGTGCTCTATAGGCAGTGAGCCACAACTACTGAGCCCATGTGCCACAACTACTGAGCCCGTGTGCCACAACTACTGAAGCCCACATGCGTAGAGCCCATGCTCTGCAGTAAGAGAAGCCACCACAATGAGAAGCCCACACACCCCAAGGAAGAGTAGCCCCTGCTCGACGCAACTAGAGAAAGCCCGCACACAGCAATGAAGACCCAACACAGCCAAAAATAAATAAATAAATAAAAGGATGTATAAAAGTGTGTTCTCGTCTATCGAAAATATCTCGTTTAAAATCTTTCCCTGTCCTGAAACACACCTAATTTGCTTTCACATGTAAAACCCAAGACCATTGATAAGGAAGGAGCTATTGCGTGTATGTGAAGACACAACACAGAGCACTGAAGTCCACGTTGAGGCTGGATGAAATAGGAAGAGAAAGAGCACAGCAGATTCTGAAGGGTTTATACTTCTCGATTCAGGGAAGCTGATTTGGGGAGGTTTTATGAAGGAGGTGAGCCATTAGGAGAATTTTAAAGAAGGATTGAGGCATCATTGGGCAGAAAAGAGTGGAAAAATCATTCTAGGTGAGAGTGAAGAAGAAATGTTGTCATGTAGGAAAAATGCAAAGCAACTGTGAGAAGATAAGATCTTGGAAAATGATATCTCCTCTTTGCCATGTTTATTTAATGTTGAATTTAAAAAGCACATTAAAATGGAGAAAGTCTCTCAGAAACTACTCCATTTACAAATTAGTACAAGTAAGCTTTCAGCACTTAAAACTTTCCTGAACTCAAGTCTCTGATACTATAATCAACAAGGCAAAGACGAATCTGAAATCCAAAAAGCTCTGTAAGCTGAAATTTTATTGATAACTCATTTAGTGGCAAAATCAAACCTGGCCTCTACTGACACAAAACTACTTGTGTAGCCTTTCTTCATCTCGCTTGATGGGACTATTCACAGGTTTGACTACAGAAATGTTAATGTATTTGGTTGGAGTCCTGCCCCAAACCGTGCTGGAGGATAGAGGTGGTCTATGTATTATATTAAATATAAAGATATTAACTTTTAAATATTGAACATTTTCTGAAGTCTGAAACACATTTGGTTTTAAGGTTTGTGGACCTACTAGAATCAGCTCTTTTTCCATTACTGGATAAAATGTAGGAGAGGCTTCTGCAGGTCTCTGGAGTTTCAGGCAACTTCTGAGTTGCCAGGCATGTTTTATTTGCTCAGAGCAGGATTCATAGTTGGATTTGCATACTGAATCTTCTAGTTCTATAGTATGAACAAAGAAAAGAAGTACATTCTAAAGAAAAGAGGTAGTTTTAAGAATGTTTCCTGAAATAAGTCCCTGTAATCAAAAGTGAAGGTTAAAGCTATAATTCAAGTGAATATATTTTGAATGTAAGTATACATTACAGTTATTGGCATACAGTTCCATAGAAAACCTCTCATAAATAGATATAGTTACAATTTGGGCCTTCCTCTTCCATTCTGAACAGGAATAACTAATTGCTGTTATTTTCTATGTCTGATGGTAGGTGCATTTATAATAGATTAGCTGATGTAATTTATTTAAAATGTAATTAGTCACAGAAAGGAGAATTTGATACCGAAGGTAACTTTAACAATATACATAAAAGCCTCTCCTTTTTCTATCATTTCCCACATTAGAGATGTTTAATTTATGTGTGTTATAGCTGCCCCCTCTTCCCGTTATTCCTTACTCCCTCCCTTTCTTCCTCCCTCTCTCCCTCCCTCTTTGTCTCTTGATTAGATCTTTTAAAAAAATATTTTTATTGGAGTATGGTTGCTTTACAAAGTTGTGTTAGTTTCTACTGTATAGCAAAGTGAATCAGCTAAACATATATCTCCTCTTTTTTGGATTTCCTTCCCATTTAGGTCACCACAGAACATTGAGCAGAGTTCCCTGTGTTATGCAGTAGGTTCTCATTAGTTATCTATTTTATACATAGTATCCGTAGTGTATATGTGTCAATCCCAATCTCCCAATTCATCCCACCCCCCTCCCTTTTCCCCCTTGGTATCCATATGTTTGTTCTCTACCTCTGTGTCTCTATTTATGCTTTGTAAATAAGATCATCTATACCAATATTTTCAGATTCTACATATATGTGTTAATATATGATATTTGTTTTTCTCTTTCTGACTTACTTCACTCTGTATGACAGTCTCTAGGTCCATCTACGTCTCTACAAATGAACCAATTTCGTTCCTTTTTATGACTGAGTAATATTCCACTGTATATATACACCACATCTTCTTTATCTGTTCCTCTCTTGATGGACATTTAGGTTGCTTCCATGTCCTGGATATTTTAAATAGTGCTGCAATGAACATTGGGTGCATGTGTCTTTTTGAATTATGGTTTTCTCTGGGTATATGCCCAGTAGTGGGATTGCGGGGTCACATGGTAGTTCTATTTTTAGTTTTTTAAGGAACCTGCATACTGTTCTCCATAATGGCTGTATCAATGTACTGTTGGCTATATCCCACCAACAGAGCAAGAGCGTTTTCTTTTCTCCACACCCTCTGCAGCATTTATTGTTTGTAGATTTTGTGATGATGGTCATTCTGACCAGTGTGAGGTGATACCTAACTGTAGTTTTGATTTGCATTTCTCTAATAATTGGTGATGTTGAGCAGCTTTTCATGTGCCTCTTGGCCAACTGTATGTCTTCTTTGGAGAAATGTCTATTTAGGTCTTCCACCCATTTTTTGATTGGGTTGTTTTTTTGATATTGAGCTGCATTAGCTGTTTGTATGTTTTGGAGACTAATTCTTTGTCCATTGCTTCGTTTGCAAATATTTTCTCCCATTATGAGCGTTGTCTTTTTGTCTTGTTTATGGTTTCCTTTGCTGTGCAAAAGCTTTTAAGTTTCATTAGGTCCCATTTGTTTATTGTTTTTATTCTCATTATTCTAGGAACTAGGTCAAAAAAGATCTTGCTGTGATTTATGTCAAAGTGTTCTGCATATGTCTTCCTTTAAGAGTCTTATAGTGTCTGGCCTTACATTTAGGTGTTTAATCCATTTTGAGTTTATTTTTGTGTATGGTGTTAGGGAGTGTTCTAATTTCATTCTTTTACATGTAGCTGTCCAGTTTTCCCAGCACTATTTATTGAAGAGGCTGTCTTTGCTCCACTGTATATTCTGGCCTCCTTCATCATAGATTAGGGGACCATAGGTGTGTGGGTTTATCTCTGGGCTTTCTATCCTGTTCCCTTGATGTGTATTTCTGTTATTGTGCCAGTACCATACTATCTTGATTACTGTAGCTCTGTAGTATAGTCTGAAGTCAGGGAGCCTGATTCCTCCAGCTCCTTTTTTTTTTCCCTCAAGATTACTTTTGCTGTTCAAGTTCTTTTGTGTTTCCATACAAATTGTAGAATTTTTTGTTCTAGTTCTGTGAAAAATTGGTAATTTGATAGGAATTGCATTGAATCTGTAGATTGCTTTGGGTAGTATAGTCATTTTCACAATATTGATTCTCTCTTCATTAGATATTAAATTAATACTTTGAGTTTATAATATAATCACAGGGTGAAAATTTTAAAAAATAAAATTCAAGTATACAATGCACAGACTCCCCCCCCCCAGTCATTCATCCTCCTTGTTCCCTCTTCACTGCCTTCCTCACAGGTGACAAGTGTGACTTATATTCTCATTTTCATTTCAACCACACTCTTATCTATACCAACCATGAAAATCTCTTTTGTTTAGCACTTTAAGTATCAGTTTGTTCCCTTACTTTTAGTAAAGATAAAGATACAGGATAGGAAATGATCTAGAACATTCCATGTCCTAGTTAGTTCAGGCTGCTATAAAACAAATTACCCTAGATAGGGTGACTTATAAACAACAAAAAATTTTTTATCATAGTTCTGAGGTTTGGAAAGTCCAAGTTCAGTGCATCAGCAGATTCATTGTCAGGTGAGGGCCTACTTCTTGGTTCATAGAGGGCTGGCTTTTCTCTGTGTCCTCACATGGCAGGAGGAACAAGTGAGCTCTTTGAGGTCTCTTATACAAGGGTACTAATACCATTCATGAGGGCTCCACCCTCATGACTTATCACCTCCCTAAGGCCCTCCTAACACCTACATCACATTGGGGATTAGGTTTCAGTATATAAATTTTGGGGGACACATTCTTCTGTAGCATCCCACTTATACCTGATAAAATTTACTTATATGTAGATCCTTGAAGGCATATTTTCTAACAGGACCAACCAACCGTGGTCAAGAAGTTAGTGGGATTTTAATTGTCCAGTCTTTTTCCTTCCATTCCACCTGGGAATTAATAGGGCTGAGAGAGACAAGCCTTTTTAAGAGTTTCCTCTTGAATGGTTGCTTCTTTCCTTCTTCCCCGCAATTCTCCAAAATGAAGAGGTAAGGGAGTTTTGTAGTCACAGATACAAGGACATATCTAAAAAACTAAGACCTCTCAGGATGGAAAAGATTCTGGGAAGACCAGGCAATTGAGGACAGTGTGCGAAGAGAATGAAAATGATTTGGTTTGAAAGAGATCCAAATTTGTCATCCACCCTAAAGTATATTTCACACCTACCCAATCTAGTAATATATGGGTCTTTTTCCTTCACTGGTTTCATGTTAATAAACATACCAGCAACATTTTAATGAAGGATACTTAGATCTTACACCTAGTCCAGCAATATTAATAAATTTTTTCCATTCTTCAATTTTATAAATTATCTAACATTTCTATAGTAGATATTTTTTGTTTCCTAACTTAATTCTTGACGCTATTTCTTTTCCAACCTGTATTTTTCTTATTTATTCTTTTTTTCGCATATATATTCATCTTTGTTACCTATCCTAAGTTCTTTGTTTTTGGAGAAAGATGGCATATGTATAAATTGTAAAAGAAAATATTTCAAGTAGAGAAGTGTTGATGGCAACATTTCATTTGAAATTTTTTTTCTGGAACAGTATGGGTACAAGTAAACATATTAGACAATCCAAATAAAGAAATGTTAGAGCTGACATTCCATCTGGAGTAATAGCCACTTGAGTGGCTTGGGGGTCACTTATTTTCATGAAATAGCAATAGTATTAATTTGCTCCCTGATTTGCTGAGTGGGTGTTCATTCTCTCCTCTCCTCTCTCCTTGCCTTTGAAAATGTACACGGTTTTAAAATTTTATGTGCACAGATTGGAGATCATGGCTTATAAGTTTTTGTTTGGTTTGGTTATGACTCAGAATTATATACCCATTGTACTCACTCAACTGTCAGCCTTTCAGAGAGAAATAAAGCAAAACCCCTCATATTTCTGAAATGTAAAAATAGACATTGTTAATAAAAAAAAACAGGTTTCAAAGTATATACAGCATGACATCATTTTGTTGAAGAAATACAAAGTTCTTTATAAATTTGTGTTTCATAGAATAAGATCTGGAAATACATGCACCACAGTATTAACAGTGGAGATCTCTGGGCAGTGAGAGTGTTTTCTCATTTATCTTTCAAACTTCGTTATAACATAATTGATCATTATAAGAAATCAGATGCATCAGGTGTAAACTCCTCACTGCTCTCACATAGGTGATATTATTCTTGTAATCATTGATATCCTGGGCCTCCTATTTAAATGTTATTACAGAAATCCATTTCACTAGAAAAGTTAATACAGTCATTCAGTCAGGGAATGTGCCAGAACAGTGCTTGGTGCTGGGATATAATAGAAGACAGAATCCATATAGACATTTACAGGTTAGTGGAATAGAAAGATAAATATATAAATTAAGGATTGTATTTATCACAGCGTGTAATTATTTTACTTACGTGCCTGTCTGTTAGTTGTTTGTGTGTCTTCCACAGTAGATCTTAAGACCTTAGAGGGCAGGTTTACCTTGGTCTTTCCAGTCCCAGAGTAATGTCTGGCATGTGGCAGGTAATCAACAAATGAGCTGAGTAAGTAAATTGATCAAATACATACTAATTAGAGCTATGAGGTAACTAGGGTGATATAGAGAAAAATGGGAGATCAACTTTAGCTTGGGTGTTCAGATAAGGCCTTACCAAGGAGCTTATATATTAGCCAAGACCTGATGGAAGAGAAGAAAGCAAAACAAATCAGTCAAAGAATATTGATCCTGTTTTTTTCTTCTAGTTTTTTAAACCTTATTTCTTGCCCTTGTGTTTGGAAAGTAAAATTTGAGTACTCTGTAGTCTGGGTAGATATACCTCAGGAAGGTATTTTCTTTCTATCCCCTCGAATACTTCCTCAGAAACCATATGGAGAGTTGTTGAAAGAAAAAGTGGAATATGAGCTATACTCTTTGAGGCAATATATAAAAGAGACATACTTTATGTACTTTTCCCCTCCTGCGTCTGAAATAATTTTTGGAAGCAAATTTATTTGTTTAAATTTTTTTAAGTAGCTCAAAACTACAGATAGGGCTTCCCTGGTGGCACAGTGGTTGAGAGTCCGCCTGCCGATGCAAGGGACAACGGTTCGTGCCTCGGTCCGGGAAGATCCCACATGCCGCGGAGCGGCTGGTCCCGTGAGCCATGGCCGCTGAGCCTGCGCGTCCGGAGCCTGTGCTCTGCAATGGGAGAGGCCACAACAGTGAGAGGCCCGCGTACCGCAAAAACAAAAACAAAAACTACAGATAATGTTTTGGTTTAGTATCTTAGCAAAACAAAAACAAAAAAAAAGAGTGATCTAATACTTCTTTATTTCTTATAAATACATACTATTTTTAATGCTTTTGTCTTTTGAGGGTTTTAAATAATTCTAGCTAAAAGGAATTCTAAAAATCTGAAATTCTGACAGTGTTTTTTTAAAGTTTCCTCAGATTTTAAAAAACTTTCTGAAGACAAGATTTGGCCATAGAAATTTATATGATACTCTGCCATTAATCCATTCACTCAGACATACACATTTGCTATTTTAGGGGCTATTCATAATATAAGTTTGAAATAAATTTCATGGAGGACCAAATAATCCACTAGACCTCACAAGAATTTGAACAAACTATTCCTCATGCAAATGACTCACACTGTGTGTAGAACTGTAGGTTTATATCTCTCCAGAAATGTTTTACATATATGTAAATGTGGGCATCTGAGTGTGCGTATGCTTTCAGGAAAAACAAATGGTATCCTACAATACCTATTCTTTTGAACCTAGCTTTTCAATTAATATTACTAGGACATTTTTCTATATCATCTTTTATATCTACTTTGTTCTGTTAAATTCTGTATTATGCTTTGTAATTTATACCAATTCTCAATACTTAGGTTGTTTCAAGGGGTTTTTTTTGTTGTTATTAATCACAATGCTTCATGGAACATCTATGTATACACATATTTTTGTGTTCTTGTATAAGCATATTTGCAGAATTTCTAAATTAGGTAATCACGACTAAAAGAGTGTGGAATACTAATTTTAATAAATAGAGCCAAATTAGTCTTCAGTTTGTGCCTCTGTGCATGAAAGTGCTTGCTTGCTTCATGACATTAATATGGTAAGTTTATTTAATATTTGGTATACTTTTTAATATATTTTAATTATAAACAGCTTTTCATAAAGTTGTTAATTTTTGAGCTATCACATGCTCATTTTTCTATTGAGTTGTCTTTTTTCTCCTTAATTTAACTCAAAATTCATTCAATAAATATATATTTATGGCCTATAATGTGACAGGGTCCATTAAAGATGCTAGAAGCATAGCAGTCAACAAAAACAAATGAAAACCTTTTCCCCATGAAATTTTCATCCTAGAAGGAGGAAACAAAAATGAACATAATAGATACTACAGTATTAAACTGTTAGCTGGTGATAAATTCAACAGTGAAAAATGAATAAGAAATGTGGGACAGGGAATTCAAGGCATGAGTTTGGGCTATTGAATAGCACAGTCAGGGAGGCTTCAGAGAGAAGGTGACTGTTGCATAAAAGACCTGAGGAGGTGAGGGAGAAATCCATGTGACATCTAGAACAAGAATATCCATACTGAGGAGTGAGTGGCAGGTACAAAGGACCTGAGGAAATATGGATCCAGAATGCCAAGTAGCTGAAGCTGAGTGAGCAAGTGAAGGGAGTCTTGTAGGACACAAGATCAGCTTGATAATGAGAGGCCAAATCAAGAAGGATGCTTTAGGATGTTGCAGGTCATTGTAAGGAACCTTGGCGTGCGCTCTGAGTATGGTAAAAAAAAAAAAAAAGCCCTTTGTTGGTTTTGAGAGAGAAGTGACCTTTGGTTTTAGCAGGATCACTTCAGTTGCTGTATTGAGATTTGACTTCGGGGTGGAGGCAGTGTGGGGAGCATGGGCAGACAGTCTAGTGAAAAGGTAGCTGCAAAACTTCAGGGTGGGGGCTCTGGTGCTTTGGACCCAAGAGGTAGGAGTGGCAGTAGTAACAAGTGGTCAGATTTTGAATATAATTTAAATGTGAAACTGGCAGGATTTGCTAATGGATTGGATATGAAGTGAGATGATAATGAGGATGACGAGGAAGTTTAGTAAGCTTTTTGTGTAAGAAGGAAATTAACTTATTGTCAGTCATTTGTGTTTCAAATATTTTTCCCACTGTTTCTGTTGAGTTTGATTATGGTAATTTTCCCATGAAGAATACTTTAATATATAACATAAAATATATCTTTCATTTCTTTTATACTTTCTAGATTTTGTATCATGTTTAAAAAGACTGACCCTATTCCAAGAATTAAAAATAAAATTGTCTATATTTTTCCAGTATTTTTAGAATTCCATTTTAAATTTTAAATTAATATATTTGGAATTTCTTTTGGTGCCATTTCCTGATATTTTAAATGTTTGTTGCTCTGGCTTCTAAGCAGTATTCATTTCTTGGTTGCTCTTGAAACTTAATTTCTATGTAATGGCTTGTGGGTTCATCATGACAACATTGTACAGCTATAGATACCATCCCATGTAAGACTTGATGAAGCTCTCCTAAGTATCTTCAAACTGCGAAGCCTCACACTGTAAAAGTCCTCTCCTTGAAGGCTTAATCCAGTTACCACCTCATTCTTGCAATGTTCTAATCTTTGTCATTTTTTTCTTTTTCCCCATATGACTTCACATTTACCCTTAAGTTAATTTGTATTGCTATACATTTTGTTGTTTGGTGCTGATCACCTCCTTTGGACTGACTCTTTTGATAATAATGACATCTAATGCAGAAGTTTTTATATGGTAATAGTCAGTATGTATTGTTAAATGACCTCCACCTCCAAGAAAAATAACTTTTAAACTAACACTCTAGCAATTAGCAGGTTGCTATTGTCATGCTAAGGTAATGAGAACTTTATTCATGGATTCATTAGATACGTACTGAATGTCTAACAAAAATGGAAACACTGCTAGACTCTGGGGTCATAATTTTCAGCAAGATAGATAGGGTCACCACAATTGTAACACATGTGGACCAGAACTTATGATTATTTACTTACATGTATATTTTAAAATAACTGCTCATTCCATAAAGACATTTAAAAAACAGTTAATACCACTATAAAAAAATGTAGAAATCATTTTCTCTTCCTCCCCTGTATCTCTTTTCTAGAGTATGCTAATTAAGCTCTCTCTTTCCTAAGGCCATGAGCCCCATCAATCTGGGATAATAAGGTGACAGAAGGGTAGGAAACCTTAGCAATACTTTATAAGGAGTAGAAGAAAGATAGTCAAAGTGAACACAGGCATGCTTCTAAGTTATGCTGTAAGTGGCAGACAAAATCAGGAAAAAGATTTTTGATTGTCTCATAGATTAGCAGTTGTCACTGGGGGAAGGAGCAACTTGCCCCCCAGGGGACCCTTGATAATGTCTGTAGACATTTTTGGTTGTCACAACTGGGCGTGGGGTAGCGGTTGCATGCTACTGGCATCTAGTGGGTAGAGGAGGAATGGGACAGCTACCTGCAATGAAGAATTATCTGGCCCCAAATCTCAATAGTGCCAAAGGCTGAGAAACTCTGCCCTAGATAAATGTTGTATCAGATAAAGTCTGATTGTCATGAATTGGCAAATAAAACCCTGCAACTATTAATACTGGTTTATCTAACATTTATCTCTATGATATTAAAGTCAAAATATTGAAGCAGATTTAATGAAGAATCAATTCTGAAATTACATCATCATCATAAAATTAAATTTGAGATTAAGCCCAAGGTCATAAGCAAAAAAGAAAAAGGTACATCTAGAATACCTGTCAAGATTTTTGGACTATACAGACTGATGCCAATATTATATAAGCCGTGATATTTACTTGTGTTATACTATGCAGTCTAACCATGTAAGCAGCGCTGCGTGGGAACTAAATTATAACCAGAAAGGAACTTCATGAGTGTGGAATCAAACCGAAAAAGGTTTATTATTTATCTGAATGCTTCATGTGCATATTGCTATATAATACTATAAGTAAACGATTTTATTTATCCTTAAATCATAGTTGTTTTAGCTATTAACATAGGTGTTAAACATATTTCAAATGCATGACTATAAACAAGCAGTTATTAAAGGAAACATTAACTAAGATATATAACAAAGTATTCCATGTCATTTAGGATGATATTTTGCAAGTAAAAAAAGCAACTAATCTCAAAATGTCATGGACAATCAGTGGGTTTGTTCTTTTACATAAAAAGAAGTTGGTTAAGTTGCATAATTTCTCTGTGTCCGGTTTTCTTCATCTAAAATGGGGAATAATAATGGAACTCCTTTCCTAGGGTTCTATTAGGGTGGCTGTAAGACATTTGAATAAAAAATGTTTTTTAAGCATGAACGTCAGAGTGGTCCACCTAAAAGGCACTCCTAATAAAATGAAATAATTTTAAATAAGTCAAAATAAAAAAAGAAAAGTCAGGAGATGGTTTGTGTCAAGGATCTAGGGTCCTTCAATCTTTCTGCTCTGCCGTTCTCTACCTGTTGGCTCCTGTCCTGAGGCTTGTCTTCTCAATGTCAAGAGCCACCAGCACAAGAACACGTTCTCATATAACAATATAAAGTATCAGAAAGGGAATTTATTTTCTTGTGTCCCTTTTAAAAAGAAAGAATATCTCTCCTAGGAATTTTAAAGTAGGAAATTTCCTCTTATCTCATCAAACAAATAAGTCATATGCCCATTCTTAAACCAGTCATTTTTAAGGGACTGGAATAACCATGATTGTTCTAGGTCAATGATTCTCAATTTTTAGTCTTCAGACTCCTTTACCTCCTCTTAAAGTCTTTGTTAATGTGGTATATCTATCAATATGTACCATCTTAGAAATTGGAACATAAATTTAAAAATATTTGTTTACTAATTGCTCTCAAAATGATAGTAAAACTGTTACATGTTAACATACATAACATATTTTTATATTAAAAACTATATTTTCAAAAATATTTAATGAGGAAAGTAGCATTGTTTTTCACTTTTGAAGTGTCTTTAATGTATGGCTTAATGGAAAATATCTAAATTCTCATGTCTGTTTCAGCATTCAGTCTTTTGTGATATGTTGTTTTGATTGAAGTATATGAAGAAAATCCAGCCTCACAGACATATGTAGTTAGAAATGGAGGGGTACTTTAATAGCTTTCATTTTTAGATACTACAGCATAAGTTTTAGTATCTTAGAGGTTATTTTTAAGGTGGAATCTGAAACCTTATCAGTTAATTTTCCTTACATTGTTACATTAAAATCTATTGGTCTATTTTGCATTTTGAATGGATATTTTACACATGCACAATTTTGTAATATGTCAGATTGCTCATTTATAAATTATTTGCTCTCTGATTATACAGATCTTCCAATGTTGACACATTTCCTTATACAATATCAAAATATCATATCCTCACATTTTTAATATTACCACTGATCTTGTCATAAGTCTTGGGAAGCTGTGCACGCTCACAGCAGAGGGTATGCTTTCCAAAATTTGAAAGTTCACTTGAAAGTTCAAATTTTATAATTGACAATTAATGTTAACAACCAATTTCCTTGAAGTGAGAGACCCACTTGATTTATTATTGAGAAAATGTCTGCAAATACCAAAGTCTGGAAACCATAGTTTGTGAGTCATCTTTCAAAACGCTGTTCCATGAAAAAGGTGGTTAATTCAACTCTCCACTCAGTCACACAAATGCTTTTCTTTGAACAAATCATTGCACTTTAGAATGCAGCAGAAGTGCTTGATGTGTGTAACAGTAAACCCATTACATATTAATGGTTTATTTTGTCACAAAGAAAGTTAAAATGACAGGTATTCAGGAGTCAAAATTTAATGGAATTAATAATTTTTACTACATCATATAGGAAATTCTCAAGTGAAACAGGTTTTCGTTTCGATTCTTTCTTTTTTTACTTTGAGTGTTTGGTGGTGAACAATAAAATGGTTTCTGGCACGGTTTGGGCCATTGCCTTGCTTTGTGCTGAGGTGCTTACAAACCACCACTGCTTTTGCACCATCAGTTCATATGTCAACACAGTGAAAAAGGTAATTAGTGTATTAGTAATTTTATGAAAATAATTTTGATGTTTTCAAAGTATTCTCATACTGTGAAGAAAGTCAGAAAAAGACAAATATCATATGATATCACTTCTATGAAGAATCTAAAAAAGAAAATGATATAAATGAACTTATTTATGAAAGAGAAACAGAATCACAGACTTAGAGAATGAACTTATGGTTACCAAAGGGGAAAGGTGGTGGGGAGGGATAAATTGGGAGTTTGGGATTGACATATACACAGTACTGTATTTGAAGTAGGTAACCGGGGATTCCCTGGCAGTCCAGTGGTTAAGACTCCTCCCTGGTCAGGGAACTAAGATCCTGCGAGCCATGTGGTGTGGCCAAATAAATAAATACTTGAATAAAAAAATAAAATAGATAACCAACAAGACCTACTGTATAGCTCAGGGAACTCTGCTCTATATTCTGTAATAACCTAAATGGGAAAAGAATTTGAAAAAGAAGATATATATATATATATATATTTATAACTGAATCACTTTGATGTACACCTGAAATTAACAAAATTATAAATCAACTATAGTCCAATATAAAGTAAAAAATTTTTATAAAAGTATTCTCATGTTACTGATATTTATTTTTATAACATTGGACATTGTGACCTTGATCACCACTGCTCTAAATTAATTGAGATTTATCCTTGGGGTCTAACCCTCCTAGAAGCATATGAACAAACCTGTGATTCTATTAGCAGGAAGTATGGCATGATTGATGAGTGGGCACCTAACGTTCAGTGTCATAGTTTTATAGTATTTACATTCAAGAATGGCTTAGTTTATCAAGTGAAACTATTTTCTGTTGGATGAAATAAGTCCTTATATGTGTCTGTAAAAGTGTGTGATAAAATAGGTGAGGATTAGAGTGTAATTTGAGAGGAGTAATCATACATAATGTAAAAAGTGGTTTACATTTTGTTATGTATTCAGTAGTTAATAATCTATTTTGTACTATTCCTGATTTTATTATCTACTAACTGTGGATTTGGGTAAATTACTTAGCCTCTTTAGGTCTCAATTTCACACCTGTTCTACTAGATAGTTTGGGGTAAGCATATAGGTTTGTTTGTTTTCCTAGCAAGAGAATAACTTAGTGGTTAGAGTAATTATGCTTAAACTGAAAAATTGGAAGAAATATTTCTCTAACATGTTTGGGAGGTATAATGGGGCCATCATTAGTTGCTCTTGACATGCATTCTCTTTGAATTGATCAAAACTTACCTTCTATTGTGTGCTAATTTTGTGCTAATCTGCTGTGAGTAAAAATACATTCAAGTCTTGGATGATTTGCATAACAATTTCCTTCGGCAGTGTGTTCAGGGAGAGACTCCATCTTTAGTCTTATTTGAAATACATGGTTCACTTTGGTTTTTACTGAGAAGAGCTGGTGTTTCTACAAGAGAACAACAGATGACCTTTAAGAATATGATGACAGAGGGACTATATGTACTCAATGAAGTTTGCATAATTTAATATTCAGAGATTAATTCAAAAGAGAACTCCTAAATCTTCATATCTCTTTAGTTTACTTTTGAGAGCCGAGGGATGAAGCATTGGGAAGTATATCCCAAACAAAATAGTAAGAGGAGATTTTTACTTATTAACCTTTATAGAATTTAGTAAACTGCCCAAGCTCTTCTCTATTCCTTTTATCTGTTCAGATATGTCTCATCCTTTAAAATGCCAGTTTGAATCTCTTCTCTTCTAAAGTTTCCCCTAAATTTTCCAGACCTCAGGAACTTAATTCTCCTCTGGATGCGTACAGTCTGTGCCAAATATTTTAACTGTTAATTCCATTGATTCTTGTTATCTCATGACTTTTAGTATTGTCACCTGGATTAGATCAAAAGTTTCCTGTGGTCAGAAATCATGATGTATATAGTTCTTTCATTATTCCACATTACATAACACAATGATGAGTACATTGTTGGTAGTTAGTAAATATTTGTTGCTTATTTTTAACTCCTTATTATGGAAAATTTCAAAATAATGTAAGGGACACATGAATCCATTACCAGTTTCAATAGTTATCAACTCATGACCAATTTTTTTCATCTTTATCCCTCCGCATTCCTTATCTATGGATCATTTTGAATTATATGCCCCACATCTTATCATTTTATCTGTAAATATTTCAGTATGTATCTCTAAAGGTAAGAATAATTTTGAAGACATAGGTCACTATAAGATAATTATACCTGCATACCTTGTATTATTGCACTTTGCAGATATTGTTTTTTTTTACCAATTGATAGTTTGTGGCAACCCTGCATCAAGGTATTCCACTGGTGACATTTTTTCCAACAGCATTTGTTCACTTTATGTTTCTGTGTAACATCTTGGTAATTCTTGCAATATTTCAAACTTCTTCATTAGTATTATGTTTATTATTATGTTGTTATGTTTGTTATCACTGTGATCTGTGATCTTTGATGTTATTATTTTAATTGTTTGGCAATAAAGTATTTTTTAAATAAGGTACATACATTGGTTTTTTAGATATAATGCACACTTATAAACTACAGTTTAAATAAGGTACATACATTGGTTTTTTAGATATAATGCACACTTATAGATTACAGTATAGCATAAACCTAACTTTAATATGTACTGAGAATGAAAAAATTCATGTGACTCACTTTATTACAGTATTCACTCTATTGCAGTAGTCTGGAACCAAACCTGCAATACCTCCAAGCTATGCTACCTGAAAATAATTAAATATAATTACATGATATGATAAACAGTATTTAATTAGTGTTGAAAAATTTCCTTGATTGTCTCATTTTGTTTTGCAGATTGTTAGAATCAGGACCTATATAAGATGCAAAATTCCAATTGACATAGGGCTCTAACAATCTCTAGGTTATCCTCTTCACATGTTTGTTTTGTTTTGTTTCTTTATCTGTGATTTACTTGTTGAAGAAAGGGAATGATCTGTCCTGTGGGGTTGCCAACATTTGGTTTTTCTTGAATGTATTCCTGTGGTGTAATTTAACAAGTTTCTTTTTATATTTTCAAAAACATTGTACTTAGATCTAAAGGTTTACTAAGACTTTTTTTTTCTTTTAGAAGAATATTTTAAAGATGCAACATGTGTTCTTCAGTCTGGAGATACATAATACCTGTTTGCGACTTTTTTTAGGATTTTAGCAGCCTTTGACATTCATTGCATAAATCTATTCATTCATTAGAGTGAATGAATCTAAATCTTTCTAAATTTCTCATTTATTAGTTGGAATACTTATCTAAAAAGAAACTTCCTGACAACAACCCATCCCCACAAAAGGGCTTGATTTCATTTGGATCAGACTGTGAAACAATTTGTTCAACAATTATTTTTAAAAAATAAAATAATTAGCTAGCAATTTGTAGAGGTGAAGGGTGGCATGTGATACCAATACAAGAAGACCAATGGGAAAGAGACAGTCAAAGAGAGCAAGCAGAAATCACAATCATCCCTCATACTGAGGAAGACTGTATGTGTATCCCAGAGAACACATACAGAAGGGTTTGTGCTTCCTTAAATGTGATGTCAAAAACTGCATACTGTGGGGAAAATAGACTTGACTAAATTAGTCTAGCCATGTTACTAAAAAGTTAAACAAACATACAACATCAATAAACTTTGGGGATGGAAATCAGTATTCAAAGTGGTTACAATACATTATCAAGAATTTCCAGCCTTTGGCAAAGATTATGAGACAGGCAAAGAAACAGGAAAGTGTGACCCATACTCAGGAACAAAAGCATACAATGTAAACTCCAAAGAATACTTAGCAGGTCTAAATATCAGACTTATCAGACAAAGAATTTAAAGAAGCTATGTAGATATGTTTAAAAACTATAGGAAATCATGTTAAAGAATTAAAAAAAGGTATAATGTCAATATCACATCAAGTGGTAGAAATCATTTAAAAAGATCCAAATGAAAATTCTAGAGTTGGAAAATATAATAACTGAAGTGAAGAGATCACTGAAGGGCTTAACAGGAGATTTGAGCTTGTGGAAGAGAGAATCCATGAAGCTGAGGATAGATTGATAGAGATTATGCAGTGAGAGTAACAGAGGGGAAAAGATGATAGAGAAAAATAAAGAGAGCTTCAAAGAAATGTGGGATGCCTTTAAGTGCATCAAGATATGTGAAATGGGGATACGTGAAGGAGAGGAAAAAGAGAAAGGAGCAGAAAAAAATGAAGAAATAATGGCTGAAAACATCCCAATTTGATGTAAAACACCAATCTGTATATCTAAGAGGTTCAACAAACTTTGATAACCACAAAGAGATCCATATCCATGCACCATAGACAAAAAGTTGGAAGACAAAGACAAAGGTAAAATATTGGAAACAGTAAGAGAAAAGTGTCTCATCACATACAAGGGAACACCAATAAGATTAACAGCTGACTTCTCAACAAAAAAATATGCTGAAAGAAAAAAAAGTGCCTACTAAGAGTCTTATATCCAGCAAAACTATCTTTGAAAAATGAAGACAAAATAAAGATATCACATAAAAGCAAAAGCTGAGCAAATTCATTGATTATAGAACTGCCTTACAAGAATCACTAAAGGAAGTTCTCTAGGGTGAAAGCAAGAGCTGTATTAGACACTAGATGGCAACTCAAATCCATAGAAACAAATAAAAATAACCAGAAATAGTATCTAAGATGGGTAATACCACAAACTCTATAAATATACACTCTTTCAGGTTCTCTAAAAGGCATAATATTAGATAATGTAATGATTTTTGCAATATATTCTTGGGTTTGTCACAAATATAATATATAAAAAAACAGGAGATAGAGCTATATAAGAGTGAAGTTTATTTACCTAACTAGAATTAAGTTAGTATTTATCTAAAGTAGGTTTTGATAAGCTAATGTATATATTATAAGCCATAAAGTAACAACTAAGACAATAATTTTTAAAATATAATTTAAAAACCATTAAAGGAATTAACACTACAAAATATTTTCAAAAGGTATAAGAGGCAAAAGAATATACAGAGGAACAAATAGAGAAAAATTATACAAAGCAAAAAGCAAAAGGTAAACTTAAATCCAACCATATCAAAATAACGTTAAATGTGAATTGATTGAAAGGAAAAGAATAGAAAAAGATATAACGTGCAAACTGTAACCATAAGAAAGCTGAAGTGGCTATACTAAACTCAGAGAAAATAGACTTTAAAACAAAACTTGTTGTTGGAGATAAAAAGAGATATTTTATAATGATAAAAGTGTCAATTCATCAAGAAGATAATAATGATTACAAACATATATATGTGTGTATGTGTGTGTGTGTGTGTATATATAAACAATACATAAAGCAAGAACACAGAAATGAAGAACTAGATATTTCAACAATAATATTTAGAGACTTTCATAACCCACTTTCAATAATGGATAGAACAACTAGAGAGGAATACAAGAATTGCACAACAAGAAAAGAGAAGACTTGAACAACATTATATACCAAGTGGACCTAATACATGTCCATAGAACACTTCACCCAACAACAGCAGAATACACATTTACCTCATAAATATATGGAATATTCTCCAGAATAGACCATATGTTAACCCATAAAACAAGCCTCAATAAATATAAAAGGGTTGGAATTATATAAAGTATGTTCTCCAACTACAATGGATTTAAATTAGAAATAAATATCAGAAAAAAAACTTTGGGACATTCATAAATATGTGGAAATTAAACAACATATTCCTAAATAACCAGTGGGTCAAAGAAGAACTCACCAAGGGAATAAGAAGATACTTTAGATGAATAAAAACAAAACACAGAAGGCCAAAAACTGTGAGATGTAGCTAAAACAGTACTCAGAGGGAAATTTATACTTGTAAATGCCTAAATAAAAAATAAGAAAGATCTTTAATATGTAACCTAACTTTCCACCTGAAGAAACTATAAAAGAAGAGCAAAACACATCCAAAGATAGGAAAAAGAAAGAAATATTAAAGATTATAATAGAATAAATATAATAGAAAATAGAACAGTAAAAAAAGAAATCAATAAATTCAAAAATTGGTTCTTTGAAAAGATCAACAAAATTGACAGAGGGAAGACTCAAATTATTAAAGACAAAGAAAAAAAAGAGGAGGCATCATTACTGATCTTACAGAAATAAAAAGGATTGAAAAGGAATACTTTGAACGGCTAGTTAGATATGCCAACAAATTGAATAACTTAGGTGAACAAATTTCTAGAAAGACAAACTATGATAATCAAGAACAGATAATGTGAGTAAGCAAATAGCAAGTAATAAGATTGAACTAGTAATTAAAAAAAAATTCCCACAAAGAAAAACCTAGGTCAGATGTCTTTACTGGTGTATTCTACCAAATATTTAAAGAAGAATTGTTACTAAACTGTCACAGACTCTTTCAATCAATAGAAGTAGAGGGAATACTTCCCAACTCATTCTCTAAGTGCACTATCAGCCTGATATCAAAACCAGACAAAAATAACAGAAAAAAAGAAAACTATAGAACAGTGTATCTCATATAGTTGCAAAAATCCTCAACAGTATACTAGCAAGCTAATCAAGAAAGATACAAAAAGAATTATATACCATGGTCCAGGAATACAAGGTTGGATTACCATTCCAAAATCAATTAATTGAATATACCCTATTAATGGAATAAAGAACAAAATTGCATGGTCATCTCAGTAGATGCAGAAAAAAAGCACTTGACAAAATATAATACTCTTTCATAATAAAAACATTCAACAAACTAAAAATAGATTGGAACTTCATCAGTCTACTAAAAGACATCTATAAAAACCAGCTAACCTCACACTTAATGGTAAAAGACTGAAGACAACAATCAGAAACAAGACAACAAATCAAGAACAAGACAAGAATGTCTCTTCTTGTCACTTCCATTTAACATTTTACTAGACATTGTAACAAGGGCAATTAAGAAAGAAAAGAAATAAAAGGTGTCCAGATTGGAAAGGAAGAAGTAAAACTATCTCTATTCACAGATGGCCTGATCTTGCATAGAGAAAATCCTGAGGAATCCACAAAAAGAAAAAAACGTAATGAATGAATAAACAATTTCAATAAGGTTACAGAATACACACAAAAATCAATTGTATTTCTATGCACTTGCATTAAAGAATCTAAAAATGAATTAAAAAATAATTCCAGTTATAATACCATCAAAAAGAATAAAATACTTAGAAATAAACTTAAGGAAAGAAGTATAAGGCTTGTATACTAAAAACTAAAAAATGCTGAATAAAATTTTAAAAGATCTAAATAAGTAGAAAGACATCCCATTGTTATGGTATGGTAGACTTATTAATATGGCAGTGCTCCCAAAATTGATCTCTAGATTTAATGCAATCCCTATGAAAACCATAGCTGGCTTAATTTTTTTTTCATAGATTGTGAATTAGCTTCTAAAATTCACATGGAAATGCAAGAGACCCAGAATAGCCAAAATAATCTTGAAAGAAGCATAAAACTGAAGAACACAGTTGTTCCTGATTTCAAAACTTACTACAAAACTACAGTAATGAAGAAAGTGTGGGATGGGTATAAGGATGATATATACATCAATGGAATAGAATTGAGAGTCTAGAAATAAGCCCTTAGATTTACTGTCAATTTATTTTCAACAAGGGTTCCCAAACCATTCAATGGGGAAAAAATTGGGGTTTTATTTTCAACAACTGGGAATGAGACAACTGGATATCCATATGCAAAAGAATGAAGTTGGACCTCTACTCACTATACACAAAAATTCACTCAAAATGGATCATAGACCTAAGTATAAGAGCTAAAATTATAAAAGTCTTAAAAGAAAACATAAAAGTATATTTTCATTATCTTGGGTTAGGCAGTGGTTTTTCTTTTTTCCCAAAAGCAAAGCAACAAAAGAAAAAAATAGGATAAATTAGATTTCATCAAAATAAAAAAACTTTGTACTGCAAATGATACCATCAAGAAAGTGAAAGAACATTCCACAGAATGGAATAAAATATTTGCAAATCATATATCTATCTGATAAGGGACTTTTTTCCCAAAATTTAAAAAAATTTGACAACTTAATAATAGAAAGATAAATAATCCAATTTTAAAATGGGCAAAGGATCTGAATAGATAATTTTCTAAAAATATGTGCAAACAATCAATAAGTAAATGAAAATATGCTCAGCATCATTATTAGGGAAAAGTAAATCTGAACCTTGAGATACCTACATTTCACATTCACTAGGATGTCTATAACAAGAAAGACCAATAATAACAAGTGTTGGTGAGGATGTAGAAAAATTGGAAGCATTATTCACTGCTGATGGGAATGTAAAATGGTACAGCTGATTGTGAATACAGTTTGGCAGTTTCTCAAAATGTTAAATATAGAGTTATGTATGAGCCAGAAATTCCACTCCTAAGTGTATATTCAAGAAAAATATCAAGATAAGTATTTACAAAATCTTAAAAATGAATTTTCATAGATGTTCTCTTCATAATAGCCCAAAATGGAAAACAACTCAAATGTCCAGCAAGTGATGAATGGATAAACAAATATGATATATCCATAAAATATAAAGTTGTTCAGCAATTTGAAAAACGAAGTACTGATACATGCTATGGCATGGATGAACCTTGAAAACATTATGCTAAATGAAAGAAGCCTGGTACAAAAGACTGGTTATTGGATAATGTCATTTCACATGAAGTGTCTAGAAGAGGCAAATTTATAGAGACTTAAAAAAAATTAGTGGTTGTCTAATCTCCTGAGTTTGGAGATGAGCTGGGGAATAGTAACTGACTGCTAATGGGTAAGGGTTACTTAAGAGTGATAAAATGTTCTAAAATTAGAATGTAGTGATTCTTGCTCAACTCTGTGAATATACCATAAAACAATGAATTACAAACTTCAGATGGGTGAATTTCATGGTATATAAATTATATATCCATAAACATAATGAATTTCATATGATAGATCTATATGTAGTTAGATCTATTTTTTATTTTCTATCCTTTTTCATTGGTGTAATCATAAATACTATACTGTTTTAACTGTAGACATTTTATAATATTTTTGATTCTGGTATGGCTAGTTGGCTCACAGTGTACGTGTTATTTAGGGATTTCCTGGCTATTCTTGATTGTTTGCTTTTCTTTCTGAATTTTATAATCAACTTGTCTAACTCCAGAAAAACCCACTAATGTTATTTTTATTGATATTGTGTTAAATTTCTGGCTTATTCTGGGGAGTTAAAAAGTGGATCTATAAATCTTTTGTTAATTTCAGGCAGTTGAAATGTAATGAGGAGCATGTTGTATGTAGCGCAGTAGAAAAGAGAGTGAATTTCAGATTCAGATTTCTGTTTGCCCCTTACCTAGATGTGCAAACTTAGGCAAATTGATTAGTTTCTCTATGCTTGAGTTTTCTTATCTAGAAAACAGAGATAATAATACTGTAGATACAGGTTGTTTGGGGAATTAAACCTCCACAAGTATGTGGGGTTTTCCTATTGTTTTTTCTGATGCACTCTTAGTGCCTAGTATAGTACCTGGTCCATAGTAGAATCTGAATACATATCTGCTGAATAAAATATCTGTTAAAATTGCTTTATGTAATGGATAATCAAAAGTTAGTTCCTTTTTTTCTTTATTTTAAAAACAATGCCAACGTCAAATTTATAATTATAATCCTAAATTAATTCCTTTGGCTTTTTATATTATTGAAATATTTTGTATAAAAGCCATGAACATTTTCTTCTATGATATAATTTACAATGAAATTTTGATGTGGTCAAATGTGATTTCCTGAAGCTTATATTTTCATTTCATATTTTCTTTAGTTTTGTATTTACAGTAGCACTAAGTGATTGCTTACTGGAAGCAACTCATATAAATAAATTAAAAGAAGGCTTACAGGAATAATGAAAAGAAAGGGCAGTAAGTCATACCCATATCACCCACATGCATTTTAACACTGCGTAGGATTTGCAATTGGAAGAAAATACCCTGAGCAGACATTTTTATCAGTTTGATTTGTTCATGAGTGAGGTTCTGTCTGTTATTAAATAGTAAACTTTCTGCAGTAAATTACTGCAAAGAAAAACAAAACAAACCTGTGGAAAATACTAATCTCAGTGAATAAGAAAATAACTAAAGTACCTGTGAATAAGATTCCCAGCAGTGGTAAAATAGCTTTAATTGCTGAATCTCTCTCAATATATAGTCTCTCCACATTCTCTCTAGAAATATATATATTTAAGTTATTCTAAATATACATAGAGAATATGGAATATTATAAATGTGATGCATATATGTATATATACGTAGAGAGAGACAGACAAGGACAGGAGGAGAGATTATTAAACTACAGTGAACTTAGTTCCGTCCTTGTGCAGATAGGTACAGGGTAGAAAAATGCATGTTGATTTATTTATAGAAGGTTGACTTCTGACAATGATTGGTGAATATCTGGCATCCTTAATAATCCTAGAAGTTTGTGTCAGTATGTGTGTATTTATGGAAACAAGCTTGTCTTCATTTAATTAGGTGGAACAGTTCTCCTAATGATGTTATGGAGAGATACCTGAGCTATTTATAAATGTAGCTATTTTTTTCTTCAAAATGTCCAAGTTATTTAGACAGTAATCAACACAATCTGGTTTGAAGACAGGTTTCCCCAGTGGCTTTGTCACTTCTAGTATAAAACTTTGCCTCTAGGTTTTTCTCTTTTCATCCTCTTTGTGTTTTTGGAATTATTGTTATAATGACACATACATGTAACTAGATGCATATCTCTATCAATATTTAATTATGATAGAGTAGAATGTGTAAACGTTGATGAAGAAGCTTCAGATAGAAATTTGGCTCTACTATTTATTAACTAAATAGCTTGGAGATATCATTTAACTTCTCTGAACCTCAGTTTCCTCATAGGCAAACCAGCAGGTAATTTCTTCAGCTGCAAATTGATAGGTAGTAATCTCTTCATCGACCAAGTTAATACCTTCTAAATGCCTAACACAGTGCCAGACAGAGTAAATACTCAATCCAGAGTTGTTTTTTCATTATCATTATTACGTCTCTCTTTGCCGTATAACCTAAGCGACTAGATTCCCTTGAAGGATGCATGGGCCCTCTGGCTGCTATGTATGTGTCTCCTTTGGGAAGCTGTTAGGAAGGGAGCAGAGCAAGGTTTCTTCCACGTCATCACGTCTTCCACGTGGCTAAAGCCACTCGTGAATTTTTAGGCTTCCCTCTAACACATTACACAGTTGATCTCTCTTTCTTGAAACATTTTCTGCACATTCCTTCCAGGAGACTGATCTGACTGTCTGTCTAGATGCCTTTTCTCAGACTCTTTTCCCTGTTGCATCTCAGCAACCTGCCACCTAAATTTTGCTACTCCTCAAGACTTAGTTCTTTGGCTTCCCTTTCTTTGCCTGCATCCTTTCCTTTGGAGTCCTTTTCAATTTCATAACTTTAAATATCATTTTATGTTGATCATTTTCCCTATTAAGGCTTAGCCCAGACCTCACTCAGCCTCAGCCTCAGACATAAGTACCCAACTGCTTACTTGTCTCATTTTTCTCATTCATAAAATGAGTTTGGTGATACTGTTCTATCTGCTCTCTGACATTATTTAATGGTGAAAATAAATTTGTAAATGTTATTCAAAAACCCCAAAGATAACTGAGACATGAAGCTATATTTACCTTGTAATAATTTTAATGTATGAAACATATTAGTTAAACACTATAGTAACTATATTTTGTGATTCAAAGCTAGACAACTAGCCTAGTAACTAGTATTTTTTCAATAGCTTTATATTTAGGTGTACTATAGACGTGAAATTGTAAGCTTTTAGGCATAATTCACAGGCAAAGATGCTATTTTTGGACATAGTTGGTATACCAACCACATTAGCATGTTTCTTGTTATTACATTTATTTAGTTTATTTCCTTTTGCTAATTCACTATAATGTGAATGAGTAAGGTTTCCTAATTAAAAGTTGAGAATGTCAGGTTGAGCAAAAACAAAGAGAATTCCCATTTGGATGAGCTATGAAAGTGACTCAAAGAAAACAAATGACACAGAGAAGTTTTAAAGAAATGTTATATGGTAGCAGAAAAGAAGGTAGGATAGCAAAGAGCACCCAAGAGGAAGTTCTGAATAGTTGGGTGGACAAGAGGAGCCATTCCATGGATGAGAGTCAGTTGTTGCTTATAAACTTGAATGCTTGCTCAGTGAACTCACAAAGAATCAGTGTGGAGGGATGGAGGTTATGCATGGCCTTGACTATAGGAGTTTCTCTTCACTGAGGTTAACTTGGATAACAGGCCTGCAGAATACCTAACGTTTCAACAGTAGAGTCTAGTATTGAGCGTCCAGTGTGGTACCGTTCCCTCAGGAGTACCAGCCAGGTGTCTGATATAGGTTGATTGCACTATACCCCTATTTCATGGAGAGGACAGCAGTTTGGCTCCCCTGGAACAGATATTTACTCTAGATGTAGATTTGCTTTTCTACCTTGTCATGCTTTTGCCATCAGTATCATCACAACTAGGATATTGACATTGATATAGTCAAGATACAGAATATTTCATCAGCACAAGGATCCCTTATGCTGCCCTTTTATAGCCACAACCACCTCTCTTCACACCTCTACTCCTTGACTGCAGGCAATCACTAATCTCTTCTCCATTTCTATAATTTTATTTCAAAAATATAATATAAATGAAATGATATAGCATATGACCATTGGGGAGTGGCTTTTTTCACTCAGTATAATTCCCTGGTATTTTATCCAAGTTGTTGCATGTATCAGTAGTTCATTCCTTTTTATTGCTGAGTAATACTCTGCAGTATGAAGGTATCACAGTTTGTTTAACCATTCACTTATTGAAAGGCATGTGGATTGCTTCCAGTTTTGGACTATGAACATTCCTGTATAGATTGTGTGAATGTAAGTTTTCATTTCTCTGTGATAAATGCCCAAGAGTGTAATTGCTAGGTCATATGGAAATTGAATGTTTAATTTTATAGGAAACTGCCAGCTATTTTCCATAGTGGTTGTATCATTTTCCATTCCACCAGAAAAAAAAAAAAATGAATGAATGACCTAGTTTCTTTCCATTCTCCACAGCATTTGGTGTTATCACTACTTTTTATATTAGCCATTCTCATAGATGTATAGTAATATCTTACTGTGATTTTAATTTGCACTTCCCTAATAGCTAATGATGTTGAGTATCTTTTCATGATGTGCCTACTTATTTTTTGTATATCCTCTTCAGTGAAATAGCTATTCATATCTTTTGTCCATTTTCTAATTGGTTTGTTTCTTCTTTTTTAAATTGTTGAGTTTTGAGAGTTCTTTATATTTTGAGAATTCTAAATAATAGTCCTTTGTCAGATATGTGGTTTGCAAGTATTTTCTCCCAGAATATAAATTTTCTTTTTATACCTTCAATAGGATGTTTCACAAAGCAAAAGTTTTTAATTTTGATGAGGTCCAATGATCAATTTTTCCTTTTATGGATCATGCTTTTGTTATCAAGTCTACAAATTCTTTGCTTAGACTAGATAGATCCCAAGGACTTTTTTCCTATGTTATTTTTCTAAAACTTCTATAGTTTCATTGTACGTTTAACCTGTGATCTGCTTTGAGTTAATTTTTTTAAAGGATACAAAGTTTAGGTTGAGGTTCACTTTTTGTATGTGTGTGCCTATGGATGTTTCAGTATCATTTGTTGAAAAGTCTATTCTTCTTCCATTGAATTGCTTTTTCACTCTTGTTAGAAATCAACTGGTTATATGTGTGTAGGTCTATTTCTGGATTCTTTATTCTGTTTCATTTGTCTATGTATCTGTCCTTCCACCAATACCACATTGCTTTGATTACCACAACTATACAGTAGGCCTTAATATTGGGTAGAGTGGTTCCTTTCACTTTATTCTTTTTTTCAAACTTGTTTTTTCTACTTCATGGCCTGTGCATATAAATTTTAGAATAATCCACAGATTTTAAGTGCCTTATTCACCACCAGGGTATTCTGTACTTTAACAAAAGATTCACTGTCTTGCCATTTACCATATAGCAGTAAATGGCCTGATAGTGTGAGGGAATGCCCTATTAAATACTCAATTATGGAGTCAGTTCGATAACATCTTTGAGGATGGGGTCCTCTTCTATAAGATGCAGTAAATGCTTTCAACTGTTACCAGTATGTGTGTTTCTTTCTTAGCCAGAAATCATGGATGTAGAACCAAGGGGCAGAAGTGGTCATGACTCCTCTCATTACTATCAATGACTCTCTTACAGATTTTCTGCTTCTATGCTTACTACTTTGGATTCTGTTGATTTAGAGGTGTTGTTAACAGTTAACATAGGATTTCATGAGGAAGCATTGAACTAGGTGTTGAGACTGCTATCTGGCCATTTGGAGCTTCTAGTTCCTCTTTACCAAAAAGGAAAGAAGGAGTTTATTGTATTCGCTGGGGATCTTGATTCTGATTGTCAAAAATAAATAGTGTTTGTGCTTCACAGTGGGAGTGAGGAGATCTAGTCCTAGAAACTAGGATTCCTGGAGTGACTTTTAGTACTTCTATACCCAGTAGTAAAAGTTAGGTGAGGATTATAGCAATACAGAGAAGATAATTAAGAGCTAAGTTCCTTTAGCAATGAAGGTATGAATCATAAAGAACCATGTCCACCTGGGGGCTGGCAGAGAGAAAAGAGAACATGGAATCGATACTAAAAAAAGAGGCTATAATTATCAACTGCAACCTTGTAATCAAATGTAAAAAATGAGGATTAGAGTAACTATGCATATATTTTTATTGCTTTATTATGATGATATTTGTACATATTAACTAAACTTTCCCATCTCTCCTGTCCCTACTATTTAATTAGATTTATTGGTAGCTGTGAATCTAGTAATCTTTAGCTGAAAAATATCAAAGGGGGATTGTGACTTTACTGGAAGAAGAATGAGCATTACTTCAAGACGGAAACAGTGACTTATTTGGGTCTTCTCTTTTTTAATAGATGATGAGCGTATCTTAGACAAGAGATAATTGCATTAGGTAGGTAGAAACATGTGTCTGTTTTAGTTTGTAAGTTTAAATATGGACGCAAGGTGTGTAAACACTGAATAAGTAGCAAGAAACTGGCACTCATTCTGGGCCCTCTCTTTTATTTATTTATCTATCTATCTATCCATCCATCCTAAGGGGTCCTTTCTGATCAGTGAAATGTAAAGAGATAAAGACAAAGTTATGGCATCTAATCTTGTTTCCTACCTGTCTAGCTTGATAAAGCCCTGCCTGCTCATGATCTTTCCACAGATGCATTGCAGCCCATCCAAGCCTTGAAGGAAGGACCTGAAGTCCAGCAGGTAGCTTACTGCCCTGTGTCCCCCACTTGCTAGCATTTGGTACAGACATCTGCAGTATAACCCTGAGCCAGCCCATAGGAGGGTGGGGCTGGGACCATTCCCACTGAAAGTCTTCAGGTTTGTAGGTCAAATGAGACCTGTTTAAAAAGGTTTTTCAGAGGGCTCTCTCCATTTAGAGAACTAAGTCCAGTATATTCTTTAATTACCAGTGGCTTGGTGTCTGATCCCTTATCTGATGGCCTTTGGTGAGCACTGACTCATAAGGGGCTGGCACAGTTGATAAGTAGATGGCACACCTTATAGGCAGCTGCTGTATGATAACACAGTTAGATACAGATGGGTGCCATCCTGACCTTTGTCTTTACGTGCTAGCCTTCCCCATTTAGCTCATAGATGGCAGCCTCTACCTCCGGAAGAGTGCAAAATCAGAGACTAAAGGAAGCCACATTATTGCCTTATAAAATCAAAACGAATAGTCCAGGAAAGATATGAATGGAGATGGGATCTGGCAGAGCCAGTTTTTGCTTTGTTATTCAAATACGTAAGAATGCTCTGAGCTGGGAAGAAAGAGAAGAAAACTATAAGGAAAAGAGTTTGATGTTGGCATATATGTGTAGGTAGGGTGGAGGAAGGGGCTGCCCTATCCTCTGCCTCAGGACTAAAACAAAGTGCAGCCTCAGATAGTCCATACCCCTAAAGAACTAACTGAATAGCCAGATATTTTCTGGTGAGGCCAAAGGTGGTACAGATTTGACTCTGAGCCCTCAAAGGTGAAAAGAGTTCTTAGAGGTGGCAGATGGGGCTGCATGGGGTATGAGCTGGAAGCCAGGTGGTAGATACTGCCTCCCGGCGGATCCATATGGGGAGGGAGGTTCAAGACTGAGAAATGACTAGCTCCCCTCATTAATTTTGCACCACTGAATACACTCACAGCTGAAAATCAGCCTCAGGAAAAATCCTCTAGGATTGAGTTCAAAATTTAAATGACTAAGAGAATAGTAAATTTAAATAGTTTACTTAAAAGTGACTAAATTCATTTTTCTACCTTCAAGTAGAGATGGGAACTCAAAATAGAAGCCAAGTCCATATATAGAGAAACAAATTAAGTATCTGCACATCTGATACATCAGTAAATATATAGTGTGCTTATGAAAATTGTATCCTGTTCCAGTCATTCTAATAGCCCTCTTCTTGTTTTAGTGAGAGGTGGCAGAAGTTAGTATTCTTAATTTCAGCAAAAGAGGAAGTTATCTTAGTGTTGATGGCATTGGAAGGTTGGTGAATATTAAGTCTTATGAATAAAGCTTCTCAAATTGCTAGAATAACATGCAGTTATAATGAGTAATGCCATCATTTAAAAATAGGTTTTACATAATACTTTATATATTTTAAATATAAATAAAATAAATCATATATTATTATTTTCCTTTTATAAATCATATATTACTATTTTTACTATCACAATTCTTAATATTCTTCTGACTTTCCTTTCCATTTCAAGAGAGCATGAGGTGATTGGATAGTTCAAACTCTTTCTTTGAAAAGAACCTTTTATGAGAAAACACATGGTGAATTTAACAAAATAAAACAATAATTAAAACAATAGGGCTTCCCTGGTGGCGCAGTGGTTGAGAGTCCGCCTGCCAATGCAGGGGACGCGGGTTCATGCCCCGGTCTGGGAAGATCCCACATGCTGCGGAGCGGCTGGGCCCGTGAGCCATGGCCGCTGAGCCTGCGCGTCCGGAGCCTGTGCTCCGAAATGGGAGAGGCCACAACAGTGAGAGACCCACGTACCGCCAAAAAAAAAAAAACAAAACAAAAACAAAAACAATAACTAGCATTTTCCCAGGTGATTTGTTGAGCAGAAGTTTCACTTCAGATGCTGTTTCTACAGATGACTTAAAAGTAGTTGGTTTTATTCAGCTTCTATTTTTTTAAACAAAATTATGCATATATTTTACTGTGTTATTTTATCTCGTTTCTTTTTTTTTTAACATCTTTATTGGAGTATAATTGCTTTACAATGGTGTGTTAGTTTCTGTTTTACGACAAAATGAATCAGTTATATATATATATATGTTCCCATATCTCTTCCCTCTTGCGTCTCCCTCCCTCCCACCCTCCCTATCCCACCCCTCCAGGCAGTCACAAAGCACCGAGCTGGTCTCCCTGTGCTATGCGGCTGCTTCCCACTAGCTATCTACCTTACTAACTCGTTTCTTTACTAAAGAACACCTTGCAGTTTTTTTCCTTCAAAGAATATATCATTCTAGAATGCCTAAGGAGGCTCAGATTCCTTATTCTTATTTGTCTATAAATTGTTAACTGAAAGGTCTTTCTTGCAGAGACTATCAAACACCAAATTCTCTGGAAGAAGAAAGTTTGCCTGGAAAGCAACTCATGGTTGCCAGAAACCACATCTGTACCTACAACGAGGATTCAGTCTGTTATTCCAAGATTACAGTCTTTTGAGACCATAATTTACTTTACCAGGGAAGTTTTTTTTTAACTTTAATTCACATTAAAGCCTCACTCTGCAACAGAAAGACATTGCTAACAATGGACAACATCTCATGTCTGCCCTTGGATCATTTCAGTAGAATATATAAGCACATGCAGTACACTAGCTCTTGATCAGTCTGCCCATGGATGAGGCTCTTATCCATTTTTCAATCATTTTGAGTCATAAATTGCACATAATAATCAGTACAGAGAGAGAAGATAAGCTGTATTAGATCCATTTTTTACCATAAAGGAAGGTTATTTATAAAATGGTGGCTCATATGGGAGAATAAATGTTTTTTATTAAAAAGAAGGAAATTGAGTGCCTCTAAAAAATCTTAAAATAAATAATTCCAACAAAGTTGGAAGCAAAATCACCCCTTGGCAATTCTTGATAGATTATTTATGCTTTTGGAATAGAGTCATCCAGACATGTGACCATCCTTGATTAATAATGAATGTGGTTTCAGGACAGTCACAGCACTGTATTGTGTTACAAAGCCAGCACTAATCATTTGGAATAGAAGCAGCAAATGTGATTACTCTATAATCAGGATAGATCAGCAAATGATGGCTCATCAGAGGAAAGTGTATAATATAACCATAATTCTATAAATTGGCCTCTATAATAAAACCTAAAATACAGCCAGACTAGTTTCTGCTCAATGGTTTGGCAGTAATCTTAATGTCATCCACTCAAAGAGATCACCTTGTAGGAAGGGCTTCAAAGGGGGCCAGGGACTGAGGGAATGAGGAGGTGAACTCAGCAGAATCAGGGTAAACATGAGCTGATATTTTGAACCTGTGTTGGATTGCATTCCTCTTCTCTTTGTTGAGAGTGCTGTGCCTACTCTGTAGCATCTCGCATCTTTTTTCAGTGGTTATCACAGAGGATATGTTAAACTGACCTCAGTATTTGGGTTTGCAGTCACCTTCTGTTCTGCTCACATGGACCCTTCATATGCAATGGATAGTACCGTTTCTCATATCTTGTGTTCTCTGCAGGTTCTTTGTGGCAGAGATATGTTTAGATAGTCAGAGTTGGTGGTCTTGACATTCCTGCATGATCTCCATGACCTTGGTGGATCCCCATCTACTGATGCGTGTCAAGTTGAAGAGGAGTAGGGGTATCTCTCTTGGTAACCCTTGCACCAAGAGCTCAATTGCAACTTGATGTGAAAGAAAGAGTACACATATATGTTAGTCATTCATATTTAGGGACCACAGTTCTGTGGTGTGACTCTTGAGGAAAAAAGACCACTGACATTTAGGGAAATGTTGAATTTTCAGGTTCCCTATTTCCATCTTTTCTTACAATGGTGCTGTAATTATTATGGACAGAGGTTTTGTGTTTTTTTTAAAAAATGTATTTATTTATGGCTGTGTTGGGTCTTCGTTTCTGTGCGTGGGCTTTCTCTAGTTGTGGCAAGCGGGAGCCACTCTTCATCACGGTGCGCGGGCCTCTCACTATCGCGGCCTCTGTTATTGCGGAGCACAGGCTCCAGACGCGCAGGCTCAATAGTTGTGGCTCATGGGCCCAGTTGTTCCGCGGCATGTGGGATCTTCCCAGACCAGGGCTCAAACCCATGTCCCCTGCATTGGCAGGCAGATTCTCAACCACTGCGCCACCAGGGAAGCCCGGATAAAGGTTGTTTTTATCATGGAATATAATGCAACTAACAGAGGATTGTAAAAGCTGTTTCTATATAGGCAAGGCTAAACACATATTAACTTTTTTACGAATTTATTCCTTAGAGCTAGTCTTGAGATATTACATGGCCTTATAATGTTTTTGTTTACAAAACCCCAAAAGTTAGAATAGCTTCTGTCTTTACCAATTTCCCCTTATAACTCGATGGAAGCCTTGGCTAATGAGGAAGTTCCCAGTTCAAGCTAAGTGCCATATCTTACTTGATTTGTAATGTTCTCACAAGGAAGGTGAAATAAGCTTGATGCAAAGTGAAAAATATAATTTTCTCCTTCTAAAATAGTTTATGAAGAGGCAATAGAAAGTAAGAAAAAGGTCCAGTCCAAGAGTAATTGAATTCTGAGTCTCTCCCTCAAGTCTACATTTTCTTGTGTTTTCATAAAGACATTCACACAAGGATGTGGGAAGGTCCACGTATTCCTCCACACATCACTGACCCATCGAGTGTCTGCATCCTCTTGGAAAAATGTGAATAAGCATTTAACGCTCTTTTTCTTAACACACCATTTCAGATAATAATGATACTTAACAAATGCTTTTTGATACTAATGCTTCTTCATAACAGGTATAATGGATTAGGAGTAAGGAAATCTAAGTTCTAATATCTTCCTATTATTCATCTATTTTGTAAAGATTTTCATATATCAATTTTGTGTAGGGGGGATGAAACCTTCTTTTAACGTAATTGTGTGTGTGTGAGTATGTGTCTGCGTGTGTGTGTGTGGAAAATGTCTCATATTTTTAGTGCCAAAATGTTCAAATATCATCTACTTTTGTGTGTGTGTGTGTGTGGTACATGGGCCTCTCACTGTCGTGGCCTCTCCTGTTGCGGAGCACAGGCTCCGGACGCGCAGGCTCAGCGGCCATGGCTCACGGGCCGAGCCACTCCGTGTCATGTGGGATCTTCCCAGACCAGGGCACGAACCCGTGTCCCCTGCATCGGCAGGTGGACTCTCAACCACTGTGCCACCAGGGAAGCCCTAAATATCATCTACTTTAATGGTGCAATTTTAAGGGGATTGACACCGCATAGGTAAACAAGAATAGATTTATTTGGATATGTTACTTTATTTCTTCTAAAGTGTTAGTTTCTCCATACATAAAAAGGCCTCCTATAATCCACAATAATCAGAATTTGAGTTAAAATCTATATTTAAATTATATGATCCATATGCTATTTCAAGTAGAAAAGAGTCCAAAAAATTTTATTCAGTACTTTTAGTAGTTGGAATCAGGAAATGAATAAAAGCATTGTTTCTCTGTCTATAAAATTAAATGTATCTTCCATCACAGAAAATTTGGCCTTACTACCAATTTTCAAATAAACTTTGGCAATTTCTTCCTCCTGGAAAGAGAGCCTGATATCTATGGATACATAAGATTTGCCTTAGTTTTCAGACCTATGTTCTGTCTAGCTCAGCATCTGGACTACTTCAGGCATATACCATGGAAGTGCAGTCCTAAATATAAAGCATGGGATCAAGAGCAGGCTTCCTAAGTTTTAATCCCAGCTCTGCTAGCTGCTAGAGTTGTGGCCCTGGGAGAGTTACTAACCTCTCTGTGCTTCCATTTCCTCTTCTGTAAAATGGAGATAATGGAGATAAATACCTCCAGTATTTATTGTGAGGATGAATTGAGCTAACCCAGGTGAACAATAGTGCTTGGCATTTATTAAGCATTCATTAATATCAAGTGTAGATATCATACCCAACAGTCCAGTTTGGTTCTGAGTATCCTTTCTTTTGGCAGCAAATTTCAACACTTTCATCTATGGATGCATAAAAGTCTTTTTGAAATAGTGTCCATTTTCCCTCTGTATCACTGGTAAAAGGAATAAATGTCTCAGTTTTACTAGGCTCAATTGTTTATTTATAGGGCCTTCCAAAATCATATCTTCATTGTTGCAGCCTTTGTTATCCTGATTGGTATATTTGAGCTTGAAAGATTGTATGACAGGCTATGAAATGAATCCCCATCGCCCCTTTTTAAATTAAGGTCCCGTCATCTTTTGTTTTTACAAGACAATGCAATTAAATGGGAAAATTTTACTAAATCTAAGAGAGGTATTTTTTAACAAATAAGATGCTGAAGCTTGTGATTGCAGCTAATAGATTATCCACTGTAAATGTAAAATCTCTGCTGTGTAATTTTTGCTGTTTTATAAGAAATGATTTCATTATTAGAAAGTTCCCTTTAAAAGAGACTTTCAAAGGGGGAAAATCTAATAATTTAGGCTTTTAGCATCACAGAGAAGTGATTCTTGAAATTCAAGGAGAGAATCAGTAACATTTTCTTAGACTTTGTACACAGTTCTGGTTACCGTGGACATACCAATTCAAGGTTATTTAAAAGCAAACAACATGAAAAATCTACACAATGCAGTGAAGTATATAAATGATTCCAGAAATACTATGTAAGCCTTTAGTGAACACTTATTATGTTTGACTTTTTATGACCTTCAGCAGAATAATTGTATGTATGTATGTATATATGTATGTATGTATGTATGAAGGCAGCGTCTATATTACTGTTAAGATTGCTGTCTCAGTGGAAGATCATGAAAACTCCTAAACTCTGTGTTTTGTAAAAATCCTCCTCAATTCATTTAAACATGAATGAGAATAAGATAAAGGGCTAGTACTTTCACAATCATGGCATTAAGTTCTATGTGAATTTATTTATTTTTTACTCATTTAATTAATACATATTGAGTACCTAGCAGGTGATAAGCACCTTTTAAATATTAACCTCAAATATTAATAAGGTATGTTACATAATTAATTTTCAGAAGCTGATCTAGTGGAGGAAAAGGATGTATGAATTATAACTGATGTGATAGAGTGAATACTATTAAGAGAGATCTATACAAAGAACCATGGGAACACATGAAGGATGACTTGATTGGGTGAGGGAGGAGAGAGGGAAGGGAAGGACATGGCAGGCCTTCCCGAGCAGGTGCCATTTGATCTGGACCTTTGTAATAAGAAGAAAAGAGGGATAAAGAGTTCTCAAGGAGAGAAGCTGATCCAAACAAAGTCACGGCATACCAACATTGAGCAAGTATTTTGATGTGACCAGAGTAGGTCACATAAAAGAAGCAGCAGGAAAAATAAGTTGGTTAGGGCTAGACTCTAAGGAGTTTTTGTGCCACACTAAGATGTATGATTTTGGTCTCATAGACAGTTAGAAACTAATGACTATTTAAGGAAAGGAAATAAATATTGATGCATATATGTTTTAGAAAGGTAAACAGAATATATATAGATTAAAAATGTAAGAAACTGGAAGCAGGCAAACTAGTCAGGAGTGACATGTTCAGGTGAGTGATAGCGAAAGCTGGAGTTAGGCACTGTTAGTGTTGGTAGAAAGGAGGAGAAATTGCAGAGCTTTCTTTGTGACCAACGAATATGGGTGGGAGGAAGAAAGGCAGTCATAGTGCACTGTGGTTTCCAACACCATAGAGATACAATGTTTTTCATTAGTCCAGTCTGTCCCAGAAAGTTATATGAATAATTGGAAAAAAATTATTGACTAATGAAATTTTGTTGGGTATGGAAATAATTCAAGCAAAACAGAAGTTATCTAGCTTCTAATTTTTTTTTTTTAAATTGTGGGTAGGATGCTCAAATTCATAGAAAGGAGATTGTTATTAATTTAATTATTTTTGGCTGTGTTGGGTCTTCGTTTCTGTGCAAGGGCTTTCTCTAGTTGCGGAAAGTGGGGGCCACTCACTGTCGCGGCTTCTCTTGTTGAGGAGCACAGGCTCCAGACGCGCAGGCTCAGTAGTTGTGTCTCTTGGGCCCAGTTGCTCCGCGGCATGTGGGATCTTCCCGGACCAGGGCTCGAACCCATGTCCCCTGCATTGGCAGGCAGCTTCTCAACCACTGCACCACCAGGGAAGCCCTAGATTCTAATTTTAACAAAGATTTTTATTAGGTCAAAAATTTATTTTGGGCTTCCTTGGTGGCGCAGTGGTTGAGAGTCCGCCTGCCGATGCAGGGGACACGGGTTCGTGCCCCGGTCCGGGAAGATCCCACATACCGCGGAGCGGCTGGGCCCGTGAGCCATGGCCGCTGAGCCTGCGCATCCGGAGCCTGTGCTCGCATCAGGAGAGGCCACAACAGTGAGAGGCCCGCGTACCACAAAAAAAAAAAAAAAAAAAATTATTTTAAAGAATGGCAACACAAAAGCCCATCTTTGTTTAACTAGTTGCAACTTTCAGAGTAATGTAGAGGCTGAGTCCAGAATGGTGATGATATTGTAGATATTGAAGACAGCCATTTAGATACTCCTGTAGGAGGCTCAAATAAAAGGTGAAATACACCACCAAGCATCAGAGTTTTAAAAGAAGTAGTTCCATAAGAGATAAATGAGGAAACCTGGCTAGTAGTATACTGTAAATCAACAACTATAAACTAGAAAGAATGGGTGTGGAAAAACCCCACCATTATATTACATAATGTACTAGACAATTCATACTAAAGAGAAGTTTTATGAATGTCATAAAATGAGAAACTTTAGCTGAGAATAGAAACTTGTATCATTATTTTAAAAAATTCATGCTCAGGAGATATCTTCCAAATGTAGTATCACTCCCCAGACTATTGCCATTGCCCATGATTCTATTTCCCTAAGGCTTTCATTAGAGCCATTTTTCTGTAAGCCCCATCTCATCCCAATTTCTATGTTGAGCCAATCATGGGAGAAGAATTCTTAACCACCTCAATCTTTCCATCTCCAATCAAGTGAGGTTTAGCTCTCCTTAACGCAGTGGCATGAGTGTCTCAGAGCAGACCACTCCCAGACTCCTCTGTTGATGGTTAGATTCAGATTCAGAGGCAAGTGCCCCAGCGACGATTATTTGTGCTGCTTGCTGAACTGCAACTCTTCCTGCACCTTAAGTCTTATTTCTCAGATGTGAGCTTCTTATCTCATTCCTGTCCCCAAGTTTTTGTCATTCTCTCTTTTTTAGACTGTAGTTCTCCTTCTCTTCAGCCTGGAACTGTGTCCCTGAACCCAGTTTTGGTATGTGGAGTTCTAATTTCCTTAAGGATAGTCACGCAGGCCATGACTAGTAGCTCCTGCCCCAAGATTACCCCAACCTGGGCTCTGCCCATCTGCTAGGATCCCAAACCCCCTACTAGGTTCCAACTACTTTCTTCAGTTGTGCTCAATATATCTGTGCTCTCTCTTCACCGTGCCTTGGCTCTCCAGGTGCTCCACCACTGTTAAGCTTTGCACCCAGTGTCTGACCAGTTGATCAGGAATAAGATCCAGTCCTGGTCCTGCTTCTCCTACCCTCTTTACCTTCCTTGGTTTGTGGTAATGAGACTTCAGGCTTTATTCCACAGTCAGAAAGAAGATGAAAGAAGCAAAGAGTAAGGAGAGAGAGAGAAAGAGAAAGACAGAAAAAGAGAGAGAGTAGACATGCTATTTTTAATAAATTTTAAACACATAATCACCCTTCCCTCACTCTGCAGCCCCAGGCCTGCAGTGACAGATGCCAGACCCCACCCACCTCCACCCAATGAAGCTTTTGGCATTGTTGAGGACCCAGAAGAAACTATGGGGGCTGAATAGGGAGGTTTTGTGAGCCTAGCCACCAGTGTTAACAGATGTGACGTGAAACCCTGGTCCCTTACCCATGGCATGGTGAGGAGTGAGGGCAGCAGTATGTTCCATGGAAACAGACTAGGAGGCCATCTTTTAAACACACTCCTGGCTCTGCTTCATGGGGAATAGTCCTTTCTACTCCAATCTATTGAGCATCTTCAAATGTTGTATCAGGTCCAGCACGGAGAGAGAGAAGGGGGGCACTTGGCAGCGAGAATAGGTGAAACCCACCTATCTCTCAAATAAGAAGATGAGGACTTGATAACTCAATATTGATATACTTAGTTGGCAAAGAGATAATTTGCATGGTTTTGATATTCTCTTAAATAAATAAAGATGACTAGGGGCCCTTGGAGAGCGTTTTGCATTCTTCTCCCTTCTTCAGTTTAAACTCTGTGACCAGTCTGCTAATAGAATGTTCTCTTTGATTAATCTTTATCTAAATGTGAAAAATTATAATATCAGCAAAGCTGAAGGTTCTATTCACTCTTTTAAAATAACTTTGTAATTATACAATAAAACATGAATATTTTATCTATGTGAAAATCTAAAACATACATAAGGTTTAAATATCATTTAATCATCTCTATCCTATTTACTTTTAAAACTATAAAATTTATTTCTTTGAGTTTCCTGTTCACAATTATTTTATTATCCATTTGGTACATTGCACCAAGTGGTTCTCAAGGACCTCGGAGAATTAATTTTTTTCCTTTCAAGATGATTTTAACTTTGCCTTAGGTATCCCGATTTTGTTTGTTGTGTGATCCTTCTCGGTAATTTGCTTGTGTTGCAACTCTGTGGGAGAAAATGGCAGAAAGGTAGAGAGAGGTGGTATGACAGCTCATAGCTGGATATTGTTTGAGCTCCTCTCCAGAAGTAAAGGAATGCATGTAGATGGAGTCTTTGCTAAGAAAGGTATACGGAGACATTGTTTAGCTGACAAAAATCTCAACTTGACTAGTGTATTATTTTCCTAGACCTGCCTTAACAAGGTACCACTAACTAGATGGCTTAAAACAACAGAAATTTACTGTCTCACAATTCTGGAGGCTAGAAGTCCAAAATCAAGGAATTGGCAGTGTTATTCTCACTCTAAAATCTATAGGGGAGTACTTTCTTGCCTCTTCTTTGTTTCTGGTGGTTTGCTGGCGATCTTTAGCATTTCTTAGCTTATAGATTCATCATTTCAATCTTCTGTCTTCACAATGTATTCTCCTTATGTCTCTTTACATTGTCTTTCCTCTTTTCATGTCTGTGTTTGTGCCCAAGTTTTCCCTTTTTACAAGGACACTAGTCATATTGGATTGGGGTACACTCTAATGACTTCTTAACTTGACTGCATCTGCAAAGACCCTATTTCCAAAAAGGGTGATGTTTTGAGGTACTTGAGGTTAGGACTTCAACATATCTTTTATGGGGTTCACAGTTCAACCCATAACAACTACTAAGACAAAAACAGTCAATTCATTAAGTTATCAAAAAATAACATATTCTTTATTCCTGTCTTACCCCTAGGTTCTTAATGACATTTTTTTTTCTTAAATTCCATATATATGTGTTAGCATACAGTATTTGTCTTTCTCTTTCTGACTTACTTCACTCTGTATGACAGACTCTAGGTCTAAAGACACAGACCTACTGGAGAACGGACTTGAGGATATGGGGAGGGGGAACGGTGAGCTGTGACAAAGCGAGAGAGAGGCATGGACATATATACACTACCAAACATAAGGTAGATAGCTAGTGAGAAGCAGCCGCATAGCACAGGGATATCAGCTTGGTGCTTTGTGACCGCGTGGAGGGGTGGGATAGGGAGGGTGGGAGGGAGGGAGACGCAAGAGGGAAGAGATATGGGAACATATGTATATGTATAACTGATTCAGTTTGTTATAAAGCAGAAACTAACACACCAATGTAAAGCAATTATACCCCAATAAAGATGTTAAAAAAAACCAACATATTCTTGTCTAATAAGAGAAATTGAGGGCAAGTGGGTTTCCAATAAGTAACAAATAATTGTTTTCCAAAGGAAAGAAATACTTATGTTAAGTGCACATGAAGTTAATTAGAATTTTAATGAATTCTGATTTTTTGAAAACTATATTTAGCATTAAAAATTGATATCTCAAAAGATTCAATACATTACAAAAAATGGGAAACCATTAAACTAATACCTCTTTTAAGATGCATTATACCACATAATCATTATGAAGAGTTATTATTCCATTACTAAGATAAGACTAACTTGTAAATAGTTCAAGTATACCTTTGCTATAGTGAAAGCCCATTTACTTCCTCCTGAAAAACTAACTCAACCTAAATGACGCTATATCTATTTCAGAAGTTTGTAGTAAGTTAGGAAATATACAGTTTCATCTTTGAATTGATTTCTGACAAATTTGTGTTTTGGCACAACTAGGCAACAAGATAGATGCAATTATAAAAGCCTCTACGGAAGAACCACAGATATGGATGATTGATTCTGTGCATTGTCAGTAAGTCCATTTTATCAGTCCATGATATGGCATATTGTAATGGCTAGCTTCCACATTACATTTGGGTATTGAGTTTGTTATGAAGCAATCCTAACCGATGCACAAGCATTTACTGTGGACCCCATCAATTTCACAATTTTTTCAGCAATGCTTGCTTGGTTCATACTTCCTATGCAAGGAGCTTGGTCACCCTGAATCCACAAACTAATACTATACTGGCCTCTAGTTTACAGGAACCAGATTGCAAGTATGTTCTCTGTTTAAAAGCACCTGGGGTTTTCATACCCTGTCATACCACATGGCTAAATCCAAAATTCTAGGTTCTTACCAAACCTACCCCAGCCTTCTCAGTATGAATCCAAGCCTGTCCTATAACAGAAACTCTGAGCTTTTATTATATGAAGTCATCGCTACTGGCCAAATCTGGAATTATGTTTCAGGTTCCTTAAATCCTTAATCCCTTTGCTCCTTAGAGTTCTTGTATTTCCTTCCAGACACCAGGGCCATCCCCTTAGATCCCTCCTTATACCCTGAATACTCACTATGTATTGAATCAGAGAAATTAGGGGGCTCACTCTACCAAAACATCAGTTCTGTGGGAATATATATGCTGAGTTCCAAATAACCAACTTACCAATAGATTTAGAATCACAACCCATGGGTATGTTTTAGATTTTTGAGGTTTTGATTGGAATGCCATTCAATGTGAACAACTTGAGACATTATTATATAAAGAAAGTTTAGCAACCAAATAAACTCGAAATTTGACCATCATATTTGTTTTAATTATATTTTGTTCTATAGTAACTGGAAATAAATGGTAAGCAGCTAACTTAAATTACTAAAAGGCCTTTTCTTTGCCAAAACAATTTCCTCACATAATCTTGCAGAAAAGAATAAACAAAAAGGATGCTATTCTGAAGATTCCTAGGCACTCTTTACACTTTCAAGATCCATGTGTTTAAGCCATACCACCCAGGGAGTTCCACTTAAGTAAGGCCTTCCTGGAAAGGGAAAGAGGAGCAAAAACCATGGCTTTGAGGTACCTTCTTCAGCTAAGGGCAAGATGAGTGGTGGGAGACTGTAGAACAAAAAGCTATTCTGATGTCCAAAGACAAAGTCTTGGGTATTCAGCCCATGGCTATGCACTTGGACACTCCCACTTTCCCTTCACAGGGTACCCCTACTCCCGGACAAATCAGCAATAAAAACACCTTTTGTTTACCAAGAACTTTTGGGAGCCATTCCCATACAATAGACTAGTTTATTCATCCTTCTTTCTTAACCTAGCTAAGATGCACTACAGAAATTTTAGTTTTTGTGATGCATGGCTGTGGACTTGGGGAAAGATTAAGGATAAAAGAAAATAGTTTTGGAGTACTGGCCATTTCAGGAGCAGTCAAGAGAGGTTGGGGCCCTCAGTAGCAAGAGCTGGAGGTGTAAATGGGTCACATGAGGTACTGGGTTCAAGAGAGGGAGTAAGAGTCAATTTAAGCATTGTGCAGTTCTCTCTGGTCTGCACCCTCTCAAGTGTGAATTTAGTGCTATTGCCCTTTGAGGTGAGGCAGAGGAAGGTCTGTCCAGCCTGAAAGGGGGTGATTCCTGCCCTTTCCTTCACAGCAAGACAGGAGCCTGGAACTAGAAGAGCTGTCCTCATGCCCTTGTTCTGCAGATCTATTTGATTTCCAATATCTTACTAGAGTTCCCTGTCACTCTGACATTACCCCTTTATGTAATGCATAGAACCAGGAGAGCACTTGGTAGGAAAAGACTTGTGGGTACTGAAAGGGAGAATGTAGGACTGTTCATCTTCTAGAGCCCTACAAGCTGCTTGCTTGCCCTTTATGTGGATGATGGTATAGGTTGCTCAGTTTAGTCAACCATAGAGGTAAACAGAGTGATAAGAAAAGTTATGCCTTGACAGAAATTCAGGTGTGCAAGGAAAAACTAAACAAAACATGTTTTCATTTTCTTCAATTTAATTCCAAGTCATTATCTCCCTGAGTTGATAAAATGTTCAGTTGTGGGCTCTCTAGTCTCTGGGTCTCATGCAGGACCAAAACACTTGGGGAGGTCCTACAGGGCACTGATGTATTCTCCACACATTTTATCACCAAGACACCTTTTGTATCAGCCAGCATGTTCCTTTCACATCTCATACTTTCAGTGTTTTAAGCTATATGTGGAACATAAAAATTAATATCTCAATAAATAATTCTTCTACATTGTTAAAAACGTTTTAGGGTTTGGGTCTTAATATTTACTACCAGGTATAGTATTCAAAATAATATCTTAGGCTCTTTCTATAGATTCCAGTACAGCCAACTGGAAAAATAATTCCTTTAATACGGTTTTTAGTTTCTTAATGACTTTACTGGCAATCTTTCTGGATGGACATGGTCACAAATTTGATTGCTCTTACATTTTTTTAAAAATAAATTTATTTATTTTTGGCTGCGTTAGGTCTTCGCTGCTGTGTGCGGGCTTTAGTTGTGGCTAGTGGGCGCTACTCTTCGTTGCGGTGTGCGTGCTTCTCATTGCAGTGGCTTCTCTTGTGGAGCACAGGCTCTAGGTGCGCGGGCTTCAGTAGTTGTGTCATGTGGGTTCAGTAGTTGTGGCTTGCAGGCTCTAGAGCGCAGGCTCCGTAGTTGTGGCACACAGGCTTAGTTGCTCTGCGGCATGTGGGATCTTCCTGGACCAGGGCTCGAACCCATGTACCCTGTATTGGCAGGCAGATTCTTAACCACTGCACCACCAGGGAAGTTCCTGATTGCTCTTACATCTTATTAAAGCCTCTTAAATACTAGGAAATGTTTCATATTTATTTATCCTTTAATCTGTAGTTTAATAAGTGTGATATTGAGTTGAGGCAATCTGACATGGGCGTTGGAGAAAGGTAGGAGATGTGACCCAGCTTGGTAGTAAACTCAGAACTCTGTAGAAACTGCACTGGATCACCCCAATCCATGTGTTATAGGGACAGTACCCTTATAGCTGAAGATCTTGTGATGGAGCCTGTAACCTACGCTCCTCAAATTGTATGTAGAGTGCTGTGTTTATTTGCATTTCTCTGGGGAATGTGTCTATAGATTCCCTTAATACTTCACAATTTCCGTAGAAATTCTATACAATTATACCATCCTTCAAAGGTTCCCAGTACTTAGTAAATTATCATGCTTGATTATGTTACTCAGCACTCTCAAATGTTAAGTTCAAGTCAATTTAGTATCCTAAAGTGATGCTTATAAAACTGATGATTAAATTGGATGAAGGAACATTATTTTCGCTAGCAGAATCTAGATGTCCGAAAATCTGGCTTGTGGTTCTTGTAGTTACTGACATGAATTATTCTGGATTATGAGGTGATTTAGTGTTTTTGTCTAGAAAATAGGAATCATATATTTTTATCTCTTAAAGTCATAAAAATGAATTGTGGTGCATAAAGTTATTGAAATCCTATGAAAGAAGGATTTGACTGCAAAGTCTTCCCATTTTCAAGGACTCAGAATCACATCTCAATTATTTAGCTTTTACTTCAAGGAAGAACTGGGTTGTTAAATGTGATCTTGTCCACATATTGCATTCCCACTGGCTCAAGAGGTTACTCCTTGGAACAGATGTGCAACAATTTAGTAGAAATGTTAAGAGCTGGCTGAAAGGGAATTTTAAAATGCAGAGGGTAATTTAACAAAATTGAAATCTTTTATAATAGCACTGCAAAGATTAAAATAATTGCCGCACAAGATAGTTCTGTCACACTTTATCATCCTGTTCCTAACATCTGGAGATATTATGAAGCGGATTTGGTATTCTACTATAATTTCTACCAGCATGTGCTATTATTTCTTTCAATCAACCATGCAAGGCAAAGCTTGCTCAAGCACATTGTCATTCCCTAGTGCATGATTTCTTTCAGCTATTTTAGAGCAGGTAATTTAATGGTGCTCTAGCACTCTCCTGTGACTAGCAGAGCATAACACCTCCAGGTATTCTATATTTTATTCTTATAAGTGGACTTGATGACATTAATTTGAAAAGGAATCTAAAATTCTCTATAATCTGTCTCTCTCCTCTTTATTCATGCTTGCTTATGCATATACACCCACATCTGACTGAATTACAATGTGCTTTCTAGTTGAAAGCAAAATATTTTAATTTATATTAATTTCTGCATTGCTGGTCACTAAACCAGTGAGTCTTTAGGGAAGTACTGGGAGAGATGAAAGAAATCCTCCTAAAACTTTTAATCAAAATATTTGAAATGTATATTAGCACTTGTCATAGTAAAATTGTTATTGAATCACGTTAAGTATGTTAAAGAATCTACTATACTTGTGGCTGGCTTATTTTAGAATGACTTAGCAGAATCAAAAGATACAGGAAATAATGACTTATTGTTCCCAGAGTGTTAAAGTATGAAGTTTTAGATTTAAAAAAATTACTGAATATTCTCAGGCATTTCACAAATACTCAATGAACTGAAACATGTTTTTAGTACATTAGAAATAATGTTCATTACAAATGATTTTGTGTTGGAAAAAAGTGGCTTAGATTAATGTCTGTCTCAAAATTTCATCTACTTTTATCAAGAAAACTTGAAAAAAATTTTAATTGAAGTATTGTTGATGTATAATATTATATGTTACAAGTGTACAATAGTGATTCACAATTTTTAAAGGTTATACTCCATTTATAGTTATTATAAAATATTTGCTATATTCCCCATGTTGTACAATATATCCTTGTAGCTTATTTAATACTTAACAGTTTGTACCTCTTAATCCTCTGCCCCTATATTGCCCGTGCCATCTTCCCTCTCCCTGTTATTAACCACTAGTTTGTTCTCTGTATCTGTGAGTCAGCTTCTTTTTTGTTATATTCACTAGTTTGTTGTATTTTTTAGATTCCACGTATAAGTGATATCATACAGTATGTCTTTCTCTATTTTTAAAATATTTTTTAAAATATTCATTTAGTCATGAAGTCAGTCATTCTGTGTCTCTTGTTTCTTCCTTAAGTAGAAATGGGAATGCCAAAAAAGAAAATAATAGATGTCCATCCTAATATTTGGATCCTTATAAGGATGAATGACTTAAATAATTATTGTTGATACTGTATTTATTAAATGAGCCTGCTGAATGATTTCTTGGTGAAACCACCAATGTGTGTAGAAAGAATACAAAGACAAAAGTCACTTCTTTCCCATTTCTATCCACACCTCCCAACTGTCTCTCATCATTTTGTATGTAAGCCAACTCCTCTTGCTTTCAGGATGTCCCTCTCCCATGTGTCTCCTCTTCAATTCTTCTTTTATCACATTACCTCCGTTATGTCACTTCACCCAAACACCTGCAATGCCTGCTGATGACCTAAGGGATAGAAATGTAAACATCTTAGACATTCTAGATTTACAGCTAACTTTTCAGTATTATCTACCATGACCATCCTTTTCAGATTCTCCAACCCATCAGAACTAGTTGTCTCCCCAAGTCCACATTCATTGCTGACTCACATGATATTACTTAGGCTCATTTCACCTAGAATGCCTTCTCCCTGCTTACCTCATCTTAGCTACGCCTTATCCTTCTTTCTCGGGCTGATCAGATTCTTTCCTTTTCCACAAAATGTTCCTTTAACGGTTCAATCCAGAGTAATTTTTCAACAGTGAATTCTTAGCACTACAGTTCTATTTTCCTCTTAAAGCAATCAATTATATTCTGCTTTGTGATATTTAACAGAGTGGGGAATTTTATTCACCTGAATTTGAGAAAAGCTGTTCTTTTAATGACCAACAGTCAGAGCAGGGAACTGAAAGCATGTCCCTGGGGGTTCTCCAGCGGAAAAGGTCATGTGCTATGAGGGTGAGGGGCAGAGCAAAGAACTCAGGCAGAGAAGGAGAAATGGAAGGAGGAAAATATGGTGGCAGGGATACTTTGTGGGTAGTGATAGAAGAGCTGCCATGACAGTGAAATGCTGGAGTGAACCTGAAATATCAGAATAAGATATTTAGGAAATTTTGTAATACACTATATTATCAAATCTTCCATGCTATTTCTACAGGAAAACCTCCTGAAAGAACAGCACTATTTTTCGAGGCTATAAAAGTGAGATGTGTGTATAATGCACTGAGACAAAGTACAAGGAAATGCAGGCTTATAAGGCTTATAAAAGTTACAAATAATTCTTGCATTTTTTAACTTGTGTGAATGTTTAATTCTTTTTATAGGTTTATGATGTCTTCCTTATTTATACTTATGAGAAGAGGAAATATATTTTGCTGACTTATAATATGTAGTCTGAAAACAGGGCTAATCACATGATAAATGCTTCCAGAAAATTTTTTTAGTAAAAGATTTCTCAAAGTCAAGGTCACTTTAGAAATAGAGTTACATTATGCAAAATTATTAACACATTTAATGGGGCAAGGAGATGTCAACCTACCACTTTTAATTAAGGATTGTTTTGTTTTATTCCTGCATTTGAAATCTCAAGGGGCACCTTAGCTAAAATACACAGACAACTTTTTAATTCAGGGCAAAAAAGAGTAAGGAGTGCTTAATCTGCTACTTTAGAAGAAAAGTAAGAAGAAAGATGGGCAGCAGTTGATAGCTGACATGAATTGTTTTTTGAGTTATTTACAGCCTTTTTAGTTTGGTTCTTTTATTCAAATACCAATGCTGCTGGAATCTATTCTGGGCATATTTGTGCCTAGGATGAAAGAATGTTCCCCCAAAATGCAACTAGAGCATCAAGATTCATTTTTACTCCTAAAAGCCAGACAGTGGAATACAGTGGATAGTTTCTTATGGTGGGTAATTTTATGTAAGAAAAATTAAAATCTTTCCATCTTCTTCTGTTAATGAAACAGTGAATCATGGTCTGAACATCTGAGGAATAGAAGGGAGTTGGAGGCACCAAAATCTATTCCTGGACCTACCCCTGATTCATGCAGTATATTTGGACAAATCTCTAATTACCTCTGTGTCTTAGCATCATTAGAACATTCACTCACTCATTCCTGCAGCATTAGTGAGTAACCATAAGGTGCCCACACATAAGGATGGAAAGGCATATTTTCTAGAAATCCACAGTCTAGAAAGAGATAAATCTATAAACAAGTCACTGCAACTCATTGTGACTAGGAATATATCACAGGTGCTCCAGGTGCAGTGGTGGAACAAAGGAATGTGTGGGGTAGGAAGGGCCAGGGAAGTGTTCCAAGAGGAAGAAACCCTTGAATGGGCCTGAATAGTATGTGGGAGTTTACTAGGAGGGACCGGGAGAGCAGGACTCTAAGTACAAGGAACAGTATGTTCAAATGCATGGAAACATGAAAGAACACTTTTGAGAGGGAGTACTATAAATAGTTTAATGTGATAGAATAGGTTATATTGAGAGGCGGTGAGCAATGGAGGATAAAATTGAAGAGAAAACAGCCAAATACTGGAGGATCTTACATATTATGCAAAGAGTTCAGTTGAATGCTTTAATCAGGATATTAATATGATCTTATTTCTGTTTTTCAGAAAGGTTACTTTTCTCATCATGTGACAAGTAGACTGTAAGGTACAGAGACTAAAGTTAGGCAATTTAGAAGGAAACTGAAATTATCCAGGCAGATAATGATGAAAGCCTATACCAAAACAATGGGAATGAAGAGGTTGGGGCAGATCTTAACAATATTAATAAAATAAAATGTACAGGAGAGCTGTGGAACCATTAAAATAAAATGCCTTTCCATGAAAAAAAAAAAAAACCCCAAAATCAAAAAGCAATATGTTAGAGTTGCCATCTTAACATACCCTCACCAGGATTAATTTCTTTCTTAAAAAATACTTGTAATTTTATAAGTGAAAAATTTGAATTGATTTAATCCTTACTTCTTTCATTATCATTTCTTCATATATATATGTTCATACATTTGTTTTGGTCACATGTTTTCTTACATTGTCTATTCATGTCCTTGCCTATTTTTCTACTGGATTGACAGAAATTTTCTCAATTAATTTAAATAACTCTATAGAGAAGTTATATTTATCCTCTACTTGCAATAAATAGGTTGGACTTTTTCCTCAAAAAAAAAAAAAAAAAGAAACAAAGAAAGAAAGAAATGGAAGGAATGAGGGAATGAGGAGAAGGGATTAATCTGGAAGACCCCCCAGATTTCTTGTTCAGTTGGCAGGTACTGGCTCATTTCATTAATTTATTATTGGGAGGAAAACAATGGAACAATATTTGTGTGTGTTGAATTTTAGATGATAAGCAAAAATTGGGGGATATTTCACTTTTCTTTATCAATGGAGTTTTCTAAAGATTAATTTACTTTCTGGAGTCTGAAGGTGATTCCAATGGACTATATATTTCACAGGTTTACCAATGTTCCCTTTCTAAAATTTTCCTTTTGCTCGCTTTTTCCTCTTTAATTTTGGTCTCGTAGCAGATGACTATGTGACTGTTCAGAATTACTCCTCGAAAATTTGGAGAGTGACATCTATAAATAACTTTATAGGAAGCCGCTCTGGACTTTCACATCACCACTAACAGTTGTAAATTTTTTTAAAGCAGTCTTATTTTTGTTGATATGCTAAAATGGGCATTTAGTCCCTCTTTGCCCATGTACTTTCTAACATTTATTAAAAACCCTTCCTGTTTGTGGACAGGTTCACCATTTTCAAAATAAAACGACATGTGATCACTCTTTAAGTTTTTCATATTTTACCCCCTTCCCACTAAAAAAATCTATTAAAAAAAAAAAAACCCCTATGCAAGGGCTCTGTGAAGAAAAGAGAGGGAGGGAAGAAGGGAGGGAGGGAAATAAAGCTATGACAGGGCTTCCGTGGTGGCGCAGTGGTTGAGAGTCCGCCTGCCGATGCAGGGGACACGGGTTTGTGCCCCGGTCTGGGAAGATCCCACGTGCAGCAGAGCGGTTGGGCCTGTGAGCCATGGCCGCTGAGCCTGCGCGTCCCGTGCTCCGCAATGGGAGAGGCCACAACAGTGAGAGGCCCATGTAACGCAAAAAAAAAAAAAAAGCTATGAGAATTGAATGGGAGGTTTATATTCTAATATAAAGCTATTTTTTCCCAAGGATATTCCCATTCCTTATTTATTGTCTGGAATGAAAGTTCTGATTTAACATTTCCTCCTTGAGTGTCTTTTGTCAGTAATCAAGATGACTTGAGTTGACTGCCCTAAATATAGTCTGTCAATTTGGAATTGTGAAAAGATGTGAGCTGCTGTGAAACAGTTCCTTTCTTTAATATAACTAGAAGAAAGAAAGCAAATCACAGATAATTCAATGCATAATATGCTGCCCAAAGGCCCTAAAGGTCAATCTATTTATATACTCCAGTGTGTATTACATAGACTGAAGTTTTCAAAAATATCATCAGAAATAGTTGTGTTTTAGGCAAAATAAAGCTAAAAATAAGTATCTAAATAAGATATACTTATTTTTAGCTTTATTTTGCCAGAGAGAATATCTCTTTGTATTTTCCAAGTCAACATTCTTTAAAAAAAAAAAAAACCCTTTCCTATTTCTGCATCATTACATCAGCTTTCAAATGCAATCAAGCTTCCATTACTTAAGCCTGATTAGCAAATCCTATTACTCTTGTTCTTCTCCATTCACTCCTCCATGACACCCCTTTATGAACACTTCTATCATTTGATGAAAAGGGAGAGAAACATGTAGTCAAACATTAATCAGTCTAATCTGCAATTTTCACTGTCCGCACAAAATATTCAGTGTGGAGGACTTTGAAACAAATGATTAAGGTTAAAAAACCAAACCAAAATAACCTGTCTCCAATAAGAAATTTAGTAATATTTTGCCCACCATATATCATCAGCATAGGTAACTGAGGTTTGGCCTTAGATTCAGTAGGAAGTCTAAAAGCATAGCTTTGTTGGTTTTCTTTTTCTAAATTTTATTTATTTTTTTATACAACACGTTCTTATAAGTTATCCATTTTATACATATTAGTGTATATATGTCAATCCGAATCTCCCAGTTCACCACAAGCACCACCGCCCCCCGCCGCTTTCCCCCCTTGGTATCCATACGTTTGTTCTCTACATCTGTGTCTCAATTTCTGCCATGCAAACTGGTTCATCTGTACCATTTTTCTAGGTTCCACATATATACGTTAATATACGATATTGGTTTTTTTCTTTCTGACTTACTTCACTCTATGACAGTCTCTAGATTCGTTTAAGAAAATTGAAATCATAACAATTTCGTTCCTTTTTACAGCTAATATTCCATGTATATATATACCACATCTTCTTTATCCATATTTCTGTCTATGGGCATTTAGGTTGCTTCCATGACCTGGCTATTGTAAATAGTGCTGCAATGAACATTGGGGTGCATGTGTCTTTTTGAATTATGGTTTTCTCTGGGTATATGCCCAGTAGTGGGATTCAGTAGCTGAATCATATGGTAGTTCTATTTTCAGTTTTTTAAGGAACCTTCATATTGTTCTCCATAGTGGCTGTATCAATTTAAATTCCCACCAACAGTGCAAGAGGGTTCCCTTTTTTCCACTCCCTCTCCAACATTTGTTGTTTGTAGATTTTCTGATGGTGCCCATTCTAACTGGTGTGAGGTGGTACCTCATTGTAGTTTTGACTTGCATTTCTCTAATAATTAGTGATGTTGAGTAGCTTTACATGTACTTCTTGGCCATCTGTATATCTTCTTTGGAGAAATGTCTATTTAGGTCTTCTGCCCATTTTTGGATTGGGTTGTTTGTTTTTTTGATATTGAGCTACATGAGCTGTTTATATATTTTGGAGATTAATCCTTTGTCCATTTATTTGTTTGAAAATATTTTCTCCCATTCTGAGGGTTGTCTTTTTGTCTTGTGTGTAGTTTCCTTTGCTTTGTAGAAGCTTTTAAGTTTCATTAGGTCCCATTCATTTATTTTTGTTTTTATTTCCATTACTCTAGGAGGTGGATCAAAAAAAATCTTGCTGTGATTTATGTCAAAGAGTGTTCTTCCTATGTTTTCCTCTGAGAGTTTTATAGTGTCCAGTCTTACATTTAGGTCTCTAATCCATTTTGAGTTTATTTTTGTGTATGGTGTTAGGGAGTGTTCTAATTTCATTCTTTACATGTAGCTGTCCAGTTTTCCCAGCACCACTTATTGAAGAGACTGTCTTTTCTCCATTGTATATCCTTGCCTCCTTTGTCATAGATTAGTTGACCAGAAGTGCCTGGGTTTATCTCTGGGCTTTCTATCCTGTTCCATTGATCTATATCTCTGTTTTTGTGCCAGTACCATATTGTCTTGATTACTGTAGCTTTGTAGTATAGTCTGACATCAGAAAGTCTGATTCCTCCAGCTCCATTTTTTTCCCCTCAAGACTGCTTTGGGTATTTGGGGTCTTTTGTGTCTCCATACAAATTTGAAGATATTTTGCTCTAGCTCTGTAAAAAATGCCATTGGTAATTTGATAGGGATTGCATTGAATTCTGTAGATTGCTTTGGGTAATATAGTCATTTTCACAATGTTGATTCTTCCAATCCAAGAACATGGTATATCTCTCCATCTGTTTATATCATCTTTAATTTCTTTCATCAGTGTCTTATAGTTTTCTGCATACAGGTCTTTTGTCTCCCTAGGTATGTTTTTACCTAAGTATTTCATTCTTTTTGTTGCAATGGTAAATGGGAGTGTTTCCTTAATTTCTCTTTCAGATTTTTCATCATTAGTATGTAGGAATGCAAGAGATTTCTGTGCATTAATTTTGTATCCTGCTACTTTACCAAGTTCATTGATTAGCTCTAGGAGTTTTCTGGTGGCATCTTTAGGATTCTTTATGTATAGTATCATGCTATCGGCAAACAGTGACAGCTTTACTTCTTCTTTTCCAATTTGTATTCCTTTTATTTCTTTTTCTTCTCTGATTGCTGTGGCTAGGACTTCCAAAGCTATGTTGAATAATAGCGGCACAAGTGGACATCCTTGTCTTGTTCCTGATCTTAGTGGAAATGTTTTCAGTTTTTCACCCTTGAGAATGATGTTTGCTCTGGGTTTGTCATATATGGCCTTTATTATGTTGAGGTAGTTTCCCTCTATGCCCACTTTCTGAAGAGTTTTTATCATAAATGGGCGTTGAATTTTGTCAAAAGCTTTTTCTGCATCTATTGAGATGATCATATGGTTTTTATTGTTCAGTTTGTTAATATGGTGTATCACATTGATTGATTTGCATACTGAAGAATCCTTGCATCCCTGGGATAAATCCCACTTGATCATGGTGTATGATCCTTTTAATGTGTTGCTGGATTCTGTTTGTTAGTATTTTGTTGAGGATTTTTGCATCTATATTCATCAGTGATATTGGTCTGTAATTTTCTTTTTTTTGTAGTATCTTTGTTCGGTTTTGGTATGAGTGATGGTGGCCTCATAGAATGAGTTTGGGAGTTTTCCTTCCTCTGCAAGTTTTTGGAAGAGTTTGAGAGGGATGGGTGTTAGTTCTTCTCTAAATGTTTGATAGAATTCACCTGTGAAGCCATCTGGTCCTGGACTTTTGTTTCTTGGAAGATTTTTCATCACAGTTTCAATTTCATTACTTGTGATTGGTCTGTTCATATTTTCTATTTCTTCCTGGTTCAGTCTTGGAAGGTTATACCTTTCTAAGAGTTTGTCCATTTCTTCCAGGTTGTCCATTTTATTGGCATAGAGTTGCTTGTAGTAGTCTCTTATGATGCTTTATATTTCTGCGGTGTCTGTTGTAACTTCTCCTTTTTCATTTCTAATTTCATGATTTGAGTCCTCTTGCTCTCTTTCTTGATGAGTCTTGTTAATGGTTTATCAATTTTATTTATCTTTATCTTCTCAAAGAACCAGCTTTTACTTTTATTGATCTTTGCTATTGTTTTCTTTGTTTTTATTTCATTTATTTCTGCTCTGATCTTTATGATTTCTTTCCTTCTACAAAACTTTGGGTTTTGTTTGTTCTTCTTTCACTAGTTCCTTTAGGTGTAACATTAGATTGTTTATTTGAGATTTTTCTTGTTTCTTGAGGTAGGCTTGTATTGCTATAAACTTCCCTCTTAGAACTGCTTTTGCTGCATCTGATAGTTTTTGGATCATCATGTTTTCATTGTCATTTGTCTCTAGGTATTTATTGATTTCCTCTTTGACTTCTTCAGTGGTCTCTTGGTTATTTTGTAATGTATTGTTTAGCCTCCATGTGTTTGTGTTTTTTACATTTTTTTCACTGTAATTGATTCCTAATCTCATAGCGTTGTGGTCAGAAATATGTTTGTTATGATTTCAATTTTCTTAAATTTACTGAGGCTTGATTTGTGACCCAGGATGTGATCTATCCTGGAGAATGTTCTGTGTGCATTTGAGAAGAAAGTGTAATCTGCTGTTTTTGGATGGAATGTCCTATAAATATCAATTAAATCTATCTGGTCTATTGTGTCATTTAAAGCTTCTGTTTCCTTATTTATTTTCATTTTGGATGATCCGTCCATTGGTGAAAGTGAGGTGTTAAAGTCCCCCACTATTATTGTGTTACTGTCGATTTCCTCTTTTATAGCTGTTAGCAGTTGCCTTCTGTATTGAGGTGCTGCTATGTTGGGAGCATATATATTTATAATTGTTATCTCTTTTTCGTGGATTGATCTCTTGATCATTATGTAGTGTCCTTCCTTGTCTCTTATAACATTCTTTATTTTAAAGTCTATTTTATCTGATATGAGTATTGTGACTCTAGCTTTCTTTTGATTTCCATTTGCATGGAATATCTTTTTCCATCCCCTCACTTTCAGTCTGTATGTGTCCCTAGGTCTGAAGTGTGTCTCTTGTAGACAACATATATATGGGTCTTGTTTTTGTATCCATTCAGCAAGCCTGTGTCTTTTGGTTGGAGCATTTAATCCATTCACATTTTAGGTAATTATAGATATGTATGTTCCTATTACCATTTTCTTAATTGTTTTGGGTTTGTTTTTGTAGGTCCTTTCCTTCTCTTGTGTTTCCTGTCTAAAGAAGTTCCTTTAGCATTTGTTGTGGAGCTGGTTTTGTGGTGCTGAATTCTCTTAGCTTTTGCTTGTCTGTAAAGCTTTTGATTTCTCCATCGAATCTGAATGAGATCCTTGCTGGGTAGTCATCTTGGTTGTAGGTTCTTACCTTTCATCACTTTAAATATGTCATGTCACTCCCTTCTGGCTTGTAGAGTCTGCTGAGAAGTCAGCTGTTAACCTTATGGGAGTTCCCTTGTATGTTATTTGTCATTTTCCATTGCTGCTTTCAATAATTTTTCTTTGTCTTTAATTTTTGTCAATTTGATTACTATGTGTCTCAGCGTGTTTCTCCTTGGGTTTATCCTGCATGGGACTGTCTGTGCTTCCTGGTCTTGGGTGGCTGTTTCCTTTCCCATATTAGGGAAGTTTTCTACTATAATCCCTTTAAATATTTTCTTGGGCCTTTTCTCTCCTTCTTCTCCTTCTGGGACCCCTATAATGTGAATGTTGTTGTGTTTAATGTTATCCCAGAGGTCTCTTGGGGTGTCTTCATTTATTTTCATTCTTTTTTCTTTATTCTGTTCCGTGGCAGTGAATTCCACCATTCTGTCTTCCAGGTCACTTATCTGTTCTTCTGCCTCAGTTATTCTGCTATTGATTCCTTCTAGTGTATTTTTCATTTCAGTTATTGTATTGTTCATCTCTGGTTGTTTGTTCTTTAATTCTTCTAGGTCTTTGTGAAACATTTTTTTCATCTTCTCGATCTTTGCCTCCATTCTTTTTCCGAGGAGGCCTGGATGATCTTCACTATCATTATTCTGAATTCTTTTTCTGGAAGGTTGCCTATCTCCACTTCATTTAGTTGTTTTTCTGGGGTTTTATCTTGTTCCTTCATCTGCTACAAAGCCCTCTGCCTTTTGATCCTGTCTATCTTTCTATGAATGTGTTTTTTGTTCCACAGGCTGCAGGATTGTAGTTCTTCTTGCTTCTGCTGTTTGCCCTCTGGTGAAAAGCCTAGTTTTAATATGGGACTTTCTATGCGATAGAAGTTACTGCCATTTATTTATCTCTCCTTTTTTTTTTTTTTTTTTGCGGTATGCGGGCCTCTCATTGTTGTGGCCTCTCGCATTGCGGAGCACAGGCTCTGGACGCACAGGCCCAGCAGCCATGGCTCACGGGCCCAGCCGCTCCGCGGCATGTTGGATCTTCCCGGACCAGGGCACAAACCCATGTCCCCTGCATCGGCAGGCGGACTCTCAACCACTGTGCCACCAGGGAAGCCCTATCTCTCCTTTTTAACATATTGCATAAATGTAAATTCATTATGAAAATTATACCTTGAGCAAATAATGCAACTATTTAAAAATCTAGCAAATTAATCAGTTAATGTTTATCTCAGAAAAGATTAATGAAAAAATGATGTTACACTGATGAAAGGATTTGGATTTTCTCACACCTTTTCAAAAGCCATGCATTTACCCATTTTTCTGTCTATGTAATTGTAAAAAGAAACTAACTAGATTAGATATACAAAATAATATCATTGAGACATCACTGTCCTATTCATATAATTGAAGTTGTATGAACATTTATGATATAACCATCTATTTCCAAAGCGTTAAACACTCTAGTGATAAAATTGTGTTTAGATTTGAAATCTGGCAAATTAATTCAAGTTAAGAACAGGATTATTTGTAAGAAAACTTTAAAATGTGATAGTTTCTCATGTAGGTTGAAGAGAGAAGTATAATACTGAATTCCAATAGAAAAAGCTTACCATTGCAGCAAGACCTGGATACTGCTCTGTGTTGAAAAAGTGCTGGGCCAGGCAGTGAAACATATAAGTTCAGTCTTTAGTTAAGGCACTTTCTTTGCTGTGGGCCTCAGTTTCTTTATTATAAAATAAGACTTTGTATGAAATGATCTTTAATTCTTCCAACTAAAGCATTGTGGATTCTTTTATCACAATGCTTATTGATGATAGAGGTAGCAAAAACCATGAAAAATTTATGAAAGAAAACTGTTCCCTTTCTCTCCAAGAGTTAACTGAAATGATAAGGAAAAATACAAGTAGCAGGAAGTCTATAGCATCAATAGAACCTTAGAGCATATATGTGGAATGTAGAAAAATGGTACAGATGAACCTACTTCCAGGGCAGGAATAGAGAGAGATGCAGATGTAAAGAACAGACATGTGGACACGGGGGATGGGGAAAGGTGAGGGTGGGACGAATTGGGAGATTAGGACTGGCATATATACACTACCATGTGTAAAATAGATAGCTAATGGGAACCTGCTATAAAGCACAGGAAGCTCAGCTCGGTGCTCTGTGATGACCTAGATGGGTGGGATGGGGAGGGAGGGAGGTCCAAGAGGGACAGGATATATGTATACATATAGCTGATTTGCTTCATTGTACAGCAGAAACTAACACAACATTGTAAAGCAATTACACTCCAAGAAAAAATAATAATTATACAAAAACAAAAAACAAACAAAAACAAAACAAAACAAAAAGAGAGCAGTGTACCATCTACATGCCACAAACATTCAGGATATCTGCTTTATATAATGCAGGTTTGACCAGACAGTTGGGGTTAAGAAAGTAGTATACAAGAGATTTCCGTGTACTAATTTTGTATCCTGCAACTTTACCAAATTCATTGATGAGCTCTTGTAGTTTTCTGGTAGCATCTTTAGGGTTTTCTATATATATTATCATGTCATCTGCAAACAGTGACAGTTTTATTTCTTCTTTTCCAATTTGGATTCCTTTTATTTCTTTTTCTTCTTTGATTGCCATGGGTAGGACTTCCAAAACTACGTTGAATAATAGTGGCGAGAGTAGACATCCTTGTGTTGTTTCTTACCTTAGAGGAAATGCTTTCACTTTTTCAAGATTAAGAATGATGTTTGCTGTGGGTGTGTCTTATATGGCCTTTATTATGTTGAGGTAGGTTCCCTCTATGCCCACTTTCTGGAGAGTTTTTATCATAAAATAAGTTGTTTTGTCAAAAGCCTGTTCTGCATCTATTGAAATGATCGTATGGTTTTTATTCTTCAATTTGTTGATGTGGTGTATCACACTGATTGATTTGCAGATATTGAAAAATCCTTGCATCCCTGGGGTAAATCCCACTTGATCTTGGTGTATGATCCTTTTAATGTGTTGTTGGATTTTTTTGCGAGTACTTTGTTGAGGATTTTTGCGTCTATGTTCATCAGTGATATTGGCCTATAATTTTCTTTTTTGTGGTGTCTTTGTTTGGTTTTGGTATCAGAGTGATGGTGGCCTCATAGAATGAGTTTAGGAGTATTCCTTACTCTGCAGTTTTTTAGAATAGTTTCAGAAGGATAGATGTTACCCCTTCTCTAAATGTTTGATAGAATTCACCTGTGAAGCCATCAGGTCCTAGACTTGTAACTTTCCTAATTTGAGTGAGAAGGGATTGGGGTAAGTGCAGGCCAAGTGATAGATGAGAGATACTAACTCCCAGGAAGAGAGCTACACAAAGCAAATAAAAACCCTGTAGGTGGCAAGTTTCTCTCTCAAGCATCTTCTCACTGAGCTATGTAAAAGCCTCTGATACCGCAGGCGTTACTGTCCATTAGGAGGTGAGTCAGGGCAAGGCAGCTCCCTGCATGCAGTGGAGGAACCAACCGAACAGATAGTGAGTTGCCTTTACTCTTTGTATCCTCACCCAATTCAAGGGGAAAAAACAAAACCACATAACTTAAGTCCCTGGCTTCCTCCCTACCACTGACAGGCTTTTGGATTACTGCACTGATAGCAGAAAATTGCAGGAATTTAGCATAAAATCAGAGAGAACAATAAGACATTACAGGAAAAATTTCCCACAACACTTCAGGGGAAAGTATCTGACGCAGTGTGATCTGTCCTCCAACAAGGTGAGAATAACTGGTGTGCCAGAACTGGCTTGTACGGCCTCCAAAGAGCTGCTTGTTAAAGTTTTAGGAATTGTGCAAGTCTGCTTTTATCATGTCAGTAGCCTGAAGTCAGCCATTTATGGAGTAGAAAAATATAATAGCCAAAATGAAAAATTCACCATAGAGGCTCAAGAGTAGATTTGACCATACAGAAGAAAGAATCATGAATCTTTAAGATAGATCAAAGAGATTAGGCAATCTGAAAAGCAGAAAGAAAATAGAATGAAGAAAAATAAAGAGAGCCTCAGAGAAATGTGAGATACCATTAAATGTACCAACATACCAGCATACGTGTAACAGGAGTACCAGGAGAGAAGAGAGAGGAAAGGACAGAAAAAATACTTGAAGAAATAATGCCATTTACAATAGCATAAAAAAGGATAAAGTACTTAAGAATAAGGAAAGAAGTACAAAGTTTGTATACCAAAAACTACAAAACACTGTTGAATGAAATTGAAACTTAATATCATTAAAATGGCAATACTCCCCAAATTGATCTTCACATCCAACATAATCCCTATCAAAATTCTAGATGCCTAGGGCTTCCCTGGTGGCGCAGTGGTTGAGAGTCCACCTGCCGATGCAGGGGACGCGGGTTCATGCCCCGGTCCGGGAGGATCCCACATGCGGCGGAGCGGCTGGGCCCGTGAGCCATGGCCGCTGAGCCTGCACGTCCGGGGCCTGTGCTCCGCAACGGGAGAGGCCGCAGCAGTGAGAGGCCCGCGTACCGCAAAAAAAATTCTAGATGCCTATTTTCAGAAATTGAGAAGCTGATTTTAAATTTTATATTAAAAATCAAGGCACACAGAATAACCAAAATGATCTAAAAGAAGAATAAGGTTGCAGCACTCACATTTCCCAATTCGAAACTTACTGTAAAGATAGAATAATCAAGACAGTATAGCACTGCATAGACATACAGATCAATAGAACAGAATTGAAAGTCCAGGAATAAACCATGACATTTATGGAAAATTGATTCTTGTCAAAGATTCCAAGAAAATAAATGAGGAAAAATAGGCTTTCCAACAGTAGGTTCTGGGACAAATGTATAATCATATGCAAAAGAATGGAGTTGGACCTTCTACCTCATATCATATACAAAAAGTAACTCAACAAAAATCTGTAAAACTCTTAGAAGAAAACAGAGGAGTAAAACTGTGTGACTTTGAGTTAGGCAATTGTTTCTTAGGTATGACACTTAAAACACAAGTGACAAAGAACAAATAGATAAATTGAACTTTATCAAATTAAAAACTTTGTGCTTCAAAGGAACTATCAATAATGTGAAAAAAACTGTTTATACAATGAGAGAACATATTTTCAAATCAAATATCTAATAAGAGGTTTGTATCCAGCTATATATAAAGAACTCTGACAGCTCAACAGTAAAAAAGAAAAGTAGCCCAATTAAATATTGGACAAAGGATTTGAAGAGACATTTCTCTGAAGAAGATATGCAATTGGCCAATAGGCACATAAAAAAGTACTCATTGTCTTTAGTCACTAGGGAAATACAAATCAAACCCACAGTGGGATACCATTTCATACTTACTAAAGACCATGTTTTGTATGATTTCATTTATATAGAATGTTCAGATTGGGCAAAGCTCTAAAGATAGTATAGTATATATACTGTACTATAGTGGTTGCTTAGTGGTTGCTTAGGTTTTAGGGGTTGGGGTGGGGAGTGACACCTAATGGGTACAGAATTTCTGGGGTGATGAAAATGTTTTAAAGTTAGATTGTGATTATTGTTGTACAACTCTATGCATATTCTAAAAAACATTGAACTGTACATTTTAAATGGGAGAATTTTATGGTATATGAAATAGGTCTCAATTATGATTTTATAAAAAGGAGGAAGTAATGGAATAATATGTTTCTGAAAAGGATTTCAGTGGAGATATTAAAAATATGACAACTGGTGCTTCAGGGGCTCTGATTATCAGAACAGAATCTGGCCTCAGAGCTGCTAGGTCCTAGAGGTCTCCTCCTGGCATAGCCACTAACTAGTTACTAGATATTTGGATGTTCTGGGAACTATGGAGAACAGGTAAGTTTTCCAGGGACTTGCAGCCGGAGTAATTTGCTAGTGTACAAAAGTATAGGCCCATAATCCTTAGTCTGAACTCTTTGGAGCCAGATGTGTTTCAGAATTTAGAATTTTTCAGATTTTGTAATGATACGATGGCTTCGATATTCAACCACCAAGGTATAGAAAATACAGAGGTCCAAGGAACATGTTAAACTTCACTATGAAGATACACAATCTACAGGACTTCGGCTGTAGAACACTCTGAGACAAATGTTTAGATTTCTTCAATAAATACCTAAAAGGTTTTTTAAAAAGATGGAGAGGAAATTATTGTTTGAAAAAGACTTCAGACAAATCAACCAATGACAGTTATTTGGACTTTGTCTGAATCTTGACTCTAATAATAAATTGTAAAAATTAAACTATGAAATTCTTGAAACAATTGGCCATATGGCGATGTTAAGGAATTATTGTTAACATGGTGATTTAGATTTCCTTCAAAACAACATAATAGAGCGGAATTAAGTCATGGTATAGATGAAACAAAATCGGCCATTAGCTGAGAATTGTTAAAGCTGTGTGATGGGTACATGGGAGTTCATTATAATATTATATCCCTTTTTAAATGAATTTGAAATTTCCCATAGTAACAATGTTAAAGAAATAAAAGATAATATGATGTATATTATGTATACCCTTATCCCAGCAGCATCTGGAAAGAGCATCTAGTAATCAAACTTATTACCATTTCTGAAACAAAATGAATAATATTCACCCCAAGTGGGAAAAATAAAGATTATCAATAATCTCATATCTGTTCAATTCTTTGCTGCCAAATAATTTATATAGGACTCTTATTTTCAGAAAATTTTTGTTTAGAAATTTTAGATAAGGCATTGTGATCCTGTGCTTTCAGTATTTTAATAATCAGCACAGCTGTAGTGGGGTTTATCTGCTAAATACGAGACCTGTGTCATAGCAGAAAAGAGTCATAAATTTTCTATAATGTTATCTTTGTCTGATTAATTCCTGTTTATTCTTCAGGTAGCAGATTTAGTGCTTTTAGCTTATGGAGGCTTTTCTGGACCATTATGTTACGTTAGGCCCTGCTACCCTATAGGCCACCCACTTGCCTTATCATGATATTCAGGTTTGTTTTAACCGCTTATCTTTGTTAAATTGCCTATTTTTGCTGCTAAATTGTAAGCTCAGAGATGTCAGGGATCCTAGTTCATCACTGTATACTAGCATCTAGTACTATGCAATAGGAATGATAAAGAACTTATGCAGTGATGATAACTAATTGCTAACAGTTTCCATGTCCTGCCAATGACAGTTGAAAGTTGAGTAGAATATAAACACGCAGACTTTATAGACATACTTAGACACAAGACACATGAACTAGCGGTTACATCTTTTAGTATTTTCTTTAGGTTAAGCATAGGCGTTCACAGCACTTTGTATTAGTAATGAGGCTAGAAAACTTTTTTTATTTTACAGAATGTGAAGGTCAATCTCTGATTTGAACTTGAATTTTAATTAATAAGAATTTCCCCCAAAAAGAGCCATAAATAAACTATTTGAAATGATTTTGAGGTTAACTGTAAAATGAGCATCTTCCATCATAATCCAGGGTCTCAAACCTCAACTGAGTTCCCAATGTTGCCCTTAATTCTTTCCTTTTTTCCCCTGGTCAATTTTCCCTCCCTTTGTCTGCAATTGCTATTTAAATGTTCTCTATTTAACCCTCCTCTTAATGCACCTTTACATGTTTATCAGATTTTGAGAAAATGATTTAACATCATAAATAACCGAGAAAGAGAGTCCATTATCAGAATCTGACTTTTCCTCCTACCTCTGCTGCTACCACCTGATCTACCATCTTTCACCTGGAGTATTGCAAGAGTTGTCAGATGCTGGCTCGGTGCTTTGTGACAGCCTGGAGGGGTGGGATGGGGAGGGTGGGAGGGAGGGAGACGCAACAGGGAAGACATATGGGAACATATGTTTATGTATGACTGATTCACTTTGTTATAAAGCAGAAACTAACACACCATTGTAAAGCAATTATACCCCAATAAAGATGTTAAAAAAAAAAAAATCTTCCAAGAAAAAAAAAAAAAAAAAGAGTTGTCAGATGCTCCTATTTTCAATCCCTGTGGTCCATTATCAACACAGCAACCAGAATGATCCTTCTGAAGGCTTCCTTTCATTCTATGAAAACTCCAGTATTACAATGTCCATTCGATCTAGTGCCCTCACCCTCATTACCTGTCTGAGGGTATTTCCACCATTCTTCCCCTCACAAGCTCCACACTGGTCTCATTTTTCCACCACCAGTAGGCCAAGAATATTCACACCTCAGGGTCTGTGCACTTCTTGTTCCTCTTAATGGAATTCCCTTCCTCTAGATAACTTCGTAAGTTTCTCACTCACTTTGTTTATTGTTCCAATTGTTCCATTTCAAAGAGGCCATTCATGACCCCATTTCAAATTGTAAGCCCATTCCATTTCCTTGATTTATTTTTCTCCGAGCACTTATACCATCTAACAAAGTATGTATTTTTCTCATATATATCATTTAATGTCTGTCTCTCTTTATTAGTTTGCAAACCTGGATTACAGAAAGTATTTTTGTTTCCTGATATAGCCCCAGCTCCTACAACAGTGCTCAACATATCACAAGTGCTTAAAAACGTTTGTGGAATGTAAATAACCATCTCTCATTCACACCTGCAAACTAGCCAGATCCCTGGTAATCCTTTTATTCTTTCCTTTTGTCACTCCTGTCTAAGGCTGAGTCCTCCTCCAAAGCCTGGACCCACACACTCCCAGTTTTCCAGTGATCTCCAGGGAGCCATCCTCTGTCTCTCTTTTACTTTAAACTTCTCTCTCTAATTCGATCCTTTTCAACAGGAATTAAAGTATTCACAGCCTTTCAATCCTTAAAAAGGACTCTTCCCTACATCTGACCCTCTTGCTCTCCATCTCTACCATCCTTGCATTAGTTGGGCTGCTATGGTTCTCACCTGAATATATAGTTTCCAAAGAGATATCCTGTCTTCTGGTCTTGCCCCCTGCTGTGGACTGAATTGTGTCCCCTCCAAAATTCATATGTTGAAACCCTAACTCCCAATGTGATGGTGGAATCTTTGGGAGATTATTTGGTTTAGATGAGGTCATGAGCTTGGATTCCCCATGATGGAATTACTGCCTTTATAAGAAAAGAAAGAGACACCAAAGTTTCCTTTCTCCACCATGTGAGAATACAGTGAAAAAGCTATCTGCAAGTCAGGAAGAGGGCTGTCACTAAGAACGGAATCTGCCAAAACTTTGATCTTAGGCTTCTTAGCCTCCAGAACTGTGAGAAATACATGTCTATTAGTTAAGCCATTTAGTGTATGGCATTTAGCTTTAGCAGCTTGATCTGAGACACCCTCCCCCCCTTATATCATTTCCCCTGCTAGAGCCAGAATGTTTCTCTTAAAGCATATATTTGATCATAGTTTTCCCTACATTAAACACATCAATGATTTCCCCTTTCTCTCTCTCAAAAATAAAAAATAAAAAATTCAGATCCCTTTGCCTAGCACACTCTTATTGTGGCCTCACTGAGCTCTATAATCACCAGCTTTTAGGTCTATTAATCTCCTTAGTATTCCATGCTCAGTCTCATGTCTTGACCTTACATTTACTGATTACCCAAGCCTCACAACTTTTAATCATCCTTCAGCTTTCAACTTAGATGTCTCCTCCTTAGCAATCCTCCCCTGCCCCCACCAAGACTGTCCTCACACACACCCTATGTTTACTAATTATGGGTAAGTTCACAGTCTATTAAAATAGATTAGGGCAGAGTACAATCCTACAGTATTTAACTTAAATGAATTAAACATTAATGAATTATGTCATTAGCAAGGCAAATAAACAGTCACCACCCCTCCCCCAACAAAACTAGACTTCCCAAAAAGGCTATTATAATTTGTACAATCCGCCTCTTAATTGAAAAACAGCTTCTTCATCTGGTATGTAATTGATCTATTTCAACACGAAGAAAAGGGAAAACAAACTGATTTAGACTGAGAGTTAGTATAAGATAAACACAATGATAAATATTATGCTTTATGAATGAATTAAGGGGTGTTCAAAGAGATCTATCCAACTCTCCTCATCTTCCCACTTCTTTCTTGCTAATAGAATGCAGTTATTGGGAAGTCATGGGTTTCATGCCTGCCTTCTTAGCATTAGGCATCAATTTTGGTCTAAGGCAATTGTGATAATTCCCTTCTTTGAAGCGATTGGTTTCAGCCTGGATGTGTGATGCAATCCTCACCAATGACATGTAAAGGAAGTCTGTTGGGGATCTAGCGGAATTGTCTGTATCTGTGAGAACAGATGATGCCTGGAACTGCTATAGCAAAATTGTGAACATCGGGATGTTGCTGACAGAATAGAAAGATAGAGGGAACTGGGTCCTGGATGATATTAATGTGCTATAACACACAAATTATACCTTTATGAAGCAACTGAATACAACTGAAATTTTAAAATCAGAAGTTTGAACACTTAGTTTCTTCTGTCTCTGTAGAATTGTTTCTGAATAAATGTCACAATGACAAAAAAAAAAAAAAAAAACCAAGATTGTCCAGCCCTGGATCCATTCTTCCTCTGGAATTCTTGATTTATGAAATTTAAAAAAATCTTTGTTATTTGCACTGCTTTAGTCAGGTCATCTGCCAATTTGCAGCTGAGAATGTTCCATCTGAACATTCAAGTCAAAAAAAAGACTTTTAAAACACTTTTTAAAAATAAATGTTTTCATACTTACAAAAATTTTCATAAATTGTCCAGAAAAATTGCCATATAACTTCACTCAGATTCAAACGTTAACATGTTATCACACTTGCTTTCTCATTCTTTCTTCTCTCTTTGTATATGTGAATGTATGTATGTATTTATGTATATGTGTGTGTATTTATATACATATATAAAAACATTTCTCTGTTCTTTTGAGAGTAAATTGTACATACAATACCTCTTTTCCTATCAGTAAGAATATCTCTTAAATAACCTCTTTACAAATCTCCAAAATCAGGAAATTATTATTGATACAGTACTATTATCTAATCTATAGACTTATTCAGTTTTCATAATTTTTTGGGGAATGCTTTTATTAGAAAAATTTAAAAATAACCTTATGGTCCAAGATCCAATCCAGGATCACAAATGTCCATGTGTCTTTGGTCTCCTTCAGTCTGGAACAGTTTCTCAGTTATTTCTTTGTCTTTCATGACATGATACCTTTAAAGAATGAAGAGCAAGTATTTTGTAGAATATTCTTTAATTTGAGCTTGTCTCATGTTTCCTTATGATTAAAATTCAGGTTATAAATTTTTGGCAAGAGTACCAGAGAAACAATATAATGTCCTTCTCCATGCATCCTGTCAGGTTATATTGAGATTCATGATATCTCTCTGTCTCATTTCTGCTAATGTTAATCATTTGGTTAAGGTGGTGTCTCCTAAGTTTCTCTGCTGTAGTTACTGTTTTTCTAGTTGTAATTATTAATTTATGAAAAGATACTTTATGACCATGTACATATCCTGTTTATTATTAAATTTTCTCTTACTAGTTTAGCATGCAATGATGATTCTTTCTTGAATCAATTATACTGTTTGACAAATGATGATTTTCTAATTCTATCATTACTTTTGCATTTATTAGTTGGCATTCTACTGTATGGAAGAGTTTTACATTTTCCCCAAATTACATATTTATTTGTTTGTTTATATTTGTATGAACTCATAGATTCAAATGTTATTAAATGTTTATAATTTTTATAATCATCATTTTGCTCAACTTTGTCGCTAGCCAGTGGGAGCCCCTTTAAACTGGCTCTTCAGTCCTTTGACCTGTTGCCATTATTTTTTTATTATTATCTTACTCCATACTTACACAAAAAGATGTTTCAGGCTCATCTTGTGTTTTATCAGCCCCACCCTGCACTCAGCCATTTCTCCAAGGAGTGGCTCCTATCAGTGGAGAATGGTATTTAGAAACCAAGATGTAGGCATTAAGTAATCTCATTGCTACTGAGATGTCATTGCACCTAGGTCCTTTCAGCAGAGAGTAGGAAAGACACACACACACACACACACACACACACACACACATCCCCCACCCCTTTTCCCTTTCCATCTCTCTCTCCATGCCAATAGACAAAATGTTTTGAAAGTTAGCAATAAATACGACTAGCCTGCTTTTGAAACATCTTACTGTTGCCTACAAGTTGGTCCTAAAGGTATCAGAAATATGACTTATTCAAAACTATGTTTGTAGGCTTTGTTTTTTATACTTTTATTTGCTTTATGACATACTTCATCTTTTCTTATTTGAGAAATTGCAGTCTTAACATCACAGCTCCAGGGCTCAGCAAACTACCATTCAGAGCTCAAATCCAGTTCACTACTTTTTTTTTTTATTAGCTATAAACTAAAAATTGTTTTTACATTTTTAAATAGTGAAAAATATCAAAATAACTATAATATTTTATGATGTGAAAATTATATAAAATTCAGATTTCAGTGTCTATAAAAATTTATTAAAACTAGAAAAATATTTTGGTTAATTGAAAATACACATTGTTTATGTACTGTACATCCTTTTGGGTTATCAGACTCTAGACTTTCATTTTCTTTGAGCTATTTTGCAACTCTTTATTGACTGATAGACATGCAATCCTGTCTTGTCCAATAGAGTTTTGATTGACTTCTTATTCCTTCATGAAAAAAAAAGTTTTGCTTTCATTTGCAATTCAGTTCATTTACTCCATATATAATGCTGCTTCTTGACTTTTCCTTTGAACTATTTGTATTCCCCCATATATGTAGAATAAAATCCTTAAGTGTGTTTATTCTTATATCTATGTAAGAGTCATGAGTTTACCTTTTTCTGAAAGTTATCTTCTAACAGAACACAGTCACACTCATTCATCTCTGTGTTGTCTCTGGCTGCCTTCGTGCTACAACAGCAGATTTGAATAGTTGCAGCAGAGACCATATGGTCTGTAAAGCTGGAAGTATTTACTATTTGGCCCTTTTTTGCAGAAAAATTTACCAACTGCTGGTCTACATCATACCGACCATAGCAGAACTGCAAAGTTCCAGCGAGGAGTCCATTTTTCAGCAGCTGTCTGATGTTTTACATTGCTAAAGTTACACATTTAGTTTTTATGCTCTGCAATATCAAAGAAAGCGACTGGATGTTAAAAAACACAGATTAAAATGACTATATTTATGTCTAGGTATAGAAATTAGCATTTAAAAATTCATATCTTTAGACTGAATCATAAACTTCTTAGGTGGATTTTTTAAATCCGTAAACTGATTCCTATCAAATAAGAACGTGTCCATTCAGTTGTCTGGGCCTGACTTTTCCAGGAGAAAACAGAGTAAGTTGAATTAGAAGACACCAAGGTCATTCCCTGTATTACCATGTTTTTGACATAGTGTTAAATTTTAAAAGACTGTTAAAAAAATGACTTAGGAGGTTGTTAGAATTTTTATCTTTTTCTCAATAAAAGTTGATCTCCTCAAGTATGTATTTTGAGATTCGATTCCAGAGAGTTTTACGTACTTAGTCAAGAAAGCCTCTTTCTTTTTTGGTGAAAAACATGATGTCACCACTAGAGGGAGCTGGTTTTACATAAAATTAAAAAGGTAGGCCTGTAGAGAAAGAGGACCTGTTATTCATGTTTTCAAAAAAACTTTCAAATACTCTCATTTTCTGCCAATAAATTATACCTCACAAGTAATTTCTTTACTTTATGAACTGAAAGTTTTCCTCAAAGTAGTGTCACTTCTGTTCCCAAAGGAATCTTTCATACTCTAAATTTGATATTGGAATAAACATTTTTATGGGGTATTATTTAATTTCACATAGTAGTATTGATGTTCATGGTCTTTTAATTATTCTTTAATATATCTTTTCTTTAAAACAAAATTCTGTAATTGTTCAGTTTGAACAATATGCTAAGCAGATTTTTAGAATACAGAACAGGATTTTGGCTAAATTGCCTGTTTTTTAACTTTTTTTATTGACATATAGTTGATTTACAATGTTGTGTTAGTTTCAGGTGTACAGCAAAGTGATTCAGTTATACATATATACATATTTTTTTCAGATTCTTTTCCATTATAGGTTATTATAAGATGTTGAATATAGTTCCCTGTGTTATACAGTAGGTCCTTGCTTATTATCTATTTTATATATAGTAGTGTGTATATGTTAATCCCAAACTCCTAATTTATCCCTCCCCTCCTCTCTACTTTGGTAATAATAAGTTTTCTATGTCTGTGAGTCTATTTCTGTTTTATAAATAAATTCATTTGTGTCATTCTTTTTAGATTCCACATAGAAGTAGTATCATATTTGTCTTTCTTTGTCTTACTTCACTCGGTATGATAATCTCTAGGTCCATCCATGCTGCTACAAATGACATTATTTCATACTTTTTTATGGCTGATTAGTATTCCATTATATATATATATATATATATATATATATATATATAGCACATCCTCTTTATCCATTCATCTGTCGATGGACACTTAGGTTGCTTCCATATCTTGGCTGTTATAAATAGTGTTGCTAAGAACATTGGGGTGAATGTATCTTTCTTTCAATTTTTTTAAATTAATTTTTATTGGAGTATAGTTGCTTTACAATGTTGTGTTAGTTTCTATGCAGCAAAATGAATCAGCTATACATATACATAAATCCCCTCTTTTTTGGATTTCCTTCCCGTTTAGGTCAACACAGAGCACTGAGTAGAGTTCCCTGTGCTATGCAGTAGGTTCTCATTAGTTATCTATTTTATACATAGTGTCAATAGTGTATATATGTCAATCCCAATTTCCCCATTCCTCCCACCTCCCCCCTTTCCCCTTTGGTATCCATACATTTGTTCTCTGTCTGTGTCTCTATTTCTGCTTTGCAAACAAGATCATCTATACCATTTTTCTAGATTCCACATATATGTGTTAATATACGATATTTGTTTTTCTCTTTCTGACTTACTTCACTATGCGTGACCGTCTCTAGGTCCATCCAAGTCTCTACAAATGACCCAATTTCATTTTTATGGCTGAGTAATATTCCATTGTATATATGTACCATAGAATTTTTGTCTTTTCTGGTTACATGCCCAGGAGTTGGATTGCTGGATCATATGGTAGCTCTATTTTTAGTTTTTTAAGGAACCTCCATACTGTTCTCCATAGTGGCTGTACCAATTTACATTCCCACCAACAGTGCAAGAGGGTTCCCTTTTCTCCACAACCTCTCCAGCATTTTATTACTTGTAGACTTTTTAATGATGGCCATTCTAACTGTTGTGAGGTGATACCTCATTGTAGTTTTGATTTGCATTTCTCTAATAATTAGAGATATTGAGTATCTTTTCATGTGCCTATTGGCCATCTGTATGCCATCTTTGGAGAAATGTCTGTTTAGGTCTTCTGCCCTTTTTTTTTTTTTTTTTTTTTTGCAGTACGCGGGCCTCCCACTGCTGTGGCCTCTCCCGCTGCGGAGCACAGGCTCCGGACGCGCAGGCCCAGCAACCATGGCTCACGGGCCCAGCTGCTCCGCGGCACGCGGGATCATCCTGGACCCGGGCACAAACTCGCGCCCCCCGCATCGGCAGGCGGACTCCCAACCACTGTGCCACTAGGGAAGCCCTGCCCATTTTTTGATTGGTTTTTTTTTTTTTTTTGATATTGAGCTGTAGGAGCTGTTTGTATATTTTGGAAATGAATCCCTTGTTGGTCACATCATTTACAAATATTTTCTTCCATTCTGTAGGTTTCTTTTCATTTTGTTGATGGTTTCTTTTGCTGTTAAATTGCCTGTTGATTTAATGCAGAAAATAACATTCCTATGTTACTCTATGCCTAATTTTCAGTGAGTGTAAAATTAAAATAGAAACATTTAAGTTTAGGCAGCCATCATTATTTAGAGTTGGAAGAAACTGAACTGACTCCTCTGTTTCTTCCAAGGAGATTGTGAACTTTTTGACCGCAAGTTACATGTTTTAAACAACTTTGCATTATATGCACAATATAAGCATCTATGTATTTAAAGCAGCAATTATAAAGCATGGCCTGCAGGCAACTATCTACTTTATAAATAAAGTTTCATTGAAACACAGCCACATGTAATCATCTCAGTATTGTCTGTGGTGCTTTCACACTACAATTGCATAATCAAGTATCTGTGACAGAGCTCTTATACCCTGCAAAGCCTAAAGTATTTACTATCTGTTCCTTTAAAGAAAAAGTTTGTGAACTTCTACTTTAAAGCATGTTAATTAAAAAATACATGTTGAATGAATAGATAAATGGATGAATGAATGTTGGAACAAATTGAGTTATTCCCATGAGTGTGTGGCAGAAAGATAGCACTAATATTACATATTAGAGATATATTAGCACTAATATTATATGTGTAATATATATTAGAAAATCTGAGACATTCTTTGGGCCAAATTTACTCTTTTATAACTCTTGTTTCTATCATACTGATGTATATGGAAAAATACCTATGTTTTAATAAGTGTCCTAATCATACCACCAGCTCAGTATTACATAATGGCTTTTCCCTCAAAGGATAAAAGTACTTCTATATGTCATTTCTTTGACTATTACTGGCCAATAGTTTTGGCTAATAGTAGGAGGTATGACAGGGAAGTTACTAAGTTCACAGTGTTGCCGCGAGAATTTTTAGTTGAAACAAAACCTGCTAAGTTTCACTAAGAGTTGAGCTAATTCATCTCTCTGTACTTTCTCTGATGCATAGATATCAGTGCTTATAAATTCTTTATGAATCTCCTTTCAAGTGGAGCAAACCCCTAATTTAGAAATAGAATTGAAATTTGTAGAACGTGTTTGACCAGGTGAGTGGCAGTTTAATAGGTAAAATTATCTCAGGCTGCTCTCAAATCAACTAGAGAAAATTTAAAATATTGCTAAATTACACAAGTGTTCATTAGTTGCTCATTACTTATAACTGGACTATCAATATGAAATAGAAAAAAGGTTGGGCTTCCCTGGTGGCGCAGTGGTTGAGAGTCTGTCTGCCCATGCAGGGGACACGGGTTCGTGCCCCAGTCCGGGAAGATCCCACGTGCCGCGGAGCGGCTGGGCCCGTGAGCCATGTCCGCTGAGCCTGCGCGTCTGGAGCCTGTGCTCCGCAGCGGGAGAGGCCACAACAGTGAGAGGCCCGTGTAAAAAAAAAAAGGTTAAGGGTTTGATTTAAAAGACATTTGCATCTCTTTCAGAGAAACAGCCCACTGGAAACCAAAACAAAGCTGACAGTGCCTTTTCTTTCTTGCATTCTGGTCTTGGTAATCAGTGGTAAACAATACAAGTTTGTTGTTGTGTCTGCTAGGAAGAATATGAACAGCTATTACAAGCCACTGTTAATTGTTCAGTAGGTTTTCTCTACTGAACTTGTTGATTTGAATTGCAATGGGTTACAAGTAACTTGATAAACACTTGCCAGAATTTTTAAGTGTCAGAAAAAGTGCTGAAATGTACAGCTTGTAGGAATGTTTTTCCTCAAGGTAGTCCTGAATGGCGCCATCCTTAGACTCTCAATGTACTTTAATGAAGAAGGGTTGTAGAGATAATTGAGGTCAAAAAGCAAATTAACAAAAGTTGACAAGATGCAATTCTTGGAACTCAGGGTGGCTAAATGCCACCAACCCCTCCAGACTACTTTTCAGATATTATGGATTCCACAAAGACCAAAGATTTTGGCCAAACTCTTTTTCTCTTACTCCATTTTTAACCCTAAATATATACTTTTAAAGGAAATTTGAACCAGGACTTCTGAATAACACATAGTTAAGCAATCCAAAGGGGTATGGAATTTATCCCTAAATTATATGTACATCTCTCGGCCCTAAGAACTGGTAGCTGGGAAGTGGATCACTGTATTTTCAGTCTTATTTCTGGTTGGAAGAGACTAAAGCTTAGGAGACCCAACCACATCTAAGTCAGGCTTTTTATAACCTGATGTCCATGATTGGACTTTTATGGAGGTCTGTGAAAGCTTGGAAATGGCACACATATTTTTATATTATCTTTGTGTATTTTGCTGGTATAACGTCCGTGATTTCATCAGGTTCTCAAAGAAGTCTGTGAAACTAAAAATGTTGAAAGTGATGGGTAAGATAAATTATTTTATGGAAAAGGTAAATTGTTCCACTTAATCTTCACCACAGTTCTGTGGGTTGGCTAAGTATTGCAGTGGAAAGGTTAAGACAGATTCTGGAAACAGATTGCCAGTGTTCCAATCCCAGCTCTGCCAGTTATTGGCTGTATGTCCTAACTTTCTGTATGTCAGTTTCCTCATCTGCATAATGGAAAGTAACAGTGACCCTCATAGGGTTGTTGAGAGGAAAAAATGAGTTAATATAAAGTGCCTAGTCATGGGTACATAATAAATATATATAAAAAGCTGACCAAAAGAAGCTGATATATGTGTGTATATTTATCATGTAGCAAGATTAGACATATGTTTATATATAAACATATATATGAAAAAAATTTTAAAATGCTAAATAAAAATTCCTTGGTATTAATAAATGGATAAAGAAGATGTGGTATATATACACAATGGAATACTACTCAGCCATGAAAAAGAATTAATTAATGCCATTTGCAGCAACATGGGTGGACCTAGAGATTATCATACTAAGTGAAGTAAGTCAGAGAAAGACAAATATCATATGATATAACTAACATGTGGAATCTAAAAAAAAATGTTATAAATGAACTTATTTACAAAACAGAAACAGACTCACATAGAAAACAAATTATATGTGTATATAAAACAAATACATATAATTTAGAAAACATATATATATATATATATAAAAATAAAACTGAATCAATTTGCTGTCCACCAGAAACTAATACAACAAAGTAAATCAACTAAACTTCAATAAAAAGGTTTTTCGAATTTCCTGGTTTTAGATGATGAAACTGATACAAGAATTTTGCCTAAAATCACATAGTTTATAAGAGGAAGAACCAGGTCTAAAATTTTGGAGAGTTATTGTTTTATTTTTTTCAATTTAAATTCTGCTAGTTATTGGCCCTTGTCAGTTCTCTATGGATGGCTCTTACCTTCTATTCCTCTCTGTTCAACCTGTTCAAAGTTTCAATTTATAATCACCTTCTACTCCATTCTGCTCACAAACCTTCACAATCTCCCCATTATTCAATTTGGATAGACTTTAAATTTTTGACAAGAACCAGATTAAGGGTAAAAGAAAGAACTGTTGTAGCACTAATCTATGAGAGGTGGTGAATTATCAATGGAATACTAACAGAAAATGTGTTAATCCAAACATATACACACACATATACCTACACCTCAAACAAACTCAGTCCAAATTGCCAAATTGCTCTGGCTAATTCGTGTTTTTCTTTTACTAAAAAAAAAAACACGTGTGTAAATTTGGGGCAAACTCAACTTTTCCTGGCAGGAGAGGAGAGGTTGATCCCCATTGCCTAGGTCTGCTTTCTCCCTTCTCCACACAGCTCTCAGCTGCAGGACTTTAAATTGTGAAACAAATACCTAAAGAATAAAAGTTCAAAGGGGCATCAATTATTAACCCTTCCAAGAGACTAATCTATCATTCTTCTTGGATGTCCTTGAGTCTTCATCTAGCCCTGCTTCTGACCATGAATTACAAAACCTTTTGCTATATAATCTTACCTCACCTGGATTATCCCTTATTGCCTGGATTAGAATTCATGGAGCATTTCAGCCCATTAAGCCTCTTTCTGTCTCCCAGCCTTCTTTCTTCCTCAACCAAGCTACCCCTTTTGAGGGGAGTGGTTTTCTTTTCCATGACTGCCAGAAACATTATGTAGTAGCAAACATTCCATAGGTAAAGTCATTTTCAAATCTTGGTTCTCTAGTTGCTTGCTGTGTGATCTAGAGAAGGTTATTTAGTCTCTGAGCTTCCTTGTCTTTTTGATCTATAAAACTGGAAAATATCATCTACCTCAAGGGTTGATATAAGGATGAAATGAAATAGTATACAAAAAAGATCCTGGCACAGAGCAGCTGCTCAATAAAAGATAGATTGTTTCATTAAATGGTAGCTAAAGATTTACTCTACAAATATAATCTGTTATATTTTTGAGGTTTTTTAATAGTTTACACAAAGAGTTTTTACATTCATTGCATCTATTCCTCACAAAGGTCATGTGAAACAAAAAATATGATCCCTGTCTTCAGACAATGAAACTGGGTGTCATGATGATTAAATGGTTTGCCCTTGACCACACAGCTAGTGTCAGAGCTGGAACTGAAATATATTTATTTTGATGTGAAATAGTTCTTTCTTTCAACTATATGTCATCAGCACTTAAGAAGAAACTTTCACTGGATTTGATAGTGGTTTTATTTTATTTATTTATTTTTTTTGTGGTACGCGGGCCTCTCACTGTTGTGGCCTCTCCCGTTGCAGAGCACAGGCTCCAGACGCGCAGGCTCAGCAGCCATGGTTCACGGGCCCAGTCGCTCCGCGTCATGTGGGATCTTCCCAGACCGGGGCATGAACCTGTGTCCCCTGCATCGGCAGGCGGACTCTCAACCACTGCGCCACCAGGGAAGCCCCTGATAGTGGTTTTAAACCCAGTTTTGCCCCTGTTTATGTCACTTAACATTCATAATTCTTGATTTCCTCATCTGTTAAATAAAAAAGCAAAACTAGACAATTCCTTTCCAGGTTTTAAATTGCTTGGATATATAGTTCTAATACCAAGCAAACTAAAATTCTCTCAACTTCCATAGCATCTAAAATATTAAGGCTGATTTATATTTTTCTTATTTAGCATGAAGAATTACTCGTGATTAGATACTTCTTTAACCATGTATTATTGCTTAAATGATTTTTTCCTAAGAATAACTAACTGAACCTCAAATTGACAGTGTAAGAATGTATAATCATGTGGTATAATGATATTAAAGTAATTTGTGAAATTTTCCCAAAAGTTTACTTTCTAGTCCATAAAATTCCTTGGTCTCAGTTAAAAATAGAGAACTAAAAATTAGAACTGCCAGAATGTAACGCTATCATAAATTACTGGATATACTAATTTACTCTCATAAAATTTTTATGCTTAATACATTCTCTCCAACTGATACTCACTCCCTGCTGTTCCCAAGAATTAAAGTGAATAAAGGCACGAAGTATTTACCTTTTCCACTCAGATGGCTTTGGCTTCTCTGTTTACATATAGCCTTTCAAAAGAAGTGGAAGAGAAGCATATTACAAAACAAACACTGAAGAGAACATGAGTGTTCTCTTCCTTTTCTTGGTTAATTGCATCATCGTTCATCTGCAAGTTGGAAAACTTAGCTTATTGTGAATTTTTTCACAACCTTACCTATGCCTAAATATCGCCAAATTTAACCTCCCACTAAAACATTCCTCAAATCTGATGGATTCTCTGTACTACCAATGCTGTAATCTCTTCTTAGACTATCAAAACTGGTTTCTATAATGTCTTCTTGTCCCCAGGCTCTTTCATACTCTCTCCAAGTGATCTTCCTAAAAAACACAAATTAACCATTTCCCTCCACTGTCTAAGATCCTTCATTGTTTTTCCCTCTGAACCGTTGCTTTCTAGATAATGACCAAACCTCTTAGCATGTAGTTTCTTCATGATTTGATTTTAGAGTACTTCTCTTTAGTCTTCTATCTACACTCCACTAGTATATACCTTATGTATATATTGTATCAGTCATACAGAGTTATTCTCAGGGATCCATGTCTTTGCATATTTTTCTTGGTCCATATTTCTGTAAACCTCTCCCTGACTGCCTCCCAAGATGGAAAACCCACGCTCATCCTTTCACTGCAACTCAATTATTAGTTACGCTGAGAAGATTACCCTAACCTTCCCCTCTACCAAAGCAGAGTTCACGTGTCCTATCTCTGTGATACCACAGGTTTTGTTCATTGTCTTTGATAAGATTTCTGATGCATTTAATTAATTATTTGCCTGTCTATATTTCTTATTAGACTGTGAGATCTTGAGCCTGCATTTGATTCATTTTATATCCCACAGCCGACAGTATACCTAGTACATGTTAGGTTGTTAAAGTAGACATATACTGAATGAATGACAAATGCAAAATGTTAGTGTTGATCTCAAAGTTTATTGATTATGTTCCTCACTGGTCACTAAATCAAAGAGAGTCAGTAATGTTGGTGACTTAAATAATTGGCACAACAGACATAGATGACGGTGGGAGCATTAATTAACAACATGGGCCACAAACTGACAAGGCTTATTATGTACATGACAAATGCCCAGCTAAATGCTGTAGACAGTAAGTGCTAAGACTTACTGCTTTCAGAAGCAAAGACTGTGAACTAGAGTGATTTGGTAAAAGTTTTTGAAGGAGTAATCTAAGTTGAAGCTTAAAGAGTATCTAGGATTTAACAGCTAAAGAGGAAAGAAGAAGGTATTGGGAAAAGGGGGGAAAATATGATGAAAGGCTTAGAGACAGAAGCGAGTAAAGAGTATTCATAAAACAGTGAGTTGACAAATTATGCTAGACTGGAAAATTAGGATGTGGCCACACGGTAGATGGTTCTATGTGCCATGTTGAGAATAATAGATCATACGTGGAAATCAAGGATAAGTCATGACAGTGCATGTAGGTAGGGATCATCACAGTATAGGTTGTGCTGTTAAAAGAAAATCTTTGATACCACTGGAAAGCTCCCGTTGTGCAGTTCAGGACCTGCCCTAAGGTGAAGTCAGTGAAAATGTATAAAGAAGACTATGGAACTGACACAGTTAATGTCTCATTAGACATGGGGCTATGGGTTAAAGAAAACAACGGAAAACAACTCAAGTTCAAACTAAGAAAATCAATTAATAGTGGTAATGTTAATAATAGCTAGTACATATTGGGAACAACTATGTATCACTTGTTTGATGAGCATTATTTTTAATCCCTACAAAAAACTTCAAGTTAAATATTGTACCATTACTTTAATTAATTAATTTTTAAATTTTTAAAAAGTTATTTTTGGCTGTGTTGGGTCTTCATTGCTGCATGTGGGCTTTTTCTACTTGTGGAGAGCAGGAGCTCTTCTTTGTTGTAGTGTGCGGGCTTCTCACTGCAGTGGCTTCTCTTGTTGTTGAGCACAGGCTCTAGGCACGTGGGCTTCAGCAGTTGCAGCACACAGACTCAATAGTTGCGGCACGTGGGCCCTAGAGCACGCGGGCTTCACTAGTTGCAGCACATGGGCTTAGTAATTGTGGCTCGTGGGCTCTAGAGTGCAGGATCAGTAGTTGTGGCACTCGGGCTTGGTTGCTCTGAGGCACGTGGGGTCTTCCTGGACCAGGGCTCAAACCCATGTCCCCTGCATTGGCAGGCAGATTCTTAACCACTGTGCCACCAGGGAAGTCCTGTACCATTACTTTTTTTTTTTTCATTTTAAATTGTTCATTAGTAATTTCATAACCTGTTTGTCTGAATCTCTCAAAAATCTCTAAAAAAAAATCTTTCAGAAATCTGATTATACTTAAATTGTGCCTAAACACCACCAACAATAAAACCCACTGATTAGCTGTGTACATAATAATAATTAAAAAGAAAGTCTGTTATCTCCAAACAAAACCATCTCAAGAAAATTTAATCAGTGTTTTATAGGATGTTGGATGATTGGCTAAATCTTTACTTTTCAAATGGTTGGATTGGATTCAGTGTAAAAAAATTAAATGTTTGAATCAAAAGCCAATATTTTTCTTACTTCTCAATTATCTTTGCAGGCTGAATTAAATAATAACTTTAATATCCTACTGACTGCCTAGGATACAATAATATCTCTTAATTAAATTTTACATCCTATTATTTTGAAAGTTATTTTTGTGGACTATTATCTTAGATAGGATATGGCTAGGATATATTTGTCTCTAAGTTATTCTTTTCTCTTAGTTAATTTTACTTATCACTGGGCCTCACATTTCTTCTTAAAATTTCTGTCAATTGAAGAAGCTAGGTAAAAGTAGAACTAAAATGAAATGCAGTGGTGAAAGACCTGGGGACTATGGTATTCTAGAAAGCAAGCAAGGAAAGTATATTATGGATGATGGAAATTTCAGATATGTTTTGTTGCTGATTATCTATCATCATCACCACCACAGCCATCATCATTATCATCTATCCTATCATTTATTTGATAGCTGAGCAATGATCATTGAGTTATATATTTCCTATTGCTGCTGTAACAAATTACCACAAACTTACTGGCTTAAAACCGCATGAATGAATCTGTTCCTTTTAGAGTTCTGGAGATCAGATCAGTCTGAAATAAGTTTAACTGGGGTAAAATTAAGGTGTCAACAGACCGATGCTCCTTCTGGAAACTAAAGGGGGAAATCTGCTTGCCTTTTTCAGTTTCTAGAGGCCACCTGTATTCCTTGACTTATTGCCCCTTCCTCTGTCTTCTCATCATGCAATATAGCATCTTCTTTCCTCTCTGGCCACTGCTTACACCATTACATTTACTTTCTCTGACTCTGATACTCCTGCTTGGACCCACAAAGATATTCCAGGACAATCTCCCTGTTTCAAGACCCTTGACATAATCACATCTGCAAAGCCCCTTTTACCATGTAAGGTGAAATATTTCCAGGTTCAAGGGATTAGTGAATGAACATCTTTGGGGGCCCTTAGTCAGCCTATCACATGTTATAGAATCTGGAGATCATTGATGATCTAATGAAAAATTAGGATGGAGAGTCATAGAGCAAAGTACCCAGTTGGGAGGCAGATTAAGAAAGAGAAAAAAGAATTATAGCCATTGAATATAGAAAACTCTTTTGAGGAATTTTGCTGAAAATGGGGGTCAAAAGATTGAGCTCTCATTGGCAGAAGTGGCATTAAAACTTTTTCTTTTTGAATTTAAGATGTGAAAAATAATAGCATGTTTTGTTGACAGGTATGGGGAATAATGAAAATACTGATGTAGAAGAGAAAAGAAAGGGTTTCTGGAAGGATTCCCTTGAGTATGGATAAGATAATGAATGTTTCATTTATGGAAATAGAGAGGAAGGTAGACTACGAGGGGTAGGTGAGTAGATGTGAGGCGGACATTTGCAAATCCTCTTTGATGGCTCAGTTTTCTCAGTGAGGTAGGACCTGAGTATTGTTGAGGTTAAGGTGGCAGGGAGAGTGTTCAAGGAGAAGGTATGAAATATTTTTTCTAGTATACTAGGATAGTTAATAAAATAGAAAAATATAATTGATCAGCCGTACTAAAGTTCCTCTTAGGTTTCATGATTGTAAGTGTAAACTGTGTCCATTTAAGAGTTTGCTAAATTATTCTCTAGCCATGTTTAACTGTACTGGAGTAGGGGGGAGAAACGGAGAGGTTTGGTTTGTTTTCTCTTTTTCACTGCAGTTGTGACTTGGCTAAATGAGAATTGTGATGCTAGAAGGGGTGAGTTAAAGTTGCGTTTAGATGGGTAAGTGTTACAAAACAAACTAGGGTCAGCTCTCCTGACCCGCAGCAAACTCAATCTGCTGATACAGGGTTGTGGTGAAGGAAAGTGCAGTATTTATTGCAAGGCGCCCAACATGGGGCCAAGTAAGGAGAATGGGCATTTCATGCTCTAAAGACCCAAACTCCCCTATGACTTTTGGGGAAGGGTGTTTAAAGGCAAGGTCGGGGAGAGGGTTTCAGGGTGTCTGATCAGCTTGTGGAGATTATTTTCATTGGTTGCCATGCCATTACTTTTATCAGATGAGAAGAGTGCAGGCAGTCAGGGAAGATGAGTAACTTGTTTGACTTAAAACGCTGATGTATTTTACTTTAATTCCTATAGCAGATTCTTATCTTACTGCCTGTGCCTCAACTTGATAATCTTCCCAGAACCAAAAAATTCAAAAACAAAACCAAAAACATCTAAACAAAACAAAACTTTAAGTCTGAGACCATCTTCTAGAACTTCCAGTGTCACCAGGAAGTAGGATATTGTGGCCAGACTTCTTGTCTCACTTGGTTTTCAGATTAACCCTCCAAGCACCAGTTTAGTTTTCACTTTCTGGCCACTCATGATGCAGCTCATTCTATTACTCACAAGCATATCTTCTGGAAACATTTGACAAAGGAAGTCAAATGGAGCAACCAATTCGTAGAAAATAATGAATTTCATTGTTAAATGTGAATCACCAATGCAGTCTCCAGGCAGAAATATTCATCCCAGTGTTGGAAATGTGGAATAGGAGTTCAGGAGGCAGAGTAAGGCTATAAAATATAGCTTTTAATCTAAAGGAATTTATTGAGGAGATTGGAGTAAATGGGAGCTCAAAGGGATGGAAGAGAGCAGGATGGAAGACTGAAACCAAAGCAATATGTATCATTAGGGGACAGCTTAGAAAAGAGAACCCACCAATAGAAAAGGATCTGGGGAGTGAAGTGATGCAGAAGCTATAGGAGATGTCTTCAGTGATAGGGTATTCAAGAGTGTCAGTTCTTACAAAAAGGTCAAGGAAGATAGGCATTAAGAAGAGATGAATTAACCTATCAATTAGGAGATAATAGGTAATTAGGAAATACTAGGCTTTAGCAGAGTGCCTAAGTGTTGGCATCCTCTCAGTCATCCACTATTTAGTTTATTGAGTTAAATAGAAAATTATTTCTAGACTTAAACTCTAAACTGGAATGGGATCAGCACAAGTCAAGTCAAACTCTTTTTGCCACAGTATAAACCACCGTTGGGCCAAAGGAAACTATGAGATAAATAATGCTTGCATTTAGTCCTTGTGTGCCAATTCCTCTCTACAAATGAGTGCCCTTCTTTCTGTGACTGCCTATGTGGAAAGCTGTGTCCATTCCAAAAACTGTATATCAGTTCTCTCCTTCATCATTCTTTTATTCATCTATCCACTCATTTATTCATTAGTTGAGTAAATAAACGTTTATGACTTGTCATGTCTGCCTGCTGCTTTCAATGAAAATATTTATATTATGGAAATTCTCTGAGCTCTGCCAAAAACAGTAGGAGCAAAAGAGATGAACTTCCCTTGACGAGCTGTAACAATATTGTGTTTTATTTCCCATAATGTAGATTAAAAATAATAGAGTGGAAGGAAGCTAAGAAAATCCAGGGGAAAAAGTCTTTTCCAACAAAGAATTTATTTTCAGAGAACACTTATGGCTTTTTCTTCAGGCTTAATCAGAGGTTGTGTTGGCCAAAATTATTATATTGACATTTGTCTTTGAGATCAACAACCTCCCTTTTCTAACATTTAATCTAGTTTATTGCACTGAAATGCTTTCCTATTCTTTTGCCTCCTATCAAAATCTATTCAGAAAATGGCCACATCAGTCATCAATACCTTATTTTACCTAGAAGTCAATAAGAGTATTTGCATCTTAATCACTGAGTAACTAGACTTTGTTTCTTTTAAGTAATTTAAGGATCATCAAGGAGATAGGAAGAGAAGAAGTGATCCCAGAGCTGAAAGCCAGATCTCCTCACTACCTACTGCTTTCCTTTACAATAACACAGTGGGGCTTGTATAGCTGCTCCTTGATCACAGAAATGGTATAATTTAAAGAAGATACTTTCAGGGAAAGCCATAACAATAATATAAACCTTCATTATATCCTTTGAGGGCTCACTTTTTCAAAATCACCCATTTTGAATTGTGCACAATGGTCTTAGTATACTGACTTATTTTCTCTCAGCCTTCACATCTGAGTGTTATTTCTTTTCAAGATGATACTATAACCAAGGGTTTTAAAAAAGCACCTCATAACTTTTTATTTGATGATAACCATATTTATTATCATAAACATGGCTGTCAGCCTGGAAAGCTTTTTGTAAGGAGGTCATCAAAGCCTGTTTTGGGCAAAGCCAATCTGAGCCATGTGTCACTATAACCTTTAATGCTTCAACTACAGTTAACAGTATCATATTTTATATTCAAATGCTGCTAAGAGAATAGATCTTAAAAGTTTTCATAAATTTTTATTACTAGATCCTGGAGATATCATGTATTGATATTAAAAATGTATTCTACTGGTTTTCATTTCCCTCAAAACACACAGTTTATTTAGCTATAGCACAAAATTTAACAAATATGTATGAGTTCTTTGAAATCTTACCCTTAGCCTACAATGGGTTCCACTTTATTCATTTTTGCCCCGTATTAATCTAAGAAGTAATTGAGGTCCAGTGTCAAGTATTCCAGAACCAGCCTCCACCACAGTCTTCCACGTTGATTTTGCTTTCTGCTTTACTTTCTGGAGTTACCACGCAAAAAGAATACATACAAAGCTGGATGAAATCTTACAGATTAATTGTTTATTCATTTATTCCACAAGTGTTTCCTAAAAGGGTTCTTTGGTATGATGAATGTTAGGCAGTGATGTGCCTGCTCTCATAAAACTTGAAGTGGGCAGAGCTGAAACAAAACAAAACAAAGAGTTAACATCTATTAAGCACTTACTATATGGAAGGCATTGTTGTAAGGCAAGGGGGTCTATATATCATCTCCTCTTCAAGTTTAATCCTCACAACACTGTGAGGTAAGAGCTATTACTTTACAGATGGGAAAACAGCAGTACAGAGCTATTAAGTTGCTTGGTTACCCAGCTAATAAGTAGTGGAGTCAGAATTTTAACCCATGTGGTTTGGATCTAGAGCCTGTGCTCTTAAATAAAGCTGTAAAAGCACCACTATGCTAAGGGTTATGAAGGAGAGAGAGATGGTGCTACAAGAACATGTAAAGGTTGATTCGGAAAGATGGGGAGCCTGGTCAGTGCCAACGGATATCTTAAGGATGAGTCAGAGTTAACTGAACTCTCATTTTTTTTATTGAGGTATAATTGACATATAACATTATATTAGTTTTAGGTGTACAACATGATCATTTGATATCTGTGTATATTGCAAAGTGATTTCCACAGTAAGTCTAGTTAACGTCTGTCACCATACATAGTTACAGATTTTTTGTTGTTGGGATGAGAACTTTTAGGATCTACTCTCTTAGCAACTTTCAAATATGCAATACAGTGTTAGGAGCTATAGTCACAATGCTGTACATTACATCCCCATGACTTATTTATTTTATAGCTGGAAGTTTGTACTTTTTGACCCCCTTCACCCATTTCGCCACTACCCACACCCCACTTTCCTAAGCTCTCATTTTAACAATGGAGTGTTCGTGAGTAAAAAGCCATTTCTTATTATTTCTCCTTTTTCAGAGAGGAGAAGTCAAAGAAAGATGGTGTTTAAATTGCCTAAAAATGTTCAAGATATACTTCTCACAGCATAAACCACCTCTGGGAGCCACAAGGCTCTATCCCAGAAAACCCACTCCTACTTTTCCTTTCCAGAGGAGCTGCTAGCAGTGAGTCAATGGTAAGACAATAGAAAAAAAAATCTAAGGAAGACTGCATAGTTTCTCATTCTTTTCCAAGAGACACCTGGCCCATTGGGGATGGAGTATGTCCCCAGCAAGAGAGTGTATCTGTGGTTCAGCAGAATGGATTTATACTGAGCTGTGAAGTTTTACCATGGAAGTTTAGCATATAGCGTACTGAAGCAGAAACATCTATTCATGTGGAAATATGTAATGTCTTTTTAAGGAATGTTGGCAGTAATCTTGGATTATTTGCTTAAAGTCATTCCTCTCTACTCAAGAGCTTTCAGTTTTGTAAGATCTTTCAAGATCTTTAGCTTGGAAGATAAAACTCATTAATGGCCCCAGAAATAAGAGTCCACTTTATATGTTTACTCAGAATTTGTTCCCCACCAAAGTCTCAAGATATTAAATAAAGATAAAGCACATTCATATGTGAAAGGAAAGTTTGAACTTTAGCGCTTTTCTGATTCATAAAGCATTATGATTTCGGAAAGTCCCTTTTTTTAAATTTTAATTTTAATTTTATTTTATTTTATTTAAAAGCCCCCCCTTTTTTTTTTAAACAAAGAGTGTTAACATCTCGTATTTGCTCTGGTCAAACAGTCAATTCTTGCTTCCTCTGTTTGCTCCCCAGAGGCCCTTGGCAGAAATGTGGGCACTGCACTTTATAATTTAGGAAGCAGTTCCACAGTCACCACCTTGGTCCTCACAGCTGCAACACAAGGGAAGAGAAAGTGTTGTGCTTGTCGATGTTACTTTTCCTTCTTTTTAAAAATTATCTCCACTGTACAAATGGGAAACTCAGACACAGTTAAGTGGTCTGATTAAGATTACATGACTCCAAGTGGAGAAATAATGCCTTGCGCTTAGGTCTTCTACCTGTGAATACTGTATAATTCCCTCTGTGAAATAATAACCAGTCACAGCCACTCTGGCTCAGGGAGGTCAGTTTGTATTCAATCTCTGCCCGTATAACAGCTCATCAAAATATACAGCTATAGGGCTTCCCTGGTGGCGCAGTGGTTGAGAGTCCGCCTGCCGATGCGGGGGACATGGGTTCGTGCCCCGGTCCGGGAGGATCCCACATGCCGCGGAGCGGCTGGGCCCGTGAGCCATGGCCGCTAAGCCTGCGCGTCCGGAGCCTGTGCTCCGCAGGGGGAGAGGCCACAGCAGTGAGAGGCCCGCGTACCGCAAAAAACAAACAAACAAACAAAATATATATATACAGCTATAGAGTCCACAGCTTCCAAAGTAACAGGTTTTAACCCTTTGGCATTCCTACAAAACCTGCCTGGTGGTAGTGGTGCTGGTGTTGGAAGAAGTTGCTTCCTAACATTTTGTTAAAAGTAAGAGATCGTCCATAAACTCTTATACACTTCTTTTCCATTCAACTTAGTGGATAAGCAGATTTAGAATGAAAAAGAATGATGTTCCTAATTAAATCCTTATTTCTTCCATTCCCTTGTTTATTGTTTTCATCAAATAATATGAGCGCTTAGTGGCACCCAGCACATCTAATATGCCAGGGTCCTAAGTGCTCACAGCCTAGTGAGGAGAGGAGCAGGTAAATCAGTGAGGACATACAATGTGGGGCGCACCAGCATAGAGGCACTCCAGGAAGGCAGGGCAGAAAGGGAAGGGTCATTCTGTCAACTGGGAGTTGATTAGGGAAAGCTTTGCAGAATAGGTGTCATTACAATGTATTGCATCTGATTGCTTCAAAAAGATTTTGTAAGAAAACAAACAAACAACCCCCCCCCACACACAAAACCCTGTAGCCCTAACTTGGTTAGCTATTAGAGTTTCTAGGGGTAAACGCTGTGCATGGAAGGTGATGTCAGGAGCAAGGAGGTCAGTGGCAATTGGAGAGAAAGCCAATCTTAGCTACTGAGGGTCATCCCTGCTAGCCCAGTAATCCATCCCCTCACAATCTTTTAAGTTAAAACAAAGGCAGAGGGAATACCTGGAAAGAGATTGAGAGGCACTGAGGGCACAGCAGGATGATTAAATAGGATCTGGGGCTTGGGAGGCTAAATGCCAGGTATGGTACCCTTGCCCACCCTTCTCTATGATCCAGGAGAGAAGGCAGAGAGCAGAAGGTTCAGCACTAACTGGACTGACACATTTGCTCCAGCACCTCTTTTAGTCCCTGAGTTCTTCCTTCCCCTCATCCACATCTAGCATTTCAAAAGCATCACTATCCAGATCAAACCTAATCTCGCAACTCCACCCACCACTACTTAGTCCTCATAAACATGAGTAGTTAACTAAGCAAAATTGTCAAAAAATGCTTCTGCTGCAGTTGAATGGAAAGCTCTTCACTTCATCTTCTTGATGTCCTCACATTCCATTCTAAGTACCGTCACAGAAGACACGTCACTCATTAGAGAAGTTTCTGGACCATATTCACTGAGCTCGTAATCTGTACTTTGGGCCACGTAAAGGAGCTGATACCTGATGTCCAGGAACCTCTGGAACTATTACCTAGTACATATATCCTTGAATTCTTCCCTGAAGTGTGTTATCACATAAAGACCATAATAATTTTTAAAATTTGTTTAATTTGGCTATTTTGGTAGCATTTTCCTCTGGTTTCTTTCGAGTCACTTCTGCATCACTCATTACCCGTATTCTTGCAGGGCACTTGGGTGTGGCGGACACTGTGGGATAAGGGTGACCCTGAAGAAGGTTACAGTTTAGTGAAAAACACAGACAAGTGAACAAACTCTTCAGTACACTCAACTTCATCCTTTTAGAAGTAACTTTGGAAAGACTGATGATGTCAGTTATGAAACATTGGAATAGGTCAGGGTATTTTTGGCCAAAAAACTAGCTTATGACTAATTTGAGGGCAACTTACTGAGGCTTTCTTTGTACTTCTGGAAAAGGTGTCAAGGATTTTTAATAACATCTCTGATGTTTCCATCTGTATTGAAGTATGTTTTCAATTAATCATGTAAGCAAGAAAATCCTGACTAGAATCCTTTTCAAAAAGAAATTTTATTTCTTAATACTAGAATACAAATAGGTGGGATACAAAACAAGGACTCCATATTAAAATTAGTTGATGAAAAAAACACCAGCATGCATATTTTTAGGTTGTTGTGAAGCAAGAAAGATGAATGTACTAAAAAGACTAAAACTATATTGCATAGATTAAGCATGTCAAAGATTATACGAATTTATTAGCTTCTACATTTGTTTTCCTCCCTGTGTTAGGTGGCCTCTAAAATGTGCCCCAGTGGTCCCTGCCTTCTGGCATTCATGCCTTTGTGTAATCCTCTCTTCTTGAGTGTGGGCTGTACTCAGTGATTCCCGTCTAATGAATAAAATAAGCAAAAGTGGTGGGATTTTACTCCCAAGATTAGGTTACACAAAGGCTCTGACTTCATCTTTCTCTCTCTCTCTCTCTCTCTCTCTCTCTCTCTCTCTCATTCTGAGCAAAAGCAGCTGCCCTATGGAGTGAGCTTGCCTCACATGACAAGACCCTGAGGGTCCCCAGCCAACAGGCAGCAAGGGACTGAGGCCCTCAATTCAACAACCGATAAAAAATGTCATCTTGAAACAACCATATGAGTGAGTTTGTAAGCAGATCCTCCTCCAGCTGAGTGGAGAAGTCTGCAGCCCAAATGATGTGACGACACGGTGATCGTAGCTTGGTGGAGGCCTTGAGTCAGAGATCCAGCTAAGCTGCACCCGGATTCCTGACCCACAGACACTGACATAATAGATATTTTTTCTTTTCAACCATTAAGTTTGGGGAGTAATTCATTTTGGAGCAATAGATATCCAATGCCCCTTCTTCTCAAAAATGAGGAAACTGAATTGGATCTTGAAAGAAATAAAAGGCTGCTTTGGCAGGGCCGTGAGCAAGTGGGGATGACTGATCTTGTCATAACCTTCCTGGTTTCTCTGTTTTTCCTCCTGTAAACTTCACTGTCACCTCTCCTTAGTCCCTCCTTCCCCGAGGCATGCTGGGTTAGAGGGGGCTGCAGAGGTTCCTCAGAGGAAAGGCTCTGGGTGTGGGGCAAGGTCTGCGGATGAAGCATGGGCAAAACCTTCTGCTTGCTTCTTCCCGAGAGGCTCCAGTTTTACTTACTTCACAAATTGAGATTCCACATAAAATTTCATGTGAAGAAAGCGTCTCAATCGCAAAGCAAAGGGCTGGGAGTTTGAAGAGATGGACTTTATTCTTGAGTCTGCTACACAGTTCCCTGAGTCCCAGTTTCCTCCTGTCTCAGAGATGAAATTATCTGTCCCACCTCCATCACAGGGTCATTGGGAGGCTTATCTGTGAGGACTGTGCATGCCAGCTGTTCCTGTGGCCTGGAACACTTCAGCCAGATATCTTAGGGCTTGTGCTCCTGTTTCATTCAGGATTCGACACAAATGTGAAATCTTACCTGACCTTCTGCACAGATCACCTTGCCACCCCATCACTCTCTCTGTTCTTTAACTCTGCTGACATTTTTTCATCTCACTTATCACTACCTGATACATTTTGTGTTTATTTGTTTGAGATTTTAAAAATTTACTTGTCTACCTTGCCCTGGGATACAGGCTTCAAGAGGGCACCGACTTAGTCTATTTGGTTGTATTCCATATCCTCAGGAGTTAGAATGCTGCCTGACACCCATGGGTGCTCAATAGACATTTCTCGAATGAGATAAATGAATGAATGAATGAATGAGAGAAATGAGACAATTGCATGTGCCCCTAATATATTTAATGCAAAATTCTAAAATAAGTTCTTCTTATGGAACTCCTGGGTAACAGCATCCTTTGGAGACAAGCACAACAGTAACAGATTTACCCCCATCTCTGGGAGAAGTTACTGCCCCGTCATATTTTCAAAGTAACCAACAGTTTCCAATCCAGCTAGTCTGGACACATACTCTCTTTTTAATTTGATTGTTCAAAAGAAAATGCTACATAAGATAAAAGCACAGCTGCCACACTTCCCCCACATTCCAGCGCACCCACATTATTACACATTATTGCTTTGATGTCCCCTTGCCCCTTGGAGAATCTGTGATGAGTTTCACATGCCAAGCCCGTGTTACAACTCCCCCACCCTGCTGGCGTCTGGAAAGCTTCCAGACCCTTAGCCGAGGAAAGCAGAACTTAGAGGCAAAGGAGAAACAAAGTAATCCAGTTATGTTTCTTCATAATGTGGAGCTTTGTTCTGTGATACAGTTTGGATTCCTGGGCTGGGTTTGAGAAGTGATTTGTGAATAATTTAATATGAAGCGAAACAGAAGAACAGCGGCGTTTTGTTTGTTTTTTGTTGTTGTTGTTTTTTCTTTTTAATTGCTCTTCCTATTAAAGTAAAAATTGATTCAGGATTGCTAAACTTTTGAAATGACTTGAAATAATTTAACATCAAGAAATGTATTTCTAAATGTTGTCTATGTGAGGGATATAAATTACTAACCCAAAGTTTTAAAGTAGATTTTTTCAGAAATATTTTTAGAGTTAGAAACATTATTTTTTTCCCCCAGTGATTTATTCCTTTATAGAGAACAGGAAACCAAAGAGCTGCCTTTTCTTCTCCCTATGTACATACCTTGTTTTCAAGGTGAAGCTCATTAGCAGATAGTACAAGCCGAGTCCCGATTTTCTAGGTACAAAGGATGATCTGAAGAATGGTGAGAATTAGCTCATTCTTGAGTAGGTATGCATGGTGGGTCCCTGAGGGCTACCACCTCAGCAAACTGTTTTCACCTTCATCTTGCCCCCAGGTTAGGGCTTAGGCTCAGCTCCCAGAACATGCCCGGTGAATACTGGTTATTTCCAACCAGCATCTCTTCCCTTTGGGCTGGTATATGTCCAGATTAGTTGTTGCCTGTGTCATCTGAATTGTTAAGTATCTTAAGTACTGCCATTCATTCTAACCCTGAATTCCCTCTGGGGATGCAGATGGCTCAAGAGATGCTTAAAACTAAATATGAAACCTTGGCTGCCAAGATTAGCTCAGGGGTGGGCAAGAGAAGGGATCTCAGATTTGGCTGGCAATTCCAGGACACAAAGGCTCTTACTTGTTCTAGATGGTGGGAGGTGTAGTTGTGAGGGCTGCACCTGCTACAGTCACTTTGTCACCATGAGGAAAACCAGCCTGAGGGGAAAGTTGATGCACAGGGAAAGACAGAGTTAGAGTATGGTAGAAAATTGTAGGTAGAGTCTGGTAGAAATTGCACCTGAAGCATACTCTACCTCTGAAATCTTTGAGCTACGTGTACTAATATAGTCCCTTGAATGATTTAGCCAATTGAATATGGATTTTTTAATAACTTGAAACAAAAATAACTTCAAGTGATAAGGGAGGGATTTATCACTAGGGAAGGTGAGGGTACTGTTTTTAATAATATCATCTCTGGATGTCCAGAAAATTATAGTGAAGAAGCTGCAAATTATATCTATTGATATTCTATCTCAGATACTTTATACTGTTACTGAGTTTAATATTAAAACAGTCCTATAAGAAGAAGAATATTATCCCATTTACCAGAGAGGCCAAATAAAGCTCAGAGAGGATGCATTCCTAAGACCAACCAGCCAGATGATCAAACCAGAATTGAAACCCAGGACTGCTTGACTCTAAAATTTTCCACTACCCTCAGCTTCCCATGCTACTCCACCTCTTACTGCACTACACTGCTATACTTGACTGGACTGTGAAGGGCCTTGCCTGCCACACTAATGAGTTTCAGAGAATTTTATTTTGGGGGAGGGAGGCCATGTCACAGCACAGACTCTTTTGAGAACCTGTTGAAATTTACTGACACTCTTCTTATGAAAAACATACTTAATGCTCATAAAATAACTTTTTTTGCGTGTAATTTCAGAGGATTTACAGACCTCCATGAAGGCCATCCATGCATTTCCTCATCATCCCATTCCCAGTATGAGAACACTAGTGTATTCTTTGTAGGACCATAGACAATTTTAAGTTAAATAATTGACATGATGAGATTTGCATTCTGCAAACATAATTCTGGTAGCTTCCAGAGGACAGACTGGAGGGGAAAGTGGTTGCAGGTAGGAAGCTGCATTAGCAGTTTAGAGCAGAACTCATCTGTAAAACATGAGATTGGAGTACATCCCAGTGAGAGGACAGAGGAAGTATGTAATGTGTGGGATGCAAAGAATGAACAGAAAGAAGCTTTGGAGATAACTCCAAGGTCCTTACATTAGGTGACTTGACAGATAGATATAATTAGGGATATAAATAAGGGTAGCAGATGAAGAAATGAATTTAAACGATCAATATTGTGATAAAGGATGTGACTTAGAATTAAGGTTTACATGAGTACTGTTCCTTGACTGATGGGAATAAACAGGGTTGGAGAGGTTCAGGAAGCAGAGAAGTGTTGCGTATATAAGAAACATTATCTAAGAGCATGGAAAATTGTGAATATGGGCCAAGGGAAAGTAGAAGAGTGTGTCTGCTTTTTCTCAAGAGGGTATTTCAATTATTATGCAATCTGCGTTTCCCAGGTCATATTGGCCTGGGAGGAACAGAAGAGCAGAAACAAACAGTTTTCTGGATCGACTTTCTTTACCATGCACCAGGCTCTTCACATGTGTGTGAGTGCAGACCTCTTGCTTTTTCTACCCTAACTGCTCAGTTAATACCTGGGAGCTACAACGATCTGCTCAAGAGGCAGCTGGTCTCGTGTCTTGCTCCGACCCCTAAGGCTGATCATGTTCTGCTTTGTCCCATGTTGTCAGATGTTCTCAGGGAGACCAGAGGCGGGTAAAGGACCCTCCTTTGTATCTCCTAAATCAATACCCAGGTGACTGGTGGGGAAAAAGAGGTAAACTTTTTTATTATATAGTTGGCAGTTTTTTTCACTGACCACCCTCTTCCACCTCTCTCTCACTCCTCTCTAGGAAAACTGGAGACAGATACTCCATTGTATTCAAAATTGCCACCCTCCCTCTATCTCTGACCTAGGAATTAGCTTGTATACTTCCAGTTTCTCTCCTTCAGATATCTTCTGGTCTCTCCTACAAGTTGGCTGGTGAAACGCCATCCTAATAAGTTCCCTAGAAATTGCTATTGGTGTAAACCCCAGGGGGAAAGCATTTTGTGTTTATATCATGCTATTCCTGAGATAACACAATGATTTAAAAAAATGAGATCAGGGAATATTGTTTGATGTTGTTACTTGGTTGTTGACATAGAATTACATTTTTTAAAATTCCAGTGTAAAACTTTTTCTTCAGCGTTAACAACACAACAACAAACACAAGCACAGAAAAGTTGTATTGATTTAATGTCTAGATTTTTATTACATAAATAGCTCAATATCATCTCACAGAACTAAGTTATATACTGAAAACAGAAACCCAGGTTATCTTGGCTCTTGGTTTATACTGATATATGAAACTGTAACTGAGAATAGAAGACTTGGCTTGTTAGGTCCAGACCTCCAACCCAGGTTAACACCCCTAGCTTCAGTGGTTTCACAGGCCATGTTTGATGTTGCTACAGTGTGTATTCTGTGGGGAGTCTCCTTCCTGGGAAAATCACCACGTCACTAATTTGCTTTGAGTTAAAAAAGTAAAATGAAAATACAATACTGAAAGAAAAGAAGTCTCAAAAAAGACAGTAAAATGTCAAATTTTACAATGAGAATTGGACTCAAAATTCACATTTGGAACTGTCAAATTAATCCCTTCCATAAGCTTTCTCCAGACTTACGGTTACCAAACATTTTTATATTTCACAACAGACTGAGTATCATGGACCAAAAGCAAGAATGGAGTGTCAGAAAACATTTTATAGCAACCTTGAAGCAGCTTGACAAAACAAGCAAAAAAAAAATTAAGAAGCAATAGCATTACACAGACAGCCAAGTGAGCTTGGAATCAGTCAGCAATGGAGAAGAACTTTCTGGAGGAAATGCTTAAAGCCAAATACGAGTGTGGCAGAGAGAGATTCAAATGTGTCTTCCAGCTAATGATACAACCACAAATTCACAAATAGTCTTGGCACACTCTACAAAGGGCCATTAGCTACTTCTCGGGCTTTTCCTATCCTCTGAGCACACGTATAGCAATTGCCATGGGTAAGGACATCTTCTAGTAAGCAACACTGCAGCAGCAATTAATACAGATTCTTTGAAAACCTCTGCATCTAATCATTGCCTGTAGTGAAGGCTGCCTTGCAGATTTAGGAAAAGAGGTAACCATTTCAAATATTTAAGGAAAGATCTTTTTTCCTCAGGTTTATTGAGATGTAATTAACGTATAACAATGTTCATGTTTAAGGTGTACAAGGTGATGTTTTGATATCCATATATATTGCAAAACAGTTACCAGAATAAGGTTAGTTAACATATCTATCAACTCACAGGTAACGTGTGTGTGTGTGTGTGTGTGTGTGTGTGTGTGTTTGTGTCTGTGTCTGTGTGGTGACAACTTTTAAGATCTACTCTCTTAAGCAACTTTCAAGTATACAATACAATATTGCCAACTATAGTCACCAAGCTATACACCTGTAATTTATATTTTGATTTGAGGTAGGAGCAAAATCTCAATTTTTCCAATATTGATATTTTAATTGACCCAGTAGTTTTGTTGCTAAGACTTGTCCTTTCCCCATTGGTTGACAGTGCTAATACTATCATTTATCAAGTGTCTGTATTGCATTGGGCTCTCTTTTCTATATCATTGATGTATATTAGTCAGTACTTCATTGTTTTCATTAATGTTGCCTTTTAGTAAGTCTTGATGCACAGGTGTGTAAGTCTGGAGAGGGTATGGGGAATAGGTTCTCCTTGCAGAGGCGGCCTTAAGACTGGGTTCTGGTTTGGGTGTGGTGGGGTGAATGAGAGGAGTGCACAGAGATCTATCTCAGGGATCCATTAATATTTCAGCTTTCTCTGCTTCTCCTCTGACTCATTTTCTTTCCCAGCCAAGAGACACTTAATCTAGTCTCAATAATGGAAAACCCAGGCCCTTTGACTAATCATAGGTCCTTCTAAATCCATTTTTTACGTTCTGAGTTCTTCCCTACACTCTCATGAGAGATAGACTGTCGAAATCGAAAAGTCTCAAGATTTACTTCTGCTTTCTGTTGTATCATCCCTCCCCTGAGGTAATGAATTATTATGACTGAATAGGTAGCAGAGCAAAAAATTATAAGAAAGTGTTGAGGAGAAAACTTTAAATCATATCTCAAAATAACATCCTACCCAATTTGTCTAGAGTTCAAAAGATAAGTATGGGTCAAAGATAAACACTGGGAAATCAAGAGCAAACTGATGATGAGTTAGAGTAAAATGTTGGGAAAAGCCTTATTATAAATTATGTAAATTAAAATAATTAAGTCATCTTATCTGAAAGTTCACTGACTATAACTTGCTCATCAGTGGTCAAGGAAAGTTGTCAATCAGGGCAAGTAAAAATAACTATGTCATGGCTGTCTTCAATGAATCAAATGAACTGCTTATAGTTAGTTATTATGGAACTCCCTTGAGCCTAAATTTATGGAGACCACAAGTGGTTTTTGTATGAATATTTGGTGACTACCTATTTAGAATTCCTGTTATAATCAAACCATCTAAGATTGATAATATGCCTTGTTTTCAAATGTTATGCTTAAATATATTTAAAAATGGAAAAAATAATGAGAAAAACATGCTTTTGAAATATGATTTATATTTCCATTTAGAGTATACTCACAATAAGTTTAGTAGTTTTCATAATTTTACAACTTTTTTGCGGTACACGGGCCTCTCACTGTTGTGGCCTCTCCCGTTGCGGAGCACAGGCTCCGGACGCGCAGGCTCAGCGGCCATGGCTTACGGGACCAGCCGCTCCGCGGCATGTGGGATCTTCCCGGACCGGGGTACGAACCCGTGTCCCCTGCATCGGCAGGCAGACTCTCAACCACAGAGCCACCAGGGAAGCCCTACAACTATTTTTAAATAATTAATTTTAAAATAAATTCATAAAATTAATGAATTCCTTCATGAAGGATTTTCTTGGAAACCAATGAAAATGAAAAGCCAGTTTTCAAGCCTGGGGAATGCCTATTAGTTTGCCATGTTCTTCCCATTAGCAACCATTAAAAGCACTTGTGCTGCTTTCAAGGTAATATTAATCCCTGCCGTAGACTACATAGCACCATCTCTGTGATGGCACCTCAGTTGTCTGTATTTTTGGTCTCAGATTATAGATCCAACTACTTATTGAATATCCTTGATTGACCATCTGCTCAGGTACCCAAGATCTGAATGTCATTCTAGAGTCCTCTCTTTCCCTCACCCCTCATATCTAATAAATTACCAAAGCTTCTTGCTTATTCCCAAATATTATTGAGTCTCTTCTTTTCTCTCCTTACTTATTATCACCACCCTAGGCCAGGATATTATCATCAAGGGCCTGAAAAACTACAAAAGATATTCCTGTTTCCACTCTTGTCATCCTCTATTCTATCACCCACATTGTAGCGAACAAGGTCTTTCTAATTGTAAGTCTGACCACTCTGTTCACTTGCTTAAAAAGTTTTAATTGTATCTTATTGCAACTCACTGCCAAAACACCAACCCCTTTCCTGGTTATCCAAAGCAGAATTATGTGTTCTTTATGGATTTCCCTTCTTAGAATAAATTGTGATTTGATTTTCTCTTTCCCTCTCCATAAGAGGAGAAACTGTGTTTTCTTGTTTATCATTGTATCCCCAATACCTAGGGCATAGACTCAAATAACTTTTTGTTTAGTTAATAACAGACTGCGCAATTAAACTAGGTTTTGCACAGCCAATGCTTGGGGAGTCAGGAGGTGATTTTTTTCCCCATTGATTAAAGTATGTTGTCACCAAGTGGATAATAATCCACTGAGTGAACATGATCTATGACTGTCAACTAAGAAAACAAATCATGACTTAACTCAAGGATTTATATATTAAAATATAGATAACTTTCTAAAAAGTGTTTATAAAAATCCTTCACTATTGTCAATAAAATAGTAGAGTGTGACCCTAATCTTGAGTAGGACTAAGTCACTATAGGTCTTCTGAAAGATTTTCCGCCTCATTGATTACAGAACTCTTCATTTACTATGAGCTTTATGTCTCTTACCAAAGAGACTTTGACTGACAAAGGCTTTACTAGCACTTACTATTCAGTTTCTCCCTAATTCTTCTCTTCTAAAGAGAAACCACGTTTTTTACTCATGAGGCTGACTAGAAATCATAGCTATATGATATATTCACTCACCAGCAACATGAATATTTGTAATCGTTGTGTCTTTCAAAGAGTATAGTTTATGTCTATCTGGATACTTCTCTGTTTTTACTTTCTGAAGAAAACTACTTTAAGCTTTTTCTCCTACTTTCAAATCACTAGCTTAGCTGAGAGTCATATAAAATCATTTTATATTGTCTGTTTCCTCAGTAACCATCATTAGTAGGATCGTGTGCTTTTCTTTCTTTTGATATAAATCTTCTTTGGGGACTGGAAAATACATGTCCAAGCTACATCAGAGCATAAGTTTGAAAACATATCAAAAGAAAAAAAAACCTTTTTTAAAAAACATGGATATAAAGCAATTCCTTCATATAAGTAGTCATTTCAAAATCTCAGGTCTCAGTGAGGTAAATTTCCACCCTCAAAAATGCAGTATCAGCTTCACTTTAGATACAAATAAACTGAACCTTAGAAAAGGCACCTGAACATAATTGATGCACAATTGTAATCTCTATTTCCTTAGAAATCCTGCCATGACCACCATGGCCATGTGAGATTCACACTAATAGACCCATTTCATAAGTGAGTTTTGACTCACTAAAATGTTATCAGTCTAAATACCACTATCCAGATATAAATATCCAGTTCTTTTAAATGAATTCATGTATTTTTTTAAATATTCGAAATGTGGGCCTCATCCTCTAGAAAAAAAAGAATGAAAAAGAAAAAGCAAGGAAGAAAGAAACCCTAAATGAGCAAGCTGTGGAGACACTTCAGTTAACTAAGGGAAGAGTAGAGGTCAAAGGAGAGAATGATTAAGGGACCTCCACCTGGAGGAGGGGAGACTGAAAAGGAGCCAGCCAGATAGAGACTCTAAGAGCGGGGGTGGGGGGCGGGAAGAGGCAGTACTATAGGATGACTCATGAGAGAAGGTGCTGCTTGCCAGGTCCACTGTTTTGTTCTTTTTTAGCCCCTTTCCTGCTCTGCATTCTCCCCTCTGGTTTCTATTTAAGTTCTGTTACTTCCTTTATTCACAGTTTTCATCCTGGATGTAACTGTTTCTCCTTTTCTCAGCATCTGTGTTGCTTCAGATGGTGCTTCCTCATGTCCTTGAAGCATTTCCTGAGGTATGACTCCAACTGTTTGGATTCCAGGTGTCATCGGTGCCAACCATTAATCAAACATGTGCCTCCTTGTCTCATACAGAGGACTAGGCTGTTCGTTTATGGTTCTGTCTAGAAGGAGTCACTGCAATGATGAGGTAGAACTTTAATTGCTCCCCAAATGTGTAATAATAACTTACACACTCCACAGAATAGAAAATCATTTCTAAATAAGAGAGAACAATAAAACACTATCACAAGTTTCTTTATCTAGGTAAATAACATGTATAAAAGCACTAGAGCATTAGCAAATCTTTAAGAAGGTTGAATGATTTACCTTAGAAATGTGGCAAGTTTTCAAAGCACTTCTATTAATGTTCCATTTTCATAATTGGCTTCAGAGTTGCTTGGCAATCTATTTATAGTTTATGAACTTCTTGTTCCGTACACATCTGTGCGCCTGTTTCTTCTTCATGTGTCAGCAACTAATTTTAAGAGTAAGCTTTCTTATTGTCACATATGTAACAAGAAAGCTATGAAGGACACATTTAGACAATAGCCGCTCAATCATTATACAGCAAGACGAAGATATTGAACAATCAGCATAGAAATTGTTTTATTTTTTTAATAATATTTCAAATGATAGGTCTGCTTATTTCAATACTGTTTTGGATGTCTCAATTGTCATACTTACTAGAGCTAAGCATTTTTAGGACAAGGACCATCCCTGATCTATCTTGGTATCTCATAACATGCCTATTATAACTTAGGATTTTACATCTAATTAGTGAGTAATTAACATTTGTTGAATGAAAATACATTTTACCAAGTTAAAAAAAAACACAAAAACTAGTGAGACTGAAACCCAGTTACCTTTCCATACTAAAGGCTTGCTTTAGTATTTGGCCCAGAGTAATTTTTCATAAATAAAGCAATTCATAAATTGGGAAGAAATTAATATTGAAAGCATTAAATAAAAAAACTCCCTTAGAAAAGAGAACATTGGAATTGATTTTTCTCCATTTGTTAAAAACACAAGTCTGCACCAAAAGGTTTTTGAGATATGAGTATGTTGGGTTTCCTTTGGAACACAAAAAGTTACAGAAACTTTCTGTTCAGGAGTTTTTTAAGTGATATCAAGCAGTTCTTGTTCTTGAATGTGTATTTGTGAATTGTAATGGATCTTTATTCAGTTTACTTATCAATTGATTATTTTTTATAGGTGGAAAAAAGGAGTAAAATAAAAGTAATAAACCACATATACAAATAATTGATAAGGCTCTCCAACACAAAATGGTTTGAGAAATTCACTGATACATGTCTCTTAGCCTTATTTACATTTCACAGCTAAATCATAATTCTCTCCTACTATGGACAGTCTGCTAAACTAAAAAGAGACCTTCTTACTTAGACTTGAAAAGACTTAAAACTATATATATACTTTGTTTCAGAATTACCAAATTAGTTATCAGTATATGTGCACTACATATGAGGCGGTAGAGTTTCAGAAAAGGCAAGACAGCAACTTAGAGTGGTTAGTTTCCAATTGGTCACCTATATTCAATTAATATATGATTTACAAGTAGTGCATCCTTTTTATTCACAGTTATGAGTGATTGAACATAATATCAAAACCTGCTACAAATCAAGTTTTCTATTCATTTAGGTCATCTCTAATGAATGTTTGGGCTCTCCCAACTAATTACGGTGTTTCTGAAAGCATCTGTTTTTCTCTTCCCTAGATGAAAAGGTTTTATCTAATATCTACAATGGGAGTACTTTTTTAATGGTACCTGATTCTCACCGCTGTCCAGCAGCATTCTGAATGTTGATTTGATACATGTTACTGTCTGTTATTACCAGAACGGAATTTTTTTTAAAACTGCTTCTGTTGAAAATTGATGTATTTAGTAAGAAGGTATAGGTGTGAACACAACAATGAGTTTCAAGTAAAGAGTAAGTTGGGTTATACTGAAGATGATCATTTTTACATTGTGATTCAAAACTTTTACTCTCCTGGGAGTTGTCCAGATAGGAATATTTTTAATAATTTTATTTTTCATTTTTAATAATTTTATTTTTCATTTTAATATATTCTTACACTGTTTATGAGGACAAAAATCAAAGCTTTGTTAACCATAAAATAACTGTATTTTTCTATCACATTATCTTGGGATATCTTTAAATTAAACTTTGAAAATTTAAGTCCATTTTAGTGAGAATATTCTTGTCTAGGGGAGCAAACTCATAAAGATCTATGTATAGCAATTTCTATGTTTGTGATCGGAAGCAGAAGTTGGCAAACTTTTAAAGTCCATACACTAAAAATAGTTTTTTCCATTTTTAAAGGATGTTTAAAAAAAAGAATAATATGCAATCAAGATCTCATAAGTGGCCCACAAAGTCTAAAATATTTACCGTCTGGCTCTTTACAAAAAAATGTTTGCCAACCCCTGATCTGTAGGTAACCACTGCCCTTTGGATAATAATAGAAATATATCTACAAATCTGTCCTAGAGTCACAGTGTTTCAAAGTTAGGAAATATCTTAGGAGTAATTGACTCTTACTTGTCAGAGGCATCGTCCTCCACAAGTGGCCAGACTCTATTCTTGTTACTTGTTAAGTTGTTTATACAATTTACAACAAGATGAAAGCTACAATACCTATACCATATAGTATCATCACTAAAATCTTCCAGTTCACCAAGAAATAGACCTTATGTATTACAAAGGAGGCTGGAATAGTAAAAATAATATATTACATCACATAACACTTCATTGTTTATAAGGCACTCAGACTGGACTGTCCCATAGTGAGTAGTCCTTGGGCAGAGTAGAAAGACTCCAAATGCATTTAGTTATCCCATGCCCACAGCAAACTTTACCTATACTGACCTTAGAGCTCCTTCCCAATAAGCCTGGATGTAACCTTTTCTTCTTTCTTCACACACTTCTCCTGGTGGTTAGTCACTATCAATTAGTCACAGTTGTCCATTAACACATGAGAGCTCTTTGTCACATTGGTTGCTGAAAGATTAAGTGGAGGGGAGAGAGGAGGGGCAGTTGAAAGGGGATCTTTCAGGTGTTTGGGATAGAGAAAGGAAAATCCAGAGGTAGAGATATCCATGTAGGGTAAGAGAAGGAGAAAAAAAAGAGACAGTACTTTCAGTGAAATGAATTACATTCTTCTTTTTGGTACGAACTGGCAAAATATTTCAGAGTTGTGTTTCAAGAATAAGATAGGCACTTAGCAAATGGCTGCATGACTTTCTGGAAGGCAGAAAATGGATTAGAAGAAGTTTTAGGCTCAAAAGATGAGGCTAGGGCTTCCCTGGTGGCGCAGTGGTTGAGAGTCCGCCTGCTGATGCAGGGGACACGGGTTCGTGCCCCGGTCCGGGAGGATCCCACATGCCGCGGAGCGGCTGGGCCCGTGAGCCGTGGCCGCTGAGCCTGCGCGTCCGGAGCCTGTGCTCCGCAACGGGAGAGGCCACAACAGTGAGAGGCCCGCGTATCGGGAAACAAAAACAAAAAATAAAAAAAAAGATGAGGCTAGCAATGATAGAAAGGAGGAATGGAAATTACAGAGACAGATCTGAAGGGATGTATGTATGTACGTGTTTATGCCCCAAGGATTAGCCTTAATAAAAGAATAAGCCACACGGCTCAGGAAACATGCTTCTACTATTCAGGATAGATCTTTAAGGAGATAGAAATCCGGGGTGCTCAGCAGGATCACAGATAGATTAGGATGCAGTAAAGTAAGAATTGAAACTCAAAAGAACCCAAAGGTGTCAACTGCATATACAGGGAAAGGATGTATCATCAGTCTTTGTAGCTGAGGCTGTTTAGAAGAGCAGAGTCCCTTCACTAGAAAATACTCAGTGATTATGTGTAGATGAGATATGTGATAGTGAATAGGTGGGTCACCCAGTGATTTCGTTAATTAAATATTTTAATTTAAAGTATTTGTCATAATTTAGAACTAGACTGAGAAATATCCAGCTTCAGAAATGACACATTTCAAGGGTCTGTTACAAACTCAATGATTGTAGAGGCAGAAAGTACTCTCAGTGACAATCCAGTCCTGCCTCCCGAGGTCATAGTTGAAACCCAAGCTCAAGGGGTTGAGACAGAATCTCAGCATTACCACCCAGCCCTGCTGACTCAATGTCCTTTCAACTATACCCTGTGGTCACTATGTCACTGAGATGTACAGAACCTCCCCACCCCAGAACCCGTGAGGCTAAGGGTTCTAGCATTGCTGATCATTCCTTCTACAGTAGGGAAACTCTGTCATCAGTTCTCAGTGAGGCCATCAGAACTTCTTGACTGCAGCCTAAAATAAGACTATCCTTCACCCACAAGTGAGTTTAGAAGCATATTTAATTTTACATCTACTATATAATGAATGCTGTACTAGCTGCTATGGGGTGACATAAATAGAGAAAATAAGCCATCTTGAAATAATATGCTAACCAGGTCTTGCTGTAGTTATAAGAAGATGAAGTCAATTAGGGGTGACAAAATTCTGCAGTGCTCCATTTTTTTTTGTATTAAGTTGTCTTGCAGATTTTTCTCAACTCTTTTCAAACATAGATTTATGAAAATCTAGAGAAAAAGCCAAGAAAAGAAGAAAACATCTGTCCATGTACCAATATAAAACATAAACAAAAATGTGAAAATATTTCTGACATTAAACCTTGTGGATACCAATGTATTGCCGTCACAATCTATACTGTAAGAGCACAAGACTAAGTTCTGTTCATCCCTTGTGGATCCAGAAATTTGACCAAATAGAAGGAATTGCTTTCCAGTCAAGTTTCTTGGGTGAGCATGAAAAGACACTGCCTACCAAGGTTGAGTATTTTTGAGAAAGAAGGTATTGATCTTTAAAGAGGGCTAAAAGGTTGAAAAGTTTCTGCCTGAAGAAAATAAACTCAATTTCCATGACACAGTAATCTATCATTGCTACACCTAAAAAATGAAAGATATGGACAATGAATAAAAACAAGGTAGTAAAACATACATTGGCCATAAAAGGGAGACACAGTGATAATGTAGTGAAAACTGAGTCCTTGTAATAACTTTGAAATAGTCCCAACTGCTTCAAAAGAATAATACATATTATCATATAGGTCTAATGTGACATTTAAAAACTGATGTTAGGATTAAAAAGTAATGACAGCAAAGAGCCAGTGATTGGTACCAAAATAGAGATAACCTGGTCAAGTTTTCCAGAAAAAAATAATAAAAATGATCCATCCCTTTGAAAATGTGCACTATATAGCACTTAGAGAGCAGCCTTTCAGATGCTATGGAGTAATCTGTCTTTTTTAAGGTGCTCCAAATATAGAGGAATGGGAGCTTCACTGCGTTTTCTAGAAGCCAAGTCTGGGTTTTGCCTTTACCACACATTCTGCCACAAATCAAAAATTTGTTATTGGCAAAGCTACTCAAATATAGCAAACCAATTTAAAACACACTATTATGCAGCAGAGAAGGTTAGACAAATGATTACAATTATTCTTCAAAATGGAAAATCAAGCATAAGTTAAATGTAAAATTGCTTGAACTGAACTGAGAAAATATTTACTCTTGCAAGGCTGATTGCAGTAAACTTGCTTCTTCAGATTTTTATGGCCCACTAGTTTTTATGTTTATATTCCTAACTTTAAGCTGAGTTATTGCAGAGATTCTATAAGATGGGTTTGTTTATGTGCTTGGAAATTCTTGGGGTGGCTCTTTGAGAATCATGTATTTGAAAATGAATTTTTCAAGTTGCTGTGCAAGACTCATGTTGGGTCATTAAAAAGGAAAAAAAATAAACCATTTATCTGAATGAGTGACAAAAATATTCCAGAAAAATGCCAGCCCCTGGAGGAAAAAAAAATGAAGAAACTTTTTAAGTCCCTAAACTCTAAAAATCTAGAGTAAACATCACAATTTTATGTAAAATAGGACTAATGATACACATCAGAATGAGATTCAAGTTTAGAGAATTGATGTTATGCTATTCAGAAGCCTCTGAGAAGTTGAAGACTCTAAGAAAATAATACTGGCCAAGCATCTGATTTTATGTTCATGTACGCTTCTGAAATGTACCAAGAGAAACAGCATGACATGTGATCAGAACTGGAAAAAGTCTTCAAGGTACGATGGATGCAGCTGGTATTGTTATTTCCTGTTGATGTGAACTAAACAGTGTGTTAAGTAATGCAGTTGATTTATACTCTGCCACAAGCTCCTAATTTTGTTGCAGACAGATAACAATTTGTAGACTGCTATCCTTTGAGTGGTACTGCCCTAGGGGGGCAAAAGGAAGCTGGATCCCTGAGTCATTTCTTAGAACACATCACCAGACCAATCACAGCCATATTAGACTATTGTAGGAACAAGAAATACACTTTATTATTTCAGTAATAACCATTAAGCCACAACGATTATTGATTTTTTAAAAACACTTAGACAATCTTCAACAATATAGACTGTTAGAAAGAAAAAAGACACAACAGAATACACAGTATTTTCATGTGATCTTGAAATGTTAACAAATTTTTATGAACTCCACAAAGTAAAAATTGAGCAGATCACATATTCTAACCATAGAAAATAAGCTAGTGATTAATAAAAAGATATTTCAAAAAGCTAATTAAATGAAAGGTAAAAAAAAGTATCATTAATAACTCTTTGGACAAAGAGGAAATTTAAAATTTAAATATCACATAATTAGAAAATGCCAACAATAAGATTATTATAATCAAAACTCAGGAGAGTGAGGGCAAATCTGTTCTGAAGTGCATTTATTGTACTTTACTGAAAAATGCATAGAACTAAAGAAGTTAGAAAAAAAGTATACAAACATAAGGAAAGCAAGAGGAACAAAATAACATAGATAAGAAGAGAAAATAATTAATATGCTTTTAAAAGAAAAGCTGTAGACTTGACAGGTAAATCTAGGAATCAGATATTAATGGTAAAACAATAGTTAAAAGCAGTAAAATAGACCTCTAAGCAAGTCTGATCAAGAAAAAAAAAGACCTTACAAATACATAAAATGATGAGGGAAGCATTAAGAAATTGTTTAATTTGAGGAAAATATAAATTATCAACATTACCTCAAAAACAAGTTTATACTTTGACTAGAAAAATAGTGATGGATATATAAAAGTTGTCAAACTGTAACTACTATAAAGATGTACAGGGAGACAATGTATATTGTTTGGGTTTTTTAATCTACTAATTTAGAAATATGGGTATACACATTATTGAAATATATTAAAATATAATACATATTTCTTCTAAATTATCAGAGTGAATAAATTAAAATAAATAAAAATTGTATATCAAACAAAGGAAACGGCAGTAAAAAATTTTAGAAATCAATTTCTTAAGTATAAAATAAGATGACAGATGATCCAAACATATCTGCCATAACAATAGCAAATTGGCAAATAATATATATTCATATCAGTTAGGGCCCAAAAACCAGATTAAATCATATGGTGTTGATAAGAGAAACACTTAATATTGACTTGGAATCTTTAAAGGTATTTAGATATCTATCAAACAAATGCAAGCAGAAAGAAAGGAGGACTCAGAACATCAAAATGAGTCAAGTTTGAATTTAAGCCTTTAAACATAAATGAAACACATAAGGTTATTTTTTTTACTAAGAAAAAGCTCAATAAAATATACTAACAAAGTATAAAACAAAAACTATTGAAAAAATATAGGAAAAAGTAATATTGGTAAGAGAATTTCACAGAATTCTTGGCCTAGCAAATCAAGTATAAAGTTTTAAAACTGAATTTAAGGAGCATACCTAACCTGATTAAATAAACTGGTATTAATGTACAGAGATTTTTCTCTTTGTTTTAAATAGTCCATATATCATTTATAAGATTTTTTTAACATTTTTATTGGAGTATAATTGCTTTACAATGGTGTGTTAGTTTCTATTTTATAACAAAGTGAATCAGCACATATACATATATCCCCATATCTCCTCCTTCATGCATCTCCCTCCCACCCTCCCTATCCCACCCCGCTAGGTGGTCACAAAGCACCCAGCTGATCTGCCTGTGATATGCAGCTGCTTCTCACTAGTTATTTTACATTTGGTAGTGTATATATGTCCATGCCACTCTCTCACTTCGTCCCAGCTTACCCTTTCCCCTCCCCTTGTCCTCAAGTCAATTCTCTATGTCTGCGTCTTTATTCCTGTCCTGCCCCTAGGTTCTTCAGAACCTTTTTTTTTTTCTTTTAGATTCCATATATATGTGTTAGCATACAGTACTTGTTTTTCTCTTTCTGACTTACTTCACTCTGTATGACAGACTCTAGGTCCATCCACCTCACTACAAATAACTCAATTTCGTTTCTTTTTATGGCTGAGTAATATTCCATTCTATATATGTGCCACACCTTCTTTATCCATTCATCTGACAATGGACACTAAGGTTGCTTCCATGTCCTGGTTATTGTAAATAGAACTGCAATGAACATTGTGGTACGTGACTCTTTTTGAATTATGGTTTTCTCAGGGTATATGCCCAGGAGTGGGATTGATGGGTCGTACGGTACTTCTATTTTTAGTTTTTTAAGGAACCTCCATACTCTTCTCCATAGTGGCTGTATCAATTTACATTCCCACCAACAGTGCAAAAGGGTTCCCTTTTCTCCACACCCTCTCCAGCATTTATTGTTTCTAGATTTTTTGATGATGGCCATTCTGACTGGTTTGAGGTGATACCTCATTGTAGTTTTGATTTGCATTTCTTTAATGATTAGTGATGTTGAGCATTCTTTCATGTGTTTGTTGGCAATCTGTATACCTTCTTTGGAGATATTGTCTACTTAGGTCTTCTGCCCCTTTTTGGATTGGGTTGTTTGTTTTTTTGATACTGAGCTGCATGAGCTGCTTGTATATTTTGCAGATTAATCCTTTGTCAGTTGCTTCATTTGAAAATATTTTCTCCGATTCTGAGGGTGGTCTTTTTGTCTTGTTTATGGTTTCCTTTGCTGTGCAAAAGCTTTTATATTTCATTAGGTCCCATTTGTTTATTTTGTTTTTCTTTCCATTTCTCTAGGAGGTGGGTCAAAAAGGATCTTGCTGTGAATTATCTCATGGAGTGTTCTGCCTATGTTTTCCTCTAAGAGTTTTATAGTGTCTGGCCTTACATTTAGGTCTTTAATCCATTTTGAGTTTATTTTTGTGTATGGTGTTAGGGAGTGTTCTAATTTCATTCTTTTACATGTACCTGTCCAGTTTTCCCAGCACCACTTATTGAAGAGGCTGTCTTTTCTCCAGAATTGTATATTCTTGCCTCCTTTATCAAAAATAAGGTGATCATATGTGCGTGAGTTTATCTCTGGGCTTTCTGTCCTGTTCCATTGATCTATATTTCTGTTTTTGTGCCAGTACCATACTGTCTTGATTACTGTAGTTTTGTAATATACTCTGAAGTCAGGGAGTTGGGGTCTTTTGTGTTTCCATACAAATTGTGAAATTTTTTGTTCTACTTCTGTGAAAAATGACATTGGTCGTTTGATAAGGATTGCATTGAACCTGTAGATTGCTTTGGGTAGTAGAGTCTTTTTCACAATGTTGATTCTTCCAATCCAAGAACAAGGTTTATCTCTCCATATGTTTGTATCATCTTTAATTTCTTTCATCAGTGTCTTATAGTTCTCTGCATACAAGTCTTTTGTCTCCTTAGGTAGGTTTATTACTAGGTATTTTATTCTTTTGTTGCAATGGTAAATGGGAGTGTTTCCTTAATTTCTCTTTCAGATTTTTCATCATTAGTGTATAGGAATGCAAGAGATTTCTGTGCATTAATTTTGTATCCTGCTACTTTACGAAATTCATTGATTAGTTCTAGGAGTTTTCTGGTGGTATCTTTAGGATTCTCTATGTAGAGTATCATGTCATCTGCAAACAGTGACAGCTTTACTTCTTCTATTCCAATTTTTATTCCTTTTATTTCCTTTTCTTCTCTGATTGCTGTGGCTGAAACTTCCAAAACTATGTTGAATAAGAGTGGTGAGAGTGGACAACCTTGTCTTGTTCCTGATCTTAGAGGAAATGGTTTTAGTTTTTCACCACTGAGAACGATTTTGGCTGTGGATTTGTCATATATGGCCTTTATTATATTGAGGTAAGTTCCTTCTATGCCTACTTTCTGGAGGCTTTTTATCATAAATGGGTGTTGAGTTTTGTCAAAAGCTTTTTTCTGCTTCTACTGAGACGATCATATGGTTTTTATCCTTCAATCTGTTAATGTGGTTTATCACATTGATTGATTTGTTTATATTGAAGAATCCTTGCATTCCTGGGGTAAACCCCACTTGATCATGGTGTATGATCCTTTTGATGTGCCGTTGGATTCTGTTTGCTAGTATTTTGTTGAGGATTTTTGCATCTATATTCATCAGTGATATTGGCCTATAGTTTTCTTTCTTTCTGATATCTTTGTCTGGTTTTGGTATCAGGGTGATGGTGAACTTGTAGAATGAGTTTGAGAGTGTTCCTTCCTCTGCTATATTTTGGAAGGGTTTGAGAAGGATAGGTATTAGCTCTTCTCTAAATGTTTGATAGACTTCACCTGTGAAGCCATCTGGTCCTGGTCTTTTGTTTGTTGGAAGAGTTAAATACAGTCTCAATTTCAGTGTTTGTGATTGGTCTGTTTTTATTTTCTATTTCGTCCTGGTTCAGTCTCAGAAGGTTGTACTTTTCTAAGAATTTGTCCATTTCTTCCAGGTTGTCCATTCTATTTGTATATAGTTGCTTGTAGTAATCTCTCATGACCCTTTGTGTTTCTGCAGTGTCTGTTGTTACTTCTCCTTTTTCATTTCTAATTCTATTGCTTTGAATCTTCTCCCTTTTTTTCTTGATAAGTCTGCCTAATGGTTTATCAATTTTGTTTGTCTTCTTAAAGAACCAGCTTTAAGTTTTATTGATCTTTGCTATTGTGTCCTTCATTTCTTTTTCATTTATTTCTGATCTGATCTTTATGATTTCTCTCCTTCTGCTAACTTTGTGGGTTTTTTCCTTCTTCTTTCCCTAATTGCTTTAGGTGTAAGGTTAGGTTGTTTATTTGAGAGGTTTCTTATTTCTTGTGGTAGGATTGTATTGTTATAAACTTCCATCTTAGAACTGATTTTGCCGTATCCCGTAGGTTTTGGGTCATCGTGTTTTCATTGTCATTTGTTTCTAGGTATTTTTTGATTTCCACTTTGATTTCTTCAGTGATCTCTTGGTTATTTAGTAGTGTATTGTTTAGCCTCCATGATTTTTTCCTGTAATTGATATCTAGTCTCATAGCATTGTGGTCAGAAAAGACACTTGATAGAATTTCAATTTTCTTAAATTTACCAAGGCTTGATTTGTGACCCAAGATATGGTCTTCCTGGAGAATGTCCCATGAGCACTTGAAAAGAAAGTGTATTCTGTTTTTTTTGGATGGAATGTCCTATAAATATCAATTAAGTCCATCTTGTTTAATGTATCATTTAAAGCTTGTGTTTCCTTCTTTATTTTCATTTTGGATGATCTGTCACTGGTGAGGGGTGGGGTGTTAAAGTCCCCTACTCTTATTGTGTTAGTGTTGATTTCCCCTTTTATGGCTGTTATCATTTGACTTATGTATTGAGGTGCTCCTATGTTGGGTTCATAAATATCTACAATTGTTTTATCTTCTTCTTGGATTGACCCCTTGATCATTATGTAGTGTCCTTCTTTGTCTCTTGTAATAGTCTTTATTTTAAAGTCTATTTTTTCTGATATGAGCATTGCTACTCTAGCTTTCTTTTGATTTCATTTGAATGGAATGTCTTTTTCCATCCCCTCATTTTCAGTCTGTATGTGTCCCTAGGTCTGAAGTGGGTCTCTTGCAGACAGCATATATACGGGTCTTGTTTTTGTATCCATTCAGCCAGTCTGTGTCTATTGGCTGGAGCATTTAATCCATTTACATTTAAGTAATTATCGATATGTGTGTTCCTATTATCATTTTCTTAATTGTTTTGGGTTTGTTATTGTGGGTCTTTTCCTTCTCTTGTGTTTCCTGCCTAAAGAAGTTCCTTTAACATTTGTTGTAGAGCTGGTCTGGTGGTGATGAATTCTCTTAGCTTTTGCTTGTCTGTAAAGGTTTTAATTTCTCCATCGAATCTGAATGAGATCCTTGCTGGGTAGAGTAATCTTGGTTGTAGGTTTTTCCCTTTCATCATTTTAAATATGTCTTGCTACTCCCTTCTGGCTTTAGAGTTTCTGCTTAATGATCACTTGTTAACCTTATGGGGATTCCTTTGTATGCTATTTGTTGTTTTTCCCTTGCTGCTTTTAATATATTTTCTTTGTATTTAATTTTTGATAGTTTGATTAATATGTGTCTTGGCGTGTTTCTCCTTGGATTTATCCTGTCTGGGACTCTCTGTTCTTCCTGGATTTGGTTGACTATTTCCTGTCCCATATTAGGGAAGTTTTCAACTATAATCTCTTCAAATATTTTCTCAGTCACTTTCTTTTTCTCTTCTTCTTCTGGGACCCCTATAATTCAAATGTTAGTGCATTTAATGTTGTCCCAGATCTCTAAGACTGACTTCAATTATTTTCATTCTTTTTTCTTTATTCTGCTCTGTGCTCATTATTTCCACTATTTTATCTTCCAGGTCACTTATCTATTCTTCTGCCTCAGTTATTTGGCTATTGATTCCTTCTAGAGAATTTTAAATTTCATTTATTATGTTGTTCGTCACTGTTTGTTTGCTCTTTAGTTCTTCTTGGTCCTTGTTAAACGTTTCTTGTATTTTCTCCATTCTATTTCCAAGATTTTGGATCATCTTTTCTATCATTACTCTGAATTCTTTTTCAGGTAGACTGCTTATTTCCTCTTCATTTGTTAGGTCTGGTGGGTTTTTACCTTACTCCTTCATCTGCTGTGTGTTTCTCCGTCTTCTCATTTTGCTTAACTTACTGTGTTTGGGGTCTCCTTTTTGCAGGCTGCAGGTTCGTAGTTCCCACTGTTTTTGGTGTCTGCCCTCAGTGGTTAAGGTTGGTTCAGTGGGTTGTGTAGGCTTCCTGGTGGAGGGGACTGGTGCCTGTGTTCTGGTGGATGAGGCTGTATCTTGTGGTGGGCAGGACCATGTCTGGTGGTGTGTTTTGGGGCCTCTGTGACCTTAGTATGATTTTAGGCAGCCTCTCTGCTAACGGGTGATGTTGTGTTCCTGTCTTGCTAGTTGTTTGGCATAGGGTGTCCAGCACTCTAGCTTGCTGGTCATTGAGTGGAGCTGGGTCTTAGTGTTGAGATGGAGATCTCTGGGAATGCTTTCACCATTTGATATTTCATGGAGCCGGGAGGTCTCTGGTGGGCCAATGTCCTGAACTTGGCTCTCTCACCTCAGAGGCACAGGCCTGACACCTGCCCGGTGCACCAAGACCCTGTCAACCACACGGCCAGGTACGTGGGGAGTTTCTTGCCTTTTGGGAAGTCTGAGGTCTTCTGCCAGTGTTCAGTAGGTGTTCTGTAGGAATTGTTCCACATGTAGATGTATTTCTTATGTATTTGTGGGGAGGATGTTGATCTCCATGTCTTACTCCTCCGCCATCTTGAGGGTCTCTCCTCATTTACAAAATTGACCATAGTATCCTACCAAGAAGCAGTTAATAGTTTTAAAAAACGTAGAAAATGGATGGACGTAGCGATTATCATATTAAGTGACGTAAGTCAGACAGAGAAGACAAAATCATATGATATCACTTATATGTGGAATCTATAAAAATGATATAAGTGAAGTTACTTACAAAACAGAAATAGACACACAGACATAGAAAACAAAGTTATGGTTACCAAGTGGGATGGCAGAGGGAGATAAATTAGGACTTTGCTGTATACCTGAAATTAACACAACATTGTGAGTTAACTATACTTCAATAAAGAAAATGTAGAAATTATACATGCTCTATTTTGACTACTGTTCTGTTTAGAACTAAATACATTAATACTGACAATATTGAACCTCTCTGATAACAACACACAGAAATGCTAAATTGAAACAAAACAATATATGAAATATGTGAAAGATATATCTCTAAGAATGAAAAGTATATCCCCAAGTGACAGAAGTCAGGTAAACTGAAAATCAGATGTATAAATTCAGGGGTTGTCACTTGAGTAGGCTCAGGAAAAACTTGGACATGCACATGAAACCTAATGGCCAGAGCATGGAGTTTCAGTGTCCAATGGGAATATGAGATATGGCCTTGGATTCCTGAATGATATTGATAGTACTATATTGATATTTTTGTCTAAAGTCCCTTCAGCAGAAAGGTATTTTTTAAAAACTCTCCAACCACTAGAAGAAGGAAGCTAAAAGTGTTCTCTGCACCATGAGTGAATATCGAGTTGAAATATATACTACCAGAATGATGAGGAATCCTTAAACCAACCAACAAGTTAATGTATAAACTATTCTCAGGTTATTTCCCAGTGAGTTACATACAAAATATTCTCTAGAGAGATTTTTACAGCTCAAACTTCATGATTTTGCTAAAGGAAAACCTTTTTCTACTGAAGATGAGCATGCAATCAAAAATGCAAAAAATTCCCCATGAGTGAGAGTCAGCAGACACAACAAATAGGAGGGTTAGCCTACCTGGAGCTTGAGATCATAAAAACAATATTCTGTAATACTCCAAAGAAATTATGTTTAAAATAACTGAAAGATAAATAATATAAGCCACAAAGAAAAAAAATAGTATAAATTTTAAAAACAGTAGACATTTCAAGCCAATATAAAGAGATTCCAGAAATCCAAAAGGTATCTGAAGAAATATAAAAAACAGTGCACTCAATGAATCAATTTAAAAGAAGAGTAGACAGCAACCTAAATGTTCATAGACAGATAAATGGATAAAGAAGCTATGGTACATATATACAATGGAATAGTACTCAGCCACAAAAAAGAATGAAATAATGCCATTTGCAGCAACATGAATGGATCTAGAGATTATCATACTAAGTGAAGTAAGTCAGACAGAGAGAGACAGACATCATATGATATTGCTTATATGTGCAATCTAAAAAATGATACAAATGAAGTTATTTATAAAACAGAAATAGAGTCACAGATGTAGAAAACAAGTTTATGGTTACTAGGGGTGTAAGGGGGTGAAGGATAAATTGGGAGCTTGGGATTGACATATACACACTACTATATAAAAAATAGATCACTAATAAGGACCTACTGTATAGCACAGGGAACTCTACTCAATACCCTGTAATTACCTATACACAAAAAGAATCCAAGAAAGGGTGGATATGTGTATATGCATATGTATAACTGATTCACTGCTGTACAGCAGAAACTAACACAACATTGTAAATCAACTATACACCAATAAAAGGAAATTAGACATAGCTGAAGAGATAGTATGTTAGAAGAAATATCTGAGGGAATTACTTAGATTTCAATATAAGAAGTTGAAGAGATGAAAAATATGAATGAAAGATTAAGAAACATTGAAGAAAGGATGAAAAGACCTCATATATAAAAATAGAAATTTCAGAAGAAGTGAATGAGACAATTGGTGAAAAGCCATAATTTTTAAAATGGCTGAGTATTTTCCAAAATTACAAAAGGTGTGAATCCTAAAATTAAAGGAACTAAAAAAGTCCTGATTATAATAATTAAAAGGTATTTCACTTTGACCATATTCTAGTAAAATTACATATAAAAAGAAGATAAAGAGGAAAGAAGAATATATAAATGCTACCAAAAAGAAAAGTCCATAATCAACAAAGAAAAAGAAATTGTTTCGCAGCAGTCAGTAGCCAAAATAAAGCCTGAAAGACTATAGAATAATATCCCCACAATGCTGAAGGTAAATATCGAACAACCAAGATTTTTTATACACAAGTAAAATATATCACAAGGATATGGATAAAATGAGGGTATTTTTAGTCAAAGACTAAGATAATTTGCCACTCACATTCCCTCACTATCAGTTCTATTAAAGGATGTACTTCAGGAAGTAATTTTTAAAAATCCAGATAGCTTTTTCAATGCAAAATCAGCACAGATATAAATAGCAAATCCCACTAAAAATAGGAATAAGATGCCAGTCACAAGAGAAATAAAATATATAAAGAATCCAGGATACATTTAGTACAAGATATCCAAGAACTTAATGGATAAACAGACAATTTATATGTGAGAATTTGTTGTATAAGTGAAATATCTTACATGAGATGTACCATGATAAACTACTTTATTAATAGTGTTTTAACACTTGACTGTCTCTATGGAAAAATTAAATTGAATACCTTATTTATACAGTATGCAAAAATCAAATCAATATGAATTAATAATCCATGCATAAAATAAAGACTTCAAAGTTTTAGAGAAATGTAATATTTTTATGAAATTGAGGTGGGGAAAGATTTCAAAATATAATACAAAAGCATAAACCATAAAGGAAAGAACTGATCAATTAAAATTTGAAACTTCTCCTTGAAAAGGATAGCATAAAAATCAAAATGCAGATATGAAAATACATGCAACTGCTAATGCATTATTATTCAGAATATATTAAAGTTGCAACAAACCTATAAAAAACTGCCTAGAGAAAAAAACAATAGAATGGTCAAATAATATGACCAGATGTTTTGCAAAAAAAGGAAATCCAATAGCCAATAAATATGAAGACCAATCTTACTAATAAAATGAGAAATTCAAATTAAAATTTGATGAGATATCAATTTACACCTATCTCATTGGCAAAAATTTACAAGTCTGATAAAATGTTGATGAAACAGGAAGAATATCTTGATTCATACTTTGCTAGTTGGATATAAATCATCACAACAGAGCAATATGGTAACTGATAATAAAGTTAATATATTTTTTAATCTAACAATTTTATGTAGTTAGGATTAAAAATGTTTCCCCTTGTGCACTAAGAGGTATACATCAAAGCCTTGTTTATAAAAGCAAAAAATTGGAAGCATCCTAATGTGACATTTGTAGAAAAATTTTTAAAAACTAATTTATTTACTTAATATAAACACAATAGAGAGGTGAAAATAAGTAGATCAACATGTCAACATGAATAAATCTAAAAAACATTAGTATCAAGAAAAACTAGATTGTAAAGTTAGGTACCGGAGACACACAGTTTTGCGAGGCACAGGTCTGTTGTGTCCCCCTTTGCCTGGCAAAGCAATAAAGCTATTCTTTTCTACTTCACCCCCACCCCCCAAAAAATGTTAGGTACATGATGTCATTTATGTAAATGATTTTATTTGTTTTGTTTTTTATTGAAGTATAGTTGATGTTATATAACTATTTTAAACAGTAATAGAATGCTATAAATTGAGGATTTTTACCTGTGTTTAAAATTATTGAAAACATGTGGAAATGATACATATACCAAGTTCAGAAATAGTGTGTATTCTGAGTGAAAAGAAAAATAGGAAAAGATGGATCTTAAGTCATATATTACTTTCAAAAATAATAAATATTGTAGAATAGATAAATATGTTAAATTTCTGTTGTGTCTACATAGTTGTATACCATATTATTTTTTTATTTTTCTGAATGTTTAAAATAGTTCACATATGATACCAAAATTACAAAAAGAAATAGCTAATTTTAACTTCATCAAAATTGAAAATTTTGAGCTTCAAAGACATCATCAAAAAAGTGAAAAGATAATCCACACAATGGGAGAAAATATTTGCAACTCATATATAAGATAAGCATCTCATATCCAGAATATATAAAGAACTCTTTCAACTCAACAATAAAAAGACAAACAACCCAGTTTAAAGATGGGCAAAGGATTTGGGTAGACATTTCTCCAAAGAAGATATACAAATGGCCAATAGTCACATAAAAAAGATGCTCAGAGTCAACAGTCACTAGGGAAATGCAAATCAAAACCACAGTTAAGATACCTCGTCACACCCACTAGGAATGCTATAACGAAAAAACAAAGAAAAGAATTAATGTAGGTGAGGATGTGAAGAAACTGGAATTCTCATACGATGCTTGTGTAAAATGATGCATCACTGTTGAAAACAATTTGGCAGTTCCTCAAAAAGTTAAATATGGAGTTACTATATGACCCAGAAATTCCATCCCTAGTTATATACAAAAGAAAATTTAAAACATTTGTTCACAGAAAAACTTGTGCATGAATTTCTACAGCCTCATTATTTATAATATCCAAAAACCAGAAACAACCAAAATTTAATTAAGGAATAAATTCATAAACAGAATGTGGAAAATTATTTGGCAATAAAGAGGAATGGAGTACTGATACATGCTATGGTATGGATGAACCTTGAAAACATCATGCTAAATGAAAGAAACCAAACGCAATAGCCACTGCCTCATTGGTTTCCAAGACCATCCTCAGGCTTGATAATTCACTAGAAAAACTCATAAGAACCAGAGCTATTATATTTATGGTTATGGTTTACTATAGCAAAAAGATGCAGATCAAAATCAGCAAAAAGGGAAAAGTGCATGGAGGGAAGTCAGGGAGAAACCAGGTATAAGCTTCCAGGTGTACTCTCCAAGTGAACTCACATAGGATGTGCTTAATTCTCACAGCAACAGTGTGTGAAAACACAGGCAAAGTGTTGCCATTCTTGGAAGTTGACATAAGCTTTGGTATCCAAAATTTTTACCTAGAGTCATTCACATAGACTACTGAGACTCAGATACTCAATTTATCTATTCAGACTGCAGACCCCAAGAGCAAAAAATAGGTATTCACCATAAATCACATTGTTAGCATAAACTATCTGATACAGAATGGCTCAAGGCCTCCAGCATGCAAAAACACTCTTATCAAGCTGAACATTTCAAGGGCTCAGAACTCAGCTTCCAGGAGCAGGTCAAGAGCCAGTCCTAAATATAGACCTTTCCTGGGAATGTGCAGAGTTTATGAACCTAAGCCTGATGTGATAACCTTTTCCTGCTCAACCACATACTCTGTGGTTCCATTTATATGAAATATCCAGAATAGGCAAAACCATAGAGACAGATAATAGATTAGTCATTGAGAGAAAATGGGGAAAAGGGGAATGGGGAGTGACTGCTAATGTGTATGAGACCTTTTTTTTGGCCATTTCCATTTTTATTAATTGGAAAACTATACGGCAGTCATTTAAATTGAAAAGAACTGTATTTTGTGGATAATACATTTATCCATTCCAGATAATTTCTTCAGTGAAATGTTTATTTTCATTCTGTTATTAGATTACTTTTAGTGTTGGAACTTTTTCATTTTTTATTTTTTTTTTATTGAAGTATATATAATTTACAATGTATTAGTTTCAGGCAGCAAAGTGATTCCGTTTTATTTATATATACATTCTTTCTCAGATCTTTTCCATTATAGGTTATTACAAGATATTTAATATAGTTCCCTGAGCTATACAGTAGGTCCTTGTTGTTTATCTATTTTATATATAGCAGTGTGTATCTGTTAATCCCAAACTTGTAACTTATCTCTCCTGCCTCCTACTATCCCATTTGGTAACCATAAGTTTGTTTTCTGTGTTTGTGAGTCTATTTCTGTTTTATAAATAAGTTCCTTTGTATCTTTTTTTTTTTTTAGGTTCCACATATAAGTGATATCATGTGACATTTGTCTTTCTCTGACTTACTTCACTTAACATGATAACCTCTAGGTCAATCCATGTTGCTGCATATGGCATTATTTCACTCTTTTTTTATGGCTGAGTAATATTCCATTGTGTATATATACCACATCTTCTTTATCCACTCATCTGTCAATGGACATTTGGATTGATTCCATGCCTTGGTTAATGTAACTAGTGCTGCTATGAACTTTGGGGTGCATATATCTTTGTGAATTAGAGTTTTCATCTTTTCTGTATATGTGCCCAGGAATTGGATTGCAGGATCATATAGTAACTCTATTTTTAGTTCTTTAAGGAACCTCCATACTGTTTTCCATAGTGGCTGTACCAATTTACATTCCCACTAAGAGTGTAGGAGGGTTCCCTTTTTCTCCGCACCCTCTCTAGCATTTACTATTTGTAGAATTTTTAATGATGGCCATTCTGACTGCTGTGAGGTGATACCTTATTGTAGTTTTGATTTGAATTTTTCCAATAATTAGCGATGTTGAGCATCTTTTCTTGTGCCTTTTGGCCATCTGTATGTCTTCTTTGGAGAAATGTCTGTTTAGGTCATCTGCCTGTTTTTGATTTTTTTTTTTTTATATTAAGCTGTAGGAGCTGTTTGTATATTTTGGAAATTAACCCCTTCTCACTAGTATTATTTGCAAATATTTTCTCCCATTCCATTGTTTGTCTTTTTCTTTTGCTTATGGTTTCCTTTGCTGTGCAAAAGCTTTTAAGTTTAACTAGGTCCCATTTGTTTATTTTTGTTTTTATTTCCATTACTCTAGGAGATGGATCCAAAAAAATATTGCTGTGATTTATGCCAAAGAGTGTTCTGCATATTTTTTCCGCTAGGAGTTTTATAGTATCCGGCATTATATTTATATCTTGAATCTATTTTTAGTTTATTGTTGTATATGGTGTTAGAAAATGTTCTAATTTCATTCTTTTTTTAATAATTTTTTTAAAAATATGTATTTATTTATCTTTGGCTGCATTGGGTCTTCGTTGCTGTGCACGGCCTTTCTCTACTTGCGGCTAGCTGTGGCTACTCTTCACTGCGGTGCACGGGCTTCTCATTGAGGTGGCTTCTCTTGTTGTGGAGCACGGGCTTTTGGGAGGTCTGAGGTCTTCTGCCAGCCTTCAGTAGGTGTTCTGTACGAGTTGTTCCACGTGTAGATGTATTTCTGGTGTATCTGTGGGGAGGAAGGTGATCTCCACATCTTACTCTTCCGCCATCTTCAAGGTCCCCCCCAATTTCATTCTTTTACATGTAGCTGTCCAGTTTTCCCAGCACCACTTATTGAAGAGACTTTCTTTTCTCCATTATGTATTCTGCCTCCTTTATCATAGATCAATTGACCATAAGTGCATGGGTTTATTTCTGGGATATGAGGTGCTTTTGATGAAAATGTTCTTAAATTAGATAGTAGAGATTGGTACACAATTTTGTGAATATACCAAAAACAACTGAGTTGTATACTTTAAAGTGGTGAATTTTATGATATGTAAATTATATCTAAATAAAAATGTTAAAAATATTTTATAGTTTAAAATTTTAAATTTGCTGTTTGGAGAATTTATTAATAGTAACTGTAGAAAAAGTGAAAATTATTTATGAAGCTATTGCAATAGTTCATAAATCATTAAAATCAGTTAAGATAACAATGTGGTAGGAAAAATATATACAATATCCAGTTTGGGTGAGGCCTCCATTAAGAAATGAATCTCTTTTACTGTGTAAAATGTTGATGATGAAACAGTAAGTGAAAATAATTGGGAGTATGTCACAAAAGTCTTAAAATATAAATATTTGGCCAAAGAAAACCACTGAAATAAATTGTATTCTATATGATGACATAGTGTGCAGTCATTAAATTACTTAAAGTATTATTAATGACATGCAAAAATATTCATATCATATCAAAATGCTATAAAATCATATTTAATAATAAACAATTTAAAAATATCTATTACCAATAATTACTAGATGAAACTGTAACCAAATATTTATCAGTTTATGAAGGGATTTAGTTATTTGTATGTTTGCTTACAAATAATATGGAATTTATATTCAGAAAAACATCCGAAGGATCAAAATCATTAAAAAATAAATACAAGGGAAGTGCTATGTTAGAGCTCAGGTATCTAGCATATTTAGGCATTTCTTACTAAATATATGTTCTAGGTTCTGGATTTGATCCCCTAATGCTTTAATTTCCTCACTTGGAAACAATATGATAATACCTAGCTCAAAAGTCATCGGTATTAAAATCTTGAAATACACAATTGGAAAACAGTGGTGTTTAAAAAGTGGCAGATATTAAAGAATCATTTAAAAATTCTTAAAATGTTCAGATGATAAACAGAAGTCAATTTTATGTAACATTTTACATTAATTCTGGATATTTTGACTCTGAGTAGTGCTCACTATGGAGGTTTCAGAAACTGGAGAGAAGGTTAGGTCAAGCCTCCTAAAACTAGCTAAAAAGTTTGCATTTCCAGAGTCAGATAAAGACACCACAAAAAAAGAAAATTATAAGCCAATATCACCGATAAACATAGATGAAAAAATACTCAACAAAATGTTAGTAATCTAAATTCAACAATACATTAAAAGAATCATACACCATGATCAAGTGGGATTTATTCCAGGGATGCAAGGATGATTCAACATCCACAAATAAATCAATGTGATACACCAGATTAACAAGTTGAAGAAGAAAAATCATGATCATCTCAATAGATGCAGAAAAAGCTTTTGACAAAATTCAACATCCATTTAGGATTTTAAAAAAAACCCTCAACAAAGTGGTTATAGAAGGAACATACCTTGACATGATAAAAGTCACATATATCAAACACACAGTCAACATTATATTCAACATTGAAAAGGTTAAAGCACTTCCCCTCAGATCAGGAACAAAACAAAAATGTCCATTCTCACCACTTTTATTCAACATAGTATTGGAAGTCCTAGCCACAGCAATCAGACAAGAAAAATAAATAACAGGAGTTCAAATTGGAAATAAAAAGTAAAATTGTCACTGCAGATGACATGATACTATATATAGAAAATTCTAAAGATGCCACCAAAAAACTATTAGAATTAATAAATGAATCCAGTAAAGTTATAGGATACAAAATTAATGTACAAAAATTTGTTGCATTTCTATACACTAAAAATGAATTATCAAAAAGAGAAATTAGGAAAACAATTTGATATACAATTCCATCAAAAAGAATAAAATACCTAGGTCTAACCAAGGTGGTAAAATTGTTGTACTCATAAAACTATAAGACATTGATGAAAGACAGTGAAGACAACACAAACAAATTGAAAGATATACTGCACTCATGGGTTGGAAGAATTAATATTGTTAAAATGACCACACCACCCAAGGCAATCTACAGATTCAGTGAAATCCTTATCAAAATACCAATGGCATTTTTCACAGAACTAGAACAAATAATTCTAAAATTTGTATGGAAATACAAAAGACTCCAAATAGCCAAAGCAATCTTGAGAAAGAAGAACAATGCTGGAGGTATCACACTTCCTGACTTCAAACCATACTACCAAGCTGCAGTGATCAAAACAGTATGGTACTGGCACAAAACCAAACACATAGATCTATGGAACAGAAAAGAGAGCCCAGAAATAAACTCATGTTTATATGGTCAACTAATGTTTAACAGAGAAGGCAAGAATATACAGCAGAGAAAAAAACAGTCTCTTCAATAAATGTTACTGGGAAAACTAGATAACTACATTCAAAAGAATCAGACTGGAATATTTTCTCACACCACATACAAAAATAAACTCAAAATGTATTAAAGACTTAAATGTTAAGATCTTATATCATAAAACTCCTAGAAGAAAACATAGGCAGTCGGTTCTTTGACATTGGTCTTAGAAATATTTTTTGGATATCTCGTAAGGCAACAGAGATAAAAGCAAACATAAACAAAATGGAGTACATCAAACTAGAAATCTTTTCACAGTGGAGGAAACTATCAATGAAATAAAAGTTAGTCTACTGAATGGGAGAAGATATGCAAATGATATATCCAACAAAGGATTAAATCCAAAATAGACAAACAACTCATACAACTCAACATCAAAAAAACATACAACCCAGTTAAAAAATGGGAAGAGGACTTGAATAGACATTTTTCCAAAGAAGACATACAGCTTGCCAACGGGCAGATGAAAAAATGCTCAACATCACTAATCATCAGGGAAAGGCAAATCAAAACCACAGCGAGATACCACCTCTCACCTGTCAGAATGACTATCATCAAAAAGACAACAAATAACAAGCATCAATGAGGATGTGGAGAAAAGGGAACAATTGTGCACTGTTGGTGGGATGGCAAATTGGTGCGGCCACTATGGAAAATAGTATAGAGATTCCTTTAAAAATAAAAAATAGAATGACCATACTATCCAGCAATTCCACTAATGGGTATTTACCCAAAGAAAACAAAAACACTAATTCAAAAAGATTTATCCCCCCCACATGCAGCCTTGTGTTCATTGTAGCACTATTTATGATAGCCAAGACGTGGAAGCAAGTTAAGTAACCACTGACAGATAAATAGATAAATAAGATGTGGTATATGTATAATGGAATATTAGTCAGCCATAAAAAATAAAATCTTGCCATTTGTGACATCATAAATGGTTTTAGAAGGTATTATGGTAAGTGAAATAAGTCAGACAGAAAAAGACAAATACCATATAATCTTACTTACATGTGGAACCTAAAAAGCAAAACAAACAAAGAAAAAAAAAACAGACTCATAGATACAGAGAACCAGTGGGTGGTTGCCAGAGGGGAAGGGTTAGGGGACATGAGGAAAATAGGTGAAGGGTATTAAGAGGTACAAACCTCCAGTTACAAAATAAAGAAGCCAGAGGGATGTAATACACAGCATTAGGAATATATTTTAATAACATTGTATAGGGACAGAGGGTTACAAAACTTACTTTGGTAATCATTTCATAATATGTAAATATCAAATCATCATGTAGTATATCTGAAACTAACATAATATTGTACATCAACCATATTTCAATTAAAAAAAGAGTTTGGATTTTATCTTATACTCAAACAGAACTTAATGAATAATCTGATCACATTTAGTAAGATAAATCTTGTGGTAGAGTGGAGAACCAACTAAGAGGTGCAGAGACTAGAGGTGAGGTGATGATATATACCTACTTGGCAATGCTTGAAAGACAATGGTCTGAGCTAGGTTGTAGTGAAGACGGTAAGGGGAAACTGAGTTCTCAAGTTAGTATTATCCTCTTCATGGAACACTGAAATGTCCTCATCTATTAATTAAATTACATTTTTTCCTTATTTTATTCTATTTTTTATTTATGTTTTTTTTATAGTAGGTCCTTGTTGGTTATGTATTTTAAATATAGAAGTGTGTACATGTCCATCCCAAACTCCCAATCTATCCCTCCCCCAACTCTTCCCTCCTGGTCACCATAGTTCATTCTCTATGTCTGTGAGTCTGTTTCTGCTTTGTAAATAAGTTCATTTGTATCATATTCTCTTCAGATTCCTCATGTAAGCGATATCATTACATGCTTAAAATACTAAACCAGACTTTCTTCCATTTTTTTCTCCTTCATTTTTTTATGGAAGGGGATAGAAATATGGCATTCCTCATTTATACATAAAATACAAGGTTTCTTATGAGAGAGAAGGTAGATTTTTTTAAAGTGATGGGTGGAGAATGGTTCAGTGATGATTGAGATGATAATGATACATTTGTATAGAATGTTATAGTTTACAAACTGCTTTTACAAACATTACCTTATTTTGATTTCTAATCAGTCTTGTGTGATAGGTAGAGTCCCATTTTAGATGTGAGTAATCTCGGATTTAGAAATTTTTAAATGACTTACTTAAGATCATCCCACTAGTTAATAACAGATCCAAGACTCAAAATTCTGATACGATGTCCAGTGTTGCTACACTACAGGTAAAACACAAGCACTCACAAAATTAGTAATCCAGTTGCTATAGAGGGTGGAAAAAACATATCCTCCACCTCACAATAAATCCCATTCCCTCCTATAAATCATAGTGTATGGATGAGTTACGTATATGAATTAAGTTCACTTTTAAAAATTAGTTCTTTTTTCATCATCTATAGGAAGAACCTCAATCTGTCAGAAGTAGCTCACTCTGTGAAATAACAGTTGTTCACTTAAGACTGTAAATAGCTCAAATGATAAATACTGAATTACTTTCCTACTTCTTCCTCCAGACTGGATATGGAAAGTGTGATATGCTAATGAAGTTAAATAGCATCATGAACAATTCTCAAGTGTCTGGGGGAGCCTATAATATTTTTATACTACTTTCAACATTTTTCTCTGTAGAACTTCTCTTACTCTTTGAAGTTACATGTTTGTGAACCAAAAGTAACTTCATATTATCAACATCATTCCATACTTTTATAATTCTCACTGAATATATGTAAGAAAATTTGATAATTAAGAAGTTAGAAAATATGTGCTATTTTGAAACCTTTCCACATAGGTAGTCGTAATAATAGAACTGGTTGACCTAAATTTCTTTGAATATTTTTTTCTCATTTTGACTTTATTTGCCCATCTAAGAAATGTCTCAGTGGGTTTCTCATTCAAAATATATTCAATAAGTGGGTTTCCAAGGAATAGCAGGACAGAAATTCCAATCTGGAAAATATTAAGAAACCAAACATAAAATTTTATTTCTTTTCTTTGTAATGAGTAACATGCTAATTTTAGGGCAAAATCGCCTTAAAGAGTAAATTTACCCTTGTCAAAGTTGAATATGGTTTTCTCTTTTTAAATTCTTGTTTGATAATAATATTAAAACATGCTTGTTATAAAATGAAGCAATATACTACAGAGATATTAAATAGCGAAGCTATCTCACCTCCCTCTTTTACATTATTAGATAAACAAAACTTGAAGGGCATTGTCACCAACAGATCTGGACAATAAGTATATTAAGGATGATATTGAAGCTGGAAGAAGGTGTTAGATAGAATTTTAATTCTACTCATAGAAATGAACAGAACTGGAATATTTAATATGTGGGTAATTATAAAATGTTTTTCCTCATTATTTAATTATTTTAAAAAATAAATGATTGCTTGGACTTCATCAAAATTAAGACTGTTATGCATCAAAAGACACTATCAAGAAAGTGAGAATACAACCTACACAATAGAATAAAATATGTAAATAATATATATAATAAGAAACTAGTATCTTGAATATATTTTTTTAAGAAACTCTTATAACTCAACAGTAAAAAGACAAAGAACCCAATTTGAAGATATACAAATGACCAATAACCACATGAAAAGATGCTCAACATCATTAGTTGTTAGGGAAAGGCAAATCAAAACCATAATGAAATACCACCTCATGCTCGTTAGGACAACTATAATCATAAAATTAAAAAGGAAATCAATTGTTGGTAAGAGTGTGGAGAAATTGAAACCATTATACAATGCTGTTTGGGATGGTAAAATTGTGCAGCACTGTAAACAATTGTTTCGTAGTTCCTACTAGAGTTTACCATATGACTTAGAAATTCCACTTCTAGGTATATATCCAAGAGAAGTGAAAGCATATGTACACACACATACACACACACACACACACAAACCAACTTGTATATATATATATGTTCATGGAAGAATTATTCATAATACCCAAAAGTGGAAACAACCCAAATGCTCTTCAACTGATAGATTTAAAAATGTGGTATATCCATACAATGAAATATTATTCAGCCACAAAAAGGAATGAAAACTAGAAACACCTTAAGTATCCATCAGAATATAATGGATAAACAGGATATCTATAGGACTATTTATACAATGGAATCCTACTCAAAAAGAATAGACTTGATACATGCTACAACATGGATGAACCTTGGAAACATTATGTGTGTGCAAGAAACCAAACACAAAAAGCTAAATATTACTTGATTCCACTTATATAAAATGACCAGAATTGGCAAATCTATAGAGACAGAAATATTAGTGGTTTCCAGGTGATAGGGTAAGGGAACTGGGAGTGACTACTAACAGATACAGGGTTATTTTGGGAATAATGGAAATATTCTGGAATTAGAGAATGGCAGTGGTTGCACAACATGGTAAATTTACTAAAAGTCACTGAGTTGTATATTTTAGAATGCTGCATTTTATGTTATGTGAATTTTATCTCAATTAAAAGTTTTACATGAATAAATAATTGCTTAAAGCAGTAATAATAATATATTGTGGGGCTTATACATAGAAATAGGAGGGAGAATAAAAGTATATGGTTGAATGGCTCTTACATGATATATGAAGTAGAGTAATATTTGAAAAAAAGCTGTGATGACTTAGATATTCATATTGTAAGCCATAGAGCAATCAATAAAAAATAAAACAAAAAGTTTATAAATCATAAGCCACGAGTGGAGATAAAAAGCTTAACTAATGCAAAAGAAGACAAGAAAAATATTATATAATAATAAGGAGCAGATGGAAAAAGGGAAAACAGCATGATGAGAGATTTAAATTCAACTGTATTGCTAGCATTAAATGTAATTATTTTAAATATTGTAATTAAAAGGCAGAGATTGACAGACTAGATAACCCAAGAATAAGCTATATATTGTTTACAAGAAACACTTTAATATAAAGTTACAGGTAGAATACACATAAAAGTATGAAAAAGGTATAGGATACTAACACTAACGATAATAAAGCAAGTGCAACTATATTAATATTGGATAAATTTTTGGACACTGATTACCACATTGATAATTACCTTGAATATTACCATAAGTATAGAGCAGTATTTCATAATGGTGAAAGGCAAAGTTCATTGAAAGAACATAATAATAGTAAATGTGCTTGAATCTAATAACAAAACTTTGAAATTCATGAAGTAAAAACTGATAGAACTGAAATGAGGAATAGACAAACTTACAATTATTTTTAAAATTTTTAATTGAAGTATAGTGGCACAATATTATATGTTACAGGTGTACAATACAGTGATTCACAGTTTTTAAGGTTATACTCCATTTATAGCTATTATAAAATATTGATTATATTCCCTATGTTATACAATAAATCCTTGTAGCTTATTTTGTACCTAATAGTTTGTACATCTTAATCCCCCTACCCCTATATTGCCCCTCTACTCTTCCCTCTACCCACTGGTAACCACTGGTTCATTGTCTATTTCCGTAAGTCTGCTTCTTTTTTGTTATATTCACTAGTTTGTTGTATTATTTAGATTCCACATATAAGTGATATCATACAGTATTGACAAACTTAACAATTATAATTGAGGTTTCAGCACTCTATAACAAATTGATAAAACGAGTAGCTGGAAACTCAATAAGGATATGGAAGACTTGAATAATCTTATAATCAACTTGATTTAATGTAGTTGTATAAAATCCTCCACATAACAACAGCATGTTCTGTGCCCACAGAACATTCAGTAAGATAGATGAATATTCTTGGCCATAAGACAAGTCATAAAAAGTTTTTTTTAATAAAATTATTTAAAGTACATTCTCTCACCACCTCAGAAATAAATTAGAAATCAGTAATGAATATTTCTAAAAAACTCCAAATATTTGAAAATTAAGTAACATTCTTGTAAATAATGCATGGACCAATAAAGGAATCACAGTGAAAATATAAAGCATTTTTAATTAAATAAAAAAGAATCTACAACATATCAAAAATGGTAGGGAGGGGAAGCTAAAGGGAAGTACTAGGCAGAAGACCTAAACAGACATTTCTCCAAAGAAGATATACAGATTGCCAATAAACACATGAAAAAATGCTCAACATCATTAATCATTAGAGAAATACAAATCAAAACTACAATGAGGTATATCACCTCACACCAGTCAGAATGGTCATCATCAAAAAATCTATAAACAATAAATGCTGGAGAGGGTGTGGAGAAAAGGGAACCCTCTTGCACTGTTGGTGGGAATGTAAATTGATACAGCCACTATGGAGAACAGTATGGAGGTTCCTTAAAAAACTAAAACTAGAACTACCATACGACCCAGCAATCCCACTACTGGGCATGTACCCTGAGAAAACCATAATTCAAAAAGAGTCATGTACCACAATGTTCACTGCAGCTCTATTTACAATAGCCAGGACATGGATGCAACCAAAGTGTCCATCAACAGATGAATGGATAAAGAAGGTGTGGCACATATATACAATGGAATATTACTAAGCCATAAAAAGAAATGAAATTGAGTTATTTGTAGTGAGGTGGATGGACCTAGAGTCTGTCATACAGAGTGAAGTAAGTCAGAAAGAGAAAAACAAATACCGTATGCTAACACATATATATGGAATCTTTAAGAAAAAAATTGGTTATGAAGAACCTAAGGGCAGGACAGGAATAAAGGTGCAGACCTACTAGAGAATGGACCTGAGGACACGGGGAGTGGGAAGGGTAAGCTGGGACAAAGTGAGAGAGTGGCATGGACATATATACACTACCAAATGTAAAATTGATAGCTAGTGGGAAGCAGCCGCATAGCACAGGGAGATCAGCTCAGTGCTTTGTGACCACCTAGGGGGGTGGGATAGGGAGGGTGGGAGGGAGATGCAAGAGGGAAGAGATATGGGGATATGTATATGTATAGCTGATCCACTTTGTTATAAAACAGAAACTAACACACCATTGTAAAGCAATTATACTCTAATAAAGATGTTAAAAAAATAAAAAATAAAGGGAAGTACTTAGAGGGAAAGTTATAGCTATAAATACTTTATATTAGAAAATAAAGGCTTAAAATCCTTTTGTAGTTCAAATATTATATATATTTGACCTTCTAATTGTATCTTTCATATCTCTTATCTACTCTTTTGTATTTTCTATGACAGTATCTTCCTGGACTGCATTTCGGATATTTTTTCCAATTTAGTTGATAGGTCACTAATTCTCTCTTTTGTTGCATTTAAACATCCATCAAATCCAACCACTGAGTTTTTATATCTAGTTGTTAAACTTGTTAGTTTGAGGATTTCTATTAATGCTCTTTTTAAAATCTGTTATGCCATTTTTTATGGTTTCCAGTTCTCTGCCAAAATTTGCAGTCTTGCCTTTTATCCATACACGATAAGTATAATTATTTTAAATTCTATGCCTGATCTTCCAATATTTGGAGCTATTATTTTTTTTAATTGGAGTATAGTCGCTTTACAATATTATGTCAGTTTATACTGTACAGAAAGATGAATCAGCTATACGTATACATACATCCCCTCTTTTTGGGATTTCCTACCTATTTAGGTCACCACAGAGCACTGAATAGAGTTCCCTGTGCTATACAGTAGGTTCTCATTAGTTATCTATTTTATACACAGTATCAAGGAAACCATAAACAAGATGAAAAAACAATCCTCAGGATGGGAGAATTTGCAAATGAAGCATCTGATAAAGGATTTATCTCCAAAATATACAAATAGCTCATGCAGCTCAATATCAAAAAAACCTACTGGAGCTATTATTTCGAATGTCTTTTTTGTTTGGGGGAGGTTTCACTTCTTCAATTCTTATATGCCTGGTATATTATATCCCAGAAATTTTATTTTTAAAATATTTTTAGAAATAATTTGAGGCCTAGGATGATGTTATCTTTTTCCAGGTATCAAGTTACATTAGCAATCTGGAACTGCCTTAATTCAATATCAAGAATTTAGATTTTTCTAGATACACCATTAACTTGAATCTTGGCTGCTCTGCCTCTCCTCTCCCATTCCAACTATGACATTCTCTACATACCCAGAGCTCCTCCAAGTACTTGGGCTTGTCAGGGTCATCACTCTTTTTTTTCTCTTTTCAAAAAGCTCCAACTTTTGTCATCCCAGTCATCCTTTTGTCATCAATAGTCCCTTGAAACCATTGTAAATACTACTCAGCCTCTCAACTACCTTACCTATACTGCCCAAAACCCTAAGGGTAAATGTGACTTTAAGTGCTTGGCTGGTCTCTCTGGATTTTTTTCTTTTCCCAGAGTTGATATGGTATTTCTTCATGATCTTGGAAGCTCTGTAATTGTCTCAAGCCCAGTCCCCCCCACACACACCAATACTTGTACAGCTAGTTCAACATTTCTAGTTATTCTCAGCAGGAGGTTTAATCACAATGACTCTGTCAGAAGCCCTCTGCTTAATTTTTAATTAATATGTCTTCAGTTTTGTCATCTGTAAAATGGTGATGTTGATAATTACAGTCTTCGAATTGATTATTATATGTTTAAAATGGTTCTAGGCACCAAGCAAGCGTTATGAACAGCACTAACTCTCATTTTTATTGATCAAATCAGTGTTTTTGATGCTTTGGTGTTTGGTGGGCGGTTGTTGAGTATTCATAAACTTGTTTCATAAAGTAGAGGTGAAAATCAACAAGAACAGAGAAGGTAGGGACCCGCATTCTGGACATTCCTGGCCTCTTACATGCCACGGGCCCTGACCTTGCCTCCTGGCCTCCTTCCAGTCATAAGTGTACACACCAGACTTGTGGAGCCAACAGTTTTTGGAAAGTGACTGTGGTGGGCCCATGACCACACAAGACATGAGTTAGAAAGCTCAGAGAGGCAGAGAGGGAGGTGGAGTTCTTGGGTAGCAGATTTTTACCAACAAGCACTGAGATGTTTCAAAATATTGACCGCACTGGTTTGTACTGGCTAAACACGTGTGGGAATTCACTCTTCTCAACTCTTTCTTTTGGCTAAAGGAAGCAACCACTTTCAATTTAATTTGCAATTTTCTAACCAGTAGTGAATCTGAATATCTTTTCACATCTGTTATTTGTATTTGTTCTTCTGTGAATCGTTCATTCATATCTTTTATCTATGTTTCTATATATTTTATCATTTTCCTGCATGTTTATGAGAAAATTTCATCTATATTAGGTGTTAGTCCTTCATCTGTTATATATAATGCATCTGTTTTTTCTATTGGCTTTTTTAAAGGTAAATTCTGCCATAAATGCTTACATTTTTAATATTAAAATGTCTCTTCCTTGAAATGTTTCTTTTTAAAGCATTTGATTTTCCTGGTCTTGGTGAAAAAAAGGTTTTTCTCCTCCTTAAGCTCCTTGCAAGATTTTTCTTGTTTCATGTTTTACATTTAAGTCATTATTTCATTGAAATTTATTTTAGTATAATATGTGCATCAGGGACATCATTTTAAAAACAATCCTTCCATTCCCAACTGAATGGAAAGGGCACTTTAGCCATATATTAAATTCTCATGTAAACTGAGTTCTGGAGTCTGTCCTTTCCCATGGACACGTTTGTCTAACTCTATGCCAATAGTTTATTGATATGTTAAGATTCTTACAGAATGAATTAAATGTTTATATTAATTTGGGGGGAACTGGCATTTTAATAACATTAAATATTTACATGTAAGAACATGATATGTCATTCCTTTTATTCAGGGTTTGTTTCAGGTACTTCAATAAGATATTACCAAATTTTCATGTGGATCTATGATTTTCTTTTGAAACTCATTCATGGATTTTTTTGGTTTTGAATAGAATTTTTTAAATTAAAACTATTTTTTTAGAGAAGTTTAAGGTTCACAGCAAAATTAAGGGGAAAGTACACAGATTTCCTATATACCCTCTCTCTCCACACACGTATGGCTTCCTCCATTTTTTGATTGAGACGTTTGTGTGTTTGTTTTTTTTATATCGAGTTGCACAAGCTGTTTGTAAACTTTGGAGATTAATCCCTTGTCAGTCGCATCATTTGCAAATATCTTCTTCCATTCTATGGGTTGTCTTTCCGTTTTGTTTATGGTTTCCTTTGCTATGCAAAAGCTTTTGAGTTTAGTTAGGTCCCATTTGTTTATTTTTGCTTTTGCTTCCATTACTCTAAGAGGTGGATCCAAAAAGATATTGCTGTGATTTATGTCAGAGTGTTCTGCCTATATTTTCCTCTAAGGGTTTTATAGTATCTGGTCTTACATTTAGGTCTTTAATTCATTTTGGGTTTATTTTTCTGTATGGTGTTAAAGAATGTTCTAATTTCATTCTTTACATGTGGCTGTCCAGTTTTCCCAGAACCATTTATTGAACAGACTGTCTTTTCCCCATTGTATAGTCTTGCTTCCTTTGTTGTAGATTAATTGACCATAGGTGTGTGGATTTATTTCTGGGCTTTCTATCCTGATCCATTGATATATAAGTCTGTCTTTGTTCCAGTACCATACTGTTTTGATTACTGTAGCTTTATAGTGTAGTCTGAAGTCAGGGAGTCTGATTCCTCCAGTTCGTTTTTCTTCCCCAAGATTGCTCTGGCTATTCAGGGTCTTTTGTGTTTCCATACAAATTGTAAATTTTTTTCTTCTAGGTGTGCAAAAAGTGCCATTGGCAATTTGATAGGGATTGCATTGAATCTGTATATTGCCTTGGGTAGTATAGTCATTTTGACAGTATTGATTTTTACAGTCCAAGAACATGGTATATCTTTCCATCTGTTTGTGTTGTCTTTGATTTCTTTCATGGTATCTTGTAACTTTTCAGAGTACAAGTCTTTTGCCCCCTTAGGTAGTTTTATTCCCAGGTATTTTATTTTTTTTGATGTGGTGGTAAATGAGTTTCCTTAATTTCTCTTTCTGATCTTTCATTGTTAGTGTATAGAACTGCAACAGATTACTGTGTATTAATTTTGTATCCTGCAACTTTACTGAATTCATTGATGAGCTCTAGTAGTTATCTGGTAGCATCTTTAGGATTTTCGATGTATAGTATCATGTCATCTGCAAACAGTGACAGTTTTACTTCTTCTTTTCCAATTTGGATTGCTTTTATTTATTTACTTTTCTTCTCTGACTGCCATGGATAGGACTTCCAAAACTATGTTGAATAAAAGTGGCGAGAGTAGACATCCTTGTCTTGTTCCTGATCTTAGAGAAAACACTTTCAGCTTTTCACCACTGAGTATGGTGTTACCTGTAGGTTTGTCATATATGGCCTTTATTATGTTGAGATGTGTTCCATCTATGCACACTTTCTGGAGAGTTTTATCATAAATGGGTGTTGAATTTTGTCAAATGCTGTTTCTGCATCTACTGAGATGCTAATATGCTTTTTTTCTTCAATTTGTTAACATGGTGTATCACATTGATTGATTTGTGGATATTGAAAAATCCTTGCATCACTGGGATAAATATCACTTGATCATGGTGTATGATGCTTTTAATGTATTGTTGGATTTGGCTTGCTAGTATTTTGTTGAGGATTTGTGTCTATGTTCATCAGTGATATTGCCCTGTAATTTTCTTATATTGTGGTTTCTTTGTCTGGTTTTGGTATCAGGGTGATGATGGTGGCCTCATAGAATGAGTTTGGAAGTGTTTCTTCCTCTGCAGTTTTTGAAATAGTTTCAGAAGGATAGGTGTTAACTCCTCTCTAAATATCAAACATACGATTTAAAATATAAAATATCTTAAGAATTCTTTTGTTTTGATTAAGCTAACAAAAGTCGTAGAATTTGAGAAATGAATCCTTTGCCCAAACAATTGTTAATCATTAAAATTACCTGAAAATAGGGCTTCCCTGGTAGCGCAGTGGTTGAGAGTACGCCTGCCGATGCAGGGGACACGGGTTTGTGCCCCAGTCCGGGAAGATCCCACATGCCACGGAGCGGCTAGGCCCGTGAGCCATGGCTGCTGAGCCTGCGCGTCCGGAGCCTGTGCTCCGCAACGGGAGAGGCCAGAACAGTGAGAGGCCCGCATACGGAAAAAAAAAAAAAAAAAATTACCTGAAAATAAGAAAATGTTCTTTGAGTTGCTTTTTTCTTGAACTAAGGTATCTCAAAGATTCTTTTTTTAAAAAAAATGTACATCTCTTTTATAAACTCACTGTATCTACAGATAGTTGGACTATGAGATAAGGATAGTATAGGTCAACATAGCAGTTTATATGGGAAAAAAATAGTGCATAATTTTTGTGAACTATCAACTTATATATTTAAAAGGCAGACTTTTTTCCCTGAAATTATTATTTTTCTTTCTAAATCAAATGTATCTTTCTGGATAACCCTATAAAGTGTACTTAATCAATACTTTTTAATGTTGACAAAGGGAAAGAAATTAGTATGCTGTTTTGTATTTATTAAGGGAATGTTCCAAACTTTTCCATTACAGAGACTGTATTTTCATCATTTAAGAGAGAAACTTCATTTCATTTTACTACATGAAGAAATAATAATTAAGATGCAAACAATATGATTTTCATTACTGCAAGTTTCCACACTAAGTTTTCGTCTGGGAAGTCATGAGGCATTATGTTTTTGGCTTCAGTATTATCTAACAACAAAATTATTTCTTTCAGAATGAGGTGATCCCAAATATGTAAAACAGAAGATACAAAAGCTCAGTCGATATTAGTATAAGAATTAAGTTGGGGCTTCCCTGGTGGCGCAGTGGTTGCGAGTCCGCCTGCCGATGCAGGGGACACGGGTTCGTGCCTCGGTCCGGGAAGATCCCACATGCCGCTGGGCCCATGAGCCATGGCCGTTGAGCCTGCGCGTCGGAAGCCTGTGCTCCGCAACGGGAGATGCCACAACAGTGAGAGGCCCACATACCTAAAAAAAAAAAAAAAAAAGTAATGGAGCCTTTTGTTTATACTGAAATAAAATACAATCTGACTTTTTAGTTGTGCTAGACACCCTTCTTGATAATATTTATGACTCATTAATGTGAAACTCAAAGGTAACTGGATACCTTATTAAAACTTGGTGGTAGGGATGGGGAAGAATCAATATCATACTCTAAAGAAGTTGCTATATGATTATCTATTTTACTGGTCTGAGCAACAGTTAATTCCCAGGTGCAAATAGCATCATGAAATACAATACAGTTTCTCAGAGAGATAGTTTAACTCCATGTTACTACACTTCTAATCCAATCATTGACCAAAACTAAATTCAGTGAAGTACAGGGACTATGGAGTTACATATTGCAGGAAACCACCATAGTGGATCAAATATCTCTATGCCTGTGGAACTCATTTCCATCCATTCAGAAGAAACCTTCCGTTGTCATGTTTCTACTATATTACCTTTCCATAAGACAAAATAAAACAGAAAGCAGAGAGTTTGATACCTCAGCTGCTGAGAAAAATGGGAGGGTAAGTCTGGTCTATAGGTTTATGGGAACATATGTATATATATAACTGATTCACTTTGTTATAAAGCAGAAACTAACACACCATTGTAAAGCAATTATACTCCAATAAAGATGTAAAAAAAAATAGGCAATGAAATCAAGACATTGCAAGGCTAACAAAGGCAGTTTTTTTCCAGCTTCTATCGAACAATATCCATGTATCTGGAGGAAAGTAGAAAGGGAGAAGGAGATATTTACCCATTATATTTCCTCCTACAGCCTTGGACTCTTAAAGATTAATAATGCTCCTTTAAAATCAACATTGATAGGAAAACTAGAGCTAAAATCCTTAAAAAAATTTTAACAAAGTCACACAATTCTCCTCCCACACATTAAACTAGCAGGTTGAATGGGGTGTCAGTTGGCAAACCAGGATGAGAGGTTTCTAGAGCCACCTGAAGGAGGGTTATCTGGTCATAACTATCCAAAGAGCCAGTAGAACAATTCTGAAACCTCTGAGAATGAGCTTCATCAGTGTGGGAAAGACTGGGGGAAAAAGATGAGTTTCAGATAACTACCATGAATCGTTGGAAACCCAAGTCTTACTTTCATAGGTTAGTAGATGTGTAATTCAAGGGCAGGTCAGGATGTAAAGATTTAGGGTCAAAATACATATTGAGAGGCTAAAACTATCATCTCTAATACTTCTCCATATTATTTTGTTATTTACTCATTAATCAATAAGCATTTATTGGAAACATGCCTTTTGCATGGAACACAAAAATTTAGAGTACAAAAGAAAAATCATCATCTTTCCCCAAGAAGTTTATTATCCCAGATGTAGAAAAGTAATCTTTCAGGTTAGTGATATTCTAAGTTAGCTATATTTTCATGTATCTACAATTAAGTTCAATTTAACTGTGTGGTTATGGAAAGACTGAGTTAGGTACAATAGGTAGAAGCAATTAATGAAAGTTTACTTAATTTGATAGTTCACATTCCATAGGTGTTTATTCCACTGGGTGTTTATCTCAATAACTTCCAGATAATTTTGGATAGAAGTGATGTGTAAGCTACTCACACTGATCCATCTATCATATTGAAATGATGTCCTAAGATTAATCTTACCTGATTTAATTTTCTGATTTTCCCATCACTGCTCACCTATATCATCTATCTTCCCCTTTCATCTCTTCACTCTATAAATTCATCTCCATTTTTTTTAGGATAAATCAAAGTAATTTCTCAGCCTGAAGATTAAGGTGAACTATCTGAAGAATGTAATCAACGAAATAGGTTACAAAATAGAACAGAGGTATTATAAGAAGTATATTTTTTGTGAATAAAGTTCAGAGTTAACACACTGGTAAAAGTTATTATGCTATTAGCAATCAGTAACACCACTCATATTTCTAAGAAATAGAGAATATCTCTTCCTTAAACTATGCTTAATTTTATCTTTAAAATATGACTGAAGCTGAATTTAATCTTTTTTGCCTCAGTACATTTTGGCTTATTATAGTGAATGCTTGGGATATTTGTCTTTTTATTTTTACTTCAACTGGGTTTTTTATTTTTAAATTATTTTCAATTTTCTTGTAGTATAGTTGATTTACAATGTTATGTTAGTTTCCGGTGTACAGCACAGCAACTCAGTTATATATATATTGTTGGTTATTTATTTTATATATACTAGTGTGTATATGTTAATCCCAAACTCCTAATTTATCTCTTCCCCTTTTCCCCTTTGGTAACCATAAGTTTGCTTTTTATGTCTGTGGGTCTCTTTCTGTTTTGTATATAGGCTCATTTGTATCATTTTTTTTCTAGATTCCACATATAAGCAACATAATATGATCTTTCTCTTTCTGGCTTACTTCACTTAGTATGATAATTTCGAGGTCCATCCATGTTGCTGCAGATGGTATTATTTCCATTCTTTTTTATGGCTGAGTAATACTCCATCATTTGTATGTGCCACATCTTCTTTATCCATTCACCTGTTGATGGACATTTAGGTTGCTTCCATGTCTTGGATTACTGTAAATAGTGCTGCAATGAACATTAGGGTGCATGTATCTTTTCAACTTATGGTTTTCTCCAGATATACGCCCAGGAGTGGGATTGCAGGATCATATGGTAGCTCTATTTTTAGTTTTTTAAGGAATCTCTATGCTGTTCTCCATAGTGGCTGTACCAATTTGTAGTCTCACCAACAGTGTATCTCTTGGTAAACAAAAACTACCTAGAGACAATAAAAACAAAAGTACAACGATCCAAAACCTATGAGAGGCAGCAAAAACAGTTCTAAGAGGGAAGTTTATAGCAAAAGTTTATAGGGAAGTTTACAACAGTTTCCTGTTACCTCAGGAAACAAAAAAAACCTCAAACAACCTAAACTTACACCTAAAGCAACTAGAGAAAGAAGAACAAACAAAACCCAAAGTTAGTAGAAGGAAAGAAATAATAAAAATCAGAGCAGAAATAAATGAAATAAAGATGTAGAAAACAACAGAAAAAACAATGAAACTAAAAGCTGGTTCTTTGAAAAGATAAACAAAATTAATAAACCTTTAGCCAGACACATCAAGAAAAAAAAGGGAGAGGGCCCAAATCAACAAAATTAGAAAAAAAAAAAGAAGTTACAACTGACACCACAGAAATACAAAGGATCATAAGAGAGTACTACAAGCAACTGTATGCCAATAAACTGGACAACCTTCTTTCTAAGAAATGGACAAATTCTTAGCAAGGTACAATATCCCAAGTCTGACCCAGGAAGAAATCGAAAATATGAACAGACCAATTACAAGTACTGAAATTGAATCTGTCATTTTAAAACTCCCAAAAAACAAAAGTCCAGGACCACATGGCTTCACAGATGAATTCTATTCTTAAGATATATTACATTTTAAATCATATGTTTGACATTTAGAGAAGAGTTAACACCTATATTTGTGAAACTATTTGAAAAAATTGCATAGGAAGAAACACTCCCAAACTCATACTATGAGGCCACCATCACCCTGATACCAAAACCAGTCAAAGAAACCACACAAAAAAAGAAAATTACAGGCCAATATCACTGATGAACATAGACACAAAAATCTTCAACAAAATACCAGCAATTCGAATCCAACAATACATTAAAAAGGTCATACACCATGATCAGGTCGGATTTACCCCAGGGATGCAAGGATTTTTCAATATCCACAAATCACTCAATATGACACACCACATTAACAAACTGAAGAATAAAAACCATATGATCATCTCAATAGATTCAGAAAAAAACCCTTGATAAAATTCAACATCCGGGGCTTCCCTGGTGGCGCAGTGGTTAAGAATCTGCCTGCCAATGCAGGGGACGCGGGTTCGTGCCCTGGTCCGGGAAGATCCCACATGCCGTGGAGCGGCTGGACCCGTGAGCCATGGCCGCTGGGCCTGCGCGTCCGGAGCCTGTGCTTCGCAACGGGAGAGGCCACAGCAGTGAGAGGCCCGCGTACCGCAAAAAAAAAAAAAAAAAAATTCAGCATCCATTTATGATAAAAACTCTCCAGAAAGTGGGCATAGAGGGAACCTTCCTCAACATAATAAAGGCCATATATGACAAACCTACAGCTAACATCATAATCAACGGGGAAAAGCTGAAAGTGTTTCCTCTAAGATCAGGAACAAGACGTGAATTTTCAAAACATGGTAAGACAAAGCAGCTTCTGCTCCTGGTGCCTCTTTGCAGGGATAAGACTAGACCTTCCAGGTGGAATTAGTCAACCTCACTATCACTTGAGCTCTTTTTACTTCAGCTGTAGAGTATTATGGAAGTGCTCTACCAACTTAAATGTGCTTACAAATCACCTGTCTTGTTAAAATGCAGATTCTGATTTAGTAGGTTTGTTGTGAGGTCTAAGATTCAACATTTAAGAGATATTCCCAAGTGCATCACATTTTGAGTAGAAAAGTATCATACCATTCATTGCATTGTGCTATGATATTTTGTTTGCATGAGTTTTATCCAGTAGACTATTGTGCTTGGAGTGTCAGTACCCACAAATGCTTATTTAACAAATGAATGACTAAAACTTAACCTGACATAAAATTCACCATCTAGGTAGTACTCTCAGCTTTTCTCAACCTTCAAGGCTTCCAAGATTACTGCTAACTTTCCCCTTGTGAGCAAAGATCGTGATCCCAAAAATTCAGTCCCATGGTGCTTCCTCACTAACAAATCTACCACAGGAGAATTGCTTTCAGGAAACAAGCATAAACAAAAGGCAGTAGAATGCATTATCCAGAACTTAAACCTTGGAGGCATTTCAGCAAGAGCTGTGGAGCTTTTAAAAGTTCTAAGGTTGGTATTTGAAGTTGGACTTTTTAATTCATTTTTTATTGCTGCATAACAAATTGCCACAAATTTAGTGACTTAAAACAGCACCTATATATTAACTCACACTTCTGTAGGTCAGAAGTCCAAGCATGACATGGCTGGGTTTTCTGCTAAAAGCTCAAAAATTGAAAGTAAGATTATCTGGGCTGACTTCCCCTCTGGAAGCTCTGAGAAAGAATCTGTCCCAAGTTCATCAGGTTTTTTGCAGAATTCATTTCCTTGCAATGATAGGACTAAGGCCCCTGTTTCCTTGTTGGCTGTAAGCTGGAGACTCCTCTCAGCTCCTAGAGGTCACCTATATCCCCTGCCACATGACCCCCTCCATCTTCAAGCCAGCAGTAGTGCATAGAATCACTTACAGTCTTCAAATTGCTGGCCTCTTCCATCTCCGACGTCTAGACTCAGATTTAAAGGGTTGAATCAATCAGGCCCACACAGTCTTAAAGTTCGCTGATTTGGGACTTTATTTACATCTGCAAAATAACTTAAACAACACCTGGATTAGTGTTTGACTGAATAAATGGGAGAAGGAGTATGTATATCCAGGGCCGGGAATTTAGGGGCCATCTGAGAAATCTGTCTACCACAGCCTCCAAATGAAAGCCTGGAGAAACATGGTTACTTCTCTTCCTATATAAAAATATTTCCATGGAAATAAAAATAAAGGTGTACCATTGACATTGAATCCATAGCAACACTGAAAATGGGAAGGGGTGAAATTAGTACACTGATGATTTTGACCAAGTTCTGGAAATCACATGGAAAGGTTGAAGATTGAATTGAGAAGAGAAAGGTTATTCTCAAGGCACTCAGGATTCCTGAAGCCGAGGGGAAAGCCTGCAATCTCTAAGTCAACAGATTTAGAGGGGGAATGGGCTATGGGCTATGTACTGTGTATGGAACACTCAGGCTGGGTGGTCCTGCCTCATTTGCATACCTGCACCATGACACAGTTTTAATAATATAAACTGTATGTTTCAGTATATATTTTGGTATAGCCACCAGGATAATAAAAAAAGGTTAAAAATGTAATATCGCATAGGGGAATGGGACTGTAGATAGGGTGATAAAAGGAGACCTTCATTTTTCATTTAAGTTCTTTCTGTACTTTCTTTGTTCTTTTTAAAAATTTTGTGTAAATAATACAGTTTTATTGTAAAAGTAAATGTACTGGTTTCTTATTATCTTTTGATTTGTAAGAATTCTTTATATAGTCTGGATACTAATACTTCAGTTTTACGTGTTATAAATTTTTTGCTGTTTGAGACTTTTTCAATTTATGATGACTTTTCACAATCAGAAGTTCTTGATTTTAGTGTCGTCTAGTTTACCAATTATTTCTTTTATGGTCGGTGCTTTTTGAGTAAAATTAAAATATCAGGATTTGTTTACTTGGAAACAATAGAAAACAACTTAAGTTGTCATAAACAAACAAACAAAATTGTCTCGTAATTGCAGAGTCTTTTAGTAATGATATCTTCAGGCACAACTTGATTCAGAAGCAAATAACCATCAGAATTCCTCTCTCTGTTCTGGCTCTGAGGGTTGGCTTCATTCTTCATTCTCATACTCCAGGTATTAGGCACTGGTAGCTTTAGACTCATCTTGATCATCACAAAATAACTGCAGCTCCAGACCTCATACTCTCATACCATCAAGTCTGCAGAAAATACATAGAGAAATCTTCTCTTTCCCAGAAGCCCAAATATTAGCTCATGATTCATCAGCTTATCTGCATACATGCCCATAGTGAACCCATTACTGTGGCCAAAATGGAGCATGCTGACTGGTTTAGATCAATCTGAGCCCACTTCTGCATCTGAAAATGTGGTCAACCACTGAAAAGCCCATGGGCTCAAAGTAGGGAAATGAGGGTAAGGTTACCAAAACACACTTACCCTTTTGGGCTGGGTGGCCAAAAAAACCAATTAATGTCCAGATAATAATTACTTTTCATTTCATAAGTGACACTGATAAATGATTACTATTAGATTTAAGAATAGAGACTTGGTATCAAATACTGGCCTTTCCTTTTTTTTTTTTCTTTACATCTTTATTGGACTATAATTGCTTTACAATGGTGTGTTAGTTTCTTCTTTATAACAAAGTGAATCAGTTATACATATACATATGTTCCCATATCTCTTCTCTCTTGCGTCTCCCTCCCTCCCACCCTCCCTATCCCACCCCTTCAGGCGGTCACAAAGAACCGAGCTGATCTCCCTGTGCTATGCAGCTGCTTCCCACTAGCTATCTACCTTACGTTTGGTAGTGTATATTTGTCCATGTCTCTCTCACAGCTTACCCTTCCCCCTCCCCGTGTCCTCAACTCCATTCTCTAGTAGGTCTGTGTCTTTATTCCTGTCTTACCCAAAGGTTCTTCATGACATTTTTTGCCTTAAATTCCATATATCTGTGTTAGCATACGGTATTTGTCTTTCTCTTTCTGACTTACTTCACTCTGTATGACAGACTCTAGGTTTATCCACCTCATTACAAATAGCTCAATTTCGTTTCTTTTTATGGCTGAGTAATATTCCATTGTATATATGTGCCACATCTTCTTCATCCATTCATCCGATGTTGGACACTTAGGTTGTTTCCATCTCTGGGCTATTGTAAATAGAGCTGCAATGAACATTTTGGTACATGACTCTTTTTGAATTATGGTTTTCTCAGGGTATATGCCCAGGAGTGGGATTGATGGGTCATATGGTAGTTCTAGTTTTAGTTTTTTAAGGAACCTCCATACTGTTCTCCACAGTGGCTGTATCAATTTACATTCCCACCAACAGTGCAAAAGTGTTCCCTTTTCTCCACACCCTCTCCAGCATTTATTGTTTCTAGATTTTTTGATGATGACCATTCTGACTGGTGTGAGATGATATCTCATTGTAGTTTTGATTTGCATTTCTCTAATAATTAATGAAGTTGAGCATTCTTTCATGTGTTTGTTGGCAGTCTGTATATCTTCTTTGGAGAAATGTCTATTTAGGTCTTCTACCCATTTCTGGATTGGGTTGTTTGTTTTTTTGTTATTGAGCTGCATGAGCTGCTTATAAGTTTTGGAGATTAATCCTTTGTCAGTTGCTTCATTTGCAAATATTTCCTCCCATTCTGAGGGTTGTCTTTTGGTCTTGTTTATGGTTTCCTTTGCTGTGCAAAAGCTTTGAAGTTTCATTAGGTCCCATTTGTTTATTTTTGTTTTTATTTCCATTTCTCTAGGAGATGGGTCAAAAAGGATCTTGCTGTGATTTATGTCATAGAGTGTTCTGCCTATGTTTTCCTCTAAGAGTTTGATGGTTTCTGGCCTTACATTTAGGTCTTTAATCCATTTTGAGCTTATTTTTGTGTATGGTGTTAGAGAGTGATCTAATCTCCTACTTTTACATGTACCTGTCCAGTTTTCCCAGCACCACTTATTGAAGAGGCTGTCCTTTCTCCACTGTACATTCCTGCCTCCTTTATCAAAGATAAGGTGACCATATGTGCGTGGGTTTATCTCTGGGCTTTCTATCCTGTTCCATTGATCTATCTTTCTGTTTTTGTGCCAGTACCATACTGTCTAGATTACTGTAGCTTTGTAGTATAGTCTGAAGTCAGGGAGCCTGATTCCTCCAGCTCCGTTTTTCTTTCTCAAGATTGCTTTGGCTATTCGGGGTCTTTTGTGTTTCCATACAAATTGTGAAATTTTTGTTCTAGTTCTGTGAAAAATGCTGGTGGTAGTTTGATAGGGATTGCATTGAATCTCTAGATTGCTTTGGGTAGTAGAGTCATTTTCACAATGTTGATTCTTCCAATCCACAAACATGGTATATCTCTCCATCTATTTGTATCATCTTTAATTTCTTTCATCAGTGTCTTATAATTTTCTGCATACAGGTCTTTTGTCTCCTTAGGTAGGTTTATTCCTAGATATTTTATTCTTTTTGTTGCAGTGGTAAATGGGAGTGTTTTCTTGATTTCACTTTCAGATTTTTCATCATTAGTGTATAGGAATGCCAGAGATTTCTGTGCATTAATTTTGTATCCTGCTACTTTACCAAATTCACTGATTAGCTCTAGTAGTCCTCTGGTAGCATCTTTAGGATTCTCTATGTATAGTATCATGTCATCTGCAAACAGTGACAGCTTTACTTCTTCTTTTCCGATTTGGATTCCTTTTCTTGTCTGATTGCTGTGGCTGAAACTTCCAAAACTATGTTGAATAAGAGTGGTGAGAGTGGGCAATCTTGTCTTGTTCCTGATCTTAGTGGAAATGGTTTCAGTTTTTCACCATTGAGGACGATGTTGGCTGTGGGTTTGTCATATATGGCCTTTATTATGTTGAGGAGTGTTCCCTCTATGCCTACTTTCTGCAGGGCTTTTATCATAAATGGGTGTTGAATTTTGTCGAAAGCTTTCTCTGCATCTATTGAGATGATCATATGGTTTTTCTCCTTCAATTTGTTAATATGGTGTATCACGTTGATTGATTTGCATATATTGAAGAATCCTTGCATTCCTGGAATAAACCCCACTTGATCATGGTGTATGATCCGTTTAATGTGCTGTTGGATTCTGTTTGCTAGTATTTTGTTAAGGATTTTTGCATCTATGTTCATCAGTGATACTGGCCTGTAGTTTTCTTTCTTTGTGACATCCTTGTCTGGTTTTGGTATCAGGGTGATGGTGGCCTCGTAGAATGAGTTTGGGAGTGGTCCTCCTTCCGCTATATTTTGGAAGGGTTTGAGAAGGATAGGTGTTAGCTCTTCTCTAAATGTTTGATAGAATTCGCCTGTGAAGCCATCTGGTCCTGGGCTTTTGTTTGTTGGAAGATTTTTAATCACAGTTTCAATTTCAGTGCTTGTGATTGGTCTGTCCATATTTTCTGTTTCTTCCTGATTCAGTCTTGGCACGTTGTGCATTTCTAAGAATTTGTCCATTTCTTCCAGGTTGTCAATTTTATTGGCATAGAGTTGCTTGTAGTAATCTCTCATGATCTTTTGTATTTCTGCAGTGTCAGTTGTTACTTCTCCATTTTCATTTCTAATTCTATTGATTTGAGTCTTCTCCCTTTTTTTCTTGATGAGTCTGGGTAATGGTTTATCAATTTTGTTTAACTTCTCAAAGAACCAGCTTTTAGTTTTATTGATCTTTGTTATTGTTTCCTTCATTTCTTTTTCATTTATTTCTGATCTGACTTTTATGATTTCTTTCCTTCTGCTAACTGTGGGGTTTTTTTGTTCTTCTTTCTCTAATTGCTTTAGTTGCAAGGTTAGGTCGTTTATTCAAGATGTTTCCTGTTTCTTGAGGTAGGATTGTATTGCTATAAACTTCTCTCTTAGAACTGCTTTTGCTGCATCCCATAGGTTTTGGGTCATCATGTCTCCATTGTTATTTGTTTCTAGGTATTTGTAAATTTCCTCTTTGATTTCTTCAGTGATCACTTCATTATTAAGTAGTGTATTGTTTAGCCTCCATGTATTTGTATTTTTTACAGATCTTTTCCTGTAATTGATATCTAGTCTCATAGCATTGTGGTCGGAAAAGATACTTGATACAATTTCAATTTTCTTAAATTTACCAAGGCTTGATTTGTGACCCAAGATATGATCTATCCTGGAGAATGTTCCATGAGCACTTGAGAAAAATGTGTATTCTGTTGTTTTTGGATGGAGTGTCCTATAAATATCAATTAAGTCCATCTTGTTTAATGTGTCATTTAAAGCTTGTGTTTCCTTCTTTATTTTCATTTTGGATGATCTGTCCATTGGTGAAAGTGAGGTGTTAAAGTCCCCTACTATGAATGTGTTACTGTCGATTTCCCCTTTTATGGCAGTTAGTATTTGCCTTATGTATTGAGGTGCTCCTATGTTGGGTGCATAAATATTTACAATTGTTATATCTTCTTCTTGGATTGATCCCTTGATCATTATGCAGTGTCCTTCTTTGTCTCTCCTAATAGTCTTTATTTTAAAGTCTATTTTGTCTGATATGAGAATTGCTACTCCAGCTTTCTTTTAGTTTCCATTTGATTGGAATATCTTCTTCCATTCCCTTACTTTCAGTCTGTATGTGTCTCTAGGTCTGAAGTGGGTCTCTTGTAGACAGCAAATATATGGGTCTTGTTTTTGTATCCATTCCGCCAATCTGTGTCTTTTGGTGGGAGCATTTAGTCCATTTACATTTAAGGTAATTATTGATATGTATGTTCCTATTCCCATTTTCTTAATTGTTTTCGGTTCGTTATTGTAGGTCTTTTCCTTCTCTTGTGTTTCTTGCCTAGAGAAGTTCCTTTAGCATTTGTTGTAAAGCTGGTTTGGTGGTGCTGAACTCTCTCAGCTTTTGCTTGTCTGTAAAGGTTTTAATTTCTCCATCAAATCTGAATGAGATCCTTGCTGGGTAGAGTAATCTTGGTTGCAGGTTTTTCGCCTTCATCACTTTAAATATGTCCTGCCAGTCCCTTCTGGCTTGCAGAGTTTCTGCTGAAAGATCAGCTGTTAACCTCATGGGGATTCCCTTGTGTGTTATTTGTTGTTTTTCCCTTGCTGCTTTTAATATATTTTCTTTGTATTTAATTTTTGACAGTTTGATTAATATGTGTCTTGGCTTATTTCTCCTTGGATTTATCCTGTATGGGACTCTCTGTGCTTCCTGGACTTGATTAACTATTTCCTTTCCCATATTAGGGAAGTTTTCAACTATAATCTCTTCAAATATATTCTCAGTCCCTTTCTTTTTCTCTTCTTCTTCTGGAACCCCTATAATTCGAATGTTGGTGCATTTAATGTTGTTCCAGAGGTCTCTGAGACTGTCCTCAGTTCTTTTCATTCTTTTTTCTTTATTCTCTGCAGTAGTCATTTCCACTATTTTATCTTCCAGGTCACTTATCCATTCTTCTGCCTCAGTTATTCTGCTATTGATCCCATCTAGAGTATTTTTAATTTCATTTATTGTGTTGTTCATTGTTGTTTGTTTCATATTTAGGTTTTCTAGGTCCTTGTTAAATGTTTCTTGCATTTTGTCTATTCTATTTCCAAGATTTTGGATCATCTTTACTATCAGTATTCTGAATTCTTTTTCAGGTAGACTGCCTATTTCCTCTTCATTTGTTAGGTCTGGTGGGTTTTTATCTTGTTCCTTCATCTGCTCTGTGTTTTTCTGTCTTCTCATTTTGCTTATCTTACTGTGTTTGGGGGTCTCCTTTTTGCAGGCTGCAGGTTCGTAGTTCCCATTGTTTTTGGTGTCTGTCCCCAGTGGCTAAGGTTGGTTCAGTGGGTTGTGTAGGCTTCCTGGTGGAGGGACTAGTGCCTGTGTTCTGGTGGATGAGGCTGGATCTTGTCTTTCTGGTGGGCAGGTCCACGTCTGGTGGTGTGTTTTGAGGTGTCTGTGGACTTCTTATGATTTTAGGCAGCCTCTCTGCTAATGGGTGGGGTTGTGTTCCTGTCTCGCTGGTTGTTTGGCATAGGATGTCCAGCACTGTAGCTTGCTGGTCGTTGAGTGAAGGTGGGTGCTGGTGTTGAGATGGAGATCGCTGGGAGATTTTCACTGTTTGATATGATGTGGAGCTGGGAGGTCTCTTGTGGACCAGTGTCCTGAAGTTGGCTCTCCCACCTCAGAGGCACAGCAGTGACTCCTTGGCTGCAGCACCAAGAGCCTTTCATCCACACAGAAAAAGACGAAAAGGGGGAAAAAATCATAAATCTTGCTCTCAAAGTCCACCTCCTTAATGTGGGATGATTCGTTGTCTATTCATGTATTCCACAGATGCAGGGTACATCAAGTTGATTGTGGAGCTTTAATCCGCTGCCTATGAGGCTGCTGGGAGAGATTTCCCTTTCTCTTTGTTCTCACAGCTCCCAGGGGCTCAGCTTTGGATTTGGCCCAGCCTCTGCGTGTAGGTCGCCGGAGGGCGTCTGTTCTTCTCTCAGACAGTACGGGGTTAAAGGAGCCGCTGATCCGGGGCCTCTGGCTCACTCAGGCCGGGGGTGGGAGGGGCACGGAGTGCGGGGCGGGCCTGCGGCGGCAGAGGCCGCCATGACGTTGCAGCAGCCTGAGGCGCGCCATGCGTTCTCCCGGGGAAGTTGTCCCTGGTTCCCCGGACCCTGGCAGTGGCGGGCTGCACAGGCTCCCCGGAACGGGGGTGTGGATAGTGACCTGTGCTCGCACACAGGCTTCTTGGCGGCGGCAGCAGCAGCCTTAGCGTCTCATGCCCGTCTCTGGGGTCCGCGCTTTTAGCCGCGGCCTGCGCCCGTCTCTGGAGCTCCTTTAAGCAGCGCTCTTAATCCCCTCTCCTCGCGCAGCAGGAAACAAAGAGGGAAGAAAAAGTCTCTTGCCTCTTCGGCAGCTCCAGACTTTTCTCCGGCCTCCCTCCCGGCTAGCTGTGGCGCACTAAACCCCCTGCAGGCTGTGTTCACGCCGCCAACCCCAGTCCTCTCCCGGCGCTCCGACCGAAACCCGAGCCTCAGCTCGCAGCCCCTCCCGCCTCGGCGGGTGAGCAGACAAGCCTCAGGCTGGTGAGTGCCGATCGGCCCTGATCCTCTCTCTGTACGGGAATCTCTCCGCTTTGCCCTCTGCACCCCTGTTGCTGTGCTCTCCTCCGCGGCTCCGAAGCTTCCCCCCTCCGCCACCTGCTGTCTCTGCCCGCGAAGGGGCTTCCTAGTGTGTGGAAACATTTCCTCCTTCACAGCTCCCTCCCACTGGTGCAGGTGCCGTCCCTGTTCTTTGGTCTCTGTTTTTTCTTTTGCCCTACTCAGGTACCTGGGGGGTTTCTTACCTTTTGGGAGGTCTGAGGTCTTCTGCCAGCGTTCAGTGGGTGTTCTGTAGGAGTTGTTCCACGTGTAGATGTATTTCTGGTGTATCTGTAGGGAGGAAGGTGATCTCCGCGTCTTACTCTTCCGCCATCTTCCCGGAAGCCCCTGGCTTTTCCATTTAGTGTGTGATAATTATTTACTTTCTTTAAGTTACAATTACTTCATATTTAAAATGGAAATGATAATATTTTTAAGGTTATTGTGGATCAAATAGAAATTATATGCAGACTGCTTGACACATGCTTGATAAACATAGTAACATAATTGCTACTAACATGAGTGTTAATTGATACTATGGGCTGCCATTTCTAGAGGTATTCACATGAGAAGCTTCGTCTCTGCTTATGGTACTAAAGATATAATCCTTTGTTAATTAGACATCAGTTAAGGGAGATGAAGCCAGAGTACAGGGCTTTTGCCTGCCCCTTTGAAATCCAGCCCAGGTTGATCTGCTCTGTTGGTTGATAAAGAGAAGCAGCACAGGTGCCCATTCTCAACAGACTTATGGTTCCGTTTTAATCAATTAACTACAAGTTCTACCTTTTTGCTTAAAAAAATGTGCATTTAAGAAATTTAATTAGCCTTTCAGTGATTTCCTCATCTATAAAATGGGCAATAATATCACCTAACAGAATAAAAGTTATGTTATGTGCTAGCACCTAGCCAAAAATAGGGACTCAAAAACACGAATCTCTCCCCGCTCCTTTTCCCTGTACTAACTGCAGGGTCTTTCTAGTCTTCCACATTTCTTTCATCTTCTTCCTAAGTCAACATTCACCAGCAAAAGCACACATCCTTTCAAGGAAACAACTGTTCCTAGGAGTTCTCTAGGAAAATGTATTCCCAAGAAAAGCCATCAGCCAAGGAATAGTTAAGGGAGGGGGCACAGTACTTCCTCTTTACTGTAAGAACATTGCAAGATGGCAGGGAGCACATTTTTAATTTATTCTGCTTTGGCTTCTTTGTGCCCAGTTTTGAACTCTTGCTTATTTTTGGGGAAGCCCCACTTACAACACCCAGACTGAGAGGGATTTTCAGAGCAATTAAAAAACAGATGAATTTATTATTTTTTAATAAACTTATTTATGTATTTATTTGTTTTGGGTTACGTTGGGTCTTTGTTGCTGCAAGCGGGCTTTCGCTAGATGCGGCTAGTGGGGGCTACTCTTCATTGTGGTGCGCGGGCTTCCCATTGAGGTGGCTTCTCTTGTTGTGGAACACGGGCTCTAGGTGTGTGGGCTTCAGTAGTTGTGGCATGCAGGCTCAGTAGTTGTGGCTCAAAGGCTCTAGAGCACAGGCTCAGTAGTTGTGGCACACGGGCTTAGTTGCTCCACGGCATGTGGAATGTTCCAGGACCAGGGCTTGAACCAGTGTCCCCTGTATTGGCAGGCCACTGCACCACCAGGGAAGCCCCAGAAACAGATGCATTTAATATAAGTGTTTGAGGCTTTTAAAATAACCCATTATATGCTTATATTTAAGAAGGTCCATCACAAAACAAAGTTCTACTGTTAGTGTTCCATAATATATTATTATTACTAGTATAAGAAGAGAAGTTGATATTTATTTATCCACCCACTAGAATGTCATATGTTTCAAAATGGATCTCAAAGTACATTTTTACTGAGTGCCATGGACGTGCCCACCGCCATGCTAAGAGGATAAGGAAAACCAAAGAAACAATCATTTTTAAAAACATAAATCATTACAGGCATGGAAGAATATTAGCTTATCATACGCACAAAAAGTGCTAACATATCCAGTGAGAACTGGCTAAACTATTCAGAAATCACAATGAGCCCTTTATTTTTCTTGTTCTGAGAGATGCTTGAAATTCACTTAGTATAGGATTTCAAAACCAAATTATTGTATATTGGACCTATTTAAAAATGTTGGCAATTTCTACTCACCCAGAATAACTTGAGCCAATGAAACCATATGATTGAAGTTACCAAAAAACAATACATTGATTTTAAAAGATTTGGATAATTCAGATGAAAGTAAATTATTCAGTTTAAATTACACAATTAATTGATCTAATTACTTAACAACAAAATCTTGAGATAGTTTTTTTCTTATTCCACATGCCATCTTGCTCTTTGAAGTCTCAGAGTCCAGAAGCGTGGGAAGGGTGCTCAAGCTGAAAAGAAAGAAAGAGATGCTGGTGGAAAGGAGCCCAAGGCATTCCACCTCTGGGAGGAAGGTCAAACTAGAAGAATATTTCAGACAGTTTGATAAACTAGAGCCTTGGATCACTCCAGTTGCAGTCCTGCCCAGCGGTCGAAAGGTTTGGGCAACTTTCTACCAACTTCTCCAGGAAAAAGCACAAGTGCTTCTGCTTTGGTAACATTTGTCTCTTTGTTATGCAGACCCAGTGGCCTTTTGTTTGATGATGCATGACTCATTGGTGAACTTAACAGAAATAGTCTAGAAGGGAGAAACTGGCCTTTCAGTCAGTCAGCAACCAGTGAATGAGATGGAGATGAGATGGTCCAGTGATTTAGTCACTGCTGGGTTCATCCTGATTCCCAGGGATGGCTGGGGATGGCAAGCTAGACAGTGAGGAAACAGGGGAAAATGTAAGATGAGAAAGAAGTAACTATATGGCGGGGAGGGGGGGGGGGCGGGGGGCGGGGCAGAGGTGTGGAACAGGGAAGGACTACTCTAACATCTTTTTTCCTTGATTAACTACTATTTAAATTCATAATTTTATCCCAGATAGAAAGTCCTTGTGCACTGAGACAAGGGCTTTCTGACCAATGAAAGGAGGTTCTTCCAATGAGAATATGATGGTATGTTTTGGAGATGATAAAAGAAGGAGATAGACTGAACTATGAAAATAATAAATGCCAATATTGTTTACCACCCATTTCCTCATGGCTTATGAGTTAGTGTTTGTGCAGACTTCTGAGTTCATAGGGTGAGAGTAAATAGAAATAATTACCATTAAATACCAAGCTTTGCTGTCCTCACCCTAAAGATGCTATTAACAAGAGCAGTCTTAAGCACGTCTCTGAAGAGACATTAGCCAAACTGACCAAAGAGGAGTATCTTATCTGAGAGCACTATAATTCAGCAATCACAGCATCATCTTGGTGTTGTAAAGAACATGGGGTAGCACTGAAATAAGACACCCTGGACTACAATTTTGTTGTCCCTTCTGTCTCACCAAAATGTGAGCAATTTATTTCTCTTTTTTAAGCCACAGTTTCTGTATTGTTAAAATGGAATAATACTAGCATTCTTTCAAGGTTGCTATGAGGATTAAGAGTAGCATATATAAAATTTGTTTAAAAGTACTAGCACATATTAGAGTTACAATAAATTGTAGCTATTACAATGGTGGTCACAGGTGTCCCATAAAAAGTCCCTACATTCTAGCTACTCTGTGTTCTCTCTTTTACCTTTTCTTCTAAATCTGTTAGCTTTGTGCTAATATTTCACTTTATCTTTTGGCCTGATACATAATTTTTAGCTGTCTGATTGTCTGAAGAATAATTGGGATCCACTGTCATCCGCTTGATTTTCTTCATTCCAGCTTCACTCCTCAATGCTATATACTGTATCTCCTCTTGACCAGATGATCTGCAGCTAGTGGGAAAGTCCCACTCAATCCCTACATCTAGTTTAGAAGTGGATAGTCAGGGGATATCAGTGAAGACTTTATGGATGAACTAGGGTATGAGCTACACCTTGAAGGACAGGCACAATTGAAATGAAAGAGAACTGTACGTTTGCTCTTCAGTATTTCATATAGACCACCAAGTTCTGTTTTGTGTTTGCTCTTACAATGCCATCCTTCCTTACTTCAACATTTTGACACAGCCTTTCCGTGTTCCAAGAATGGATGATGTCATTGTCAGGGACATGAGAAGTTGGCTTAATTCTTTTTTCTTACAGTAAGTCCTTATTGGTTGTCTATTTTAAATATAGCAGTGTGTACACATCAATCCCAAACTCCCAATCTATCCCTCCCCTTCACCCTTCCCCCTGGTAACCATAAGTTCATTCTCTAAGTCTGTGAATCTGTTTCTGTTTTGTAAATAAGTTCATTCATATCATTTTCTTTTCTTTTAGATTCCACATATAAGTGATATCATATGATATTTGTCTTTCTCTGTCTGACTTATTTCACTTAATATGATAATCTCCAGGTCCATCCATGTTGCTACAAATGGCATTATTTCATTCTTTTTTATGGCTGAATAATATTCGTTTTATATATATATATATATATATATATATATATATATACACACATACATACTACATCTTCTTTATCCATTCATCTGTCGATGGACATTTAGGTTGCTTCCATGTCTTGGCTATTGTAAATAGTGCTGCTATGAACATTAGGGTGCATGTATCCTTTCAAACTGTGTTTTTCTCCATATATATGCCCAGGAGGGGGATTGCTGAATCATATGGTCGCTCTGTTTTTAGTGAAGTTGGCTTAATTTTTATTGATAACCAATTGGGTTGATTATTTCCTGATGATATGATAGAACTTTGATTCTACTGTTAGGTTCAGAGACTCCTGTGCTGGTGGGATCATAAGTCCAGTTGTTTCCAAATTGTGATTTGTGAAGCCTTTGAGTTCCAAGGAGATATCCCAGGGCTCCTCTCAGGGAATTTAAAAGGGTAGGTCAAGTAAGGATGCAGGCTGCTTGCCTCCAACCTGAACATTCCACTTCTGTTGCTTCATACTGGATTCTAGATAACATTTTATTTAGAAAATAAAAAAGAATTACACAGCTTCAAAAACAAATTTTGGAGGCTCTCTATTTCATGTATGAGGAACAACAATCTAGTCTTTTAGCATGCCCAATGTTACACTGTTTATCTTTAAACTATTTATGTATAATATTTATTGAACATCTGTTCAGTGTGTGGTGTGGTGCTCAGGCCTGAAGATGATACAAGGAGAGAGTCTCTGTTCTTAAAGAGTAGGTAACCCAAGGTAGCAGTGATTGCTGGGTGTCTACTCAATATCCCTCCTTCTTTTCTTCCTTTCTAGCAGAATCACAGTATAAAGGCAAGCAGCAATGTGCACAATTAAAAGATAATATTTCCCTGTCACCCCTGTAGCTAGGGGTAGCCAACAAAAAGTGAGCTAAGGTGTTGGGTGAGACTTCCGGGAAAACATCTTAGAAGGAAACTAAACAGCTTGAATGTACTTTTTATCTACTGCTTTTTCTTCCTTCCTGCTGTCTGATATGCAGATGTGATTGCTGGAGTTCTCTTGGATATTGTGGCAACCTTAGGGATGGAAACTACGTGCTAAGTGTATCAGTTCAGAAAAATTGAAGGGTCCTAGAAACCTGATGACCTTGAAGTTATCACACAAGCTCAAGACTGCTCACCTCTGGATTTTCTTTGCATAAGATAAAAATAAGCCTCCAACTTGTTTAAGTCACTGTTATTATTTTTTTAATATTAGGCCAAACTTAATCCTAATGGATATAGACAAGTATGTAAAGAGGCAAATTTAGGATGATGGTAAATTAAGGAGGGGATAGAATTTTTTAGGGAACCATGAGGCACAAATGTATCCCAGGCACTAAAGTTTGAGAAAGGTTTCTTAGAAGTGATGTCTAAACTGAACTCTGTAAAATGAGTTGGAGTTAGCCAAGCAAAGAGTATGGGAAGGGGGTATCAAGGATGTAGAGCAATTTGTGCAGGAACCTGAGGGCTGGGGAGTAGGGAGATGACCTAGTGCATTCTGGGAATTTAAAGTATTTCAATGAAGATAGTGCAAAGAGTGCATGGGTGGAGGAGTGGTAAGGCATGAGAAGGGATCTTAAAGTATCTGGGCTGATTAAAAAGGGAGGCCGCTAAAGGATTTTAAGCAGGGGAGTAACGTGATAATATTTGGATTTTAGACATATCATTCTAAATTGAAGTGATGGAAAACCAATTAGGAGACTTTTAATAATACTGACAAAAATAGAGCAAAAAAAAAGATTAAGAAAAGGGAAATTTTAAGAATTGTGGTTATTGACAAATTGGATGGAGAAGATGAATCCATGAGGAAGAGGGAAGAATCAAGGTTGATGTCTGGGTTTCTGGGTGGATAATTTCATTCCCTGATATAAGGAATCCAGGAGGAATAGCAGGTTTGCTGTCTTCAAAGTTCACCAAAAGATGAGTTAGATCTGCATATGAGAACACTTGTAAATGCCAATTATAAAAGGTAAGACTTCTGAGCCTGCTAGCTCATTCTTCCCATGATTTAGCTGCCTTATTTCCTCTCTTTTCATCTATTTTGCAGAATCTATCCACTGATTTTCTTCATATGGGATGGAACACAATGGATGATTTTCTAAATCTAAATATGTTTCATCCTTTAACATAAAACATCTATACTAATTTGTCCAATTTGAAAGGCATATCACATATTTCAATAATAATTCTGCTCTTTCCTGTCACTAGACTTTTTTCATTTTTCTAGTTGGATATCAGAAAACCCAGAGAAGACTTTGTGTAGCAGGGACACATTGGTCGAATTATCCAAATCTCATATCAGATTTCTTGTGCTCAACTATTTACACACTTTCTCTGCAACATATATTCTTTTATCTTCAGTAGTGGATGTTAGGGAAGTTTAGTTTAACCCTAGTCATTGTAACAAGATCGGATTCAAAAAAGAACTGCTAGTGGAGTCTATATCTCTAAGGTGAAACAATATAAGATTACTTTGGGTGGATGCAGAATGAATAAGGATGGTCACTAACAGTAGTTGCATCCAAATGACTAATATATCTACAGCTCTAGAACCCAAGGAAAGCAGGTAATCAGGCAGTAAATAAAGAAGAAACTTAATATATTTTGCTTTTTTACTAATTTCTTCAACCATTATGGGTTAAACACCTACCATATTCTCATGAAGCTGAGAATCTAGCAACTGAGACAGACAAGTACTCAAGTAAATATGTAATTACAAATTATAACAAGTACTGTGAAAGAAATGTCAAGTGTAATAAAAGACTGTAACAGAGGGGTCTGATATACATTGAGGAGAGACCACGTACCAGTGAAGGTTCAGCTACAGATAGCAGAATCTATGTTAGGTAGCTTAAGCAGAAAGGTATTTGTTGCAGAGTATTAAACAGCTTTCTGAATGAGTGGTGAAACCACAGACCCTAGAATGAGCTGTCATGAATGGTCCCCAAAGCCACACCACAGAACTGGACCGTGAAAGTGGGTACTGCTGCAGCCACAATCAGAGGGCTGGTATTCTTGCTGCTTACCCTAGAACCATATCCCCTCTGCTAAGACCTGAGCCATAGAAATAGATGCCTCACACCCTCCTTTTCAGTTAACTCAGTTTTGTATTCAAGGCTTCCATGGGAGTTTCCATTTGGTAAACATAAATCACATTCAGAACTCAGGCAGCAAGGAAATATGAGCAGTGCAATTCTGAGCTTTTCAGTTTCTCTGTTCAAGAGGCCACAGCAAAGGAGGTTGGAAGAGGCAGTGAGCAAGAGAACCAAAGTAACTGCTGCAGGTGCAAGAGAAGGCCTTCCCAAGGAAACGAGTGAGACTTGAGGGGAGAGTGTTTGGCCAGGTAAGGAATGGGAAGAAGAGAATCACAGGTAGAGAGATCAGCATTCACCTAGGCCCTGAGGTAGGAAGCACTTGGCCCATCTAGACATAAAAAGAAGGCCAGTGAGTCTGGAGATCAGGGAGTAAGGGGTGCAGTGCTGAGAGGAAGACATGGAAACTGACCCAGGTCAGGTCATGCTGGACCTCATAGGCCATGCTAACAATTTTAACAATTTAAATTTAATAATTTAAATTTCTCCTAAGTAATATTGGAAGGCATTTAAGGGTTTCCAGCTGAGGGTTACTATGATTATATTAATATTTTAAAAGATATCTCTGGCTGCTTCATATAGAATCGATCTCAGAGGGGATCCAGGGTAAAGATGAGGAAGGCTGTTGGAAGGCTTTTGTTGCAGACCCAGTGAGTTGAGATGGTGGAACCAAGTGCATCACCTGGAAGGAGAGAAACCACAGGACTTGGAAGAAATAAGGGAGGAAGCAAACAATTACTAAGATTTATGATAAATAAGAACAAATTACTACTATATAATACAAACACATTCCCCTCCCCCTCTTCTCCCCTCCTCCCATGTAAAATGGTAATTCTTACATCAGTATTGTTAAAAAAGGATGACAGTATATAAATGAAGTTCGTCCATTACTTGGATAGATTCCCAGCATATGCCATTTATTCATGAGGTGGTTTCGACTCTGTGTGGTCTTATTTCTTTAGTTCATCCTTCCTTTGCTGTTGTTGGTTTGTTATTCTGTGTTCACTACAAATAAAAATTAACTATGAACTCTACCTAATACCCTTTCACTCAGAAAAACAACTCTAAGCCTCCAGTTTTATTATGTTACGTTGACACAAAAAAGAAGGAAGCAATGATAGAAAGAAGGAAAATGACTGAGGTAAGTGTAAAAGATAGATGAAAGACTGCAGGTCACAGAGACAACAGCAAATGATAGGAATTTGACAGAAGACATATAATAAGGAGACGCAAAGTGTTTTTTGAAAGTCAGCTTTGAAAGGGCGGCAAAGTAGCATTTAAATGAATATACTTCATGTTCCAATGCATGATATTTCTCTCCAAGACCCTGTTTGTGCATTTTTAAACTACATAAGAAACATTTCCTATACCTGCAGTCGTCCTCAGGCGAGAGTGGTATAGATCACTTAGTGAGATGTGAGCAAGGAAGTAGGGAGCTGAACATCACACAACGAGGTGTCATCAAGGGGGAAGAGGAGCTTAACATTGAAATGCAGACAGTGCAGTAAAGAGATGAGAAAACTGGAGCGAGACAAAGGACTTAATGGAATAGGAGGAAAGTGAAAATAGGCTGATAATTTCCAAATTTATCTCTTCTATCTCCTCTATTACTTATTCTTTGGTTAAACTCCTACAGTCTGGCTTCTCTCCAGTCTTCCAAAACTATCCTGGACTCTGGTGACCTAATTCCTCAATATAAAGGCCTTTCCCATAATTATTTTCTGTCTGTTCCACTTGAAAATGAAGTTACATAGACATACATCTTTTCCCCTAAACTTAAATACTTCACTATTTTGCTTATCATAAAAGTAATACAGAGTATTTGTAAAAATAAATAAAATCACTCCAAGTTCCAAAGTTCAGGGCAAAAACCTGCAAACCATTAGATGAACGTGCTTCCTGACATTTTTTTTTCATGGATATGTACATGCTCACACATAAAGGAGTATATGCAGTTTTATGTAAATGCATTGTATGTGCTGTTTTTCTTTCATTTTTCCACAGTAAAATTTTATTTGCATAATCAAAACTATAACATCGTATGGTAGAACAGATGGCTAGTGACAATACCTTATTTGTATATACCATAACAGTTTACAGAGTACTTTCATTTACATTATTTCAATTAAATTCAATGAGGTGATTAATGGTGATTTTTATTTCCAGTAGTCTCTTCAGTAGTAAAGCAGGAAAGGGAACAAATCCAATGTTCACTCTAATTTTCAATGGGCATTTTTATGTTTATAAATGTGAGCTACAATAATATTATTTTAACATTAAACTTAAAAAAAAACTTGACTTTGAACCTGAAGCCTACTTTATAGAATTAATTAATTAATTAATTGTTCAACATTTATTGAGTACCTGCTGTTCCCCAGAGACCTGATTAAGGAATTCAAAGGTTTAAAAGTGAATTTTTACAAATCTAAAATTTGTAGTTGGATTATTAGGGATGTTTTTCTAACCTTTTTAAATTCAACAATGTCAGTAAAGATTTACATAATCAATTTTAATGATGGTGTAGCTTTCATTTGCTTCTCTTGATAAACATTTCAGTTGTTTCTACTTTTTATTAAAATGTTTCAGAACACAAAGAAGAGAATCTGAGTTCATTGGTTGAAAATATCAGAACACTAATGTCAAAACTGACAGAGCACACCAAAATAAACCATGCACTCCTCATTTGAGTGTTGAGGTACTTACAGTATTATTTTCTTGGTTTTATCCATAGTAGTTGGACCACTAGACTAAAAAAGTTGTGTTTTACATTTTCATGAATATTTTAAATGCTGTTAGAAAAGTTGCTCAAATGTATATTTTAACTAAGAGTGTCCCTAGGTTTCCAAAAGCTTATAAATATTGAGTTTTGTCATGTGTTTCGCTCTTCAAAATACTCATTGATAGTTTCTTTCTTTGAGATGGAATATCCTTTCAAATCTTCATTGGACGTTTATACTTTTCCTTTCTGAAATGCCTTTCAACTCTTTTGCCCTTCTTCCTATCATGGTGGGTTATTTTTAATTTATTTTTAATCTATTTATTAAAATTAGAGAAATTAACTCTCTATATGTCATATGTGTTACAGATATTTTTGCTAGTTCCTGAGGTTATCTTCAAACTCACTTATTGTATTTCTGCAGGTCAAAAGCTCTCCATTCTTATTTGGTCAAGATCTATTCATCCTTTCTTTCTTCTCTTTCTCTCTCTCTCTCTTTTTTTTTTTTTTTGGTACACTATGCTTGGAAACTTATAAAGAACTTCCTCAATAAGATATTGTACAAATCTTGACTTATACATTATTGTTTTAGGATTTAATTTTCCTCAAACATTTGGTGAACCCAGAATTTGTTTTGGATGTTTTATTTTTCTAAATGGCTACTCAGTTATCATATCACTATCTTTTTTGCATAATGAATCTTTTCCCCTCCACATCACTTTATTTATTTATTTTTTCTTTTTTTGGTACGCGGGCCTCTCACTGCTGCGGCCTCTCCCGCTGTGGAGCGCAGGCTCAGCGGCCATGGCTCACGGGCCCAGCCGCTTCGCGGCATGTGCCATCCTCCCAGACCGGGGCACGAACCCGTGTCCCTTGCATCGGCATGCGGACTCCCAACCACTGCGCCACCAGGGAAGCCCCACATCACTTTAAATGTCATATTTATCACATTAAATTCTCACACATATGAGTTTATTTCATTGTTTTTCTGGTTGTTTCCATTAATGTTAGTCTATTTCTACACCATAGACTTATTTTTATAAATGCTGTTTTGTAATATATTTTTCTATACGAAAGCATATACCTCTTTACTTCTCTTTTTCTTCAGAATTCCCTGGATGTTTTCCCACATTTATACTTCCAGTTAAAATTTAGAATCATTTTTATCAAATTAAGAAAAAATCCAGTTGGGGTTTTAATTGGGATTTAATATATTTATAAATCCTCTTAGGAAGAAGTGATATTTTAAAAATATTTAGCATTAGCTGAAGACTAAGAGCTGTCTTTTTATTTATTTAAGTCTTTTATGGTCCTGGATAGTTTCAGAGTTTTCCTCATACTAGCTCTACATATTTCTATTATTATTTAGATAATTTAATATTTTGGATTATTAATATTATAAATTATATCCTTGTATTATATTTTCTAATTAATTGTTGTTTATTAAAAAACTGTATTTTCACATGTTAACTTTGTTATTGGCCACCTTTATAAACTCTTACTTTACCTTATATTTTAAAATGTTTTCTTGAAAATTCTACCCAGATGATTATATTATCCATAAAAATAACAATTTCACCTCTTTAATAGCAAGATATTATATTTATTCTATTATCTAATTGCAATGGCTAGCATGACATCATGTTCTTGATTTGTATGGAACTTTTTTAGTACAGAAATACAAAACTGATAATGAGAGAAGAAAGTCATCCAGGCCATGATAACAGGGGAGCTGAGAAAAAAGGTCTCAGATTCGGCAGTTTATCCATTAAATAATTTAAACAAGTTTCTTTTATACAGTGTCTCAGAGCTTTTATGATGTCTTTTACATTTCATGAACTTTTAAGGACATTTTTAATGGAGAAATTCCTAAGTTTATTTGACTGTGTTTTCCAGAATTAGCCTTCTTGGATACACAGTTAAGCCCAACACAGACTCCTAGTTTTACGAATAGAATATATACCATGACTGTGTGTGTGTGTGTGTGTGTGTGTGTGTGCGCGTGTGTGCGTGTGTGTCAGGTACAACCCTTTTATTAAAAATCCTTTTATTAAAAAATCAGAAATGAATGGTGAGTTTTACCAAATACTTATTGGGAAATCTTCTTGGGAACAATTATATTTCCTCCTTTGCTCATTATAATAATGGTCATTTATAGCAATAGATTTTCTAATAATGAATCACCTAGCATTCTTGGAATGAGTCTGTGTTGATCATGGATTTATAAGGCTTTCCATGTTTTCCTGGGTTCTAATTAGTAACATTATATTTAGGATACTTATATGAATATTTATAAGTGGGGTTGGACAGAAATTTTACGTTTTCTTGTTTATATTGATAAATATTGTTTGTGAGTTTTGCTGACTTCATTTAAAACATGGAGATTGCCTTTCATTCTTTATGCTCTGGGACAGTTTAAATCACTTAGAAGTTATTTGTGGCTTGAATTTTTTTTTCTCAGCACCTAGATTTTTTTTTTAACATCTTTATTGGAGTATAATTGCTTTACAATGGTGTGTTAGTTTCTACTTTATAACAAAGTGAATCAGCTATACATATACATATATCCCCATATCCCCTCCCTCTTGCGTCTCCCTCCTACCCTCCCTATCCCACCCCTCTAGGTGGTCACAAAGCACCGAGCTGATCTCCCTGTGCTATGCAGCTGCTTCCCACTAGCTATCTGTTTTACATTTGATAGGGTGTATATGTCAATGCTACTCTCTCACTTTGTCCCAGCTTACCCTTCCCCCTCCCCGTGTCCTCAAGTCCATTCTCTACATCTGCGTCTTTATTCCTGTCTTGCCCCTAGGTTCTTCAAAACCATTTATTTTACTATTTTTTTTTTTTAGATTCCATATATATGTGTTAGCATATGGTATTTGTTTTTCTCTTTCTGACTTACTTCACTCTGTATGACAGACTCTAGGTCCATCCACCTCACTACAAATAACTCAATTTCGTTTATTTTTAATGGTTGAGTAATATTCCATTGTATATATGTGACACATCTTCTTTATCCATTCATCTCTCGATGGACACTTAGGTTGCTTCCATGTCCTGGCTATTGTAAATAGAGCTGCAGTGAACATTGTGGTGCATGACTCTTTTTGAATTATGGTTTTCTCAGGGTATATGCCCAGTAGTGGGATTGCTGGGTCGTATGGTAGTTCTATTTTTAGTTTTTTAAGGAACCTCCATACTGTTCTCCATAGTGGCTGTATCAATTTACGTTCCCACCAACGATTCAAGAGGGTTCCCTTTTCTCTACACCCTCTCCAGCATTTATTGTTTGTAGATTTTTTGATGATGACCATTCTGACTGGTGTGAGGTGATACCTCACAGTAGTTTTGATTTGTATTTCTCTAATAATTAGTGATGTTGAGCACTTTTTCATGTGCCTATTGGCCATCTGTATGTCTTCTTTGGAGAAATTCCTGTTTAGATCTTCTGCCCATTTTTTGAGTTTTTTTTTTTATATATTAAGCTGTCTGAGCTGCTTGTCTATTTTAGAGATTAATCCCTTGTCAGTCGCATTATTTGCAAATATTTTCTCCCATTCTGTGGGTTGTCTTTTCATTTTGTTTATGGGCTCCTTTGCTGTGCAAAAGCTTTTAAGTTTCATTAGTTCCCATTTGTTTATTTTTGTTTTTATTTCCATTACTCTAGGAGACAGATCCAAAAAAATATTGCTGTGATTTATGCCAAAGAGTGTTCTGCATATGTTTTCCTCTAGGAGTTTTATAGTATCCAGCCTTACATTTAGGTCTTTAATCCATTTTGAGTTTATTTTTGTATATGACATTAGAGAATGTTCTAATCTCATTCTTTTACATGTAGCTGTCTAGTTTTCCCAGCACCACTTATTGAAGAGACTGTCTTTTCTCATTGTATAGTCTTACCTCCTTTGTCATAGATAAATTGACCATAAGTGTGTGGATTTATTTCTGGGTTTTCTATCCTGTTCCATTGATCTGTATTTCTGTTTTTGTGCCAGTACCATACTGTCTTGATTACTGTAGCTTTGTAGAACAGTCTGAAGTCAGGGAGCCTGATTCCTCCAGCTCCAGTTTTCTTTCTCAAGATTGTTCTGGCTATTTGGGGTCTTTTGTGTTTCCATACAAATTTTAAACATTTTTGTTATAGTTCTGTGAAAGATGAAATTGGTAATTTGATAGGGATTGCAGTGAATCTGTAGATTGCCGAGGGTAGTATGGTCATTTTAACAATACTGATTCTTCCAATCCAAGAACACAGTATATCTTTCCAGCTGTTTGTGTCATCTTCAGTTTTTCTTGATATTTTTAAAATTAGGTTCTCAAGTTAGTTACTGATTCTATTTTCTAGATGTGTCCTTGTTTAAAATTAATTCTTTTGTTTTGGAACATTAATTTTCTTCACTATTTCTCTTCTTAGTATTGTATTTCGTTGATGAATCTTTTTATATCAAATTTTAAAAACACTTTGTATCAAAAAGTTCCACATCATCTTTAATTTTCTTGTTATAGTCTAAACTTGTCTCCCATCTTAGGGAATACTGTATTCATTTTAGGAACTTTTTTTTGCTTTAGCAGATTTTCTTTTATATTTTGATCTGCTCATAACAGTAACAATAACAGTTGCCACTCTCCTTACTGTACTACTCTATTACTGCTTTGACTACTACCAATACAACTACACCTACCAACACCACCACCAAAAGTTAATCCTTTTTAATTATTCTTCCTTTCAGGCCCTGTATCACTCAAATTCCTATCAGAAAACAAAATCCAATTCAGAAGATTGAAGAAACATTCACCTAAGCAGTCCTTACAGAACTGTGGTCGGGATTAAGGAAACCGATAAAGGATGCTAAGGAGCCCAGAGACCGGCAACAATGGGGAATCCTTACTGCTTCCTAGGCCTAAAGAGGTAAGAGGAGAAAATGACATTACTGGAGAACTCATCTGGAGGACCAAAGGGAGAATAACCAGCAGAGTCATGTGCTGAATATCTAAAATATATTTTATCTTTTAATCTCCCAAACAAAATATTACTATTACCTGAATTGTACATATGAGGGTACAAAGTGTTACAGAATTTGTCCAAGGCACAAAGCTAAGAAGTTGCAGAATTAGTCCTCTTAACCATCTCTCTAACTTCAAAATCCATACTCCTATCTTCTGCAATAATAATTTGTTCATCAAATCTTTAAGGAGCCCCCTTTATGCCAGGTGCTACCAGAGGTATTGGCCATAGAATGATGCACAAAATCAATATGATCCTTCCCCTTATGCACCTTCCTTACCTTTGACTGGGGGCATATCTACATGTTCTGCTATTTTCCCTAATAGAGGGTGGGAGACATCTCCTTGACACCCTTCAGACCTTCCTCTTCACAAACAAGATTGAAATTTGCTGGTGTAAGGTCTCATGCATTTTCCTGCGGCCCAAAGGAAGGGAAGTGGGGACATAGGCACTGTGATCAAAGAGGTTTCTCTTGCTGTTTCTCTCAAAATTTGTTAGAAGTCCAGGCTCCACATCTAGCAAGCCTGATTGAGGGCCTGATTTGTACCACAACAGTACAGATGATATTGCTGGGAATTGGTTTGTTCTCCTGCTTCATTATGTCCACCCCTGGATGAAAAGTCAACCAGACTGACATTCTATGCTTCTGTTTTTAGCCCTTGAGTATTTGGTCATTTGTTGCCTGAAGTTTGTTTCACAGTGGACCTGTTTTTAGATCGTACCCCTCCCAAGTAAGAAGCTGCTTAGCTTAGAGCTTTCTTAGATTCTGGCTGAGCTGCAGTTGAGAAAATGACTCGAGACAGAATATTTCTATTCTTTTCCACCAGCCATTCATGGTTATAGACTATACTTCTCTAGATAGTGGATATAGTTAAAGGCCTACATATTCACATGTTTGCTTGTTTCCACATTTTTTTCTTTCACTTAAGTGGCACTTATTGTACTGTGTTGAGAAACTAGTGTCCTGTATAAAACAGACTGAACTTACATCTTGATGATAGTTGGATTTGTATTATGAGGTTAAGACCTTTCTAAAGGTCAGCACAAGTGGTTTTACTTGAATTTTTTTTTTTTTTTTAGTTCTTTTGGTTAGCTTTACTGCTATCAGAGAGGGGAACTCCTGTAAATGTGACTTTATGCCTACGAATTTCCCACATGTTTTTGAAAGAATAAATATTTTGGAGAGAATTTAGCTATAGCAAATAAAAGAAGAAGAATGAGACCAAGTTCCCCTAATAGGTCACTAAATAAAGAGAAAAATAAGTAAGGTAGGTACAACAGTTATTTTGAAAGAATAGGTTCAGATTTTCTGTTCTTGGGTTTGAGATGAAAATAGGATGTTAAAACAGAAATTGCCTGCATGCAGCTGCAAATATGTACTTGCACTCAAACTCCAGGGCTGGCTTCAATGAGAAATGGGATAAATAGAGCAAATTGAGGGAGGAGAAGCAAATCTTGGGAGACAGTTACAGAGCAGAAAGAGGAGCTGGATTAAGCAAAGGAGAGAGAAAGATAATGGATGGAGTGTTGCCCTATGAAAGTATGTTTACTTTCAAGTATTTTTTTAGAGTTTAGTATCAAGAAATCCTTTATCTCAGGGTTACAGATTTTTCCTGCTATCATTGATATTTCTTCCTTCTCTATTTTGTACATGCTTTATCTTTCCCAGTTAATTTAGGCACACTTCCATTATTAAGACAGCATATCAATAAGGTAGCAATTCCAACTAGATGTCCTTATCAGAACAAACCTAAGTATTATACAATATAAAACCTCCATCACAGAATGAAGGTTAACAAGTCATTTTCATAGGAAATGTTCTTTTGTTATAGACAAATTTATGCTCCATGATTTTTAGCCCAGGAGCCTGACTTCTAAATTAAAAGACATTTTCATGCTATTTCTCATTTGATAACCAGATACCTTTCATGCTGTTAATTCTCTTTTGGTAACAATAGTTACAGCCAAGATCTGCTGGTCACAGATGCGCTCCCCTACTATCAGACTTCTATTCATTTATGCAGCATACCTTAATTAAGCCTGCCTCTATTAATATAGTTTTCCAGGTCCCAAAAACAATTCAAAGATAATATCAGAGAGGCTCTGTCTTCAAGGAGATTACTGTTCAGGGATTATTAATAGTCATTGGAGTCAATTTTTTAAATTACTTTCTTTTTATTAAAGTCTTTTGGTACCTCTAGAACCTATTAGCAACAGAGAAATAATCATCATTTTCAAATGGGAAAATCTAACTAATTCATTCAAAGGGGAAAAGAAACATGAATTTAGGAATAAGACAAACTGGACTCTTGCCTTTCAAATTGAATGCTTCTCTCAGAAGGTATATCTGGCTTTAATGGAATCATACTGGAAGAATATTAGCATTGAGTCGTAATGCTCTTCAATGGTTGAAAATAATTTTTTTTACAATATAATTAATGATTATTGAGTCAATAATATAGACCCTCCTTTTGTCCAGCACAATGTTAGATAAGAGAGAATTTTTAAAGTAATTATGACATAAATTGAGAACCAGAAGTAACATACAAAATAAATTTAAATACACTACACAGTACTTGATAGTTTACAAAGCATAGTCATGAATATTGCTTATTTGATTATACACTATTGTCTCTTTTGAGCTGGCATAAATACAACAGAGTAGACAATCAGGACTTATTCAGTGGGGCAGATTAAAATGTTACAGAAGACAGAGAAGGGCAAAACCAATGTGGACTACAGTAGCAGGGAAAGTTTCCTTGAATTGCAAAGTATTGTTCTCTATTTACTTTATCTTTTAAAATTCTCTTTTCCTAGCTAGATGTCTCAATCCTCTTTCTTTGATTCAGTTGTAGTACAGATTTGAATGCGCAGTTAAGGGTGGGAGGGAATAGATATTATTAAAGGCAGGTGGATAGGAAACAAAATAAAATTCCTAAAAGTCACCATTCAAAGGAGTACAAAGAGGTGACTGTGCCATTTCTTTTAGAGCCACTTCTTCATTTTCACTAAACCCTCTGCCTGGATTCCTTTCTGCACTGAGCATGTTGTGGGCCAAGGCTACTGTCTCATGAATGTCCTGTTCTGGTCATAACTCCTGCCAGAAATGTGGGGAAGTGTTGTTCAGATCAAGCCAGGCAACAATTATGTGATCTGCGCACAGGTTTAACTAGACCAGTGATCAGAAATGACACTTTGCTGCAAAATGGCAAAGTTGAATAGGGTGAGTGAACATCGCCTTGGTCCCTTTAATCCTCTTTGGGCCAAACAAAATAACCAAGCAAACATGCATACACAGCTGAAGTGCTTTTAAATGCCTCAGTTTTTGTGTGTTTTTAAAAACTTTTCCCAAGGCAGCTTGAACAAACTGTTGCATTTTAACAATGATGGTGGTAGTTAACTTAAAAGCTGAGGTGCCTGTGTTCATCACGGTTCTCTCCCAAGCCTCCCTCTGTCTTCTCCTGTCTCTGCCTTTCTCTGTTACATCACAGGCCTCATGTGTGAAGGTCACAGATGCAGGTTAAAGGAGATCACCATGGGGAAATAAAAGGAAGATAAAGGGAATCTTACCATTTCTCAGCTCTTGCGCAGGAAACATTTTATATTTCTTCAGTCAAAGGGTCATATGGGTCAATCATTGCCCTCTTATTTGAACTTGATCCTGAAAAGTGATTCAGACAAGACAGGAAATGGAATTTGTTTGAGTAGATGTATGTCTTTTATTAATGCATACATGCAATACCAGTACATTTTTTAAAAATTATACTCAATTTACAATGTTCTGTTAGTTTCTGGTGTACAGCAAAGTGATTCAGTTATACATACCTATGTAGATATAGATATATTCTTTTTCATATTCTTCTCCGTTATAGGCTCTTATAAGATGTTGAAGATAGTTCCCTGTGCTATACAGTAGGACCTTGTTGATAATGTATTTTATATAGAGTAGTTTATATCTGCTATCTCAAACTCCTAATTTATCCCTCACCCCCTTCTCCTTTGGTAACCATAAGTACGTTTTCTATGTCTGTGAGTCTGTTTCTATTTTGTAAATAAATAAGTTCATTTGTATCATATTGTAGATTCTGCATATAAGTGACAATATATTTGTCTTTCTCTGACTTACCTCACTTAGTATGATCATCTCTAGGTCCATCCATTTTGCTGCAAATGGCATTATTTCATTCTTTTTTATGGCTGAGTAATGTTCCATTGAGTATATGTACGACAGCTTCTTTATCCATTCATCTGTCAATGGACCTAAATGTTACTTCCATGTCTAGGCTATTATAAATAGTGCTGCTATGAATATTGGGGTGCATGTATCTTTTCAAATTAGAGTTTTCTCTGGATATATGCTCAGGAGTGGGATTGTTGGATCATATGGTAACTCTATTTTCAGTTTTTTAAGGAACCTCCATACTCTTTTCGATAGTGGCTGCCCCAATTTACATTCGCACCAACAGCGTAGGAGGCTTCCCATTTCTCCACACCCTCTCCAGCATTTATTATTTGTAGACTTTTTGATGATGACCATTCTGAGTGGTATGAGGTGATACTTCATGTAGTTCTGATTTGCACTTCTCTAATAATTAGCGATATTGAACATCTTTTCATGTGCCTATTGGCCATCTGTATGTCTTCTTTGGAGAAATGTCTATCTAATACCAGTACATTTAAAATTTTAAATTAGCATATAAACTAATCACAGTAGTGCCTCATTGCACTCTAGTTGAAAAATACAGAACCAACATAGAATAGGCAGAGATTAAATACAAGATTGTGTAGTAGCTAACTGCTAAGTTATGAATTAAAAGCAATAAATAGGAATCCCCTGCCAATACAAAAAACACAGGTTCAAGCCCTGGTCTGGGAAGATCCCACATGCCGTGGAGCAACTAAGCCTGTGCACCACAACTACTGAGCCTGCGCTCTAGAGCCCATGGGCCACAACTACTGAGCTCACATGCCACAACCACTGAAGCCTGTGCACCTAGAGTTGGTGCTCTTCAACAAGAGAAGCCCGTGCACAGCAATGAAGAGTAGCCCCCACTCGCTGCAACTAGAGAAGGCCCGCGTACAGCAACAAAGACCCAAAGCAGCCAAAATAAATAAATAAATAAACTTTTTTTTTTAAAAAAAGAAAAGCAATAAATAACCAATAATATCATATTTATTTTCTCTCCTATGTAAATACATACTTCTGAAAAACATTTTTGTTGGAATAACTATTCTACTCTCAGACTTATTACTATCTTCCAAAATGAAAAACATACAAATTTCAACATACAGGATTCAGCAGCAGCATCAGCTGTAGCACTGGAAAAAAAAAAAAAAGGCAAATTCAAACCTAAGATGAACATACTTGGCTAAATAGCATTTTTCTTCTTTGTTGGCTTTTGGTTGTTATTTTGGCTGATTTGATTTGGAGAACTGACATTACATTTTAAAATTTCTAAACCCCTGGGCTTCCCTGGTGGTGCAGTGGTTAAGAATCCACCTGCCAATGCAGGGAACATGGGTTCGAGCCCTGGTCCAGGAAGATCCCACATGCTGTGGAGCAATTAAGCCCGTGCACCACAACTACTGAGCCTGCGCTCTAGAGCCCGCAAGCCACAACCACTGAGCCCATGTGCCACAACTACTGAGCCTGTGTGCTGCAACTATTGAAGCCCACGTGCCTAGAGCCCATGCTCCGCAACAAGAGAAGCCACCACAATGAGAAGCCCATGCACCGCAACAAAGAGTAGCCCCTGCTCGCCACAGCTAGAGAAAGTCCGTGCACAGCAACGAAGACCCAACTCAGCCAAAAATAAATTAATTAAATAAATAAATTTGTAAAAAAAGACATAAAATTTCTAAACCCCTTTCAGAGGCTCTGAGTGGAAATAGAAAAAGTAAGAGGTAATTCAAAAATATTGCAATAGCAGGGGAAATAGAACATTTATTAAACCAAGAAAAGAAAGCAAAAGGCAAGAGGATATAGAGAAACCAGCAAAACAAATTTGAAATAGAAGAAAGAAAATAATAAAAGGTATCATGTTGTTACAAAAATACATAAAATCAGTGGGATAAGGAAATAAAATGGGAAGGGATAAATTCTAGGAAAAGGTATTCTCTGTGGTCAAAAGACAGTTGCACAGGAGACAGAAGACACAGGTTCCATTCTCACCTGTTGCTCACTGGTTGTGCGACTCTGCAGGATGTTAAAAGTTTCTGGACTTTCAACTCTGTAAAATCACTTTTGCCTCAGAAGGGTAAGATCACTTCAATTTCTCAAATTCTTTGAGAGAAAACATTTTTGCATCTCTTCATTTCTTCTTTGCTATTGTTTACTACTGAACAGTTAACATTAGTGGACTTGATACTCTAGACTGACTAAAAACAGAGACATACTAATAAAATACTGCCTGGTTTACAGGGTTAAAATAGTTGACAAGTAGGATGGGTAAATGAGTCCTTGTTTCTCTAGGTCTAGTTTCCTCTAACTGTTCACAATTCCCCTGAGTGCATATAGCCCACTGATAACACTAAGAATGCCTGATTGTGGACTGGTATCCCAGAAATACTAAATATTTATTTAATGCTCTCTGACTAAAATGAAAGCCAGAAAAGAGAGTGTGATTAATTTGTCTGTAGCAGCTGAGGATCCAGAGCAGACTGAGGGCTGTGCTTATATAAGGGCAAAAGAAATTATTCAGGGTGTTTCTATGTTTTATAAAAGTATTGCTTCTACTTTGCTTTTAACTATTTCATTTAGTATTTCCATTTTGATTATAATTCATAACCAAAATGAGACAATCTATGTAAAGTGCTTATTAGAGTGCCTGGTTCATGGTAAGTGTTCAATAAATACTAGGTTACTATTATTAACTTGAAAGTGTGTTTGTATTTCACAGCTTTTACTTTCTGTATAAAAAGATGATTTAGCAAAGACAGATTCATGCATTAGTAGTAAAGGCAGAAACAATTAAAATAATAAGGAAGCCAGATTGGGGAAAGAAAGGAGACATGGATATATAAATTATTATTCAAAGGAATTTTGGGCCATGATTTGTTCTATTCCCTGCTCTTTCAGTAATGAGTGTCTACACACAAACACACACACACACACACACTTTAGAAATTCATGTCCACAGCAGGAAGGAATAATTTTTAAAATTCATGAATTAGAGTTTGATTTACCACAAAAGGAAATATCTTTTGGGACTAAATTCCTTATGAGCATATGTTAAAAAAAATTGCCTTACATTTCCATTTAGAAGGATATTCTGCCCCCCACCCTGTTACATTCAGAAGAAAGTAGCAATGCTTCTTATGAACAGGAGGCATGTATCTGACAAAATCTAGCTTTAAAAATAACAGAACACATGAAGCCCCTTCAATGTATATGAAGTTTCCATCAAGAGAGTGGAGTTGGTGGAGTGAGAATCACAACTTGCGAGGAAAATCTGGTTCTGACTGGAAAAGGAGGACGATGACAGTTTAGGATGATTTGAGAAAAATTAGGTGTCCTGACTTGATTTATGAATTTGGGTCACAAAATAAATAAAGATGTGGCGACCACTAAGGCAGGTGAATGTGATTCAAAGTCATTCCTTAGATTAAAATAAAGTTAGAGCAACGAAAAGCCACTTCTGCCCCCAAATTTTTCCAATTAGGATTGAATAGCTAGTGCATTTCAGAGGTGGGAACACTAAGGAGGCACACAGCACTATCTCACTAATGGGTCTAGTTTAGAGAAAGACAGGCTATTAAACTCAAAAGTGCTTAAAATGTGAATACCCCAAGCCACCAGGAACCTATAAACATATCAAATTCTAATACTTTGCAGTACTAAAAGCTAATACATGAAAGAAAGTTGAAAGACTTTTCTTGATATTTCTTTAACTATTACTATAAAGTTTACTTGGTTCATAGTTGAGGGGGTCTTCTACATGATAGGCACTGTATGATATGGTAGTAGATATGATAGGGTAATAGAAAAACATTGGATGACTTGAAGTTTCCTATCCAACCAGAGCTCAAACTTTTGTGGATTTAAAAAAAAAGAAATAAATTATTATAGTACTGAGTTCTGGATGTTGAACATGTCCTTGGTAAGTAGAGAGTACTGTGGAAGCACAGTGCAGGGAGCAGCCCATACTGAGTGGGAAGGGTGGAGAAGGCATCTCAAGCAGAGGAGATCTGAGACGGGCCTTGAAAAATGAGGAAGAGTTTTCTAGGCAGAGAAGAAGGAAGACAGAGGACAATGCACACAGAATAAACAGCATGAACAAAACACAAAAGAATCAAAGGGCAGAGACCATCTGGAGCATTGTGAGGAGACCTGAGCCAGGAGGAGATGAGGCTGCTTGCTCAGCCAAATATGAAAGAGGGCTTTGTAGGTCTTGCTGAAGAGTTAGAACCTTATCCTGCAGGCCATGGGGGGGTGAGTCACGTTGAAGGATGTGTGTTTTTGAGAGATGGCACTCATGACAATGTGGATGGTAGAAGAAAGAGTTTAAAGACAGAGGCTCTGTCAATCATGCAGGTAAGGAATAAGAAAGACTTTGATTAAAGTAGTGTCAGGGAAGCAGAAGTAACAGAGAAGGTCCACTGGGGTTGAATGATAGGACTTCATGTGGAAGGTAGAGGAGAAAGAGCATCAAGGGCATCAAGGGTGACTTTGGCTTCTGTCTAGAGGAATGATGCTTCTTCATGAGGGTGACGGGGAGGAGGAACAAGAGATGGGTTTCCATAGAGTCAGGTAGGGCTTGTAGTACCAGTGGGAAATCCTGGTGACTCCTTTAGGAAGCCCAAAAGATCCAGCCTGGAGATAAAGATCAGGGGTTCAGTATCTTATGGGTGTTACTTAAAAGTCATGAGAGTGAACGAGATGACCAAGAGAGCATGTGTAAGAAAAAAGATAGATAGAAATGGGCCAAGGAGAGAATCCTGGGGAACACTGGAGATGCCAGCAGAGGGACCAAAGACTATGAAACCATGCCAAAAGCAGCACTCAGAGAGGTGGGAGAAAAACTAAGAAAGTTATCTTTTGGCTAAAGCATCATGTCAGAAATTGAATCATGTGCCTATATGTTACTGTATGTATCCTAACATGGGCAGATCTAATCTGTGGTCCCACAAAGTCACAACTAGATATCCCTACTCACCTTGTGGAAATAACCAGAATTGCAGGCACTATAACTATAAGAAAATCTCATTCTAGAACTAGATGAGCAATGCAAAATCAGTAAAGTGAAAGCAAGTCCTACAGTATAGTAAATATTGACTGAACCAAGATCCAATCTGATTTAAAAAATGCATAGAACAAGATATTATTTCATAGCAAGCACTAAGGATTAATGAAGGTATAGATGCTTAGTCCAGACAAAAAAATTTGGCAATAATCAGGTAAAAGCATCCAAATTAGTGATGTGCCACTTGTTTTCCTTTGCTTTAAATATTATTCAAATTATACGTTGTATAGATGTTCCTACATTCTTCCCGTCCTTCACAGCACGTACGTCTACACATGCGTATACACACAGAAGTGATAATGAAGCATGTACTACTTTGGACCCATTTAAAAACACCAAGGTAGCTCTTCGGCCAGTAAAACTTAAATGCTGTCTCTCTCACTTCTATTTCCAGAGGAAAAACGTTACACTGCACTCACAAACTGTGTGTGTTTTCTCCATCAGTAAATATATGTCATATGTCAAAATAAACTGGCCAAGGAAATGTAAATAAATGATTCAGTACAACCCATTACCAGTACTGGAAAAAACTCAGAGTGTGGCGCCTACAGATTGTGAGTCAAGAACACCAGGTTTTCACATAATGGGTGGTACATGTTGTGATAAGAAATGGGGAATGGAAAGGAAGCTGTAACATGGATGGGTGCCAAAGCATCCTGTGCAGTCAGACTCACCATAACACACTGAGATGCCCTACTTGGGTATGTCTCCTCCACATGGAACTACAAGGCTCCTCAACGGAAAAAACAGCTTAGTATTCACCTTCTTACCTCTATACCTGACACAGTTTAAACGCCAAACAAATCCATTAGGCTGAGTCAACTTAGAGAACCAACAGATGTCAAGAACCATGATAAACAGGGTAAGAAGAGCATAGCAAAACTGTTCACCATACCTGGGAAATGATTAAACTGATCTAAACAAGTAAAGCACTGTGGTTGTCTGTAGGAAGCCCAGAGAAGAAATAAGATGAAACCGTGCAGAAAATGTGCTCTCTTCAAGTAAAGAGAACAAAGTGTAAGTGTTGTCAGGAATTAAAAGGGCAGGAATTCAGTTGGGAAGGGGACCCTTGCTTCAGCCAAGGTAGACAAGGAAATGCCATTCATGCCACTGACCAAGTGTCTAGGCATGCTTTACATCAAATTCAAGGTTTATCTTTGTGACACTTTTAGTTATTGTTTGAACACAGCTCCTCTGACTTTATTAGGTCATATGAAGTTTTCAGCAAATAACACTGTGCCTGGCACATAGTGGATATCACAAAAATTATTGAATGTATTCATTTGAATTTTCCCTCTCAAACTGGAAGGAGCTCTCTTAACTGGAAGAGACATTTCCCTCTCTTAACTGGAAGCTACCATTAACTGTGGCTGGGAACTGACCACATGCCATTCTTGACTGAGCTCCAGCCTGGGCAGTAATAATACTAACAGTACTCTTAGTAACAACCACCACAACTTTTCCATAGTGCCATACGCTGTTCTACATTCTTCATATGCATTAACTCATTTAGTCTTCACTAATAATCCTATTATTCTCCCAATTTTGTAGAAGAGGAAACTGAGGCATAGAAAGATAGGTGGGAATGAGAGAAACATAAAGACAAGGGTAATGATTCCCCCTCCTCCAAACTCTTATTGAGGAAGACCTGGCTGTTCCCAATTACCAAGTTACAGGAAAATGGATCCCCTAATAGCTAGAGGTCACCCGAATATGAGGTACCAAAAGTAGAGGGTATGGAACAAAGGAAGTTCATGTGCCAGGTGCAGGTGCAGCTGATCCTCCTGGGATGCAGTGAGAAAAACCAGAAACAAGGCTGGTTTCCCCCAGTATCAGAAAGTAGCCATAGACCACCACACTGGTAGCGATTTAGTAAGGCCATGATTCTGTGTAGAGAAGTCAGGCTTCATAATTATGTTCCAAGTACTATAACCTTTGGGAACTACTCCATTTGATAGAGGGGAGAAAAATCACCAATATCTTGTCAAGTTGACAGCTCCTCAATTCTGGGATTTGGCATCACAGCCCAGGGAGTGCTGGGATGAATATAAAACTTGCAGGGACAGGTCTAGACTAAGCAAGGGATGACTGACACAAGGTAAATTTAAACGTCTTCAAGTCACGCACTTAATCCCATTTTGAGTTTGAAAACTCACAGTTACTTGGTCTCAGACATTTATCAGTGAAATTTCTAATGCATCATTGAAATTCAGGTCAACTTTTCACGTGGTGTTTGAGATTATCCAATTCAGTTCAAACATCTTCCTTTTGCCATGAACCGGTAACTGTTTAAGTTAATGAGTTTTCTTTCTATCTACAAAAGATCAAGTGTAATTAAGCACAACAGTTTAACTGATCTAATAAGTAACACATCTAATAAATAGAGAAGTATATGATAGGGTAAGGAGACTCTCCATCCTGGTAATTAACCAAAATTTAATTTTCTAGGAAGGTGATGCTACCAGGGGAGGGAAAGATGAGGCTTTTTCCTGTGACACTTCTGAAACTCTAAGCAATGGTTTATGTGCATGTGTTTTGGGTTTTTTTCATGGAAAGAATATCCTTAGCTTTTGTTTAATTGCTGAATCAGTCAGGAACCCAGAAAAGATTAAGAATCACAAGTATGCAGATAATAAGTTAGAATTAAGAAAATATCCACTTTCCACACTGAGTTGAAGGGATACCCAAAAGCATTTTCACCAGAGGTTAAACTCATCATTACTATTCATGCTGTTTCCATATATACATTTGCATTTTAGTGGAATGCATCATAATAACTGGATAAGAGCATGCCCTGATGTCAGATCCTCAGGTTTGAATCCCAGACCCACTTCTTGCTAGTTCTATAAACTGGAGAAGTTGCCTAAGATTTTTCTTGTTTAGTCTTCTCATATAATAGCATCTAACCCCTACTGCTCTTGAGAGGATTAAATTACACTAAGTTTACAAAGCCCTTCTCAAGGCACCTGGTACTTAAGAATTGTAAGCTTATTGGAGTTATGATTGTATAGCTGTGATAACATTTTACATCAAAAAAATTTTCCCTAATTTGCAAGTTTCTTTCAGATTCATGATGGCTCAGTAGTCGGTCATGAAGAAACCGGCCTCCATCTGCATTTACTGTACTATCTTTATGACTATTTTGTTAGGTACCAAGAAATCATAAGCTGCTTTTGTTTTCCAGTGATGACATGTTGTTGCCAGTTTTTTGCCAATTTTCCTCAAATATGAGTTGTAATTTAATTTTAAGTAAAACTTGAAACTCCTGGCACCTGCAACTCCCTTATACTTGGAAAAATAGAACTTCCTATTCTTTTTTTTTTAATTTAAAAAAAATGTTTTTTTAATTTTTGGCTGTGTTGGGTCTTTGTTGCTGTGCACGGACTTTCTCTAGTTGTGACGTGCAGGGGCTACTCTTTGTTGAGGTGCGCGGGCTTCTCAGTGCGGTGGCGTCTCTTGTTGTGGAGCATGGGCTCTAGGCGCGTGGGCTTCAGTAGTTGTGGCGCACAGGCTTAGTTGCTCCGTGGCATGTGGGATCTTCCCGGACCAGGGATCGAAACCGTGTCCCATGCATTGGCAGGTGGATTCTTAACCACTGTGCCACCAGGGAAGCCCAGAACTTCCTATTCTTAAGACAAAAGTCTCAAAGAGTTGTTTTGAGTTTATACAAAACAACATGTGTGTATGTAAGGAATTAAGCAATCCAAAAATATATAATTAAATTTCCCTTAAAATAAGCATTCTTTCAGCTCTTTTGTTTTTGATTAGAGAAGAAACATTTCCTAAACATTGAGTTAGTTCTCTGAATTTTCAAGGATGACATACATCAAGAAAAAAGAAGTAAAATGTTTACCCAAAATTCACTTGAAAGTGAAGTATAGTTTGTCTTAAGAATTTACCTACAGAGAAAGGGAAAAGAGTTTATTCATGTAATGGATTCACTCATTCCTTGAGAGAGCACAGGCAGCCTGCCTTAAAACTATTGTCCCCAGAGACACAGAAAAGAAGACCATGTGGAGATGGAGGCAGAGAGATTAGAGTCCTAAGAAAAAAAATATCTGGCAATTTTTGGTGAAACTTACTTGTTTTTATACTGTCATTAACAAAACTTCCCAAATGCTTACATTCTTTTGTATTTTGTGAAAACACCTTTGTATTTGGAAGTTAAGCTGAGGACATGTAGATCAGAAAATATAATCATTGTAGCATTGATGATATTGTATATAAAAATTGTAGATTTCTTTTTTCAAGCCACGGACAACAAGTGCGAAATTACACTTGTTAAAGAAACACACTAAACTGAGAGGGCGATGAATTTTCAAAAAGCCAATTTTAGCTCAATTCTGCAAAAATAAAATAGCTTTAATTTTTTATTATTTCTGTCATGAAAGGAAATAAATTGACCCAGATAAGCTTTATAGATCCACAGGGCTAGAGGGATTCACTACAAATAAACCTTTAGTCTATCTCCCAGTTCCTAGGCTGAATAACTTTCTTAGCCACTCAAGATTACAGTTATTCTCCCAAAAATATAATTTTGATAACCTTGTGTAATAATGCATTCTAGGAAGTAAAATATACTCAGATATATCGTACTCCCTTTTATCTTGCTATCTGTGAAATGTGTTCATCATTTAACTCTGTTAAAAATATTTAACTGAATCTCTTTAGTATTTTTTCCAGGCCTTCCAACACAGATGTCAAATTATTTATTGTTTTGAGTGGACTTATCTTGTTAACATAGGCATATTTCCATGCACAGATGATCTATTATTATGAAAATATTGTTTTCTAACCCTGGTAATTATTAATTATTCCATCAGTCCATCCCTCAGCAGTGAAATGTTGCTCCATTTACAGAGCTAGACAACACTAACATTTCTAAGGTATTAATAAGTGCCAACCTCCTTTTTCGGTCACTTTAAATTTAACTTGAATTAACACTTATTAAATGCCTACTATGTGTGAGGCACCCTACTGTCTGTTTTCACAAACAAAAAAATACATAATGATGATAGCCAACAAGGAAATTATAGGCTTATATGCTAAATCTCCATGACATGACCAAATGCTCTTCTGGCCTTGCATTTTGAAATATTCTTTATTCCAAATGCTAACCAATACAAACAAATATGTTCTCAAATGTTTACTATAATCAATATCAATTAGTGTTCACCAAAAGGAATTTTCAAAGCAGCTTATTAGTATCACCAGTAAAGAAATCAGGTAGAGGTTTAATGAGTACACTTGAAGGCCAACATACAAAATATCAAAATATGCTTGGCATAGATCAGAAGACAGAATGAATAATGTCCATATTTGAGAAGACCAATTAGAAAACAAATCCTTTGTTCAAACTTTTCAGACTAAAAAGTAAAGATTTAGAGAAGATGTGATATTACATTATATGCAGGAAAGTATGGTTAAAAATCACCATACTTTCCCACATATAATAATAAATTTTAAAATCACAAACAATTAAATATAAATGTCCCCATCTATGAAACCATGTAGATGAAAAGTGAAAATTCAAGTAGGTTTTCAGTTGGTTTAGGAGAATGAAACATCTGTACTTTTCTAAATGTCCTAGTGTTTGGCATCAAACATTTTGACCATCTTCTCTTCTTCTTTTTCTCTCAACATACACTCTCCTGACAATCAGTAGACTACTAGTATCACCTCTGCAGAGCTCCTAGATCTATGGCCCCATCCTGACATCTCTCCAGTACTCATATCCAAAAACCTGCTCCACATTTCTACTTGCATATCCTATCTATACTTTAAGCTCAATATACACCAAATTGAATATAGTCTCATCCCTCACACACATGTTCCTATATACTAATTTGGTTTCTGACAGGATGAAAATCATCAATATTCACATTGAGTTTGGATGCCAAGTGCTATTAGTTCTACAACTGGCAGATCTAGAATACATACCCATCCCTCTAAATTCATTCTCATGATAATAATACAAGCACTCTTTATCTTCCCTTGCCTTTGCTACTTCAAAGGCAAGTAGCTTTCTACTTCCTACTTCTTTTTCTTCTGTGTACTGTTAAATTCCTCTTCTGACACTTACAGCTGCATCTACCTTTAGCCTTACATCTTAGGCTATTGTTTAATGGATGCGGCTTTATAAGCCAATCTCTTCTCACACTCTAGTAAGCACACCACTCATTCCCTTTCCCAATCTTGCAGAACATGCTCCCACTGTACTCAAAGCATATGGTTTAAATGAGAACCATCATGCTTTATGGATTTTGCCCTTTCCTGTATCCTAATTCAAGTTTTAGTTGTGTTTTCTGCATTTTGCAGTCAAAGGTGTCTCTGTTACATAGCCTCAACCTCAGTTAGAATGAAAACAATCTAACTCAGCTCAATGCCTTCTTGCCTAGAGGGCATCCCTGAATCTCCCAGCTATACATAAGTAAGCTGCTCAGGTATAACAGGGTATTTACATCTCTCTTGTGGCACTCTCCAATTTATTTCTAACTTCTATAATAATATTAGTATGTGTGCATAACTTTCTCCCCTTCTAAGCTCTTTGGCAGTAAGACCTTGTCTATAATAAACACACAATAAATATTTGTTGAATAAATAAATGATTGGATGAATGAAGAAAAGAAAATCTTTGCAAAGGATTCTCTAAGGATTTTTTGTTTTTTACCCAGATGTTTGGCTTCACAAAGACACTTCTGAAAAGGAAATAAATTAATTGGTAATAAATGATGTTTTCTCTCAGCTTCCATTCAAATCATTGTGAACCCATCATACCAGCATAATGTTCTAGCTGCATGTTTGTGTTTCAACTTTCACAGCCAAACACCTGCGGTTAACAAACCACACATACCAAAGTATTTTTAACATGACTCAAATTGATCTGGGGAGTTGACAGCTTCTCAACATCCAAATGAATACCAAACTAAATGTCAGTATTTTCACAGAGACTCCTTTTTAGTAACATGGGAAAGCCTGAGATTTCTCTTCTCTCATGAAGCAATGCACTGGTCTGAGTAAGCCTGTTCTTACTCTGTTCTAAGTAAGTTCTTCCACTGGATGAACAACATGAACATTCTATTGTGGATCCACTGAAAGGACCTGGAAGTCCTAAAAGTTTTTATTTTCAAATGCTGCACATTAAGGTTTTTGACCTATTATTGTGCCAGACAACTAGACTGAAAGAAAATGTGACTGATCCTAAGCTATTACAGTCTCTCTCACAGACCCTCCTTCCATTTCAATCAGTGGATTTCAAGTGAAAAATGTTACTTAAATTCTTTTTCCCTTTAGAACAGTAATACCAGGTACACCACTACATATCACTTTTAAACTAGGCTACATGGCTTTCAAAATCCAGGTCAAATTGTTCTGTGCTCAAGTCATCAAAAATATTTCCTTTAATAACTTAAATAACTTTAATAACTTTATGCAAGATTACCTCTGTAAAATTACCTTTGTAAAATCAGTAATGCATGACTAAATTTTTTTCCTGTATAACTAACACTGTTTTATAAAGTTTGTAGGGTTTTTTTTGGCAAGCAGACAGAATAGTGTTTCATTTTAGATTGTGAATCCCCTAAGAAAACAACACTAAGGAATCTGTTATTTATATCATAACTAGTATATCAATGAATATGTTTTAAATATAATGGGATTATTAATGACTGTATAGTTAAAAGAAAAAAAAGTTTTTGACCTGGGAAAAAAATTCATTTCGCTACTGAGCAAAACTCAAAGCCGTATAGCATAATGCTTTTAAGAGGTTTGCATATAAGCAAAATCAGTATCAAAATTGAACTTCAAAAGTATTAAATACCTACTATGTGCATGACATCCCACTAAGATTTAAGCAGCATCACATGGTTGACTTTTGTTTTCCCAGAGGCTAGTTACATATTTTGAAGATTGTATAAAAATAACCATCATTGTGTGTCCTCAACAAGCTCCTTTACATGTATTTTCTTGGACTGCCCTTAAAATCAAAAGGTATAATGTGCCATGTGAAAACCCTCTACATTAACCTTCTTATTCCTTGGCTTGTTTCTGAGGCTGCCCATCCTCAAGGTTCTTGCTTCTGTAATGTGCCTTGAAATCTCCCATCCCCTAGTCTGTGAGCTACCAGCCTAATAATGAGATCTAAAATTCCCACCATTATTATTATTATTTTAGGTTATGTTATTTTTTTTATAGCAGGGGTAAATTTGACAAACTAAGGGAAAAAGGAGAAATACCAGAAACTTAGAATGCACTTGTAGGAGATTTTCAAGCTACTGAATGACAAATTCCTCTCTAAATTTCCACTCAAAGAAATTGTATTACGACTTGCTATTACCTTCTATTTCTAAGTTTGGGTTTGTTTTGTTTTGTTTTAATTTTGATATTGCATACAGGAAAAATATCTTCATAAGGGAGGGAGAGGGATTCAGCCTACTTTGAACCCTCTAAGCAGACAACAAGGCTATTTTGCCTAGAAATCTTTTGAACTTCTCCCTGGGATCTCACACAGCTTGGTGCAAGTTGAGTTTCCTGGGGACTTGGCTCTCTCCAGGTACTTTTAATTGTTCCCACATGAAGCATTGTGTTGCTCCATGCTGAAATTAGCCAGGCACATGAAAGCTACCTTCCCCATGAAACCTGAAAAAAAAAAAAAAAGCAAAAATTGATAGGCTGCTGCTACAAATCATAGCATTTAATTCAATATGCACTTATTGAGAAAAATATGTTCAAGACACTGAACATGACCTCAAGGAGTTTCACACATTGAAATAAAGCAGAATCTCACAGAAACCTACATGGCACATCTTTTAGTTTTTGCTTATAGGAGAAAGGAGCTGGGAAATGGTTATGCTTAATTTGTGTTTTGAGAGATGGGAACCAGGACTTAATAGCCTTGAAAAGAAATATAGAAGACTAGGAAAAAATAATTTTTAAAGTTACCAAGTGCAATAATTTAAGGCCTTCAAGAGTTCTTAATAAATTTGAATGATTACTGTTTATTATTACTATTACTTTCTATTTAACAACTAATACCACAGTGTTTTTTCCACCTGTGAGAATTTGAGAGATCAGAAAACTAACATGTATTGGGCAGCTAATCCATGTCAGGCACTACACTAGGGATTTAGGCATACATCTTTTTGCTTAGAGCAGTGCTAAAATTGACCTGGCATTCCAAAATTTGAGAGGAAAACTAGAACATGTTTTAATTCCTTTAGATCCCCATGACATAATTCCTAGCTTTGTCTGCAGCAAATTCTCAGGACATTAAACACACACATTTTCAAACCCCAAAGTAAACGCTGATGAATTCTGAATTATCAGCTGCTTGGGATTCAGTTCGTTAACAGTGCTGAGCAGAGCCATGTTGGAGGTGGGACAAAAGAAAAAGTATGCATTATATCTTTCCCTATTTTGAGCCAAGTAGAAAAATTAATAAAAATTCTACGATCAATATACTGTTCACACACAATTGTCAACCCTCTTTGACTACGTGGCAGAGGACATGAGGGCCACACTGGCTGGGAACTATGAGCTGATTGGAAACAGCTGTGCAACAATGCAGGGTGGTAAAGCAAATAAACAAGTTTGCTTTTATTTAAAATTTTTATTTTGTTCCTCATGGATGTTTTGTGTATTGCATTAAATATTACATTAAAATTTTATTTTTTTGGTGCCCCTTAAATTTTGCTTCAAGGCAAGTGACACTGATCCCAGCCCAGCCCTGTCCATTATTGTAATTTATCTAAGGTTTAGTTCAAAGTTTCTTTGCCGTACAGTCTGTTCATTGAACCAAACCTTTGGAACCTTTCTTGGGAACAGTTAGGTGATTAAAAAGTCAGACAAAGGATAGAAAAAGAATTTTAAAAATGAAGATTGATAATGCAAAACAAAACAGAAAAGCAGTGTACTAATGTGTGAAAGTTAACTGTATTTCCCTAACAGCTTTTCACCTGTAGCATTTTGAATGGTTTAGTCTTCTTTTGAGCAACATTTAAGTTTGCTATTTAGTGATGTTTTAACTCTTTTATATTTTCAGAGATACTATTATAATCGTTATTTTGTTTAAAGGCCAGCTGTAGATATTAGGTTCCTAATGTAGATTTAAAGTAAATTATTATTATTATTTTTTTGCGGTACGCGGGCCTCTCACTGTTGTGGCCTCTCCTGCTGCGGAGCACAGGCTCCGGACGCGCAGGCTCAGCGGCCATGGCTCACGGGCCCAGCCGCTCCGCAGCATGTGGGATCTTCCCGGACCAGGGCACGAATCCGCGTCCCCTGCATCGGCAGGCGGACTCTCAACCAGTGCACCACCAGGGAAACCCTAAAGTAAATAAATTTTTAAAAAGAAAAAACCCACAGGCCGCGGAGCAGCTGGGCCCGTGAGCCATGGCCGCTGAGCCTGCGCGTCCGGAGCCTGTGCTCCACAACGGGAGAGGCCACAACAGTGAGAGGCCCATGTACTGAAAAAAAAAAAAAAGAGAGAGAAAAAATATCATCATTAAAAACTGTAAAAGTAATAGTTTTTTTGTTTATGACTTTATGTCACTATACATGCAGAACCCATGAGTAATACAGGAACCCTGGTTAACCTCACTTCTAGATTGTTCCAAGTGGAAGATACCACCTCTTGAGTGACTTAACTGAACACATTTTACTCAACTAAGTGGTGGGGATCAAATATGTAGAGATATAATAAAGGTTTGCCTTTTGGTGAATGGTTTGATTTTTTAAAATAGTTGAAGGCTGATTATTAACATACATAATGCTGATTATAACATACATAACATTTCTTTCACTCAAAGACAGAAAAACATATTTCTTCTGTGTATTTGGTCTGTCTCAGAGTAAAGGAACCATCTATAATAAAGTAACTGGCTGAATGAAGCCCTCTAAGTCCTTTAGAAAGCAGAGCAAACATTTGAGGTTGCAAAAACTATAACCTGGGTACATCTGCACATCAATAAATGAACTCAGAAAACTCATGCATTTATTTCCTACAGTTGACAAAAAATTAGTGTCCTAGAGTCATAATTTGGGTCTGATTTGTTAGATACTGTTAAAGGATCCTAACAGTGTTTACAATAAAGAGTTCTAAGACTGTTTTAAAATCAACAGTCTGTATTTTCTATGATTTCTTAATTTCCTTTTGTATTCCAAATTACCATTGCATGTATACACTACGTCTTGCTTTTCTTAAGAGGCAAATTATCGCTTTTATTTTGTCCCAGGTATATGACTTGTACACAGTTGACTCTGTCCTTCACTGCAGTAATTAATTTTGATCTTCTACACTTAGCTTTCCCTCATTCTTTCCCCTTTTTCTTTCCAAAGACAGTAGATCCTCTTTCCACCATAACACATTTAGTGAATCATTTTTAATTTTGGACCTCCAAGGAAGCATTTCAGGAATGTCTTTAGAACTTTTGTTTTCTGATAAACTAACTCATCACTGGTTTCAGAGTCAGATTTTATTTGAACTCCAGCTCCAACACAGATAGGCCAAGTGACCCTAGTTTAGGTAAATTACCTTACTCTCTGACCCCCTTTCTGGTCAGCTTCCTGTGGACAATAGTACCTACCTCAAAGCAGAATTGTAGGGATTAAAGCAATAATAACGTATCTAAGGTGCCTACTATCTATTACCAGCAATTTCAAATGGTTCAGCTCAACAGATTCTGCCTTTCATCCTTTCCCTGGGACGAGGCTGGCCATGCAGGGACTTCCAAAGCAATTGACTTTTCCTGAGGTAAAATGCAATATATCCCCATGGAAAGCCCAAGATGGAATCTTAATTTCTTAAATACTGAGTGTTTTGTTAAATTCCTATCACAAGTTTTTATGACCCATGATAAGAAAAGACTTTCCGAGAAGATCACAGAGACCACGGGACACTACTGCTTACAGATACTACTATTTCTACAGGGCAATTGAATAAAAACTGCTAAATCGCTGACTTCAAATATTGCCACAGTTCCTACATCAAATAACAAAGATATCTGAAAAAGTTTTATTTTTTTATTTCAACTTCTAGACAGACTTTTTTGCTTCTTTAACAAAAGCTAACTTCCTTTTCCTTTACTCATTCCCACTGGGGCAAATCCTCATTCTGTTCCTAAAACCCATTCAGTTTCCTGCCTCAGGGCAAAATGCCATTTGACGTTACTGGGAGCTGCAAATCTGGCCCAGAAATGTGGGGACAAGACACAGGGATGAGACTGTAAACCAGGCCATGAACTTTAATATTCACAACCTCAGACTTACTTCCCATGGTATTCAAGTAAAGGGAAGAAAATACATCAGCATTCAGCAAAACTCTTGTTATTCTTGCTAGCTTTATCATTCATTCTTTTAGAAAGATGGTTGACAGAGATGGTTGGGGGTAGGAGGGAGACTGAAGAAACTTGAACTAGAGTTACAGATGCCATCCTGTCTTTCTCTAAAGGACTTAGTCTAATATTTTCCACATGTTTTGTTTTCCCAGATTTTTGAGTTCTTCCTCATCAGGTTTAACCAGGTATATACCATAGTTTTTGCCAACCCAAAACATTATGACGCTCTGAAAATCAGGTTTTCTGAATCAAAGCAAAACTGGCACAGACTATTAATAAAACTAGTAAGTTACATCAATTCTTATAAATGTTCTTTAATCACAGGTAGTCTTGGTCAAGCTCCTGTTCTTCTGGTACTTAAAACTCAGGAGTGATAATTACTAATTTTTCAATTATCAGTGATTTATGACCACATTGGTTATATTTTATTCAAGTTTTAATTGGGAAAATTGGGGGCAATTATGATTCCCCTTCAACACCTCAAAATGAACATTTTTCCATGGCCATCTAGAGGTGATTTATAGCTAACCCAAAGTGTTAATCATGGATAATTCTAGATTAGTATGGATGATTTTCCTTTTCTCTCTTTCTTTATATCTTTTTTTCTCTGTAGTTTCTAAATTTTCTAGAGTAGACATATACTGTTTTAGTAATAAGTTAAAATATTTTAACCAAATGAGGTATAAGCTAACTTTCCCCAAGGGCAAAGTTCCTCACAGTTTTGTGGAGGAGGTGTGTTTTGAACAAGATTCTGAATGGAGGTAGTGTTGTCACTTGGCAGAGAGGAGAGGAGCAATGCTCAGAGAGCAATGACAGTTGCGGATTATTTCACAGGAAGCATCATCCGGTGGTCAACCTTGAAGCACATTTGAAAGTGCTTAGAACTTATGGAAATCTATATTTACTGTAATTTTCCCAGGAAGGGTAATAAAGACGCAAATTTATATTTTATAATGATGATTCCTATGGTTGCACAAGCTAGATTATTTGCTAATATATTCTCTTTGATTGCTGATTACTGCCTGGTCCAGTTCATTGGCTTTCAAACTTTTTTTGTTCATAACCTACACTACAAGAAATATATTTTATATAACAACTCAGTACACACATGCACACACACACACACACATTCACATCATATACCTAGATCTACTCAATACCTATATCTATAGCAATACTCATATCTACATCTATGTAAAAGAGAATTGTTGTGCTGTAATACCTACCCTTGCTATACTCCATTCTATTCTATTTAAAAAGAAACACGGTCATAATTGACTAAAGCAATCCTATAATATACTTATGGATAGTGGCCCATAGTTTAAAACACACCAGTTTAGTACGTTCTTGGGTTACAGAGTCCCTCAGCTTCAAAACAGAAGTATAGTGAATATATTATTGCAGCAGTCCTGGCTTAATATAAAAATGCCCAGGCCCATGGAAATATGAAAAGCTAACTAATGTTCTAGAAACAGAATCATCACGACTCATTTAGAGACTCTTTGATGGAGGCAAGAGAGAACTGAAGATGACTCTAGTGTTATATACCTAAAGGGTCTGAGGAAAAGTCACTCTGTGGATAGTGTTGGAAACACCGGAGGTGGGTGATGATTTGAAGATACAAAATGGCCTTTTACTTTTTCTCTCAGACTAAAATGTTTTATCAATTTTTCATCCATTTAACTTCTCAGTTTGTCTTTTCTCCTGCTTTACTTTTTATGAGTTTTGTGTCTTTTATCCTGCATTAATTTATAACTTACACAGGGAGTTATTCTGATTTCTACTTCTTTCTTCATTTGCCACAGTACTGAGTATGGTATTCTGCAAGGACATGTGTGCCAGGCATGTTAAAAAACTAACTGGTTTACTGAAATATGCTTCTTAAAAAGTTGCATGTATACACTTTTCTCCTCCTTGTTCTCCAGCTCTCAGTGACAATTGGAAGGCATAGTCTCTACTTGAAAAAGAGAGGAGTTTGACCTAAGATGGAAGTTAGTTCAAATCCCAGCTCCTGACACTTGTTAGTTTTGTTGTAACCTTGGAGAAGAGCATAGCTTCTTGATTAGTCAGAGTGTTTCCAGTGGCAAGTGACAGAATCCCAAATCAACCTGGTTTGAGCAAAAAGGGAAATTGTTGGCTCACATGACTGAGTCATTGTCTTGTAAATATTGATTTCAGGAATCCGTGGCTCTTTCTGTCAATCCTCCTTTCTTCTCTGTTGGCTTTGTTCTCAAGGCTTACAGTATTTCTCTATGTGGTAGGAAAAAAAGATCTCTAGCAGCTCCAGACTTACATTCCACAGGTTAACAACTCCAAGTGAAAGAGAATTCCTTTCCCAGTTGTTCCAGAAAAATGTCCTGAGGCTAATGCTGATTGGTTCTAATTTACCTGAGTTGGGTCATGTGCCCGTCTCTGAACCTAGCAAAGAGAATCCACTCGTAGCAAAGAGAATCCACTGCCTCATTTGCTAAGCCTGGAGCAGGAACCCAGGCCTAGATCCAACCATCTGAGCACATAGATGGAGAGTAATAGTTCTCCAAAGGAAATATTCTTATAAGGAGAAAAAGAGGCAAAAAATACAGATGTCTGCTTTATCTCTTAAAGCCTTAGTTCCTTTTATCACTAAGATATCAATGATATTGCCTGTGTTTGGGGTGAGAATTAGAAACAGCAAGCAGGTAAAGCCACGGTAAAAGAGTAGGTATTCAACAAGAGCAAATAACAAATGATGAAGCAAATGGGGTAAAACAATAACAATAAGTTTTTTTAAAAAGTTTTAAGAGTAGATTCTCAATAACTATTTTTAATATTTCTCCCAAACCTGGGTCAACCATATTCAAGACTACAAAGTCATTATAAGATAGCATTGCTTTTGGTCCTTCTAAGTGTGTTAGAATCTTACACTATTAACAAAGCAATTTAATACAGATATTGGATGCCAGAGGATTTAGACAAGCAATTTTTTAAAATCTCTGACGCTAGGTAAAGCTAGACATACTAACACATTCATAGTTTGTTATCAAGCACCATAGATATTATAAAATATCAATCAGGGAAAATTATATTGATCACCAGAGAGTCCCAGAGCTCCACTGGAAAATAATTTTACTGTAGATATGAAGCTCTTGGTATTAGGTGAAGAAACCTAATCAGCCACTCAAATGATAGGAGGGTAATTGAGAAATAAAGACCTGAAGGGCCCCTCTAAGGATAAAGGAGCAGGATGTTGCCATTCTTTCTCGAGACAGAAAAACAAGAAATAGAAAATGTCTGGAGACAATCATAACCCATTTAGGAATTTATAAAAATCAGTTACACTTGAATTTACAAGAAAGAAAAATTTCTGTGAGCATTGAAAAGTGAATATAATACTGTCTAGAACCTTGATATGATCAATAGAATTCATGTTGTATCGCATAATCAGATGTAGTTTGTGCTGTGTGATGTGAGCTGCTCTGGAATGCCCCTTCTTGCTGAGGAATAAATAACTGAGCCCTCAGAACTGAGAAGAGGCAGGCTACGCAAATCTTGAGATCGTGAGATTCACCAGCCTGTATGGAGGAGTCCTTCTTCTCACAGGTGGAAGTCAAATCACCATTTGGACCATGGAAAATGTGAGATTTGTGAAATTTGCATAAAAGTGGGACTCGGGATATAATGTCTGTATTCCCAAGACTTACTATCCTAAAAAATGTGTCAGTTCACTTTTTACACTATTTAGCTCACTAAGGGGAAAAAGGGAAATGTGGAAATGGGCATGAAGAAACAAACAGCAATGAAAGGAAAAAGAGAATAAGTACTTAAGTTAAATGTGACCTATTTTCAATTTTTTTCCTTGGGCCAATCTGACTGAAAGTTAAGGTTTCTGAAGGGAAAACAAGAACTTACATGCCTGAATATCGTAAGTATTTAAGCCAGATGAAAGCATTTACCTTAGCTTGATCGAGCTCCTGTTTTCTGAGTGGGAAAACTGAGGCTTAAAGATGCTAAGTAATGTGACTATCATAGGGCCTAAAAGAATGAGGACTCTAAGGTAATGGAGTTCACTTTTCTGAACTACATGGAAAAAGTATTTATTTACTCAGCAAAAAATATGTAATTCAGCACAGATGCAGATAAAAAGCAAATGAACACTTAGATGACCATAGAGCCAAAAGTGTACATTGTTGTTTAAGAATTCTCTGGCTTACCTATTCTCTGTCTCCTGTATTTAGTATCACATATCAGCAATGGGTTTGTGGGCATTTATTGCCAGGGAGAAATGAGAGGAATTGGGTAGCAGAAGGAAATTAATTCTTCTGGAAAAAACCTAAGTAAGGATTCCCCTTTTAAGTTCCAGAACCTAGACATACAAGGTTTTTGTGCAGTATTGCCAGGTACACAGTATATTTGTTGAGTTTTGGTTGTCTGTGTCTGTTCCTCTTGACTTGGTGACACATTCTCAACCCTTTGGATGAATCCCGCTTCACTGATGTGTGTGCTGAGATCACCTCTCCAAGTATCTCTGGTCAAGTGGTAGGCCCATGAGTCAAGCCAAGCCACTTGGATTCTCCTTTGAAGATCTTTAAATCTTGAGTCAAAATGCAAAGCCCTAAAACCTGTAGACGTGTTTAATTTTAAGATGGATGAGACTGCCCACCATTTCCTGCCACCTTCTCCTAGTTCCTGTCTTTCCTTGAATCGACACCCTCTCCTTTTGTTCAGTAGAGCTAGCCAATACAGTTTTAATTCATGTATTTTCTGTTTAAATCTCGGCGCTCAGGTTACTCACAGCTTAGTAGGGGGAATGTTATATCACAAGACCTAGCACACTGTCTGCCACTTAGAAAACCTTCAATAAACATTTTTTACATGACTGTTGTGATCAAGGTAAATGTTGGCTACCATTGAAGCAAACAGGGTGATCACTTTACACAGGGTAGGTGTAGGGAAGGATTACCAGAGGAACATGACTGAATGAATCATCTTTTTACTTCTCTCAGTGCCTTATATAGAGTAGGTCTTCAATAAATGTTTGAATCAAAAACATGAAATCCTATAAAAATGTGTTTCAGTGAATCTCAAGATGATATAATTTCACTAATCCTTTCTCACAACCTTCTAAGATTTGTTGTATTGTACTGAATAAGCCAACTTAGAAAAAAAATTAAAGCCAGGGTTGGGAATTTTCATCTCCTTTTCACTTTTGCTAATAATGTTACCATCCCCTAAGAGCGAAAGAGCTGAGTACTTTCTCATCAAGGTCTAAGGAATCACAAACAGCCCTGCCTTTCACTGAGTGCCAGAACCAGTAACAGGGAAAACTGGAGACAATTCTCAGGAGGAAAAGCTAATTTGAAACCCTCTCCACAAAATGTTGGCACTTGACAGCTCTGTGTTTTCAGAGTCTGTCACCAAGGTGTTATCAGAATAAAGGAAGTCTTTTTGAGTTACACACAGGGTTTGGAGTTCTTTGAAGACCACCAACATGGGTCCTGGGAACTGGAAATATTTATCGGACCTATGTAAAATTTGAGGAACTGTGGCAATGTATTTTCTGCCCATAACCTTCTTAGTCTTTGCTTGTGGGCCTAAAATAACATTTTTTCTTCTTTTACTACAAATGGTGAAGCACTGGGAAAACTGCATACTTATTGAAAATATGTCAAGAAAGACTTAAGAGTAGTAGAATTACTGCCAACAGTCTACCACTTTAGGATAGTGCAAACAGGTTAAAATAGTATCCTGAACCCAAGCAGCAGTCTTTCATAATCCTCCCTATTCTGCTTAGGCTTCTGAGTTTTATAAGCATTGACAACTATAGTAGCAAAGTGCTCACGGAAGTTTTCAGAGAATCTGGGATACACCTTAGTGTGAAAAAAGTCAGTCCCAGAGTTTTGTCATTTGGGACAAATGATAGGATAGTGTAGGTCAATTATAGAACCAGTTGGGTAAACAATAGTCAGAAGATACAAGTTTGAGTTGCTTTTGGTTACCAACTGGAAACATCATTTAATCTCTGAGTTCTAGTTTTTTCCTCTGTAAAAAAATAATAGTAATTTTTATAGGGTGCTTGTGAGGATTAAATGGAATAATACACATGAAAGCATTTTGTCCACTGTTAGGCACTATATAGCAGATGATAATAATGATGATAGGCATAAAGCAGCAAAAAAAAAAAATGCTTTAGAAGCAAAGATGTCTTCACAAATCAGACAAAGAAGTCAAACCACATCAGTGTCTCCAGGTTTATCTAGAGGACTCTGCCACCTTTGCTGAGAATCTTTGTTGTGTCTTTACCTGCCAAAATTGGAGTTTTCTTCTACTATTCTGCTTTTCTTTGTTTATCCTCTCATAACTTCTAACCGAGGACTTGAAGCTCAAGCACAGGAAAGAAGAATGGTGGAGGAGAACTTAGAGAGGGTGCTGTGGCTTCACATCAGAACTGGGGTGGTCCCGGGAAAACTGCCCTCTAAACATGACAGTCTCTGTTCCTGGAAGGAAGGGGAGAATCAGAATTAGGACTCTGGGCCCTGGTGAAATTATACCCAGAAATGGGTTTGCAGCTACTTAACTATCTTCTGACTCTACCTGTTTGGGGCTGTTCCAGAATGTTCTTGTGCCATGTTGAATGGCAGGTGGTGATGACAAGCCTGATGAGTTATTATTGAGAAGTAGTTGTAAGAGCAGGCCAAGTAAACTTCACCTCTCCTTTCTAGGTCCAACAGCAGAAATCTAGCCCCTTTCACTCGCCAAGGAAACTTTCTATGGCCTTGAAAATTGCATGGCTCCCAGCCATTCCAGTGCTGCCAACGATGCTTCTAGGAGCTTTTACTGTAGCTTCTTCACGTTTTTCTCCCTCAGTCCTTCAAGGTTTCTCCTTCACATCTACTGCTCGGTCTGTAAAAATACGCAATACGTAGTGTGCTGATTCTTATCAGGCCCAATAGCCTCATAAGAAAAATAAAGAAAGAACCAGAAAAAGATTCATGTGTATAATAAAAAGTTCTTGTAATTTTTCCATTTGTTCTGCTTGACTACTAAAATTTAAAAGTCTAAAAGTTTCCTCAGCCAGTCTGTTGGTATGTCAACAATCACAAAACAAAAGTTCACAGAGTACAAAGCATTCTACTAAGTGAGGAAGATTATTAAAAAACAGTCAGTTCCCTCCCTCAAACATTTTAGAATTTCCCTAATAACTTACAATAAATAAAATTCCCACCAGATTTCAGTTTTCAAAGAGCATTTTATAAAACAATGGGCTATCCATGTCAATTTAAAATATATATATTTTTTTCATTCAGATTATAAATTGATAAGCTCAGTACAGAAAAAAATTATTTTAAAATCAGATAAATATAGAAACCACCCATAGTCTTACCACCAAGAGTTAACTGCTCAAATAAATCTAATATATATCTCTCCTTCTATGCATATTATTTTTCAGAGTTGTGTCTGTATTATATATACAATTTTCTAAACTATTTTTCACTTGTTATGTTACAAGTGTTTCTCATCCATTAGAGAACATTTATGTATAGTGTTTCAATGAATGTCTATTAAATAAATATTATATTAGTGAATAATATACAGTCATTAAAACTCTATTCATGAAAAATTTTCTAATATATATGATTTCAATATACTTACTAGTATATTAATATATTTAATATCTAAGTGAAAGGTATATCTAGAGGTGACTTTACATCCTTTTAAATATTTGATGTGATTAATATTTCTATGCCTAAGTCTGTCTGCATCTTGGATTATTTCTTTAGGATATATTTCCCAGGTGGAAATATTAGATAAAATCACTAGAACTTAGTTTTTGTGTAATAATTATTTGGAGATCTTGATACATGGGACCACAGCAAATTTTAAATTCTAGGCTAATTTCACATCAATCTACATTGAAGTCATAAAAATATGAGAATTATTTTTAATAATAGATAATGTTATTTACCATTTTACTTGTGCTCTTCTAAATCCTTTACATACTGGATCCCACTTAATACTCCCAATGACCCTCACAGGTAAGCACTGTTTATTAACCCAATTTAACATAACAGGATAGTGAAGACCAGACAGTTGAAATAACTGGCCCAAGGTCCACAGCTAGGGATAGTCAGAATCAGGATTTGAACCCATGCAACCTGCCTCCAGACCTTCATGTTTCACTACCACCTGCCCACTAGTAAGAAATTTTTCAGCACTCAAGGCAGAAAAGTAGCAAACCTTCCCCCTATAGAATGTTAACATACGATTTATTATCTACTTTCTTCCATTAAAGAAGGTACTCTAACTTGAATGCCAGCAGGATAAAATTAAAGCAATCACAGCACACACTGGCCAGAAGGGCTGAGTTAGGATGCTGCTGAAAGGAGTAGATGTTCATGAAAAGGAAATTTTAGGGGAAAACCACAGAGGGGTGTCGTAGAGAAAAGTCTATTCAGAGCATTCAGACATAGCTCTCAACTAATGTCTCCAGGTTTAACTAAGGTTAACTGAATATAAAAGGCAACAGAGAAGAAAATTTGGTTTGGATGGAGTGTGGGAACCAGGAAATAATAGCTAGTTGGGCAGGAAGAGCTCATCCACTGACTTGTAAGTGCCTTAGAAAAGGACTCATGTCTTTTCTGCAATTACACACCAGCACTCAACAGGCTGCCTGGCATATAGAAGCCTCCAATAAATGGTTTTTGGACAAAAATGAATTATGCTGTTTGTCAGAGAGCCTCTGAGGTCAACTGTCCAGTGGGGGACAACTGAAATCCAATCTACGTAGACATGAACTGTATGAGATAAAAGGAGTGGATTTGAACTGCAGGAAGAGTGAGTGAAAGTTGAAGTTCTGCACAGATTGTGAGAAATAAGGACCTAACTAAAATATTTTTACACAGAAAATGCTTTGGTTCTGACTATAAATTCAGATATTTTAATCAGAATTATGCTAAAATTTTACAGTTTTATTTAAGAAATATCTCCTGAGCAAATTGTCATTAAAAGAGAATAACAGAGAAGGGGCTGACAACAAGAAGGTAAGGGAAAGGTCAAGGAAAGGGAGATAGAATCTGTAGGGTGCTTAAGCCAGGGCAGGCCTGGAATCCTAAAGAAAAGTTATGCATGTGGATATTTAACTTGTTGTGATTTGTGCAACTTTAATATATTACATGGGGCGTAATTTTTAGATTGAAATTCTTGGCTTTATCACTTGATATCTTATATCCTTTGCAGTTGGCTCCTATGCTGTCCTTGCCCATAGGTCTTAAAATGGTACGATGTATCACTAAATTTTAAATGATGCTGATAAAATCACAGTAATGATAATGAAGAACTTTTTCCAAATGCATCCGCTTATCTCCCAATCAATTAAGGTTTAACTTGAAAACAGTTGACAATATTATATGCCAGTTCTTCTCCACGTTTAAATGTGTATTTAGAATCATGCTGTATTTAATGGGGCTCTGTTAACTGGTGGTTAAGAATACAGTCTTGAAGACCAGGATTCTGGTCCTAGCTCTACTTCCTGGATGTGTGACCTTGAGGTAAGGTAACTGAGCTTCATATTTCTCATTAGAAAATGGAGATAATAATATCTATTTGATGAAGTTGTTATAAGACATAAATGGCAGGATGTACTGAAAGTGCTTAGCACAATGTCTGGTACTTAGTGGGCAACAAGTGAATAGTAGCTGCTGCTGACCCTAATTCAACTCTTTGGAATTTGCAAAATGGATCATAAGTATTACAAGAAACAGGATTCCTCATGAGACTCCCATAACTTCCTGGAGATGGGTAGGCCAGAAATTCTCTGGGAACTGTTGAAACATTTGTTTCCAGATCTGATGAATTCCAGCACTTGCGCAAAAAGCAGAAATGAAAACCATTAACTAGCATCTGCAAAAATCATTATATATGAAAATTTGGGGTCAGTTCTCTTTGGATCCCAGCCATATTCCACTTCTTAGTGTGAGTTTCTACATTTATTTTGTGCTTTTGCTTTGGACTTTGTTCAGATCGTCAGCTAATATCAGTGAGTTCCCCTAGAACAAACTTGTTCTTCTGTGTTATACAAAGAGGTTAAGACTTGCTTATGAAGGGACAAAGACAGCCTCAGAAGATACTAGTATCTGACTTTACAGTTGGAGGGAAATGTGTGACTCAGTAGTGAATTCTTCTTTTTCCTGTCTGTTTGTCTGTTGGCTATCCAGTATATTGAAAGCTGGAGAGGATACCCTCTCCAGTTTTCCTCTTGACCTTGTGCATTGTTCCCTTAGTTCTAAAGTAAATATATGATTCTCATCACAAGAAAAAAAATTTTTGTAACTATATATGATGATAGGTATTAACTAGACTTACTGTGGTGATCATTTTGCAATATATACAAATATCGAATCATTATGTTGTACATCTGAAACTAATATAATACGTCAATTATATCTTAATAAATAAATAAATAAAATAAACACATGAAAGCAAAATTCAAATATATAAAAATGTTCCAACAAGCCCTCAGTGTAAGATCATACAAGTACATGAAACCACCAGGCAGAATATAAGAAGCAAGGCCTGAATTTACACACGTGTGTTAATTTGAAGCCTAAGGTTGAATTGAATATTTTTTATAGATGAAACTCAAAGTCTTACTATTAAATACACTACCAAAAAGAAAAAAAAAAGTCAGTTTAAACTAGGCAGAAATTTAGTTGTGTTAAAAGAGTGAGGAAAACATAGACAAAAATCATTAACCTCCCTTCTTGAGGCGCAAATTAACTTCCTAGCACCCGCTTTATGGCATGGGCCACATTCCTGCCTATAATTTATTAAGCTAGGAGAGTAATAAGATTTTTTTAAAGGGAGGGAACCTAATACATTAGCTGGTAATTTTGAAAATGAAGTAAACTGAAAGAAGATACTACCAGATAAAAAGGCAAATAAGAAATCAGAATACAACTAGATAAGATGGAGTGAAGGGGCTTCCCTGGTGGCGCAGTGGTTGAGAGTCCGCCTGCCGATTGAGGGGACACGGGTTCATACCCCGGTCCGGGAAGATCCCACATGCCGTGGAGCGGCTGGACCCGAGAGCCATGGCCTCTGAGCCTGCGCATCCGGAGCCTGTTGCTCCACAACAGTGAGAGGCCCGCGTACCGCAAAAAAAAAAAAAAAAAAAAAAAAAAAAAAGATGGAGTGAAAATAAAAGTTATGAAAGAAAACTAAATGAATTGCATAAATGTAAGTTAATAAAAAATCAATTAATACAATTGTATAAATTAGTAAGAAAAGACAAAATAGATTTCAGCTGATTAAACTGGAGGCTAAAAGTTTTAAATAAATTAATAATATTGTTAAGATATAATCAGTAATTTAATAGAGTGGGTATTAGGAGACTATAAACCAATGGTGGGGGGGTGTGTATGCATGTCATGCTTTTGCTACATTAAAATGATGATACATATTCAAAAGCTTATTGCAGTTGTGACGTTCTCAAAATAAAGAAGCCACAAAGCCCAGCATTCTACCCTTTTTTGCCCTTCTGTGTATGGGGTTGATTCATGGGTTCTGTGAACTGAGAACTGGGGGCTGACAGAGGAAACCCAGACTGCTGCTCTGTGCCTCACATAACTGTTTCCTGTTCCTATTGCCCTGACCATCTAGAGACACCTGCGTCAGGGGAAAATACTCTCCTTAGTGAACGTGAAGCTAAGAGTTCCACTGCGTCAGACCCACCCAACAAGGGCAAGCACACTAAGAGGTGTGACCAGTCTTTTTGGCAGCAGCAGCAGTCAGTCATCACACTGATAAAGATATTCATCACTCAGATTCTATTTTACCTCATTTGGGCAAACAATCTTTTCTGCCTGATCATAGTCAAAGCTGTATTTTTCACCCAAATAACTTGGATGCAAAGCCTTTGGAAATGTTTAGCTATCATGTTTTGATGATAAGACTTCACATATTCAAAGCTAAGTTAAATGTGGTTCTTTTAACTGCACTTTGGAAGTCAGAATTATCATCGAATAGCTCAGAAATTAATATAAGAATATAAATGTTGTCATTGATTAGAAACAGTTCTAACACAATCTTGTATTGTGAGCATTTTTAACTTTATTGTAAAATCAACTGTGTTTTCATATTCTTCACCTTGAAAATGTCTCATTACATTATGACTCTGATCCCAGATTGTTGTTTTGATTTAATAGCTTTTTGTTCTTTTATAATTTTAAATGTTTCTTATGTTTAACTAAATGAACATAAGGAGATTATTAATTTTTAAAGCTCTAATCACTTTGTAATTAATGTGCTTTCTTTACCAGACACCTCAAAATTCCATTCACACCTGAAACATCTCACCTTAAACTGCTTATCTAGATAGCTTCCAATTTTCCACAGTCTCTGAGGTATAATCAGTCACTAGGGAGGATGCCTCCCTACCTTTTTATTTTCTTCTAGATATTGCAGTGTTACCAGGCCTCCCTTTAAAAATATTGCAAAGTTTGATCTGGAAGAAAATGATACCATTTGTAGCTATTACTGGAAAAGTTTGTCATCACCTCAGTAATATTCCTCCTGGTTATTTCATACCTTGGCAGTGGTATGCCCTTCTAAAAACATAAGTAATGGAATTGAACTCTCCCCAAGTATTCCGTAAGAACCTATTTTTGTTCTTAAAACTTTCTCCCTTAGATTTTGTCCTTAGTTCAAAAGTCTCTTCTTGCCTATATTCTGTCAGAGATGCACAGAAAATGTTTTTTGTAGTGCAGATGTTTTAAAGGTATTCATTATGTGGCAGAGATATTAAGAGTCTTCACAGAATAACCCTCATCAGCTAATGGGCCCTAGTAGGATGAGCCTGTAGAAGTCACTGGAATACACAGTGTTGGAGAAATTTATAGCCAGTCTATCAGCAGGATGTATTAGACATTTAGTCATGAACTAGGTACCTAATTCAGAGCTGACAAAAAGTAAAATCCCATAACAATCCCTCACAAGGAGTAGTTTCAGGAAAAACACCACTTCTCTGTAAGGCCTTAGATACCTATAACTGGAAGTCTTGTTCCTGGATTTGTATGAGAAAGAAGATGTTTGTGATATTTAAAGAGTTTCTCTAGTAATTCCTGACATTGCATGATTCTAAAGTGTATTCTGTTAGTTCCAAAGAAGCAGCTCTTTTTTAACAGAACTATAATTTTTTTAACTGATTGTCTTGGCATGACTGTGCAAGATACAAGTCACGATATAGGGAAAGAACTCAAAGTACATTAAGGAAAAAGATAAAACTAAATTTAAAGCTATGTAATAATATTTACATCGCGTTTACTATGGGTCAGCCACTGTTCTCAACAATTCATGTATTTTAACCCATGTAATCCTCTCAAGAAGTCTATGAGCTGAGTTTTACTATAATCCCATTATTCAGATGTGGATACTCAAACACAGAAACCAGCTTACAGTAACAGAGAACAATGATTTCAACCCAGGGAGCCTGGTTCCAGAGATGGGCTCATAAACATTACACTCACTACATTGTCTCTTAATACCTTTCATCATGCCTCTACATGCTCAAGAGCACAAAATTCAGGGCTGATATCTCCAAGTGCAACTATAACAAGACATTTCTTGAATTAACACTGATCCACTAGATCTATCAATGAGAACAGGTAGAATAAGCAGTGCTAGGACGGGAAAAATCAAAAAGCAAGGAAGCATGACATAATATCAAAACAAAAAGATGCCAGTTTAAATCAAAATACAATTTAAAAATTATCATTAAGGACTATAAATATTTAAACAGAGCCAGAAAAAATGCCCAAAAAATATTAAAATGAAATTTTTAGAGGAAAAACATCAGTGGAAAAAAAAACCTGACTTTTAGCTTCCTGGTGAAGGCCTCAGAAAAGGCCTTCTGCCACATGAAAAAAATAAATTTATTGAAGATGCCAACTGTTGTGCTTCGTTTAAAGATAAATTTCAAATATTTGACTTAGGTCTATAGTACAGAGACTCAATATTATTCAGTCGTCATCGATATATCTGTCCTAGCAAAGACATAATTTTCTGGCACATAAAATACATTTTAAAATAATATGCTTTTAAATATATTAGAAGAGCAATGATACCAGTTTAATAATTCTTATATTTATTCAGTGTATCCCTAAGCCCAGTGCTGTCAGTTTCAAATGCAAAGCCTGTCATACTAATTTGCTTTTATTCCTCTAGCATGAGATATTCTATTAGGCATTGCCTTAGTCTAAAGGTTGAGTGAATGTACTTTTAAAAATCAACACATGAAGAAGGCTATTTCATCTAATTAGATTAATCCTCACCTAATGAATACACAGGGAGTTGCTTCAGAGTCATGAATCCAGCTCTTAGTAGGTATTTAACCAATATTTCTTGCATGAATTAATAAATAAATTCATCTGGCCACCAAAGCAGGAAAGCAGAGTGTGTTTTCCTTGAACATGATGACATAGGAACTTGGGTTTCTCTCTCAACTTCCTGTTGAAGGGTAGCAGAATATGCCACCATCAAATATGCCACTTTGGCATAAGAATTATTTTGAGCTGAAGGCAATTGAGCAGCAAGTATAAGAAAAGCTCTCTGCCCTCCCCCATTTGCCTAAAAGAACGTACATTTATAAAGGTGTCCCTCTCCTCTCTCTATCAGGAAAGGACAGAAATTAATCCCCAGAGATAATTCTAGACCCTTATAAGTCCAGAGACAGCACCAGGAAAATCTACATAACAAACCTTATTAACTAGTCCTTATCTTCCATTAGTTCCCCAGTATATCTACCTTTCTACAATTTGCCCCACTAGGAACTCAAAGTCATTTTCCTTTGTCTTATTACTTCTGTAAAATTTTATTTTTCTGTTGTTAAGATAAGCCTAGGTTCTAGCCTTTGAGTTACTCATCACTGAGTACTTCTGTGTGTGTGCAATGCACTTGTTAGTAAACTTGTTCGGTTTTCTCTCATTAATTTGTCAGTCTTACTTGCAGGGCTCTCTGCTCAATGAATCTAAGATGCGTAGAGGAACAAGAAAAGGTTTCCTTCCCTATACTATTAAAGTGAAATATAAAAATAGAGAGGGGAGATCACAAAAACACAATAAAATAAAATGAAAGGCCAATTATTTACAAAAAACCAGTGTTTTACTCAATTAAGTCATTTCGTTGATTAAAAACACACGAACAATTGGTATTACTGGCCAATTCAACCTCTTTTCTTAAATTTTTTTTCATTTTTCGTACAATTTTTAAAGGTTACCGGTACAACCTCCTGAACTAGAATGAGGCACCTCTAACAGTCCTCAGCTCAGGGATAATAAAAGTACAGTGATTTGCATGTAGCTTGGAGCTGTTGGAAACTCTATTCCTCAAACTTCTTTTTGCCTGTGAAACCATGGACCACCCAACTTGTACCTTCAATGTACTGGGGCCACAGACCTTCCTCCCAAAGTGGGTATTAAAACAAAGCTGAGAAGAGAGGATAGAGGCAGGAGAAAAAACTGCACTCTAGACACAAAGTGGCTGACTGCTGGCTAGTGCGGGATAATGTGTCTAGAAAAAGGTACTTCCCTGAAGGTTCATTGTCTTTTCAATTTTCAAAACTTTGAAAATCTGGATGTCAGTATCCTGTTAGTGGTATTATAAACCTCAGAATATTTTCTGTTCCTTCCAGATTCATTAGGCCTCCACACCATGCAGTTATGCTACTGTAGGCAAATTTGTTCCCAGGTCTAGATATGGATTGGCTTTTTTACATTTTCTAAAATAGGTATTTTCAAAAGGGGTGGTACTGCCCCTTTGGGGGGCGGACGGGGGTATGTGAAAACCTTCGGGATTGTCACCACCATTTTCAGAGGGTCACTACTGTTATTTTGTTTGGGAAATGGGGATGTCAAATGTCCTGCTGTATGTGAAACAATCCAGCACAATAAACAATAATCTACCCAAAATGCCAATAATGCTCTGTTGAGAAACCCAAACCCTAGAACATAAGTCATTACCTGAAATGTCACACAGAGGCTTAAGATGTAAAATGGATAAAAGCAAAGCCCAACAATGAAATAACAAAATTTTGGTGGAATGCCCTAAAAATCACAAAGAAAATAAAAAGTCTCACTCTCACCCAGTATTATTTAGTGCTGTTCCTGAAATTCTGACTATGCATAAGGATGGGAAACAGAAAAAAGAATTCCTTAAAAATTGTTAAAAATAATCTCTTGGGGGCTTCCCTGGTGGCACAGTGGTTAAGAATCCGCCTGCCAATGCAGGGGACACGGGTTCGAGCCCTGGTCTGGGAAGATCTCATAAGCCGCAGAGCAACTAAGCCCGTGCGCCACAACTACTAAGCCTCTGCTCTAGAGCCCACGAGTCACAACTACTGAAGCCCGCGCGCCTAAAGCCCATGCTCCGCAACAAGAGACACCAGTGCAATGAGAAGCCAGCGCACTGCAATGAAGAGTAGCCCCCACTCGCTGCAACTAGAGAAAGCCCATGCGCAGCAATGAAGACCCAATGCAGCCAAAAATAAATTAATTAATTTAAAAAATAATAATTAATCTCTTGATACAGATATACTCAGTTAATAGGAACCCAATGCACCAATAATAACAGGAAAAATCAAATGGTAAGGTAATTCACAATAACAATAAAAATACAAAATGCCTAGGAATAGCCTTGATTAGAAAAGTAGGACCAATCTGAAAAGATAGCAGAAAGAAAATTTGAATATAGAAGACATCATTGACATATAGAACAATAAATGAAAAGTCATGTGCTCTTTACCAGGTAAATTATTGTTCGATAGTTGCACTCTATATTTCTTTCTTCCCCTCCCCCTCCTCCTTCTTCCTCTTCCTCTTCCTCCTCTTCCTCTTCCTCTTCTTCTCCTTCATCTTCTCCTTCTCCTTCTTTTTCCCACTTTACAAAATTATTGCTGCATATATCTGGGAGAATAAGAAGGAAACTGTTATATAATGAAGTATTTATTTGATCTTGGTGTCTGATTCCTGGGAATGAGCCTCTAAATCTTTGGAATTTCCCGAGTGATAGAAATGCCTTTGTTGGTGAACCCGTCAGCCACACCTGAGTTATGCTAATGAGACAACTCATAGAAGACCCCAAGTTAACTTCAGGATGGGAGCTGGTCATTCCAGAAATACCAACTATATTTTAGAGAATTGAGACTCTGAACCACATGATGTCAACTCAGTGTCGAACCTCTGAGAAGGGGAGGAGTGGCCAATGATTTGATCAACCATTGCTATATAATGAAAGCCCAGTAAAAACTCTGAAGCCTGAGTGAGCTCCTTTGGTTGGTTATCATACACTGATGTGCCAAGAGAGTGGCACATTCTAAAGACACAGAAGCTTCATGTTTAGGATTCTCCCAGACTTCATCCTATGCCTGTCCCTCTTTGGCTGGTCCTCATTTGTATCCTTTATAATAGAACTGTAACTGTAAGTGTAATGCTTCCCTGAGTTCTGTGAGTCATTCTATTAAGTTGTTGAACCTGAAGGGGTAGCGGGAACCCGTGAGTTTGTAGCTGGTCAGAGATGTAGGTGACCTGAGAACTCTGGAGCTTGTGGCTGGTGTCTGAAGTGAGGGGAGTCTTGTGGAGGACTGTTTGCTTAATCTGTGAAGTCTGCACTCATTCTGGGTAGTCAGTGTCAGAATTGCATTGCAGAAACAATAACAAATAAAATTTTTAGTTCAGGTGGTAAAATTAATTATATCCTTATATAAGGCAGAAATTATTTCTGTCTCATTGAGCTGCCTGTTTATTCTGAAAGACTTTATTTCAAAGGACGAATCCCAAACCAATATTCCCTTGTACTGAAGATAACACTCCATAGGTCTCTTGTGATTCTGCACATCCTCTGAGCAAATATTGACTTGGTTCTGGACTATCATTTCAAGGATGTTTGTACAGCAGTCTTGGAAGATAGGGATAGTGTTTGCCAGCAGAGTAAAAAACAGACATGCTTATTAACCATTATAGAAGCTTTCTCTAAGCTCAAGTTTTCTCAGGTGCAGCCCACTATGTATGCCGATGTCACCTTTTCATGTTATCTTGTGGAAATTGGGGCTCAAAGAACTGGCACAAAATAATTTTGATTCTTTGGCTACTGATACTGCTACGAATAATAAAATCTTTTGTCTTAGACCCAGGAGTCTTGAGTGTTCTACTAGCATCCATGAAACTGTGACAGACTAATTTTTTAATTTGCAGGTAGCATAATATCTCTGTACTCGTCATTGTTCTTGACACATTAGTCCTCTTGCACCTGCCTTAACGCAGGTTTTCTGGCAAAGCATTATAGCTACTCCAGCCCTATCTTCCCCCCAAAAACAAACATGAATATGGTCTCAGGTGCGTTTACTCTGGTGACATCTCAGGAAGCTAAAAGTAGTTAAGGATCTTTCCAACAGAGTGGCACAGAAAACATTTGGGACATTTATTGAAAATTGAATAAAATTGAAAATGATTGGAAATATTGGGTTAAATTGAATTTATAAACTGAGGTGTAAGAGAAAAAGGATTTGAGTTATGTGATATCAAATTTGGGGGTTGGGTAAGAAATATTAATGTGATTTAGTTAACTCAAAAAAATAAAAAATGTATGAATGAATGACTCACTGATTTATATACAGATATTTATAGATAGGGAGAGAGGTAAATAGATGATAGATTGATATTTAGATAGATGATAGATATTTAGATAGATAGATGCAAAGATAGATTTATAAATGTTCTCTAAAATCCAAGGGCAGTAATAGTGTTGAGTTCATGGGCATTACAGCTAAGAAACTAAAATGAAGCCCAGAAAACACTAAATGGTCAATTTATTATAAGTACATTCTTATTTATTCAATTGGAGACATATACATTTAGTATCTGACAAGCCTGGGCATGAGTGCACATAAAGTTAATGTGGAGCAGTCATGGCTAGAAAGAAATACTATTTTGAAACCTGGAAGTTGAGAATAAAAGTGTCAGTAATTCAGGTCTCTAGATCTTCCTCTCCGTGAAACTAACTTGGTAGGAATCCTAACTAAGGGAGTCTAACATAACCCATGTTGTATAAGAACAACTATTAATCTGTCCTCATCTTCATGTAAAAAATGTTTGGGCCAAATGAGTGCCACAATCCCTGCTGGAAAATGAGTCTAGTCACTTGATCACCTTGACCATTATGAAAATCATGAAAACCAAAACGATACCAGTTTTTGAATAGCAGTATATTTTTCCTAAAGCTTGATGTTTGTATTTGGAATGCAAATCTTTTGCTGTGGTTAGAGTTGGCGAAATTGGCCTTTCTGGTATGACTTCTGACCCTGTTAATAAATTACTTTCAGATTCCCAAAGATAATACCTACCTAGTTCAGTGAATTATCAAGTCCCTTGTTAATCAAATCTTTTAAAAGCAGCTACAAAACTGATTGGGGCAGGAGGTACAGAAAGAGGATGGTGTAGAGGGCATAAACAGTATAAATTACTCAGTTTTCTTAAAGAGCTTTCATCAAACAGGCAAGATAAGATCAGGAAAAACGCAAAAAATGCTGTATATAATTAATGATGAAAATTCTGATAGTCCAAGAGCTGTAAAAGCAGATGGTGATGAAGAAAAATGTAAATAACTTGGAAGGAAAGGCCTCTTAGAGAAGGCAAGGCTTTAAACTTTTGAGAGAACTTGAAGGATGAAGGAGACAAAAATGGAGGTAAAGTTACAGAGAAAGGAAGAAGAATAAATATAGGACTAGGAAGGAGAATAGCATGCCTGGTTTGAGGATTACTTTTAAGGAGTAGAGGGAAAATCAGTCCATTTATAGGATAAGCCTTAAATTGTAAGCACAGGAAATTAGATTTGGTGTGGTAAGAACTAAGAAGACACCATAGACTATAGAGCAGAGGGGTTTTGTTTGTTTGTTTGTTTGTTTGTTTTTTGTGGTACGCGGGCCTCTCACTGTTGTGGACTCTCCCGTTGCGGAGCACAGGCTCCGGACGCGCAGGCTCAGCGGCCATGGCTCACGGGCCCAGCCGCTCTGCGGCATGTGGGATCTTCCCGGGCCGGGGCACGAGCCCGTGTCCCCTGCATCGGCAGGCAGACCCTCAACCGCTGCGCCACCAGAGAAGCCCTAGAGCAGAGTTTTAAGTTTTTTAAAAACCTGTCAACTTAGAATTCTTCACCCAGGAAAAATACCTTTCAAAACAAAGGTAAAATTAAGACTTTTCTGAAATACAAAAGCTGGAAGAGTTCATCGCTAGTAAACTTTTTGCTCTGAGAAATATTAAAGTCTTTTAAGCAGAAGGAAAATGACACCAGATGAAAGTATGGATCCATGCAAAGGAATGAGAAGCAACAGAAATAGTAATTACATAAGTGGAAAGACTTTATTATTATTTAAATGTGTTTAAAAGCTAACAGACTGTTTAAAGAAAAAATAATAGCAGTACATGGTCTGTAACATATGTAGAAGTGAAATATATGATAACAGTGTCACAAAGGCCAGGTAAGGGAGATATGGAAGTATACTACTGTGAAGTTTATTTTTGTTGTTGTTGTTATGCACATAAAGCATCTAGTTTAATCTTCACCAAATCCAATAAAGGGGATACTGCGAGTGGAGCTGTTTTTTTCTGCAGGAGGAAACTGGGGTCAGAAGGGATGTCAGTGGCCAAGACCACACAGAGGGCGAATACCACACAAGGGGGTTCTGGGTCGGGTGGGGGTGGGGCGGTGTCTCTGTGTATATTGCAACCCCTTCCCAGTTGATGGCAGTACAGCAGAAGAGGTCCCTGGCATCAGCATGGAAATCAAGGGTGTTGGGAGAGGGGCGCCTTTTTTCTGATTCACACCCAGGGCCACTATGGGTTAATGGTGGCCCTGATGGAAGAGGTGGCCAGGCTTTGAACCAGGGCCAGCTACTTCTAGAGCTGGAGTAGCTTCCCAAGGACACTGCAGGAGCCCCGTGGGGAAGGTGGTTGTTATGCCGTGAACACCCACCCGCCGTATTCGGGGGGAGGTGGGGAGGGGGTCACTTCTTCTGCACGTGGCCACAGTCGTACTTGCTGCGCACATCGGTGAACTTGACGCCTGGCAGGTCCTGCCTGCAGCTGCCCTGCACGAGCATGACGTGTTGCTCCTGTAGGCTGTGGACCTCTCCGGGAATGAAGCAGACAGCCTCTCGACCAGTGCTGAGCTGCACGTGGCTGCATTTGCGGTTGGCCGAGTTGGGCTTCTTAGGCTTGCAGATGAACATACTCAGGACCGCGCCCTTCAGCTGCTGCCGGCCAGCCGAGGGGCCCACTTTCGCAGGCGGATACTTCAGAGGTCCCCGGCGGTGCATCTGGTTCAGGGTGGCTGTGGGACGCGTGGCCCAAGGCAAGGAGGCCAGGGCTAGGCCATGATTTAGGAATGTGCTGAGGCCACAGAGAAGGCCGGACCAGGACATCCCGCCGCCTGCAACATCCCAACCCTAGCCGGGTCCACAGACACGTGGAATCCGGCCTCTCTCTGTTGTGAAGTTCTTATATTATACATGCAGTGGTATATCATTTAGGCAAATTGTGATAAGTTAAACATGTATACTTTGAACCTAAAGCAACCCTACACACACAGACACACACACACACATACATGCTCACACACAACAAAGAATTATAACTAAGCCAGTAAAAGAGATAAAATGAAATAATAAAAAATACTTAATCCAAAAGAAGTCAGAAAAAGCAATAAAGGGGAACAAAGAACGTATGGAAAAATAGAAAACAAATAATAAGATGGTAGATTTGCACTCAACTATACCTATAATCACATTAATTATTAATGATCAAAGTACTCCAATTAAAAAATTGGATTTTAAAAAAGAGCAAGACCCAAATATATGCTGCTTAGAAGAAACCTACTTTAAATATAAAAACACAAATAGGCCAAAGCTAAAGGGTGGGAAAAGATATACTATGTGAGCATTAATCACAAATATTAGTGTAGATTTTAGAGCAAAGGATATTATCAAGGATAAAGAGGTCCATTTAATAAATGATAAAGGACTCAATTCATTCAAAGGACATAGAATTCTAAATGGTTTCATGCCTAATAACAGAGCTGCAAATTACATGAAGAAAAACTGATAAGTCTGTGAAGAAAAATAAACAAACCCACAATTATAGATGGAGTTTTCAACACACCACTCAATAATTTATAGAACAGGTAGACAGAAAATCAATAACAATATATTGATTTGAATAGCAAATCAATAACACTTGAATAACACTATCAACCAAATTGAGACTATTCCACCCAGAAACAACAAAATACACATTTTTTCAACTGCACATTAAGCATTTACCAAAAATAAATCATATTCAGGGCAAAAAAACAAGTTTTATTAAACTAGGAAGGATTCATGTTATACAAAATATGTTGTGTAGCCATGATGGAGTTAAATTAGAATCAATAATAGAAATATACCTGAAAAAATACTTCAGAATAGCCCAGAAGTCAAAGAAGAAATGTTTTAAAAAACAGAAAATACTTTAAACTGAATGAAAATGTGGGATACAGCTAAAGCAATACTTAGGGGGAAATTATAGCAGCAATGGCCATATTTGAAAAGAAAAAAGGGAACAAATTAATAACTTCAATTTCTACATTAAGAAAAGTAAGTTAAACTCAAATTAAGGACTTCCCTGGTGGCACAGTGGTTAAGAATCTGCCTGCCAATGCAGGGGACACTGGTTTGATCCCTGGTCCAGGAAGATCCCACATGCCACGGAGCAGCTAAACCCGTGCGCCACAACTACTGAGCCTGCGCTCTGGAGCCAGTGAGCCATAACTACTAAGCCCGCGTGCTACAATTACTGAAGCCCACACACCTAGAGCCTGTGCTCCACAACAAGAGAAGCCACCGCAGTGAGAAGCCCGCACACTGCAACGAAGAGTAGCCCCTGCTTGCCGCGACTAGAGAAAGCCCTTGCCCAGCAACAAAGACCCAACACAGCCCCCCCAAAAAAAAACCACACACACACACCACCAAAAAAAACAAGCAACTAAACAAACAAAAAATTCAAATTAAGCAGAAGAAAGGAAATGATCAAAGCCAAAATCAGTAAAATCCGGAAAGAATAATAGAGAAAATTAATGAAATCAAAACCTGGTTCTTTATGAAGATCAATAAAACTGATAAATCTCTAGCAAATCTGATCAGTCTGACGGGTCAGAAAAAACAAAGACATAAATGACCAGTATCAGAAATGAGAAAGGCAACATCACTACATATCCTACACATACTTAAAGGATATTAGAGGATACAAAAAGGATAATAAAGGAATGTTATGAACGTTATGCCAATAATGTTAAACACTCAAATAATAAACACTCAAGGAGTTGATAACTGGAATAGCCCAATATCTATTAAAATACTGAGTTTATAGTTAGAAACCTTCCCATAAAAGGAATTCTCCCAAACATTGAAGGAAGAAATGTTACCAACCCTAAACAAAGTCTTTGAGAAAATTGAAAAGAAAAATATACTTCCCAACTTATTTATGGTTTCAGCACTACCCTAAAAACAAAATCTGAAAAGACACTTCAGGAAAGCTACATACTAATATCCCTTATGAACATAATGCAAAATTTCTATGCAACCTGAAGTCCTAACCTATGTCTTTGGTGATTATAAAGTGGTTGCTCCCAATGTTCTCACTTTTATAGTTACAACTGGTTTATATAACAATTAGCTTCACTTCTGCTTTTATAATTTGTATAGGGACATATTTCCCAGGTTTGAAGCCAATTTTGTTAACTTTTTAATGAAGTTTAATGAACATATAGAGAAGTGACTCTTTATAGAGCCCAGCTCAATGAGCTTTCATACACTAGACATACCTGTTTAACCAGATCCAGATTAAAAACAACAGATTTAACTCAAGCAATTGTATAGGCTTGGTAAACTCAAAATCTCCAAGATAGGGATTCAGGCTAGAGACCAAGGGAAGAGTTGCAGCTTGATTCCAAAGGCAGTCTGCTGGCAGAATCTCCTCTTGCTTGGTAGGGGTGAGGTGGGGTAGTTTCAGTCTCTGAAATTTTAAATGACACATAAGACCAGTTGATTTAATAGATATATACAGGGCATTCCATCTAAAAATAGCAGAATACACATTATTTTCAAGTGCACATGGAACATTCTCCAGGATAGATAACATGGTAGGCCACAAAGCAAGTCTCAACAAATTTAAGAAGATAAAAATTGTATCAAGTATCTTTAAGATCACAACAGTATGAAACTAGAAGTCAATTACAGGAAGAAAAATGGATAAAACACAAATATAAGGAGACTAAAGAACATGCTACAAAAAAACCAATAGATCAATGAAGAAATCAAAGGAGAAATCAGAAAATACCTTGATACACATTAAAATAAAAGCACAACTTTCCAAAATGTATGGGACACAGCAAAAGCAGTTCTAAGAGATAAGTTTATAGAGATACAGGCCTAATAAAGAAACAGAAACATTCTCAAATAAACAATTGAATCTACCATCTAAAGGAACTAGAAGAAGAACAAACCAAGCCCAAAGTCAGCAAAATAATAAAGATCAGAGTGGAAACAAAATAGCAACCCCCCCCTCAAGAAAACCAAAAAACAAAAGAAAACAAAACAAAGACCAATGAAACCAAGAGCTGGTTTCTTGAAAAGATGAATAAAATTGATAAGGCTTTATCCAAACTCATCAAGAAAAAAAGAGGCTCCAAATCAGTAAAATCAGAATTTAAAAGAGAAATAACAATGGATATCACAGAAATACAAACAATAATAAGAGAATACTCTGAACATTTATATGCCAACAAATTGGACAACCTAGAAGAAACAGATAAATTCCTAGAAAAAAAAGTGGTCTTCCAAGACTGAATCAGGAAGAACTATATAATCTGAACAGACTGATGACTAGTATTGAAATTGAATCAGTAATCCAAAAACTCCCAACAAAGTTCCAGGACTGGATGGCTTCACAGGGGAATTCTACCAAACACATGAAGAAAGTTAATACCTATCCTTCTCAAACCATTCCAAAAAATTGAAGAGGAGGAAACACTTTCAAATTCATTCTATGAGGCCACCATTACCCTGATACCAAAACCAAAGACACTATCAAAAAGAAAAAAACAAAATTACAGGCGAATATCCCTGATGAACATAGATGCAAAAATCCTCAACAGGGTTTCCCTGGTGGCTCAGTGGTTAAGAGCCTGCCTGCCGATGCAGGGGACACGGGTTCGTGCCCCGGTCCGGGAAGATCCCACATGCCGCGGAGCAGCTGGGCCCATGAGCCATGGCCGCTGAGCCTGCGCGTCCGGAGCCTGTGCTCCGCAACAGGAGAGGCCACAACAGTGAGGGGCCCGCATACCGCAAAAAAAAAAAAAAAAAAAAAATTAGGCAGAAGACCTGAATAGGCATTTCTCCAAAGAAGATCCAGATGGCCAATAGGCACATGAAAAAATGTTCAACATCACTAACCATCAGGGAAAAGAAAGTCAAAGCCACAATAAGATATCACCTCACACCTGGCAGAATGGCTATTGTCAAAAAGACAACAAATGATAAGTGTCAGTGGGGATGTGGAGAAAGGGAACCCTTGTGCACAATTGGTGGGAATGTAAATTGGTGCAGCCACTGTGGAAAACAGTATGGAGGTTCCTCAAAAAATTAAAAATAGAACTGTCATGCAATCCAGCAATTCCACTCCTGGGTATATATCTGAAGAAAATGAAACCACTTATTTGAAAAGATATATGCACACCAGTGTTCATAGCTGCATTATTTGCAATAGCCAAGATATGGAAGCAACCTAAGTGTCCATCAACAGATGAATGGATAAAGAAGATGTGGTATATATATTATTGGACCTGGAGAGTATTATGCTCAGTGAAATAAGTCAAACAGAGAAGACATATGATATGTTTTCACTTATACGTGGAATCTAAAAAATTAACAAATGAATATATGAAAACAGAAACCAACTCACAGATACAGAGAACATACTAGGGTGGTTACCAGTGGAGAGTGGGGTAGATGTAGGAAGAAGACAGGGGAAGGGAATTAAGAGGTACAAATTACTATAAATATGTAAAATAAATAAGGTACAAGGATGTAATGTACGGCACAGGGAATATAGCCAATTATTTTATACTAACTTTAAGTGGAGTATAATCTATACAAATATTGAATCACTATGTTGTGCTCCTGAAACTAATATAATATTGTAAATCAACTATGTTTCAATTAAAAATAAAACATAAAAACAAAAAACACCTTCATAGAAATATCTGGAAGAGTGCTTGACCAAATATCTGGCACCTTGACCCAGCCAAGCCAACACATAAAATTCACCATCACAGGGTGGAACTCATCCTTCTGGTATGAAGACTCCCACACTCTGCCACATTGACCAAGTGAGGGCTCCTGGGCCAATCCAAGTTATAAAAACTAATAAAGCATAATGTCTTAATTTCATAGATTTAAATACACTTCATAGTATGTATATAAATATACATTTCAAAAAATTTTAGTCCTTTGAAGTTCCAATTTTTAGGAAAAAAATTTTTATTTGAGGTATAATTGATATATAACATTGTATTAGCTTCAGTCGTACAACATAATGATTTGATATATGTGTATACTGTGAAATGATTACCACAATAAGTTTATTTTTATATCCATCACCACACATAGATAACAAATATTTTTTTCTAGTGATGAAAATGTTTAACATTTACTCTCAGCCACTTTCAAACATACAGTACATTATTGTTAACTATAGGCATCATGCTATACATTACATCCCCTGGACTTATTTATAACTGGAAGTTTGTACCTTTTGATCATCAAATGTTTTTAAATACAAATTAAAGTTGTAATTTTACCTTCCAGCCAGAATGGGTTGTCTTTTAATATATTATGGTTGTGTTTTTCTTCCTAAATGATGCAAGGATTTTTAAAAAGCAGTACTGGTATAAGTGAAAAAGGTGTGTCTTAGTTTAAACAGTTTGGTAAAAGAAAAACTTTGGTATTGATTTATGTCATCATTTCCAATACTGGTTTTCTATTCATTTATTTTATTCATCTTTACTTAACCATTACCTACACTTTACTTTCAAGTTTCTCAGAACACAACCGCTTAGTCAAACAATGATTTGGAAAGCAACTTAACTCATGGGAAACTAAATTCTCTATAAAATACAACTGCATCCTTTTATGACATGTAAATTCCCTGTTGTTTAAGTATTTTTTGCATTGTATTTCTTAAATAAAGGTCTTCAGAGAAGTCTAAGATGCATTCATATTTGGCCAGTGGATATTTTTACACTCTGTATTTTGAGTAAGGAAGAATCTATTTAAATTCTCTAACAAGAGGAAATGCATCTACTTCAGACAATTGAGTTTTAACAAACTCAGTTTCATTTTTATTAGGGTTTCACTCTGAGAAATAGCTGATGACATTATTTGCTTTGTCCTCCTTGGCAATTCAGTTTCACCTTTGTATATACAATAGTGGGGAAACGCTGTAGCCTGGACAGTTTTGGTTTACATTTGGCCTCCTCGAATTTCATTGTAATAGTTTTGTTTGGCATCCAAATTCTATGTAAGTCCCAGCTTATATTCCCCTTCAACTGAATAATTACTAGTCATCACATTTCCATAGTCCCTGTCAACATTTTTCCTTTCAGTGGTACGGGAAAGTGGTACTGGAAAGTTTTGTTCTGATTGTGTTTGTTTGCCAAGGGCATTTATTACCAAGACTTGATAAAGGGTCTGATTGGACCACATTTTCTTCAGCTGGTTCTACTCATACTCAAGAACTTGACTGGCTCAGCTGGTTGGTTTGTTTAAATTCAGAGTTGTCTTTTTCCCCCATTACATGCTTTCATGATCTGGAAAGTTTTAGGGAATTATTTTTTTAATCAACTCCAGGATCTTTTGAAAACTAGAAATGTAGCCAAAATAACTTCACTTGAAGCTGCTTTTTCACTTGAAAAGCAGCAGAGCGTAAGTTAACAGCTCAAACTTTGGACACTTGAGCCACACGTATAGGTTTGAGTGCTGGCCCCAAGACTTACTAACCTCTCCGTGCCCTGATGCCTAGTCTTACAAATGGGGAAACTATTAGTTACCTAATGTCAAAGGTTGCTGTGAGTAATGCCTTACACACAGTAAGTGCTGAGTGTTTGTTATGGAGTGCTAGATATACTCTGTCTTTGGAGTAGTTCAATAAATTAAATCACTTAGATATTTAGTAAACTCTGTAGTAGGCTAGTTGAATTAATCAAAGGCTAGTCTCCATACAGATACTCCTTTAAATTCAATTAATATAATTTAGATGCATTAAACAACCTTAGTGCTTCTCCTAGGAATAAATATTAATCATGAACCCACATGTTTCTAAATTATTCCAGTAAAATGATAGCTCCCTCTTAAAAGTCTTTAAATCCATATTACCATATTTCATCTATTTAAAGATACTTTTTTCATGTTTTAGCATCTTTTAGGATACATTTTACAATCTGAGATTGTAAATCACAATCACAGTCAGGCCTTGACCAAACATTCTATAGTTCAGTCCTTTCCTGGCTTTCAAATTCCCATCATTGAGTTAAATGCCTGGTTAATACTATATGTGTTGAGTTTAATTGCCATAATAAATGTCTATTAAAAGATTACTGTGTACCTCAGCATTAAAACAAAGAAGTTATTGTGTCTGCAGGAAGGCATGGAAACAGAGCACTTGGGTATATATTTGATACTGAAGAAGCAGATATTCATCTTTGAAGGGATAGTCACAGTTCCATTTTTTCATGCATCAAGTTCTTTATAGGATCTAAGAAAGGATAAAAAAAGTATAAAAATGTTATAATATAGTTTGTTCCTGAAATACATGCAACTGTCCACAGACACCTTCTAGTAAGGTCGGTAGTTTGTGGGGGAAAACCTGCAAATTATATTGGAGAAATCTTTTAAAAAATCTTTGTGTTGGGCAATACTGTATTGGGCAATACTATGTGGAAAACCACAATATTCCACAGTATTGTGTGGAAAACACAGACATCAACAACACTAGGTAAAAGGTGATTCAGAAATATTGGACTCAAAACATGAAGAAGTTTAAGAAATACCTTCATTAATTTAGTGTATTAATATTTTCCTTTTTATACTTAAGAAAAGAAATCTATGATTTTAAAAAATTACATTACAAGTCAAAAAGAGCTCTTTCAGTAAATATTAAAAATCTAAGTGATACATAGACAAGGCATATATCTTAACTGGCAGCACTGCTTTCTTCTTTTCTGATATATAAAATAATAGCACAAATTAAATTGATGGGATATTATATATGATGAAATATAATAAGCATCAGTAACAGTTTCAAACAGTACTTCTCGAACTATCTGTGGTAAAGAGCCTAGTTATTTTAATTTCTAATCCATCATAAATAGATATTTTGTAAAGTATAAGAAAAATGAGATTAAAAGAACAAAAATATAAGCTCATTCTTTACATTGTTAGATATAACAAATGTAAAATTACTCTTTCAAATTGCTCTAAACGTTTCCCAATGCTGACTCTCACATTCTGAACTTATCTTACCCCAGACCAGTAACATTTTGCAGACAAGCCCAGTTCGAGGACCACACTTTGAGCATTACTGATCTTTGTCGCTGTGGAAGAGACTTAATCATTGAATTGTCAAATATTCTCAGTGATGCCAGGTGGAGTTCAGAAAAAAATGAAACTCAGGTTTTCTTTCTTAAACACATCATCTTATATCTGATTGAACTTGACAGTTTATAAAACACTTGTACCAAGGAAACCTTCCAGTCAAGTTAGCTGCATAATTTCAGGCTTTGATGCATATTCTCTACCACAAATACATACAGACTGGTAACAGAGGCCAAAAAACCATAGCCCACCTCAAAAACAAGATCAGCATTTTTACTGGACAGAAATGCAAAACAAAGAGCAGGGACAAAGCCAGAAGAAGACAATTGTAGTCAGAAGTTTAGCCAAGGCCGAGTAAACAGACCAATGCTAGAAGGCAACAGAAATATTGTACTCAAACCAATGCAAGAAGGCAACGGTAATACTTGCTCCTCAAGCAGGAGGCTGGAACGAGGCTCCCGAGCTGGTGAGAGGACATGGACAAAAACAGCTTCTAATTCAAACTCTGCAAGAACCTGTGAGCTGAAGAGGCAAGGATGTAAAGACACCATGTTTCAGCCAGTCGCTGGACCAAGCCTCCTGCTGGTTCATCAGTGGATCTGCAATGTCTTCAGCTATCAAAGTGCTTTCATGTGCCTCCACTAAAGTGACCCTCTCAACTGCATGTGTATTATGCAGGGAAACTGGATGTATATTATTATTCCTGTTTTACAAATGAGAAAACTGAGGCTCAGAGAGGTTACCTAGGATCATACAGCATTAAAGCAAATATCAGAATCAGGACTAAGAATCAGCCATGTAATATGCCCAACCTACTGTGTATCTGAAAAACACCACTTGAGATAGATAGGATAGTTGAAGTTAATAGAATTGCTAGCAGAAAACTTGTTCTTTGCTTCCAAATTAAAGTATTTTAAAATTAAAACTGAATAGGTATTATAATTTGTGTCTCTTGCAATAATTTCCCATCTCAAACCAAAGGATGTCAGTATTTTCAATAAAGTTTCAACAGTAGGGGAAGTGGATAAACTTTTGCCTTTTACAGTTTAGTTTATTGGTTTCCATCTAGTATTATCAAACACTAAGGGGGAAGAGGATCTACAAGAAAGAAAGAGAGGATTTTCTTATTTTATTAGGTGGGGAGAAAACCAGCAACAATATAATCTAAAGCCTGAACAGGACTTTTCAAAGTGTTGAGAAGATGATTGAAAAAGATATGCTTGCATACATCCTGGAATTTTCAAAATAGTTCCAATTTCATATAACTTTAGTTCTTCTAATTAACAATGCTCAGCAGGTTATAAATAAATGTGACTTAATTCCAATGCACTATATAAATCAAGTCATAAAGTAGGAAAGAGGCTTTTGTCAGATCTTCTAGCCAGATTTTTTTTTTTAATTCAGAAGTTCTAGGCTACATTTGAGGGAGAGTCTCTGAAACCAAAGTACCAACCAGATGACTTCGGAGTCACCCTTGAGCAGATACAGAAATTAGTACAGGAAACACAGTTAAAATATCAAACATGAGAATCCTGTAAACTAGAGACACCCTTACTTTGCCCAAGTTCCTAACAAAAGTCCCTCTGAACTATCTCCCTGCTGGCAAACAATAAAAGTTCCAGTCCTCTGCTCTTCCCTTCTCTAACCTCACCAATTACCTTGTTCATCTAAGTAACATGTACAGGAAAGGATACGCCATTCTAAAAACCTTGAAATTATGTGGAGTTTCTTAGAACTTACAGAAAATAGGGTTATGCTTTTTAGATAAAAAGTAAATATATATTTATGTTTTTTAATGTATTCTTATTCAATGCTTCTTTACTGTTCTGATGAGACATTAAAAGCCATATTATATTATCAGACTTAGATTTGTTTATATGTACACACTTCTCGCATACATGCGGCCTTCCACATGACTTGACATATAATTTCTTGTTTGCACTTTGAGGTTAAGAGAAGTTATATGATTATTTCAGTGCATACAATGGGAGGGTTGGAAATGAACACATCTTGATTCCTTATACTGTGGATAAGATACTAGAAATGATTATTCCAACTTCTTTAAAAGCAATCTGGAGCATTGCCCTTAACCCCAAAATCCATTAGGGAAATATTAGCTCACTTAAAAATTGTTCATGCTTCAGAACAGTCTGTTTCCTTCAAGGTTGTAAGAGGATAAATAATGAAGAGACTCTTGAAATGTCTCTTAGTTTACATCTTAGCAGTTAAGAGTATTCAAAAACAAACCATAAAGTGCTTATGATTTACATGTTTAGCCAAGCACTTATAAACTGAGGGTCATTTTTTCTTTTTAATTTCTAAAATGGGAATTTCTTACCTCATAAAGAAGTAGGAAAATGTTTATATTTTTCCCTTTGTTCCTCTTACTGTGTGGCTTTTCACAGAATCTTGGTGAGTGGAGAATCTTGGCTCCAAATGGAGCCACAATTCCATTTGGCGATTGCCCTTACAGATCAGATTCTGGGGGAAAAAAAGATTAAGCCAGTTATGACACAGGCTTATTCCCAAACAATGCCTAAAATTAATGTGTTTCTAACTATTTGAGTATCCAAATAATGCTCAAAATCCTTTTCTACATAAAAGAGAAAGTTGCCAGAACTTAGTGTTAGTCCTTTACTGATTGAAAATGATGTCTCGATTCTTATAGAGATTATTCACCTCCAAATAAGCTATTAATTGCAATATTCAGGTACTTATTTATAGTTTGGTAGTTGGCATACACTTCTGGTTTCAGGACTCCTACTGCTCTGAAAAACATCTAGCAGTGTCTGGCAGCTGACATTTATAGATATATCATTATCAAGATTTGAAGCAGAAGCTCAAGAAATCTTTTGTCAGATATTTTAACCTGATTTTTTTTTTTTTTTAATTCAGAAGCTCTAGACTATATCTGGGCGAAAGTCCCTGAATCATATCAGGAGTTAATGAATTAAGGTATTTGTTTAGTAAGCACGTATTAAATACTTTGTATTCAGACACTGTTTTACGTGCTGGTGATAAGACTGATAAGACATGATGCATACCCCCAAGGAGCATATACAGTCTAAAAGGAAGAGAGGGCCACCAAAGCAACAAATTTAGTAAAGCTTTGTAGGTGCTATGCTAGAAGTGTATATATGGGTTCATAAAGGAGGGAGGGGCTGACAACTGGATGGAGCCACAAGGAGTCAGGATACTGGTCAACGGAGAAGGTGAGGCTTGAATTCAACCTAGAGAAAATTCTGGTTTTCACCAGGAAGTATAGGTTGTGTGGGCCCATGAAGGAGAGTCACATGAGTCAGGGCACAGTGGTAGGAAACAGCAGTATGGAACGTTTGGAGAACCTGGGGTATTTTGCTGTGCTGTGAGCATCAGATACAAGAAGAATTGTGTTCAGTGAGCTGTCAAGCTGAAGAGGAGAGCGTGAACCAGAGTAGAGGACCTTGTATCCCAGGTCAGAAGTTTAAACTAAACCCTATGAACTCGTAGCAATAGAGAGTAGAATGGTGGTTGCCAGGGGCTGGGGGGCGGGAAAAATGGGGAGAGGTTAATCAAAGGATACAAAGTTCTAGTTATAAGATAGATAAGTTCCAGGAATGTGATGCACAGCATGGTGACTATATTGTGTAGCTGAAAATTGCTAAGACAGTAGATCTTAAATGTTATCACCAGAAAAGAAAGGTAATCAGGTGAGGTGATAGATGTGTTAATTAACCTTACTGTGGTAGTCATTTTGTAATACATACGTGTATCAGATCATCACACTGTACACATTAAACCTACACAATATTAATGTTAATTATAACTCAATAACGTTTAGGAAAAAACCCTATTAATAAAGGGCAACCTTTGATAAAGTCTAAAATGGTAGGAACACCATCAGATTTGAATATTACAAATTGGAGAGGGTTAGATAAGGAACAGGGACTCTATAGCAAGAGTCAGTGAAGGGTGGTGAAAATCTGAATTAAGGCAGTGCTGATTAGAGTAGAGGAGGAGACAGAGAGAATATATTTTTAGGAAGCAGAATCCAAAGAACTTGACCACAGATTGAATGAATTGTTGGAGAGATATATGGATCAATGCTTTGCTGATCCATTCCCTAGGCCCTATTATTATCAATGAAATTAATTTGTAAGACACCTGGATCTGAAAATGAATGCCTGTGAGGAAGGGTAATACTTCTGATATTTAACAACCTCAGATTTAATAGCCCAGGCACTCATGCTGGTTTTCAACATGGAACCAGGGCCAGGAGTGCCCTTGCTGAGCCAGGAATTAACCCCTTAATAGCGGGATCATTGAGAGGTCTAGCAGAGTCCAGGGGAAGAATTGGGGTGGCAGGGGTTGTGGTGGTGGAGGGATTAATTATTTACTAAATGAGCAAGAAGTCTTTAGCATTTTAACAACTGGTATGGCTGAATATTATTAGCTCTGGCTGTGGTGAAGAATAAAAATAGTAAGCCCTAAGAGAGATTTACCCCATTTCTAAACAAATCAATAATGACATAAATTCATAGGAATCCTCATCTGTGTATCACCAAGCACCTTCTTCCAGTTCAAGGTATGGTAAAAAGGGAAAAATAGTTGAGCGCTGGGAGAAATAAGCTGGCTTTCTGGCTCTGCTCTTTAATATTGTATGACCTCAGGCAAATATTTAACATTTCTGAACTTCATTATTTTCCTTTATAGAATGGAACTAATAGCATTTACCCTACTACCTCCCAGGGCTGAAGTGTGGATCAAGTAACATAATATATACAAAAGAGCTTTTGTCAGTTGTGAAGCTCTCTGTTAAAGTTGGTTATTGTTACGACGATATTAATGCCGTAACCTGAGTTTCCCTAGGCGTCCTCAGGCTGTGGAAGGCTTAATGACATAGGAATGACATTAATTTAAGCTGCAATAGATAGCCTTTGTTCCTGCCTGCTGACTTAGGGTCTCAGCCCATGGAAGCATTCTCCTGAGGACTTACCAGAGCTCTTAAACCAGTCTGACCTTCACCCTCAGCAGCACAACCTTTTCTGGCCACCATCTTAAAGAATGGTTGTTGCTTCTCCTGATGCAAATGAATACCTTCCCATGACACTGCAGTCATGTCACTGCTTCTACAGCGTCCTCTCAACCACTGCACTGTCCCACCAGACACTACGGTTGGGCACCACTTCCTGCTAGGAACTCCCACTGGGGCCCACACAAGGGTAGAAGAGCTACGCTGAGTCTAAGGCAGTGATTCTCAACCCCAGCTGTACACTAATCTCTCCTAGGAAGATTTTAAAATATCCATGCCTAGTCCCTCCCCCACCAGACTAATGGAAACCACATCCGTGAAGTTAGAGCCCAGGTATCAGTATTTTTAAAAACACACAAGTGATTCTGATTTGAGTGAGTGTTGAAGGTCACCCTGTGGGTGGGTGGAGCACCTATTTCTCCCCTGCCATGTTTCACCTGTTAGGCTGCAAAACTGCATCTCATGTGCCCCCCTGCCTTAGAGAGGCTCTCCAGAGCTGTAGCAGAAACTGCTACATTACATTTCTCTTTATTTTTTAAATCAGTAGTGATTGCATTTACTCCTTTAGGTGTGAGAAAGCACTGTTTTATTTTTACCTCATACTATATCCTTGTATTATTTGTGTGTTTTATAATGTGGTACATAAGTACATAAAGAAATGTATATTTGTACGCTCAAAATATTTTGCTTACAGGGCTGTGGGAACAAAATTTTATAGAAGACTGTTGTCTTCCTGGCATTTATGACATTTCTATAGTTTCTTAATGTAAAATTGACTTAATTTTTCTAATCTGAAAAAATATCTACAACTCATTTATTGAATGGTCTCATATATGGGCTGTTAAAATTCATGAAATAATTGAAGTTCCTAAATACTAAAAGTACTAGTGAAAGCCACAAGCTTAAAAGGGATTTTTTTTTTTTTGAGAAAGAGGGTCAAACTGGTCTCCTGATTCCAAAACCAAGGGTGTTTTAAAAATATTTAAATATTACATATTTAAATGCTACATATTAGTACACATATATACAAAATAAAGAAAATTTTGCCTGTGAAATAAAAATAATAACTTCGAAATTACAGAGAGACACTTTCTCAGATGTTTTCCAATCTGGTAATAAAATACTAATATGTATTTTAGTTAAGTGGAAGGCCTCAACCACAAGACTTTTTTTCTTTCAGGATAATTTTGTAAACAGTATACTCCTTAATTAAGCAACAGCAAAATACCCATCTAAGTGACTCATCTATACTACATTGCTGAGGGATTTAAAAAAGGCTCCATTTACTAATACAAGTTCCCCACAAATAGTTTTATACACAGACACACACACATCCCTTTTTCATTCTGTGCTGTGAATTATTTACCCCACTATACAACTGTCCTAAATAAGTTATTAAAACAAAGTAGTTATAGAAAGTCTAAGTGGGCATGTTATAAAAGGTTGAATTTTATTGGAAGATGGAAAAAACATTTCCTGTCATTGTCAAATCAAAACTCTCTTGGGCCCTAGCACAAGGCCTTTCAAAAGCAGCAGTCAGGATTGAGATGGGAAAACTTTGCCCACGTAAGAACTTCAGCTTCACTTTGTTTAGAAAGTGATGACTGAAGTTTAATTCATTGGATTACATGGCCCAGAAGTGCTGTACCAGCTTGGACCTACTTTGAGTTTCCTTAATAAGTTGGTGTGTTTTAGTTCAAAGATGTGAAGACCTGTTTGTTGGTAACTGTATGGAAACATTTAACAAACTATATTAAGGTTACCTTCAGGCACTTCATTTATAAGAACTCCAGCTATTTTCCTCTAGTCTATTTTTCTAGAGAGTATGTTTCTTCCATTAAATTCTGTCACCAAGAAAATAATTTCTGTTCAAAATGTTCATTAATTTTCTTTTCTCTAAATATTTACTCAAAGAAAGTTAGATGTCTGAACTCTTCTAGCAGCTCCTCATATTAGAATGTCAAGTTCCTTTTTAGATTTAACTAAATGGATCAGGAATGTAAACTTGATTTTGGTTAATAAAAAGTATTCATGTTAGATCTTTCCAATCTCATAATTTCATTCTAAGGTAAATTTTTTCTTTTCATCCTATTTCTCTGGCCATGATGGAAATTGGAATTTTTGTTAAGCTCTTCCTGTTCATGTATTATTTATAGGAGGTATTTATTTCACATTGTAACCACCATAGCCAACAAAGTCACTCCAAATCTCCTTCATTTGTGCACTACCATTTGATGAGAAATTATTACAAAAGAAGAGGATCACAGATTGTGCTTCTATTAGGCAGGGAATTAAGATTAAAATAGTCTATTACCTAATGAAGAAGACCAAAGTAAATTTTTTTAAGTTATTTACAACAAATTCTGTTTAATCTCTCTCTATTTTTATGTAGATGGGACTTTTCTAAGGGTTTGTCCCATGAAAAGCAGTATTTGATAATTCTTTGAATAAATAGGACAGTGATTTTTTTATTGAAGTATAGTTAATGTACAATATTATTTAAGTTACAGGCGTACAATATTAGTGACTCACAATTTTTAAAGGTTATACTCCACTTATAGTTATTAGAAAATATTGGCTATATTCCCTGCATTGTACAATATATCTTTGTAGCTTATTTCATACCTAATAGTTGGTACCTGTTACTCTTCTACCCCTATGTTGCACCTCCTCCCTTCCCTCTCCCCACTGGTAACCACTAGTTTGTTCTCTATCTCTGTGGGTCTGTTTCTTTTTTGTTATACTCACTAGTATGTTGTATTTTGCGGGTTCCACATATAAGTGATATCATACAGTATTTGTCTTTCTCTGACTTATTTCATTTAGCATAACAGTAACACCCTCCAAGTCCATCCATGTTGTTGCAAAGTGATTTTTTTTTAAGGTCAGTCTAAGAACTGTTGATTTCCTTCACTGAATCTATTTCCCAAATTTCTTGACACTTAAACGATAATATTAAGGGAGGAAAGCAGGGGGTAGCTATGGACTCAAACAAGTATTGCAAAGACATAATGATGTTCAATATTAAATAACCTGCAATAGTTATGACTATGGCAAAAGTTCCAATAGTGGGCTAAGATAAAAGAAAGATAAAAAAAGAAAAAGCATCTTGCAACAGGTAAGTCTAAGGAATAGGGGAAAAACAAAGCTTCACAAATAGCATCCTGGTATTCGTTGGGCTAGTTTTGTGCAGAGAAAAGTACTTTAAGCTGTAATTTCATGTTTTCACTGATGCTTTCTTCACATCAAGAACATATGTACACATGATATAACACCGTATAACCTTGAAATTCATGGAAGTAGTAGACACGTAAAAGAGAAGTTCTAACGTAATTATTTATGAAGAGGAAAATTACCAAAATACACATTAAGCAATTGTAGAATATATATTGAACACCATTCAGTAAATGAATAGCAAGCTAAATTATATCCAACAGAGCAGTTCTCAAATTGTGGTTGTATTGGTTATCTGAATTAGTAAAAGTAAGATATTACCATTAATGAGAATTTGACAAATATAAAATACAGAAGAAAATATTTTATCTATTGTTTCACCAGATGAATAAATAACAAGATTAAAAAAGGACACAAAATCAGGGTTGATTTGGGCAATAAAGAACAGCTGAAGAAAAATCTATAGCAATCTACAGGTATTTGAAGGATAATGGCAACAAATTACTTTTAACAATTGCCATAAAAAAGTTGGATGTATTATGTTGGATTTAGCTTCAAGCAGGAGAGAAAACAGGAATAATCTTTGCTGAGCATCTACTATGTTCTGCTATCTCAATTCAATCTCACAACAGCTTTGCAAGCTAAGGACTGTTATCTCTATTTAACGGATAAAGAAACAGGGCTTAGATCGGGGGTCCCCAACCCCGGGCTGCGGACTGGTACTAGTCCGTGGCCTGTTAGGAGCCCGGCCACACAACAGGAGGTGAGCAGTGGGTGAGCATCTGCCGCTCTTGGTCCCTCACATTACCGCCTGCACCATCCCCCACTCCCGTCGAAAAATTGTCTTCCACAATACAGGTTCCTGGTGCCAAAATGGTTGGGGACCGCTGGCTTAGATGAGCTAACAACTCATCTAAGGATTTACGTGGCTAGGAAGCAAGCAAGGCGTTTAAATCCAAGTCTGTCTGGCTCAAATGTCACTTCTGGAGTTACTGACTGCACGTGAGAAAGCCCCATGGATCCTGCAGCATGCCAAAGGGCAAGAGAGAGAGGTCTAAGGAATATGGGTTTTATACCACTGTTTCCTCTTTAAGCAAAACAGTTCCACTTGTTACTTATTTTGTACTGGAGATCTGTGTGAGATTTCAGTAAAAACAAACAAGCAAACACTCTCCTGAAAAAGCTTAAGAAGTCTACCACACAATGTCGCTTTCCAGCTTAGCTTTCAGAAGTTCTGGACCGAAAACAAAACAAAACAAAACAAAACAAAAACCTGTGAGAGATGAAAATGTCCAATTTAACTCTTTCTCTGGAGATGTTAAAGTGAAAAATGGACAATTGTATTTTGAGTATAGAGTACAGTCCCTTTTCTTCCTTGATGTACAAGAATGAAAGAGAGAGTTCCTCAGATACTTTCTAGGATAAGGATGACAGATTTGGAGCACCCAAGCCCTTGTCCATCATGGCTATTCAGTCACCACTGTCAAACCAGAGTCTTAGAGCACTTTCAACAGAACAGTCCCAGCAGTTCAACCAGTCAGTCAGGTATGTGAACTATTTAATTTTATTTATATATCATCCTTTTCCATAAATTTTTTTTTTTTTTTACTTTTCCCTAGAATCAACATTTTTTTTTAAGGCTTCAACCTGAATTTTCAAAATATTGATAAAAACATCTCAGTTGTGCCATGGTGATCAGCAAAGAAAACCATCAAACTGCAGACTTTACTATTTTGTCTTTCTTCACTTGCTGCCTGTGACTTTGTAATCCCACCCTTCCCCTTCTGCTTCCATTCTTTCATTGATCTCTACTGGACCACTTAGCACAAGGTAAATGGAAAGAGTAGAAGAAAGAAGCTTTCTTTAGCCTTCCTGTCAACTTGCAGATGTATAACCCTTCTGGAATTACAAACCTTATAGGTTATTGCACTTTCATAAATGCAGTTTGAACAATGTTAGTGTGAGTGCCAATTCCAAGAGCATTTTTTTAATATCAGAGCATGATTTATTCTGGCAGTAGAAGATGTTAGGGAGAGCATGTGTTGTGTCCCCATCCCCATTTCACTTCCACCTTCTCCATGAAGAGGACGTGTCAGACATCAAGATCAAACTAACAGTGACAGAGAGAAATGTAAAGACTGAGGGAGAGAAGGAGAGTATTTATTAAGTCTGGAGGTCAGAAAAGGTGACAAATACTCTTCTCTCCTTTTGCAAGAAGATGTAAGACAGGTTGGAGTGTTAGAAACTTTGTTAGGTGAAAAGAATTTTAAAATGTAGAATATTTGGTGTAGGGTAGGAACAGATTTTTTTTTTTCCTTTTTACCTTTTAGGAGTAAAGTTTTGGTTGATGGAAATTTAAGACATTTTCAAGCTTCCAGGAGATTTATAGGACTGTGGAGTTGGTAGAAAGGAAGGAAGGAAGGTTGTGTTTGCTTTCAAAATGTCTGTGGGAGGCTGAGATGGAAAATCTTGATATTGGCAAAAGTGGCAGTGGGGGCTCCAAGCTTGTCTTTTCACTTGTACAACACAGTTTATCATTAGGAGAAAAGGTAGAGATTTCAGGAGAATTACTCTCCAGAAATAGATATATCAGGCAGGAAAAGCCACATTATGCTGTAACAAGAACCACAAAATCTTATTGGTTTAAAATAACAAAGTTTTGCTTCTTATTCAATCTGCATGTCCACCTACTCTGTTCAGAGTATTCACTCAGGGAGTACCCACACTTGCTGGTGGCACCCCTACCATCTCAAAGGTGCCAGAGAAAAGAGAATTCTGAAAGTACTCACATTGACTGTTAAATGATTTTCCTCTAAGTAACACACATCACTTCTGCTCCAACGTATCAGCCAAAACCAATCACATAGCCCCACTCAGCCACAATGAGGAAGAGAAATACAATTCCATATGCCCAAACAGGAGATAACAGGAAATACTACTGAACAGCACTAATAACTACTTCAAGAGGACATCCTCATGTCTCTCGAAAACCTGAGCAAGTCAAAAGGAGTCCCACTACAGGTTAGAGGAAGAAAACTCCTAACATTGCTTCTATTGTACTTGCATACGAGAGCATAAAAAATAAGTTACATACAATATAGATAATCTCTAAACTGCCTGATTCCCTACTTCTGGCCCATACTAATAAAAGTTTGTAATACTCAAAGTACCTAAGCCACTGTGGAAAACAGTATGGAGTTTCCTTAAAAAACTAAAAATAAATTTATCATATGATCCAGCAATCCCACTCCTGGGCATATATCCAGCAAATATGAAAACTCTGATTCAAAATGACACATGCACCCCAGTGTTCATAGCAGCACTATTTACAATAGCTAAGACATGGAAGCAACCTAAGTGTCCATCAACAGATAAATGGATAAAGAAGATATATATATATATATATATATATATACACACACACACACACACATACACAGTGGAATATTACTCAGCCATAAAAGAATGAAATAATGCCATTTTCAGCAACATGTTGGACCTAGAGATTATCATATTAAGTGAAGTCAGACAGAGAAAGACAAATATTATATGATATCATTTATATGTGGAATCTAAAAACTGATACAAATGAACTTATTTACAAAACAGAAACAGACTTACAGGCATAAAAAACAAACTTATGGTTACCATAGGGGAAAGAGGGGGAGGGATAAATTAGGAGTTTGGGGTTAACAATACGTACTACTATATATAAAACAGACAGATAGCCTCATCCACGAGAGGGCAGACACAGCAGAATTAAGAACTACAATCCTGCAGCCTGTGGAACAAAAACCACATTCACAGAAAGATAGACAAGATGAAAAGGCAGAAGGCTATGTACCAGTTGAAGGAACAAGATAAAACCCCAGAAGAACAACTAAATGAAGTGGAGATAGGCAACCTTCCAGAAGAGAAATTCAGAATAATGATAGTGAAGATGATCCAGGACCTCAGAAAAAGAATGGAGGCAAAGATCGAGAAGATGCAAAAAATGTTTAACGAAGATCTAGAAAAATTAAAGAACAAACACCTAGAAGAATTAAAGAACAAACAAACGGAGATGAACAATACAATAACTGAAATGAAAAATACACTAGAAGGAATCAATAGCAGAATAACTGAGGCAGAAGAACGGATAAGTGACCTGGAAGACAGAATGGTGGAATTCACTGCCACGGAACAGAATAAAGAAAAAAGAATGAAAATAAATGAAGACAGCCTAAGAGACCTCTGAGACAACATTAAATACAACAACATTCGCATTATAGGGGTCCCAGGAGAAGAGAGAGAGAAAGGCCCCGAGAAAATATTTGAAGAGATTATAGTTTAAAACTTCCCTAACATGGGAAAGGAAATAGCCACCCAAGTCCAGGAAGCACAGAGAGTCCCAGGCAAGATAAACCCAAGGAGAAACACGCTGAGACACATAGTAATCAAGTTGACAAAAATTAAAGACAAAGAAAAATTATTGAAAGCAGCAAGGGAAAAACGACAAATAACATACAAGGGAACTCCCATACTGTTAAAAGCTGATTTCTCAGCAGAAACTCTACAAGCCAGATGGGAGTGGTATGATATATTTAAAGTGATGAAAGGGAAGAACTACAACCAAGATGACTCTACCCAGCAAGGATCTCATTCAGATTCGATGGAGAAATCAAAAGCTTTACAGACAAGCAAAAGCTAAGAGAATTCAGCATCACCAAACCAGCTCTACAACAAATGCTAAAGGAATTTCTCTAAGTGGAAAACACAAGAGAAGAAAAGGACCTACAAAAACAAACCCGTAACAATTAAGAAAATGGTAATAGGAGCGTACATAACGATAATTACCTTAAATGTGAATGGATTAAATGCTCCAACCAGAAGACACAGGCTTGCTGAATGGATACAAAAACAAGACCCATATATATGTTGTCTACAAGAGACACACGTCAGACCTAGGGACACATACAGACTGAAAGTGAGGGAATGGAAAAAGATATTCCATGCAAATGGAAATCAAAATAAAGCTGGAGTAGAAATACTCATATCAGATAAAATCGACTTTAAAATAAAGAATGTTACAAGAGACAAGGAAGGACACTACATAATGATCAAGAGATCAATCCAAGAAGACGATATAACAATTATAAATATATATGCACCTAACATAGGAGCACCTCAATACATAAGGCAACTACTAACAGCTCTAAAAGAGGAAATCGACAGTAACAAAATAATAACACCTCACTTATACCAATGGACAGATCATCCAAACAGAAAATTACGAAGGAAACACAAGCTTTGAATGACACAATAGACCAGATAGATTTAATTGATATTTATGGGACATTCCATCCAAAAACAGCAGATTACACTTTCTTCTCAAGTGCGCACAGAACATTCTCCAGGATAGATCACATCTTGAGTCATAAATCAAGCCTCAGTAAATTTAAGAAAACTGAAATCATGTCAAGCCTCTTTTCTGACCACAACACTATGAGATTAGAAACCAATTACAGGGAAAAAAACACAAACAACACGTTTAGTGGAGGCTAAACAACACATTACTAAATAACCAAGAGATCACTGAAGAAATCAAAGAGGAAATCAAAAAGTATCTAGAGACAAATGACAATGAAAACATGATGATCCAAAACCTGTGGGATGCAGCAAAAGCAGTTTTAAGAGGGAAGTTTATAACAATACAAGCCTACCTCATGATACAAGAAAAATCTCAAATAAACAGTCTAACCCTACACCTAAAGGAACTAGAGAAAGAAGAACAAACAAAACCCAAAGTTAGTAGAAGGAATGAAATCATAAAGATCAGAGCAGAAATAAATAAAATAGAAACAAAGAAAACAATAGTAAAGATCAGTAAAATGAAAACCTGGCTCTTTGAGAAGATAAAGAAAATTGATAAACCATTAGCCAAACTCATCAAGAAAAAGAGGGAGAGGACTCAAATCAATAAAATTAGAAATAAAAAAGGAGAATTTACAACAGACACCACAGAAATACAAAGCATCATAAGAGACTACTACAAGCAATTCTATGCCAATAATATGGACAACCTGGAAGAAATGGAGAAACCCTTAGAAAGGTATAACCTTCCAAGACTGAACCAGAAAGAAATAGAAAATATGAACAGACCAATCACAAGTAATGAAATTGAAACTGTGGTTAAAAGTCTTCCAAGAAACAAAAGTCCAGGACCGATGGCTTCACAGGTGAATTCTATCAAACATTTAGAGAAGAGCTAACACCCATCCTTCCCAAACTCTTCCAAAAAATTGCAGAGGAAGGAACAACCCCAAACTCATTCTATGAGGCCACCATCACCCTGATACCAAAACCAGACAAAGATACTACAAAAAAAGGAAATTACAGACCAATATCACTGATGAATATAGATGCAAAAATCCTCGACAAAATACTAGCAAACAGAATCCAACAACACATTAAAAGGATCATACACCATGATCAAGTGGGATTTATCCCAGGGATGCAAGGATTCTTCAATATATGCAAATCAATCAATGTGATATTCCATATTAACAAACTGAAGAATAAAAACCATATGATCATCTCAATAGATGCAGAAAAAGCTTTTGACAAAATTCAACACGCATTTATGATAAATACTCTCCAGAAAGTGGGCGTAGAGGGGACCTACCTCAACATAATAAAGACCATATACGACAAACCCACAGCAAACATCATTCTCAATGGTGAAAAACTGAAAACATTTCCTCTAAGATAAGGAATAAGACAAGGATATCCACTCTCACCACTATTATTCAACATAATTTTGGAAGTCCTAGCCATAGCAATCAGAGAAGAAAAAGAAAGAAAAGGAATACAAATTGGAAAAGAAGTAAAACTGTCACTGTTTGCAGATAACATGATACTATACATAGAGAATCCTAAAGATGCCACCAGAAAACTACTAGAGCTAATCAATGAAGTTGGTAAAGTTTCAGGATACAAAATTAATGCACAGAAATCTCTTGCATTCCTATACACTAATGATGAAAAATCTGAAAGAGAAATTAAGGAAACACTCCTATTTACCATTGCAACAAAAAAATTTTTTAAAAAAACAAACAGATAAATGAGGACTTACTGTGTAGCCCAGGAAACTATATTCAATATCTTGTAATAACATATAATGGAAAAAATCTGAAAAAGAATGTGTGTATTTATATATATACTCACATATATATGTATGTGTGTGTGTGTGTGTAACTGAATTACTTTGCTGTACACCCAAAACTAACACAATATTATAAATCAACTGTACTTCAATAAAAAAATATCTTGGCGCACCTAGAAAATACATATATGGCAAAGACTTAGTAAGCTCTCATTAAAATGGACTAGCTTGGGGAAACCCACATTGATTTAGTCAAAGGTATGTATTATGAAATACCTGCAAATTAATTCAATACTGTTATTTATAATAAATGTAAGAACTAGTTAGAACAATTACATATCATTGGGAATAGACTTTCAAAGAGATTTCTCTAACAGGAAAAAAAAAAGAATGTACTAAAAGCTAAGTTTATGTTTTAAAAAGATAAATAAGTTAGTACTTCCTCTTTCAAAAAGTCAGAGATGTAAACTGTATTATAACAGTTGGTCAAAGGAAAAACTAATACTAGGTCTTTATTCTTCTGGACTAATGTCAAGTCCTCAAGAAAATGATGTCATTGTCAATACACCAAAAGACTTAATGGAAAATACTTCATACAAATCACCAAATAATCAGTTGAGTTCATATATGTAGACTTAAATAATCAGGAGTGTAATACATACCAAACACCTGGCATATCATTCATAGTCAGGGGCTTCTAGACCCATTGATATGTCTACACTATCAAGTTACTGGTTTCATGGCAATCCAACTTTTCTTTGGACCAGGAAAGAACTCAGCTTGGCACGAAGTTTTATGATAAATTTGTGTTTGGAATATACTTCAAAGAGATAAAAACTAACTTTTCTTTGAAAAGCAATGAAAGATTTGTTAATACATCTAAGGTCTTAGAGGACATGTTGGCTATAGTTATTCATCCGTGCTTTACTTAAGTTTTAAGTGTTGTTTTTTTATCATGAGAGTAATAAATTAGGTAGCATGAGATATCATTAGGGTTGTTTGGTTGCAAGTAACATAAAACTACTCTAAATAACAAAAGCAGAAAAGTAATATATTGAGAAGATCAGAGGTAGCTTATAGAACCAAAGAGAAGCTCGCACTAGGCTTAAAAAATAACAGGAAATACGGCATCAGGAACTAGACCAGGGTAAAGGAGTTAATCAGCCACCACAGGATGAGGAATCTCCAATCAAATTTTAGGGTCTTGCATCATTCTGCTTGCTCAACAGACAGCATCCCAGAGGAGATGCTGATTGCCCTAGTTTAAATTCCACCCCTTAGCTAGGGTGGGGCAAAATAGCTTGATTGACTGCTGTATTAATCTTGCACACAGTGGAGGAAAGGTAATTTTCTAAAATGAATTTGGGTCATTTGCCTATTAACTGAATGCCTATTAAAACAGTTATCTACTATACTAGGGTATATGCTTAAGAGCTTTAAAGTTAATAAAATACTTTTGGGAGGGGTGCCTACAAATTTCCTCAAAACTGCCTTTAAAACACTGAAATTTGAGTTCTAATCTTATTAGACTTTCACTCTATGTACGTACATGTATGTATGCAGTTATACATGCATATGTGTATACTTGTCTATGCATAACCCAGGATTTTTTAAAAAAATAAATAAGAGGCTAGCAGGAAGCAATTAGCTCTATTCTATAAAATCCTTCAGAATATTGGTGGTAGAAAGCAGGATCTGAATTTCTTAAATTTAACTCTCAGGTTCAAAAGCATGAAAAGATAAAACACATTCCAAAGCAGCAAATAGTGTGATGGTACTGAAAATTAAGTTATATATGGGAGAGAGGGGGAGAATCAGATTTGTGGCAGAGAGACTAGCTGATAAAGGACTTTGTATGCCAGGAGTTTGGAATTTTTCCATGTAGGAAATGAGACACCAGTAAGGTTTATTTATTTAAGTATGACATGATATGATCAAATTTGTGTTTGTGTTTATTTGTTTGACCACTGATGGAAATGGATAGGTTGGACTAAAGGAACAAATCACAGGAAGTAGGAAGCCTGGTTAGGCAACTGGCAATGATTTAGGCACAACGAAGTTATAGGGACTTGACCTAAGACAATGATAGTGGAGCTAGAAGGAAGGGAACTGTATTAGCTAGTATTTTTCTCTGCAACAACCACCCCCCCCCCGGAAAAAAAAAAAAAAAACAACTTAGAGGTGTGAAGCAACAACCATTTATTTTGCTCATTGGTCCTCATCTATGGGAGAGGGGGGTTGTCCCCCACCACCACCATCAGGAGACATTTGTCAGTGTCTTGAGATGTTTTTGGTTATTACAGTGGAGAACAGTATTACTGGCACAATAAGTAGAGGCCAGGGATGCCACTAAACATCCAACAGTACACAGGATGGTCCCCCAAGAATCATCCAGTCCAAAATGTCAATGTTTCGAGGTTGAGAAACCCTAATTAGCTTATGATTCTGAAGGTCCAGTTTGGTCTGAGCTTAGCTGGGATTCCATTGATGTGGACCAGTCTCAACTGACTTCAGCTGGCTGGTTCATGCGCTTGTGGTCAGCTAGATGGTCAGCTGAGAGCTGGCTGATCTAAGGTGGCTCTGCTGTGACATCTTCTCTCAGATACCTGTCATTTCTTATCCTCCAGCAAGTTGGCCAGGGATTGTTCATGTGATGGAGGCAGGGCTCCAAGAGATGAAGAAGAAATGTGCAAGGCCTCCTGAGGCCCAGTCTCTGTGGCCTCAGCCTCATTCTGTGAACCAAAGCAAGTCACAAAGTCAGCCCAGATTCAAGGAATAAAGAAATACTCTGTGCCTTTTTGATGTGAGGGCTATAAAGAATGTGGGCATTTTTGCATTCCACCATAGAGACAGACTCTTGGAATAGCTAGGAGGTAGAATCAAAACAGCTGGTGGCTGCTAGTGAAAAGGAAGAGAGATTGCCATTGAAATTATATTGACCAGAGATCATAAATAAATGAACTTTATTTTTGGCCACCTACCTCTTCTCATGTTTCCCAGAGAAAAATATATTCACAGAGAACCAAGCAAGGTAAAAATGACCCCCTTTATTTGTATCTGAGGACTTTGACTCAAAAGTAAGTAAGTTCAATTTTTTAAAAATCTGCACTAAAATCAGAAGGAAAGATCTTCTCTGTCTAGTCCATTGAAAAATGTAATGTATTCTCCAAATACGGAGAAAAGACACACCTATGAAGAGGGAAGGTGGCAAAGGAAGAAAGACAAGGTGGGGAAAGGCATGGCAGCGGGAGGGAGAGGGCAGGAGAAGAGACACATGGCTGATATGGTAGGATGCCCTGGGAGCCTTCGCCACGCCCTTGAGGGGAAGAACACATCCTGAAAAGACTTCACCCATGCACACCCTCCTTATGAGGGCACAGTCAAACAAAATGCTCCTGAGTCGGACCAACCTCTTGTACTGTTTCTCCGTCAAGGATATCTAGAGCACTGCTCTTCAACCTGATCCACTCTTTTGGAGAAAACCAGGAAAAGTAAGCTATTCAGCTTCAGTGTCTACCCCCTAATTGGTTGTAACCTGTTAGATACAGGACTGAGAGAAAGAAAAACTCCAGATGACTCCCAAGTTTTAGACTGGGCGCCAGAGAAGGCAGTGTTTCATGTCAGTTAAACATAGGTGTTTGAAAATTCTTCAGCATAGTTGGTAGTGGATGCTGTCTGTATTGTGTATGAAGACATTACCCTTGCAGAGTATATAAAATGAGAAGAGAAGCAAGCCAAAGACAGAACCTTGGAAAGTATCAGCTTTTAAGCAGCAAGTTGAAAAAGAGAGGCTCTAGAGTAGGCTCAGTAGACTGGCTGGAGACCTAAGTAGAAATCAGGAAGAAGCAGGGCAGTATTTTTTTAAAAATCAGAAAATTCAGAAAATGTGGCTGTGGTCAACATAGTCAAATGCAGCAGGGGGTAAAAGTAAGGATAAAGACTGAGATGAACCTTGGCTTTGGCAATGGTGACCCAGTAGTTTAGGAGTAAATGAAAAGTAAGATTAAGGTTGCAAGTAATGATTATTATTTTATTGTATAAGTATGGAGGAAGAACAGAGATATAGAAACACTTGTGATTAAGAGAGAGTTTTTTTTATTTAAAGAGATTTGGGTACATTTACATGCTGAGGGGAAGGATTCACTAGAGTGGTTGAAAATATAGAAAAGAAGAGAAACATGATAGAAACATCTCTAAAGATATAGAATAAATGAGGTGAAGAAGAGCAGGTTGAAGGAGTGTCTTTTAAAGGAAGAGGGGAGTAGAATCAAGTAAGCAAAAGTGGTTTGGGGTTGTAGGTTTTCAAGCTGGTAGCTGTTCGTCTGTCACCTTTTCTGAATGAGATGGGGAAGGGGAATGGGGCAGTGTTCATTGGAGGGCCAGAGGGCAGTGATGAATATATTATTAGACCCTACACAGGCAGTTTCCATTTTATAAAGATTGTGAAGAGCTCAGAGTAAAAAAAAATAGTGATGACTAAAATATCTACAAAAAATTAGACATTGAAATGGAAGAGAATGTAGCAATGTTTATCTTCAAATAGAGGGGATAAGTCAGGAAACATACAAGAGCAGTACTGAAATGCATTTATCCTACATTTATTAAATAACCATGCCAGGTCCTCGAAAAAATAAGGGACCCTCCATCCCAGCCGTTAAAGAGCTTGGAATCTGTCAAAGGGGAGAATCAAACAAATCATCGTAAGAGACACTAACCGCAATAGAGTCACACGTGGTGTTCTGGAAGTGGAGGGAGATGTGCTTAGTTTATCAAGAAGGGAGGAGGAGACTCAAGGTTGAAGAAGAATTCTGGAAACAAGCAACACTTAAAACGAGGGTTGAAGAAGTTCATTAAGAGGCTGAGGTGGGGGATCAGAAAGGGCAGTTTGAGAAATGCAATGAATGTGCGGAGCTGGAAAGAGAGTCTCACGAAGAATCAAGTCAAACAGGCAGGTCAGAAGCCCTCATCCCTCGGCCGGTTACTTAATCACCTTTTCCCTTTAAAGCTCCCCAACCTCTCACATGCATTCCAGATATTAAAAAATGGGGGTAGGAAAATCAGGGCTTGCCCCCTCTCTGCTCTTCTCATGAATAAAATACTTGCCAATATTATCCCTCACCCCCAAGTTCTTGCTACATAATCTGATGAACACATTTCCACTGAGGAGTCATAGATTCAACATTGCTTTGCATTTAACTCCTTATAAAAGAATTTGCATTCTATTCTCATACTTCTAGACACAAAGTCTTTCTAATAGAGACCTGAGGAGAGAACAAAGGGAAGCAGAATGGAAAGGAGTGTCTCTCAGTATCTCTCCTCAGATCGTATGTCACATCATTTACTCCACTTATACTTTAATGCTGGCCCTGAATAACTGAAAAGGTTGCATTGTGTCTTGAATTTTTAAAAGTAATAAAATGTATAATCCATGCACCACATTAATTCAGGTTCAGTCTTGGACAAATTGCTTTGAACAATTTCAGCCACTAAGCAGAGCTAACTGGAAAATGCACCATCCACCATGAAGGGAACCTCTGGGGAATGTGGTGAATTTGGAATTTTAAAAGTAATTCAAATATGTACAGAAACGATAGAACAAGAAATATGGTTTCTTAAAAATTGCTTAAAACATCCTGAGTTCAATTTAAAGTGCTATTATTCTAACCTTTCTGTTAAAAGATAAAACATGAGAGAAAATATTATATACTTTCTTAACCTTAGTTTATGCATAAGAGTGTAATTTATTTTTTAAAGAACAAACACTACTACAATTCTCAAAAATACCAAGCTTTGAAATCCTCTTAGTTAAAAATAAAGTTTTTGAGGGAACTGGCTAGAGATAAAAGGAAGGGTAGATAAATGCACTTTTTAGGTAATTATAAAACCTATTTCATAATGCCCTCACCTGTGTTTGTCAGAGCTAGCAGCAGACAGTGCTAGCTTTACTGTTAGTTCCACTTATGAAGGTGAAGAAAGACTCAAGCAGGATTTTTTTGTTGTTGTTGTTTTAGAAACACAGTTTTATTTTTATTTTTTTATTTATTTCTTTTTATAAATTTGTTTTTTAAATTTTGGCTGTGTTGGGTCTTCGCTGCTGTGCGCGGGCTTTTCTCTAGTTGCGGCAAGCAGGGGCTCCTCTTTGTTGCGGTGAGCGGGCTTCTCATGGTCATGGCTTCTGTTGTTGTGGAGCACGGGCTCTAGGCACGCAGGCTTCAGTAGTTGTGGCACGTGGACTCAGTAGTTGTGGCTCACGGGCTGTAGAGCGCAGGCTCAGTAGATGTTTCACACGGGCTTAGTTGCTCCGCGGCATGTGGGATCTTCCCGGAACAGGGATCAAACCCGTGTCCCCTGCATTGGCAGGCGGATTCTTAACCACTGTGCCACCAGGGAAGTCCCTTGAGCAGGATTTTAAAATCTAGAATCATGATTTTTTCAAAATGAAAGAGAAGCTTGAATATATCAGATAGTTTAGGGTGATATTAAATGAATTTCATTACCTTTCTTTTTTTTTTTTACTAGTAAGCCCCCAGAGGTGCTGAGGATCTAAAAAAGAGAAGCAGTAAACGCCTGGGATGATAGTGGTGCTCAAACCCACAAGCACACCTGGATCATTTGTTGTCTTAAAAGATCAGAATCGCCCTCTCTCTCTCTGTGTCTTTCTCTGTCACACACACACACACACACACACACACACACACACACACACACACACACTCTTCCATAAGAATACCTCTGATTTTTAAGCCCATATTGTATTGAATCCCATTTTATTTTTAAGTGTTAATATTATTAAATTATTTTCAGCCACAGAGTAGATAACATTTCTAGAGAACCCTCAGCCCTTATCAGGAAAGATAAATCAGGATGACTAAATTCACTATTTTTCCTTATGTCTAAACAACTCCATTAAAAAAAGAAAAAAATGCACAACACACACATAAATTTTCTTTAAAGACATATAAAAAATAGATAGACTTGATAAGGAAGACGCTTTCTTGGCACAGATCTCAACTTCCTTGACAAAAGGGTATGACTATATGAAAATCTCATTAATGCAGACTTTACTAAGTTGGAATTTGTGATCACTCAGAAAAAGACTAAGCCAAGTATATCTGATTGTGTGAAAGTATTAGAAAGATGTATTTCTAGGCATGCAAATTATTTTTGGACATTTTTATTTATGCAAATACATAAAACTATAAGAAGCCTTTAGGCAGCATTGCCAAAACCACCACCTCTACTCTCCCCCGCAGCTCCCTTCTCACTCGCCTGCTCCAATCTCCTTAGGCAAGAGTCTTAGCAGCACCCTAGATGAACGATTACAGGCTTCTGCTCTTAAAGACTTCGCAAAAGCCACCTTCTCTTAGAAAACTTCCATGGTAGAGTCCCACATACCCCTGCCTTCGTAGTGGCACACATGCCCATCTTTCCAAAACCGTTTATACTGTCTTATCTTTTATCCCATTGTCATTATGCATCATTACTCTCAGACTCCCTGGACTTCTTTACTTTCCTGGAATACACGGTGTTTCTTCTGGACTTAGGCCCTTTTTATTTACCACGGATTCTTTCTGCCTGGAATGTTCTTCCTCCTGGTCTTTCTCACAATTCAAGTCTTATCTTTATTATCACCCAATAAGAAATGACTTCGCCAATCACCCTGTCCTATTACTACCGTGCTTTAATGGTCTGGGGTTTTTTTTGTTTGTTCATTGTTGTTGTTTACCATTTTTTTTACTGATGTGATCTCATTTGTTTGTTTACTTGTTTATTGTCTGTCTCCTTCCTCCTCTCCTTGCCCCACTGTCATTAAAATGTAAACTCCTCAGAGCTTAGAACAGTGGCTGGAGCATGATAGAAATTCAATAAATATTCTTAGAATGAATGAATGAAAAAAAATAGATGCCTATCTCCGCCACCAACAGTGAGTTTCTTCAAGGCAGGGGTCATGCCTCATTGGTTTTTGTGTTCCTTGCATATAACATTGTCAGTACAGAATAACATAGTAGGGGTTCAATAAATGTGCACTGAATAAATAATCCATTAAAGAATGAATAAACAATGAATAATTATATTTTTATTATACACATAGGAAAATATTATCCTTAAACATACTCATATCTGTCTAACATTGGTTACACAGTTTTAGAAAAAGGATAACAAAGGCAGGGAAGCTGTAAGAACTCTGAGATTTGGGGAATGGCCATGGACTGTTTAAGCCTTAATAGTCTGATTTAAGTCACAAGAGGTTAAGTGATTTACCCATAGTGCTATAAATAATTTAAAAATTTTAAAAACAAAGTCTATATTTCAATCTTTGCAACACTGTGGACTAACCCTCTTTCAGAGCTCACAAAAATACATGGCATGAGGCTCAGAAATCTTACCCAGTGTTTGGCACAAAAGCTTGAGGATCTCAAGGAGAGTGGGGCTGTTGGTACAGAGACCAGAGCCGGGAGATCTGGGCAGTCCATCATGGGCCTTCTGCCCTTTCCAGGGGACAGAGAGAGACTCTCTGGGGACAAAAAGATGCCACCCTCAGGGAAAGTGAACTCTCTAGTTATGTTAGTTGTATTTTTCAAACCAAAATTTGTGACATGCGGTCTGAGAAGGAGACTTGAGCACAACGGATAGAATGCTTGGATCTAGAGCCAGTTCAAAAAATCTAGAGGTAACAGTTGCAATATTAATAGGGGAACAAGTTAGTTCTCTTCTCTATTTGGGTGAAATGCCTCACAAAACTTCTCATCTCCCCTGGCTCTAACTGATTCCAGGCTCATCAAACTTATCATTCAGTTTCTAAGTTTTCTTAATACTGTCAGAGGATCCCCATAATGGGGATGTAAGTGTTTTGATCTCCAGCAAATTTAATCTTAGTGATGGGTTATAAACCTATTTCTTGTGAGTTTTGTTAGTGCTGAATCAGTCTCAGTGAATAAAAAGCCTTGGATAATTCCTAAGGTTCTTCTCAACTCTGACAGTTCGTGGTTCTGTTCTCCAGAACCTAATAACCCCAATATGAACTGATGTAAACCAGTATGTGAAATATAGGACAGAGGAATTGATCCTGGAATTTAATAACTGAAGTCTGAAATCCTTCTACTTTGTCTTAAGACTTGGAAACAGAGACTTCTCCTTTCTTAATCCAAAGCTCTGAGCTTGAAATTTTAAGTATATGGGTAATTGCCCCACTCTTGACCACCAGCTTCTAACAAGGCAATGCCCTATTCCTAGAACACTGTCACCGTCACCAGATTATCTAAGTATCTTCTCTCTTTTTCACAGTGTTTAGAATCCACCCTCACCATATTGCCTGTCCTAAGCAATGGGATAGTAAGTAGCCTACTTTTCTGGGGCTCCATGTCTTAGGTAAATTACTTATCTACTCTAAACTTCAATTTCTGTTTCTGTATGGTCTCAATGACCAGAAATGTTCCATGCCCAGTTTCTCTTTGTTGAAAATCTGTCAAACTAGGCCTCAGCAAAATTGGGAAGTGGAAAGAATGGACCAAATTGATTAAGTTTCCTGGGTGAGAGAACCATAGGCCAAGTTATGTTAAAAGACCTGGCAATCAGTTTTAGAGTGTTCGTTAACATTTGACAGAGAAACTGGGAGGGAGTGGGGGAAGTCCACACATTTACCTTTATCTTTTAATCAGGAACCCCCCAAATTGTCAACCAACTAAAATGTGCTATACTTTGTATAGAATCTTGATGCTCAAAATTTCACAGACCTGAAGCATCAGCATCACCTGGGAGCTTGTCAAAATGCAGAATCTTGAGTTCCTACTGGATTTGAATCTGTATTTTAAAAAGATCCCTGGGTGATTCATACGTGACTTAAATTTTGTAAAAGGCTTGTCAAGAGCAGCCGTCCTCAGAGTGTGCTTTCCAGACCAGGAGCACCAGCATCACCTGAAAACTTGTTAGAAATACAGAACCGCGGGCTCCCCTGGTGGCGCAGTGGTTGAGAGTCCGCCTGCCGATGCAGGCGACGCGGGTTCACGCCCCGGTCCGGGAGGATCCCACGTGCCGTGGAGCGGCTGGGCCCGTGAGCCATGGCTGCTGAGCCTGCGCGTCCGGAGCCTGTGCTCCGCAACGGGAGAGGCCACAACAGTGAGAGGCCCGCGTACCGCAAAAAAAAAAAAAAAAAAAAAAATGCACTGAGCAATCAATTGCACTTAAAAAAAAAAAGAAATACAGAACCATGGTCCCACTCTAGACTTACTGAGTCTAAAATTTTGGAGTACAGCCCAGTAAACTGTGTTTTAACAAATCCTCCAGGTGATTCTGATGTCTACTCAAGTTTGAGAATTTCTGCCTCTGGCTTTTTTCAATTTATATTCAAGAAGAGCTAGCTTTTAGCAAAAGCTATTTTAATTCTAAATTTTTTAAGTGACTAAAAGAACCATATATCTGTCTGGACAATTTTTAAAACATGTTCAAAGCCCACTAGTATTTTCCAAAAATATACCCTTATGATTTTATTTAAGCACTAGTCAGAACTGATGAATGTGTATATAGAATACCATTTGCTAATTCATCTGCTATCTAGCAAAACCATATCATGTTGATATGATGGATGATCCTGCTTTTGTGGAATGAGAAAGCTTCCACATGGAGGCACAGTTATTACTCCTGAAGGAATGAACATAATATAAACTGTCATCATGGAGAGTTTGGTGGGCAAATGATGCCCGAGGGAAAAGACATCATTTTAAACCTCTATTCTCAGCAATGGTGCTCTCTGGCCTTACTCACACCAAAAGACATTGTCGGAGCTGCTTAGACATTTCTTCCCTTTGTGGCTTTGGGCTTCATTTATCAGGTGATGGAATATTTCACACTTCTTCTCTCTAATGAATTTAAAATATTTTCTACTTTGAAACTTTTTTTCCTTCAAAAGCAAGGCAGCTGTTAATGTCCAGAAGCCAGGATGAGTTCAACCAATACACTAGTGTCTTCCACAAATGTAGCTTTGCCCAGATGAGTTTTTTAATGTATTTTATGAAGAATGTTAATATACATGTAGCAATTTTCTAAATTAACCAATTCAACAATTTCATTTCTAGAAATACATACTAAAATATATCCCCAAGTGAACATACAGATATATGTACAAGAAAATTCATTGCTTCATAGTTTTTTGGAAACAAGCAAAATGTCCATTAGTAGGACACAGTTACATGGATACCAACCAGAGCACGTTCCCTCAGGGAGGACCCCTCTTGTGTGCCAGGCTTTAACTCTTAGTTTCCAGATTATGAGGAGTACCAGTATATTGAACTGCTCAGGCTGCCATTAACAAAATACCACTTAGGTGGTTAAAACATTAGAAAATTATTTTCTCACAGTTCTCACAGGAGGCTAGAAAACATTAGAAGATTATTTTCTCACAGTTCCCACAGGAGGCTATAAGTCAAGATCAGGTGTCAGCATGTTTCGTTTCTTCTGAGGCTCTCCCCTTGGCTTGCAGATGGCAAGTCTTCTCACTGTGTCCTCACATGGCCTTTCCTAAGTTCATGTGTTGAAAGAAAGAGCAAGCACTGGTGTCTCTTCCTCTTATTTAAAGACTTCAGTCAGATGAGATCAGGGTCTCACTCTAATGGTCTTAATTTAACTTAATCACCTCTTCAAAGACCTTATCTCCAAATACAGTTACATTCTGAGGTCCAGGGGGGTTTGGGACTTCAACATATGAATTTTCAGGAGGACACAATTCAGCCTATAATGAGCAGCATGTCTCAGAGAGTGTCTGGGTCCCGCAGAATTATCTACTGAAACTTCAGAAGTATTTTAATATTTTCAATACTGGTGCAACTATACCGGTAGAGTAGTGGTGGATTATTAACCTTGTGCATGGACTCTGTGAGGATTTTAAAAACATGTTCTGAAAAATCCTAAAGGATTGGAGGAGCCCCTTCTAAGGACCTTCAAGGTTGAAGATTGAGGCTAAGTGGGTAGGATTTCTGAAATTTAGTCATTTTACATCTAGTAGACAAAATACTGTACCATGGTGTTTAGAATCAGGCAGACTTTGCATTTATATTTCTCACCTATAAAATCAATATGATAATGGTACCTTACCTCTAAAATGTAAGCCATAAGATAATGATTTAAAATGCTCATAATTTTCCAGGCCCAAAGTAGATGTTCAATAAACAAGAAATTATTATGTCTCTTCATAAGATTGCTTTTGAAGAAAAACTCATACACACACACACGCACACACACCCTAAAATGTTCTTTAAAACCACCCCACTAAATCACCTCTAAAGTCACTCTTAGCTCTAAGACTCTGTGACTCTAAGTGATAGTTGGCTGCAATGATTCACAATAAAACGAATGGAAATTTTATTTTTTATTTATCTTTTATTTTTGGCTGCATTGCGTCTTCGTTGCTGTAAACGGGCTTTCTCTAGTTGCGGGGAGGAGGGGCTACTCTTTGTTGTGGTCCGTGGACTTCTCATTGTGGTGGCTTCTCTTGTTGCGGAGCATGGGCTCTAGGCACGTGGGCTTCAGTAGTTGCAGCACATAGGCTCAGTAGTTGTGGCTTGCGGGATCTAGAGCGCAGGCTCAGTAGTTGTGGTGCACAGGCTTAGTTGCTCTGTGGCATATGGGATCTTCCCAGACCAGGGATCGAACCTGTGTCCCCTGCATTGGCAAGCGGATTCTTAACCACTGCACCACCAGGGAAGTCCCAAGGAATGGAACTTTTAAATACTTTTATTGCTTTCAATATAAAAATAAATTGTACTTTCCGACTCTATGGGAATTCTAAGTCACGTTGCTTGATTTAACTTATATTTGTTAAAATATATTTGTGTTCACCAGGTAAACATTGTAATTCTGATGTTAGATTACTTTCTTCTGTGGTTATCATATTATTAAACCTACCAATTACGTGTTACAAATAAAAGGAAATTATGCATAATCATTAAAATAATGAAATATGTATTTTTATATAGAATACTTTTGAAGATATTTCAGTGACAAAAGCAAGGTACATAGAGACATACACAGTATGCTACCATGTGTTAAAAAATATTTTTTGCATTGTTTACATTTTTGCCATATGCATGCACTACCTTTTGAGAAAAATAATTCTTAAAAAACAAAATGGACGTTCTTTTCAAAGTAAAATATAACATGGGAGAACAGATGCCCAAGATTTCATTTTCAAACAGAAATCCCAATCAACAGCACCAGTAGCAGCTTCTGTTTATCTTTATTTAATAAAGCAAAGCAGCAGATAGAAATGAAAAATAAACTATATGAAAAGGCAGCCACAAAGATCAAATTCCAGGCGACTCTTTTCCCGGTTGCCATTGCTGCTAAGTGCTAAGGAATGCTGTGATTTAATGGAAAGAACAAAGAATCTGACATCAAACTGAGCTGAGTTCCAATTCTAGTCCTCCTACTTCCTAGCCACGCAAACACAAAAGCTTTACCCTCTGAACCGCAACATTGGTGATATACCAGAGATATACCAGAAAGCAGAACAGACATGTCACTTGCCCTGTTGAAACTTAGATTCTAGCAGGGAGATAGATGGTAGATTAAACATCTATCATGATAAATTGTGGTAAGGTCCATAGTAGAAATAGGGGAGGGCACCATAGAAACTCATATCAGGGATGTCTTATCACAAAAGTTGTCAAGTCAGGCTTCAGGAGGAAGTCTGACGTAAGAGTAGGAGTTGATGAAGTGACTCCTGAGGGGACTATTCTAGGCTGCCCGCTAGCTTGGCTGGCCCTGGAAGAGAATATCTAGCAGGTGAACAGTGAGTGACCAGAGCTCACAAACATCTCCCCCTTCTGCTTAACTTGTCACATCTTGTCTCTTCCAATCCACTGGTGAAAGTAGAAGTTGTTGGGCACAGTTGAGGAATGTGAGAACTGAGGCTCAGAGAGAAGAAGTCTGTTCAAGGTCACACACATACTGAGTAGCAGAGCCGGGATGTTGATTGTCTCTGCCATGTTTGAAAGATCAGTAGACTTTATCTCATGATATTGAAATTCTGACTCAGAATCAGCTATCTAGGCTTTCAGCCACACTACAGGATACCTAAAACACTGCTTGGTGCACAATAGATGTTCAGTAAATATATCTTGAATGAATGAATAAATTCCAAGTTCAAAGGATCCCTTTGAGGAGGCATCCTCTACCTTTTGAATAATTTAAATTAATCCATGCTCCAGTCCTTGAATGGAAATTTAAGCGTCTTAAAGTTCTTACAGAACGTCAGAACCCTCCCAACCAGGTGTTGTGAAACTGGATTTATTCTTTCTACAAAATGCTAGGGGGGCATGATGGAATCTAAAAACAGCTCCAAAAGATCCACTTGGGCTCTGAGATGTGTGAGAACAGACATTTTATAATAACTGTCCAAATGAAAAATTAGGAAAATAGGCTAAAGAATCAGGAAGAACCATCTAAGGATTGGGAATTTAGCTCAGAACATGGCTCCCTAGTATGAAGTCAATATGATTCATTTATTTGGAGCCGGCAAGAGAAATTTTAGACATATTTCAAAAAGATCATGTAGTTTTCCTCTTACTACATGAATTTGATTGTCACACCAGCCAAACCAAAGAATATAATACATTGGAGATTGTGCCTAACAATGAGAAACAGGACAGCATGACTTGCTCTTTTTTCTTTTTACCTGAGACCAAGGTGTGAGGTTCCTGAGAAATTAAGGCTTCAGTGCATTGAACAAACTCTAGTGCTTTCTGAAGGACTTTGGTCTTTTAGAATTACACTGGGTATACTTTCTAACATTTAAACGTGGCATCTACATCTTAATTGCCCTATTTTAACTCTGAGTAATCTAATCCTGGGAGGTAAATTAGGCCCTTTTAGTGGTCTATTAACTTTATCCTCCCCCTAAGGGGAAATTTATTAAATTCTCTTTATGTGTTCCCAGAAAGCAAACCTTGAAACTTGCCAGTAAACTTGTAAGCGCCTAATGATGACTTCAGAATGAGTTTCCACCAGCTTTTATTGTCCTTTTAATTCATTCCAAATGTAGACTTAAACCATTAGCTATCTAGCTTTTTCTCTTTCTTTTCCTTTACGTTCAAACACGTGCACACTCTGTCACTATCCCTTTCTCAACAATACAAAGACTTGGATAACTCCTACTCACTTTTCATTTTCTGCTCATTTTCAAATCTCTCTTCTCCTCAATATCTTTTTCCTGACCACTAAATCTAGGTTCAGGTGTTCTCCAATGTGCTCTTACTGCAATTGCTTATTTGTCCATCTCCATACTAACCTGCAGACAGTATGACAGCAAGAACTCTGTTACTCTAATTGGTCACTGTATCCCTGATCCCTGGCAAAGTACTTGGTATGTGGTTGGCGCACTACACTTTTGTTAAATAAGTGAATGAATGAATACATTAATCTTTTTTTTACTCTGCTGCCTGTTTAATCTTTTTTTAATTTAATTTTTATTTTATATTGGGGTATAGTTGATTTACAATGTTGTGTTAGTTTCAGGTGTATGAGTACATTAAACTTGCTCATGGATGTTTAGCAATATAAAGAAATATACTAATTAAATCAATTCTTTGACTATCCTCTATTACCGAAGAAGTCATTATTTTCTCCAGGTAAAAAAATTCTTCTTTGGGAACATGAAAACTTTCTCTCGAGAACCTCTGGAATAAATAGTTTTAATATTCAGACAAAAAAATATAGATAGTCAAGTTAACTCTATTTAATGACGTGTTTCTGTAAGTATTAGAAAACAGTTTATGAGCAATGTGATTAGCAGTTGTGAATAGCAATTATATGTTTGCAATATATATTCATTTCACAAAATAAGAGGAAAAATTCAGTGTTTTGATTCCCAGATTAATTGTCCTTCAATACACTATGCAGCTAACAGAAAGGCAATAGAAAAAAATCAAACAAAAATTCAGAATTGGCACAAAGAAACTATCTTTGGTGTAAATAAGCAAATAACAGAAGTTGGCTTCTACAAGTATGCACTGAAAAATGGAGGAAAAATATAGGAAAAATACCTTAATTATGATTTAGACCCTAGAACCAATTTTGAAGATGAAAACTTCACTTTACACCTCTTCATTTCACAAAATCACACACCAAGGAACACATGAGGTCATCAGTTCTTGGAAATGAAGTAAATCAGTGGTTTACCTCCCAAGGTCTCTCCCTGGTTTCTGCTATCACTGGCAGCAGAGCCAGTGTTGGAAGGCCACTGTGAAATCAAGAATTCACACGATCTGAAACTGCTTATGTCAGGCCTTTCTTCAGGGTGAAAATAATATTCGACAACTTTCAGCATATGCTTACCACATCTGCACCCATTTTGGGTCAATTAAAAAAAAAGAACTGCTGGAAAGAAATAAGCTACCCATTCAAAAGTAAAAACAGGGAAAGCCAGCTGCATACAAATCCTACAGATTGTGCTGATGAGCTCCATGGATGGGCAGAAAGAGCTGCTTCAGGAAAAGAAAATCTAACTTCTGAGCAGAAAAGCCTCAGAACATAGATGGACAAAAGTACTTACTCTCTACCAAAGGCAATTCCTAGGAATTAAGTGAAGGTATTTTCATTCCATCCCCAAAGAATGCTCAAAACAGTATTTCTTTTCCATATGGATTGATTGATTTGATGGACTGATTGATTGACTGCCCCCATCTCATTCTATTTTTTTAAGAAAATACAGAGAAGCACAAAGAAGCAAAGATGAAAAATCACTCATAATCACATTACTCAGTAATACCCCTGTTAAATTTCCACCGATGGTTGAAACTTCACCAATAACTTTACATGGCTATCAGTAAATTGTAGGAAAGGATTTTCTACTAAACTTGCTTCCAAAAAATGTATGTTAATTCCTTCTTCAATCAAACCTCTCCCCTTGGTGTGAAAGTTTTTAGTCAGCAAAACAATACTCAAGATAGAATCTGGTGTGTTCCATAGTTGTTCAGCTTGTTTAATGGCTTAAGTTTATTGCACTAGGTGAGTGGACTGAGGCATGATTATGTCAGAATAGGGGTAGATCAGAGTGTTTAGAGAGGTCTCAATGCACCCTAGTTTCTCTCAGAGACGTGAGTGAGGAAGACAGATGAATCCCAAGACTTCCTTCAGTGGTTCAACTGACGAACCACCCAAGTCTGCAACTGGTTAGCCTTCATTGCTGTCTGCTCATGAGGTCAGAGCTCCAGGTTTGATTGTGGCATAGACAGTTATTTTACTATTTCCCAAAAGCCACAGACTGCATTGTTAACTGGTTATCTCTCAGAGGGCGTCCTTCATTCATGAATGAAGAGATTGGGAAGGATAGTCTAGATGTATTGGTACAGAGTAATCCTGATGCATATTGTATCTCAGGCACCTTATCTACATTATTTCATGAAGTCATAGCAGTAACTCTACAGAATGATTGTTATGATGATTAGATGAGAAAAATGAGACTCAGTGAAATTAATAAGTAACCCAAGTTCACACTGTTAATATGTGACAAAACCAAGATTCAAAACTCCAGATTTATACCTTTCCCACTTTAACACCTTGCCTGGTTGGTGAGAAAAATCCTTAAATGCACTTTTTTAATGACAGATGAATGAGAACTTTTTCACCTGTATATATATGTGTGTGTGTGTGTGTATATATATGTGTATATATATATATATATATATATATATCAATCACTGTGACTCCAAAATTCTTAAGGTCTTGTGATCCCAAATGGTCAAAATCCCTATAGGACTTTTAGTAAAGCACATAAACCTCATATCTATATGCTCTTTATGTTAAAATCACACCTCTCCTCATATAGTTTTAGTCAAACTTAGAGAAGAAAATAATTAGGGACAAGATATATAAACTATAAGGCACTGTGAACATATAAAATATTATTGTCTGCCAAGCCCTCAAGGACAGAGCTGATTTAAAAATAAAAACAACAACCTCTGCAAACAATAAACATTGAAAGTGTAGTCCAAAAAAATGTATATCTCTTCTTAACTATCTAGTGAACATGTCTTTTAAATCCTGTTCAGTCATTCAACACACAACTATTTATTGAATTCATTTGTGTCTTGACCATGAGTCTGTACAGATGCAAATCCCTGCTTCACTTTTGTGAGATTTCCACAAGTCATCTGTCTGTAAACCTATCTAGGAATGTAAGTAGAGCACATCTAGCAGCTCATGTTGTCATCAGTCAGTGCTATGTGATATGGAATAATGCCTACCCCAATCTCTCTACTAGCTAAACCGAAAATGGTTTTCTACATTCTCCTCACAGGACCTCTGTATATGTAGATGGAGAGCAGGTGTATCCGACCTGGACAACAAAACTGTTTACTTAGCTGATAGCATGAAGTAGCCAAACGAGCTGAAAATTGGCCAAGATAGCTGATTTCTGTCAATAACACTAATAAGATTCCTGGAACAAAAGCTCAACTCTAAGGATTTATATAAAGATTATATAAATGTATTATATAACTTTAAAATTTATATGAAGATTTATATAAAGCTGAACTTTATAAGAGCTAACATTTTCTTAAAGTTGCCCAGCGTGACATGTACTGACCTTGTGAAACTGTTGGGAAAATCACAAGAAACTAAATTTTAGGGTAATTAACAGTATGGCTTTGGAAAAAAAATTTTTTTTTTTAAAGAGAAATAAGGAGATGAAGAAAGAGGTGCAGGAAGACAAGGAGGGGACGATCAAGGAAAGAAAATGAGAAAGGAGGAAAGGGAGGGAGAGGGAATGGACTCCAGACCAAATGAATTCCACCACTGTTGGTATAGCCCCTGTCATGTACAGGAACCCGTGTGAGATACTGGGAGGCTACAGAGATAGATGAAATACATCCATTCAACAAATTCAAAAAATATGTGTTAAGCTAGGAGCGAGCAGCCATTTCACTATGCCACATCAGCTGGAAATAAATCTAAGATTACCTAAATGAGAGATAAATCAGAAGCGGACTTCAAAAACATCCTGCTTATTTAAACAATTATTAAAAGTTTTGTGTTTTTTTTTTCTTAAAGAAGCAGTCTTGGTCTTTTCTTTGCACGGGATTGGATGATGGCTGTTACCTGTGACTAATAGGATTGGGCCCAGATCTACCAGCCACAGAGGACCATTTCATTACCTGGCAGCAGGGCCTACATCACATGGACAATTTAGTGGTGATAGCAATTTCTCAGAGGTTTTCTGACTTTAGCACGATATAACACAGGATCAAGTGGGCTGTAGTTCAGATGCCTGAGTTCTAAAACTTAGCTATGTCACTAATTACCCTCAACATAATCAGAGTAGATTCTCCAGTACGTTTTTAGTTGTTGTTGTTTGTTTATCCTGACAAGTTTTGACTCAGTATATATACCTCAAATAAATACAATGTTATTTTGAAAAAAATTCTCAAAGAATTATATTTGGAAACAATATGAACATTTAATTCTTAGATCTTTTTACTTTGAATATACAAATACGAACGTATCGCAATAGAGAGGCTTAACACCTGGGTGGATCAAGAATCAATACTGTGAATATGGAAGAGTAGCTGACTAACTGAACTTTATCAGTTTACTTCTATATCTTGAACATATCCAGACACCTGCCAGCTAAGTCTTGAAACCTAAGTAGATCCATTGTTTTAAAGAATCACTACTATAAAACCAGTAGAATAGTATGAAAAATGATACTGCTCTAGTGCACTAGTTTCCGAATGAAGCATACAGCTCTGTTTTGACTGAACACAGTTCAAGAATTTATGCCTTTATTCTTGCCAAGATTTACTCAAAACATGTTTTCAGTGCCACTGGGAATGAAATTTTATCTGGAAAAGACAATAACTAGTACTATAAATAATGAACAAATGAGTACAAATTGCCAGGAAACACCTCAAATAATTCTCTATAAATCAAAAGGACATGGAATTGAATTCATGACATGTATATTTTAACTTGCTTCATTAAAAAACATTTTTATTAAAAATGTCATGGTCACTTTAGTAAAATGCTACTTGTGTCTAACCTCAGTTATATGACATTGGTTCATATACTGGAGAGGGCAACATTTTTCAAGGGTTAAAACAAGGGTTACAAACTACATATAATACTCTTTACGCACAAAGAGAGAAGGGAGGTGAGCTGTTATGGGAAATATTTCTGTCCATTAGAGAGCATTATTCATGAAAATATTCAAAAGTATTAAATAATCAGAAGAAGCAATCCTTGGAATAAGCACTTTTACATGACAGTTCTAAATATTCTAGGGCAAATAAACCTAGAGGAATAAGGGATGGAGGGAGTATTTGTCCCCTTGCTCAGGCTTTCACATTCAGTTGACTTCGGTCTCACGGAAGGCCCAGTTCCTCATCTCCTGGCAAAGGCCTCCGCCCAACCAACGCCATAAGCTTGAGGCAGCCCAGGGACCCTCAGCCACTGCTCCTTGTCTAAAACTTTTAGTACCACTCCTAGTCTCCCAGCAAGTTTTCTCCAGAGGAAAAAGAAAAAAATATTAAACACTAACCATGTCACCTACAGCTGCAAGGTCTATTTTTAATCATCTTTCATCATTTTAAATACAAGATAGATGGCCTTGTTTGGTTGATCATGCTGATGACGATAATGGTAGCAGAATGCTTTGTGTATATTTTACTACTTTATTCTTGAATTAATTTCTTACTATTTTATTTTAGTACAATTCAATCAGAATATAGTTATGAAGCATCTCCTTTCCTCCAGGCACTGTACAAAGACATGGACAGTGGCATATATTCTACTAACTGCAGAGCAAGGATATCAAACCCCACACTGTCAGTGTGCAGATAATGCTATGGGGACATTAAGGAGAAGCTAGTACTGTTAGGATGGAGAGAGAAAACAGAAGGCATTAAATCTAGAACTTTAGGGAGAGAAGGAAAGGGGCAAAAAGCAGAGGAGCGTGAAAGCGTAGGTGTGTTGACACACTAATAAATGGAAAGAAGCTAGGTTAAGAACATAGCTGTGGGCCATACTATGGAATGAAAATCCATGAATGTCAAGCTGACGGATTCAGACTTTATTTTTCCTATAGTAAAAGGTGGGAGGGCCGGGGAGGAGGGGTGTGAGGAATGAAACTAATGTTCACCATATGTTTTTAATTTAAATTTTATTTTTTTAGAGAGCAGTTTAAGGTTCACAACAAAATTAAGGGGAAGGCACAGAGATTTCCCATATACCTCCTGCCCCAACACATGCATAGCCTCCCCATTGTCAACACCTGCCACGGTGTGGAACATTTGTTACAATTGGTGAACTTACACTGATAGTCATAAATGCACAAAGTTGTTAGTTTACATTAGGGTTTATTATTGGTGTTGTATATTCTGTGAGTTTGGACAAATGTATCCATCATTATGGTATCGAACAGAGTATTTTCACTGCCCTAAAATTCCTCCATGCTCCACCTATCCGTCACTCTCCAGCCTCCCCTTCCCCCTACAACCACTGATCCTTTATTACTGTCTCCATAGTTTTGCCTTTTCCAGAATGCCGTATTTATAGTTGGAATCGTATGGTAGCCTTTTCAGATTGGCTTCTTTCACTTAGAAATATGCATTTAAGTTTCCTCTGTGTCCTTTCAGAACTTGATAGCTCATTTCTTTTTAGTGCTGAATAGTAGCCTGTTGTCTGGATGTACCACAATTTTTTGTATCCATTCACCTACTAAAAGATAACTTGGTTGCTCCCAATTTTGGCAATTATGAAAGCTACTATAAACATCTGTGTGCAAGTTTTTGTGTGGACATAAGTTTTCAACTCTTGAGTAAATACCAAGGAGTGCAATTGCTGCGTCACATGGTAAAGCATTCACTATACTTTACTGATTCTAGGATGTACATTTTTGACAATTCTGGCATCACAATCTATCTTTCAATGGATAGAGTCTTACAGCAGGGTTTATGACATAATTGCATTGCCTATACCTATAGCTTATATTTTCTTCCTTACGCATTTACAGGGGTGATATAAAAATCTGGCAAAATAAATTTTAAACTGTCTAAAGATAGAAAAAGTCTAAGTGATAAGAAAGAATTATTTCATAGCATTTTTAAAATTTGGTGATATGTAAAATACCTATGAGGTAGTTTGCTTTTAATATATATGGGTCACAATATTAAGTGCTTAAACAGGGGAAGTGGCGTAATCAAAACTGTTCTTAAGGAATATCTCTGATGAAATGCTAAAGAAGGTATTGGGGACTGGTGGAATGGAGTCCAGTGACAAAGCTGGAGGCTATTCTAATAGTATAGACAAGAAAAGATGGGATATGAACAGTGCCAGTGGCAGTAAGGATGCAAGAGAGCCAAGATTCATTTTAAAGGTACACTTAATGAGAATTAGTATCCATCTGGATGTGGTCTGATGAAGGAGAAGGAGTTAGAGGTAACGTCTTCTAAATTTTTGTTGTGTTTTTGCTTTTTTGTTTTTTACTGTTATCTGCATTTCTTAATCAATGAAATCAAAGTTCTGGTGTAGGGACATAATCTTGTAAATAGCCATGCTGCCAAAAAAAGAAAACCAAATATCCTTCTCCGTTTGGCTTTGTGAGCAGACTTCTTAAACCTCCAATTTATAAGAGATGTCATTTTGGTCCATCCACATAGTCTTTATGACCTTGAGGGTGACCTATAGTTAATACTGAGAATCTGACACATAAAACCACCCATCTAGACAATCGGCTGAGCTGTCAGCTCAAATTTCCCAAGAGATAACCCCTGCCCCAAAGATACTAGGAAAAGCTCTGGAACATCTGTGTCATCTCCAAGGCCATTCTGTATTTATTTGAAGGGCTAAAGTCATGGGCTTCATCATACATGATTTTCTGATACTAAATAAGCCTCTTGATTGGCCTATAACATGGGCTGAAAAGGAAGTACAGCATGCCCACAGGAAAACTTCCACACATCTAACTTTGGAAAACTGCCATAGCCCTAGACATTTTTATGACCCTCTTTGAACATGGTATAATAAGCGAACATAAACAAAGTGTGAGAGTTCTTCTAATGTTTATTTACCATTGATGAAGTTTTAATTAAACCAAAAGGCAAGGTTGAGATCTTCTAGAGAAGAGCTTTTTTTTTTCTTTTTTTTCTTTTTTTTTTTTTTGCGGTACGCGGGCCTCTCACTGTTGTGGCCTCTCCCGTTGCGGAGCACAGGCTCCGAACACGCAGGCTCAGCGGCCATGACTCACGGGCCCAGCCGCTCCGCGGCACGTGAGATCTTCCCGGACCGGGGCACGAACCCGTGTCCCCTGCATCAGCAGGCGGACTCTCAACCGCTGTGCCACCAGGGAAGCCCGAAGAGCTTGATTTTTTAGGAAAGTAAAAAATTGGACTAGGGATGGAATGAGCTTCTAAAAAGTTCAAGGAACCTAACACATGGGTGATGATCACTTTTGGCAAAGAATCATCTCATGAACCTCCTTTGGTAACCAACACCCTGGACTCTGGAACTTCCAAGAGCAAAGACTCTGTGACACGTTTGGATCATGCCAATCTCCAGACTGCCTGAATAAATGTTGAGTCTTGGGAGTCAGAAGGGAAAAACTAAATCGTTTACTTTTTTATACAAGTTCATAAACATAAATGAGGGTTCATTTGTTCATAAATTTTGTGTTTATATGGACATGTTTTAAAGTGTACTAACAAACATACAGATCTTGGCTTCAAATCCTTCCTCCCCCCGCTATTTTGTTAGCTCTTTAACAAACTTCTTAATTTATCTAAACTTCCGCTTCATTCTCTTCAATATCATTTAGCTATTCATAGTTTTGACAGTGGAATTAATCTAACAATATTCACTATAACTTTCCTCCAAATTTTCAGTTGAGGCCCCAACATTTTAGGTTAACTCTTAACCTGGCCTCACTGCATGCCACCCCCTCCCCCGAGACAAAATCAGAATCCTGCACATATGACAGACTCATCAAATTTTTAGAGTGACATATAAGTAGGGTGACCATGTAATTTATTGTACATACCAGGACATTTTTGAGAGCAAAAGGGAACATTACTAATAATTACACAGGATCAATGGGTGTAATCCTACTCAAGATGAATGGTCATATTAGTTATAAGGCCCTGGGTGATCTGGTCTCTGACTAGGTGCCCAGCTTTATTTCTATGTTGTTGTGTTTTTTTATCTTGTTTGTTTGGACACATTTCTTTGCTGATTTAATAGTTTTGGAATTGAGCAAAGTTCTTCTTTGGAAAATCAAATTCTGACAACTACTTCCCAATGGTTCACTTTTTGGTCAAATCACCTGAGTTGAAAATGAAAATATTTGGTTAAATTAATTTAGTATTGTGATCTAATATTGCTAAAACAGAGTTGGAACGATAAGGTTAAAGTAGCATTCCCCTGGGCATGTTATAGAAAGATGGTTAGTAGGATTCCCAAAAAGTTCTGGGCCCCAAGGAGATTAAAAAACTCAGGTTAAATGACTTTAAAGTGGTTTCCTAACTGCAGGCCTCTTTAAAACCACTACTTGTGAATCTCCAAGGGAGTGGTGAACTATGCTATAGTTCTCCCAATTTACTGTTCCATGGAACACTTTCTGAGAAATTTTGGTCAAGAAAATAATTATAATTTATCTCCATTTAAGGGGCTAAGGTTTTTGTTACTTTGTTTGTTTCCATAGATAATGTTTTAATACTTATTTATAACCCTGAAGTAGTAGTTTAGGCTGAGTTGAGGGTAATTATTTCCCTTGCCAATTTACTTCTGTACCTTGGTATTGTTACAGTTAGGTTTGAGCAGATATGTAAATGTAGCAAGGAGACTTGTAGGATACAAAAATCATTGATATAGTGTGTTGTGGGTAGGAGTCTCTCCAATTCCATAAACTGCCTCTGAAGGTCTAAAGAATTTATAGCATTCCCTTCAAACTCTTTCTAATAACCAGCTTCCTCTTTAACAACATATTGTAAATGGACTGAAACCAACCTGGATGTTTCCTTTCTTGGTAATCAGGAGACAGGCCATGCTTTCTCTTAGTTTGATAAGACTATCAGGATGTGAAAAATAAATCTTTGCAGAGTTATTGGGATAAATCCTCAAACGAAACTCAGATAAAGTACACGTAAACTTAGTAACTGCATATCCTTTTGAGAAAAAAAAATTTTTAAATGCAATAAAAATTTGAGGACCAGCCATAGAAGACAATTTTTTTAAATGAAAATTTGGAAACATTGTCTCTCAGAGTATGATTTCTGAAAAAGACATACTTTAAACATGGAACTCTTTTGATAAGTGGGTAAGTTATTTCACTCTGCCTTGGAATTTTAAAATAATGTACCATATGTCATCTGATAAACCTGAAAAGGACCCCAAGAAAAGACTTTTTATTGCCAGGTTTATTTATTTTCCTTTGTTTTGTGGCCCCAAAACTTACAAAGCATTTTTACTACAATTAATCTTTAATTATAATTCTTTTAGAATGTACTTCCAAACACACACATTGACCACTAAATATCACACTCATCCACATAACATATCAAAAATACTCAGCTTTATGTGGGTAAGATGTTACCACCTTATTTGGAGAAGCCTTATACTAAAAGTATATTCATTTCCTTATTTGTTTCTAAGAGAATGCATATTGTAGTGGCCAAGACTTCAGACTTCAAGTCAGATATATCTGGATTTAAATCCTAGCTCTATCACTGAATACTGTAACATTCTACACATCTCTACGCCTCATCTGCTAAATGAAATGACTCGTTTATGAGCTTCTTGTAAGGATTTAATAAACAGAAATATGTAAAATTTTTGACTCAAGTTCTGGCATATAATAAACACTAAATAAATGTCAATATTAAACAGATTTAGTACATATAAACGCTTTCCATTAAGGGGAGTTTTAGTTGGCATGATACGTACCAAGATTCTAGCTTTCCAATAATTTAGCATTTAGCATGTCTTCTGTTCATAGCAGAAATGCATCTATGTTATCATACATCTTCCGTCTGTCACTATATACCAAGAATCAAGCTTTTACTAGCTTTCCCTATCTTTCTCCTCGCCTCTTTATTCACCAGCTTGTACTTTCCATTTTTTTTCTCCTTCCTCGGGTGGGTAGCAGTTTTGAAAATTCAAATCTGTTGAATTTTCAACAGTTGCCATTGAAAGAAAATCTACAAAGAGAAGTCTAAATAAAGCAAGTGTTAGAGTCTGCCTGTCAGTGTTTCCAGGAATCAAAAACTGTTGCCCTCACCACAACCATACCCTAATATCACTCCAGAAAAATAACCCTATGTAAATTGTTACAACCAGTCAATATCAGCACCTAGTTCCATGGGACCATGTATTAATTGGCTAAGGCTGGCATAACAAAGTACCACAGACTAGTGACTTAAACGAGAGAAATTTATTTTCTCACAGTTCCAGAGGCTGAAATCGAAGATCAGGGTGCCATCAGGGTTGGTTTCTGGTGAGAGCTCTCTTCAGGGTTTGAAGACAGCTGCCTTCTCACTGTGTCCTCACACGGTCTTTCCTCTGTGGTCATGTACATATAGAGAGAGCCCTCTGGGGTGTCTCTTCATCTTCTTATAAGGACACCAGTCTTATCGGAGTAGGACCCACACTTATGACCTCACTTAACACTGAATTACCTCCTTAAGGCCTTATCTCCAAATACAGTCACATTGGAGATTAGGGCTTCAATATATGAACTGAAGGAGTTTACACAATTCAGTCCATAACAGTCCTGCTTTTTCCCATTACCATGAGGATGTGTAAGCCCCTTCCCTTCTCCTATATTTAGACATCTTCTTGAAAGGAAAAGAAGGGGAGGAAAAGGTTCACCCAGGGAAGAAGGAAAAGATGGTAGATGGCTGAAGTGGTTTCAAATAATATATTTATTCTTTGCACCTTTTCAGATAAAAAAATCAGGATTTTTTTGGAAATTCAGAGTACGATACTGATTTCTCATCTGCTTTCTTTCCTTCTAATGAACATGTATAGCACCCTTCTGGCTCTCTCATAACACCTATCACCTCCTTCCTGGCAATATTTAGTTGCTTACATGTTCCATTTTTTAAATTAAAAGTGGAAGTGTCTTGAGAGTGGGATCTGTGTCCAGTTATTTTATTCCTGATAATAATTGTCTTTCAGAAAGCAATTTTTCATTTATTCAGTAATTTTTAATTCAGTGCCTATAAAGGCTAGGCCACTACTGCTTGATTAGAATTTCCTATTAAATGCATTAATAAACTTATAAATAAAAATTATGAAATAAATTTATGAATAAATTCATTAAAATGTGAAATAAGAATAGTTGAAAAATTGAATGTAATAATATTTTAACCCAACTTTCGTTTATTTTTTAAATAAATTTACTTATTTATTTTTGTCTGCATTGGGTCTATGTTGCTGCGCGCAGGCTTTCTCTGGTTGCAACGAGCAGGGACTCCTCTTCGTGGCGGTGTGCGGGCTTCTCTTGTTGTGGAGCAAGGGCTCTAGGAGCATGGCCTTCACTAGTTGTGGCATATGGGCTCAGTAGTTGTTGCTCATGGGCTCTAGAGCACAGGCTCAGTAATTGTGGCACATGGGCTTTTTTGCTCCACAGCATGTGGGATCTTCCCAGACCAGGGCTTGAACCTGTGTTTCCTGCATTGGCAGGCAGATTCTTAAGCACTGTGCCACCGGGGAAGTCATTAACCCAACTCTTAAAACCTACCATCATTCCTGTCATACATATGAGCAAACATGGCACAGAAATATTTTTCTTTTGCTTCTGCTTGTACAGAATTTAACAAGCTAATATCCTGAATATTTCACAATGAGAGAAGAATACAATTTAAATTATTCAGCACTATTCCTGACACATGTTCATTGCATAGAAAAAGTACAGTTTATAGAAATTCTACATATTACCAGATAGCAGATTCCTTAAGGACAGGAATTGGTTTCATTTTCTTAATATATTTAGTTATCATAGCCCCAAAATGTTGTCTTCAGTTTAGCAGTTGTTCTAGAAATATTTATAGCATAGAATAAAACAGAACTACGTGTATTGGAAATGTTGTTTAATATAAGATGAGCTCTGAATAACTGTTCTTACTTCCTTTTGCTTTACTTTTCTAAATTAAAATATAGATGACATATAATGATATTGTTAGTTTCAGGTGTACTACAGAAGGATTTGACATTCACATATGAAATGATCACCACGATGTCTAGTAACAACCTGTTCCTATATAAAGTTATTACAATATTATTGACCATATTCCTTATGCCATATAGTACATCCCCATGACTTTTTTTATTATAAAATAGGAGGTTTACACCTCTTAATCCCCTTCACTTATTTTGCCCACCCCAACACCCCCCTCCTTTCTGGCAATCACCTGTATCTATGTCTGTTTTTGTTTTATTTTGTTTGTTAGATTCCATATTTAAGTGAGATCATGTGGTATTTGCCGGTCAAACAATTCACTTAGCATAATATCATCTAGATCCATCCATGTTATCTCAAATGACAAGATTTCATTTTTCATTTTTTATGACTGAGTAGTATTCCATTCTGTATGTGTGTGTGTGTGTGTGTGTGTGTGTGTGTGTGTGTATACACACACACACATACACACACACCATGTCTTCTTTATTCAGTTGTCTGTTGATGGGCACTCAGGTTGTTTCCATATCTTGACTATTGTATATAATGGTTCAGTAAACATTGAAATGCATTTATCTTCTCAAATTAGTATTTTTGGTTTCTTTGGGTAAATACCCAGAAGTGAAATTACTAGATCATGTGGTAGTTCTATTTTTAATTTTTTTTTTTTTTTTTTTGCTATATGCGGACCTCTCACTGTTGTGGCCTCTCCCGTTGCGGAGCACAGGCTCCGGATGCACAGGCTCAGTGGCGATGGCTCACGGGCCCAGCTGCTCCACGGCATGTGGGATCTTCCCAGACCGGGGCTCGAACCTGTGTCCCCTGCATCGGCAGGCAGACTCTCAACCACTGCACCACCAGGGAAGCCCTATTTTTAATTTTCTGAGGAACCTCCATACTGTTTTTTATAGTGGTTACAGTAATCTAAAATCTCACCAACAGTGCAGCAGGGTTCCTTTTTCTCCACATCCTTGCCAACAGTTGTTATTTATTGTCGTTTTGATAATAGCCATTCTGACAGGTGTGAAGTGGTATCTCACTGTGTGTGTTGTTGTTTTTTTTAACATGTTTATTGGAGTATAATTGCTTTAAAATGGTGTGTTAGTTTCTGCTTTATAACAAAGTAAATCAGCTATACGTATACATATATCCCCATATCTACTCCCTCTTGCGTCTCCCTCCCACCCTCCCTATCCCACCCCTCTAGGTGGTCACAAAGCACCGAGCTGATCTCCCTGTGCTATGCGGCTGCTTCCCACTAGCTATCTGTTTTACATTTGGTAGTATATATAAGTCCATGCCCCTCTCTCACTTCGTCCCAGCTTACCCTTCCCACTCCCTGTGTCCTCAAGTCCATTCTCTACATCTGCGTCTTTATTCCTGTCCTGCCCCTAGGTTCTTCAGAACCATTTTTTTTTTTAGATTCAATATATATGTGTTAGCATACGGTATTTGTTTTTCTCTTTCTGACTTACTTCACTCTGTATAACAGTCTCTAGGTCCATCCACATCACTACAAATAACTCAATTTCGTTTCTTTTTATGGCTGAGTAATATTCCATTATATATATGTGCCACAGCTTCTTTATCCATTCATCTGTTGATGGGCACTTAGGTTGCTTCCATGTCCTGGTTATTGTAAATAGAGCTGCAATGAACATTGTGGTACATGACTCTTTTTGAATTATGGTTTTCTCAGGGTATATGCCCAGTAGTGGGATTGCTGCGTTGTATGGTAGTTATATTTTGTTTTTTAAGGAACCTCCATACTATTCTCCATAGTGGCTGTATCAATTTACATTCCCACCAACAGTGCAAGAGGGTTCCCTTTTCTCCTCACCCTCTCCAGCATTTATTGTTTGTAGATTTTTTGATAATGGCCATTCTGACCAGTGTGAGATGATACCTCATTGTAGTTCTGATTTGCATTTCTCTAATGATTAGTGATGTTGCGCTATCTTTCATGTGTTTGTTGGCAATCTGTATATCTTCTTGGGAGAAATGTCTATTTAGGTCTTCTGCCCATTTTTGGATTGGATTGTTTGTTTTTATGATATTGAGCTGCATGAGCTGCTTGTAAATTTTGGAGATTAATCCTTTGTCAGTTGCTTCATTTGAAAATATTTTCTCCCATTCTGAGGGTTGTCTTTTCATCTTGTTTATGGTTTCCTTTGCTGTGCAAAAGCTTTTAAGTTTCATTAGGTCCCATTTGTTTATTTTTGTTTTTATTTCTGTTTCTCTAGGAGGTGGGTCAAAAAGGATCTTGCTGTGATTTATACCATAGGGTGTTCTGCCTGTGTTTTCCTCTAAGTGTTTTATACTGTCTGGCCTTCCATTTAGGTCTTTAATCCATTTTGAGTTTATTTTTGTGTATGGTGTTAGGGAATGTTCTAATTTCATTCCTTTACATGTAGCTGTCCAGTTTTCCTAGCAACACTTTTTTTAGGGGCTGTCTTTTCTCCATTGTATATTCTTGCCTCCTTTATCACAGATAAGGTGACCATATGTGCGTGAGTTTATCTCTGGGCTTTCTGTCCTGTTCCATTGATCTATATTTCTGTTTTTGTGCCAGTACCATACTGCCTTGATTGCTGTAGCTCTCACTGTGGTTTTGATTTGCATTTCCCTGATGATTAAGGATGTTATACATCTTTTCATGTATCGTGGCTATCTGTATATCTTCTTCAGAAAAATACCTATTTAGTTCCTCTGCCCATTTTTTAATTGAGTTGTTTGGGGGTTTCTGATGTTGAGTTGTATGAGTTATTTTTGGATTTTAATCCCTCATCAGATATATTGCTTGCAAATATATTCTCCCATTCAAGAGGCTACATTTTTGTTTTGTTTACAGTTTCCTTCACAATGCAAAAGCTTTCTAGTTTAAAGGAGTCTCTTTTGTTTATGTTTTCTTTTATTTCCCTTGTGTAAGGAGACATATCTAAAAAAATATTGCTAAGACCAATGTCAAGGAGCATATCACCTATGTTTCCTTCTAGAAGTTTTAGTTTAATGTCTGAAACTTAAGTTAAATGTGTCTTTAATCCATTTTGAATTTATTTTTGTATATGGTGTGAGAAAGTAGTCCAATTGATTCTTTTGCATATAGCCATCCAGTTTTCCCAACACAATTTATTGAAAAGCCTGTGTTTTACCCATTGTATATTCTTGTCTCCTTTGCCATAGATTAATTGACCATATAAGTGCAGTTTATTTCTGGGATGTCTATCCTGTTGAATTGATCTTGGCATCTGATTTTGTACCTGTACTGTACTGTTTTATTACCGTAGCTTTGTAGTATAGTTTGAAATCAAGGCACATGATACTTCAGCTTTGTTCTTCTTTCTTAAGATTACTTTGCTTATTCAGCGTCTAACATGTTTCCATACAAATTTTAAAATTGTTTGTTCTAGTTCTGTGAAAAATGCCTTTGGTATTTTGATAGTGATTGTATTTAATCTGGGGATAACCTGGATAATATGGTCATTTTAACAATATTAATTCTTCCAATCCATCTGCATGGTATAACTTTCCATTTATATCATCTTCAACTTATTTCATCACTGTCTTATAGTTTTCTGAGTACAGATCTTCTCCCTGGTTAGATGTATACCTAAGTATTTCATTCTTTTTGGTACAATTGTGAAATGGTACTGTCTTCATAATTTCTCTTTCTATTACTCCATTATTAGTGTATAGAAATGCAACAAATTTGTGTATATTAATTTTAGATCCTGCAACTTTACTAAATCCATTTATTAGTTCTAATACTTTTATATAGTATCATATCATCTGCAAACAGTGACAATTTTACTTCTTCCTTTCCAATTTGGATTTTTTTTTTGCCTGATTGCTGTGGCTAGGACTTTTAATACTGTGTAGAATAAAAGTGGTGAGAGTGGGCATCCTTGTTTTCTTCCTTGGAAATGCTTTCAACTTTTCACCATTGAATATGATGTTGGTTGTAGATATGACATACATGGCCTTTATTTTATTGAGGCATGTTCCCTTGATACCCACTTTTTGACACTTTTATCATAAATTGATGTTGAATTTTGTCAAAAACTTTTCTACATCTAATGAGAGGATCATACACTTTTTATTGCTCAATTTGTTAATGTGGCTTATCATATTGTTTAATTTGTGGATGCTGAACCATCCTTGCATCCCTGGAACAAATACACTTGATCATAGTGTATTATTCTATTAAGGTATTATTGAATTAAGTTTGCTAGTATATTGTTAAGGATTTTTGCATCTGTGTTCATCAGGGATATTGGCCAGTAATTTTCTTTTTGTGTGGTGTCTTTGTCTAGTTTTGATATCCAGGTGATTCTGGCCTCAAAGAATAAGTTCAACAGTGTTGCTTCCTCTTCAATTTTTTGGAGTAGGTTGAGAAGGAGAGGTGTTAACTCTTCTATAGATGTTTGGTAGAATTCAGCTGTAAAAATGTCTGGTCCTGGAGTTTTGTTGGTTGTTTTTTTTTTTTAATCAAATAATGGATTTCATTACTTATAATTGGTCTGCTCATATTTTCTATTTCTTCCTGGTTCAGTCTTGGAAGATTGTATATTTGTAGGTATTTAGCCACTTCTGCTAGGTTGTCCGTTTTACTGGCGTATAATTTTTTGTGGTAGTCTCTTATGGTTGTTTGTATTTCTATGATGTAAATTTTAACTTCTCCAGATACATTTTTTTAAACATCTTTATTCATGTATAATTGCTTTAGAGTGGTGTGTTAGTTTCTGCTGTATAACAAAATGAATCAGCTATATGTATACATATAACCCCATATCCCTCCCTCTTGCATCTCCCTCCCACCCTCCCTATCCCACCCCTCTAGGTGGTCACAAAGCACCGAGCTGATCTCCCTGTGCTATGCGGCTGCTTCCCACTAGCTATCTATTTTACATTTAGTAGTGTATATATGTCCATGCCACTCTCTCACTTCGGCCCAGCTTACCCTTCCCCCTCCCCATGTCCTCAAGTCCATTCTCTACATCTCTGTCTTTATTCTTGTCCTGCCCCTCGGTTCTTCAGAACCTTTTTTTTTTTTTTAGATTCCATATATGTGTGTTAGCATATGGTATTTGTTTTTCTCTCTCTGAATTATGTATGACAGTCTCTAGGTCCATCCACCTCACTACAAATAACTCAATTTATTTCTTTTTATGGCTGAGTAATATTCCATTGTATATATGTGCCACATCTTCTTTATCCATTCATCTGTCAATGGGCACTTAGGTTGCTTCCATGTCCTGGCTCTTGTAAGTAATGCTGCAATGAACATTGTGGTATATGACTATTTTTTGAATTATGGTTTTCTCAGGGTATATGCCCAGTAGTGGGATTGCTGCATCGTATGGTAGTTCTATTTTTAGTGTTTTAAGGAGCCTCCATACTGTTCTCCATAGGGGCTATATTAATTTACATTCCCACCAACAATGCAAGAGGGTTCCCTTTTCTCCACACCCACTCCAGCATTTATTATTCGTAGATTTTTTGATGATGGCCATTCTGACCGGTGTGAGATGATATCTCACTGTAGTTTTGATTTGCATTTCTCTGATGATTAATGATGTTGAGCATTCTTTCATGTGTTTGTTGGCAATCTGTGTATCTTCTTGGGAGAAATGTCTATTTAGGTCTTCTGCCTGTTTTTGGATTGGGTTGTTTGTTTTTATGATATTGAGCTGCATGAGCTGCTTGTATATTTTGGAGATTAATCCTTTGTCAGTTGCTTCGTTTGCACATATTTTCTCCCATTTTGAGGGTTGTCTTTTTATCTTGTTTATGGCTTCCATTGCTGTGCAGGTGTTTTAGTTTGTTTGTTTTTATTTCCATTTCTCTAGCAGGTGGGTCAAAAAGGATCTTGCTGTGATTTATACCATAGAGTGTTCTGCCTATGTTTTCCTCTAAGTGTTTTATAGTGTCTGGCCTTCCATTTAGGTTTTTAATCCATTTTGAGTTTATTTTAGTGTATGGTGTTAGGGAGTGTTCTAATTTCATTCCTTTATGTGTAGTTGTCCAGTTGTCCCAGCACCACTTATTGTAGAGGCTGTCTTTTCTCCATTGTATATTCTTGCCTCCTTTATCAAAGGTAATGTGATCATATGTGTGTGGGTTTATCTCTGGGCTTTCTATCCTGTTCCATTGATCTATATATCTGTTTTTGTGCCAGTACCATACTGTCTTGATTACTGTAGCTTTGTAGTAGAGTTTGAAGTAAGGGAGCCTGATTCCTCCAGCTCCGTTTTTCATTCTCAGGATTGATTTGGCTATTCGGGGTCTGTTGTGTTTCCATACAAATTTTGTAATTTTTTGTTCTAGTTCTGTGAAAAATGCCAGTGGTAGTTTGATAGGGATTGCATTGAATCTGTAGATTGTTTTCACTAGTTAGTCATTTTCACAATGTTGATTCTTCCAATCAAAGAACATGGTATATCTCTCCATCTGTTAGTATCATCTTTAATTTCTTTCATCAGTGTCTTATAGTTTTCTGTATACAGGTGTTTTGTCTCCTTAGGTAGGTTTATATCTAGATATTTTATTCTTTTTGTTGCATTGGTAAATGGGAGTGTTTTCTTAATTTTAATTTCAGATTTTTCATCATTAGTGTATAGGAATGCAAGAGATTTCTGTGCATTAATTCTGTATCCTGCTACTTTACCAGATTCATTGATTAGTCCTAGTAGTTTTCTGGGAGCATCTTTAGGATTCTCTACGTATAGTATCATGTCATCTGCAAGCAGTAACAATTTTACTTCTTCTTTTCCAATTTGGATTCCTTTTATTTCCTTTTCTCCTCTGATTGCTGTGGCTAAATCTTCCAAAACTATGTTGAATAATAGTGGCGAGAGTGAGCAATGTTGTCTTATTCCTGATCTCAGGTAAAATGGTTTCAGTTTTTCACCATTCAGAACGATTTTGGCTGTGGATTTGTCATATATGGCCTTTATTATGTTGAGGTAGGTTCCCTCTATGCCTACTTTCTGGAGAGTTTTTATCATAAATGGGTGTTGACATTTTTTTTGTTTTGTTTTGTTTTGTTTTTTTGGTATGCGGGCCTCTCACTGTTGTGGCCTCTCCCGGTGCAGAGCACAGGCTCTGGACACGCAGGCTCAGCAGCCATAGCTTACGGGCCTAGCTGCTCTGTGGCATGTGGGATCTTCCCAGACTAGGGAACGAACCCATGTCCCCTGAATCAGCAGGCAGTCTCTCAACCACTACACCACCAGGGAAGCCCTGGGTGTTGACTTTTGTTGAAAGCTTTTACTGCATCTATTGAGGTGATCATATGATTTTTTTCCTTCAATTTGTTAATATCGTGTATCACATTGATTGATCTGCGTATATTGAAGAATCATTGCATTACTGGGATAAACCCCATTTGATCATGGTGTATGATCCTTTTAATGTGCTGTTGGATTCTGTTTGCTAGTATTTTGTTGAGGAATTTTGCATCTATGTTCATCAGTGATATTGGCCTGCTGTTTTCTTTCTCTGTGACATCTTTGTCTGGTTTTGGTATCAGGGTGAAGGTGGCCTCATAGAATGAGTTTGGGAGTGTTCCTCCCTCTGCTATATTTTGGAAGAGTGTGAGAAGGATAGATGTTAGCTGTTCTCTAAATGTTTCGTAGAATTTGCCTGAGAAGCCATCTGGTCCTGGACTTTTGTTTGTTGCAAGGTTTTTAATCACAGTTTCAATTTCCGTGCTTGTGATTGGTCTGTTTATATTTTCTATTTCTTCCTGGTTCAGTCTCGGAAGGTTGTGCTTTTCTAAGAATTTGTCCATTTCTTCCAGGTTGTCCATTTTTTTGGCATATAGTTGCTTGTAGTAATCTCTCACGATCCTTTGTATTTCTGCAGTGTCAGTTGTTACTTCTCCTTTTTCATTTCTAATTCTATTGATTTGAGTCTTCTCCCTTTTTTTCTTGATGAGTCTGGCTAATGGTTTATCAATTTTGCTTATCATCTCAAAGAACCAGCTTTTAGTTTTATTGATCTTTGCTATCGTTTCATTCATTTCTTTTTCATTTATTTCTGATCTGATCTTTATGATTTCTTTCCTTCCGCTAAGTTTGGGGGTTTGGTGTTCTTCTTTCTCTAATTGCTTAAGGTGTAAGTTTAGTTTGTTTATTTGAGATTTTTCTTGTTTCTTGAGGTAGGATTGTATTGCTATAAACTGCCCTCTAGAACTGCTTTTGCTGTATCCCATAGGTTTTGGGTCATCGTGTTTTCATTGTCATTTGTTTCTAGGTATTTTTTGATTTCCTCCTTGATTTCTTCAGGGATCTGTTGGTTATTTAGTAGTATATTGTTTAGCCTCCATATGTTTTTATTTTTTACAGATTTTTTCCTGTAATTGATATCTAGTCTTGTAGCATTGTGGTCGGAAAAGATACTTGATACAATTTCAATTTTGTTAAATTTACCAAGGCTTGATTTGTGACCCAAGATATGATCTATCCTGGAGAATGTTCCATGAGCACTTGAGAAGAAAGTGTATTCTGTTGTTTTGTGATGGAATGTCCTATAAATATCAATTAAGTCCATCTTGTTTAATGTATCATTTAAAGCCTGTGTCGTCTTCTTTATTTTCATTTTGGTTGATCTGTCCATTGGTGAAAGTGGGGTGTTAAAGTCTCCTACTCTTATTGTGTTACTGTCAATTTCCCCTTTTATGGCTGTTAGCATTTTCCTTATGTATTGAGGTGCTCCTATGTTGGGTGCATAAATATTTACAATTGTTATATCTTCTTCTTGGATTGATCCCTTGATCATTATGTAGTGTCCTTCTTTGTCTCTTGTAATAGTCTTATTTTAAAGTGTATTTTGTCTGATAAGAGAATTGCTACTCCAGCTTTCTTTTGATTTCCATTTGCATGGAATATCTTTTTCCATCCTCTCACATTCAGTCTGTATGTGTCCCTAGGTCTGAAGTAGGTCTCTTGTAGACAGCATCTGTATGGGTCTTGTTTTTGTATCCATTCAGCCAGTCTGTGTTTTGGTTAGAACATTTAATCCATTTGCATTTATGGTAATTATCGATATGAATGTTCCTATTACCATTTTCTTAATTGTTTTGGGTTTGTTTTTGTAGGTCTTTTCCTTCTCTTGTGTTTCCTGCCTAGAGAAGTTCCTTTAGCATTTGTTGTAAAGCTGATTTGGTGGTGATGAATTCTCTTAGCTTTTGCTTCTCTGTAAAGATTTTAATTTCTCCATCCAATCTGAATGAGGTCCTTGCTGGGTAGTCATCTTGGTTGTAGGTTTTTCCCTTTCATCACTTTAAATATGTCCTGCCACACCCTTCTGGCTTGCAGAGTATCTGCTGAATGGTCAGCTGTTAACCTTATGGGGATTCCCTTGTATATTATTTGTTGGTTTTCCCTTGCTGCTTTTAATATTTTTTCTTTGTATTTAATTTTTGATAGTATGATTACTATATGTCTTGGTGTGTTTCTCCTTGAATTTATCCTGTATGGCACTCTCTGTGCTGCCTGGACTTGATTATTTCCTTTCCCGTTTTAGGGAAATTTTCAACTATAATCTCTTCAAATATTTTCTCAGTCCCTTTCTTTTGCTCTTCTTTTTCTGCCACCCCTATAATTCGTATGTTAGTGCATTTAATGTTGTCCCAGAGGTCTCTGAGACTGTCCTCAATTCTTTTCATTCTTTTTTCTTTATTCAGCTCTACAGTAGTTATTTCCACTATTTTATCTCCCAGGTCACTTATCTGTTCTTCTGCCTCAGTTATTCTGCTTTGATTCCTTCTAGAGAATTTTAAATTTCATTTATTGTGTTGTTCATCATTGTTTGCTCTTTAGTTCTTCTAGGTCCTTGTTAAACATTTCTTGTATTTTCTCTGTTCTGTTTCCAAGATTTTGGATCATGTTTACTCTCATTACTCTGAACTCTTTTTCAGGTAGACTACTGTCTATTTCCTCTTCATTTTTTGATCTGGTGGGTTTTTACCTTGCTCCTTCATCTGCTGTGTATTTCTCTCTTATTTTGCTTAACTTAATGTCTTTGGGGTCTCCTTTTTGCAGGCTGAAGTTTAGTAGTTCCCATTGTTTTCGGTGTCTGCCCCCTGTGGGTAAGGTTGGTTCAGTGGGCTGTGTAGCCTCCCTGGTGGAGGGGACTGGTGCCTGTGTTCTGGTGGATGAGGCTGGATCTTGTCTTTCTGGTCAGGAGGACCGCATCCAGTGGTATTGGTTGGGGTGTCTGTGAATTTATTACGATTTTAGGCAGCCTCTCTGCTAATGGGTGGTGTTGTGTTCCTGTCTTGCTAGTTGTTTGGCATTGGGTGTTCTGCACTGGAGCTTGCTGGTCTTTGAGTGGAGCTGGGTCTTAGCATTGAAGCAGAGATCTCTGGCAGAGCTCTCACTGAAATTACATGGGGCTGGGAGGTCTCTGGTGGACCAGTGTCCTGTACTCAGCTCTCCCACCTCAGAGGTTCAGGCCTGACCCCCGGCTGGAGCACCAAGACCCTGTAAGCTACACGGCTCAGAAGAAAAGGGAGAAAAAAGAAAGAAAAATAAATAAATGAAATAAAGTAATTAAATTTTTAAAAATTTTTAAATTATTAAAATAAAAATTTTTTAATTAAAAAAAAACAAGAAGAGAGCAACCAAACCAATGAAGAAATCCACCAATGATAACAAGGACTAAAAACTATACCAAGAAAAAGAAAAAGGACACACAGAACCCTAGGACAAATGGTAAAAGCAAACCGATACATACAAAAATCACACAAAGAAGCATACACATACAGTCACAGAATGAGGAAAAGGAAAAAAGAATTATATATATATACAAAAGAAGAGAGCAACCAAATCAATAAACAAATCTACCAATGATAACAATCTCTAAATACAAAACCAAGATAAAGATAAAACCAGAAACAAATTAGATGCTGAAAGCAAACCCGAAATATACCGTTGCTCCCGAAGTCCACCACATCAATTTTGGGATGATTCGTTGTCTGTTCAGGTTTTCCACAGATGCATGGTACATCAAGTTAATTGTGGAGATTTAATCTGCTGCTCCTGAGTCTGCACAGAGAAATTTCCCTTTCTCTTCTTCATTCACACAGCTCCTGGGATTCAGCTTGGAATCTGGCCCTGCCTCTGCATGTAGGTCACCCTCTGGCATCTGTTCTTTGCCCAGACAGGAGGGGGTTAAAGGAGCGGCTGATTAGGTGGCTCTGGCTCACTCAGGCTTGGGGGAGGGAGGGGTATGGAATGCAGGGAGAGCCTGCGGCAACAGAGGCCATCATGGTGTTGTACCAGCCTGAGGTTCCATGTGTTTTCCCAGGGAAGTTGTCCCTGGATCACAGGACCCTGGCAGTGGCTTGCTGCACAGGCTCCCATGAGGGGAGGTATGGATAGTGACCTGTGCTTGCACACAGGCTTCGTGGTGCCTGCAGTAGCAGCCTTAACGTTTCATGCCATCTCTGGTGTCCGCATTGATGGCCACGGCTCTCACACATCTCAGGAGCTCGTTTAGGCGGTGCCCTGAATCCCCTCTCCTCGTGCACCCTGGAACAATGGTCTCTTACCTCTTAGGCAGTTCCAGACTTTTTCCCGGACTCCCTCCCAGCTAGCTGTGGCACATTAGCCCCCTTCAGGCTGTGTTCATGCATCCAACCCCAGTCCTCTCCCTGGGGTCTGACCTTTGAAGCCCAAGCCTCAGCTCCCAGCCGCCACCCACCCCGACGGGTGAGCAGAAAAGCCTCTGTCTGGTGAGTGCTGGTTGGCACCAATCCTCTGTGTGGGAATTTCTCCACTTTGCCCTCTGCACCACTGTTGCTGTGCTCTCCTCCGTGGCTCCGAAGCTTCACCCCCGCCCACCCCCCATCTCCACCAGTGAAGGGACTTCCTAGTGTGTGGAAACTTTTCCTCCTTCACAGCTCCCTCCCAGAAGTGCAGGTCCCATCCCTATTCTTTTGTCTCTATTTTTACTTTTTTCTTTTGCCCTACCCAGGTACGTGGGGAGTTTCTTGCCTTTTTGGAAGTCTGAGGTCTTCTTCCAGCATTCAGTAGGTGTTCTTTAGGAGTTGTTCCACATGTAGATGTATTTTTGATGTATTTGTGGGGAGGAAGATACTCTCCATTTCTTACTCCTCTGCCATCTTGAAAGTCCCCTCCAGGCACATTCATTTCTGATTTTATTGATTTGGGCCCTCTTTTTATTTTTCTTCATGGGTCTGGCTAAAGGTTCTTCAATTCTATTTATCTTTTCAAAGAACCAGTTTTTAGTTTCATTCTGTTTTCTATTGCTTTTTAGTCTCTATTTCATTTTTTCAACTCTAATCTTTATTATTTTTCTTTCCCCTAATTTTGGGTTTTGTTTGTTCTTTTTTTAGTTCCTCTAGGTGTAAGGTTAGATGGTTTATTTAAGATTTTTCTTATTTCCTGAGGTAGGCTTGTATTGTTATAAACTTCCTCTTAGAAGTGCTTTTGCTGCATCCCATAGATTTTGGATCATGGTGTTTCCATTTTCATTTGTGTCCAGGTGTTGTTGAATTTTCTCTGATTTCTTTAAGGACCCACTGGTTGTTTAGTAACATGTTGTTTAGCCTGCATATATCTGTGCTCTTTGCAGTTTTATTCTCATAGTTGATTTCTAATCTCATACCCTTATGCTTAGAAAAGATGCTGCATATATTTTCAACCATCTTAAATTTATTGAGATTTGTTTGTGACCTAGCATGTGATCTATCCTGGGGAAAGTTCCATGTGCTCTTTAAAAGAATGTATATTTGCTGCTTTTGGATTCAGGGTTCTATAGGTATTTATTTCCTGTCTGGAAGATCTGTCTTTTGATGTAAGCTGGGTGTTAAAGTTCCCTACTAATATTGTGTTACTGTTGGTTCTCCCTTTTTTGTTTGTTAGTATTTGCTTTATGCATTCAGGTGCTCCTATGTTGGGTGCATATATATTTACAATTGTTATATCTTCTTGTTGGATTGATCCCTCGATTATTATGTAATGTCTGTCTTTGTCTATTGTTTCAGTCTTTGTTTTAAAATCTATTTTGTCTGAATTAACTATGGCTACCCCAGCTCTCTTTAATTGCCATTTGCATGAAATACCTTTTCCATCTCCTCACTTTCAGTCTGTATGTGTCTTTAAGTCACAAGTGAGTCTCTTGTAGGCAGCATATGTGGGTTTTTATTTTGTATTCAGCCACTCTGTCTTTCGAATGGAGCATTTAGTCCATATACATTTAATTATTGATAGGTATATACTTATTGCCACTTAGTTATTTTCTGGTTGTTTTTTGTAGTTCTTTTTTGTTTCTTCTTTTGCTCTGTTCCTTGTTATCGATGACTATCTTTAGTGTTAACTTTGGATTCCTTTCTCTTTTTGTGTGTATTTATTATAGTTTTTTGGTTTGTGGTTCCCATGAGGTTCATATATAGCAACATATATATATATATATATATATATAAAAACAATTATAAATATATATAATTTTAAGTTGGTGATCCCTTAAATTCAAATGCATTCTAACCACTCTTCATTTTTTACTCTCCCTTCCATGTTTAGTGTTTTTGATGTCATATTTTACATCTTTTAGTTTTCTGTATACCTTAACTACTAATTGTGGGTATAGCTAACTTTACTACTTTTATCTTCTAACCTTCCTCATAGCTTTGTAATTGGTTGATTTGCTACATTTGCTGCATGTGTGCCTTTACCAATGAGATTCTTCCTTTTGTAACTTTCATATTTCCATTTGTGGTCTTTTCTTTTATGTTTAGAGAAGTCCCTTTAACATTTCTTGTAAAGCTAGTTTGGTGGTACTGAAATCTTTTAGGTTTGCTTACCACTTTATCTCACCTTCAAATCTGAATGACAGCCTTAATGGGTATAAGTTTTATCTTTCATCATTTTGGACATATTGTGCCCTTCCCTCTGGCCTGCAAATTTTTGTGAAAAGTCAGCTGATAATCTTACATAACTAGATGTTTTTATCTTGCTGCTTTTAAGGTTCTCTCTTTATCTTTTATTTTTGCCATTTTAATTATAATGTGTCTTGGTGCAGACCTCTTCAGGTTTATCTTGTTTGGGATTCTCTGTTCTTACTGGACCTGAATGTCTGCCTCCTTTTCCAGGTTAGAGAAGTTTTAACTATTATTTCTTCAGATAAGTTCTCTGTCCCTTTCTCTCTCTCTCTTCTCCTTCTGGGACCCCCTATAATGCAAATGTTAGTATGCATGATGTTGTACTAGTGTTCTCTTATTCCTACTTGTTTTAGTTCTTTTTTATTTCTCTTCAGCTTGGGTGATTTCCACTACATTGTCTTCCCTTTTGCTGATCCATTCCTCCGTATCATCTAACCTACTGTTGATGCGTTTTAGTGTATTTTTTTAATCTCATTTATTGTATTCTTCAGCTCTGTCTAGCTCTTCTTTTAACTTTTTGTTAAAATTATCACTGTGTTCATCCATTCTTCTCCCAAGTTTGTTGACCGTCTTTTTGATCATTACTTTGAACTCTTTATCAAGTAGATTACTTATCTCCACTTTGTTTACTTCTTTTTCTGAGGTTCTGATTTTTTTTCATTTGGAACATGTTCCTCTGTTGCCTCATTTTCCTAATTCTCTGTGTTTATTTCTATGTATTAGGTAGGTTAGTTACATTTCCTGATCTGAGAGGTGGCCTTATGCAGGAGACATTCTATGGGACCCAGCAGCACACTTCCCTCTGGTCACCAGAGCTATATGCTCCATGGCACCCCCTATGTGGGCTGAATGGGCCCTTCTACTATCAACACACTGGCAGGTAGGACTGGGCCCCAGCCAGGTGACTGCCAGTCCTTGCCTTTGTAGTGCCAGCCAGACCACTGGTGGGTGGGGCTGTGGGAATCTGGAATTGGTGCTAACCTGCTGGTGAGAAGGGCCAGTTCCCTGAGCAGCTGGCTACAAGGTTCAAGGGGTACTGGGACTGATGCTGGTCCACTGATGGGCAGGTAAGCCCCTAGCACTAGTAGGCTACAGGAAGACTCCAAAGTGGCACTTTGTTGACACCAGTGTCTTTATGGTACAACAAGCTCCCCCAAATGGCTGTCACCAGCATCTGTGTCCCCAGAGGGAGTCCCAGGTGCCTCTTGCCTCTCCAGAAGTCTCTCCAAGATCAGTAAGTGGGTCTGATCTAAGGTACTTTCAAATTATTGCCTCTGTGCTGGGACCCAGAGTGTGAGATTTTACATCTGTCCTTTAAGAACAGTCTCTGTTTCATACAGCCCTCCAGTTCTCCTGTATGGAAGCCATCTGACCTTTAAAGCCAGACATCATGGGGGCTCATCTTCCCAGTGCAGGGCCCCCAGGTTGACTAGCCTGATGTGGCACTCAGACTCCTGATTCTTTTTTTTTTTTGCGGTACGCGGGGCTCTCACTGTTGTGGCCTCTCCCGTTGTGGAGCACAGGCTCAGGACGCGCAGGCTCAGCGGCCATGACTCACGGGCCTAGCCGCTCCGCAGCATGTGGGATCTTCCCAGACCAGGGCACGAACCCATGTCCCTTGCATCGGCAGGCAGACTCTTAACCACTGCGCCACCAGGGAAGCCCTCAGACTCCTGATTCTTAGGGGGAACATCTGCATTAGTGATTATCCTCCCATTTGTGAGTTGCCTACCAGAGAGTGTAGGTCTTGGCTATACCACAACTTTGCCCTTCCTACCCTTCTTTATGTCTTTAGTTGTGGAAAATCTTTCTGCTAGTCTTCAGGCCATTCTCATGGATAGTCGCTCTGTAAATAGTTGTAATTTTGGTGCGTCCATGGCAGGAGGTGAGCTCAGGGTCTTACTACTCTGCCTTCTTGGTCATATCCTCCTTTTTCTTCAGTTCCTTTTAACAGATTACCTCCACCATTAGCATAACCCTACTTTGTTCAATACAAGAGCCACTAGCAATATGTGGCTATTTAATACTTGAAATATGGCCAGTCCACATTGAGAGGTACTATAAGTGTAAAATATTCACCAAACTTCAAAAATTTAGTACAAATTAAAGATATTTTATTAATAATTTTTAATATTGATTACATGTGGCAATGTTAACATTTTTGTTGTATTGGATTAATAAAATATTATTAAAATTAATTTCTCATTTTTTCCCTTCTTTAATGGAACTGCTGGAAAATTTTAGATCTCGTAAGTCACTGGCATTATATTTTCAATGTACAGTGCAAGTGTGACCTTTTCACAGATGCAGGTTAGGTTATTTCGCCTAGAATTATACTATGCTAGCACAGTAAATGTTTTAAACTCTATTTTTGTAGAAATCCTTCACCTCTTAAAGCTTGTTAGAGGAAAAAAAGATGTAAATACTTGACGTGGTCCAAACAATATATTATTTTTTAGTACTTATATAAAACAAGCTGTTGAATATTTTGGAAATTCACAGTGTGACATGGAATAGTTTAATTATTGTCACGTGGCTTCTCTACAATTAGTTTCTTAAACAGTACTCAGCTGTAAGCTAAATAAATTATAAATTGTTGTGGTTTAGTGTCTTTTATGCAGCATGAGGAAATTAAAAACTAGATACTTTATAATAACCACCTCTAGAAAAAAGTAATTGGGGCTCCTGTGGCAGTACCCATTTTGAGGAATTAAAAAAAAATATTGTCACAAAAAGGAATTTTTATTTAGTAAGCTTTTAAATACTATTTTAGTGAACTGATATTTACATCAATGGCATTTCAAGGTTGGTGCAAGCACTTGGGTGAGAATAAAATTAAGTTCTCGTATATTTGTTCAGTAGAGCTGACAAACTTCAAAATTCTTCTTTTATCTATTTACTAAATATATTTCCATATGTAATTTTGCTTTCTTTTCGATTCCTGATATCAGCACTCTGAAAACTGCTGACATCAGTTAACCTAAATCATTAGATAAGTCATCTACATCAAGCAGTAACAATACATTTTCATGTTAAATGCAGAGGTCATTTTCTTCCACAATCAGTGCTAATAGGCCACCCATTCCAATTAAATACAATAATAGAGAAGCCTCAAATCAATAGAATTAGAAATGAAAAAGGAGAAGTAACAACTGACACTGCAGAAATACAAATGAGAAATTACTACAAGCAACTCTATGCCAATAAAATGGACAACGTGGAAGGAATGGACAAATTCTTAGAAATGCACAACCTGCCAAGACTGAATCAAGAAGAAATAGAAGATATGAACAGACCAATCACAAGCACTGAAATTGAAACTGTGATTAAAAATCTTCCAACAAACAAAAGCCCAGGACCAGATGGCTTCACAGGCGAATTCTATCAAGCATTAAGAGAAGAGCTAACATCTTTCCTTCTCAAACTCTTCCAAAATATAGCAGAGGGAGGAACACTCCCAAACTCATTCTATGAGGCCACCATCACCCTGATACCAAAACCAGACAAGGATGTCACAGAGAAAGAAAGCTACAGGCCAATATCACTGATGAACATAGATGCAAAAATCCTCAACAAAATACTAGCAAACAGAATCCAACAGCACATTAAAAGGATCATACACCATGATCAAGTGGGGTTTATTCCAGGAATGCAAAAATTCTTCAATATACACAAATCAATCAAGGTGATACACCATATTAACAAACTGAAGGATAAAAACCATATGATCTTCTCAATAGATGCAGAGAAAGCTTTCAACAAAATTTAACACCGATTTATGATAAAAACCCTGCAGAAAGTAGGCATAGAGGGAACTTTCCTCAACATAATAAAGGCCATATATGACCAAACCACAGCCAACATCGTCCTCAATGGTGAAAAACTGAAACCATTTCCACTAAGATCAGGAAAAAGACAAGGTTGCTCACTCTCAGCACTCTTATTCAACATAGTTTTGGAAATTTTAGCCACAGCAATCAGAGAAGAAAAGGAAATAAAAGGAATCCAAATCGGAAAAGAAGAAGTAAAGCTGTCACTGTTTGCAGATGACATAATACTATACATAGAGAATCCTAAAGATGCTACCAGAAAACTACTAGAGCTAATCAATGAATTTGGTAAAGTAGCAGGATACAAAATTAATGCACAGAAATCTCTTGCATTCCTATACACTAATGATGAAAAATCTGAAAGTGAAATCAAGAAAACACTCCCATTTACCATTGCAACAAAAAGAATAAAATATCTAGGAATAAACCTACGTAAGGAGACAAAAGACCTGTATGCAGAAAATTATAAGACACTGATGAAAGAAATTAAAGATGATACAAATAAATGGAGAGATATACCATGTTCTTGGATTGGAAGAATCAACATTGTGAAAATGACTCTACTACCCAAAGCAATCTACAGATTCAATGCAATCCCTATCAAACTACCACTGGCATTTTTCACAGAACTAGAACAAAAAATTTCACAATTTGTATGGAAACACAAAAGACCCCGAATAGCCAAAGCAATCTTGAGAACAAAAAACGGAGCTGGAGGAATCAGGCTCCCTGACTTCAGACTATACTACAAAGCTACAGTAATCAAGACAGCATGGTACTGGCACAAAAACAGAAAGATAGATCAATGGAACAGGATAGAAAGCCCAGAGATAAACTCATGCACATATGGTCACATTATCTTTGACAAAGGAGGCAGGAATGTACAGTGGAGAAAGGACAGCCTCTTCAATAAGTGGTGCTGGAAAAACTGGACAGGTACATGTAAAAGTATGAGATTAGAACACTCCCTAACACCATACACAAAAATAAGCTCAAAATGGATTAAAGACCTAAATGTAAGGCCAGAAACTATCAAACTCTTAGAGGAAAACATAGGCAGAACACTCTATGACATAAATCACAGCAAGATCTTTTTCGACCCATCTCCTAGAGAAACGGAAATAAAAACAAAAATAAACAAATGGGACCTAATGAAACTTAAAAGCTTTTGCACAGCAAATGAAACCATAAACAAGACCAAAAGACAACCCTCAGAATGGGAGGAAATATTTGCAAATGAAGCAATTGACAAAGGATTAATCTCCAAAATTTACCAGCAACTCATGCAGCTCAATAACAAAAAAAACAAACAACCCAATCCAAAAATGGGCAGAAGACCTAAATAGACATTTCTCCAAAGAAGATATACAGATTGCCAACAAACACATGAAAGAATTCTCAACATCATTAATCATTAGAGAAATGCAAATCAAAACTACAATGAGATATCATCTCACTCCAGTAAGAATGGCCATCATCAAAAAATCTAGAAACAATAAATGCTGGAGAGGGTGTGGAGAAAAGGGAACACTCTTGCACTGCTGGTGGGAATGTGAATTGGTACAGCCACTATGGAGAACAGTATGGAGGTTCCTTAAAAAACTACAAATAGAACTACCATATGACCCAGCAATCCCACTACTCGGCATATACCCTGAGAAAATCATAATTCAAAGAGAGTCATGTACCAAAATGTTCATTGAAGTTCTATTTACAATAGCCCGGAGATGGAAGCAACCTAAGTGTCCATCATTGTATGAATGGATAAAGAAGATATGGTACATATATACAATGGAATATTACTCAGCCATAAAAAGAAATGAAATTGAGTTATTTGTAGTGATGTGGATGGACCTAGAGTCTGTCATACAGAGTGAAGTAAGTCAGAAAGAGAAAGACAAATACCGTATGCTAACACAGATATATGGAATTTAAGGCAAAAAATGTCATGAAGAACCTAGGGGTAAGACCGGAATAAAGACACAGACCTACTAGGGAATGGACTTGAGGATATGGGGAGGGGGAAGGGTAAGCTGTGACAAAGTGAGAGAGTGGCATTGACATATATGCACTACCAAACGTAAAATAGATAGCTAGGGGGAAGCAGCCGCATAGCACAGGGAGATCAGCTAGGTGCTTTGTGACCGCCTGGAGTGGTGGCATAGGGAGGGTGGGAGGGAGGGAGATGCAAGAGGGAAGAATACAGGAACATATGTATATGTATAACTGATTCACTTTGTTATAAAGGAGAAACTAACACACCATTGTAAAGCAATTGTACAACAATAAAGATGGAAAAAAAAGAAATTTTAAGGGAAAAAAAATAATAGAGAAGCATTTCTAAGTGGTCGAGTGTCTCATTTAAACAGAAATGTAATGATATCTCTCCTGTGTCATCTGAAAAGGTATAGATGGAATGAGAAGATATTCTGTCACAGTTAAAAATGGAAGTTAAGTCTGAGAAGAATGCAAGAGTGAGATATTAGTGAGACAAAAGAGCAAGTACAGGGGCCATTTTCAAAGTAGAGGGATCATTAGAAGTGCAGAAGAATAGGAGGAACACTTGTCTCTTTAAAAAGAGAATGAGAAAGTGTCAGTTCTCAGAGATGAGTTCTTTAACTCCAGACAGCTGTGAACAGTTCATCACCTGTTCTCAAGTGTGGCAGAGTCAACCCCTGGGTCTTAGCCACATGGGTTGGGTACTGGTTTCCATGAGGCTGAACACACAAGAGGACACTTCTGCCTCAAGTATGTCCTAATTGTCATTGCAATCCACAGAATATCAAAACAGTAGAAGAGTAACTTACAAATTAAAAGAACTAGACTAATAGGCACCCTGGGTGCATGAAAAAATATCAGACCAGCAGAAACTAGCAAATAAAAGAGTGCACATTGCATGGCAGAAAAATCACAGCCATTTGATTCATGGCTCTGAATCCTGGCTCTACGATTTAATGTGTCATCCTAGGCAACTCCTTTAACTTCTGTGAACCTCAGTTTCTTCTATAAAACAAAAGTAACACACATAGGATTTAGAGAAATCATGCTACTTAAAGTTTCTGGGACATAATATGTCCTTAATATATGGTCGTATCTCTCTACAAAAGTAAACCATAGCAATAAATGCACTGATAAAACTTAGAAAGGGAATTATTTTGCTTTCACTCTTACAATCTTTGTGTTTTGATATGACAGCAGTATAATAATCTAGAAACTTTCTAGGCTCCTGCTTTGCTCCTCAGGTTTCCTTAAATCAGACAAGGACTGATAGAGCTAACCTTTGGCATCCACATGGCCCCTGAGTTACAATATTCCTTACTACCCATCTTGAGGAGTCCCTAGACCTTGTCTTCTGCTTTGGATTTTATTCTTAAATTCTTCTGACCTCAAGTCGTGGTGTCAGCCCCCACTCTCACCCTCAGTGACAGGTGAGCTACACTACCACTTCTCCTTCCATGATCATTCAGTGCACCCACACAAGGACTGTCCAAAAGATCTGACAACCAAATATTGAAAACATCCCCACTGGACTCTAACTTCCCAGTGGAAAGCCCCGGAGCAGAATGGGGCTCTAACCTCTTAGTGAAAAGCCCGGGAGCAAAACTGTGTGTTCATAGATAAGCTAGCCACACCCTTCAAAGGCCAGGATCTGCCTTAGCTTGATGTCTGGTACCCGTTCTGTTGTCCCAGGGCCCATCCCAGCTATCCAGGGACTATATCCTCCCTGTCCATCCAATGAATACCAGTCTTAAAAACAAAGCACCAGAATACGTATTATATTTAGTTCAATTTTTCTTACAATTCTAAACTTAATGTTGACTTCATCTTGTAGAGTTGAGGGGAGAATACAGAAATTTCCATGCACTGTGCAAAAAAAGTGACATTGAAGGCAATAGTAGGGTTGTGTTTAGGATTTTTAGGAAGGCAACTGAAAAGGCCTTGAATCAAAAAGTGAAATATACACTTATTTCCCATCTTCATTCTTGGTCCTCAGTTCTGAACTATGCTCAAACCTCCCTTTGGAGTAACTTGTGTTTCTTACTTGGATTTGCTCCTAGTGGCTCAAGGTGAAAAAAGAGAATTTTCATCCCTTAAGCATAACAATGAAAAACAAAGTGCTTTCCTTTATAACTCTGGGTAATATGTCTGATAAATTTGCCAGCAGTGAGGAATGAGCCTGTGAGGAAGTAACAAAGTTACACATCTAATGGAATCTAGTGACCTAATACAAAGGCCTGATTGTTGCTAATTTATGAGTTCAATGTCCTTTCTCTTATCAGCCAGGAGAAACAGTCTCACCATATTCTGAGCATCTGCCATCTCAACATGATTCTCCCGTATCTCTTTTGGAAACAACTGCAAAATGCTATAAACCCTCTGATATATGGAATTTTGTAGAAACTAGATATACTGGTTAATCCAAGAATTAATAAGCATTTTCCATATGTATATGTGACAAAATGAGGACAAATCCACCTTGAAGTACCTTGCGCTTTCTCTGATTCTAACAGCCCTGCAATCTCTCTCAAAGCTCCACAGTTGCTATTAAATGTCTCCACTATCTTTGTGCTATTGATAAGTGCATGTATGAGTTGATCAAGAGTTCTCATTGTTGGAATGCCAAGAAACAACAGCTATATTGTAGTTTTGTTCGTGCATTTTTAAAAAGGGAGAATGTCATTATCTTCACAAGGCATATGGTAGTGTTCCCCAAGTTACCCAAAGAGAACAAAGCCTGCTGCTGATTAAATAACAAAGTTCCTTTTAATTAATGCTCATGGAGGGTATGGGTAAGTGGTATGCACACCATGTTCTATGAAAGCAAAATATACAATTTAAAAGGGCTTTTCCTTTTTTTCTGTTTTTAAGTTTGTTTTACTTTGCTTTATTTTTCCTATGGGATAAATTCTTCCCCCTAGTCCCCCCTTGATTTCTTTCAGAGTGATACATGACTAACTATGGATAGAAGTTGGTTGGGGGGGGGGAGTGGTGGTCAAGAAAGATAAAAAGATAAAGCAAGGTATATTTCATGACTTGTTTCATTTTAAACTCATGATCTGGGGAACTCCTAGGGAGTCCACTGGTTAGGGCTCAGCTCGTTCACTGCTGGGGCCTGGTTCCATCCCTGGTCAGAGAACTAAGACCCCACAAGCTGTGCAGCATGACCGATAAATAAATGAACTCCTGATCTGAAACCTCAAAAGCATATTTAATATGACCCTGCAATTTCTTCATAGTGGGGGCTCAATAAATATTTCCTGATGGAATAATGCAAAGTTTTAGAATACTATATTTAAGCAGGAAGCACCTCCTACACATTTGAATTTAAAAGTTCACACTGTATTTATTGGTCTACTGTAATTACTGGCTGCACAGTTAATGTTATTAAATGAGAAGATAGGCAAGTGTGTGTGAACTCATCAGAAACAGGAGAGAAGGGGGCAGGGCACAACCTTTAAAAGAATGAAATAACCACGGGACATGACAAAGACCGGTTAGAACCAACTGGGTCCAAGATGGTGGAAGATTCGACTTCCAGGAGACCTTGAGCCTCATTATACGCTCATTGTAATACATTAGCATATGCTAAGTGACACACCCACCAGCGCCATGACAGTTCTGAGACTGACCATAAAAGGTCAAAAAGTGGGCAGTGGCCCAATTCCTGGAAATCTCTGCCCCTTCCCCAAAATAATTAGAATAATCCTCCCACTCATTAGCCTATGAAATTACCCAGCCCATAAAAACTAACCGTGCCATATTTTGAGGTTCTCTCACCTCTGAGATGGCCCACACTCTGTATGTGGAGTGTGTTTCTCTCTGAATAAATCCACTTCTTACCTATCACGTAGTCTCTGAATTCTTCTGCGACGAGGCACGCACCTTAAATTCACCGGGAACATATTGGCCAAGCCAGCCAGGAGAATTCAGTAAGCCTCAACCTCTCACCTCCCTTGAACTTGAGAGGTGCTACCTTACTTCCCACCATTACTCTCTCACTCTCTCCTACTCTCTCTCTTACTCTCTGTCTCTTTTGCTTTCTTACTTTCTGTCACCTTTTTGGACTTAGCCTCTCCCCTCCCTTGGGCTTGAGAGGTGTGGCCTTACTTCCAGCCATCTCCATCTCTCTCTCCCTCTCTTTCTCCCTCTCTTATAGTCTGTCTCATTTTGGACCTATTGCCACAAAAATGTGGGCTCAGGACAAGCAATTAAAAGCCATCAGGGTGCTTGCCACGGAAGAGCCTTCTGTGAGAGAATAAGTGGGTTGTGGAACGGACTAGAGAGATGCTAGGTCTGTCTGTCCACCTCAAGGCAATTACTACACAACAATTTCAGGCACACAGTTAAAAGAATAACACCACCCTCTCCCCGTGGCTACCCTCATAGGCTTATTATTGGTCCACCTATGCCTATCCATCCTTGTCTCAACTGCATCCCTACTTCACTCTTACTTTCCACTCTTATCTCGTGCCTTACTCTGCTGGAAATGGGCAAAAAGAAATCTGCCAGGCATTTCCCAACATTGCCACTAGGTCTTCCACTTCTTACTGTTACATATGTGTAGGACATGTCAGGGAAAGTTTCCAGCCATCCTCACAGGCAGCTAGGGACCCAAACCATAGGATCTTTGCCCTCTGGGTTTGCCTTATCCACCATTTAACTGTTAACAGGTCCAATTGTGTAAAAATATGAAATACAGCCTTACTTAGAGTTTGTGCCATGATTGCGGCAGCTGCCATCCCTTCCGTACAGTACCTGGTCTGTGAACATACCCCCAGGTATTAGGAGGGGGATGGTCCCGCCACGTGGTCGGGACTCATGGTGGTGGGACCTTCGTTCACCACCTGCCTTCTGGTGTTTGGCTGGCCCCCTCCTGGGTCTGCCGTGACCCCACCTCCACCCTCCCCTCTTAGGGCAGAGTAGACGACTCAAGCTGGGTGCATTGCACGCATGGTCGCACCCCGGGGATACATGCCTGGGCAATGACCCACAGTTGCTGTGCTGGCCTCCCAGGGGTCGCACGATTGGGAGTGTTCTTCCAGGGTCACAGGGCCCTCCATTCCCCTAACTATAGTCATGGTGCCTCTGCCTCAGTTACCATATTCGCCCCTGCACCCAGCCCCCCTGCCCGCTAGCCAGAGTACTGTGGGAAGGGGGGAGGGAGACGATGCCACCAAGGCCCCAGGGCTGCTGCCCACAAAAAGGAAGGGGAAAGAGAGGTTTCTTTTCTCTTTGTTTTCTTTCACAAACCATCTCCCTTAATGGTCAGTGCCTGTTTTCTGAAACTTACCACCCTTTTAGAGAAAAAGGCTGGGACTTAAACAGGTCCTAGAACCATGAGGATGTTTGTTCCAGGGGAAACTATCCCAGAACACAGAGATTAATCTGTAGAAGCAATAGAGAAGCCTTCAGCTTCTCTACTGATGAACCTTCTCAATAGATGAGCCTTCACTCATCCTGGGTACCGTGGATGCCAGGAGAGGACATGGGTCCCAGGACACTGGGGCCAATGGGACTGCCACATGGGGGAGTAGTGGCAGTGGGTAAAGTTGACAGGACTAGGTGGACAGGATCGCCTGGAACCAGTCGTGTCTTAGATAGCCCCCATGGGACCTCCTAACGCTAGTACTCCCCTCTGATACAGGAGCATTCTCTCCCTGAAGGAACGAGGGGGGACACCTCCTCCGTCTCCAAGGACTCACCCTTCGGGTGCAGTTTGAGTCACTGGGACAGGTTTTCTCTAGATTCTTTAAAATAAAATAAGCTCATTTTCTTTTGTAATGAAGCCTGGCCCAGTATAAACTTGAGGACGATGAGGCCTGGCCAGAAAATGGGAGCCTCAACTATAATACCTTCCTATGGTTAGACATCTTCTGCAAAAGGCAGGGGGAATGGACAGAAGTTCCTTATGTACAGGATTTTATGGCCCCGGAGCTATGCAAGTCCTATGTTAGGGAACCTTGCCAGCTGGGACCCATTTGAGCTTCACAAAATCCCTCTCTAGTGGCACCCCTGGAAGAACAGGAGCCCCAGATAGAAGACCCAAGCCCCAATACTCTTCCACCATCTTCAGCCTCTCCCCCGCCCTGTAAGCCTCTTCACCCTTCCATGCCAGAAATGCAACCAGAGCCTCTTTGCCCCCTTCAGGAAGTAGTAGGTGGGCGTCATGGGATTACCAGAGTCCGCACTCCTTTTTCTTTGTCTGACCTTAACCAATGCCGCACCCACTTAGGCAGATTCTCTGAGGACCCTAGCCGGTTCACTGAAGAATTCCTGGCACTGACTCTTTCCTTTGACTTTACCTGGAAGGATGTAAATATTGTCCTTTCCCACTGCTGCACATCCACCCAGGGTACCCTATATGACATGTGGCCTAGGTTACTGTGTACTGCCCAAACGGAACACATTTATTTTCGAACAAGAAAATATTGACTATCAGAATTTTGATTATGTATTTCTCTGCCAATATTTTGTATATGTGATATCACTGAAAAGTCCAAAAAGACCAGCAAGGGCCAAATTAAACACAAATGTCCACATGGAGAGACAGCAAAATTCCACGAATTGCTAATTCATGCATGTAAAAGTGCACGTAGACACCACATAAAATTGAGGAAAAATGATATTTGAATTAAATTCAAAATGTTGAGCAACAGATTCAACTTCTGACAAAATACTGGCATTCTGCAGAAAAAAGCGTGATTGCAAAGAGTAACATGATTTACAAAATGGGATTCACCACTCCCCAGAAATGCTAAGTAGAAGAGGAAGTGGAATGCCGATTGGATATTTCATGTACACTCATCCACACAGTAACATAATAATGTTATCCTTGATCAGAAAGACAATGCCAGCCCCTTTTTATTTGTAGGTAATGTGGTTGAGTCACTCACAAAACACTAAACTCTCTTGTTTCTAAGTTGTACCCCAAAGTCATTCAAGCTTGATTAGTTTATATTGTTTTTACATTTTTAAGAACCACATTATAAAGTAGAACGATGTCTCCATTTGTTCTCTGTACTTGGTGATACCTTTCAAGAGTTACACATCACTGGGTCAGTCTGGATTGATGCACAATGGTCACAGCCTGAAAATTCTCTGGGAAGAGTAGACGTTATTTCCATGTTATGGTCCACACTGGATTCTAGTTCTTAATTTTTATTTGCTCACAAATTACTTCTCCTGACAAAAGCTATATTTAGCTGACTATGTGATTTGATTTGCAAATCCTCCACCCACACACACATATATTTAAGTAATTGTTTCAAACAAGGTTCACAATCATCGCTTTGTAAGGAAGGAAAGCAGAGGGTATAAGTAAAGTGGGTTTAGCTATGTTTGCTTCTGCAACAAGTAAAAACGTCCCTAAATATGAATAATTAAGCAAATTCCTGTAGGTGAAAATTATTCCTATCATCTGGCCTTTGTGTCACACTTCCTTACAGTGTAAATAGACAAAGCTCTTCAGAGAGTCACCCACACTGAGTAAAACTGCTTTGATAGGGTTCACTGCTTCTTTTGTTGTTTCAACGAAGATTCCAAATGATAGGCATAAACGAAATACAACTCCACAGTAAATAGGAATGTGCCCTCTGTCATGTTAATTGAAATAAACCTGCAGTGCAGTTTAGACTAGCAGAGAAGCAGCATTAAACCTGAAGTCTGGAGATGATGCAGTCTGGCCCTTGTTCTGCCATTTGCTTGCTGAGTGACACTGGGCAATTTGCTTAACTTTTCTGAGAAAATTTTGTTTGTGAAATTGGAGGGTTACTCTTAATCTTTACTCTTTCATGTAGCTATTTTAAAAATTCAGTAATCAAGGCATTGTTTTAATTACATTTTCTCTTTACATAGCAATATATTCTTGGGCGCTGGAGATATATAGATATGGACATAGATTTATAGATATATCTGAATAAGCATAGGTATGTCTAGGTGCGTTGGGGGCCTTTATGGGTTTCTTGTTTGTTTGTTTTTTAAATGGGTGCTTGAACAAGTACATATCTTTGATGGAGTGGAGTGTTGAGTAATGTCAGTTAGATCCTATATTGATTGTGTTGTTCAGTTATTACTCGTTACTAGTTATGGTTGCTTTTCTAGGGCATTGGGTCCACAGATCTTACACTGCCATTCTGGAAATGGAAACCCCAATAATGAGATTTTGAAGCAGTGTTTCCTTTGTCTTTTATTCACTACTGCCATTCTGCTAAAAATTCTCCTGATATTTTTTTCTTAATTTCCAAATGCTTTGGTTTGATGGTTTGTTTCATTTTGAAATCTGGAGGTTCACGTTTGTATATTGTATTATTTATGTCATTAGTCACTCTGAAAGAGTTCACATTAATATTCTATAAAAATTTGAAGCCATCCTTACAGTTTCCAAGATGTTGTAAAAACTCATATAAACATAGTTTAATTGATAAGAAATTTAAAGAGAATTTTTAAGGAAACAAATAGAAGTATAATGAGTAAAGACTATGTTTTTTTCTAGGGATTTTTTTTCCTTCAATTTTATTCTATGTGTTATCCTCAATATTCTTAAAATCCTCTTAATTTTCTATCATCCAAGTGGTTACTTTTCCTTAATATTTTGTATTAGTTTACTAAGGCTGCCATAGCAAAGTACCACAGCACGGACGGCTTAAACAAAAGAAATCTATTTTCTCACAGTTCTGGAGGATGGAAGTCCAAGCTCAAGTTGCCGGCAGGCTTGGTTTCTCTTGAAGTTTCTCTTCTTGACTTGCAGACCACCACTTCCTGCTGCCTCTTCCCATGGCCATCCACCTGTGCACACACATCTGTGGTGTCTCTCTGTGTGTCCAAATTTCCTCTTTTTATAAGGATCCTGATGCTGAAACTTGGCCTCTGTATACTGGTGCCGAATTGAATCTCGGAGACAGAGTTTTGGGTGAAGTAGAAAAGAATAGCTTTATTGCTTGCTGAGCAAAGGGGCACACAGCAGGCTCATGCCCTCAAAAACTGTGTGTCCCAACCCAGGGGGGGTTGTGAGGAGTTTTATAGTCAAGCGGGCAGTGTTGCTGGCATCACGTGATCTTGTGATCTGTAGTTCTCGATGTTACTGAACTGTGACCTTCTCTCCGGAACATCTTCCATATGGTAGGGGGTTTAGTTCTGCAGAAGAGCTCAAAGATATTGTTACGTGTATCCCTTGAGGAGGAGCCAGGACCTGCCCCAAGGCTGCACTATTGTTTCTTGACTGCTCCTCCCTTGTCTCTGTATCCGCTCTCTTCCCTGATTAACAACTGTTTGAACCTGCCCTTTGGAACTCAGGGAAGGGGACACAGAAACGTTTTTGTGCCCAGGAGTCCCACAGGGTCCTGCTCAGTTTCAATACCAGTCAGAATGGATTAGGGCCCACCCTAACAGACTCATTTTAGCTTAACTTAATTATCTCTCTAAAGGTTCTATCTCCAGATACAGGAAGAAGTACTGGGGTTATATGAATTTGGGGAGGGGCACAATTAAGCCCATCGGATATTATATTCTAAGTCTTCCTTGTATTGATATATTGTTTAGTATTATTGTAAAACTAACATATTTTCAACCTAATAATCACCATACAACTTCCTCTAAACAGACTTTTAGTAGGCATTGTAATTTTAATTACATGAATCAGTGCTTATAGGACTTTATGAGTCTTTCCAGCGAACATATTCATTTTTTCATGAAATGGTACAGTACAATAATTTCCTAGTTTCTTTTTCCTTCATTCTTATACCTGACAAGGAAATTTATTAATAGCTAGTCACTCATAAACCAGCATTACAGAAATCCTAGTGTCACCTCTGGTACTACATGATCATATGTTCCCGAAGGGTGCCCAGTAAACACTTGTTAGATTAATTTAGTTAGGTTTGGGATATTTTTGGTTTTGTTTTTACTTGTAGGAACCTAAAGGCCAATAAAAACAGGGATAAGGATCTAGGAATCAAACTGCTATTTGCTATATGACACACAGTAACAACTGTTAAAATCGATGGTAATGGATGACAAAGATTATGCTCTCTGGTTCATGTTCTTCCTGTTGGTCAATGCACAGTTAGCAACTTCACTCTCCTGATACAGCCCTGATCACCTACACCTTGTCCCCATTAGAGTAAACTGTGATTATGAGGTTGGGACTGTGAAGGCAGTTTTTAGGATCTCTACAGAATCTGTTAACAGTTTTAGAGTCTCTCTCCAGGGTTTTCCTGGCCTTTTAGAGAGCTTGGGATGTTAGCCAGAACAAGCTGGCCAACCTCTGCAGGGACCTATTTAACCTCATCATTAGCAAGAAGAGAAAACCTAAGCAATTCCCATGTCCATTTGATAGAGGATGAAGCTAAGGGTGAAACAGACTAAGGATTTTGCCTGGTAATTTCAAAGTCATAAAATGAATAATTGATGATGCCGCAGACTCCAGTTTAATGACTTCTATCCTGCAGTAGTTCCATCTCCTTACATGGGTGACAAAGTAGGAACTTGGTAAGTTTTGCTAACTACATAAGGTTATCAATGTCGTAACCATGTGTTAGGCACATAGATTTCTTTCTTTTTGCTGGTATGACGTTATCTAAACTGCTAGAGCAGATAATCTTGAGCAATCTCATTCAGCCGCCAGACTCAGATTTCAGGAAATTAGGTTATCTAAGAGATATGGGCAGACTTCTAAAAAAAAAGAATTCATTTAAGTTTTTTTTTATTTTTTTTAATTGGATGAAAGATTCTTTAAATTCTAATAATGATTTACAATTTTCAGAAGTTTTATACACATGATTTCATATAATCCCATAATAACCCTTTCTCCCCCCACCTCTGTTATTGCCCTTCCTCTCTGCTCTCTCCCCACAGGTAAACACTAGTTTGTTTTCTGTACCTGTGAGTCTGCTTCTTTTTTATTTTATATACTAGTTTGTTGTATTTTTTAGATTCCACATATAAGTGATATCATATAGTATTTGTTTTTCTTGGTCTGACTTATTTCACTTAGCATAATTGGGCAGACTTTTTACAGCAGTTGATTATATTCAAAGATTTCTTAATTAAATCAGAATAGAAAATTTGGTGTCCATTTTTCCCTAGAAGTGGACACAAGATAAAAAAATTAGAGTTGCTACATGTATACAGGTCTGTAAACTAGTGGAAACTTGGTGGGGGAAAGAGACTAATCCAAAACTATTCCTGGCCCGTGCTAACCATCCTCTCCTTAGCAATGACCCAGTGCCTGGAAAATAGTAAGAGGCCAAAAATGTGTTAGCTGAAATAAATTAAAGAGTCAAGGATTTTCTAAAGTAATAGCCTCCCCGCTTCCCCTGTTGCCCTACTGCAGTCTCTTCACATCCAGCAGCCAAGTGATCCTTGAAAAGTATAAACCAGAGCATGTAATCAGAACCCTTCAGTGACTCCCATTCTTACTCTGAACAAAAGCCAAGGTCCTTGTAACAGTTTATAAAGCTCTGCAAGATCGGCCTCTCTGTCTTTTTGAACTCATCTCCTACTTTCAGCTTTGCTCGCACCCCTCCATCCACTCTGCCTTCTTTGCTGTTCCTCCCGCTTGCCAAATATGTTGCCATCTGGGGGAGCACCTCCCCGCCTGGAACGCTGCTACCCTAGATTTTGCTGCTGCTCGCATCCTTTGCAGTGCATAATTAAAAACTGAAACAATTCTCCCCCCAATTCCATATTCTCCTCCCTAATTTACTTATCTCTACTATTTATGAATTTCTAATAAATAATTTACTTGTTTATTGTGCCTATCATCTATTTTATCCCAACTGGAATGTGAGTACCATGAGTGCAGGGATTTTTGTTTGTTTGTTTTTCTAGTACCAGGAACATAATAAGTATTCAGTAAACACTTACTGAAAAAATAAAAATAGTACAGGGAAATATTCTGAATTCAGTAAAATCAGTGTTTTTGTGGAATGTCAAAAGCAAAGTTAAAGGATCTGTTAACAAAGAAGAGAAAGACGAGAAAATATTTTCAGAATAACCTGGAGAGGAAGTTTTAGGACTATAAAGGAAAAGTGGAGCTTTACGGACAAAAGAAAGAAAGAAAAGAGGGAGGAGAGGAGGGAGGAAAGAAGAAAGGAAAGGAAAATGACTTTATGTTGGCTTAACAGGGTGCTGTCTAAGACGTTCCTCTTCAAAGAGTGTTTCCAAGCTCCCTTCCATGGAGCATCATTGGTCAGGAGAGGAGGCAACTAGGACTTCAGCCCCCAACATCCAAATCTGCCCCTTAATTTTATATCTTCAATATTTTGAGTTTCTCAATAAGATTTTGTTTTGAAAAAAAAGTACTTCAGATTAAAAATGATAACAGGAGAATGAAACTACTGCCACAAAGTGCGTTATGCTGGGCAACTTCTAAAAGATGTTCACTGAAGCCTGCTGGTAGAAGAGGTCAGAATCACAGAGAGTGGTCTGTAGAGAATCCCTGTCTCAGCAGCCAGCCTTCAAGTTCTGAAGCTCAGGAAAGAGAACGGCTCTAAGGCAAAAAAGAAGAAACACATGGGTCTTCAGGGAAATGCACAACTGAACCTGGAGTTGAGGTGGTCTGGTGCAGCAAGAACGGAGAGGGCCAAGAAAGGAAAACTGCTCCAACAGTTCGGTGGTTTATCTGAGGGAGTAAGGGTGCTGCGCAGGGCATTTACACCCTCAGAGGACACCAAGATAAGAACACAAAGACATTCTTGGAAACTACTCAGAAAACATGAGTTAGAGCTCTGTGGAATGTGGTGGGAATAAAAAAGCAGTGGGGTTTTTAGTGTTGAGAACAATGGTGTGGCGGTCTCTCTGAGTCCGAATAAGGGCTGTTGATTGTCCTTGCTGGAAGCTGAGGAGTGGGATTCCTTCCAACAGGAATTTGTGCCTGCACTGAGGGATTTGTGACAAGTATGTATACAAGGATGTATAGTGCATGAATTTGGAGGAGTTTATACTACCCAGGCTCTTGGCTTTGAGTAGTTCAGTTCCATTTTTAAAAATTATTATTAACTGTTGAAATTTACTTGGAGCTTTGAAATCTTCTCTACCCTGGTATATCCTGTGCTCTTAGCACTTCACTTTATGCTGTTCTAAATATTCCCTGCCCATGCTTAATTTGGTATATGTGATGATTCATGTTGTTTGCACAGAAATAGTAAGTCTGGTAGTCTGAGGAAAGAACAAATAAAGTTGTAAAGAAAGGGCAATATTAATGTCATTCAGTCTCAGTCTTACATATTAATACTATTTTACTTTTTTCTGTTGGAATTGATATTATTAACATATGACTGTTTTGTTGATACTTTGTGCCCTGATATTGCCCTGATTTGGTGATTTGGGTTAAGGAATATAGGAATCTGCGTGTAACATAGAAACAGGGAGGATAAATTTCCTATAAAGATGCATATTGATATGTACAGAAACCATAATAGAAAATTTTATTTAATGATAAATAAAAGTGGTCCTACCTATATAGAAGTAGAGGGGAATTGTAGCAAATATCTTTGGAAACACAGAGAGAGCTATGAAGCCACTGAAAACCATGCCACATGAGAAGCAGCTGAAAAACTAGGATTTCTTAACTTAGGGAAACTAAACCCACTGAATATAAAAGCTGTCTCCAAATAGTTGCAGGCTTCTGGAAGAATAAAAGATTGGGCTTGTTAGGTATGGCCTGAGGGGCAGATGATGAGAGATGCAGTTTCCTGAAAAAATGGAGCAGAATGTGTGTGACATTCACATCTCTGCTTCTGGCTCTGAGAGGAAATATAGCACCAGGGTGTGCAACCCAGCCACGGTGGCCACATGCCCGCCAATGGAGAAGACAAATAAAAATGCGAACATATTGACAAAGTGTCTGCTCTGCTGCCTGTGCCTGCACCATGGCCAGAGATAAACTGTGACCGGCTCCTGACTTGTTCTCCTGAAATCTGGCCCCAGGTGTAAAGGGGGAGATACATAAGCCAAAGTAAAGACAAGGTAGATAACAGATGTCAGATTTTTGTAGAGATTAGCAGAAATCAGGTATCAGGTTTTTGCAAACCTTAGAGACAGTGGCAATTCCAAAGAAAAACCTATGTGAAGACCAAGTACAGATTCTTCCCATCTGGCCAGTGCAGCCATGGACATCCCAGCAGCGCCTACGTTGATTTGGTCTACTGTACGCCTGCCCCATGCTGGCCTCTGGGAAAACTGCTGCCACAAGGATTTGAGTGCTTGGAGTTTGGGAGTGTATATTTGATTTTGTCCTTAAAAGCTTAGTATCTGTTCCTGGAGGTCCTTGCAGCCCACGTGTCAGACGACTTGAGTAGTTAAAAGAACTGAAGGGGTTAAGAACATGTTAGCCTATACACACTACCAAATGTAAAATAGCTAGCTAGTGGGAAGCAGCCGCATAGCACAGGGAGACCAGCTCGGTGCTTTGTGACCACCTAGAGGGGTGGGGTAGGGAGGGTGGGAGGGAGGAGATATGGGGATATATGTATACGTATAGCTGATTCACTTTGTTTTACAGCAGAAACTAACACACCATTGTAACGCAATTATACTCCAATAAAGATGTTAAAGAAAAAATGTTACCCCAAAGTATACTACACGCAGGGGCATGGTAGCATGCCTGATGCCACAGGGTCTAATTGACATGCAAAACATGCTATAGGACAGTGGTCCCCAACCTTTTTGGCACCAGGGGGACCGGTTTCGTGGAAGACAATTTTTCCATGGATGGGGAGGGTGTGGGGTGGGCGGGGGGAAGGTCCAGGCAGTAATGCGACTGATGGCGAGCACTGGGGAGCAGCAGATGAAGCTTCACTAGCTAGCCCACTGCTCACCTCCTGCTGTGCGGCCGGGTTCCTCACCTGTCCACGGCCTGGGGATTGGGGACTGCTGCTATAGGATGTGTCTGAGAGGCAAAATGTTGTCCAGGGTGCCAGGGTTAAATCCCACTTCCACAAGTGATTGGCTGTGTGACTTAGGCAAATTCCTTATCTTCTCTGTGCCTTTACTTCCTCTTTTGTAAAATGGAGAGAACAATAATAGTAACTACATCACGAAATGAGGATTAAAGGAGTTAATTCACAGAAAGAGCTTATCTCAGTGCCTGGACATAGCAAGCAATTAATAAATGATTATTATTTGAGTATCAAATTGTTTTTATCATCGCTGTGCTTAAGTCAAAGACAGAATCAGACTCCTGCTTCCCTGTAAGAAAAATAAGCCTAATCTAGTTATCTAAGTATTTGGGTATGATTCTTGACAAAGATGTAGAAAGACATATGCCCAGGGGCATGTTGATGTTTCCTACCTCTTTCTTCCTTGATATCTCTAAACAAGAGTTTACCACAGACTCACTACTTTATTCTGTCCATCTGTCCACTCAGTAATTCTAACTTTAATAAACATTCATTCAAATATTAAATTCCTCAGTAGATCTATAAGTCTAGGTATCTTGCAGATACCTCCCAACATTCCAAACATTGAAGTCTAGTTCTTCTCTTTGCATTTCTAATATTTGACAGTATACTTAGCCCTTTCCAGAATCATCTTTGGCTTAACAATGCTACCTTACCGAATTTCCCTCAAATCCATTTTTCTCTTTAAATTCCCTCAAATCCATTTTTCTCTTTAAATGTTACTATGGACCTACCCAGATTCAGGGCTTCTTGATATATTGCTTGGACTACTAAAAAGGATTCCAGCTCTAACCTTTTATTGTCTCCTGTCTCTCTCCTTTCTTCTGCATAACACTTCCCTCTTCTACACGGTCATCTAGACCTCTCTAAAATGCAGATTTGATCAAGTTTATATACTCCTCATTGCCTACATTTTAGAGTCTAAAGCTCTGGGTGAGGTATTTATGGTTCTTCATGGTTCCAGTTTACCCTTCCAGTCCTGCCATGTCTTCCTGTGCTATTCAGACTTGAAGACTATTGGCTGATTCTTCCCCACTACCTCCCCTGTCCCAGACAAACACAGATTACCCAGGACCCTTCTGGGCCTTTGCTCATGCCAGTTATTTTCCTTAATGCCCTTTCTCCTTTCTCTACCCTGGAAAGCTCTCCTCAGTCTTTAAGATCCAGCTCAAACATCACTGCTGTAGAGGTTTCTTTGCCTTCGGCTTCCTTGCACAGAATCCCTTGGCATTGCTTTCATATAGCATTTTGACAGCATTGAAGACATAGCTGGCTTAAAGGCAACAGATTAAATGCATAAGTGGCTTACTGTGTTGATTAGATTAGGTGCTTTTTAAATATATGAATTCTTTCTTCTTCTACATCTTAACCTCAGTAACTAGCTCAATCCTTAGCACACAATAGTTAATCAAGTAGGTTTATTGAATGAATGAATTAATTAATGAAATCTCCCACCTCCAGTATATTTTCACTTTTCGTCAGCACAATCAAATAAAAGTTTGATTGTTTTGCTTTAAGTTATCTATTTACTAATTTCTAGCAATCTACTTATGCATGGGTAAATGCCACACTAGAGAGATGGTTCTGCTTTTCTTTTGGAATGTCAGTGGACTCAGCTACAGGAAAGGGGTGATGACCACCATTTATTTATTCATTGCTTATTATGTGTCAGGCCCTGTTCTAGGCTCAGGTGATTCAATGAAAAGAAACACAGACAATGCCCTTACTTTCCAAGATCTTTAATTCTATAAAGAAGAGACAGAAGATAATCAAGTAACTAGAAAAACAAGGTAATAGTGTCTAGCGATAAGGACAGAAAATAATCAAGAAACCAGGAAAACAAGGTAATGGTGTCTAGTGATAAGGACTAAAAGGACCATAAAATTGGGTGATATGGTATATTGTAACTAATTAGGGATGGGGGTTAGAGTGGGTGGTTCCTCTCTGATGAGGTGAGATCTAAATGTTGAAAAGGAGCCAGTCATGTAAGATCTGGGAGTGGAGAGGACAGCCAGGGCAGTCTAAAGATGGGAACTGGGAAAAGAAAGGCAATAAGTGTGGTTGGCACATCATCCGCGAGGAAGACCATATAGTGCCAGATACTTACTACCTGCTTTCCATATTTCTACCTTTACATCTAATCACATCCTTGGAAGAAGGCTGTCCACATTTTATAGAAGAGGAAACTGAGAGTCAGAGCAGTGAAATAACTTTCTCAAAGTCCCATATGTTGGAAATGGAAGGAACAATTATTCTAAACAAATTGTGACTGTCTCAAAAGTTCAGGATCAAAGTCAGGCTTAAGTAAAATGATTTTAGATATCATTGCATCATTACAGTCTTTTGATCAACTACTGTGTGAAAAGAAGCAAATACACTGAAATCCCTTAATATATTGCTGATATTAGAAGAGATGATATTGCCTGCCTTCAAGGGTAAATGCACTTTTAACTTTAAGCTTTTCCTTGTTTGCAAGTTATATATTTCAAAAATAATTTTTATCCATTTAGAACTATGGTAGAAAGTATGTAACAACAAATTTCATTTTAATGAAATTCTAATAGGTCAAATTAAGATGCCAATTTGTATAAACACCAATAAAATGAAAACTCATGGTTTGATGAGAATATAGACTATTTGAAAGTTTTTTTCTACTGAAGTATAATTCACTTATTATATTGATTTCAGATATATTACATAGTGATTCAATATTTTTATACATTACAAAATGATCACCCAAATCTGGTTACTATCTGTTACCATACAAAGTTATTACAATATTAGTGACTATATTCTCTATGCTGTATATTACTTCCCCATGACGTATTTTATAACTGAAAGTTTGTTCCTCTTAATCCCCTTCACCTATTTTGCCCATCCCCTCACACTCTCTGTTCTGGCAACCACCAGTTTGTTCTCTGGGTATATGAGTCTGTTTCTGTTTTGTTATATTTCTTCACTTGTTTTGTTTTTTGGATTCCACGTATAAGTGAAATCATACAGTATTTGTCTTTCTCTGACTTTGTTTAATATAATGTAATATCATCTAGGTCCATCAATGTTGTCACAAATGGCAAAATTTTATTCCTTTTTTTTTTTTTTTTTGGCTGATCAATATTCCAGTGTGCAACTTCCCTGGAGGTCCAGTGGTTAAGACTCTGTGCTTCCACTCTAGGGGGCACAGGTTGGATCCTTGGTGGGGGAACTAAGATTCCACATGCCGCGCGACACAACCAAAAAAAAATAATTCCTCTGTGTGTGTGTGTGTGTGTGTACTACATCTTCTGTCCATGAACATAGGTATATAATGCTGCAATGAACATTGAGGTGGCATATATCTTTTTGAATCAGTGTTTTCTTTCTCTATGGATAAATACCCAGAAGTGGAATGCTGAATCGTACAGTAGTTCTATTTTTTATTTTGTGTGGAACCTCCATACGTACCATTTTCCATAGAAGCTACACCAATTTACATATCCACCAGCAGTGCACAGAGGTTCCCTTTTCTCCATATCCTCTTCAACGCTTTTTGTTTTTGACTCTTTTGATGATAGCCATTCTGACACATAGGAGGTCATAACTTGTAGTGGTTCTGATGTGCATTTCCCTGATGATTAGCTATGTTGAGCATCTTGTCATGTGTCTGTGACCATCTGTACATCCTCAGTGGAAAACCTTCTATTCACGGGCCTCTGTACATTGTTTTTTTGGTCCCACAGCACTGGGATCTTAGTTCCCCGACCAGGGATTGAACCCACTCCACCTGCATTGGAAGCACAGAGTCTTAACCACCGGACTGCCAGGGAAGCCCCTGTACATTTTTTAATTGAATTGGTTTCTTTCTTTCTTGTTCTTCTTCTTCTTGTTCTTCCTCCTCCTCTTCTTCTCCTTCTTCTTCTTCTTCCTCTTCTCCTTCTCCTTCTTTGTCTTCTTCATTTTTTGTTACTGAGTTTTATGAGTTTTCAAAATAAATTTTGGATATTAACCTCTTATTGTTTGCAAATATTATCTACCATTCAGTAGATGGCCTTTTGTTTTATTGATGGTTCCCTTTGTTATGCAAAGGCTTTTTAGTTTGATGTAGTCCCATTTGCTTATTTTTGCTTTTGTTTCCCTTGCCTGAGGAGACAGATCCAAAAAAATAATGCTACAACTAATGTCAGAGAGCTACTGCCTATGTTTTTTTCCTAGGAGTTTTACGATTTCAGGTCTTCCATTTAAGTGTTTAATCCATTTTGAGTTGATTTTTGTGTATGGTATAGAAAGTGGTCCAGTTTCATTCTTTTGCATATGGCTGTCCAGTTTTTCCAACACCATTTATTGAAGAGACTGTGCTTTTAAAGTTTAAGGATAAAATAAGAGGCAATTCAGTGTTAAAACACAACATTTTTCTGTTAAGCCTTGTTTCCTATTGATATTAAAACATTCTACCAATTCTTCAGGGCTGACATAGCACATTAAACTAATAAGAAAATGCAACCATGAAACAATTGTGGGCACTTCAAAAAGAGCATTCAGTTTGTAGTGAATACAATGAACAGATATACCTCTGTTCTGTTTTTAAAAATTAATCTATCAGTGGTCAGTGATCATGAAAAGGCTGATTAAAATGTTAAAATCCCATGTAACTTTATTCCCTTGGGCCAGAATAAACTTGAGGTGATATGGAAATTAATTATACTAACACTGGGAGATATTTCTTAAACCAAAGGTACCAACAGATTCAAAATTAGAGTAGTATCTAAATTAATGGATATAGAAAACTTGGCCAGCTGCCTTAAAGAATCAGGCTGCCAATTTCTAGAATGTACACGAGGAAAAAGTTGACCTTCAAAGTCTTGTCTAAGAAACATGTCTCCTCTCAGCAGTAAGATTCAAGTTTTGAGAAACTGTCTTGGAGAGGAACTAGTACAGGAAAACTTTATCTATCTGGCAACTACCAGGGTGTCGTGACCATAAATCATAAAAAGGAAGTAAAAAGGATTTGGGCCAGTGTGTTCCTTAACCATCAGAGAAATTTACTAGTGTAAATTCCTGAGTCTTAGACACATGGCAGAATGGGCAAGGGCTGTTTGCTGAGATTTATTTTTCGCTCCAGGTATGCTTTTCCTGTCCCAGTGATCTCCTGGTAATAATAAATATCCTACTTTACATCCAAAAACCTCATTAAAAATAAGGACCATAGTTATCAATTTGATTTTAGGAGCAAGAGATTAGAAGTGATGTTTCCCTGACTTTATACAGTCTGCCTCACTTCAGAAGAGGGACAGAGCTTTGTCCATAAAGGTGTCTCCTTATAAGGTTTTCTGTACATGCCTTGGAGATCTGTGCTTGATTAGGCTTCGGGAGGCTAAGGAGGACTATGACTCAATTAAGTTGAGATTTTGTTAAGGCACAGATGAAGGAGAACTGAGAGTTTTATTTTTAAACCACCCCCCTAGGGTCTTAATAAAATACGAAGTAGTCATTACTTAACGTACTCTTTGGTCCTTCCTAACAAAACTGGAAGAACTTTAAAGAGCATGTGATTTCCATTTTACCCCATGGGTCCATGTCTCTTGGTCAGTTTGGAAATCAAGCCTAAAACAACAACCAAAGAAACTTTAAATTTACATCCAGGTTAACAAACAGGTTTCATATTTCCTGCCAGATCTCATCAATTAGAGGTGGCTGCCTGGAATTCTGTGTTGAGCAGAACGGTAAAGTAGATTGACTCAGTGGGAAGGAAACCAGGATGGGTTATTTTTGTTTACCATGGACTCAGGGAGGAACTGTGACAGGGCCTATGCCATGTGTTCACTGACTCTAACGGAGATATTCAAAGAAACAGTGAAGACAGATGATTGTTTCAGGGATCATGATGGAGGAAAAATAAAACTTCCATACCAAGAAGGGGGAAAACATAAAAAGTACATACGTGTATAGTGATTCCGGAGTAAAGTCATTTATTCATTCATTTAAAAAGTTTATTGCATGCTTATTTAATAATAATATTATAAAATATATTACATATAATATAAATATATTTTTATTTAAGATACTAATATATTAAATATATAAATATAAAAATAATGTAAAGTATGCATTATATATGAATAATGAAACAATAAATATTTACTGAGTGTATTTTCCAGGTGCTAGAGATGTAATAGGAAACAAAACAAATTTCCAACTCTGCTATATTCCTTGTGAGGAAAAAAACAAACAAAAAAAAGCAGTTAAACAAATAAATACATGCCTGTGAGTTATAAAGGCTGAGAATAAAAATAAAGCAAGGAAAGGGAACAAAGATTATTGGGAGTGCTGTTTCATATGAAATGGTTGGTGAAGGCTTATCTGAGAAGGCAGCCTTTTGGGTCCTGTGGAGGACCCAAAAGAAGTCAGGGGCAGAGCTGTGCAGATGTACAGGGAGGGCACTCCTCCTTCAGGGAGGAGCAAATGCAAAGACCCTGATGCCAGGGTGTCCTTGCTGTTTGAGGAACAGCAAGGATTTCAGTGGGGCTGGAGTCGGGACCACTGAGAGTGGAGGGGATGAGGTGAGAACAGGGGCAGATGATGAGGGCCAAGCCTAGTCGGCCATGGTGAGAAAGTTGTCTCTTATTCGGAGTGAAACAAGTCACCAATAGAGAGTTCTGAGTGGAACAGTACCATGATTGACCTGGCTGTGTAGGGAAGGGAAGGGGAGAAAAATAGAAAAGAATAGACCACTTAGGAGGCTGCTACGATAATCCAGACAAAAATGATGGTAGCTTGAACCAGTTTAGTTGTGGCAAAGGTGAGGAGAAGTGATTATATCACGATATATATATATATATATATATATATATATATACACACACACACACATATTTCCATATCCATATAATATTTACATTTTTAAAATTTTATTCAATTTATTTAAACTGGAAAAATAAACTCAGCTTGCCCATTTCTCCTGCTCCCCACCCCCGCCTCTTGCAGCCACCAATCTGTTCTCTGTATCTATGAGTTTGGGTTTATTTGTTTAGATTCCACATATAAGGGAGATTTTACGGTATCTGCCTTTCTCTGTCTTACTTATTTTATTTAGCATAGTGTCCTTGAGGTCCATCTATGTTGTCACAAATGGCAAGATTTCATTCCTTTTTAGGGCTGAATAATATTCCATTGTATATATGACTCCATTAAGTTGAGGTTTTGTTAAGGCACAGGTCAAGGAGACTGGGAATTCTTTACAACTTTTCTATTCATTCATCCATTGTTGAACACTTGGGTTGTCTCCATATCTAGGCTATTGTAAATATGCTACATGGAACGTGGTGATATATATATCTTTTTCAAATAGTTTTCGTTTGGAACCCTTATACTTTTTTCCACAGTGGTTGCACCAATTTACATTCCCACAATTTACATTCAAAAGGATGTATTTTGAAGGTAAAGGTGATGGAATTTGTTAATGGATTGGAAGTGAGATGTGAGAAAAATATATCAAGAAAGACTCCAATATTTATGGCCTGAGCAGCTGGAGAAATAGATTTGTCATGTATTGAGATGGGGAAGATTGTGAAAGCAGCAGTTTTTCAGGAAAAATGTTTGGACATGTTAAATTCTTTCTAGCTTTTAAAATCAACTTCATTGTGGTATAATCCACAATAAAATGCACCAATTTAAAGTGTTCAGTTTGGGGCTTTCCTGGTGGCTCAGTGATTGAGAATCCGCCTGCCAATGCAAGGGACACAGGTTGGAGCCCTGGTCCGGGAAGATCCCACATGCTGTGGAGCAACTGAGCCCGTGTGCCACAACTACTGAGCCTGTGCTCTAGAGCCCATGAGCCACAACTACTGAAGCCCGCGTGCCTAGAGCCCGTGCTCTGCAACAAGAGAAGCCACTGCAATGAGAAGCCCACACACTACAACGAAGAGTAGCCCCTGCTCGCCGCGACTAGAGAAAGCCCGCACATGGCAACGAAGACCTAATGCAGCCAAAAATACATAAATTAATTAATTTTAAAATAAATAAATAAAGGGTTCAGTTTGATGAGTTTGGGCAAATGTATACACTTGTATAACTACCATTGCAGTCAAGATATATAATGTTTTCTGTCACTTCCAGAACTTGTCCTAGTCCTTTCCCCAGCCACCATAGGCCCCAGGCAACCACTGATCTGCTTTCTATCCATATAGTTTAGATTTGTCTATTCTAGAGTTTCATATGCATGTGGTCATATAGTATATAATTTTTGGACTGACTCCTTTCAGTCCAGAGCAATATTTCTGTGATTTCATCCATGTTGTGTGTATCAGTAGTTCATTTCCTTTTATTGCTGGGTATTGTTTGCCTTTTTATTACTGAGTTATAAGAGTTCTTACTATATTCTGAATATTACTCCTTTGTCAGATACATGCATAGCAATATTTTCTCTAGTCTGTGGTTTGCTCTTTTTTTGAAGAACAGTGCACATTGATGAGCAGAACTTTTAATTTTGTTGAAGTCTGATTCATCAGATTTCTTCTGTGGTTTGTGTTTTTTAATGTCCAAAAAAATGCTTGCTTACTCCAAGGTTGCAAAACTTTCTTCTATGTTTTCTTCTAGAAGTTTTATAGCTTTAGCTTTCAAGTTAGTTTTTTTTTTTTTTTTTCGGTACACAGGCCTCTCACTGTTGTGGCCTCTCCTGCTGCGGAGCACAGGCTCCGGACGCGCAGACTCATGGGCCCAGCTGCTCTGCAGCATGTGGGATCTTCCCGGGCCGGGGCACGAACCCATGTCCCCTGCATCGGCAGGTGGACTCTCAACCACTGCACCACCAGGGAAGCCCTCAAGTTAGTTTTTATATATGATGTACAGTTTATTTTTTTCAAATGGATATACAGTTTTTCTAGCACCATTTGTTGAAAATAATTTACTCTCCCCACTGAATTATGTGGGCACCTTTTTCAAAATTCAATTGACCATAAATGTGAGGGACTACTTTTGGATTCTCTATTCTGGTGAATTGATCTGATTATGTACTCTCATGGCAGTTTCACACTGTCTTGAGTATTAGTTGTTGTTTTTTTTTGCGGTACGCGGGCCTCTCACTGCTGTGGCCTCTCCCGTTGCGGAGCACAGGCTCCGGACGTGCAGACTCAGCGGCCATGGCTCACGGGCCCAGCCGCTCCGCGGCATGTGGGATCTTCCCGGACCCGGGCACGAACCCGCGTCCCCTGTATCGGCAGGCGGACTCTCAACCACTGCGCAACCAGGGAAGCCCCTTGAGTATTAGTTTTATAGTAAGTTTTGCTTTGTCCTTCCAGGTAGTGGTAGTAGCTTATTGTTGTTACCAATATCTGGATTTTCTCATCAGCCCTTGGTTGGCTTCTCAGCTCTTCTAATTAGCTGTGTTACTAACAAATACATTAAATTCCCTTTGCTGTAAATACTTCAAGTGGTTTAGGTTTTCCAGGTTTAATTTGACTAATATAAATTCTCACAAAATTGGTGGGTAAGTCCTATAATTATCCCCACTTTACAGATGAGGAAATTGAGGCACAGAGAAGTTAACTATTTTGCCTATACTTAAAGAGCTAGTAAGTGGTGAAAGGCAAGTTTCAAAGCCAGGTAGTCCAGCTCCTGAGGTTGTGCCTTTAACACACTTCTCTGCTGCTGGCAGACATCATTATACAGATGATATTCAAACCTTGAAGCTGAGTGAATATATGCTGAATGGAAATAGGAAGAGATGAGGTCAGAGGACTGAGCCAGGAGAACTCCAATATTTAGAGCTCAGAAAGATGAGGAAGAACCAACAAAGGAGACTGAAAAGAAGTAATGCATGAGAGAGGAAAACCACAGAAAGGAGTGTCCTAGAAAGCAGGGGGAGAAAGTGTTTCAAGAAGGAAGGAGTGATCGACTACGTCAAATGCTGCTGGTAGATCAAATGAGGTGAGAATTGGGAAATGCTCGTTGGATTTGGCAACATAGGTTGTTGATGATCTTGATAAGAACAGCTGTGGTGAAACTGTAGGGGAGAATTAGCCTGATTAGAGTGGGCTCAAGGGGAGATGGGAGAAGAGAAAATGGAGATGGTATACACAATTCTTTAGCTTCGTTAGTTTTGGGGGATATGGGTGGTAGCTTGGAGTGATAGTAGTAGGGGTAGATGAAGTCACGTTTGTACGATGATGTGGATGATCTAATGAAGAAGAAAATATCTGTGATGCAAAAGTGAGGAGAGAAAACTGCAGAACCCAAATCCTGGAGGGGGCAATTGAAGATGGGAGTTAGACCCAATGCCAAGAGGGAGAGTCAGCTGTAGGTAGGAGGAAAAATAACCCCTTTCTAGTAGCAGGAGAATAAGGCAGATGATGTGGGTACAAGGTGGTTTGACAGGTTTTGTGGTAGGAATGTGTGGAAGTGCTCTTCTGGGAGCTTGTATCTTTTCAGTGAAATAAGAAGTTGGACCATTAGCTGAGAATGAAGAGAGGCAAGAAAGTGACAGCAACTTAACAAAAATGGAAAAGGTATCAATTATGAGAGTGGGAATTAAATAGATCAGGGAAATATAGTAGAATTGCCAGGTGGTAGCACCAGGGACTTGCTTGAAGGTAATTATCAAACATTCAAACTGAGGTTCAGTCAGTTGATACTGAATAAGTAGCTCTCATTTTTTAAATGGCCACTTTCACTCCAGTAACAATGTTGGGAAAATTTAAAAAGCCAAATCTTTGAATTTTTAAAACCTGGCCAAAGGAATCTCCCTATAATTTTCCAATTAAATTATACTATTATATGAAGATAACTTCCTGATTTTGATCATTTTACTGTGGTTCTGTAAGAGAATTGCTTTTTTTAAGAAAATACACGATGATATTTGAGGGGAAAGGGACATTATCTCTGCAACTTACTCTTAAATGGTTCAGAAAAAGAATAATGGGTATGTAAATGGAATATTATTCAGCCATAAAAAGAAACGAAATTGAGTAGTGAGGTGGATGGACCTAGAGTCTGTCATGCAGAGTGAAGTAAGTCAGAAAGAGAAAAACAAATACCGTATGCTAACACACATATATGGACTCAAAAAAAAAATGGTTCTGAAGAACCTAGGGGCAGGACAGGAATAAAGATGCAGACGTAGAGAATGGACTTGAGGACACAGGGAGGGGGAAGGTAAGCTGGGACGAAGTGAGAGAGGGGCATGTACATATATACACTACCAAATGTAAAATAGCTAGCTAGTGGGAAGCAGCCACATAGCACAGGGAGATCAGCTCGGTGCTTTGTGACCACCTAGAGGGGTGGGATAGGGAGGGTGGGAGGGAGACGCAAGAGGGAGGGGGTATGGGGATATATGTATACGTATAGCTGATTCACTTTGTTATACAGCAGCAACTAGCACAACAATGTAAAGCAATTATACTCCAGTAGAGATGTTAAAAAAAAAAGAATAATGTGTATATATAAATGTACATATACATATATACATGTATATATGTACATTATGTATATTATGTGTATATATATGTATGTGTGTATATAGAGAGACACTGACAGAAAGACAGGGAGAGCAAGAGGGAGACAGAGAGAGAGAGAGAGAGAGCGTGAAAATAGAGCAAATGTAGCAAGTATTAATATTTGGCAGAATATGGATAAAAAGAATCCAGGATTTGTTTACACTATTCTTGCAACTTATCTGTAAGTTCAAAATTATGTCCAAAAAAAAAAAACCCACAAAAAGACTGGCTAAAGATTTTTAAGCCTATCTTTGAGATGAAACACATTTGAAAAATTACTAAAATCTGATTCTTCCTATAACCTTACAATGCCACGATTCAGAAACTTTAAGTAACTCTTCAGAAGTTATATTTGAGAAAAAAGTCAAGGCAGGATTGGTGCTAGTTTATTTTTAGTCTGTGTCTCAAAGCATTAGGAGTACTCTTCCATTGAGATATAAATGTCTATTATGAAGAAGGAACATGGTTATACTGCTTGTTGCATAGACCCTCTCTGTATTTGCATTTTCCCCAGGACTGTGCAGCATAACAAAGAACAACTTACTCAACACAAAATTCCAAGAACCATAGTTGATTCCTCTCACTCCGTCTGCACATCTAGTGCATCAGAATATGCTGTTGATTTGATCTCCCATATCCATCCTGAATTCCTCACCTCACTCCGTCTCTGTGATCTCTTTGATCATCATTCTAGTCCATGTCACCACCATCACTGCCCTGCAAACCTGTTTTCACTATTGCCTCCCCCTCCAATTCATTTTCTACATTCTAACCAAGGTCTGTTTAAAGTCAGTCATGTTCATGACTGTTAGGGAGTTTGGGATTGACATGTACACACTGCTATATTTTAAATGGATAACCAACAAGGACCTACTGTATAGCACAGGGAACTCTGCTCAATATTATGTAACAACGTAAATGGAAAAAGAATTTGAAAAAGAATAGATACATGTATATGTAAAGAAAAGGTTTTTAAATGATTAACTGATGAGGAGAAATATTTTAGTTTTGAAATCTATTTCTAAATTTTCAAAGAGCAAATTAAAAGAGGACTCCCTTCATCAACAACAGCAAAAAATAAAGTCAGTCGTGTTTAGATACGTAAAATATTCCAATGCATTTGGAGTTTTCTGGGCCCTGCATAGGCGTCCAAGCATCTCTCCTCTCCTCCCATCATTCCTCACACTCCAACCACACCAAATTTTCCATGACTCCTGGAACAAGTCACGTCTGTTCCCATATCCGCTATCTTGGCTGGAATGCTCTTCTCTCTCACCTCGCACATCTCATCATTCATGCAGCAAAGATTGACGAAGCACTTGTCATGTGCCAGGCAGTGTTCTAGGATTTGAGGTTACAATAATGAGAGTGCAGACATGGCCTTTTCACAGGGCTTACGTTCTTGTCAGTGACATACTCAGGATGCTTAGAGCCTGAAGTTAACATAAATTTGACAGGCCCTCACTGAGAAAAAAAGAACCTACAAATTACGAGTACAAAATTAGGTACAAAAGTTAGTACTTATTTAGAATAACAGAAGAAATTTCAACCACTTTCTTGGCCTTGGAGATCAAGCCTTCCTGATACAGCTTGCCTTCCCCTCTTCACCCTGAACACTGCACAGCTTCCAGAAACTCCCAGCACTTATAGGGCCTCTGACAGGACTCTGAAGTTTAAACTTCACTAGCTTCATGGGAAACTTGCCCCTAATTCTGTGAACAAGACAGATAATAAACAATTACACCAAAAATATTTTTAGGGAGTGATAAGTACTATAAAAAATATAAAAGTAGGCCATGTGACACAGAGTACCTGGGCAGACAGTATTAAATATATTGGAAGTGAAGATCTTAAACTTGATTCCAGAGTAAAGACCATACAAAAGCCACAAGCCTTTAAAGGTCACAAGTTCTTTGCTTTCTTAACTATTTCTATTGCAGCACATTTTTAAAAGGGATTTCATAGAAGGGTAGCAGAAGGCTGTGTTGCATTTATTATGATATAAAATCGTTTATATCTTTAAAAAATCTATACATTTAGTTTTCAGAGAAAGGAAGGATTTTGCCATAAGATAAAGCAAGCAAGATAGGCAACTGTCACTTTTATCTTTGAGATTGTGTTTCAGATCATCTTGCAGGGTATTAAAGGCATATTAACCTACCCAAAGCCCTTTTGGAAATTGTCTTCAAACTCCAGGGCTTCTATTTAAACAGAAGCGCACAGTGCAGTATCTATTAGAGAAATTAATGGAAAGAAGAAATTGTCTTCAATTTTAATAGAAGACAAAGAGCTAGAGATGCGGAAATAGGAAAAGAATATGAAAAACATTTAAATTCTCAAGTACCTCACTGTAAATGGTAAAGACCCAAAGCCTGTGTGTCAATTTAAGCTACTGAAGGGTACGGTCATTTAGAGTCAGAGAGAAATGGAGATTGTCAGCAGCACTGTACTGTCTCAATCTGGAAGAAGAAAGAGATGAAAACTCTACATGTTTCTAGACTTTCATTGAACCACTTCTTTTAATCTACTTGAAATTGGACTTTGTCATTTTACAAGAACACTACTTAGCTCTGCAAGATTATCTTAACAAAAGAGTATTTCAATTCAGGAGTTTAGAGAAATTAATCATATGGAGTTGGCTGTCATAATGACCATTCTGGCTTTCATCTTCACTGAGATAAAGTTATACACTTATAAACAGTCAGGAATGAGAGTGCTCCCATCTCCTCTTTCAAATTCTCCTGTCAGAAAAGTTCAGAACAATTGATGCAAACTAGTTGCAGAGAATTTTTATAATGGAATTCCTTCTGTCAGCCAGCTTTTTTGTTTGCTTGTTTCTTTTGCAAAGGGTGGGAGTCTGGCTAATTACTTTTTATTTTAGGTGATATAGACTATGGTAATTTATTTTTTTTAAAGTCAGTAGACAGAAACATATACAATGCAAAGTAAATCTCTCTTCCCATTTCATGCCCAATCTTTCTCCCCAAACGTAACTAATAAGAATAGTTTCTTATGGACCCTTCAGGGAATAGGGGAAAGATATACACAGACACTTACACACACGTACGCACACACACACACACACACAAAAGTATACACATGTTTAATGTTTTACACAAATTGCATTATACACCAAAGAGTGTTTGAATCTTTATATTGTTCAATTTGAATAACTGTTGCCAAATTACCTTTCAAAGAGATGGTATATTTTATTTTCCCACCAGAAATGTATGAATGTGTCTGTTTCTTCATACCCTCTCCAACATTGAATGTTAGCAAACTTAAAAAAATTTTTTAATCTAAAAGGTGAAAAAGATCATCATTTTTGCTTCTGCTAATTATGAATGAAAGTGAATATTTTTTCATGTTTTTTGGCCATTTATATTTCTCTTTCCATTAAGTACTTATCACCTTTGCATGTTTCTCTACTATATTTTGTTTTATGTGGCAATGTGTGTAAACCATTTGTAAGTTTAGAAAAATCACCATTTGTAAATAATATCTCTTACAAATACTTTTCCAAGATTTTAAAAGCACCTCCCATGGTGCTGAGACCCAGTTGTTTCTTCCTCAGAGCTTTGGTATGAATACCCTCATTTTTCTAATTATGCATGAATTGGAAGAATTAAGTTCAGCTTTGGACAACCACAGGTAGATGACCTTGCCTATGTGCTCTCTCATATCATTTTGTTAGAAATTCACCATATAAGAAAATGGACAAAAAACTTCAATGAGTACCTCACAAAAGAGGAGATCCAGGGACTTTCCTGGTCGTCCAATGGTTAAGACTCCGTCCTTCCACTGCAGGGGGCACGGGTTCAATCCCTGGTCAGGGAACTAAGATCCCACATGCTGTGTGGCCAAAAAAAAAAAAAAATCCACACAGCCATCTCGGAAAATTGTTGGGTAGCACCTATCCACAGAATCTGACAATATGTATACTCACTGACCCAGAAATTCCACTTCTAGATATATACCCAACAGAAGTGTTTCACATGTTCACCAAAAGACATATAAAATGGGTTCATAGCATTTCTAAACTGGGAGCTACTCAAGAATGCTTCAACTATAAAATGTGATATGCTCATGCAATGGAATACTATACAGTAATAAGAATGAACAAACTAAAACTCCACACTATAATATGGATGAATCTCACAAAGATAATGTTGAGAAAAAAATAGAGAGAGAAATCTGTTATGGATTGAATGTGTTCATCCAGAATTCATATGTTGAAGCCCTAACCCCCATTATGACTGTATTTGGAGATAGGGCCTTTAGGAGATAATTAAGGTTAAATAAGCTCAAAGAATGGGGCCACGATTAGATAGGATTAGTGTTCTTATAAGAAGAGACACTAGGGAGCTCACTTGCTTTCTCTCTCTGCCATGTGAGCGTGCAGCATGAAGAACTGTGAGAAATTAAATTTCTATTGTTTAAGCCACCCAGACTATGTGTTTTTTTTGTTCTTTTTGTTTTTTAATGGCATCCCAAGCACACTAATACAGAATCTATTATAGTAATCCTCCATTTATGTAAGTTCAAACACAGGCAGAATTAATCTATGGAATTAGAAGTTAAAATAATGGTCACTCTTGGGAGAAGTAGAAAATGACTAGAAGGGAGCCCAGGGAGATGTCTGAGGCACTAGCAATGTTCTGTTTCTTGATGTGATTGCATGGATGTCTTAACTTTGTGAAAATTCATTGAGACGTACACTTATGATTTATGCATTTTTCTAAATGTACATTATACCAAAAAAGTTACAAAAATTGTCTTTTAAAAAATTTCAGTGCCTTAGTTCACTGCTCCTAGCCAGGACATAGTTTTCTGGGGGTCTTATTTATTTATTTATTTTACCTGGAGCTACTCTTAGGAAATAGCTCATTCCCCCCATTCAGCAAATTTAAATAGAGAATCCCAGATCTTCAACTCCCTCACTGTCTTTCAACAGCTGTAATTCACAATTCCCTCCCATTCAGACATTCTTTTTTAACTACAAAACATTAGTTCACAGAAAAGAAAATTAATTGGATTTCACCTGTAGTTGTCCAAGTGCCTCTTCTCTCAGATGATTTTATCTTATTTTCTTTTCTGGCATCCTCTATATTAGATCCCTAAACAACTTTTAAAAGATCAATTAATTTAGGAATTATTATAATTTTTTAGACTTCTTACCTAGCCTGCCTCCCAGAGGGTGAGCCCTGATGGACTTGCCTACCTCACTGATAGAAAGTGGTTTGTATTTCATACTCCCAAAGGATTTGGTATGTTTTGCCCAAGCTGACATCTTCATTTCTCCATTTTTCTTCAAACTGTGGTGATTGTCTGTAGGAGGGGAGGGGAGGCATGAAGGGGTGGAGATCAGTGATCCTTTAGGATACAATTCATCTTCTTTCCCCCAGATGCTTATGGTATGGATGGAGGATGCCTATCATATTCTGGTTCTCTTTCCCTGGCTTGGTTATATAGCTATTTGTTTAAATCCTGCTGCCATAATAAAATTTTCTTTCAGCCATGTCTGTAGTTTTCACTGTTTTAAACTTATTTTTAATTTTTAATAGTTTTTTTATTTTTGGACAAGGAAAGGTCTACAAATACAAATTTCTTCATTATCTTACCCCAGAAAGTCCAAGTCAAGTTTTCCTAACTACCAGTTAATTTACTTAGTTACCATATCTTCTAAGATGCATTAGTAGGTAGTTGATTTAAAAACAAAAAACTTGTATAAACCCCTATAAATGACAACAATAATACATTTATGCTAAGTTAAAATTGTCAAAACTTTTAATAAAGACTCCTGATCATGATTGACCCAAAATGTTACATAGTAGAATTCTATCAGTTCAGACCCCAAGAAAGAGGAAGAACATCTCCTTCTCCTCAAAGGACATTTAACCACTGAATTATTTTTTTCTTGACGATGACAGTGTCTTATTTACTGTTCACTGTCCTACCCCCACTGCCAGCACCCTGGACAGTGTCCAGTTCTAAATAAATATTTGTGAGTGAATAAATAAACTAATGAATGGGAACGTAATCATAACCAATAAAATATAAATACAGCATGCTGAAACTAGAAAAATAGAAAGGAGAAACATCTCTTAGCCATTTCTTCACACTTTTTTTTTTTTTTTTTTTTGGCGGTACGTGGGCCTCTCACTGCTGCGGTCTCTCCCGTTGTGGAGCACAGGCCCCGGACGCGCAGGCTCAGCAGCCATGGCTCACGGGCCCAGCCGCTCCACGGCATGCGGGATCCTCCCGGACCGGGGCACGAACCCACGTCCCCTGCATCGGCAGGCGGACCCCTAACCACTGCACCACCAGGGAAGCCCTCTTCACACTTTTAAAGCACTTTGCCAGAATGGTACCAAAAATCAAACTAAACATTTCACTTAATAAGTTAGAAAATTGAAACCCAAGAATAGAAAATAATTTTAAAGGATAACACCAGGAATGAATGGAAAATAAACACATAAAGAATAAGTTGGTAAACAAAACCATAACCTGACTCTTTGAAAATGCCACAAAATGAACTATTGTTTAAACTTCAACAGGAAAAAGATTGAAAGGAAAACTCTATATTGATATATTTGAAACATCTCAATATTTTGTAAATAGTAAGTGTAATTTTCCAGTAAAACACCCATTTCCAAAATTACTCCAAAAAGGGGAAGAAAATATGAATTTGTCGAAGCACTACCCTCTCCAAAAGATACAGCTTCCAGATGATTTCATAACTGAGTTATTTCAAATCCTCAAGGAATAAATAATTCTTCTGCTTTCTAAGTGTTTCCAGATCTAGAAAAAGAAGGATCACTTCCAAGTATATTTTACGAGGTTAACATACTGATACCAAAACCTGGCTAGAGAATGATATTAAAATAGCTAATACTTAAAATGACCTTTTAGTATAACAAGCACTATTTAACTGTTCTAGGAAGATCAATCCATTTAATTCTCACAAAATGCTTATGAGATAGATGCATATTATCACCCTTTGCAAATAAGAAAACTTAGACACAGAGATGTTAAGTAACTTCTCTAAGATCTCACAATTAGTAAATGGTGGAACTGGCATGCAAGCTAGGTAACTTGGTTCTAGAAAACTAGCTATTAACCATTACACTTCCTGCCTTCCATAGAAAACAGAAACTACAGCCCTACCTCATTTATGAATGAAGATGCCACCATCTGAGATAAATTACTAGCAAGTTTAATTCAAAAGTATATTAAATGGTAAAAGAAGAAAACAAACATATATCATGACCAAAGTAGGATTTATATAAGAAAATCAAAGAAGATCAAGAGTATAAAAACAATTTATATAATTCTTAAATTCTAGGTAAATTAAAATTGTATGTAGTCATTCAATCAGATAAGAGAACAAAATAAATCATATATGAAAGAAGCAAAAATTATTTTTGTTCTTTCACACACATATATGAAAGAAGCGAAAATTATCATTATTAAAGAAAATATAGGGAACACAAGAAAACAAAATGAAAAAACTGTTTAATAATATGAAAATTCAGTAAAGAGGTTGTTGAATAGATTTGACTGGGGGCAACTAGACCCAGAGTCTCAAAGCAGGAGTTGTTAATCAGTTGATCACTTTCTTGAATGATAAGGATAGGATAGAAGGTGGCCATAAATACAATACATGCCACCTAAAATTACTTAGGGCACTCAGTCAGAGGTTACTGACTTTAGGAATAGACCTTCATTCATACTTGCCCTTTGGGAAGCTGGGGCAAAAATAATGTTCTGAGAGATTGCAGCAAAAGTATGTAATTTTGTGTACGTAAAACAGCCTCTTTGATCTGCAAATGTCCCTTTGGGCTAGCTAAAAGCTGAAACCACGTTATAAAGATCCTTCTTTTTAGCTAGAAGCGTTCTTAATGTGTTAAGTGAAATGCCTATGGTCATGATGGTTTACTAAGGCATTTCTACCGTAGTGCAGGTAATTTAGAGCAAGTATGTTGGCCTCTTTGGTCTTCAGTTTGTTCATTTGTAAAATGAGAGGGGTTGAACAAGATAATCTAAGGTTTTTTCCAGCCCTAACATTCCATGATTCTAAAGCCCTCAGATCCTTCCCAGAGGGCAGGTACTGATGGCTGTAATGGAAGGAAAGTCCTGAGGTCCTGATGATATTAAGAGAGAACAAAACAAGGGTGGGATGGGGAGGGGACTTGATGCAAGGAGGGCTAAAGACAAATCCAAGTGTTTCAGAACTTTGTCTAAGGTATGCCTCATAAAAGGATAATTTTTTATGTAACATATAAAAAATTAGATGTGTCAGCCATACAAGTAAAAATTATCAAGCATTCTTAATTCAGCTTTGTTCTGAGATATGAAGTCATGGAGGTGACTCTATTAAATACTATAACAACCATTTATTTCTAAGATCCTGTTACTAATTTCTAGTGTGGGTTTTTTTCCCCCACACCAAGCAATTCCCTGGCACCAGCTAGGTGTCTGTAAATTTAACTCAATTCTGACATTATGTACCTGGAGATAGCATCAGATTCCATAGTTAAGAGTTCAGTCCCACAAGACTGCCCTCCATTTTAGGTGCCAATAGCAAGTCCAAATTATTACCTGTGTTTCTAATGAACTGGCTATAAATCAGAGTTTCCCATGACCCCGCTCCTTGTGTTCAACTAATTTGCTACAGTGACTCACAGAACTCAGGAAACCAGTTTACTCACTAGATTACTAGTTTATTATAAAAGGATATAATTCAGGAAGAGCCAGCTGGGAGAGGTCCACAGGGCAAGGTATGAGGAAAGTATGAGGAGCTTCTATGCCTTCTCTGAGCACTACTCTCCCCAAATCTCCATGTGTTCACCAACCCAGAAGCTCTCCAAACCCTGTTGTTTGGGGGTTATATGGAGACCTCATCACCTAGGCATGATCAATGAAATCTTTGGCCATGGGTTATTAAACTCAGTCTCCAGCGTCACCCGCTTCCCCAGAGGTCAGGGGTGGAAGTGGGACTGAAAGTTCCAACTCCAGGGTTGGTTTCTCGGGCAACAAGCTCCATCCTTCGGTGACTAGGGCCTTTCCAAAAGTCACCTCATTAACAAAGACACCTTTATTATGCTCCTCGCTTTGGAAATTCCGAGGGTTTTAGTAGTTCTGTGCCAGATAGAAACAAAGATCAAATACGTATTTCTTACTAAAAAACCAGAATATCACAACTACAAACTTGTATTTGTTACAGGTATATAGAAATGAAGTTGATTTTTTTTTTTTTTTTTTTTTTTTTTGCGGTATGCGGGCCTCTCACTGCCGTGGCCTCTCCCGTTGCGGAGCACAGGCTCCGGACGCGCAGGCTCAGCGGCCATGGCTCACGGGCCCAGCCGCTCTGCGGCATGTGGGATCTTCCCGGACCGGGGCACGAACCCATGTCCCCTGCATCGGCAGGCGGGTTCCCAACCACTGCGCCACCAGCGAAGCCCGAAGTTGATTTTTTAATATTTACTTTTTATGTGTCTTATCCTTACTAAACACATTTATTAATTCTAACAATTTATCTGTAGGTTCTTTTAGATTTTCTAGGTACATATCATTACATTTGAGAATAACAACAGTTATATTCGTTGCTTTCTAAAACTTATAACATTTTTATTTCTTCATTCTGCCTTATTGCCCTAGTTAGGATTTTTTTGTTTCATGTTAAATTGAAATGGTGGTAGATGGCATCCTTGTCATATACTGTAATTCTTTGGTACAGTTAATTTTTATACAATTAGCATTTATTTAGATTTACCTATTTACCTGTGTCTTGCTCATCATTCCTTCCTGCCTTTCTGAGCTTTCACCTGCATACTTTTCCATACTTTAACATTTCTTTTGGTATGGATCTGTTGGTAACAAATTGCTTTAGTTTTTCTTCCTTTTTGAAGAACCTATTCTTTCAAAACTTTGAAGACTATCTTTCCATTGCCTTTGGGCTTCCATTCTTCATGTTGAAAATTTAGCTCTCAGCCTAACTGGTCAAGAGAGTTAGTCCCTAGTTACCTGTAAGAAGCAAACATAAATCTTTGTGGAGAAAGGTAATATAGGCTTGGAATTATATCACAAAATTTTTTGTATACAGTCTCCAGCACTCAATCAAAACTAACCAGGCATCTGAGAAGAAAAGAGAACAGAAACAAAACTTTGGAGAAACAGTGGACAAAACTGACAAAACTACAGGTAAAATCCTGCTTCCTCAGCCCCCACTGCTCCTCTGTTAACTGCTTTTAAGGCTTTTCTCCTTGACTTTGGCTCTCAACGTGGTCACTCTGACGTACCTAGTTATGATTTTCCTCTTTTTTTCTTTTCTTTTTAAATTTAGCTTCAGCTTTCTAAATCTGTGAATGATATCTTTTATCAGTTTGGGAAAATTCTCAGCCACTATCTCCAAATAATGTTTCTTACCCTACTCGCTCTCCTCCTCTGGGACTTCAGTTACAAGTATGTTACATCCTCTCAATGTATTCTGTATCTTCCTGCCTTTTACCTTCTTTTCTTTATTGCCCACCCCTTTGTCTCCCAGTGTTTCATTCTGGGTATTTTTTGGTTTTTGCTTTGTTTTGTTTTATTTTACTTTTCTGACTTAGGTTCAGGGTCATTAATCCTATACTTATCTTCAACTTAGTTCCTTCTTTTTTAAAGTTTCCAGTTGTGTGTCAAAATGCTCATGCTTCTCTTTTATGTCTTGTATCATAATAAGCATAATTATTTTAAAATCTATTTCTGATAATTCCAGTATCTATTTCTTCTCGATCACTTCTATTAGAGGTCTATTGTTTATGGAAAGTTTTGTTTCTGTTCCCTTTTTTGCTCGTGTGCTTGGTTATTTTTGATTGAGTGCTGAAAATTGTGTATAAAAAATTGTGAAATAATTCCAAGCATAGTATAATATTATTTTTCTCCACAGAGGATTTAGATTTGCTTATTTACTGGTGAGGGAATAACAATCTTGGTTTACCTTAATCCAATTTAAGGGATAGATGTGTTTGACACTGGACTTCAGTTCCTGGAATAAAAACAGATTATTTTCGTACACCCTGATTCTTAACGTGTGGCCCTTTGGGTCTCAACCGAAAGCACAGAGACATTTACTATTTTGTTTGTTTGTTTGTTTTCTTTTGGCAGGTGCTAGCCTCAATTTTTTTCTGTCTAGCTGTACAAAACTTTTAAAAGTATTGCTCAATCTCAGGCTCTCAGACATCTTTTCAAGAATTGACATATGACCCTAGAGGAAAAGTGCTCCAAATTGAGGACTCACTTCCTAGGTTACCTTTTTCTCCTAGACCTTGACCCTGTGACTTTTCACTATCACTTTTCACTATCTTCCTTTGTTTTTCTGTTGTTCACAGTGGGAATTTTGTTCTGAATTATGCAGTCTGCTATTATTGATAAATTTATTGATAAATTTTTCTTAACCATAGTATAGCTGGATAAAAGTTACTGACTGAGTGATCACAGAAGTACCTTATACATTTTATATTAAAAGTGGTAAAAGGATTTTAAAATTATATTTCTAGTTCTCTATCTATATTTCTAGATAGAAACATAGAAACATCTCCAAACATAGAAACATCTCCAAATATAAAATTATATTTCTAGTTCTCTAGTGATCACAGAAGTACCTTATACATTTTATATTAAAAGTGGTAAAAGGATTTTAAAATTATATTTCTAGTTCTCTATCTATATTTCTAGATAGAAACATTTATTTTTCAGGCAGGAAAACATGACCCTGTGTTCATTATGCGATTGATTTTGTTGTGCCAACTGATCTCAGCAAATTTTACACCATATCATCCTCTTACAAGGGATATAATAATTGTTGTCAGGCAAAGGCAACCATACTACAAAATAATATTTAACAGAAAGTTATTTAGAATCACATTGTGTCATATGATGACCTTTCTGTCAGTGAGATATTTAGAATGTAGCTGTTAAATGTATAGCCTTTGGCAACAAAAACACCTGTGTTTGAGTTCTAGGCCCATCATTTGCTGGGGTAAATTAATTTCTCCAATCCTAATTTTCTTATTTGTAAAATGGGATTCATAATGCTATGTACCAAATCAGGAATATCTTGAGGTTAAAGAAACCACTATTTAGAAATGAATTATTTAGCATAATGCTTGGCATATGGTAAATATTTAATAAAGATATTTATTATTAGCCATTATGCTAGATCACAATTTTCCAACCTTGGCTCTATTGACATTTTGGGCTGGATAGCTCTTTTTCTGTGCGGATATTCTATATATAGTAAAATTTTCAGAGGTATCTTGACCTCTATTCACCAGATGCCAGCAATATCCCCTCAGTGGGACAACCAAAGATGTCTCCAGACATTGTCAAATGTTGCCTGGAAAACAAAAATTTCCTGTTTAAGAACCTCTGTGCTAGAAAATCATGTATATACAATTAGTCATCCTATTTAAGTGGGAAAAATGCTAAATTTGAAGTTAGAATATCTGAATTACTATCCTAGATTTTCCCATTATTAATCTATGAACTTCAGAAAATTCCTTAATTTCTCCCATCTGAGCTTCCCCACTGTTTCTGTATACACACATATGCATATATATGTTCATATGTTATATAAATGTGTGCAAATATATGTAGCTATTTAATATACATGGCAGTTCTTTTTATCCTTAAAAGGATCATACATGAGCAAACTGTGAAAAATAGCTTTGTAAACTTCTCAATATTTCATTAGCTTGGTAAAGAAGAAAATAATAATTGCATACCTCCAGTTTTGAGACTTATAGAAACAGAAAACTGGGCATCACATGTCTTTTACAGTGAAGTAGAATCTTACTGAGAAGTTAGGTCAATTCAGTGGGTAGACAAAAATTAGATAGAGCCAAAATTACCCTTGAAAACCTATTAGAAAGGTGCTAAATTGGTGACCTTTTAATGACCTCTTAGTAATTAAAATATATCCAACGTTTAGTTCATATTGGAATAGATATCTGTTTCTTTAATTGAGTACCAGATGAAGTGTTTGGAGGCACATTTTTTTTGGGGGGAGGCACATTTTTTTTTTAACTACTGTATTATGTTTAACAACTGTATTAACCCTCCAATTAGCAAAACACTCAATGATGGGAGGCATAAGCGACAGGCTAAAGAAAAGAAAAAAATCAGGCTAAAGTTTGTGTTTCATTTCTCTTGTTCATTCTGAGACAGATATACTCAATTGCATGGCATGATGAGGATCATCACACACTGGTTGTTTAGTCATTATTCATTTAACCACACATATGTCGAATTTAAGTAACTCAGTTGTATTGATGGGACTCTGAATACTCTTCGGTTCCTTTGCCTTTGAACATACTGTTACCTTTACCTGGAAGACTTTCTCCTCAATCTACTTAGTGAGCTTCTAGGTATCTGGATTCGTTTCCTAGGGCATCTTTAGCAAAGTACCACCACTGCCAGCTTAAAACAATCAGAAATTTATTGTCTCACACCTCTGGAGGGCAGAAGTCCAAAAGCAAGGTGTAGGTAGGGCCAGGCTCCCTCTAAAACTTGTAAGGGAGAATTCACTCTTGCCTCTTCTAACTTCTGGTATTTGTTAGCAACCCTTGGCATTCCTGGGCTTGTAGATGCACCACTCCATTCTCTTCCTTGATTTGTTGCATGGTTGCCTTCTCCCTGTGTGACTCTGCTCTGGGTCTCTTCTCTTTTTATAAGGATACCAGGCATATTAGATTAAGGCTCACTCTAATATGATCACATCTTAACTAATTATATCTGCAACGACCCTATTTCCAAATAAATTCACATTCTGAGGTTTCAAGAAAGACATGAATTTGGGAGGTACACTATTAAGCACAGTAGAGTAGCATTCGGCAGTTTCCTCAAAGATAATCCCTGTGAATTCTTTTTTGTTTTTTTAAATTGACGACTTTGGGCCTTCTTTCATCAGCACACTCAGGTAGCTGTTCCTCATTATCACTCTCTCCCCTACCAGACTGAGACTCTTAAGGAGAGAGAACACATTCTGTTTATTTTTATATCTTAAGCACCTACTATATACACTAGCACATGTATGTCCTTGATAAATGTTTGTGAAATGAAATGAATGAATTACGCTTCACCTAGATCCTGAAGACCCTCCAGATATAAAGACAGGTGGAACTGTTCTCCTTTAAATCTCAGCTAAGGTAAAGTAGAATGGAATATAGTAATACACAACTTTCAACAAAGTACAGGCTATAATTATCCTTAATTCTTTATAAAATCTATGTCAATAAAGTGAAATTTTGTCTCTTTATCTGTTACTACATAACAAAAAATAGCATAACAGAGCCTCACAAAATTTGAAGGGACATTGTCTAATTTAAAACATGAGCTATATGACATAAACAAAATCTACTTTGTAGAGCCCTGGGAGGTGCTTTAAATAGACAGGCAGTCATCGTCCAGAGCAGCCAAAGCTGAGGTAAAGTGAGGGCAGTGACTAATTAGAAGAAGCATTCCATACATAATAAGACACTGTAGTCATAAAAGAACAGTGTTTTCAAATTTGAACCAAACTGTACTGATATGGGCTGATGTTCCAAATTACTGTTGTTGCTGTATATGGAGCTGCTTTCACACAGGCAGCTTCGTACGTATGTATAGTGTCTTCCAGGATGAATAAAGAGGGATTGATTTTTTTAAGCCATTTGGGAGCTTCTAGCTGGTTCACTTAACAGAATCAAGGACTGTTAGACCAGGAAAGTATGTTAGATATCATATAGTCCAACTTTCATTTTGTAGAAGTGAAACTGAGGTTCACAGCCTAAATAAATATTCTGAGTTTCAAAAGTCAACTTTTAAAGACTATTTAAGATAGAAAATAAATATTTCCCAGTATTTATTTCTTAAAGAAGTATATAAAATTGTGACATAACCTCATTTATAAAATAATGTATATGAACATAGAAAAAGAGTGGAAGATGTATAGTAAAAGCATATACAAATACAGATGATTATTGTCTTCTTTACATTTTCTGATGTTTCCTATTTCCTATAAATAAATAACATGAGCTGCTGTGGTTGATCCCAAGGCTGGGCTCCCTAAAGTTGTTTGTTCACCTCTCCTTGCTCACCCATTGCCAATAGTGAAGGCACCTCCATGTAAAACTTAGTTTTCTGTGGAGCAGAGTTTTAAAGTAATTAGGATAAACATTAAAGCAGTTTTTCCCAAGTTTCAGTCATTTGTATATCATGTTAGTGAGTTTGAAATATCTGAGTACCAGCTGAATATTACTTACCTTACTGAAAGTTTTTAAAAATTATTTTTGAACAGACACTTTAGCAACAAGATATAAGGATACCAAACAGGCACATGAGAAGTTATTCAAAGTCACTAGTCCTTAAAGAAATGTAAATTGAAACCACAATGAGACACACTACACACCTGTTCCAATGGCTAAAATTAAAAGATTGACCATACCAGTGCTGGCAAGGATGTGAACCAAACGGAACTCTCATACATTACTGGTGAGAATAAAGAAAGCTCAAACCACTTTGGAAAACAGTTTAGCAGTTTGTTAAAAAGTCAAGTATGACTATCATATCCAGCCATTGCACTCCTAGGTATTTATCCAAGAGAAATGAAAGCATATGTTCATATAAAGGCTTGTACATTAGTTTTCATAGCAGCTTTATTTGTAATAGCCTAAGTAGGAAACAACACAAATGCTAATAATGGATTAACAAACTGTGGTGTATCCATACAATGGAACACTACTCAACAATAAAAAGAATGAACTTTTGCTATTACATGGTTGAATATAAGAATAACTATATTAAGTGAAAAAGCCATACAAAAAAGAGTATACTTTTATAAATCTAACTACATATATATGTGTATATATATATATATGTAATGATTACATTTACATAAAATTCTAGAAAGTGAAAACTATCATATAGTGACAGAGAGCCAAAAATTGTTGCCTGACCATGAGAGAAAGTTAGGGGAGGGCAGGAGAGAAAGATTATCAAGGGGCAGGAGGAACTTTTGGAGAAGGATGGATAAATTTATTATCTTGATTGTGGTGATTCTTTCATGGATATGTACATATGTCAAAACTTATCAAATTGTACACTTAAGTATGTGCAATGAATTATATGTCAATTAAACATTTATCACGGTGTTGAAGCCAAAATAATTCCCCCCAAAACTTGGATACTGTAAGCCTGTCTGATACAGTATCATTGGTGTTATTAATCAGCTACTTCTTTTGAAGTCTCTATACTTATAACCACCTTTTCCATTCCATTCTAGCTGGACTACCACTCACTTAACAGAACAAGTTTTACTAAATTTGGCTTAGCGTGAGTGACATTTGAGACCACAGAATTTTACAGCAGTAGGGAGTAATTGAAAGTTTTTGAACAGCTGAGGAGTGAAATAATCTGAGCTTCTGTTTAAAATAATCAACCAGGGAGTAAAGTGAACAATAAATTGGGATTAATAAAAGATGAAATTGTGCATTTGTAAGGATAATGATTAAAATGTTAGTATAATAATTCAGAAAAAAATAAGAGCATTCATGCTGGTTAATGTTGGCTTTGGGAATGGCACGTAGGGGAAGAATTCAAGAGATCCTGTGGAGATAAAAATGTTAGTACTTGGAAACTTCCTGTATGGGTAGTAATATAGAAGTCATTAAAGATCACTTGGATGTGTCAAGCCTAGATGAACTTGGACAATGTTGATTCTATAAAATGTATGGGTTCACAAAAGCATGCGTATGTGAAGTGTCCTGCAAATGGAAGGATAGGTGGGTCTACCACTCAGGAAATACACTGGACAAACTGATGTAGACTTGGTAGTTGTCTGTCATGAGATCATAGCTGAGATAATGAGAATGGATAAAAATAAGGAAGAAGTGGTAGAGAGAGATTGGTTCAAGATGGTGGAGTAGAAGGACGTGCGCTCACTCCCACATGTGAGAGCATTGGAATCACAGTTAACTGCTGAACAATCATCAGAGGAAGACACTGGAACTACCAGAAAAGATACGCCACATCCAAAGACAAAGGAGAAGCCACAGTGAGATGGTACGAGGGGCGCAATCACAATAAAATCAAATCCTATAACCACTGGGTGGGTGACTCACAACTGGAGAACAATTATACCACAGAAGTCCACTAACTGGAGTGAAGGTTCTGAGCCCCACATCAGGCTTCCCAACCTGGGGGTCCGGCAATGAGAGGAGGAATTCCCAGAGAATCAGACTTGGAAGCCTAGCAGGATTTGATTGCAGGACTTTGACAGGACTGGGGGAAACAGAGACTCCACTCTTGGAGGGCACACACAAAATAGTATGAGCATCAGGACCCAGGGGGAAGGAGCAGTGACCCCAGGGGAGACTGAACCAGACCTACCTGCTAGTGTTGGAGGGTCTCCTGCAGAGATAGGGGATGGCTGTGGCTCACCACGGGGACAAGGACACTGGCAGCAGAAGTTCTGGGAAGAAGATGGTGGAGTAGAAGGATGTGCGCTCACTCCCTCTTGCAAGAGCACTGGAATCACAACTAACTCTGAACAATCATCGATAGGAACACACTGGAACTCACCAAAAAAGATACCCCACATCCAAAGACTAAGGAGAAGCCACAATGAGATGGTAAGGGGGCGCAGTCACAATAAAATCAAGTCCCATAACTGCTGGGTGGGTGACTCACAAACTGGAGAACATTTATACCACAGAACTCCACCCACTGGAGTGAAGGTTCTGAGCCCCACATCAGGCTTCCCAACCTGGGGGTCTGGCAATGGGAGGAGGAGTTCCAGGAGAATCAGACTTTGAAGGCTAGCGGGATTTAATTGCAGGACTTTGACAGGACTGGGGGAAACAGAGACTCCACTCTTGGAGGGCACACACAAAGTAGTGTGCGCATCAGGACCCAGGGGAAGGAGCAGTGACCCCAGGGGAGACTGAACCAGACGTACCTGCTAGTGTTGGAGGGTCTCCTGCAGAGTGGGGGATGGCTGTGTCTCACTGTGAGGACCAGGACACTGGCAGCAGAGGTTCTGGGAAGTACTCCTCAGCATGAGCCCTCCCAGAGTCTGCCATTAGCCCCACCAAAGAGCCCGGGTAGGCTCCAGTGTTGGGTCGCCTCAAGCCAAATAACCAACAGGGAGGGAACCCAGCCCCACGCATCAGCAGACAAGTGGATTAAAGTTTTACTCACCTCTGCCTGCCAGAGCAACACCCAGCTCTACCCACTGCCACTCCCTCCCATCAGGAAACTTGCACAAGCCTATTAGATAGCATCATCCATCAGAGGGCAGACAGCAGAAGCAAGAAGAACTACAATCCTGCATCCTATGGAACAAAAACCACATTCACAGAAAGATAGACAAGATGAAAAGGCAGAGGGCTATGTATCAGTTGAAGGAACAAGATAAAACCCTAGAAAAACAACTAAATGAAATGGAGATAGGCAACCTTCCAGAAAAAGAATTCAGAGTAATGATAGCGAAGATGATCCAGGACCTTGGAAAAGAATGGAGGCAAAGATCGAGAAGATGCAAGAAATGTTTAACAAAGACCTAGAAGAATTAAAGAACAAACAAACAGAGATGAACAACACAATAACTGAAATGAAAGCTACACTAGAAGAAATCAATAGCAGAATAACTGAGGCAGAAGCATGGATAAGTGACCTGGAAGACAGAATGGTGGAATTCACTGCCACGGAACAGAATAAAGAAAAAAGAATGAAAATAAATGAAGACAGCCTAAGACTTCTGGGATAACATTAAAGGCAACAACATTCACATTATAGGGGTCCCAGAAGGAGAAGAGGGAGAGAAAAGACCCGAGAAAATATTTGAAGAGATTATAGTCAAAAACTTCCCTAACATGGGAAAGGAAATAGCCACCCAAGTCCATGAAGTGCAGAGAGTCCCAGGCAGAATAAACCCAAGGAGAAACATGCCAAGACACATACTAATCAAACTGACAAAAATTAAAGACAAAGAAAAATTATTGAAAGCAACAAGGGAAAAAGAAAAAACAAAACATACAAGGGAACTCCCATAAGGTTAACAGCAGATTTCTCAGCAGAAACTCTACAACCCAGAAGGGAGTGGCATGGTATATTTAAAGTGATGAAAGGGAAGAACCTACAACTAAGATGACTCTACCCAGCAAGGATCTCATTCAGATTTGAAAGACAAATCAAAAGCTTTACAGAAAAGCAAAAGCTAAGAGAATTCAGCACCACAAAATCAGCTCTACAACAAATGCTAAAGGAACTTCTCTAAGTGGGAGACACAAGAGAAGAAAAGGACCTACAAAAACAAACCCATAACAATTAAGGAAATGTTAATAGGAACATACATATCAATAATTACCTTAAACGTGAATGGATTAAATGCTCCAACCAAAAGACACAGGCTTGCTGAATAGATACAAAAGCAAGATCCATATATATGCTTTCTACAAGAGACCCACTTCAGACCTAGGGACACATACAGACTGAAAGTGAGGGGATGGAAAAAGATATTCCATGCAAATGGAAATCAAAAGAAAGTTTTAGTAGCAATACTCACATCAGATAAAATAGAATTTAAAATAAGGAATATTACAAGAGACAAGGAAGGACACTGCATAATGATCAAGGGGTCAATCCAAGAAGATGATATAACATTTATAAATATATATGCATGCAACATAGGAGCACCTCAATACATAAGACAACTGCTAATAAAAGAGGAAATCGACAGTAACACAGTAATAGTGGGGGACTATTATTATTAGTAGTGGGGGACTTTAACACCTCACTTAACACCAATGGACAGATCATCCAAACAGAAAATTAATAAGGAAACACTGCTTTAAATGACACAATAGACCAGATAGTTTTAATTGATATTTATAGGACATTCCATCCAAAAACAGCAGATTACACTTTATTCTCAAGTGCTCATGGAACATTCTCCAGGATAGATCACATCTTGGGTCAAAACTCAAGCCTTGGTAAATTTAAGAAAATTGAATTCATATCAAGTATCTTTTCTGACCACAACACTATGAGATTAGAAGTCAGTTACAGGAAAAAAATGTAAAAAACACAAACACATGGAGGCTAAACAATATGTTACTAGATAACCAAGAGATCACTGAAGAAATCAAAGAGGAAATCAAAAAATACCTAGAGACAAATGACAATGAAAACACGATGATCTTAGAACTGCTTTTGCTGCATCTATGGGATGCAACAAAAGCAGTTGTAAGAGGGAAATTTATAGCAATACAAGCCTATCTCAAGAAACAAAAATCTCGAGTAAACAATCTAACCTTACACCTAAAGGAACTAGAGAAAGAAGAACCAACAAAACCCAAAGATAGTAGAAGGAAAGAAATCATAAAGATCAGAGCAGAAATAAATGAAATAGAAACAAAGAAAACAATAGCAAAGATCAATAAACTAAAAGCTAGTTCTTTGAGAAGATAAACAAAATTGATAAACCATTAGCCAGACTCATCAGAAAAAGAGGGAGAGGACTCAAATCAATAAAATTAGAACTAAAAATGGAGAAGTTACAACAGACACCACAGAAATACAAAGCATCATAAGAGACTACTAAAAGCAACTCTATGCCAATAATATAGACAACCTGGAAGAAATGGACAAATTCTTGGAAAGGTATAACCTTCCAAGACTGAGTCAGGAAGAAATAGAAAATATGAACCAACCAATCACAAGTACTGAAATTGAAACTATGATGAAAAATCTTACAACAAACAAAAGTCCAGGACCAGAAGGCTTCACAGGTCAATTCTGTCAAACATTTAGAGAAGAGCTAACACCCATCTTTTTCAAACTCTTCCAAAAAATTGCAGAGGAAGGAAAACTCCCAAACTCATTCTATGAGGCCGCCATCACCCTGATACCAAAACCAAAGATACTAGAAAAAAAGAAAATTACAGACCAATATCACTGATGAATATAGATGCAAAAATCCTCAACAAAATACTAGCAAACAGAATCCAACAACACATTAAAAGGATCATACACCATGATCAAGTGGGATTTATCCCAGGGATGCAAGGATTCTTCAATATATGCAAATTAATGTGGTACACCATATTAACAAACTGAAGAATAAAAACCATGTGATCATCTCAATATATGCAGAAAAAAACCTATGACAAAATTCAACACCCATTTATGATAAAAACTCTCCAGAAAGTGGGCATAGAGGGAAGCTACCTCAACATAATAAAGGCCATATATGACAAATCCACAGCGAACATCCTTCTCAATGGTGAAAAACTGAAAGCATTTCATCTAAGATCAGGAACAAGGCAAGGATGTCCACTCTTGCTAATATTATTCAACATAGTTTTGGAAATCCCAGCCACGGCATTCAGAGAGGAAAAAGAAATAAAAGGAATACAAATTGGAAAAGAAGAAGTAAAACAGTCACTGTTTCCAGATGACATGCTACTACCCATAGAGAATCCTAAATATGCCACCAGAAAACTACTACAGGTAATCAATGAATCTGGTAAAGTTTCAGGATACAAAATTAATGCACAGAAATCTCTTGCATTTCTGTACACTAATGATGAAAAATCTGAAAGAGAAATTAAGGAAACACTCCCATTTACCATTGCAACAAAAAGAATAAAATACCTAGGAATAAACCTACTTAGGGAGACAAAAGACCTATATGCAGAAAACTATAAGACACTGATGAAGGAAACTAAAGGTGATACAAACAGATGGAGAGATATACCATGTTCTTGGATTGGAAGAATCAATATGTCAAAATGACTATACTACCCAAAGCAATCTACAGATTCAGTGCAGTCCCCATCAAATTGCCAATGGCATTTTTTAAAGAACTAGAACAAAAAAATCTTAAAGTTTGTATGGAGACACAAAAGACCCCGAATGGCCAAAGCAATGTTGAGAAAGAAAAACGGAGCTGGAGGAATGAGGCTCCCTGACTTCAGACGATAATACAAAGCTACAGTAATCAAGACAATATGATACCGGTACAAGAACAGAAATATAGATCAATGGAACAGGATAGAAAGCCCAGAGATAAAGCCACACACCTATGGTCAACTAATCCATGACAAAGGAGGCAAGGATATACACTGGAGAAAAGACAGTCTCTTCAATAAGTGGTGCCGGGAAAACTGGACAGCTACATGTAAAAGAATGAAATTAGAGCACTCCCTAACACCATACACAAAAATAAACTCAAAATGGATTAATGACCTAAATGTAAGATGGGACACCATAAAACTCTTAGAGGGAAACATAGGAAGAACACTCTTTGACATAAATCACAGCAAGATCTTTTTTGACCCACCTCCTAGAGTAATGGAAATAAAAACAAAGATAAACAAATGGGACCTAATGAAACAAAAGCTTTTGCACAGCAAAGGAAACTATAAACAAGATGAAAAGACAGCCCTCAGAATGGGAGAAAATATTTGCCAATGAATCAACAAAGGATTAATCTCCAAAATATATAAACAGCTCATGCAGTTCAATATTTAAAAAACAAACAACCCAATCAGAAATGAGCAGAAGACCTAAATAGACATTTCTCCAAAGAAGACATACAGATGGCCAAGAAGTACATGAAAAGCTGCTCAACATCACTAATTATTAGAGAAATGCAAATCAAAACTAAAATGAGGTATCACCACCTCACACCAGTTAGAATGGGCATCATCAGAAAATCTACAAACAACAAATGCTGGAGAGGGTGTGGAGAAAAGGGAACCCTCTTGCACTGTTGGTGGGAATGTAAATTGATGCAGCCACTATGGAGAACAGTATAGAGGTTCCTTAAAAAAGTAAGAATAGAATTACCATATGACCCAGCAATCCCACCACTGGGCATATACCCAGAGAAAACCATAATTCATAAAGACACATGCACCCCAATGTTCATTGCAGCATTATTTACTGTAGCCAGGTCATGGAAGCAACCTAAATGCCCATCGACAGATGAATGGTTAAAGAAGATGTGGCACATATATACAATGGAATATTACTCAGCCATAAAAAGGAATGAAATTGGGTCATTTGTAGAGACGTGGATGGACCTAGAGACTGTCATACAGAGTGAACTAAGTCAGAAAGAGAAAAACAAATATTGTATATTAACGCATATATATGGAATCTAGAAAAATGGTACAGATGAACCCGTTTACAAGGCAGAAATAGAGACACAGTTGTAGAGAACAGACGTATGGACACCAAGGGGAGAAAGTGGGGTTGTGGGGGTGGGGGGATGAATTGGGAGATTGGGATTGACATGTATACACTAATATGTATCAAATAGATAATTAATAACCTGCTGTATAAAAAAGTAGATAAAATTCAACAAAACAAAAGGAAAAAATAAGAAAAAAGAAATGGTAGAGAGATGAAAAGAGAAGAAAAGATGCTTAATTTACTGGACACAGAGAGGGAAAAGAGGACAGGGGAGGCTAGTGTAGGCACAATGATAGCATAGTGTTGCAGAATTGAGAACTGAAAGTTCAAGAAATATATGTGTTAAAGATTTCCGGACTAGAAATAATGGAGAAAATTAAAGCAGGTTTTCAGTAAGCAGGGTGAGAGTGGACAGCTCAGAGTTAAGAGAGGTTTGTCCAGGCCCGGGATAAGGTTGGAGGGAACGTGAGCATCCCTATAACAGAAGAGCACTAACCTGACACTTTTTTTTTGAGGCACTTTAGGAGAATATTAATCATTTCTTGCTAGAATGTGAAATGGTGCCCTAGCAATTTATTGAAGATATTGGAGGAGGAGAAAAATTGTACTTTATGGAGAAATCTTTTTTATTTTTATATTAACACCTACTTCAAAGAGTTACTGGAGAAATTAATCTGGCCCTGGATTCCCTAGCAGAAAGAAACTCACTAAGTTTCAAATGAGTAAAAAGCGGTACCATCAGCCTAATGGACTGGGAAGAGGCTCCATTACCTTCAGCTATTTTAATACCCAGATACTGGCTCAATTTAGCAAGAATGTGACTGAACTTATCCCTTATCTTGTGACGTCAGGCAATCCTAGCAAAAATACCTTACTGAGATCTGCCTTCCTACCCAGCTCCAGAAGCAGCCAGAAGTGGGCATAACCAGAGAGATCAGGAAGAGATTATTTTCCCTTGGGAATGTAACTGCCACCTCTACCCAAAGCCAACAGGTATCACAGGTGGACTAGGGGAACAGACAATAACTCTTCTATAAAAATACAATTTGTTTGATAGGACAGAAAACATGACAAACCACATTGTTTAATAGTTTTGAATCTTTCAAGTACATCAGTTTTGTCCTATTCAAATTTCTTTAATTTTCCTGGCGTAGTTTTGAAAGTTACAACGTATTAATGTGTATTGAACAAACTATTGTGAAGTAGCATTCCCAAATCACCATACTTGAAAAGATTTTTTACTTTAAAAAGCATCTTGGGGCTTCCCTGGTGGCGCCGTGGTTGAGAGTCCGCCTGCCGATGCAGGGGACGCAGGTTCGTGACCCGATCTGGGAAGATCTCACATGCCGCAGAGCGGCTGGGCCCGTGAGCCATGGCTGCTGAGCCTGCGCGTCCCGAGCCTGTGCTCCGAAACGGGAGAGGCCGCGGCAGTGAGAGGCCCGCGTACGGCAAAAAAAAAAAAAAAAAAAAAAAAATCTTGCAGCAATGAGCTGTTAGTTTTACTTAGGAACTGGCATTCAAATATTTTAAGCATTCTTAAATAATACATGCACTAAAAGCCACTACGTACATACATCTGCATGTACAGATCAGATTGAATTTTAACAAGTTTTCTTTACAGTTGAATTAAAGAATGTAGGTAAATGCAATAATCTGAGTCGGTAAGAATGTCTGGTGGAAAGGATAAAGCGATGGGGTTAAAATAAGCTTTATCTTTGCAAATGAATTGGTGTAGCATAAAGCAGAAAACATGAGTCTAAAATCAAGATATTTCTATTTCACTTGGCACTTTTCCTGGAAACATTAGGGATTCAGGAGAAGTTGGGAATCAATTATATTTAAAATATGAGTATATCAAGGTAAGATGCAAACTTCCCCCTTCGCGGGTTGCTTAGAAGCCACATTTCTTTCCTTTATCTTACTTGTCCTAGTTTTGACTATTTGTAAACAGCCCTCTCCCCGCTCCGCAGTCAGTCAGAAAGTACCAGAGATTTAAATGTAAACTGTGCCAAGGCTAAACAGCTGTCCCCAGTCTGGTTCTTCCTGTGGCTGCTGCTGTGTAGTACTCAACTCCCTGCTCCTACCCCGAGTCAGGGCCACAGATGTCCACAGGAAATGCATCAGAGAGGTCTGACGGGAGTGAATCAGATGCATATGTTTCTTGGTATGTGGTGATAGGCATCCTCAAAGTGCCTGTCACAGGCAGTACTCCCTCCAGGCCAGAATTTGTGAATTTAGGTTCCAGGCTTGTGAATGCCAAGCATCCACACAAGTTTGCTGTAAAACCACCTCTCCTTCCCCTTTTCTGTACATGATCAGTTACGGAACTTTGGAGAGTTGCTGTGATGAAACGTGTAATCATTTTGGGGATGTGGAGGGATGAGCACATCTTTGCGATTGAGCTTAGTCACGTCCTCATGTGAGGGGGGCGTGCAGGCTGTCCCCAGAGGGACTTTCCTGCCCCGCAATATCAGAGCACATGGAACAGTTTAGCCAGAGAATAGGCTCAATTCCACGTTTTAAAATGTAATTTTCATTCAGTTATAGTCAGTCAAAAAACTGCTTGATGGGTGAAGCTTGAAGTTACAATGTTTCTGAGCCTTATTTGTCCATCATCACAATTAAGTATCGCCTTTGGCACATAACAAATATTTAGATGTTTTGCCAGATTGTCAGAAACAACAAACATCCCATTGTTATGTTCTGTCATATGACAGAAATGCTACAATTTCAACAATTTGTTCAACATTCTATCTACAACTCACCACCACCAGCACCAAGTATTCCCTGTCTCAGTGAAGTAATAGATCCAACTATTTGCCCCAAACTACAGGAGTCCTTCTAGATTCCTTCTTCTGTACCTTCAATATTAAAAAATCCTAAGGCCTATGGTTTCCACCTCAAAAATCTCTCCTTTGATTGCCTTTGATCATGTGTTTTTAAGACACCTCTCATAAGAATTACTGTGCGCGCTTTCTAACATCTCTCTGCCTTCATTTTTGCCTCCTCTGGCCATGCTTCTCATTACCATCAGTGCGGCATAGGTATTCTCATGTACAACTCCGACCTTATTGCTCCCTTGCACAAATTTTACCATGCTTTGCATTGCATACATCCAAATGTAAGCAATTTACAGAGCATACAAATTCCTTCATTATCTGGTTCCTACCTCTTCAGTCTTCTCTTGAGAAACTGCTCCCCCCTCTCCTCCCTCCCCATGCCTTTTATACTTCAGCAGTACCAAACTGCTCAAAGTCAGCAAAAGTTTGCAATGTACCTCATACAATATTCAAGACATAGAGAAGGTTCTCTATGTTCTCTCTGTCTTGAACGTTCTTATCCTCTCCTTTTTCTGCCAAATACCTCCAATCAAGTAAGAAATGTGTTAAGTGATGGAGTGTTCTAATGTACCCAATGGTAAAAAGTTGCCCTCTCACATATTTCAAATGAACTTTGTATATATTACTCAGTTATAAAAATAACCATGTTCTATTGTAAATGATTGTTTGTATTTCTCTTACCCACTAAACTATGGCTTCCTTGATTACCTAATCATCTTATCTTTTGTTTTCTTTGTATCTACTCAGTCTTGCAAAGGATTTGCTTGCTTTTTCACTCAACATTATCTTTCTGAGTCATCCATATTGATTCGTTTAGCTGCAGTTGGTTATTTGGCATTCTGGGTAGTATTCTAGTATTCCATTTTATGAATGTATTACAGTATTTTATCCATTCTTCCATCAATGGACTTTTGTGTTCTTTCTAGTTTTTTTCTTCTTATTATTATAGACAATGCTGCTATGAAGCCTTGCACACATCTCCAGATGCACATGTGCACAAGTATGTATTTGAAGGTAGACTTGCTGGATTGTGAATCATGTACTTCAATTTTTCTAGATAATGCAAGTATTTTCCAAAGCAATTTGCTAAAGTGTAGTTTTGTTTTTTTTCAAAACTATATTGGCCAGTCAAAATTTTATTGGCCAATGCCAGTTAAATGTTATGTTTGGGGTTATCTTTTCAATGGAAATCAGTAGAATCTCTGTCAGAAAAAGTTTATTTGCATTGTTTTAAAAACAATCATTTCTATTGCTGTCAGTTTCCTACAAATTACTAAATCTTTGAATACATTTACATTACTTTTGATTTCAGAGTTGTAAAATAGCATGGCCCATAGAGAGTCAACTGCTGTATAGACCAATAGAATCAGTTAATCCTGGAGGATCTGCTAGCCAGGGATCTGCAAACTATAGCTGGCTGGCCAAATCCAGTAGTAACCTGCTTTTTAGGCCCAACATACTAAGATTTTTTTTTACATTTTTAAAGAGTTGTAAAAAAAAAAAAAGGAACAAACATATGTGGACAAAGCCTAAAACAATAACTATGTGGCCCTTTACAGAGTAAGTTTTCCTACCTTTGTGCTAGCCAATTCCCCAAATTCCATTAAAAATAATCTCTCTTTTTTTGGTAATTTATTTATTTATTTATTTTTCTCAGTTTCCCCATTTTTTAAAATTTTATTTTTTTAACACACACACACTGTATTTTATTTTTACAAGAGATAAATCAGCTGACACCAAGCATTGTTAATGGATGACCACAACAAAAGCAACAATGATTGCAATTACCAAACACGAAACACACTCATACTATGTCATAATATTGACATGCAGTCCAGTAATCCTCCACTGTAACAGCTCCTTTACTTTGCAGTGAAAATTGATTTGTGTATTTTTTGCCTCTGAGTCCTTGTGGGATCTCTTTTGTCCTTTATAAGGACAATTTTTTTTCCTCCAGGCAGATTGTACAAATTAATATTCTTATCAGTGGTGTGTAAGAAGTCAGATGAGTAAAATTTGGTTTTATGTTGGAATTTTAATTGGCATTTGCCTATTAATTAGTGAGATTGTGTATCTTCTTATATGCTATGGTCATTTCTATTTAATATTCATTTTAATGCCTGATTATGTCTCTTATTCATTTGGGGTGATTATTTGGCCTCCATTTGCAGTTCTTTATATACTCTAATAATTTTCCACTTTTATGTGTTGGAGATATCTTTCCCTAGTGCATCGCTTGTCTTTGTATTTTCTTTGCAAAGTTTCTTTGGCAATCAAATAGAATTTAATTTGTAATTAAACTTATCAGTCTCTTTATGTTTTGAACTTTTTGGGCTTTGAAATCACTCCATATCACAAGGTCATAAAGATATTCTCATATATATTTCTAACACTTTTAACACTTTAAAAAATTTTGCTTACCACATTTAAATTTCTAATTCATGTATAACTAAGTTTTTGTACTGTGTAGAAATGCAGTATTTTTCCAGCTGAGGTCTCATCACAATTTAAAGAATTTTAAATTCTTTCTCTATTTGTAATATCAACTCTGCATATATCAAGTTTTCTTAAATACATGAGTCTACTTTTTCTATCCCTATTTTATTCCACTGATATATTTTCTTTGAACCAATAAACTACTGCTAATTAGTAAATTATTATTAAAAGTACTTTGTAAGTCTTGTCATCTAGAAGGTCAAATCCTTTCTAGTGGTTCTTCTTTTTCAGGATTGTCTTGGCTATAATTTTCTCTTTGTTCTTTCGTGAACATTTTATAATCAGCTTATCATCTTTCAAAAAATGTTTTGGGCATTTGATTGACATCTAATTTAATCTATAAATTAAGAATAACTGATATTTCTATGATATTGAATATTCAACTCTGAGTTCTTGATTTGTCCCTTAGTTTACCTGGTTTTCTTCAGTAACTTTCAGTGAAGATTTATAACTTGCATGTCTTTTATGAGATTCATTTCTAGGAAATATCTTTCTGTATCTATAATTATATTTATATTTATCTATCTATACAAATATATGTATTTGTTACTGTAGACAGGTCTTTTTAAGGTTACATTTTCTAAATTTTTATTTCTGTTGTAGAAAAATGCAGTTAACTTTTTAATACTGACCTTATATTCATTGATCATATTACTCTTTTACAAATACTAATTTTTTTTATTGATTGCTTTCATTTTCCAGTATTGACGATCATACTATTTTCAAACAATGAAAGTTTTGCCACCATTTGCTTAGTTCTTTCCTTCTTTATTCTTTTCTCCTTCCTCCTGCCTTCCTTTCCCTGCCTCCTCTCTTTCTTTCTTTGATTACTTTCTAACTGTATCGTCTCAGTCCTCTAAATACTGTACTTAATGTTGAACCAAACTTGTATTCCTAGTTTTTGGGTCATTCTTATACATTGCCTGCATTCAGTTTGCTATTATTTTGTTTTTGCTTTGAAACTCATGAGTGAGTCTGATCTTAATTTTCCCTTCAGATACTCTCCTGTTATTGGTGTCAAGGTTATATTAACCCATAAAATGAATTAGGAAGTATTCTTCAGGAAAGTTTGTATGAGAATGAAATTGTCCATTAATAAGGTAGAATTTGCCTAAAAAAAAAAGTCTAGGCCTGTTTCTTTTTTCTTTCTTTATGGGAAGATTCTTAACTGTTAGTTAATTTTATTTAATGATTATAAGATTATTTAGGTTCTCTATTTCTTCTTGAAACAGTTTTTGTAATTTGTATTTTCCTACGCAGCCGTTCATTTTATCCAATTTCTTAAATATATTGGATATAGCAGAATATGACATTTTCATTCTTTTTTAATTTCTGCTTTATTTTTTGTTTTTTCTTTTATTCATGCCATATAATGTTCAATTACAACCTCCCGACTCATCCATCTTATTTAGCCTTGCCAGTTTTATTTGTCTTTTCATATTTGTCTTTTCAAAGATCCAACTTTAGATTTGTTGCTCTTCCCTATTATATATATTTCATGAATTTATTATTCTAAGGTAATTATTTATTTCCTTCCATTTTCTTAGGATTTATTCTGTTGTTCTTCTTCTAACTCCTTAAGTTGGATGCTCACCTCATGAACTTTCAGCTTTTTTCTTCTAAAATAAAAACTTTTAAGGCTGTAAATCTCCTTCTAGATAAGTCAATTGTTATTGATATGCAGTATTTTCATTGTCATCCAGTTATGTTTTTTTAACTTTCGCTATGATTTCATCTTTCATTCATGTGTTATTTATTTTAAAACACAGTTCAATTGAGTAAAATATAAAGATCTAATGGTATTTATCCAACGATTCAGGAAAGAGGCAGCATTCAACCTAGCAGGTAAATTGGAGCTCTGAAGAGCTATACAGGGCAAGAAATTTTATAGACATAAGGGAGCAGGAATATGGCAGTTGTACTAGGGGAAGAAAAGCAGATTAGATATTCCTTTGGAGGATGGTAGTGGTCCACCAGGCAGATTACCTAACTAGTGCTGATCAGGCAATCCTGATTGGCTGTTTAAAATTCCATTTTTGGAGTAGCCAAACCTGTAATTAAGTTCAGTCTCACTTTGGTGTTGTGGGACTTAACATAAGCTAAACTCCATTTGGGGCCTGTTATCTTGTCTTTAACATATTTAAAAGTGTCTGTGTACATCATTTAATAATTTCTAAATGTACATGTGGTTTTGATTTAGCTTTCCTTAGTTGTGCTAAGTTCCAAGAATGTGTTATTTATAATGAAAAATCTTTGAAATTCATTGGACCTTGTTTAATGGCTTGGTGTATAATCAATGTTTATAAATATTCGATGGATGCTTTAAAAACGTGTGTTCTCCAATTCTTGGGTAAAATATTCAATACATTTCCATTAGACAAGCTTTTAGTATTGTTATTCAGATCTTCTGTATCATTACTGATTTGTGCACATGCTTTATCAAATACTGTGAACAGTGTATTAAAATCACCCATTATCATGGGGAATTATCAGTTTCCTCTTGCAGTTCTTCTGTTATTTTTTATAGTACACAGTTCAACTTTATGCTATTGGATGTAACCAAGTTTAGAATTGTATCACCCTTCTGAACTGATTACTGTCTTTTTTGGTAAATTTTAAGTTTATTTTGTCTGATTACAATATAGCTACACTACACCAACTCTCTTTTGGTTCAAATTTGTTTGACATATCTTTTTTCCATCATTTTGCTTCAACCATTCTATATTATTATGTTATAGGGGTGTCTCTTAAACAGAAGATAGCTGGATTTTGTTTATTTGTTGTATTACAATCTTTCCTCTAACTGGAGAATTGGATCCAATTATATTTATTGTGATTAACATATTTGGATTTATTTCTACCATCTTATTTCTAATATTTCATTTTTTCTCTTTCCTTATCTTCATTTAGATTGCTTTTTATTTAATTCTAGTTTTTTTCCTTATGCAAAATTTGACCTTATACACTCTATTCCTATTTTTTTGGTGGTTATACTAGTAATTTTTACATGTATAATTAATTTAATAAAGTCTAAAATTAATCAGTATCATTATCCTCCTTTGCAACAACATAAGTAAGCACTTTAGAGTGCTTTAACTTAATTAACACTTTCCCAAGTTACAATCACCATTGTCCAGTATTTTAGTTGACGTTTCCTCCCCCACACATTTTTTTAGTCAATGTTTTCTTAGATTTACCTATATTGTTACTGTTTGCTTACCATTCCTTTTTGCATATCAGATCTTCTGTCTAGTATTATTTTGTTTCACAAATTCATTCTCAACAAGTTCCTTTAGTGAGAGACAGGTGGCGATAATTCTCTCAATTTTTGTTTGGCACAGTCTAGATGGGACCACTTTACTATAATTTTTAACTTGGGAATTTTCAGGTCGCACAATTAATATAAATCTCAGCCCTACATCCATCTGAAGTCTGATCTGATCATGAATTTTCACCAGAAGCTTTTTGGTATAAATTTACCTGCCTGAAGTAGAGGCTAAAAAAGCAAATATATTTATGTTTGGGGACTGGGAAAGAGTGGAAATGGGATTTGAGTTTTTTCTTTTTTCTAGTTCACCTCTTCACTGCAGATGTTTCTTTTCAGTAGTCTCTGCTTTATGTAGGAATCTCTGACCTGATTTTCACCTTGTTCTGCACTAGGTTTTGTAAGAAGTCACAAGTTGTGTTAAGATTGAAGCTCTAGGTCACCTAGGTTTGACAGGGCCTCCTGAGATAGGTAAATGTCCCTAGGGCAGCACCATCTTCATCACTCAAATACCCTTCTGGATTCCTAGCTCTCCATTTTTTGGCTTCTCATGTTTTCCTTCCCTTTCTTGCTGGCTCAATGGTGCATTTAAAGGGGCTTTAAAAAATACTTTATCAAGCATTTGTAAGTGTTGCATACAGGTACAGCTTTTAAGGATCTATTCTGCATCTTTCTAGAACCAATGCATTCCACTCTTAATAACTTACGCATGGCAGCCAGGAAGACTACTGTTGTTACCAAAAGGGGGACCCCTTCCAGGGCCCGAGAGTGGGCTCTTGTCTAACACTTGGAAATGAATTGTCTGAGGAGAAATACGTGCTGACAAAGCAAAAGACTTTATTGAGAAAGTGCACCCAGGTGGAGAGTAGCAGGGTAAGGGAACCCAGGAGAACTGCTCTGCCATGTGGCTTGCAGTCTCACGTTTTATGGTAACGGGGTTACTTTCCGGGTTGTCTCTGGCCAATCATCTTCTCCGTGCCCATATTTAGCCTGATTCAAGGCCCTCCCTGACAGTGCGCAAGAATTTCTCAGACAGGATGGTTTCCAGCACAAGGATTTCTGGGAGGTTGGTGGGACATATTATGGGCTGACATCTCCTCCCTCCTTTTGGCCTCTCCCGAATTCTCCAAGTTAGTTTTCAGCGGCAGCACTGTGTTCCTTATCGTGACCTCCTGTTGTAAAACAACTTACGCAAGTGGTTATTACCATGACTGGCCAAGGCAGGCAGTTTCAGTCAGCAGTTCCCTAACATTTTCTCCTCCATCCCTGTAACTCACCAAACTTCATGCCTTTGGACAACCTCCGCAAACCTCAGTTTTCTGAGTTTCCTTATCTGGTGCCTCCTTATTAGATCCGTTAAAACAGAAATTTTTTCCGTTTACATAACCTCCTTCAGGGAAGAGATTTAGCATTTTTGATAAAACCCTTAAATTTCTGGGGACCTTTAATAAAATTAAGACTTCTTGTAGGAAACACACACTTGCTAACAGGTGAAAGTCTCAGTCTAAAAATAACTTTACACTTTGATTTTCGTTAGCTGTATACTCTATCCCCATTCTTTTCCCCTATGAAATACCCTTATCAAGAGTGAATCTTTGAATTGGATTCCTGCAGGGCTTTTTTTAAAATTTTACAATAAGATAGACCTAAATATATGATATATGATCATAACTGAATAGTCTGAAAAGTTTTTATTAGCTAATCTTTCATTTATAAGAAAATTTAAATGAATTTGTTTTCATCTTTCAGCTCTAAGTTTAGAGGCACTATAAACAAATCAGGCTATCTTAGTTTCTACTGGAAATAAGATATTCCTGAACTGCAAAGATAAATATTACCTTCCAAAGGAACTTTTTCTGTTTTAAAATTTTGTGCAAATTTGAAAACAGAACCTAGCTTGAAAAGTTTAAACAGAAATGTTAAGACCAAGCCTATAAGTTTTACTTGCATTTCCTGTTGATACGCAAATTTGGTGATTCTGGCCAAGGCATTCCCCCTCTACCACAAACTTTCATCATTATGTTAATCAGAAGAAATGTATTAAATTTTTAATGAACGTGGCTCCTTATGAAGAAACTAAGGACTGGCTACATGAAAAAAAGAAAAGACTTTTCTAGCTCATTTTAATTTATTGTTAATTATGTAAGTTTGAAATAACATTTTGGTGATTTAGCTGAAAAGTAATAAAAATTAAGTACTGGAGTGTTAGAAAAGCTAGATTTCTCACAGATTGAATTTGAGTAAATCACCTTTCTATGCTTCAGTATTTTCTATAAAGTGAGGATAACAGTAACTCAGCATTTGAGTCAAAATGAACTGGATTCAAATTCCTGGCAGTTTTAACTTAGAAGAGCTCCTTATGCTTCTTTGTGGGGTAGTTACATCCATACTGTAAGGATTAAGTAGTGTCTGCACCATGCACCAAGAAAGAGTAAAGAATAAAGATATGAGGAGAGTACTTTTGCTGCCGGTGAATTTAAGGTCCTTTCCTCCTCGCGAAAGAATTCAGAGACAAAGTGATAGGTAAAAAGTGGATTTATTTAGAGACACCACAGACAGAACGTGGGCCATCTCAGAAGGCGAGAAGCCTTGGGGGAAACACACTCCACAGACAGAGTGTGGGCCATCTAGGAAGGCAAGAAGCAAGAGGCCTTGAAATATGGGGTGGTTAGTTTTTAATGGGCTGGATAATTTCATAGGCTAATGAGAGGATTATTCCAACTATTTTGGGGAAGGGGCGGGGATTTCCAGGAATTGGGCTATGGTTGACCTCAAAACTGTCATGGCACTGGTGGGTGTGTCATTTAGCTTATGCTAACGTATTACAATGAACATATGATGAGGCTCAAGGTCTACTGAAAGTCAAATCTTCTGCCATCTTGGATCCAGTTGGTTCTCACTAGTTGTCATGTACTGTGGCTATGTCATTCTTTTAAAGGTTGTGCCCTGCCCCCTTCCCTCCTGTTTCATTTTTGATTTTGCTATATTAATCTAATTATTTAATGATTGTTTTAACTTTTTCTTAATGTCTCTCCACTGTATTCCCTTTACCCTTTCATTAGCAAGTACCACTTTTTCTCCTTGCTTTTCAACTTTCTCTACTATAAAAAGGATGCAAAATTTGTCAGTGCAAAGGGACATCTCTCAAGCACTGCATCATTTTGATGTTAAAAATAGCAACTGCATGTTCAGGAAAACCCACCTGTATTTCCCTATTAATTCCCCAGGGTGTATGTGTGTGTGTGTGTGTGTGTGTGTGTGTGTGTGTGTGTGTGTGTGTGTGTGTGTGTGTGTGTGTGTGTGTGTGTGTGTTTGCAAATATATAAGGAAAAGGGGATCAATGTTAAAGCTACTTATATACTTGGCATTGATTCATTGAACCAAAAATCATGGAAACAAAAAAAGAAAAAATTAGAAGAGCTTTAGTTCTTCTGAGTTTATAGCTGCTAAAAACAGCTTTTATAAAGGAATCGCCTTTGTGCAAAAAGTATTTTCTTGTTTTTTACGCCCTTGAAAAGGAATCACATATCATACATGAAAATGGTGTGCTGCTTGACTGCATCAAAATGACAAGGGTCCAGCAGACACATTATAGCTAAATTTTAGTAGGTAGAGCAGACACACTTGAGCTTATTTTTCTCTGACTTTCTCACTCCCCATTCCAGCCCCTCGGGTACGCACATTACACGATTCCCTAGAGTCAGAAGATGGGAGTGGAGAGTTTCAGTACAGAATGTAGCTCTGGACATCACCAAGAAAAAGGAAGGGAAGAAAGAGAAGAGAGGGTAAGCAAAAGGGAGGGGGAAAAGGAAAGGAAGGAGAGACGGAAAAAAGGAGGGAGGGAGCGCAAGAAAAGAATGAAAGAAAAAAAACAGAAAGCAAGGAGAGAAAAAAAATAAAGAAAAACTGAGAAAGGAAGAAGCTTCGCTGAAGGGAGGAAAAGGAGCGAGGAAGTGGAGAAGGAAGAGTGTGAGAAATGTTTTTGTCTCAGGTCCATTAGAGAGAGAAATAGAACCCTTATCAGCACTACAGAATCTCGAAGAGGCAGTGTATTTTCTTGAAAGCCCCGAAGCTAAGCAATTCCAAGAATGTTTGGCAAAGCCCTTTGGGGAAGGGTGGGGGGGGGCGGGCGTGGGGGTGGGGGCTTTCTCACACCCCCACCCCTGGCCCCCTCACAGGATGTGACAGGATTTGGGAGACCTAGAGGAAACCTTCAGGTCACCCAGGGAACTGCTCCTCTCGCTGGTCCTGCAGTGGCGAGGCGGCGTGGGGGTGGGGGGGTGAGAGCGCCGAGACGCGCGGGGCGCGGAGATGTGCAAGTGGCGAAGCTGGACCCAGCGCAGGCGGGAGAAGCCGCCCGACTCCCGGCGCGGGATCTGCTGAGAGACCAAGGTGAGTCTCTCCGGGTGCGGGTCCGAGAGATGTCCGGGTTCCCCGTCGCCCCCGGGCCCGGGCCGAGGCGGGCCCGGAACCTCCCTGGAGTCCGGCCTGGGCTCGGCGCCGCCGCCCGCCGCCAGGAGCCCGCGCTGCTCGGGACGCGCCTGGGCGGACGCACCGACCGACCAGCGCTCTGCGGCGCTCCCCGCCGCCCGCAGACCCAGTGCGCTCATTGGTCGGGATGTGTCTGCTCAGCAGCCTCCAACTTCTCCCGAATCCCATGGGTGAGTCCCGAGAAAGCGAGCTGGCACCTGGGAGCTGGGGGGAGATGGGTCCAAAGGGCGCGAGATTTCCCTCGGGGGCGGTGGGAGCCGTTGGGACGGGAGCCGGAGGGGAGCGGCGGCCGCGCGGAGCGGCTGCGTGGAAGGCGCACGGAACAGGGTCCGTGGCTCAGGTCCGGCGAGATCAGAGCGCCCGGGACCCCGCGGCTGTGGGCGAGGGAGGCGTGCCCTGGGAAGAAGCTGCAACTGAGACTTGAAGAGTGAGGGACTGGGGTTAGAGAGGGTGACCTGGACGAGGGCTCTGCAAGTGATGTCAGGTCGACTCTTCAGGTTCATTTCCATAGCTTCCTGCAGCCTCTGCCTGGGAGAGTTACGTCCGGTTACTGAGATCAGCGCTACGAAATTGCAGGCTGGCTGATTTGGGGGCTGGGAATTTGCCATTCCGCTGTAAAGACACTGTTTGTTTTTGTTTTTTGTTTGTATTTTAAAGTAAGGTTTGTTTTCATTTTGGTTTCTGTCAGATTTTCTTCTCATTTGTAACTCACTTGCCTATTTTTACTTTCCCTACCCTGAAGATCTTTTCATTATCCTGCTTCTTCATCTTGCTTTAAACCTTAGTTTCCTCTTACATAATTTATGCTGATAGAGTGCTTAAATCTCGAGGGTTGGTTGGTGGGAGTGGTGGTGGGAGTTCTTTTGCAGATGAAAGTTTCCTTAATCTGTCTTAACCTATTTGTAGTATTTGAACAAAAGAGTAATTGCAACTGAAGTGTTCTCTTTATTTATTTATTTTCCAATAAATTTATTAATTTTTGTCTGAGTTGGGTCTTCTTTGCTGCGCGCAGGCTTTCTCTTGTTGTGGAGCACAGGCTCGCGGGCTCAGTAGTTGTGGCTTGCGGGCTCTAGAGCGCAGGCTCAGTAGTTGTACAGGACTGGCTTAGTTGCTTCGCGGCATGTGGAATCTTCCCAGACCACGGCTTGAAACCCTGTCCCCTGCATTGGCAGGTGGATTTTTAACCACTGCACCACCAGGGAAGTCCCAAATTGTTCTCTTTAGCCTCTTGGTCAAGTTTACTCCTCCTCCATATACGATGCAAATGGTAATTTTATTAAACTGAAAAGAAGTACCTCGATGTGCAGTGTCAGCATTTGGAAGCTACTAGTCTGCACACCGACTATGAAGGCATCTAGCTGGCATTATTGCTGGGTTCTAGCACTTAATCTTGGACTCCATGCTGTGTCTTTTGTTGTATAGCAACACTGCACATGGGAGTAATATGTTTGGGGCTTTGCGTTCAGAACTCCGTATATCAGATCCAGGAAACACCTACAAGTTTCCCTTGTCCGGGGAAACAAGGAGGTGATTCCTCTACCATATGTGCCTCCTCAAATCTGCAGCTATCGTCTAAATATGGAACCTGTTTCTCTCTGTATTTTTTGAATTGAAGTACAGTTGATTTACAATATTGTGTTAGTTTAAGGTGTATAGCATACTGATTCAGTATTTTTGTAGATTATACTCCATTATAGGTGGAACCTGTTTCTCTTGCTTCCTGTGCCTCAGTTTCCATAATACAAACTGTAATTGCATAGTGTAACCTCAGAGACTTGCAGAAATGTTAATGTACTAATGTGTTGTGAAGATGAACATTGCTTTGGTTTATACTTTTCAACAAGCCAGTTATCCTCTGGGTTCTTTGATTTGATGATGTGATAAAGTAATGTGTACACTCAACTGGTATAAAAATTGCTGCTGTATATTGCTTTGAAACTCAGTTTCTATTTAGGCAAAATAATCTTTTATTCTTTTGGAGATGTTGTCAAGCTGAAGTTTGCAGTATTCTCGTTAGGGTAGATGTCCTAATCCTCTATCCTCTCTTGCGGAAGTGTCTACTTTTTGGCTTGAACTTTCCAACATATCTCCAATTGAGGTGGAATACTTTAAGGATGTAGGTATGTTTGGGGATATCCTGCTTTATATGGAACTACAAGTATCGACTTTATAATTTTTGTATTCTTTTGTATAATTGCCTCCTTTTCCCCCTCTCTAAAATGGGGTTGGGTGTGGTTGCATTGGACATCCAGGTATCTGAGGGATGGTGATATGTTTTTTCCTGAGGTTCAAGATTCTGACCCCTATTTTCTTAAAAGAAAATAGTGAATCAATTGGAATTACTGGAAATGAATGACAAAGTTAATTAGGAGGTTAAACTTGCCTCATTTCTGCTTTGGTCAGTGCTGTTGAAAAGTGCTTCTTAGGAGCAAAAGACTGAAAATTTGCAGGACGTTTATAGGAGGGGCAGATGGAGAGTTTGCAAGTGATTCAAAGATGATATTATTTTGATTCAGGTATAAGGACTAAACAGCTTCAGTCACTGCCTTTATTTTCCCCTGTAACAATTTCTGCTAAGGTGCGGAACCATTAAGAGCCCAGCTGCCTCAGTACCCCAGTCTCAAGGGTAAGAAGTAGACGCCCGGGAAAAGTAACCCAGAAGGGAGAAAGACATAACTGCCTACTAGTTTTCCTGCATGGTGAAAACCGGTGGCGCAAATGAGCAGCTTCAATTTAACCCATGGCTGCCCTGGTTCCTGGCCCTAGATTTTACTAGAGAAACTAATTGTTTTTTCTAAGAAAGAACTAAAAAGAGAAGTGGGTCATATTATAATATATCAGGAGAACGTTTCTCTAGATTGTTTTCTGAAATATTATCAGAGCAGGGGGAGAAATACTCAGGAAATGGAAATACTCAAGCAAATGTGATTAATATTCAGATGCTCTTGAAGTCAGTCTTGAATTCATCTGGGAGAAGCGGGAAAATTATTCTTTATTGTTTACCTCTCTGTATGGTGTCCGAGCGTTAAGTATGTTTCCATCTTTTCTTTCCCCACCCACCTCCCCTATTAAAAATCCAAGGGCTACTATCAATGCAATTCCATATCATAACCCAAGAAAGAGGCTGTGAGACTAAGCCAACATGAGTCATATAACCATTAAGACATTTTAACATTCAGGTACACTACATTCCACTTTTATTGAGCAGACATGGTTTTCATGGTCTAATAAAATATTTTTATTTGATAGTCTGTCCTTGGTTATAGCCTCATGTAATCCCAGGGACAGCATGCTTAAGACTTTGTATCCAGAACTTTAAAGTCCAATTGTGACTCACTTATTAATAACTCACTGGGGAAATTAAATTCCTAGTTATCTGCTGATAACTGATGGCCTGATCACCCAGGCCATACTTCAAACGTAGAATCCGTTTCTACTTTATCCTGTGCCTCAGTTTCCACAAAACACACTCTCAGAAAATTATGTGTATTCAACAAAGATTTCTAACTATGAGAGCATCTCTGAGCAGTCACTTCATCTAGGAACTAAATTATGTGCTTAATTTGCATCAGGCTATACACAGCTAATCTGTTAGTTTACAATGCTCTTTTCTACAGTCAGGCAGAAAAATTGAACTTGTGTGTTCTAAGCTTTGGTGAATAGCTGATAAAGAGTCACTAGGCCTCTAAAAGAAATATAATGAAATCTAATATTTAGGCTAATATCCCCTTAATTTTACCCCCTAGACTTCTGCAATAAGGTTTAAAGTAGCTATCATTGTATGATGATGCAATTTTCTTTCAAAATGTGTTCTTTGTAATTGTATTCTTTGAAATGTGTTCATTGTAAATGTGTTCTTACTTGTGTAGCTTTGGGCAAGTTACCTGGCTTTTCTGTGCCCCACTATCCTAAGGTATAGAACTGGAATATTCAAATCCGCCTTACAAAGATTCAGTGAAGTAGTACATGCAAAGCACCAAGAACTGTGAGTGGCACATGGGAAGTACTCAATAAATATCAGCTATAATTAACAGAAGTATTAATATTATTAATTTAAGAACAAGTTAAGTATCTTAATTGTTATCCTGACCTGCAAGGTTGAATTTTTTTAATCATATTTTCTTCTTCTTCAGTTGCACAAAGAAACAGTACTTACGGTTAGTATCTTTCATCCCAGATTGTAAACCATGACTTTTGGTCCAGTGAGTGACCATTTTCAAAATGTTGTCTAAACAGTTAATAGATACCCATATTAGCAGTTGTTGTAATTTTGAACTGTAAAATTAAAGATGTTTTTAAGATGAAAAAAAATACTACAAGTGTTTGTTCCTTTTTGTTTTTATCTGTATTCATATTTAAAATTATTGCTTAGTCAAAACCTCGAAGTATTAGTCATTGATTTCTAAGCTTATAAAGGAAGCCAGTGGAGCAAGCTATAAAATTCACCTTTGATGTTGTACAAAGTTCAGAAGGGTGAGTTTAAAACTTTCCTTAATGATGGTACAGAAGTTATTTGCTTATGAACTGCTGAAGGAATCGTCCGTGAGTATTTAACTGAGTCTCCTTGTCTGATTTTGCTTGGATCTTCAGTGATATGTCAAAAAAATCCAAAAGATTGTGACCAGGATCTGTCTAACTTACGTGACTATAGACTCTTTGCTTTCAGAATCAAAATTTTGACTTTCAGCAAAAAACTTTTATTTCTAATTTAAAATGAGTTAAGCTTTTACTTTATTCAGCCACATTAAGCATTTAGAAAATTGTATATAGATCTCTTCTTTTTATCTATTGATTAATTTATTATGATTAGTTTGAAAAAAACTTTTTAATGTGTTTTTTTTTTTTTCCAGACTTTAGGTAATGGGCAGATCAGAAAGTCAGATGGATATAACTGATATCAGCACTCCAAAGCCAAAGAAGAAACAGCGATGGACCCCACTGGAGATCAGTCTCTCCGTCCTTGTCCTGCTGCTTGCCGTCATTGCAGTGACAATGATAGCTCTCTATGCAACCTATGATGGTGAGTTACTCACACACCTGTGCCCACAAACATGCAGAAGACAGTGAAACCTTCATCTTAGGTTTTTCCCGTCTATTAAACAATGTGTTAAGGAAAGAGACACTTAAAGATGGTGATATAAAGATTCATTTATAAAATGTAACATCAGCATGCCAAAACACCTAACTTTGACTAAAGTACAATGTGTTTTATGCTTGAGGTAAGTTATTAATTGCCAAGTATGTTTCGTGCACTCATATGTATTTTAATGAAGATTCTAATGTATAATTTTACTTGATGAAAGTATTCACAATTTTATAGCCAACTTCAATTAGTCAACTTCTGTTGTGTCATTGAAATTCGAAACGGCTTTACAAGAATTTAAGAGGTCTAATTTGAGCCTTAGAAGTTTTTCACAATAAGGATTAGAAAAGGTTGGTTCATTAATGGAAAAAAAAATGATTACCAGACTAAAACAACTGATGTTTCAACTTAATAGACCTAGGGCTTAGTGGTCAGGGATGATATAAGAAATACATTTTTTTCCTTCATTTAAAAAATTTTAAATTTAGGATTTGCTTATTTTATTCCTCTATATTTTCTTCTAACTACTGTCAATGATATATAATACTTAGGTTTTAGTTCTTGCTTTAAGGAATTGATTATTTAATTGGCCGTTTATAAAAGAACAAAAGGTAGAGAGAAAGAATATGTGTATTGCAAATATTTATGCATATATCCTCCTTTTTCTAGATGGTATTTGCAAGTCATCAGACTGCATAAAATCAGGTAAGAAGATAGTTTTTAAATTTAATAGTTTTACAATTGATGTATAACATTTAAAAATCAAATGCTAATAGATCTCTATATTTGCTTTGTGTATATTTTTATTTGTTATAGGTCATTAATTAATAGTCAAAGAACATCAAAATATACTTAAGTAATAGATTTGTTAATTTATTCATTCCAAAAAAGAATTCACTCTTTTCAACCCCAGAGTATATGGTAGGGTAGAGATGGAGAACTATATCTGTAGCTTTATGGAGCTTGCCATGTAATTGGAGAAAAAAAATCAGCACTTGAAATGGCACGCATCATACCATTAAGTGCTAAATTTCTCAATGCAGATCATTAGAGGGGTAAGAATGAAAAAGGGAGTGACATATAGTTCTGTAAAGCAAGGTGGAAAAGTTAATTTGGGAGGGGTCTTGAAGCAGGGCTAGGATTTGGCAGTGGAGGTACAGAAGAGGGAATTCCAAACTAGAAGAAAGAACAGGAGTAAATCGTGTAGAGAAGCAGTGAAAATGTAGGCATGATAGATAGGGACACGTTATGGAGAGTTTGAAAATTCATATTTAGCCTTGATTTTGTAGTAAAAGAGAAAAGGATATTTTCCTGAACAGATCACTCGTTAAGGTAAAAGTTGGAAGATGATTCTGAGAACGCTAGGCTGGGTGGATTGAGTGAAAAGCTAGGGAGGGAGGGCAGGTAGGGGCTGCTTCTGTAATCCAGGTGTGAGCTTAGGAGGGCTGCTTGCAGTGGGATGAAAGAGCTCTGAGACAATGTGAGGAACAATTGGATGGCTTAATAGCACTGACTTGCTAAATGAAGGATATGAATACTTTGAAAATGACACCAACTTTGAAACCTCAAGGGACTCAGGAGACCGTGGCAGCTCATACTGAAATAGCAAAGTTACGAGGTAAGTTTGTTTTAGGGAGGTTGTGATTAATGTGGATTTAGACCTATTGCGTCAAAGTCAGGGGTAACATCCAAGTGGTGATAGACAGCAAGAAAGTAGAGATCAAGTGAATTTAGGATCTGTCAGCCAAGGGGTGATAGCTGAAGCCTTGGGAATATTTGAGTTCCTAAAAGTAGAAGAAGTGTAAGAGCTGAACTTAAGAGGACATCAAGAATTAGAGTAGAAGGAAAAGAAAAGTCAGAGAAGGGAACAGAGAAGTGTATGGAGCTATAGAAGTCACATCAATTAGAATGTGGTGAAAAAAAGAACATTTTGACAAGGAGAAGAAAGGTGGTAGCTGGCATAGCACCTTGGATATGAACACAGTGTTTATGCCCTTTGACAAGAGATTCTAAACTTCCTTTCTGATGTCTACATTTCTTCCAAGAAATAATCTGTCCCAAATGATTTTTAACCATTTTCTGTTGGATTGTCTTATCTGGGTTTTTGTTATTCACTGACCTTTGCAAAATAGTAATGGGAAAATATTGTGGGATTCTAGGTTATAGTCTAATGTCCTTAGTATGTATGTGCTCTTTGTTTTTCTGTATTGCTTTTTGCCTTTTTTCCCCCCCGCACTGCATCTCAAGTACACTGACCACATGTACACTCTGGGACATGATGTGGGTAGCTTGAGGGAGACCTGATTGGGATACCAGCCATTTGCTCCTCAGTGTAATAACATGCACTTTCCCATCCAAGGGCCTTCCCAGAAACAAAAGAAGTTTCTTTATTCCTCAGGGAAATGGCTGCACAGGTGCCTTGGCGGGGAGATGTCCAGGGTCTCTGTGCCAGAGGTGGCATGTGCCCAAGTTGTCAGAGTTACCATTTGCTTCTCCCTAAATCCTATCTCTCCTTTCTCTCTACCAGCTGCCCTATTACATGCTCATGCTATTCTGTTTTGAGTAACTCCCACTTATGTGTTGCCCTCTAATTATCTCTAAGTGTCTCAGTCCTCAGTATACTTGATGCATCTATTAAGTCTCTTAATCTGTAGGTTCTCTCAGATTTTTCTCCCTCTCACTCTTTTTTCTTGGATTTTATTTTTGAAGAAACTAGATCCTTTGACTAGGTAGGCATATCTTTGTAAGATCCTACAGGTGATTGTACCCCAGAGATCTGAGCAGGTTCCTTTAGTGGTACCCACCTAAGGAGCAATATGACATTTGGAATCTGGAATCTTACATGTGACTTAATGTTTAGAGGTATGGCTTTGGCTTTTTTTTATACTGGTTGGCAAGGCTTAACTCATTAAAATGTATTTAAACTGTATCCTTTAATTGTAGTTTAGAAATCATACCAAATGTAAAAAGCACCGCACAGAACTATACCTTGGCAGAGAAATGTATACAATAGAAGTAGCTTCAGTGGTAAACAAGGTTGCTGAATAGCTGTGTGTTTTTCTTCATTCTGCTCTTTTGGTTCACAAGCTGCTAGAATACTTTCATATTCATAGTTACTCTTCCTCCCTGGGGGGAAAATGATGAAACTCACTCTTATGGATAAAGTTTTTACGCCCTACACACACACACACACAGAGAGAGAGAGAGAGAGAGAGAGAGAGAGAGTCCTCTACTGGTTAGAAAATATTTTCTGCCACAGAAAACATAACTATTGCTTTTAGAAGTTGCTTCAGATTAAGAAAACTCTAGGGGAAATCTAGGACAGAAAAAAAAGGGAGAGAGTGAAAGAGTGGAGTGGATGGAAAGAAAAGAAAGACAGAATAAAAGATGTTGAAAAAAATATAAAGTCTCCTACCAGCAATTCTATAGATTACTTTAAAAGATTGGGAGAATTCAAACCTGAGCACAGAAATTGTTGAGAATTAGAAAAGTTAGGTATTGATACCCAAGGCGCTTATTTCAAGTGAAAGTTGGTTTTAGCTGAAATCTTTCTCCTCATGGAAGGGAAAGTCATAGCAAATGCACTTCTCTCTTTGATCCTTTGAAGTCAAGGCATGGAGGTCAAGCCACACCAAGGCAAAAATAAAATACTGCAGAAAGCTTTGGATCATCTTGACATTTGTTTGGTGTTGGGTCCTTTAAATCTGAGCCTCTATAAATTTAAATATTTGTAATATACATAAAATGCTGTTTACAAGACGTACTTTAAATTAACTTGCCTGTATAAGAAATGCATCCCTCTGAAAGATTACAGCAGACCTAAAATGAAACAAACACTTCTTAACAAATTACAAGTTAAGGCAGTGTTCAAAACCCTACTATTAAAGTATGAGTAATACTATTCATCTCTTATTTACTATATAAGATTGTTAAAAACATGGAATTATAGAGCTTGGATGTGATTTCTCAAACGTCTCTGTGTAAATCTAAATCCTGAAACTGGCTTCCATTGCATTGCAACCTTACTAAGATTTCAAGGAATCATATACTTTAAATCAGAATTTCTCAGCTTCATCACTGTTAACATTTTGGGCTGGATAATTCTTTGTTATGGAGAAGGGGGCTGTTCTGTGCATGGTAGGGTGTTTTACAGCACCCTTGGCCTCTACCCACTAGGTGACTATCAGCACCTTCTCCCAGCTGTGATAACCAAAAAGTATCTCCAGACATTGCCACATGTCTCCTTGGGGCAGCAGTATCATCTCCACTTGGGTACCACTGGCTTAAATAATCTCAAGAGATCATCTAATGCTTTTCCCTTTGTGGTAGACAGAATAATGCCTCCCTAAAGATGTCCACTTCCTATCCCTGGATCTTATGAATATGTTACCTTATAAGGCCAAAGGTACTTTGCAAAGGTGATTATTAAGTTAAGGATATTGGGGAAATTATCCTGAATTATCGGGATGGTCTTATGTGATCACAAGGTTCTTATAAGGGGAAGGGAACAGGAGGGTCAGAATCAGAGAGAAAAATGTAACAACAGAAGCAGAGGAAGCCAAGTTTGGAGTAATATAGCCATGAGCCAGGGAATGTGTGCAGTCTCTAGAAGCTGGAAAGGGAAAGGGATGGTTCTTCCCTAGAGCATCCAGAAGGAATGCAGCCCTGTTGACCCCTAGAGCCATAAGATAATAAATTTGTGTTGTTCTAAGTCACTGCATTTGTGGCAATGTGTTGTAGCAGCAATAGGGAACTAATAATACACCCTTCCATAGTTCTTTTACTTGGGGGCTGTCTTTGAAGAGTTAAAACACACACACAGTGTTTCTTACTAAACTAGTGTTTTATTACTAAATTGAGGTATGTAATATAATAAAGTAAAAATAGAAGATAAAATAGAATAATAATAGCTAACACTTACTGAATGTTTATGTGTCTGACACTATTGTAAGCAGTTTACACTGGATCCTCATAATGACCTTGTGAGGTAGGTACCATTATACATTCCTTTTACAGATGAACAAACTTGGGCTAGGATTGCACTCCAGGCAGCCTGACTCCAGAACCTGTATTCATGACCACTTTTCCCTGTTGCCTCAAAGGAGACCAGGAGTCTATCAAACTTTTAATACTCTATGCCTGTACGTACAGTATTTGAGAACAGATTGCCTCCGCTCATGCTAGAACTTGGAACTAAAGGACATAAGATGACTCTCAGAGAGTTGAAATAATTAAATACAGACTAAGAAGGAGGAGAATGAATATTTCTTTGACCAAGAAACAAGCTACTTTACTGAGAACAGCGGATCAGCTTCATCAGTGATTTTAGTACATCAAACACAACATGGAATTAAGGGGTTTAAAGAAGCAAACATTAGCAGTGTAGTCCTAAACTCTCCAGGGGATAGAGAAACCAAGTTAAGATACACGAGCCATACAGTTCTCAAGAGAGAGCAAGACCATCTGTACAGTTGTGCAGGTTGTACACTGCACAATTGTGGCAGCCCTGAGGGACAGGTTTGTGGAGCATCAGGACCTGGATGAAACCCCTCATAACTATCCATTTCCTTTACTTTAATTCTTTACTCATCAAGCAAACTTTGGATGAGTATTTAAATATTAATACAGGGAAAGGAGGCATTCTGTTCACTTGAAAGATATGTTAAGCTTGGTGAGATTATGTATTCATATTCTGATTTATAATCACTTTTGTGTGGCTTGAGCTGTAACCCTTGAAGTAAATGAACCTTCCAAATATCTGAACATTTCTTCAAGGACCAGATCCTGGTAGTGCCCTAAGTGAAGTATCTTGTTACCAGCTGGCCTTTTCATGGCAGCAACAAGGAATCTCTGCATTGCTGTGGGCCATGGTCCCTCCTTTCTTGCCTGTTAACACCCCAGAAGCCTCCACGAAGAAAAATGACACAACTAGATGAGTACAGGAAAGACCGCAGACAGACTCTTGAGGGCTGCTAGGCATGTAACAGCCTTTCAGAGTGGGAGATGAGGCTATTTCATTATGTAATTCAGCTTGAAAAAATCCTTCAGGCAATAACGCAGCCAACATCCTAGTGGAAAGGCTGCTGAAGCACACCTTTGTTAATTTAAATGTGGCATGTGGCAATTTGCTTTGGGCGGCTTCCCTGACACCATTCTCCTGACAATTGTGTAGCAATACTTGCTTCAAAAATTCTCCAGTCAAAATTAGCATCTGTCAATCACATCCTTTCCAAGAAAGGGAGTCAGTGATGTGATGTGATAAATACACACATATGTAACTTTTTTTTTTTTTTAACCTTCTGGGTAGATTTTAAGCAGTAGTGCACCATCTTTTTTTAGTGCAAGGTCAAGGTATTGAAAACATAGTATAGTTGGACTAAGTGGTTAAAAGGAAAGAAAATTAGCAATGCCTGATAAGCTTATTTGGAATCTTAAGGTTTATTTTACAACTGCGAACATTACCTGTGAGTAAAGGAGTGGATATAAACGCTAGCTTGCAGGGGGTGGGGTGAGGACCCCAGCTTTATGTTCAACATTGTAGAATGAGAAATATGGGAGGGCCCCTCTGCAGTTGAAGGGTCTTGCTTTGTCCTGCTCACCAAAATCCATGGTGTAGCAAGGTGCTTCCCAATAAGCCTTTGATATAATATGAAGCTCCAGTTAATAATATTGATAGATTTTTAAAGGGAAATTGAAAAATAAAGGGTTAAAAAGACTGTAAGGGGAAAGTTACACAAGCCCTTGAATCTTGAAAAATTTTGTTCTCTGAGATCATTCAGAAAAGGAAATTCTGGGGTGGGGGGGTGGTTGTTTTGAGCCGATTTCTGACTGATTGAAAACTGGAATAAATTCTCTTTGTTCAAAACACCCTCACCCCATACCCACTAGAAGGGTTATAATAAAAAAGATAGACAATACCACGTGTTGGTGAGGATGTGGAGATTAGAACTATCATACATAGCTGGTGGGAATGTAAAATATTTCAGTCCATCCCAGTGCGATATATAAAAACCATTTTGGAAAACATTTGGCAGTTTATGTGGAAAATTAAACATACACTTTCCATAAACCCAACAATTTCACTCCTAGGTATTTACCTAAGAAAAATGAAAATACATGTCCTCAAAAGGATTTCATGTGATTTTTAAATTACAGCATTATTCATAGTAGCCAAAACATGGAAGCAACCCAAATACCCCTCAATAGGTGAATAAACAAAATATGGTATGGGTATAAATGGGAATACTACACAACAGCAAAAAGGAGCAAACTGTGATACATGCAACAATAAGGAACCTCAAGAATGTTATACTAAGTAAAATAAGTCAGACAATAATAAAACCTGCATATTGTATAATTTCATTTATATGAATTTACAGAAAAGGCAAAACTGTAGAGGCAAAAAGTAGAAGAGCTATTGCCTAGGGCCTGGGAGTAGAGCAGGGATTGCTGCAAATGGGCAAAAGGAAACCTTTTGGGGTGATGGAATTTTTCTAAATTGGATTGTGGTGATCACTGCACAGCTGTATAAATGTATTAAAAGTCATTGGGTGAATCTTATGGTATGCGGATAAAAAGCAACAAAATCACCCTTATCCCTTTTTTCCCATCTCTCCAGTGTCCATTTGTAAGTAATTATCTTCTGTTTTGATCTTATGCTTGTTATTGTAATTAAATATTGAGTCCGTTGATTCCTATTTCCACAATTCAAAGTGATTATGTGTAGTTTTCAGTGCCTACCAAATCACTAAATAACTTAAGCTTCTCAGTTTGAGTGAGTACCTATTATTTCATCATATTAGTTTTATATTGATGAAAAGTCTGTGGAAATTGTAAATCAACTAGGAAGTTGAAGTTATTTCGGAATTAGACATTGGAAGCATTGTTTCCATGTGCTGGAGTTTCACTTTCAGAGCAAGTGAGAGATATATGTGGTATGGTAGGGCCAGGTGGACCTGTCATCTGTCAATCAAAGGCAGAATACTGGGTCTACCACAAAGTGGATACTGGTGACACTCATACTTCTGGGAAAATGTGTTGGTTTTTCATAAGGGTTCTATGAAGTGTTTCCCTTTTCACCTTGACTACTGGTGTCTCAAGAGATTTGTTTTTAACCTATAATTATAATCTTTGTATACATTTGATTCATTAGCATTATTCATGCCCTCCTCCTTCTTTCTCAGCTAATGTATTTGATTTTATTTCCTGTATCCCTGTAAGGCCACTTTGAATTCTTTTATGAACAATGTAGGTTAATAATTAGATGACTAGAATATAGATAAATTCCAACAATAGATATGTGCAGGAGCAAGGCTGTTAAATAGTAAACTTTATTTCAAAGAGATGCAAGTGTTATGAATAATTAAGGCACAATCTTTTGAAAGATTACAGCTTCTTTTTCCACTAAGCCAACAACATGGTAGAACTAAGATGTAAGTTCAGGCCACATCCTGTGTTGTTAGTATGCGATCTTAATTAAGTCAGTTTAGCCCTCCGCGTTTCATTTTCCTTACCTACAAAATTGAAATTAAAAGTGTCTTATTTTACAGAGAAACAGCAAAGATTAATGACAGCCTATTTCATGTTATGCATCCTTCAAGGAGATGCACCACAGGTATAATGCACAGATATATCCCATTTAATGTGTTCTTTCATGAAAGTAACAGATGCGCTACTTAAAGCTATTTATTGAGGGGAAAAAAAGCTATTTAGTGAGAATCAAAAGAAAGCAGTCAATATATTTTTTAAGTGGAAGGTGTAGCCAAAAATAGAGAGAGGGTAGGGGGTGGAGGGAGGGAGAGAGAGAGAGAGAGAGAGAGAGAGAGAGAGAGAGAGAGAAAGTACATTTTAGATAGTCTCGGGTAAAAATGTCATCTCTTATTAACATTTTCCTTGACTACTGTGCTCTATGTTAGCACAGGGAGTGACAGTTCAGCCTGTGAATGAACTGTGAAATGAACACAATCAGAAATGGGCACTTGGATCCATGTTTCCTGTAAAGCAAAACGCTTTTTTGGTTTGTTTTCTGTAAAGCCAGTCAAGCACAACTTGATTTGAACACGTAGCTGTTCTGTGCTCACCCTTGCAGACATTCACTGTTAGCCCTTCCCTCCCCAGTGATTAACCCCTCAAAGTAAATAAGCCAGAGGCCTGTGGTAAGAGGAGAATAACTAGATTCTTGTTATTCAAAGCGTGGTCCAAGGTACCATCAGCATCAGCTGGGAACTTGCAAAAATGCAAATTCTCAGGCCCCACCTCAGACCTATTGAATCTGCAGCTGCATTTTTAGTAAAGTCCCCAGGAGAGGAGAGTGCACAGTAAAGTGTGAAAAGCGCTGAAGACACAGTGATTCTCAACTGTGGCTGCTTATTAGGATAATTGGGGAAACTTTTAAAATATACCCATGCCAGACCTCCCTCCTCTCTGACACACAGAGTTCCAATTCCTTCAGCGGAGTGGTCTCCGATAAGTGTTGGGGAAAAGGAATTTAAGTAAATAAATTGACATTAAGAAATGTAGGAATTCCCTGGACATTTGCATTTGTAAAAGAAGGTATATGTTAACCAACTGGTTGCTTTAACGGGTGCGATTTCAGACTGTGCCGCTCAGTAAAAACTAAGTCAGAGCAGAGGGTCACTAGGCCTGTTTTTCTACTAATAATGGAGAAGCTGAACCTGGACTGTCCCCCTGAATTTCCCCAGTAGAATGCGGGCACAGATGTTTTCATAGAGACTTCAGAACAATGTCTTTCCTCATCCATTCATCTATTCATTCAGTCATTTTTTTATATTTCTCAAAATCATTAATTGTGCACCTTCTAAATGTTGAGCACTTTTCTAGACACTGGGAGTATGAACTAAGATAAACCCTGTCGTCAGGAAAGTGACAGTCTGGTCAGCATGACAGACCAATAAACAAAATTACCATACGGTTTGGGTAAGTGCTAAGGCAGAGAGAAGCAGTGCTACAGTCATTCTGAGAACGGGGCGCCTAAACCACATCAGTCATTATAGACTGGCAGCTAGAGTGATTGTAACTAACACGGCCAGGAAAGCATTCGCAAGAGGAAATGTCATCTGCTAGTTCAGAAGGCCACTCAGAGGTTGCCAGGCCAGTGGAGCAGAGGGCAGCATGTGCACAGGCTGGATACAAGATGCGTGCAAAGGCTGGGTGAGCGTAGGATCTGCAAGTGGTTCATGATGGCTGGCGTGTAATGTGAAATGCACTGGGTTATAATTCCTCTTCAAGTCTATAGAAAATGAATAAATATGTTATGGGGAGCATCTAAAGGATTTTAAGCAGAAGTGGAACATATTCAAGCTTGCCTGCTGGCTAGCACAGACTTGGTGAAGCGGAGACAAAGATTTACCCACACAAGGGAATACTATTTCCAGGTCCCGGGTATGAGGGAGAGCTTAGCAAGGTTAAAGAACTGGAAGAATGGCTATAGGGCTGAGGCACAGTGGGCGTGAATGTGGATGTGAGAGTGGGGGTGAGAAGGGTGTTTGAGTGCTGGCACAAGAGACAGGCAGAAACTGAATCTTGTAGTCCGTGGTAAAGTGTTTGAGCCTTCCTAATAGCAATGGGAAGTTACAGAAGGAAGGGTTTTCAGCGAAACATGACTTGATCCAAATTGTTGAGAAGGGTCACTGACTGTACCTAAAGAATGACTCTGGGCAAGGAATTGGGCTACTGCGCACTTAATCTGGGTGAGAGCTAAGGGTTGCCTGGATTTGATGGTAACAGGGTGGAGAGAATAGATGGATTTGAGAAATATTTAGGAGGTAGAATTTATAAGGCATAGTGTTTATGTAAATATGTGAGGTTGTGAAAAAGGAGTGAAATGCAACTCAAGTTTCTGGCGTGAGAAACTAGGTGGTAAGTGTTGCCAGTCACTGAGCCAGGGAACACAGAGGAAGAGCTGGTTGGATAATAGGCTGGGGCCCATGCAGCGAAAAGTTCCCTTTGAGACAGTGTAGATTTGGGATACTGGTGAGTCTTCTGTGTGGCGAAGTTCAGGGAAGTCTAGGTTGGAGATAAGGATTCAGGAGTCATCAGCATAGGGGAGAGGTGGTTGAGATTTCCCCGGAAGGAATGGAGATTTTTTCAAAGAAACTGAAGAGGAAGAGCCACGGAGGTACAAGGAAAATCAGTAAAGTGTAAAATCACTGAAGCAAAAGTTAGAGAGCATGTTCAAAATCAGAGTCTGTTCACTGGAGTTAAATGCAGCTGAGAGGTTGAGTAGGACAAGAAATGAAGGCAGAAAGGAAGAGGTTGAAGATTCCATTGAAGATGGGAAAGTTGATGGATCTTGTTCCTGGGGATGTAAGAGAGGATATATCCAGAGAAAAGATGGCAGGACCCCTCTTAAACAGAGGAGGACCCCCTCTTCCTCTCTTACCAGGGGGAAAGCAGCAATGATAGTGTGCATGCAAGTACGGTTAGAGGCTGAGAAGGATGGGAAGCCATGTGGCTCATCCAGTTACTTCAGTTTTCTCTGTGTAAGAGGAAGTAAGGGTATTGAAGGCTGTAAAGGGCCAGTGTATGGAGTGGAAGGGAAGGCTAAGCAGGACCACGTAGAAAGGCTGTGCACAGAATTGATGGCCCTGTTGAAGCTGAAGGGCATAATTTGAAATGGCATTAAACCAGGAAGTTATGGGGTTTTCCCAGCATCACAGGTAATATCTTCCACAGATATTTATGGAGTACTGTTCTAGTTGCTGCAGATGCAGAAGTGAACAACACAAAGTCCCTGCTCATAAGGAGCTTGCCATAAAGAAGTCAATCAATAAATCTGTAAAAAACATTCTTAAATATCTTAGCCTAGAGTTGGAAGGGAAAAGGTAGGCAGCTGGGAAGATTCAGGGTAGGCTCATGTGCAGGGGCGAGGGAATGAAATACTTTGCTGAGTTGATGGTTTAAATGATGACACCACAGGATGTAGGCTGGATAGAAGGTGAAAGAAAGGCAAAGGAAGAACAGAGTGAGCATGAAGGGAGAATTCTCAGGAAAGTAGAAGAGCAGGTGCAGAGGGAATAAAGAAATGAAAAAACTTCTAAGGATGGGAAGGCCAAAGTGTAGGTCACTCAAGTTGAAGATTTCAAAGGTAGAACTATTCTTGGTGTTAACAACATTAGGACCATGAAAATGCAGGTACAGATGTGGAATGGAGGCGAAGGTCATGAGAGTTTCTAAGGTTAAGAAATTCTTAAGCCAGAGAGTAGCAGAGATTGTCCACATAGTCCCTGATGTTACTTGGGAAGATGGTAGAACATTTGTGGAAGGGAAGACTGAGCGAGGTGTTGAGTCTTTAATAAACAAAGATGAATGTCTAGGAAGTTAGTGGATGACAGAGATAAAGTAGATGAGGTGGGTGGGGATGGTCAGCTGGCAGAATCCTAAATAAACACAGTGGAGAGGAATGATTTGGAGGCTGCATAGAGTGATAGAAGAAGACTGGTTTTGTTTTTCAGTGTGCAGAGTGCTGAGGGAGAGAGAGCTTCAGGGGAGAGGGTTTCCCTTAAATCAGAGAGCTGAAGGGAGTATCCGTGAGTAGGCTCGGGGCTTAATAAATCACGCCTTCTTGCCCAAGATGACTCTAGAAATGCTCTTCTAATCCTGTTTCCTCATACAACCCAAAGCCCTTTCTTTCATTCTCTATAGGTAGGATTGTAGGAGATACCCTTCTGAATGGAGGGAAGGGTTTGCTGACAAGAGTCAGATTCTAGAATCATAGGATGTGCCACCCGATCTAGAAATTAGTCCACACGGGGTAGGGTTTTCGACTTCTTGGTTGTCATATGTGATAATGTCACTCCAGTGGATCAACAGCAGCCGGTAAAAGGAGACACTGGAGGGCTGCCTGTCTGGCATGTTGGGAACTCCGTTTGATGGAATTCCGTTTGATGGAACGGAACTCCGTTTGATGGAATTCGAATTACTCATGAATTCATTTTTATTTGTTTTTTCACCAGCTTAGATAAAAACTCAAAGTGAATCAGTGAGTTCTTATCTCAAAACAAAATGTTTGTTTAAACATTTTTCAGAGGCACGATCTCCCTTCAAAATTAAAAGAAACAAAAAAGTCCAAACGGAACTATCACATTTCAGATACTTTTCAATCCAGAGAAGTCTGACAGTAGGTACCTTAGCTTGAAACTAATAAAGAGAGGTTTGGTCCACAGCACAGACTAAAGGATTAGGAAGTCAAACTGAAATCAATTAGCAGGTAACCAGTAGCCAGCAGTGCATCTGTTTCTTTGTGCTTGATGCTTAAAGCAAAAACAAGCAAGCCAACTATAAAATGGTGAAGGTGGCTTAGGCCATATCTTTTAAGTAGTTCCCTTTGTTAATCAAGGCTTTCTTGAACTTCAAAGAAATTCTTATTGAAAGAACTCCCAAATCATTAAAGACTTACAATAAGATGTGCTTGAGGATCTAGTAGTTATTTAAAAATACTTCCAGAAAAGAAAGTTTTTGTAAAATCTAGGGGCTTAATTTTCTGGTATAATGAAATTAATTGAGTGAAATTAGGATGTTTCTGATACCTCTGCCAGTCTGAAGCCAAAATGAATTCATTATCCCTGAACACATGTATATAGCAATCAATGATTTCACTAACTTAGAAGCCAAGAAACAAAGTATTAACAATTGTATTTGTTCAGAGAAATAATTTAATTATATTTAAGTGAATCAAATAAAAAAGCAATATATGAAAAGTCATTAACTGAACAGAATATTTCTCAAAGCCCTGTGTATATAATATTCTGTAGCAAGGAAATGACAATTTGTTGAGAAGAAATGGCACAAGTGAAACCTTGAAAGTCCCCTTAAACTCGTATCCATGCAAATATGAATCTTTAAAAGAGAATATAAGTTAGCAGGTATAGATACTATGAAACTTTACATGATGTATTTCAACAACTATGTAATAAAATTAAAACAAAGAAAAGAAGTGGGAGGATTTGCAAAGCTGACAAACTGGTTGAGTTCCATGAAGGCCCTTGTTGCAGGGTCAGCCCCATTGCAGGCCCAGGCCCTTACTAAGAACAAGGTCAGCGACTCTGGTTCCATCTCCAGTCAGTCTCACGTCTGGTGAGCTGCCTCTGACCCCAGCTATAGTGAGTGGGTTCCTACCTTGTCCCCTGGGACCTCACTTCTGGCTCATTCCCTAGCTATGGAAATTGAGTTTCTGCTTTTTCTTCCCCGTCTTCTGGGACTGAAACCCAGCTTAGTTCTTAACCTCATTGCCTTTTTCCTGAAGAACTTTCTTGGATCACCACACTGTCTGCTGGGTACAGCCCCCTCGTCACAGCTGCCTGCAGTTCCTTGTCCCTGTGTAGCTTCTCTCCATTGCTCTTAGCCAGGAACTTCCTCTGTTGCTGATTCCTTGTGGTCTATCTAAAATAGGATTCAGTCTCACTGGATTGGCTCAGACTGCTTCTACCTGAGCCCAGTTTATGTACATGACACACATTTTATATGGAAGAAAAATGTTTCTTCATTTGCTGAGGAAGAAACAGCTCACTAATGTTATATGCCAACACAGAAAGCCAAGGATCCGGCTTTTCCCTCAACCATCAGCCAACCACACCTATTAATTTTAAAAACTTAAGGAGGGAGGAATCAGTTCTTTGTCTTGTTTTATTTAAATATAAGAAAATCTAATTAAGTGTTGAAAGTTCAAAATTTTTCAGATACTGCCTATCCGACTTTAAATGAACAATAAAAGCCATTTTTATTCGAGTGTAGTAACAGGCATAAGAAACCAGTATCAAAATATTTTAAGATCTGATAAAGTAAAAGTATGGCTTTTAAATAACAGGTGGTGATAATTTCCTAACAGAAGACTTAACTGAGAATGAAGGATTCTTTTGGAGTGTCTGTTATGAACTAGTCATTGTGCAAGGTGTTGGAATTAGAATCGTTGCTGTGGGTAAAGGGTTTACCTATAATTATCATTGTTTTTATATTCTGTGGATTACCTGGTAATATACTTTGAGTTATTTCTTAGAAACTGCACATCTCATACTGATAACTTATTTCATGGTTGATGGTCTAAGGCTCCATCTCTCACCTAGCCATACAGTCATACAAATGATGCCATGATGTATGAACCTTACGGAAGAGGTCGTCGGCAGCTTAACATCTGCAATCCACGAGAACTCTGTCTAGATTCATGGGGAGACCTTGTCCAAACTAGGGCTCCTGAAAGCCTAAGTTGACTTGGCAAGGGTATGTGTTGAAGAGATGATTTGGAACTTTTTGACCAGCCATACAGATAGATTGAGGATGAAAGGACCCGCTTCTATTAGGTGCCCAAGATAAGAACTTCTAGGACAAGGCTGGCTGTTTCCTGCAAGCTCAGCAAGAGTAAATCTTTCTTCCCATGATCAGATCTCTTTCCTAAACTGGACAGGGTGACAAAGGCCAAGCCCCTGACTATTAGTTCCCACAGGTCTCTTTCCACCAATCAAAGACAGGTAGGGTTCCTCCTGGGATTCGGAGGCCCTGGGGATCTAGCTCTTCATTCTTTATCTATCCTGTATCCTTCCTTCTGAGAATGGCCTATCTTTCCACACTCACAGAGAGCCGCTCTACACTCCAGTCCTCTTTCGGTTGCCTCTTTTATCAAGGCTGTCACTCACCTTCTCTGCCTGGACCACAACTCTGTTCCTGACTCACATACCTGTTGAATGAATGAAGGAATGAAATGGCTTCCCTCTTCCATCTTTGCCTAGCTAACTCTTTCGCTGCCAGCACATCCTGTATGCTTACCCATGACTCACGTCTCACTTGTAGTTAGTTGTGCAATGTCTAGTTTTGCCCCCTGTAATAACTATTTCTATCTTACTTATCAGTCTGTTTCCAGCAGCTAGCAAGGTGCATGGCACATAGTAAGTTGTCAATAAATATTGGTTGCATAAATGAATATTTAATTTATTTTTTATATTTATTCTGTCAGGTTCCTTATCTTGGTCACAAAACCAATGTTGTCTAGGCAAGGTGTTTGTTAGGGCACCTGATACACAAATATAGCAGCAAAGAAGTGGTTTCATTCGGGCTTTGTCTCACATACGTAAATTAGATTTCTCAGTTCTGTATCTCCCTCTCAAACTCTTTTCTGTCTGATCTATCTCCTTTGCTAGCAGTAAAGTCAATTACTCTCTTCCTTGGTTGTTTAATTTACCTAGTTAATTCTACCCTCCTAAGCTAGAACTGGGTCAACAAGGAAACAGTTTCTGTATGCATTTCTCTTTCCCACTATTTTCCTGTTTCAGGGAGATTTTTCAACTAATCTCCTACTCAGGTAAGAATTTCTAGCTCCTTGCGACCAAAATCTCCATTAGTCTGGGCTTTCTTTTCCAATTCCAGTTCTCTCAGAGCTTCTTCCTTCTCAGTAACTCATCTCTGCTCTCCTTTAATGAGGCCCTGTGCTCGCCTTCCCTTGAGTGTCTCTGTTTGGCTAAGTGCTGCTGGTTTTTGACCATCGTCCTCGAAGGTTCCTCTATCCCAGGTTGCTTCACTCATAGTACGCTCATTCAGACTCCTGGTCAGCTCACACATACACACATAATAAGCTTATTTATAGATGCACACTGCAAGTGACTCCTTACCTCTAAGTTACATAAAATAGGAGCTTTACTTGTCAACTGAATACTACATAAGTTCAGGAATTGGAAATGAGAACAGAGCATAACAGCCCTTCATTTCTAGATCTAGTTACACTATAGGAGTTCATATGCATCATAAAAGAAGCAGTCTTGTGTCAGAGGAAGACCTGCAAATTCTGTGAGGGCAGGGATTATATCTGTTTATTCGCCATGACATATATTCAGATCCCAATAGTGTCAGACATGTAGGGGTACTCAAAAATAGTTGTTGAAATGAAATGAAAAGTTTCAGAGTCTTTTCATGGTCCACAGGGAAAAAAATCTTTTTGGAGAAGACAATGATTTAGCATAACCCTCTGGGTCTTCTATAATAGAACAGAGATACATATTCATTAAAAAAATATAAACATGTGGAGCCTAATACCACCTTGTGTCAACTAAATGCCTAGTTTGTTAATACATACTAAATTTCATAGTGCCCACTGGAGAAGAGTTTTTTTTTGTTTTTACAATTTTGACTTCGTTTGAGGTAGCATTCTACAGCACCAGTGACCCAGCTAATCCTTTTGCTATGATCTTTTTGTACCACGCCCTAACCAAAATTGATGCAAAGGCAGAATGTTTTGAGTTACTCTCAGTAATTACATATTACTGAAGTTGGACTGATCATTTCTGTTCAACAGTGTGATCCAAAATTGCAAAATGTTTAAATGGGAGAAACATGGGTATGTAATTTCATTGCTTCCTCTTCAGAAACATCCACCAGTGTCCAGGAAGCTTGGCATCTAACTGATGAGAGTTACTTAGGGAACAGTGTAGCCTTTTCATAACCTTCTATATCTTTCCTTAAAAAAGGAACATTATTATTCATTAACATTATAATCAACACACAGCCTTGATAACTTATTTTAAGTGATATATTGTATTTAAATTGCAGTATAATCTCTAATAGCTTTTTGCCAGCAAAGACTCTTTTTGGATTTAAAATGCAAATTGAACTTGAAAAAGAAAATTTATTTTTAGACTTACGACACTTTAACTTAACTGTAACACAGTTTCAGGGCTTCCATTTGTTAACAGAATGTTTTTGGTTGTCAATTTTGGAGGAATCCCTACTGGAAAATTATTGAATGTCCTCTCTTGGCTGTGAGCCATTCATTTAAATGGGCTATGAGATAAGGCTGAAGAATTTCACTAATTTGGGGAGAGCCAACTAAAGATGATTACTGTAGGTCCATTAGACTTGAGATTTCTGTAATTATCTCAACAAGTTCTAAAAATCTAGGGTCAGATGAGGTGAAAAAGTTTATGTAGCTATGCTCATGTTATGGAGCAATAAAATCTTAATTGGGCATCAGAAAGACAGTGATTGCTACATAATTTAATTTGGATACTCTCTCTGTGGAGCTTCCAAAATTTTTTTAATGCTATTTGGAGTTACAGAAGGATGATACTGTAGAAAAACATCAGTTTAAAATTAGACCTAGGCTCTATCTAAAGTCATATTGGTGGCTTTGGGCATGTAACCACTCTATGCCTAGGTTTCCTTAAAACAGAGGTAACATGTCCTATTTATAGAGCAATGGGAAGATATCATAAGGAAGAAATATAATCAAAACCAGAGAAGCAGTTTAACATCATAGTTAAGAGCCTAGGCTTTGGCCACCAGACTGCTTGAGGATAAACTTCAGTTTTGCTACTTACCAACTGTGTGACTTTGGATACAGATTCCTTACCATCAATTTCTATAGCTAGAAAGTGGGGACAAAAATATTGTTACCATATACAGTTTAAATGATTAAAAAAGTCAAGGAATTTAGAAAATTGACTCGCGTGAAGTAAGCACTTGGCGCCTGACACAGGTCAAACATTGACTTGTTATTATTATTATTACATAAGCATCTTTGGCTGAAACCTAATGAAAATCCTATAGTTTACATTTTGCCTATAAATCTGACAGTGAGTTTATCTGTAAATCTGATAGCAACTGGATTCCAGGTTAACTATGTATAGCTTGTGCCTGTGTGTATGTGGGTGTGAGTGTACGTTTGTGCCTATGCGTTCAAGGTAAATTGGTCACATGTGTACATGAAATACAATTATAAACTACTCCTCAAGCTAAAACACAAAAAATAGGTCTCCTTTCCTGAGAATTGCAGCTCTACAGAAAAAATTCACTATCTTGGAACTTCCCTCAAATCTACCTGTGTAAATACACAGATAATTTCTGCACAGTTATATAGAGATGACTTTTCTTGGTGCTGACCAATTGGACTAGTGCAAGACTTGACCTTGGCTTAGCTGGAACTTACCCAGTGGCTGACAGGGAGTGTTTGACTAAATGATTAACTAGCAGTCCTGATTACATCCAGCATCAGGTGTTCCCTCCCATTCTTCCCCTCAACCTTTCTTCAACCAAGATATCACAAAAGCAATTTGAAACAGGGATTTCGTTTAAAAGGGAGGATTGGATTTTGCAAGAATCCAGAATGTTTGTAATGAAAACTGTTTGGTTTTATTAGTATTAGTTGGTGTGCTTGCTAATATTCAGTCGTTTTCTCTTTAGGAATGGTCCCCCAGATTCTAGTTTCCACATTGTTGCCTTCTGAATGGAGTCCTTTGTGACCCATTGTGATTACATTGCATTTTCCTTGTGTTCTTTCAAAACGTTCTGACTCTGCCTTAATTTTGGTCAGGGGATGGTGGGAGGAGGGTGGCAGCAGGGGAATGGGGTCAGCAATACTTTCAGAATGTTGTCAAAGGAGATTTTTAAATTGTCAAAAATTGCCTAGTAAGTAATATCAAGCTTGGTATCTATTAATAAAGCAAACATTTAGGATAGGAGTTTGGGTCAGAAATGAATGTCCTAAGGCCTTCACAGGAGCATTTGCTCCTGGGTGCCCCAGCATTTCTCTGACCTCTTCTGGACACTTCCATAGCAGTCATAAGCCAGGCTGATGATTACAGTGATTTTTAAGATACCAAAATGAAAATGTTGTGTGAAAATGTTTTGGGAGCAAAAAACCAAGGGCGTAGGCCGATTGGGAGAGAACAGAGCTGAAAACAGTTTTGCTCATAAAGGCTTCCTTAAACCTTACTTATGCAGGGCAAGAACCATCAGTGAAGAAATTTTGCCACCAAGCCAGATATGTGGCATATATGTTATAAATAGATGCCTGGCCTATTTAAAATGTTCAACACCAAAATATATAGTGGCCAGGACTTTTTGAAAAATACAGTAGTAATTGAGAAAGAAGTGATTTGAAACCATTCCCACTTAATATTGTTGCTTCTTGTGCACATTTTCCTGGATATTTTTTAAAAGCCTCAAAGAAAAAATGGACAAAAGTGTAGTCAGTCCTAATCATTTACAGATTTCCTATTTGCTAATTCGCCTACTGGCTAAAATTTATTTGTTACCCCCAAATCAATACTCACGGTGCTTTCGAGGTCATTTACAGACATACACAGATTGATGAAAGATTTCCATCACTCTGCACACATGTACCCAGCTGAGGTCCAACAAGGAGATTGTAAACAAGGGTCCTTCTCTCAGTCTATTTAGTGCCACGTTTTTCACATATTCTGTGCTTTTTGTTAGTGATTTAACTGTTTAAAATGGCCCCCAAGCCTAGAGCTGAAGTGCTGTCTAGTGTTCCTAAGTGCAAGAAGGCTGTGATGTGCCTTACAGAGAAAAGACACGTGTTGAATAAGCTTCATTCAGGTATGAGTTGTAGTGCTATTGGCTGTGACGTCAATGTTAATGAATCAATGATATATATTAAATCAGAAATTAAACAGAAACAGACATAAAACAAGATTACGTGTCGATCAGTTGATGAAAATACTGTGTGATCAGAGGCTCATAGGAACCTAACACTATTTTCCAAAGGTCAATGATTCAGTATTTGTTAATTCAATGTTAGTGTTGACTTTAGAACAAAACCCATCAAATAACGAGAATCAGCCCTATTCATAATTCCTGTTAATCCAGTCGCATGGGAAAGCATCAGTGATCTACTAAGTAGGGATCCACGTTAAATAAACTTAAACCCACAATTAAGTGCCAGCAGAGAGGTTCATGCTATCCCGTTTATTCATTTGCTGCTTGTGGCAATCATATTTATTTGAGATTTTCATTATTTTACTGAGAGTTTCCCCAGGATTACTTGACACATGCAGAAATCTCTTTAAAACACACATGAACATTCACACACACAGCACCAGAAAAGTAGCCTCTGTGGAATGTACATGTATCAACATAGAAATATTTCTTGTGTATAGTGCCTAAAATTCTATTTTCAGTTAGCAAGCTATTGATGCTGTTGGAAAGCATGGCATATAGATAAGAAAGGGGGATCATGTGACATTGGAAGCCATTGGCATTCAAAGACAGACCAAGGATTGCCCCTTCTTGAGGTAGACACGTAGCAGGTTTCCAGTGTATCTGGAATTCTGCCATGTCTAATCATGTCTCGCAATGAGTAGAGTGGTTGTGTCGCTGGTCTGTTGCCTGAGAGGGCCAGGAGCCTCGTAAGATAGAGAGAGCTCATCTCAGAGGAATAAAAAGTCAAGCTCAACAAAAATGTCCCTTGAATAAAGCCTTTCCCATCAGAGAAGTGATTCTGAATATAGTTCAGCTTTTGCTGTTGCAGTCTTCCCCCAAACCAGGCCCATTGGTCCTTGTGGTTCTTGGGAGAGGGAAGTATGGAGATAAGATCTAAGAGAGCTCTTCACCTGGAGGCACCATGAGCCCTCCTGGGAACTCCTCTAGGACAATGATGATGGAAGAGAGGCATTCTCCCTGTATCACAGGGCTCCAACCCCAGAGGTTATGGATGGGGTCTGGGGCAGGAGGTCGTAGAGGTAAAGCCAGTATAGAGAGTGGAGACCTGAGGAGAGTGGACTTGTACAGGAGACACACGTGTGGCTCCCTGCCATCCTGTGCCAGGGACTCAGAAGGGACAATTGTACTTAGAAATATGGGTTGTCATGACATGGGCCCATTTGTACTTACAGACTGGAAAGGCAAGAAGAAATAGGCCTGATTCATCTAAGTATGGGACCGTCTTTACTTCCTGATATTAGATTCCCCTGTTTTCATTTTCCGTGTTTCTCTGTTGTCTAATCTGATAGTTCTCCCCTGGATGGACATTAGAATCACTGAGGAAGCCTTAAAAAATGCCTGGACCACCTCAAAGATTCTGATTTAAGTGATCAGGGATCTATCCTTGGCATCTGTATGTTTAAAGGCTTCTAAGGTAATTCACATGGTTAGCCAGGGTTGAAAAATACTGCTGTACAACATATCACTGAGAATTTTCACCCTCCACCATCCATCCTGTTCTATCCAGAGGAAGGTTAGGCAAGAACCCTGCTACGTGTCCACCTCAAGAAGATGCACTTCGGGGTGTGCCTTTGAGTACGAAAGGCCTCCATGCCACTTTCCTGTCTGTTTGCCCCACTGTGAAGAATTCATCTGTTTTTTACCCTTTCTTCCCGGCCACTACAGACTCCAAATTCTGATGCTTTCTTCTTCCGTGGACTCAGCACTAGTTGCTGGTGATAAGGCTGACACTGAGGAGGGAGGGACGCTGTGGCAACAGAAAGGCAGGGAGCAGACAAAGTAAAGAAGGGGGCATGGCAAGGGGAGAATAAAGGCTAATTGGGAAAGAGTGGAGGAGGAGAAAGCAATGGAGCATGCTCACTGCTTCTCACACACTCCCACCTAATGTAGCCAAAGTGTGGAGGGGAGAGGGTGAGCTTGAAGCCACGCACACCTAAGTGCAAGTCCTGGGTTTCCATCGTTTACTAGCTGCTTGATCTTGGGGAAACTACTTATTCTTGTACAACAAAGAAGTGGGGAAGCTCAGGGATTCAAAACAAGTCTGCCTGATTTAAGCACTCCAAACATTTTCTCAGCTTATACAGCATGTCCTAATCCATACCCTCACAATAGACCCTGGTAATGAATACAGTAATTAATAACATCCCAGATGGTAGTTGAGCTTGTTTTTAAATTCCTATGATCAAATAAGGTGGGGAAATATTACAAGAAGATTAGTTGGGAAAAAAATGGTGTGCCACTTATTATCGGCGTAGAACATTCAGAATTGTCATTCATAAGAAGTAAGCTCATTACTAATAGATTACTTTTCTTGTCTTTATGTGACTATTTTCTTGAATTAAAAATAAACTTTTTTCTTACTGCAAAAGCAACACATGTTCACCTAATACAAATTGGAAAATAATGATAAGCAAATAAAACCAAATTAAACACACTCATAATCCCTCCACCCAGATATAACTGCTGTAAAGGCCTTTTAGACTTTCTTTGTTTTTATACAGATTTTCAAAAATCGTAATATACACTTTCTTTCACTTTATAAACATCTGGTCAACAGCATTCCACGTCAATACATTGGCCTTTACTACATCATTTTTTATGTCTGCTTACTAAGGTGAAATAATTTTATTTGTTTTTAAACCACATTTGTTTACTCAGATGTCAGAAACCCACAGATAAGGAAACATCTGAAGAGCCCAGGTGTGTCTATGTGGAGAGGTTGAGTAATTCAACGTGCAAAATATAAAAACAATTTTAACCAGTTTGACAGTGGTGCGTCTGTTTCCTATGGCCCGTCTACCCATGAGTCTACCGCCGACTTCAAAGAAAAGTCAGCACAGAGGGGGTCCAGAGGATAAGGTGCAAAACGAGAATCAAACCCATGATAAGAGATTAAAGGAAGGTTGATCAAGGCCCCAGCATAAAAGTGCTAGCCCATGACTTGCCTTGGCCCATGGCCCCAAAATATTCATCAGAGCAGAGCTCTCTTTGAAGTGATTGGAAGCGCCTGTGCTCAGATGCGCTCTCTGGTCAAAGGGCAGTTTTAAAAGTGGCATAGAAGGGGTTGGCAGAGTTGCCTCTCCCTCTCTTGTCTTCACGTCCCTCACAAATTGCTTGAATGCTGCTTCTTTGGTTTGTTGTCCAGATGTAAGTAGTGTAACTGGGTATCAAGTGAGCAATTCAACCCAAGAGGGAAAGGATCAACTTTTTCCATTATGGGAGATGTGGGAAGTAGGGCTGCAAGAACGTGGCAGTGGATTTGCGCTCATGAGCATGGAACTGCAGCCACTGCTCGTCCTTTTCAGGCAAGGCAGGTGGTACTTCCAGAGAGGCAGTGAGACTTGTTCATTCCTCTCCCTGTTCCTTCTACTTGCTCGTTACTTGTTTGCTGCTCTCTCAAATAGGAGTTTTTGGCTCTTTGTGGTGTTAGGACATAAACCATCCATTTCCTCAGAGAAGAGAGGAAAATAGAAGTGCTCCCAAAATGGCAGTTGCCTTTACAACATTCAGCTTACATTTTTAAAAGTATGTTAAAAGACAAGAGTTATATAAAATTGCTAAAAATGTGTGCTTAGAATGTCTTTAGGTAGCAGTTCTTCCAGGCTCCAATTTTCTGGTTTTTCACTCTACACGATAATCTTCTGTTCTTTAGGGTCTTTATTTTTACTTCCCCTGTCATCTAATCTTCATTTCCTTCAAAGTGCAAGGGATTTGCATTTTCTCTCTACCTTTTTAAGGTCAATTTCTTAATCTTTACTTGAGGTTTCAAGTTAGAAATTTTACTGAGCACAACGTTAGGCCCTGAGAGAAAACTGGAAAATGTATCTCCTCCTTTACTGGAACCACAGTCCCGGTGAAGAGACAATGGATTTTCCAACAAAAAAATGAATGTGATGTCAGCCGATATGGGCTTTGTAAGGACGATCCTTCATGAAGAAGGAGAATTTGAACTGGGCCTTGAATATACCTGAATTATGGTCAAAGTTACAGAAGCAGAGAACTGTAAGGTGTTTCATAGCAGAAAATGAATACATTCATTAAATTGGGGCAGATGGCTCATGTTAGAAAGTAGTGAAAGAAGCTTCACTAGGTATAGTGAAGTAGAATAGTTCAGAACTATAGTTCATAGTTAGAATGTGCTGTGACTCTGGATTTTATTATGAATGCAAGAGGATTATACTGAAAACTTGGAAGTGGAAAATGGCGTACTGAAATGACAGGACAATGTGAATCTGACTGACACACAGGATGAATGGGGTGGGGAGAGACCTGGGGCCATAGTTTGGTTGAAAGGGCATGAATAGAGCCTGAGAGAGGAGGGCCCAAGAAAGAATAGAAACTGGGACCTGGAAGGATGGATGGACTCTGGAGGCTGTGAAATGAGAGCTGGTCTGACCTGCAGGAGCTGGGGAGGGGGGCGTGTAGGAGGAGGGAAGAAGGGGGCTCACTGATGATTCAGTAATGTCATCACACATAAACTTAACTGCATGACTTTTACTGAAGTGCTAGGTGATGGGATTACAAAGAGGTTAAGTTCATCAACAGAATGGTTAGGAAGACACAGTAGGTATTCACCTGAGAAATTCAAAGTAGCCTCATCTAAAGCCTCTTTAAGACTGAGTGAGGCAGTGAGCTCTCAGGAGTTCAGAGAAAGAAATTTTCCCTAAAGTTTGGAGTCATGGGAGCTTCAGGAAGAGATGGGACATAAGATGAACCTTGAATAGTGGGTAGAATTTGGAAAGAATGGGAGGAGGAGTTAAAAGGGTGGGGTGAGGGGGAGAGAAACAAAGGCATGAGGTAGAGAAGCACAGGAGTGTTTGTGGCACGTGGAGTTAGCCCATCTGGCTGGAGCAGAGTTTGTATGAAAACTCAGAGAGGAAAAAAAAAGAGAAGGTAGAGACTTTTGATTAGCCAAGTTAAAGAGTTTGTAATTTAACCTGGGCAACGTCAAGCCACTGACATTTTTGAGCAAGGGAGTGGCCAGAGCAAAAGGGTATTTGGTGAAGTTTAATCTGTGAACGATGCTCGACATATGTATAAAAGTGGGGAGATAATACTAGCAAGAGGAGTAGTTAGATGAGTTCTGGTCAAAAGGGATGAAGATGTAAAACTAATCATCTAAAGAGTATAGAAAAGAAGCAAAAGAGTTACTGATAAGCCCAAGGGAGAGCAAGAAATACAGAATTTTGCTCGAGATTTCAAACACCGAAGGCTGTGATAACGATTGTGCTGTAGACCAAAGTATAAACGTCCAGAGAGGACTGGTTTGGAGGCAGCCCAGAGAGTTTAGTCTTAAAGAGATGGAACCTGAGATGACAGCCAGGCAAACGTGTCCAGAAGCGGTTAGAAGCGGGGGCTTGAGGCCCAGCTGAAAGACAGATTTACCATTCCAAGTTGGAAAATTCCACAGAGCTCAGCAATCCTTAAAAGTGTTTAATTAACTTATTTATTCAGAAAGCGAAGTATTTTCAGAAGCTCACTTGAGAATTTATACTCTCTTGATGCAGATGAATTCTCAATTGCTCTTTTGTTTTCCTTGCGAAACAGTTCCACTTGTATGAGAAAGAACGAGGGGAGGGCAGTGGAAGGGTTTCCTCACTATTCCAGGTGTAGAAGTTGTGGGCATTGAGCCTCCTGTACGTAATATTCTTCTCTTCAGTGGTAATACTTTATGAGAATTTTATACATCTTTCTGTCAATTGCCACACCCACCACAGTCAGTGTTTTGCACACTGTAAATACTCAGTGTTGGTTGATTTGCACTTTCGTCATAAATCTCAAAGATAAAATAGTGGACATAAGAAAAACTAACATGCTTACAGCTAATCTTTTTTTTTTTTTAATTTATTTATTTATGGCTGTGTTGGGTCTTAGTTTCTGTGCGAGGGCTTTCCCTGGTCGCGGCGAGCGGGGTCCACTCTTCATCGCGGTGCGCGGGCCTCTCACTATCGCGGCCTCTCCTGCTGCAGAGCACAGGCTCCAGATGCGCAGGCTCAGTAATAGTGGCTCACGGGGCTAGTTGCTCCGCGGCATGTGGAACCCCCCCAGACCAGGGCTCGAACCCGTGTCCCCCGCATTGGCAGGCAGACTCTCAACCACTGCGCCACCAGGGAAGCCCCCTACAGCTAATCTTATAATGACAGACTCTACATAGACAAATGCAGAGCAGATATCAAATTTGAATTGCAAAAATTTGTAAGCGAAGTACAAGAAGCAATCACTGTAGCTTCAGATCTTTACTAAAACGATAAAATCCATTAACAATCCCACATGCCTTGGAGCCAGCCTCCTAGACATTCAAAGGTCACAGCACCTTGAAGAGCGGAGTCAATAGCCCAAGTTATCAGAGTGAAGAGTGACTCCAGGCCCAGGACGGCTAAGGCAGACCTTCATTCATTTTTTTTTTTTTTTTTTTTTTTTTTGTGGTGCGCGGGCCTCTCACCGCTGTGGCCTCTCCTGTTGCGGAGCACAGGCTCCGGACGCGCAGGCTCAGCGGCCATGGCTCACGGGCCCAGCCGCTCTGCGGCATGTGGGATCTTCCCGGACCGGGGCACGAACCCGTGTCCCCTGCATCGGCAGGCGGACTCTCAACCACTGCGCCACCAGGGAAGCCCTGCATTCATTTTTTCATCTGACATAGGAACTAGCAAGAACCTCAGTTGTTTAAAGGAGGGGGTGAGATATAGGATAGGAGGACCCAGACCTCTCAAGAATAAAACCAACCAACGACAGTAAAGGAAGGAGGACTATACACAGATAATATTCGTCATTCTACCTGAATCCACAGTTACGCAAGTAAAAAGAGGAGCATCAGTCTGGTTGACTAGATCATAAAGAAGCAATGTGTCTCTTTTTTCCCCTTCCAAACTTACAAAAATACACCCTTCGTTTTATCTTATCCTTTCTCTGGTCTTTCAGCCGCTCGACTGATCCAGAACATGGATGCCACTGCTGAGCCTTGTACAGACTTTTTCAAATACGCCTGCGGAGGCTGGTTGAAACGCAACGTCATTCCTGAGACCAGCTCCCGTTACAGTAACTTTGACATTCTAAGGGATGAATTAGAAGTCATTTTGAAAGGTTAGTGGAGTTTGTGTCTATGCATCAAAGATTTCTCTCTTAATATATCCATTTCTTAAGATACAGCTCTTAGCGATTACAGGGAGTATCGCAAAAGACTAAAGTCGATAATCCCTCCAAGTTTTGTGGACCACCGCTGAGTCACTCTGAGGGTGGTAGACGCTGAAATGGATATGTTGCCATCTCTTAGCATTCCTGCTTTCATTTGTAGGTACACACGATAAAGCTCTATTATCCCTGGAGATGGGATCTTTATGCCATTTTACAGAAGAAATTAAATTATTGCCAGTAAACACCACCTGCATGTTCTTTCTACCCTGGCCCTGTGTTGTGGTCACTGTGAGATGTTACTGAGATTTGCCTTCCCAGAGTAGGTATATCTGTTCTAACCCAGTTAAGACACTCTCCCTGGGAAGTTTGAGAAAGCAGTGTCTAGTCCTTTGCTATCCTCCATTCTCTGTTCTCCTCTTTTAGAAGTTACTTTGTAAAAAAAAAAAAAAAAAAAAAGACGCTATTTTCTAATATCCAAACAAGAAGAACAGTACATTCATTTCATCTGGAGCATGGACAGTACTATCACACAAAGATAGTTATTTTCAAACCATCAAGAAGACTATCACATTAAATTCCAAATTCCTCTGTAGTATTTGTTTTCTTTTTAATGTCAATTTCAAAAAAGTAACTTCTATATGGTAGAGCAGTACACATCACTGTTCACACACACACACACACACACACACACACACACAAAAAGCTAAGCTGCGTGATGAAACTAACTCTCAGTTCTGCACCAGGAATAATGATCTGGTGTAAGGGGTTTGGTTTTTCCTATAGGGTTTTGGAATGCGAGATGTGTGAACATATGTACAAAAGTTTTTTTTACCAAACCTGCACTGAAAATGTTAATTGCAGCTGCAAATAAGCAATTATACTGATGTGTTTTATCAATACCCTATTTCAGATGTCCTTCAGGAACCCAAAACTGAAGACATAGTAGCAGTGCAGAAAGCAAAAACATTGTATAGATCTTGTATAAATGAATGTAAGTGCTCTGTATTTTATTTTATTAGGAGTGTGCCAAAATATGCATAGTCTTCATAATATATTTATACTCATTATTTTCAAAAGCTGCTATTGATAGCAGAGGCGGAGTTCCTCTACTCAGACTGTTACCAGATATATATGATTGGCCAGTGGTGACAGAAAACTGGAACCAAACATATGGTAAGGCAATTTTCCTTCTTTTAAAAAAAAATTATTTCCATATAAAATCTGTTATTATTACAGTATCATATTAATGCACTAAAGCATCTAATGATATACTTCACCTTTCATTGCTTTAGGTTCTTCTTGGACAGCTGAGAAATCTATTGCACAGCTGAATTCTAAATATGGGAAAAAAGTCATTATTAATTTTTTTGTTGGCACTGATGATAAAAACTCTATGAACCATGTAATTCATGTAAGTTTGTGTGGCCAACAGCCAAAGTTACTTTAAATTGCAGTAAAACTTCCACACACATTGTTGTTATTGATATTTAGAAATAATGCATATTCTCATTTGAATTGCATGAGCAAGGTGGTAATAAGTTCAAGGACAGATGCCTGGATTCCCAATTTTGAAAGTGTTTTCTTGATGCTGTGGTTTAGACATTCAACTCTCCTTCCTGCTACCTTTGTTTTAGATACCTCTCCCTTTATAAAAACAAATGATAAGAAAGGAAAGACTCCAGGTCTCTCCTGTTTAGAGAAAGCACCTGATTTCTCTGTATGTTCATGAAAGGAGCATGGTCTGGTTTACATAAGTAATACAGGTCAGAAATTAGAAATTCCTAATTGATTCCAAAAAGATCATAGAAATGGGATTTTTAACACAATTTTGGTTCTTGCTAAAGAATGTCTGTACTTTTTTCTCAATTAAGGTAAACAGAATCCCATTCTTTTTAAGTGGCTTTATTTGATTTTTTTAAAGTGTAAGCCACTCATTTAGGTTTACCTAGGACAAGATTTACTTAACTGAGTATGTTCGGAATAGAGTGAAACATCTAGGGACTTTTGTTTAGTCTCCTGTAAAAGAAACTAACCAAAAGTTGCAGGTCACAGAAGCATAATTATGTCACTGTTGCATAAATCTTTATAGTCATTTTTATTAAAATCATGAAAGAGACTGAACCCAACTCTTGCCTACAGTGGACCCCTTTCTCTCTTCCTACGTTCTCTCCTTTGGCTCTCAAGTGCCAGTATCCTGCATGATCGCCATGAGGGGGTTTCCTAAGGAGGGTCAGGAGGTTGAAGAAGGGGCAGGGCTCTTCCCGTGGGGATGCCTTTTGGCTCTTTCCTTACCAGTCCTCTGGGTTCTGTTTCTTTTGTATTGGCCTGGCCCTTTACAGCTGCTAGGATTCTCACTCTCACCCATAAATGCTCTAGTTTACCTCATCCATCTTACCGTGCGGCGCGTAAGAGGGACTCTGACAAAGCCGCGAGTATGTCCACAAGTTTTTGCTAGGTATCCAAGGTGTCCAGAAGTTTCTGCTAGGTATCCAAGGTGGACTGGACACACTAGAACCGAGATGAGTTACCTCTTTCACACACTCAGCTGGCAGCTGGGTCTGCTGGCGTCCTGAGCAGGACCGCTTTGGAGAGAACTGAGGAGGAATCTCCTCTATCCCCTTAGGGTAGAGGATCTCAAAATAATCAAGATTTCTGCTAGCTTAGAATTTCTTGACTTACCATAGAGGTTTTCCACCTTTTTTTTAATTTTTCTGTCCCAATTAAGGGTGGGGGTAGAAGAGAATGTCCCTCAGGGAGCATATTAGAATCTCAGGAAGCCAAAATGTCCTGTAAAAGTGTAATGCTCCCTAGTCCTAGATTCTAACATGTATTTGTTCACCTCCCCCTTTGTTATGCATTAAAAATCCTTCCCCGTGTGTTTTTTTTTTTGTTCAAGATTTCTTTGGTTTTTCTCAAATATCTGCAGCACAGACGTCCAGATTATCTAGCTACCCATCAGTTTAACACTTGGAAGCAGTAGCGTGGAAACCATTTCCTATGTATTCACTCAGTGTCTGCTTGTTACCCTTATAAAGAACAAGAACGCTAGGATCTTTTTTGTTTTTTTAACATCTTTATTGGAGTATAATTGCTTTACAGTGGTGTGTTAGTTTCTGCCTTATAACAAAGTGAATCAGCTATACATATACAAATATCCCCATATCCCCTCCCTCTTGCGTCTCCCTCCCTCCTACCCTCCCTATCCCACCCCTCCAGGCGGTCACAAAGCACCGAGCTGATCTCCCTGTGCTATGCGGCTGCTTCCCACTAGCTATCTATTCTACATTTGCTAGAACACTAGGATCTTGCTCATACATAGATAGGCGTGCTTGTAATTTGTCCAACTGTTCTATATCAACTGAATATTTTCTTCTTCGCATATTTTTGTATAGATTGACCAGCCTCGACTTGGCCTGCCTTCCAGAGACTACTATGAATGCACTGGAATATATAAAGAGGTAAAAACAAAAACAAAAATCCAACAAAATAAAATGAAACTTAACGCTCTATGTCCTTCACTCAGGCAGATACTGAAAATCACACATAATAGTGAGCTTCCTTTGACTGAATGAATATTCTAAACTAAGAAACAAAGAAACTTGAAATTCCTTGTTCGTGTCTTGACCTTAGTACTTAAGTCACGTGACCCATTTTGAAAAGTCAATTTAAAATGTTTTATTTGATCATTTAAAAAATGAACAGGTTAATCATGGTCTAGGTCAGTGCCAGTGAGGACCAGGGAATGGTCCAGTATCAGACACATCATACTCTGCAGCACTCTTCTAGAGCCTTCTGATTTGACTTTCAGAGGACTACCCAGATAGGGGCACTGGGTTCAGACAAACCTTTGCAGTCACCTTCTGATTCTAACATTCATCATCCCCCACAGAACTGCTTCGCTTTGCCTCACAGCCTTGCCTCCCTCAAGCTGGTGTTGATGTGCTTTTGCTTCTTGATATAAAGGAACCATAGATGATAAACTTAGCAGTGTAATATATTATTAGGTATTTGGGGAAGGTGTTGGTTCCATAAATGTTTTCCTCATTATTTTGTAGCTCAGAAGTAAGTTAAGTTTACCTTTGATTATTCTGATGGGTCACAATGGTGGTGTGGCTGAAATTACTTCTTAATTAAAATTATTAGCTTTATATGTTTATACTGAGTGTGCATTTTGCCTCATTATTCAATTCAAAATAGCATGGAATAAATTCATTGTAAAGTATCTTTTTGAGTGGCTGCACAGCATTGAAATGAAGAAAAAAAAGATATATTGTAAAAGTCCACAGTTAAGAACACAGACAGTCAAATGGGTATGGGACATTTGAGTTCATTACAGGTATTGTGTGGGTTGCAGCTATTAGCTTTATGAGCTGTCTGGCTGCTTCCTATTGCAGAGTTGAGGGTGACTGAAGAATTTTGGCTCATTATACTACATTTTCATTGTCATCAACTAGGATGTTTTTCAAATTTAGGATTTTGTCCTAAAAACATAGCAAATTTGTCCAATCCTAAAAAGATGTATTTTTTTTTTTTGTATTTTAACATTCCTGATATCAAAGTATACCCACCAGTTAGTGTATACATTTAATGTGGTAAAGTTTCTTTTTTGTTTTTTTTCTTTTGGAAAGGATCCTGTTGTTAAGATGATGGTGTATTTGTGCATTTTATGTTCAACGCTATCTCATAATCGAGAAAAGGTCATAATCTAGAGCTGGCTTTCATAGGCTTGGGTCATATGGAAGCATTTTGTTTAACCTGTGGCTGTTTTTTTTTTTTTAAATTTTAGATTAGATTATATTTTGAGAAATGCATATTGTATTCCTCTGGTTATTTTAAACTTAAATACCTCAGTTCCTTTTTGTTTTCTGTACTTTCCTTCCTAAAGAGAGAACAGGCCTTAAGGCAATAGAAACTCAAAGGTATTTATTCTTCTAGTTTTTACATGGCAGAATGGTATGTTTTCTTACTAATTAAGGTTACTCATGCACAGACTTTAAGAGCTAAATGGGACATTAGAGAATTTAGTTCAACCCCTCATTTTACAAATGAGAAAACAGAGACCCAAATAAGTAAAATGATTTGCTTAAGTCATGGATTAGAAGATCTATGTGTCAGGAACATTAATTGTAAGCAATGGAAACCTACTCTAACTTAAATTCTGTAAAAAAAAAAAATGTTTTCTGTTTGTCACACCTAAATGTAAAGTTCTAGGGATGAATCAGGCATGGTTGGTTCCAGGGGTTCAACTGAACCATCTTATCTCTTTTCCTGTTCTCAAGGTGCTACTTTCTTCTGTGTTGGAGTCCTTCTCTAGCAGGCTTTCTCCATTGTAGCATCAGAGATGATCCCTGCCAGCCTTACAATCCAGAAAAAAGAAATTCTATCTCTCTTATTCCTATTTCCTTTCTGAGGAAAGGGCTCTGATTGTTCCTGCTTGAGCCACCTGCCCTTCTCTTGACCAATCACTGTGTCCAGGGAACTGGGCTCTCTGATTGGGTAGTTGGTACTGCCAACCCATCTCTACAGCTCAGGAAGGGAGACCCCTTGATCGATAGTTCCACCAAGAGGAAAGAGAATAGAGGGTTCTGTTATGAGCAGATGAGGAGAAATATCTACTATAGCCCTCCTCATCATGATCCTGTCTCCTGGTTCCCAATCTATTTTTCCTTCTAGATGGTGCTATTTCTACAGAAAAGCCTGGAGAGCAAATCTCATTTAAAATTATGAATTAAGCAGGCTCATGTGGATGACACAAGGTGCCAAACAAGACTACATAAACACTCTTTTTTCAGGAGTTTATAATGTAAATTTAATAACACAGTGTTCCTACCAAATGTAAAATAGATAGCTAGTGGGAAGCAGCTGCATAGCACAGGGAGATCAGCTCGGTGCTGTGTGACCACCTAGGGGGGTGGGATAGGGAGGGTGGGAGGGAGACGCAAGAGGGAGGAGATATGGGGATATATGTATATGCATAGCTGATTCACTTTGTTATATAGCAGAAACACCATTGTAAAGCAACTATACTCCAATAAAGACGTTACAAAAAAAAAATAACACAGTGTTCTATAGGCCAAATATTAGGCAGAAGGCCACATAGCCATCTATATAAATACTGAACAAATCCATACATTTATTTTAAAAATTGGGATTTATCTGTGTGGCACCTTGTTGTATAAAGTGTCCTTTCCCAGGAAATAAATAGAACTTCCTAAATGTCATGGCAGACAAAACTGTTCTCAAAATGGGTTCATCAAGGAGCCACTCATGCTGGATGTCTCTTGTTAAAGAGATAGAACCTTATTTCTGAGGTATTCTGATTATCTGAAGAGATCACTTAATGACACATTGCTACCTCAAAGGACAGAAGTAGTGAGATTTGAAACAATCCTATCCCATACAAGAGTATACATTTCCATGCTAGGAAAACAATATGAAAGATACATATTGCCCATAAAAAATAATCATCCCATTCATGGAATTTTAAAATGGAACCAACCAATTACTTCATGTGAGAAAGCTCTCGCTTATTGATTCACTGAAAGGAATGACAACCTTAATTTTCTTGAAAAATCACCACCTCCAGAAGAGTCTCTGAACTCTATGGGGATGAATTGGAATTGGTCTCAAAGTTTCCCTTTCTCTACCTCTTTAGCTTTTCAAGGCTGATTGCTGCCTTGTCCTCCTTCATAAGGAATCTGCAGGTTAGGTACCCAAAATATTTGAGCATAATTGGATCACAGATATGTTTATGTTCTGTGTCTGTCTGAAAAGGTAGAATTAGCCAGGGTAGTGGTTTCTCAACCTAAGGACCACTTTGTGTGTGCCAATGACAGTGCTCTGTGTAGCCACACCTTCATGTTTATGTTCTTCAAGATTCATTTTACTTATTTATACATTAACAAAACATTATTTGAACAGAGCATCTCAGGGCTAAAAGAAAAGTGAGAAAACCACTGATCTAGCAAGTGAGAGCCCTAGGAGGTAACAAAGGAGTTGGAGATTAGAAGCTATATAGTATAATGCTATGGGGCCTGGCAGGGGTGGAGGAGGCCAGAGTCATGAAGAAATTTAGAGCGCTTAGAAAAATTTGATGTTCATTAAAAAAAAAAAGGGAAACATTTCAGGGATGAAGATAGAGGACTTGGAATATGGCCAGAATGGTTAGAAGCCAAAAAAGAGGTGATCCGGGGCCTCTTTTAAACACAGTCCAGGGAAATTCTCTAAGCTGTACCTGCTCTGGAAAGAGCACAAGCTAAGTTTTGCAGTCCTTTAGATGAGCAGGTATTGGAACTGAGGGTAAACGTAGAGAGGATTTTGTTTGCCCACTTACCCAAAATACAAGCTCAGAGAAACTGCTCCGGACTTGGACTGCGATTAGAAATCTGATGACATAGGAGGTGAGGGAAACTTACTCAATATACTTACAATTTAACTTTATTTTTATTGAGCTTCTACTATGTGACAGATGCTTTTCTAGGCAGTAAGGATACCAAGGAAACAAGGCAGAAATGGTCCTTATTCACATGGAACTCATGTTCTAATCGGAGGAGATAGATGATAAAGAAACAAGTAAATAAATTAAAGAAACAAGATAAATGGAGATAGTGTTATAAAAGAAATAAAACTGGATGATATGATACAAGATGAATGACTGGGGGTAGGGGTCGGTGGATAATTTAGATGTGATTTGATTTGGTTTTTAAAAAGATTGCTGTGACTGCTGCTTGGTTGACTTGGTAAAACGGATCCTGCAAAGGAAGCGGCTGACCTCATTTTGTACTTTCTGGGCACCAGGTGACTAATAGTCAGGAGGTTTCACCCAGTCCACAAAACCTAAAGGAGCTTTTGAACTTGAGACTTCCTGGATATGACAAAAGAAATTTTTTAGATCAACTGAACTCAGTTTGTACAAAGAACTACATGCACCTTCCCAAACATATGCAACAAACCTTAGAAGTTACACAATAAGTTCTCTCATATGATTCTGCAGGCTCTCTCATTAATAACTTGATGAAAGCCCCCACCAGTCCCCATGTTGGTCCGTAGTGGATCCTCTTGTAACCTGTGTTTCTCCTACTCCAGAGCCCTGCTAGGATTGGGGGCTGTTTCTCACTTCCTGTCCCCAGGAATGGCTGCGGGATTCTCTGTGTCTGTGCCCTTCTTTGGGGAGTAAGCCTCTGTGTTCTGGCAGCTGCACGATCCTTGACATGCTGCTTCAAGTGGGAAAAAATCCCAAGCCTTCTGAGAGGAAATATCTCTCTCCTGCTGGGGGCCCCTGTGTGTTCCCTCAGGAAACTTTTCTGTGTAACACTATTAAATAACACCACCGGCATCGGTGGCTAGGAATAAGACAGTTCTGTGACTTTTCGGTCACTTCATGCTCCACATTATGTCTTGGAAAGGGAAGGCAGAAAATTGGTAAGAGCTAGGTGTCCCGGAACAGAAACTTTCAAAGTGAACCCCCTGGTCCATAGTTGTTGGCACACCAAGGTACACAAATATTGGCCAACCTGTCCAGAGAGCTCTCTGTTCCTCCCTGGCACTTGCTGTTACTTATTAACAAAGATACCAAGTATGAAGGACAATAGTGGAATGGCATCACTCTCTTGCTCTTTGGCAACTCTAACAAATATCAGCTTTCTTCTAAGCAGGAGAAGTCCAACTTCTGAACAGAGCCAATATATAAATGTTATTGCCTGGTCCTGCAATATGAAGATAGTCCTAATTAAAGTAACAGTTCATGGTGTTGGGTACCGGTAAATATCATCTCACCAATAGTGTGTAATTTAAAAGTTCACAAAACTGCAATTAGGGATTTTACCCAACCATTTAAAACCAATTAGCATCTTTGAACCTGCTATTATAAGCATTAGGATTTGCAGTGTTTTATTTTTAAAGGAAGGACTACATAGACATTTAGGTTTTGGGGGTTTTTTCGTTTGTTTTTGTTTTTGTTTTGTCACATAAAGGATTCACTGTATCAAAGCTTCAACTATGCTACCTTACGAGTGTCGAAAAAGGTAGCTGCCTCTGACCCTTACCGTAATAACTAGTTGCTCTCTTAGTGACAGAAAAGAAAAATTGACATCTGATTTAAAAAATATCCTGGCCAATGTACTTTTTAAATGTTAAAATATGTGTTGATTACTTTTTCGCCAAATTCTGACAATTGCTATTATTTGGCATTTTAAAAATCTAGAAGTATCTCAAGGAAGAAAATCAATACCTTAAGGTAGAATCATATCTTGTAGAAAGGGTTTAACAGCAGCAGTAAGCCTGGGTTCTGACAGCTACTAGATAAATTTGGAAGCCAGGAAAGATAATCAAGATACTAAGACATGTTTTAATCAGTCACATTGTAATAGGTTGCCAGGTAGTGGAGCTCATTAAAGGAAGTAGTGTATTCTATGTAAGTGTATTAAATATTCAAGCATCTCAGAAGTTCATGGTATAATATGCTTCCAGTTTTCTGGGAAACTTTACCAGCTCAGAAGACTAGAAGCATTTTCCAAAGTTCTTCTGCTTGCCAAATTCTATAGTCTTTAAATAGATCTGTAAGGATAAAGATACTGGAGTTAAAACCAGTTTGCAGAGTCAACGAAACGGAGGAGAACACTCTTATTATTGTTTTCTCACCTCATTAATGAAAAAGCATCCCATAGAGTAAAAAAAAAAACTCAGTAGATTGATCCTGGAAAATTTTAATTACCATTTCCTTCATAGTCAGTAGTAATTCCCTGCTGAATGCAGATGAATTTATATGATTTGAAATGCAGTTAATTCAAAGCACTGCATGCTTGTACTTTGGAATAGTTGGCCCCATGAGGTATGAACTCAGACATATTTGTTTTCTTCAAAGTGAAACAAGAATTCCGATTACTTTTTAATAGGAAAAGAATGGAGTTGGCAAGAATATACATAAAAACATCCTTTTATCCCTGTTACCTTAGTGATTTGGTTTTTAATACAGACACATGGCTGAAAAATAGTTTGTTCTGTTGAGTAGCAGATCCATGGATAGAGATGCCAGCGAGACAGGCTCACAATCGCTGGGTATCCTTGAAAGAGAGAGCCCTCTCCCTGGGAAATTGTTTACTTAGCATTTAGCAAAGGTCATGGGATGCCAGTATCTAAAGGTGTCCTCTTGAATTTCAAATTAATAATGACTTTGTACATTTTACTTAGGTTCTTGCTTGATAAAATATTTTCATTTTCCCTATAAGTTTTATGTTTGATTCTCTTAATGAGTCACTGTGAATTTAGATGTGCCTTTGCACTCACAGTGACTAGAAGGGTGCCCCTTTCACTGATAATCAATTAGTAGGGTTGTAAAAGCCCCTTGAAAGTGTGGAATTGTTAAGCACTCTACAGCTTTCCTTCATATTTACCCTGTGTGGACAAGTCTTTGAAGCATAGGACTACCCATCGATCCCAAACTTGTGTGGTATGGCTTTCCTAATTCGGTCATCTGCGTGTCACCAAACTGGTGCTGGGACTTGAATGTGGTGGGATCATAATTTATTTTAACTGCTCATAGAAAATAATAGCTAAATAGCAATGTTATGAAAGTGGTATTAAATTTCCTGGGTTCAGTGCCACTCTGAACTTGAATAAGGTATTTATATATTCTATAAAAGGTCAATAATAAAACTAGTTTAAAAAAAAATAAAAATAAAAAAATTTAAAAAAAAATTTAAAAAATAAATAAATAAAACTAGTTTATAGCTTATCTTCATAAAGTTAAAATGTGTGTGAAGATAAAATGGAAAGAATTTGAGTTCTCAGAAGAAAGCTGATATTCAAATCTATGGTATCTTAGAAATTTCACAGTAATGACAGCCAGCTTTGGAATTAACTAAAACCCACAGATTTGTGTTGGAGGAGCTCATGAGAATGCATTCTCATTAAAAAAAAAAAAAAAAATACTGCTTGGCCAGAGAAGACAAATAAAAGATGTCCTGATAATGTAATATGTTTGTGGCCGTCTCTTCATGGATAGTTGAAAAATATATATATATGTGTGTGTGCAGAGAAAACCTGTTAAAAGGAAATTTGGCAAAAGAATTTATTATTTAAGAAAAAAATACTAGGTTATTGCTTACCAAATGTTTTACATCTGTATTCTTATTAAAGCAATTTGTTTGATTAAAAGTTGAAAGTTATAAAATCTCCGTAACCAAATGGTTATAAGTTACTTAATACTTTCAGAGTGATCCTTTATTGTTCTGCTATAATTCAAAGACACATTGACTTTCTGAGAATCTGTACAGATCATTTCTTTTAGGATTCAGGAATGGATTTCTATTTTGTTGTGCTTTATCTGTCACCAAAAATTAATACTGAATGGAAAATAAGTTTTAAGTTAAAGCACCATGATGAATATTTAGAAGGTTCTTCAGCAATGTACTGTCATTTATTTCTTGCAGGCTTGTACAGCATATGTGGATTTTATGATTTCTGTGGCCAAATTGATTCGTCAGGAAAGGGGACTGCCTGTCGATGAAAAAGAGATTTCTTTGGAAATGAATAAAGTTATGGAATTGGAAAAAGAAATTGCCAATGTAAAACACATTTTCTCTGATACACTGAACAATGTCAACCACTTTTTATTTCTTTCTCTTCTCTATCGTATTTTAAGGGTAAAATGTACATCTCCTTAACCAAGTGATAAAAATGCATAGCTCGGGAATGGATCATTGACTTCAAGAGGACCTTTAAAACTGGAATTTTACAGTAAACCAGGTTCCAGACATCCAGGAGACATACTTAATTTGACAAATATTAAACTAGATCTACTTAATGACCTATTATAAGTGGATTACATCAATATCCTAACCATTTACAGTCAAACTGTTGTTGAGATGCCCTTGAGATTCAGGACACACTTGATTGCTAGCTATTCAGCAAAGCTGTTTTAGTTTTGATATGTACAATTTTACTTTATTTTATTTTAAAGTTTAAGGTGACCACAGAAATTGTCTCTATCCCTTTGCTAAGAAGTATTTAGCCTCTGAACGTGGCCACACTACAGTACGATATCACTGAGTTCAAACTGTCAGGCTGCTTATTAGCTCAGGGGAGATCCAAGAGGAGGAGTTTATCAGCAAAGCCCAAGGGGTGTGTTCCTGAGTTTCCTCTAGTTCCAGGTCAATCCTTAGAGTCTGAGTTGGCACATTCTTGTCTGAAGTTCCTCTGACGGGGTCTGCACTCTCAAGCGAGTGAACTCTGTAAACAGCATCCGGGTTATTGATTGAACTCACGGTCAGTTTCAGTCTAGGATCCACAGAGCTCTCTGACATTGCAAACAGCAACCTGCACTCCTAAATCCCCGTCTGCTTGTCACTTTATCATCAGAATCTCGAAGACTGAAGATCTTTCAGGGAAATTTTGGCTTTCCTGGGGCTACATGAAACCAGAAGTGTAGAATCAGAACCAGACTTTGCTTGGAGCTGCAGCTGGATGAATGGCAGTTTGATGGGTTGCATGTGGTTCTGTGTTGGAAACAGAATTTTTAGAGGAGAACAGTTTATTACCCTGGGTTTTTACCTCTGGCGCCTTCCAAGACCGTGTTCTCCTTTGATCAGCCTCAGCTTCTGTAGTAGTTGTATCTTTCCTCAGAATTCTTTGTGTCTACATTTTCTCTCCCCTCTGACACTCTGAGATTGTAGTGGGGTCTCAGTCCTCCCTGAATCACCTATGTGTCTCTAACAGTGTCCAGCACGTTATTGCGTGCAGATGTTACAAACATAATTTTTAAATGAATAAATAAGTGACCTAAAGGGGAAATTGGAGCCGTTGTCACTTGAGAAATAATTCCCATTTTTACATTTTGTTTCTTTTCGCTTAAAATTGCTTTTACTCCTTTCAACCACTAGTTGGGCAGTTGTTATTGAAATTTTCTTTTTTGATTCAATGAAAAAAATAATACTGGATGCTGTTGATAACACTGAACTCGTTAGGCCAGATGAGCGGACAGTCACAAAAGTAGATGCTAGAACTCTCCAGATAATTTGCCACCTACCTGTGTTATGTACTAGGAATTTTCTCAGTCTTACTTGCTTTAAATTCTTGTAGAAATCATTGTGCTTTTTTCTACTCTTTTTCCCGTCTGAATTTTAACTGGGACACTGAATGGTGGTAGGTGAGAGAAAGAGTATTTGAGAGAGAAACTGGAAATGACTATATTCAAGAAAGTCATTATCATATGAAATAGCCACAGACACAACTGAGCTGCCCATTTGGCCATAGAAGGAAAGAGGCCTGTAAATATTGCTGATGTGGTTTGGCAGTTATGAAAATACAAAAAGATTTTTGAAAAATTTTATACTTGACAGTGCAGCCAAATCTTGATAATTGTTACTGAATATACTTAAAATCTCTTATATTTCTCTCTTCTTCTTGATAAGACAAAATAAAGTATAACACAAATACAGAATAGAACTTAAATATAATTATGTTGTACCTATGCCATATTTCTTTTTCCCTTGTATATAGTTATATTTTTCTAAAGAGTTCTTGACCTAAAATAATGATAAGAAATTAAATCCATAGGCTACAACTAAATCTGAAGATCGAAATGATCCAATGCTTCTTTATAACAAAATGACATTAGCCCAGATCCAAAATAACTTTTCACTAGAGATCAGTGGGAAGGTAAGTAGCAGTTTTATGTACTCTCTTATTGTGCCATTTTCTAAAATTATAATATTAAAATGCAGTTTGTTAAAATTTAATGATTTTTTAATTTATTGAAATAAATTGAACATCAAAATGAATTTAGACGACATCAACCATTTGACTTCATGAAAAGACTTGAAAAAAAACTATTTGACATAATTATATTTAATTAGTGTGAATTTCAAAGGTAAAAGTCCTTTCAAGGCAGCTATGTAATAATATTAGAAATTATCATAGAAAAGGGTTTGGAAACATTAAAAGCAAAAATCCTTCTGAAGGACCATTATATAGCCATTGGACTTGGACAGTCAAATAATATAAGTACCAGATTTCTTTTTAACTCTGAAAAAGGATAATTTATTCATAGAACTTGCCATGTTCTCATCAAGGCCATCTATGGAGGTGTTCAGAGCAATAGTGGAGAAATAGAACATAAGAAACAGAAAAATCTATAGGTTCCATTTATAAACATCAATTGACATCTTTTTGCTTAGTTGTAATTCCTTAGCTAGTATTTAATAATCTCTTTTAAGGCTATGAATGTATTCTATGTATTAGTTGATGCACACAATCAGGTAATGAAGCAACATTCATGGAAAAATCTACAAACCACCACATTCAGTGATGGAATTCTCTTTGTCACTAATTGCTGAAAACAAGGACTTTTTAAAGGCATAACCTACTGAGTTAGGAATTTCTTACATAGAGCTTTTTAATATAATAAGTGTTTAATAAATATGTTTTGAAATAATGGGCCAAACTGCCAAAGGAAATCAAGAAAAGTATGTAGCATCTCACACTTAGTAAGTGATCAGTGTATTTATATACTTCTAGGCATATATATATAAAATTACAGAGCATAAGATATTGGTAATCTTAAACATTCTCAAACATTGAAATGTGGCATTTCAGCAAGATCTGCATAATCTCCACTTCTGCTGTTTTTTCTTGTATCCATTGGTGGTTGGATAACCACAATTCCCATTTAAAGAATAATAGATAAGACTCCATCTTCTGGCAGCTCCAAATCCAGCTTCTGACGTGTGAGAACTGCATGCCTGTAGACCTGATATTGATGGCTTAAAGTACATTTTGTTCATCTTCATTGGACCATCTGTGTTGTATCTATACATTTACTATACCTCTGCTAGGACAACAGTGTGCTTTCATTTACAACACCAGCTCCACTGAGATGTATTACTGTGTTTAAATTGATTGTTTATTAATATCCACCTTTAAGAGAGAAACATTTTATACCCATTTAAATTTTTGCATAAACCTAGGAAACTTTATGTTTACAGCTAAATTTCTTTTTCTTTTTCTTTCATATTGGTTAGACCAAGAATTTGACACTGAGCCTAATTTCTAGCATATGTTCACTATACTTAGAAGCTTTGCTTTTGCTCTTAAATGGTTGGTTTAATTCTTTTATTTAAATAATTATGCTACAGAACTAATTTTTATTCAAAAATTGATTGAAGCAATTAGAGAAAAATCCCAAACAGATATCAAACTGACTATTGTGATAATTATATAGTGATGCAACTGACACTGTAACCATGTCTGACCCTGTAACCATAACTGAGTCTTGGACCCAAGAAGAGAAATGCATAATTACTCAATGTCTTGTGCCTGCTTTTTTCCAGCCATTCAGCTGGTCAAATTTCACAAATGAAATCATGTCAACTGTGAATATTAATATTCCAAATGAGGAAGATGTGGTTGTTTATGCTCCAGAATATTTAACCAAACTTAAGCTCATTCTTACCAAATATTCTGCCAGGTAGGTATGTCAGAGTGCCCATGTTCCCAAAGTTTACATTTAATATCACGCTTTAGAAGCTTTGCAGCCTCATCTTTTCTGTTGCTGGGTGGTGGGTTTTTTTATGCAGAGATCTTCAAAATTTAATGTCCTGGCGGTTCATAATGGATCTTGTAAGCAGCCTCAGCCGAACCTACAAGGAGTCCAGAAATGCTTTCCGCAAGGTGAAGAAAAAATCTCTCTTTTCTTAAGACTTAAAGCATAAAGCAATCCATGGTTATGAAGGCTTGCCATGTACATTGCTAGAAGTGGTAAACTTTGCCAAGAGACAAAATGCCAAATGCTGGGTACGTTGCCTGTATTTAAGCCATGTTGCCTAGGAAAGCCAGTTTTCAGGTGCTCTGTGGTCCTATGATTGTCTTCTCTGGCACCGTGATTGAATTGCCCGGGAAGGGCATGTATTGGTTATTTGAGCAGTTCATGAAAGAATACTAGCTTGGTTTTTTGTTGTGTTCAAAGTAATTTCAGGGATATCTATCTCAATTAATTTGATTTTTCTGGTGCTTATAACATACTAGACATTCAGACAGTTGGACTACATTGATGTGGACAATCCCCTGAGAATATACCTACCTGGAGATAGCCTTAAGACCTTTTATTAGACTGTACCTGCATTATTTAAAGAATCATCATTTTCGTCCTATTGTGAGGGGAGAGGGCAGGAGGGATTGAGGAAGGAGAAATTCTCACAAATGTATTGGTTGGTGTCACGGAAAGGAAATAACTCCCTGATTGATTGAAATTTTTCGTTTTTACCCTTTAAAAGAAAATGTAGACATATTTTTTAAATTAGAGAATGTAAAAATGGTGTTTTGCTAAATTTCCCTTCCGTAAGTTAATCCCTTTATTGGTTCTTAAATTTGTACACATGCAGTTCTTCTAAGTACTGGAACTTCAGCAAAAACTTTAGAAAACAGGAATGTGTTTTCTTGTATACCAGATCTCTCCCCTGTTACATTTATTGAATATTACTTCACATTTATGTTTGTACAGTGGCAACAGTGTTATTTTGTTTGTTTGGTGGAGAGGGTTGTTGTTTCTAACCCTGTCTAGAAAGATATTAACTTGCAATAGCCAACAGTTTTTCTAGGACGTGCTACTGAAAATATACCTTATTTCCAGATCATAGTAAGTAATAATTCAATTGGATTACATTTTATCCTATGCAAGGACATCCTGACATGTGAGGAGAAGCAATGAATATTGCAAGAATTTAGGAGACATAAAGAACAGAGTCCTGTGAAATTTGTGCTCTTACCACGCTTCGGCCATGTACTCCTGGTCAAATGCCATTTCCTTTTTCTCTCCCATAGGCTCTTTATGGCACAACATCAGAAACAGCGACTTGGAGACGTTGTGCAAACTATGTCAATGGGAATATGGAAAATGCTGTGGGAAGGCTCTATGTGGAAGCGGCATTTCCTGGAGAGAGTAAACATGTGGTAATGTTTTCTGCACAATACTCTATCAGCGTGTGTTTGCAATGATGGGCAATTACAATAGTCCATCATTTGGTTAAAATTTTATTAATTGGCAGAGAACTTCTGAATCACAATTTGCCATTATATCCCAATAAATCTTATTCTCCCTCCCCCATGGGTCTGGTTATGTTTCTGATCCTAATATTGTTTAACCCAAAACCAATTGTCTGTATTCCAGAAGCAATGTATTCACAATACCCAGTCACGTGTTCTAATGATATAGTCATTTGTAATCTCTTCTGTTATCAAAATTGACTAAGAATTAGTATTTTCTTAAAAACCAGAAAGTAAACCAGAGTTTATTTGAAATGTAAGACATGTACTTTATTTTTTATTGTTACTGAAATGAAGACAAGGGAACTTAAAGACATGGTGAAAGAATCTATTGAAATGCTACCTCATGCTTAACTAAACTACTAATAGTAATGACAGTATTTTATGTTAGTTCGTCTTTCGTGATAATGGAAACCATACATTCTGAAGATGATTTTTATTAATGTATGCATTAAGACCTATTTAATCATTAGTGTTGATAGTAGCAGTGTTGCTTTAAAAATATAATTACCCACATATATCCATTTGTTTAGATCACCAGTTTGTTTATTAGTTTACATTTATTAACATATCATTGAATCATATAAAGACAGCTTATAGCTCTATTTTTTTTAAAATTTGTGTTAGAAAAAATTAATTCATGGCCTAAGTTTGCCTTCTGTTCTTTTGGTTTAAGGTTGAGGATTTAATTGCACAGATCCGGGAAGTTTTTATTCAGACTTTAGATGACCTTACTTGGATGGATGCTGAAACGAAAAAGAGAGCTGAAGAAAAGGTAAAGAGCAAAAGGCAGGGCGAATTATCAAAGAAAAATCTATAAGAAAAGATTAACTTTTAAGAAATTTGGGGAACACATAGTATTCAAAGATTGCGTAAAATAAAAGCAAGCTCCTTCAAGCTGCAGTGTGTCCAGGAACACTTTTCAGGGATGAAGAATTTTTTTTCTATGACTTTCATCTTTTATTGTCTCTTTGTAACTAGCTCCTACTTTCCATGTTTGGCTCAAAACTTTGAAAGATCTCCAATTTTCCTCTTTTTTTTTTTTTTAAAGGAAGTCTTCACAAAACAAGAGGAAAATCTTGTGTGAACAAGAAAGCATTAGAAGATATTATCAGTGGTTCATGTTTTTCCTCCTTTTATGAAAAATACTTAAAAGACCTCACCAATATCTAAAAATATCCCCTAATCTTTAATGTAAATTTCTAGCTAAATTTTTTTAAGCATGCACTATTTAGTTTTTTTTTTAAATGACCTAGGGAGAAAAATACTAAATTTCTATTCAAGCAAATGTAAGGTAGTACACTGAGTACTATAAGGTGACCTACAGTTAGAGGGATGTTGAAGGAGCTTTTTATAACTATTCTTATTTACCCCCATTGTGCACCTTTTATTGGGACTCTTAGTATCTTGCATTAGAATAAAAGTGAGATGTCTAAGGAAATCTCAGGTTTAAATTTACTATGCCATTGTGTTGATAACTATATAAACCTAAAAGGAACATGTCCAGTGAAAACTGTATGTGTTTATGAGCAGTATTCACATGCAGCCTGATTATTCCTCTGTAGTTAGGGTAACAGGAAGAACAGACCGTTCTTTGAACTAACACAGAAAGAGTCCATAAATCTATTATAATAAGAGAATCAAGCTGTAGTCTAGTTCTCTTTCAGGATTAGATCACATGAAAGGATTATCTTTTTCAGCTATCACAGAGCCCTGAGTGGGTCAGGTCTAGAATTTGGCACCCCAGTATAGCTATCTTTCCATAATTCTGTAGGTCCTCAGAAGTTCAGGCTGGATTTGCTCCTTTCATGTTCTAGCTATCAAACATGGTACTATTTGATGGTAGCCAATCAAATTGTTCTAGGTAATCATTTCCCAAGGTGGTGTCATGAAACTCTGAACCTGCCAAGTAGCTCTGTGAAAGATTCCCATGGTCAAAAAGAGTTTAGGAAACATTTCCTGCAGGAAGGCTTCCCTGATCCCACCCTCGACTAGGTTCTATACCTGTAGGGTGTGATCTTATGGCACCATACATCACACTTGAGAGTTAAGATTCATTTTATTGCCTACCATTGACCTTTATAGTAAACTCTCCAGGGGTAGAAATTTTTGCCTAGCATTGTATCCTCAGCCTCTTACAAAGTACCTGGCTTGTTGTATACCCTTGAAGACAAATTGAATGAATAAATAGACAAATTAATTCATCCCATTGGGCACTTACAATTACTTAATTTTAAACTCTAAGTAGTCTTTCAATGAAGAAGCCTGCTTAACGTTTTTGTCACAGTATCTACCCCAAATATTTGACAATATATCCTTTTCATGTAGTACCTCTTATTTCTGTAGATTTTGTATCCCTTAGGACACCTTTTGGGGAAATACCTTCTAGTAAATAAAGTGCCATTGAGAGGGAGATGATTCGTTATGGGCTGATGGTATGGAAAGGAAATGGGCTTGGCCAAACTGCTTTAGTGACACATCTGTCTGATCCACTGGGGAAATCCTAGGCTTATGAAACAGATTTGTAACAAAACCACATCCATTTGATGGTAAAACAAATAATTCAGAGATGCAAGCTTAATATCCCATGAAAATATTAAATTAGTTAAATTATTTAAGAGCAATGTGATATGATAAAATCAAAAGTCAGCTATCTTTGAGAAAAATGAGAGAAATAAAAAATAGAAATAGGAATAGCAAATAGTAAACAAGTGGTACTGATGAAATAATTACAATAAGTAAGCAATTTTAAAATAATAAAAATAGAAATAGTAGTAAGGTAGTGGTAAATATGAGATGGTATAACAAGGAAAACGCTGTTTTCTACTTGTTTAACTAATGTCATTCATTTAACTGCGGGAAGTTAGGTACACTAGCTCTGGAGACCAAAGGAGAACATAAAAACTCCAGGAACCAATATTTAGGAAGAATATTAGCATTAAACCTGTAAGCCCACATCTGTTTTCTCAGCCAAATCAGTGAAGTGGAAAGATAATTATAAGCTGCTAGAATGGAAGTTCTAAATATTACCCCTCCTGTAAAATTGAAGAAAAAAGCCTTTCAGAGAAAAAGTTCATAAAAGTACAATACATGTGGAACAGTGACTTGTCAGTTTTCATTTTGGTTTTCTTGGGAAAGCTGTAGCCTATGAGAATAGGGTATTAGAAGCTAAATTTCAGAACTATTTTTTGTTTATTTTGAACTCCAGGAAAAAGCCAATGCAAAGATCTCTGTTTAAACGTTGTCAGATAGTCGTCTTGTAAACAGTATGGCTCAGGTTATTCAACTGCTGTCGAGGGCAAATTATAATGTTTGCATTTGGAAGTTCTTAATCATGCTCACATTCAGTATTCTAATTTTCATAGGCCTTAGCAATTAAAGAAAGGATCGGCTATCCTGATGACATTATTTCAAATGACAACAAACTGAATAATGAGTACCTTGAGGTAAGTCTTTATAAAGACTGCACTGATGATGCCTGGGGCTGGTGGCAATGTCATTTCTAGCTATGAGGGGGGCCAGAAATTATGTGAAATAGCCTACACCCAGAGGTCTTATTATATTGATATTAAGCCTTTAACACTGAAGCCAGAACTATGTTTGTTTTAGTTTTAACCTATTGTTTCATAGGCTGGTCTGTATTTGGTTTTGTTATTTTGCTTTCCATATATTCCATTTTAAGAGTAGTGATAAAAATCTGGTGTTTTTTAAAGAGCATTAAGACGTAGACATTTAAATGATGAACAGGCAGTACTCAGGCTTCTTATCTCATTTTATACACGCCTGAAAGTCAAATCTTCAGCTTTCCTTCCACTTTCTAATTATTCCTCCACTGGGTAAACCAGGTCATGCCTTCTCTATTTGAAAAAAAATCTACTATTTGAGAATGGGGAACTATTTTATTCTCCTTTGGTAATGTAACAATGAAAAGAAAACAGAGTTGATTGAAGTCACTACAGTATTGATTTCAGACTCAGCTAAAGGTCCTGTCATTAACCTTGCAGTCACCACAACTACTTGAAACCCCGGTGACAAGGTGACCCTTGCCTAGATCTGGGGATGACAACGATTCCTAATCTGTTGATTACTAGCATAACACGGGAGTTTGCAAGGCATAGTGTCCTCTTTCCTTTTTCCATTTGCAGAAAAGCTTGACTTTTTATAAAATGAGCTGGCTGTAGCATGTGAGTCCCCGGGGCCCTTGTGGCAGGAGTCTAATGGCTGAGCACATAGTCTCACCGCTGAATTGCTTGGGTTCAGATCTCAGCTACACCTCTCACTAGCTGGCTAAGAGCATAAGCTCAAAGTCAGACTCCTAGGGTTCAGATCTCAGCTCCATCACTCATTAACTTGGGCAAGTGACTTAATTGCGCTTCAGTCTCCTCAGCTTCAAAATGGTGGTAACAGCCCATCTTCACAAGATTATTATGGGGATTCAAAAATGTGATATATGAAGTTCTTATAACTTAGTAGGTACTAAATATGAATGCTTTTATCTTGTCTGTCCTGTAAGGATTAATATCAATATAGAAAAGCTTGTTTGACATTTAGTTTCGTTTAATTACAAAAGAATAGACCGAGGTAGTGATTCAGCCAGCGCAGCAGCGATCTGTAATATAGAACTAAGCTCGTTGGAACTTAACTTTTCTTTGGCAAGTTTTGGTGTTCTCTGTTAACTTTATTAAGTGATAGAATGTAAGAAAATATCTCTTAATGTTATTTAGCAAAAACTTTGAAGATACCAGTTTTAATATTTTTCCCCAAATCTTTTAAATTACTATAGTTGAGCTACAGGGAAGACGAATACTTTGAGAACATAATCCAAAACTTGAAGTTCAGCCAAAATAAACAGCTAAAGAAGCTTCGAGAAAAGGTGGACAAGGATGAGTATGTATATTCCAGTTTTTTCTAAAAATATGTTCATTCAGAAGAGGGACCTTGTTGGATTAAGAGAAAGAACCTGGTTTAGAATAATGTTAAAAGGTGTCATGTTCTCTTTCTATCGAGTACTTCTAAGAGCATCTAAGACTATACCAAAGATGAGTCAGGGATTTAATCAAAATTTAAACTTTTTTCATTAAGGTGTCCTTAGATTACCTTCGGTTTCTCCTCATATGATTGTCTGTCCCCTCTACTTTGTTTGTGGACAGGGCTCTCAAGAACACCTTAGCCTAAGTAATCCATAGCTCCTGCAAGCCTTCTCTGAGGCTGTATTACTGTACACGGCATTATCATCTGCCCTCAGCCCCACCTGTTTTCTATCGGTCCATCATCCTGCAGCTCCATGCCCTTCCTAGATTGCTCCAGGTAACACTTCTGTCAACGCTGTGGTAGCCAAATATGAGATATCAGGACTCGCTCTCATTTGTAGTTTTCAAATGCTCTTAATCTCTGCTTACTAGTGGCATTAGTACATTGTAGTAACTATTAGTTTAATGTTCATTTTTCAGTTAAATGGATGTGTCTAACATATTTATCAACATAAGTGTTTATGCACTTAAATCCCTAGAACTGCTTGTGCTTTTAGCTCCTAGAGAGCAAGGGACCATTCAGCACAGTGCTGAACACATAGGAGGTTTTCAGTTAAAACTAAATTAATGAATGAGTGAGCAAGTGAAAAGCAAATATACTAGTTTGATTTTTGTGGTAACTGACACAATGCCATACCAAGTCCAGGTGTCACTGGGAACTGGGAGAATCAAAGGTGAACTTTGATTGTATTACATTACATTACAGCAGCAGAGGGTATGAAAGACGTGTTATAATAAACTGTATCACCAGGAGGAAAATGTGCCAAGAAAGGTACAAAGTGCAGAAGGACTATTTGATAACAGGACTCTTCTATTAGTAAACCAAGTCCAGGTTGGACAAAATTCCTAATATGGAAATGCCAGTTTATTTCAATCCCTGTACGACATTTTGAGCCCTTAAGGTACCCTGAAAAAGAGATTGATTTCTTTTGCTGACCTCTATGTTTACACTGGAGCAAATGTTATATTGTCTGGTGCTAAAAATGAGACAGCAAATGTCACAGAATGTTTAGTGTCCCAGGTGGGAAAGAAAGATGGAGAATGGGCACATATGGTTTGTGTTATAATCAGTTGTCAGTCCTATCTCTAGAAACAAACAAAAAGTCATCAAAAATAATATCCTGTGGGAAAATTTATAATCTGAGAATCCTTATAAGTCTGAATATTTTTATTTCTTTAAAACTACATATAGTTACACTTAATGGTTGTTAGCACTGAGTAAAATATCTACATAGAAATATCATCGAATATTCTTTCTGAAAATAGCTAATATAACCTGCACCCACCTGACCCCAGAAGATTTCTTCATAATTTAAAAAATAGTTGTTGAATTATTGCTTGATGTTTTCTTTAGAAGTTAATATAGTCCCAGCTCCATAGTCATTTCGTAAAATGGTGTGCAGTTTTCATTCCTTTTTATCGTATGTGTTGACTTTCTCTGAGTTTTTTTTTCTTTACTATAGATAATCGAAAGTGACAATTGTATATAATATTTAAATGAATATTTGCTCAGTAGCATGCATAGCTCAGTAGTACTTTTTGGATCCTTTCTGTGAGCTTCTGACTGTTAATCACAAGTACAATATGATGTATAAGGTCTTCTCTGCCATACCAGGCTAGTTTTTCTTCCTTCCCTATCTTCTACCTGTATGCTGAGTACAAGGGTTCAAAACTCAGGCTGCACTTTAGAGTCACCTGGGGCAGAAACAGAGACACAGATGTAGAGAACAAACGTATGGACAGCAAGGGGGGAAAGTGGCTGGGTGGGGGTGTGGTGAGATGAATTGGGAGATTAGGATTGACATGTATACACTAATATGTATAAAATAGATAACTAATAAGAAACTGCTGTATAAAAAATAAACAAAATAAAGTTAAAAAAAAAAGAAATAGTACTGATTCCCCAACTCTACACCACCCTAGATTGTGATGTACATACCTGTAGGCGGGGACCCAGGTATTGGTATTCTTTTTAAGTCCCACGCCCCCTTCTCAAGTCAGAACCCCTGCGTTAGTGTTTGTTCCTTTTTGTGTTGACTCATACTTGCTCATATTCAATTTTGTGAAATTTTTTTACAAGGTGATATCTTTAATTTGGCAATTTAGCTTTAAAATTTAGTGTTTGTCTTCCAAAATATTGGAAGTACTTTTGACAGTGATTGCATTAAATCATTAGGACTGTACCCTGTAGATTACAGCATAATAAAAGTTCTTCCTATTTTATTGAGTTTTCTTATAGTGAAAGTTTTTGACTTAATTTGTACCTGCTTAATAGCAATAAAGTCACTATGTTTTCTTTCCTTTTTTATATAGCATCAAGTTCAAGTCCTCACTGTGTATGTTCAGGCAGATAACATCTATTGCTTCTACTTTATTCATGTAACCTGCAGTTAACTCAGAGAATTACATTTTCAGATGCTCAAGTCCTCACTCCTAGGGTCTTGCAGGACAAACAGGTGTCCATATCCACAGTAGAGGAGACAGAGATGAGAAAAGCTATTGATTATAGTAGGGTTATATTGTAGGGTATTATAGAGAAATGATGATGCATTAAATTTTCAAGGCAGCAATTAATTTAAATAAATTCAGTCAATTAACCAAATAGTAAGCTTCAGGACTTTTTCTTTTCTCACTCCACATGCTCTCACTGGGCAGACTTGTATACTTATTTGCATCCTCTACTATCATTATGACCCCTGAATACATGTATCTGGCCCAGGTCTGTTTGCTGCGCTCCAGATCCAAATGTCTAGCTGTCAATGAAACATCTCCATGCAGGTGTTCCATTGACCCTACAAACACAGCATTTGCCTTTTCGAGAAAAAACTTATCATCTTTCTCCCTTGATCCCCCTAGTTTCCAACTTCTATCTTATTGCTACCAAGACAGAAACCAGGGGTTCATCATCCTAGACCAATCCCTTTCTGTCATCTCTGATACCTACAGTGATACCTACTTCAAATCCCATTCAAAAAAGAAAAAAAATTTACATCCACCAGCTGCTAATTAAATATTTTATAGGCATGAGGGGGTGTGGATCTCCATCTTAACCATCTCCATTGTCATGCCCTAATTCAGACATTTCTCATTGTTCACCAGAGTGATGATAATATTTTCCTAATCTTATCATCAATCATCTCACAATCCTTCAGCTAACTCTCCATGCTACTGCCTTAGAGAGCTTTTAAAGACACAAATTGAGTCATGTCATTTTCTGATGAAAACCTTTCCATACGTTTGTTTTGCCTGTCTCATGAAGCGTGTACCGAGCTCTGCGTACCTCCCTGTAACAGCACTCCAGAATTCCTCTAGAGTCACCCTACCCCACAGCATTGCCCCAAATCTCCACCCGTAGGAATTACTGTAAAGTCATCGCTGCATCTCTTCCTCCTCCTTATCCCTTACCAGGGCCACCCTTTCTGCCCTGTTCATTTAACAGAAACCAGCACATGGTGTGATTCAACTTGAGCGTTATCTCCTTACTCATAGCACCCCCTTACATGATCCTCTTCATCTTGTCCCTGTGCTATCCCTTACACACATTTTAGTCACAGCACCAGTACATCTGATTACATTTAGCTGGACTAGGCCTTGTTGAAAGCAGAAACAGTGTATTTGTGTCACCAGAGATTGAACATTGATGAGCAGAACGTCGACCTCTCCTCAATGATGATGGAGTGAATGATTGATAAAATTGCCAGTTTGTAATAATGCTTACAAAGTGAACTCAGCCACTAAAGTAAATATTGACACATCCAAGCATTTCACCATCATTGTTGGTGAAGATGTCCAACATGATCTCTGCTGTTCTCTCTGCTTAAAAATTCAAAACATTAAGGAGGTCCGGAAGTCTGCATGTGATATGCCTGAGTTAATCATCTGGCTAAAAGGACTTCTGCCCATTTGAGCCCCTGGCAACTGCAAAGGACAAAGGTTTAAATTTAAAAGGCTCTTGGCTCATGTGGTTTCTGAGTGCCTAGCTTGTGTTTCCAAAATTATCTCAAACATCATGTTCTCTGGGGACTTAATGACAGTTTGTAAAGAGTTTCAAACACATCATGTTATCAAATAGTAATAATGTTAAATTGAGACTGTAATAATCCATTGGCAAAATTACTTAGTGATATATCTAAAATGATTTACTGCCAGTAACATGATTATTCACTTAGACTCCATGGAACAAACGTAAACCTCTGAAAAGAAACAGTGTACGGGAACAAAATAAAATGAATTCCTTTTCTTATTTTTAGACTTGATATTATCTTGTTAGTTTCTCAGGACAGAATTTTCTGTAATATAATTGGGACAGATAGTGCCAGTGTTTGTAAATTATGACCACTGAGCATGTGGAGTTGCATTTTGTAAACTACGAGGACTTATTCCATTGCTGCTTCTTTCCTGCTGTTGTACATCAGAATAAAAACAAGCTGACATTAACAGCAGCCAGCTCAATAAACATTTTATCCAGCAGCTACAGTGTGCAAAGCACTGTGCTAAGGATATAGCACAGTAAAGTAATGAGTAAGGATAAAGAGGATAAAGTAATGAGTAAGACTCATAGCCTGTAATCTAGTAGAAGAGGCAGGTGAGCAGCAATGAAAGCTGATAGAAAGCAGAGTTGGTTGGTGCTATTACAAGACAACAAAGTGCTAAGATAGCACTTTTTTAAGCCACAATTAAACCTTTACTTATTAGTAAAACAACTAATTGTTGTTTTACTAATTGTTGTTTCTCTGGAAACAACAAGTCAGCATTTAAATTAATATTGAGGTGAACAGAGGATTCACTTAAAACAAAACCAGACAAAATGGTTGGTTCATTTCTGTCTTCTTCATTGCTTCAAGTCTGCTGTCTTTTCTAATCTGGGCTAATTGAATGTTTGCAAGCCCCTGAAATGAGTGTTGGTACTGAGGTTGGCAGCCCAACAGCTGTGGCTTTATGTGGTTCTTCCTGAAAGGCCAACACCATCAAAAATAGCAGGGTGGCTGGTACCAGCATAGTTTTGCCACTGCTGTGAGTTACTATCACTTTTTCATGTCTCAGTTCTGCCAGTTACTATCTATGGCCTTTTAAAAGCCATGAAGTTTCCTTATTTATAACATGAGCAGGTTGATTTAGACTTCGTAACATCTCTAAGGTTCTTTCCAGCACTAAAATTTTATGGCCCTTACTGTGAAGTTTTCACAAGAGCCAGGATGTTTTACTCCCTGGCTTCTCCACATCAAGTGACCCAAGAGAAAAAGAACATATTCTTGGGAGTTAGGGAAGTACCTCACTTCTTTCTAAAATATCTCTTCTGATATTTACCCTTCACTAATGTTTCTAGACTCAATCTTGTAACTAACTCTGTATCATTGAACTTAAAGAAGAATAGTTATAGAGGACTTATGTGGGTAAATGAGAGGGCACACAGGTGGAGAGTTGATAGGACCTGTCCAGGGTGGGCACGCAGACTGCTGGAGACTTGGGACACAAGTGACTCTCCATGATGTAGATGTATGGGGAAGATACACAAAACAGATTATTCAGCTCATCAAGTACTACTCAGCCAGAAAGACAGAATAACAGATAAACTAAACTTGGACAAGTCACTCTAATTCCCTATGGCAGTATCTGCCCTGGTGTGCCCATGTTCTACACATATTATAATAGATTAAAATGTTAGAGTTCCATCTTTTAGATTCCCATTAGGCCAACAGACTATGCAATTTTTCAACATGTTTTTGGGTTATAAGCAAAATACATTTTACCACTAAAAACATTTCTGCATTTTAATTAGCACCCAAGCAGGGTTTTGTTTTCAGAGGGGGAAGAAGAGGTAGGGAGGGAAGATAAAAGTTAAAAGGTTTAAACAGGGAGAACTTTGCAAAAGAAGTCTAGAACTTTATACCAGTGAACCCTCTTGAGAGGGCAATGTCCAGATAGTACATGACTTCCAGTTTCCATGGCTCTCTACAGCCTGCATAACACCTAGGCTTAGTGCCCTCCACCCTCCCAGGGTCCCAAGGATGAGAAGGGTCAGTACTCTTGGGGCTTGGAAGGACCCACTGATATACCAAGACCCAAATATGTGTTGAGTGCCTATCATGTTCCCAACACTGTGCTAAGCCCTAGAGATACTATTAAGAACAAAACATGAAATACACAGTTGGGACTACATTGAGATTAAAAGCTTCTGCATAGCAGAAGAAATGAAAAGGCAACCTAAGGAATGGTAGGAAATATTTGCAAATCACATATCTGGTAAGGGGTCAATCTCCAAAATATACGTCACTCCTACAATTCAATAGCAAAAAAACTAATAACCCAATTAAAAAATGAGCTAAGAATTTGAATAGACATTTCTCCAAAGAAGACATACAAATGGCCACCAGGTATATGAAAAGATGTTCAACATCACTAATCATCAAGAAAATGCAAATCAAAACCCCAATGAGTTATCACATGACTACTGTTAGGATTGCATATTGTTTTTTTTAAAAAAAAAGACAAAAAGTGTTGGTGATGATATGGAGAAATTTGAACCCTTGCACAAATGGTTGGAATACAAAAGGGTGCAGTAGCTATGGAGAACAATATGGAGTTTCTTCAAAAAATTAGATATAGAACCACATGACCCAGTAATCCCACTTCGGGGCATATAGCCAAAAGAATTGAAATCAGATCTCAGAGAGATATTAGCACTCCCATGTTCATTGCAGCACCATTCATGTTAGCTAGGATGTGGCAACAACTTGTTTCCATCGACAGATGAAAGGTGAAAGAAAATGTGGTCTGTATATGAAATGGAATACTACTCAGCCTTTAAGAAGGAGATTCTGCAGTATGCAACAACATGGATGAACTTAAGAACATTATGCTAAGTGAAATAAGCCAGACACAGAAAAATAAATACTGCACGATTCCACTTATATGAGGTATCTAAAATAGCCAAATTCATAAAATCAAAGGAGAGAATCATGATTACTGGGAGCTGAGGGGAGGAGGACATGAGGAGTTGTTCATCAACAGGCATAAAAATTCAGTTAAGCAAGATTAATAAGGTATAGCATCGTACCTAAAGTCAACAATAATGTATTGTACACTTAAAACGTGTCAAGAGGATAGACCTCATGGTGAGTGTTCTTACCAAAATTTTAAAAAAGAACAAAACATGGAACACCCCTGCCTTCATGGAGTCACTGTCTAATGAGCTAGACAACAATGGACTTATAACATCACGTTATATCATTGCTAAGAGTTATACAGGATGTAAGAGCTTTCAATTCTTTCCTGAAAGATCGCAAGGTTTTTCTTAACCAGGAGAACAAGTACCAAAAGAAAATTCTGACAGAAAAAATCCACCCGCCCATATATGTTCCAAATTGGGCATTTCTCCGAATTTGGCCCGTGACCCACATGAGGGCACACGTGCGTGCATGTACACACATATAGAATTATTGAAGACTAAAAAGATGGAGTCTTGCTGCCAAACTTAGAACCACACACAACCAACTGATGACTTCTAGGAAGAAAATTAGAGTAGTGATTTGTGTTGCTTTCTGTTGAAAGAGAAGTGGATTCTCCCAATGTCGTGTCAGCATAGGAGTCCTGGCTCTCACCTCTCAGAGGATCAGGTGAGTCACTCAGAGTACTTCAGTCATGTAAACAACTCTTATGCAAAAACAATGAACAGTGGAATAGGCTCTTTGGTCCTACTGTGCTTTTGCCTTTGGGTAAAATATTGTACCTTAGGCAGCAGTGGAAAGAGCTTGTGCTCTGGAGTCGGGGCAGTGATGGGAGGTGGGGGCTAGAGGGAGTGCGCAGTCCTGAGGTAAGATTCTTCCTCTGCCATTTATTCGCTGTGTGAACTTAGACAACCTACATAATACCTCTGAGCCTCAATGATTCCTTTATAAACTGAGGATAATAGCATTTATTTTTGCCTTGTGGGTCATTGTGTTGTGTAATGTGCTTGCCACGTAACTTAGGTGTTCATTAAACAGTAGCTATTGTTGTTAAGATCTGGTCATGATGAGACTTCAGGGTGGCATAGAGGCCAGCATCCTAAAGCTTCTTAGGGAAAGGGGCAGCCCTAAATGTGAAGCAGTCTAAAAATGAGCACTTTCATTTTAGAAGAGGATGGCAAGGAAATGGCATTCATTTTTGTGATGAAATTTTATGTGTGATGCAGATCAACATGTTAGAAGTAGGGGATTTGATTGGAAGATGAGAGTGTCCTCTTTCTCCCTAGTTTATATATCCTTTTCCCTGTTGTATTGCTAAATCTGTAAGTAGGAAAAAGAGTTTGAGCTATGATGTGCCTTAGTTTCTACACCTGAAAATTGGAGGTGTCATCTATCTTATTCGTATGGTTTGAAAGGTGAATGAAAATATATAGAAAAGCTTGAAGTTTTGATGAGGGAATATTAATAAATGTAAAGCATTACAGTGGCAACTGCAATTACAAAATGAGAATTCTCCTTTCCAGAAGTACTTGAGGAAGACAGAGAAAACCAATGTATTGTACTGCTGATGTCAAAGGAGTTGCTTCAAGGCCACAAGATGCTAAGAAATTGAATGCTTTCAGGGAAAGGGGCATTAATGATTTTGTTGCTTAAATTTTTTAAGTTGCACATGAGTGAGCAAAAGAAGTTTTATTCCAGGTGCCTTTGCAATCCAGTGGGTTTATTATATCCATAAGGCTATAGGATCAGTCTGTAGACTTCTGCTTTTCTTCCCTGCAGTAAAAATGATGTCTCTGTTCTTTCATCTCATCACCACTTAGGTTCTTCAGGGTAATAAGAGATAGAAGAGAAACACACCTGGTCCCCCTCTCAAGGGTATATCATTCATATTTCCCAGCTACATTGTTAGTTCAGCTTCGAGGGCCATGCTGCTTATAGTGGCCCTTTGTCCTACTGTAAATGCCCCAAAACAAGAATAAGATTACCTGACAGAATTATGTCTCAGAAATTTTAAATAAAGTTTGCTTACTTCTTGCTTCCCCACCCTTCACTTTATACCACACACACCCATCCATACTCCTACACACATACCGGAGACAGGAAGAGAATTCAAAGAACAGGGTGATATCTACTCCATCTCTCAGGTTCAATACCTGCTCTAGGAGATGCTCGTGTCTGGCCTCCATACTTTAAAGGTATCTTCAGATAACCTGCACTATCCATTATGTTAGTGGATACTTGGTTTTCTCTTTAGTTGTGCAATTTCTCTTTCCTATGCTGCTATTCATGGTCAGATTTGTCTGTTTTCCATAAATGAAAGCTTCTCCTGAAACTTGGAGGCTGCATCCAAATCAGAAGAACTTACATATTTTGTTACATCACCATTTACTTTGAAAAATATTTTTTGTCCTATTAATTTAGCTTTTATAGTAACATAGTGAAATATTTCATGATTGACCACAAATATTAGACATTGAGTCTGTAGCTGTTATCATCACACTAAGATGTAATGATCCAGTCACAGTACCTCGAGTTCTGATCATTCCCAGGGACAAAGTGCCCTGTACTTTTGAATCTGGGTAATTACCCAGGGGTAGTCTGAGGACGCACTGTGAAAGATCTCAAGGAAGAAAAGGCAAACACTGCACACTAGTGCTCTGTGAACCTAACCACCATAATTCTAATTTTATTTGAGTGTCCTGTGGTCATAAATAGCTACCTATTTTCGTGAAGGTGTAATTCACAGTGGACATTTTAATATGTAAAACCCTCCCTGCTGGAAAGTTACAAACATTAATCAAAGTGCAATCTTAACCCCCCTCAAAGTAATGTAACAGAAGAGCAGAAAGATCACTAAAACAAAAGATGTGACATTTATTTTTACAAAAGCAATAAACATGAGATGGGTAATATAAACTTCATTCATCTGTGTCCTACTTCTGACATCTGTTGCTATCTGAAACATTAGTTTCCTGTATCTAGTTCCTTCCCTCTGTAATATAATAATTTTAAAAAAAAAAGCATTTTGAATTGGGACCTTTTGTATTTCATTATTAGCATTGTGCCTGAGTCCAGAACCAGCAATTTGCATATTATTTGTTATTACCCATTAAAGTCCATGCAGAGTATACCATCACTAAATCAGAAGTTCATAATTGAACAAATGAGACCTGAAAATATGTTAAATTCATTTTTATAACAATTGAAATTTAATAACTTTAATAATTATAAGCTGTTTATGCATAAAATCTACGGCCATATTTGCTATTACCAGGGAGGAAGAAATTTTCCTCTACCCTTCCAGGATCTTCTGGCTGGTCTAAGAATTAAATTGACATGAGACAGATTAACAGGAGAAAAGTCAAACAAAGTTTAATAACATGTATATATGGGAGAGACCCAGGAAAACTGAGTAACTTGCCAGGATGGCTGAATCCCTCACCTTAGGTACCATCTTCAGCTAAATACAAAAGGAGATTGGGGTAGTGGCTGGAGACTTCAACGGGGAGGAGGGCAATTCACAAGGAGATGGAAAAGCAAGTGTTTGGTAAACACTTGTTCTCTGGGTCATGCTGAGACAATGGAATACAGAGTGGACTCTGACCTCTGGGCTCTGTCAAGTTTCTCCCACCACACCTGGCCCATATTCTTTGAACTTACCTCTGGTGATGGCTCTATTCCAGGAACAGGACCTCTATCTAAAAATTTTTTAGGCAGTTAGGAGGCAGGTCAAAGTCTCTTCCTGAGTCTTTTGGGCCTTGATTTGTTTTCAAGTCAAAATAATCCTCATACCAAATAGACATTTGGGGGTGGCAAGTTTTGCTCTCCTACACTATCAGAATGTTGAGGACACATCAGAAATATCTTTCTAAAGTCACTGCAAGGAACAGCATTTCTCCTCAGGAGTAGTATGAGCACATTTCCTATTTTGCCCCTCCTGCCAGACAACCTTGAACCATACTTGAGTCATAATAACTGTGTGAATATATATAAACAGAGTCCTAATACATCATTTTCCCTGATCCTGAGTTTTATTTATACAAATGTTTTGTTTCATAATCTTTTGGGTCACACAAACAAAATCTACCTGTCCTATGTAGTTTCTGATCTCTAGATTTTAGTCTAACACCCCTGGGATTACAAGTATATGTTTTTGTTGTGAGTCACCACAAAGCATGTGGGAAAAGGTGGAGTTTAATTAAAATAAATAAAATTATATGCTTATAATCAACAACCTGCAAGAAATTAAAATATTGATGACTCAGCTGTGATGAAATTAGGGAGGACTAAGCTATCTGTCACACCATCCTGTATGAAAATGTTTTCTGTTTACAACAACAATATCAAACCAAAGAAGAAACACATTGATCAACTATTCCCCCACCCACACCCTCCATCTTCAAAGTTATTTTCTTCCTAAAGAAAAATTCACAGAGATTCTATCTGGATTTTCTTTTCAAGTCCCAAATCCTTTATATGAATGTCTTAGTCATGTTATTGGAGACAGAATTCATGCTTAATTAGAATTTATCAGATAGTTATTATATGTCGCCCTCCCTGAGTTATTTTTAAGAGATCAAAATAGGACTCACATCTGAAATCTGACAGTAGTTATTGAAATTGTAGCTAAAATGCTGATTTAGGAGTGCTGACCTTGTATTGCTTATCTTGCAAAGCAGGGTCTGGAAACAGTTCTGATTTAACCTCATTGCACTAATTACTATAAACTCCTTCCATGAGTAGGATAATAATTGCCATTCTAATTGTTGCCCTAAAAGTGGAATAACTACAATGCAGCCATTAGATAATAATATATGATTGTCTTAAGTGTATGCATGTGTGCTGACATTTAAGGAGGTATCTGAAGTCAAGCAGTACCCATTTTTCAATGAGTATATGAGGATATGTGTAATAGTCTATTAAGATGGTAATATTACTCCTGTTGCACAAAAGTGTTTAACAGTGATTATTGATGTGCAGTCTTCATAACATCTGAGCAGAAAGACATTGGAACACTGGCACCATCCTTTAGCTTAACGCTGGCTGGGTTGTTGTTGTTTTTTTTCTCATTCTGTCTTGTATTATAGTTATTTATGCCTCTTTATCATCTCCTCAACTAGAGTTTTCTAAAGTCAGGAATTGTATTTTATAAAATCTTTAGATTCAATATAGAGCCTAATTCATGGCATACACGGGCAAATCTACTTAAGAACCACCTGAATTTCATTTTACAGTCATTATACAAAAATATCCCTTTGCTCTCATAGCTGGTATGCCATATTTTAAAGAAATAATTTTAAATGGCAATAATCAGAGGAGGCACATTACCCAAAACTAAATACCTGCCAAAGGGATCTCTTAGTCCCCAAAAAGGCTCCTCGTAAACTATGAATTTAAAAAAATTTAATTCATAGTTTACAAAGAGTCTGAAATTTTAGCAACCTGCATTTCGATATTCTGTCAACTGCTCCAGAATTGTTGGCATAGTTTACCTAGTATCAGGAACACGGAGCTAAACACATTTCAATATAATTTTAATCCATTGCAGTTTCCAAAGAGATACACTAGAATGGGTTTTGTACTGTCAATTGCCTCCATTAAAAATTTATGCAAATTAAAAAACAGATTGCAGACCTGGATATATTCCTGTATTTCAAGAAGTGGAAATACTTTCAATGAACTCTCTCACCTAGTGAGCTAATTTTAATTTGTTGATCATATTTCAAACAGAAAGTTAAGATTCATCTAGGAACAGTGATAATGCTTTTATTGTGGTGAGCAGATTAAATCAGGTAATGCAGTATCGTTTGTAACAAGTTCTTATGTTTTCTATAGGTGGATAAGCGGAGCAGCTGTAGTCAATGCATTTTATTCTTCAGGCAGAAACCAGATAGGTAAGGTCTACTCCTAAATAATTATTTAATATTTCTCTGTTGTTCCCAAGCAGTAGTGCTTTGCGTGACCAATTTATTATACTCCCCATAAAAGCACAGCGAGGCTGAGTTACGGATTTATTGAATATCCTCCTTGAAAGTAAATGCATCCATGTACCTCTTTTCACTATAATAGCAAAATTTAAATCAGTGTAAATCACACTAAGTAGTTTTGTTTCTTTTACAATATTCTCATTTATAGTTGAATGGTTTGTCTTATTTCTAACTACTTTTATTTTATTTTTAAATACTTTTTTAAAGTCCCTTATATCGCCATAAAGTTATATTAACTTTAGGACTTTCTAAGTGTCAGCATCTTAGGTGGTTTAACATTCCAAGAACCAAATTTTCAGAAATCCAATTTTTTGGTCGATTTTGTACACTGGCACTGGTAGAGATGGTCCTGTTCTTTATCATCTTTTTTTCTAGAAGATTCCAAGAGGCTCAGAAAGTTGAAAAGTCAATTATGCTAGGTTGAACCATATGAAATTTTATTTATTAACCACTTCTGATCAAAAAAATTTTATATGTTCCCTAGTAGTAGTATCACAGAAATATGCATAGAAATTAATACATGAGTGAATAATATAATGAATAATGAAATGGCTTAATATAACAAAGATATATTTTTTTCTCTTCCTGGGAATACTGCGACATCTTGAAACTCTCTCTTAAGTATCTCACAAATAGACCCATTTTTTCCCAAGGGTTTTTAGTATGTAGAAAGGCAACCAACTGATTCAGTACTTCAGTGGGAGTATTCTAAACAAACAGTACAGCCAGCTTCTCCAGGTGTACTCAGTCCAGCCCTTCATTTCTCAGTGTAGTCAAGAATCAAGAGGGAAGATAAAATTTGATGACACTTTCCCCCGTTGCCTTTATTTTATTTTTATTTTATTTATTTATTTTTTTGGCCACGCCACGCAGCTTGTGGAATCTAAGTTCCCCGACAAGGGATTGAATCCAGGCCCTTGGCAGTGAAAGTTGTTGAGTCCTGACCACTGGACCACCAGGGAATTCCCCCCCACCCCCATTGCTTTTAAACCTAGGAAGTGTTAAATTAAGAAATCATCCACATTTTCTTCTAGTATTTTTATAGATTTTTATTTTTGGAGCAAATCTTTAGTCTATCTGGAGCTTATTTTGGTACATGAGATGAAAATGAATTATGATCAGAAAAGTTTGTCTTTATATAACAAATAGGTAATAATTAAGGCATGTGTACTGGGTTAAAGTCAGTTAGTTCGAAGTCTAGGGTAATATATCTCCCAGCTAGTGAAATGATTACCTAAACCTAGATCAGAGCCTGTTTAATGATCAACTCAGAACCCATGCAGTCTATCTTTGTTATGTATTCCTAGACACCATTCAGACCTTTTCTTAGAAGCTCCATTATCTTGGGAGAGTCTTCACTTTGAAGACCTCTTGAGGTCTGTCAGTGTAAGATCTAGTTCATTGTAGACTTGGACAGAACAGGATAATTGACTTTTAATGGAATCCCAGGGCAAATTGAGGTGGCCTTGACTTGAATTCTGCATTAGGGCAGACTAAGGGATATTGCTTTATTTTAATCCAGCTCAGGATCCTATCAGACCTGACACTGATTCATCCCCATAAGAAGAGCCATACAGACCTGTGGGACCATTCTGGCATGTTCATCCTTTCATTTCTTCTCTAGAGCAGGTCCACCCAGTTTAGGTCAAGATGGGCCTAGTTTGGCTTTGAATTACCCCATAGCCCTGAGGCTGGCTCAAAATTGGTCTGCCTCAGAGATTCCCTGATCTGAGAAGACTTGGGAATGTTCTCATTTTGAATTTAATACATTCAAACCAAACAAGCGTACAGCAAAAGGAAAAAGAAGGTAAAAGTGTGCTAACACTTCACAAAGTAGACAAATATCCTCTGAATAGTCAAGAAATGGCTGTGATAAACATTCTTAATATATAAGAAAGACCTTTTAAAGATACTCAAGGTAAATTCATATGATGGAAATAAGAAATCTGAAAAATTGCTAACGTCTTTTCATATGCTTTTCATATGCTTATCTGCTAATAAGAGCAGTTCAGAGAAAGGGAAAGTGTCATGCAAGAGGAGAAATATTTGACATGTATACGTTTTCTCCTTAACAATTCATTTAAATCTCCAGAGTGGGGATTGTCTTAACTAAAAACAATTGAAGATCCAGATCTGTATCTTTCTTCTTGATAAAAGTGTATTTGTGTGTCTATCTATACCTAGAGATATAACTTTTGCAGCACTGTCTTAATGAACTTGATATGATGTGCATTACATAATTAGAATTGGTATAGAATAACATGTCTCATAAATGATCCTCCCACCTTCACACAAATACCCTAAGCTAGATCACATACAATTTCTAATGGGATTGGTCTTTTTGTGTTATGGTGATAAATAACTTGTTTTATTATTGTATAGGGAGTTATTCATATTAGTAATTTCTACTGTTTAATTCAATTCCCACCACTTTTGTCATAACTCATAGTTACTCCATGGAGCTTTAGGAATCTTTCATGCCGTTAGGAAAGCTGTGCTTGAAAGTTTTGTCAAATGTTTCTCTGTAAGTTTCAGACACCACTCAATCATCCTATTAAACTTTCAAGTCATTTCCAAGGAAATGCTCAAGTCATTTGGGAAGTCTTACTACTGCTGCATTCTCCTTTTTCATTAACAAGAAATTTTTTTTAAATTTTAGGAAATTTATGGATTATTTAGTGTACTCAGTCTGGGTGATCTATGACTACCTTGACATAATTAAATTTTCTAAACTTGTCTTAGTCATTCTTAGGAGTCTTATTTTCAGACTTGAGAATTAAGAGTAAATGTTTCTGAACATATTGCTATTTCATTTGATATAAAAAACAATGTTTAATTTTTTCCACCAAAATTGAGTTTATCTGAATGCACTCTTGAGCTTTATATCAAAGATTCTAAAGTCGAATTGCTTGCAGCCTTAAAAAAATAAACCAGGGCAGTGAGGGGCTGGGGGTGGGTAGAAACAGCCTTTTGTTTCATGGACCAATGACTTATTTAATTAACTAACTTGTTGACAATCATGAACATAAAAAATGCACAACTAAGCAGTTGGTTATTATCAAGAGTTGTGATGCCTACTAGTAACAGTGATAAGGCTAATGGGGAAAATCCTCATCATAGACATTGAGCTGACAGAGTAAAAGGAGAAATCATAATTTGCAAAGTTGAACCTGAAGACTAGTATTTAATATGAGCCATAAAAATCTTATCACTTGCCTGAAGAATGGCATATCAGGGTATAATTAAAGCAGCAGGATCTTTACAGTTAATGTTTAGTCTTGATAGCACATTTCATAAGAGCATTTTATATAATGGATGGATTTTAATCAAAGTACATAGTGTGGGAGATAGTGTTCACTTTAAGTTAATAAAGTACTGCACATAATTTTTATACTTCAAGCTGAAAATAATTTCTTGGCACTGTTGATAGCTCAGGCAGCTACACGTGAGGTATAACGTTCATCAAAATTCTCCAAGGACAAAAGTATTTTTTTTTTTGTAATTTTGAATGTTATGGCAACTTTCAAGATTTTTTTTAAAGATCTGGAGAGCACTTAAATTGCCCAGTGTATTTTAAGTCTCCTCTGTAAATATCTAATATTTATCCCTGAAACCTTGCAAGATTATGTCATACTCACTCCACCTGAATGACAAAGAAACAACATTTGCTACTCTGTATTAACTAGGTCTTAAATTTCTTAAGGTCAGGGCCTTTCTCTTGTATTCTTGATATCCCATGTAGCAATGGCCCGGGGATTTGCATGCATAGTAGGTGTTGAAACTAATGATTTTTTTTCGATTACAGAACATAATGCTTCGGTGGATACTAGAATTGTAGAACATGAAAGATACAATTACAAAACCATGGACGTTATGAGGGAAGGGGAGAGTATGGGGGAGGCAGAGAAATAGAAGACCATAGAGACAAAGGCCAGTAAGAAGAGGCTGTATCTAATTAGATTATCTAGATTATCTATCATGGCAATGATAAGCCATCAGAGGTGTTCTAGCAGAGGAGAAATAATGACTACAGTGGCACTTTTATTGGCAGACAAGATAGGTTGGATTTAGGATAGATTATAGTAGGGTGAGACTGGAAGTAAGAAGACGGATTAGGAAATTAAGTTCTTGAGGCAAGGAATGAGAGTGTGAACTAGGAAGGTGGCAGTAGGACTGATAGGAGGAGATAAACAGAAGAGATGCTACTGGAAAGAAGGTACATGACCTGATCTTTTCCTAAATAGATCATATGAGACTTCATAAAAGAAAGGAGACATCGAAGATAGACAGAAAAATGTTCAGTTTGGGTGACTGAGACCCTTCACATGCTATTAGCAGAAATAATAAAGTCAGAGTGATGGCTTCAAAGGGAAAATGATGAGTTTGATGTCTGACACATGAAATTTAAATAGTGTGAGACACCTAAGTGTAGAAAGTTAGCAAGGTAAGACAGATGTCAGGGTAGACATAAAAATTACAGTTTATTTATTTGCAAAGTCTTTAGGATACCGTAGGAAATTCATTCATTCATTCATCATCATTGATTATTCATTTATTCAACACATTTCCTGAGCACCTGTTATGTTCCAGGCACCATCCAGTTTTAGGTGCTGGAGATAATGAACTGAGAATTCAAATGGACTCAAAAACAAACAAACACATGTATGTACTAACAAATCTGTGCTCTCAATGAGCTAATATTTGAGGTGCCATGGGGACAGACAAGAAAAAGAAGGACCAAACAACCATAAATAGTCATACATGCCTTGATGAAAATAAATAAGGGTGGTGTAATTGGGGGATACTTTCGATTGAGTGGCTCTGTTTATTTACTAAGCTATTGTAGATGGATAAAATGTTAGACACATTAGAAGTAATACTTCCATTATTAAGTAACTATTTCTCCCAAATATTTGCAGTTGGGGAAAAGACCTTCTGCATGAAGATGATAATTTTCCTTCGCTCTAAACTCCTTACAGTGGGGAAACAATCTTAATAGATGTTACAAAGTCAATTATGATTATAAATCACAGATGTGGTGCCACTCTGGGATGAACTCTTTACTGTCATCAACAATAAAAGACCTGCATTTGTTTCTATCACAGAAGATTTTTGTACACAATTAAGTGAAACTGACATACTGGAAAACAGCTTAGCAGGCAAGAAGCCAACCCCAGGCCTGTCATCACAGAATAAAACCACAAGTAGTCTTAACTGTCTTCTTTCTTCATAGTCTTCCCAGCTGGCATTCTGCAGCCCCCGTTCTTCAGCGCCCAGCAGTCTAACTCGTTGAACTATGGGGGCATCGGCATGGTCATAGGACACGAAATCACCCATGGCTTCGATGACAATGGTAAAGTGCAATGGATGCTTTTCTTTGGCTGAGATATACCCTAGTAAACCTCATTAAGAGTTATTATAATTTATCAGTACAAAAACACATTTATTCATCAGCATATCATTGCTCTAATAATCACCACACTTTTAGTGTTCCTTTTAAATTGTTGCTTAAGAAGATCAGAATTTTCTAATAGTGAGGTTAGCAATGTGTGCTTTTTACTCTGACAGAATAAAACAAATATTCACATTGAGAAAACATTGTGATATTTGTCAACACCAATGATAATGTTTGGTCTTATTTCATGATTGTTTATGTCTTATCTCTCTAGACTTTTAGAGGGCAGAGTCCACGTCTTAAAAATCAGATGTAAACTCAGAAAGTAAGGTGCCCACAGGACTTTTAACTGCTTGTGGTCAGAGACATATTTTTTGCTGCATCTTGCACCTACTACCTAGTTCAGGGCCTTGAAAACAGTAGGCAATTAAATGTTTACATGCTGCCCAAAATGCAAAATAGTTTTAGAAATGAAATTTGAGAGGAATAGGAGTAAGGATGTAAAATATGTAAAGAGGTAATAGTTGAAGTTATAACAAAGATCGATTCACACGTGGAAAGAAAATAACAAGAGAACAGTAGAGGGAAAATAATGAAGCCTTAATCCAACTTTAGAGAGACAGAGGAAGAAAAGGAGACAGGAAGGACTTAACTAAGCTTCTGTTAACTCAAACTAACTATACAACAAACTTCACAGGTAGGTATTAATACTATTTCCATTTTTCAAACAGAAAAATATAGATGCACATAAGACTTGCTCAAAATTACAAAACTGGAAATTGGTGGAACCAGGATGTGGGTTCAGGTAGCTTGTCTTTATATCCCTTTTCTTATTCACTACATCATAGATAACTGTTTAAAAGATAATAAAATCAAGTATCAAATATATGACGTATATAAATGCTGCTAAAGCTCAAAAGGGGAAAGATCAATGTAGTTAAGATTAGCAAAGGGGAAGGGTTGGGCGGAAGGGATAGTTAGGGAGTTCGGGATTGACATGTACACACTGCTATATTTAAAATGGGTTACCAACAAGGACCTACTGTATAGCACAGGGAATTCTGCTCAATATCATGTAACAACCTAAATAGGAAACGAATTTGAAAAAGAATAGATACATGTATAACTGGATCACTTTGCTGTACGTCTGAAACTATCACAACATTGTTAATCAGCTATACTCCAATATAAAATAAAAAGTAAAAAAAAAAAATTAGCAAAAAAGCTCCAGGAGAAAAGGTGACTTTTTCTTTGTACTTGAAGTATAGCAAAACTATGAGTCTGCAATGTCTAATGAAGGGTTTGAGATATGAAATGAATGCCAGAGTGAAATACTGACATCTTTACAATCTCAAAACATCAAATCAAACAGACCATCCAACAGAAGCAAGTCATGATTTCAGGAGTGTTTGTCTGATGGCCTTGGCTGAGACATCAACAGCCAAGTGGGTGACATACCTGGATTAATACTAAGGCATATCAGCAAAGAGAGTCCCAGCAGCCGGGGTTTCATCAATTCTGGTTGAGAAAGCAGAACAGTTTATCTCACCATCTGTCCAGTTTAATGTTCTCTCACATACTGGTATTTCAGTCCTTGCACTTTGAATTAAAGATATCTTATTGCAATTGTAATAAGTTCCCATTTTAGTTAAATAAATATATATTCCAGGCAGAAACTTTAACAAGGATGGAGACCTCGTTGACTGGTGGACTCAACAGTCTGCAAATAATTTTAAAGACCAATCCCAATGCATGGTGTACCAGTATGGAAACTTCTCCTGGGACCTAGCAGGTGGACAGCATGTATGTCATCAGCATTCTCTTGAAAAGTTATATTCAATCTTAAATGAATTATTGATGCTTTCTTTTTTTTTTTTTTTTTTTTTTGCGGTACGCGGGCCTCTCACTGTTGCGGCCTCTCCCGTTGCAGAGCACAAGCTCTGGACACGCAGGCCCAGCGGCCATGGCTCACGGGCTTAGTTGCTCCGCGGCATGTGGGATCTTCCTGGACCGGGGCATGAACCCGTGTCCCCTGCATTGGCAGGCAGACTCTCAACCACTGCGCCACCAGGGAAGCCCTATTGATGCTTTCTTAACAATCCAAACATGGTTAAGGGTCTTTAAGTGTCTTTTTTTTTTAACAGCTCAATGGAATTAACACACTAGGAGAAAACATTGCTGATAATGGTGGTATTGGCCAAGCATACAGAGTGAGTAATATTTTCTTCCCCTTTTAGTGATTGGAGTGTATATTGATCATATTTAATCACTCATTTAAAGCCTTTTGCAAAAGACATATAATGTAAGCAATAAATGGATGACAAGAAAATGGAAAATTCACAAGGAGAAAGGGGATTGTAGATATGCTAACCAGAAGGGGCAATACAGTTGATATGATTGAGCTGAATACCAGCCTCTAAGCTTTGAAGAAGCCAAGGAGAAAAGGAAACACAGAATATTTTAATGATAGAATTGAGATAAGCAAGTTCCACAGAGGAGGCGATATTTTTCTAAGAAATAACCTCTGAAATAGTTATTTTAGAAAAGATAGGATATAGAAAGGTTTATTTCAGAGTCATTGATTGATGTACTGAGCATGACCCTCAGTTTCATGGCAGATGAAGCAGTATTTGGGAACAATAATCAACATAAACCACAGGCATAATATTAAACTACAGTCCATTACAATGACAGCGAGGGACTGAAGTGATATGGTCCCAGCATGTGACCTTGTAATGGTGTAAACCATTAGACTCAGAGGAGTGTATCGTTGGCGCATCCCTTAGAATCTCATTTGGACTTCCCTTCATTCTTAACATTCGACGATACTTTCTGAGGGCTTTACTATGTGTTTGGCACTTGGTACTGGAGATCCAGCTTCGCACCCTCCATAAAATATGCCATTATTTGATGATTTGAACAAGGATTAAACATGGTCTAGTGGATACTATGTGCACAAGAAAAAGTAGGGGTTTTCACAAAACAGTGGAGGAATAATGGTCGTGGAAGCAGCAAGGAGTGAGCATGATTTTGAGTTGTTTTCCCAATGCTGAGGTAGCCCACATGTGGGAGAAAAAACAGAGTCCACTTGAGAGGATACAGGGGACAAGGTGTCCACAGGATAGAATCAGGCTACTGACATAAAGATGGATGGAATATTCATTGGAGTGGGGGAGGATATAGGGTTATTTGTTCTCCATCGAGATGTTTGGGTTGGAGGGGAGGAGGGAATTATCAGAGTAATGCAGGAGAGTTGACTGGTGGGGCCTGTGACTTGGCAGTGACCCTGGATGATCAAAGTGTGAGGCTTGGGAAATTAATCTGGCTGCAAAGTTTCCAAAAGAATGCGTTCCAGCCAAGTCCTGGGAGATGGTAGATTACTGCTTCTTTGAATACTTGGAAATTTTTTTACTGGATGCCAGACGTTGTGCATTTTACCTTTTTGGGTGGTGGATATTTTTGTTTTCCTCTAAATATTCTTGAGCTTTATTCTAGGATGCCATTAAATTCCTCAGAAATGGCTTGGTCCTTTTAGATCTTGCTTTTACAATTTGTTAGGCATGTCTGGGGTAGTGCTCAGTCTAGGGATAATTATTCTTCACTGCTGAGGCAAGGACCTACAGTGGGAATCTTTCGTTCTTGTCTTGTGTGATACCAGACGTTTTTATCTCTAATCCTTTTCTGTAGTTTCTTCCCTAGTCTGGGTAGTTTGCTCACATGCATACTCAGGTACTCAGCGGAATACCTGAGGGGCCACTGATCTCTGAGAGTCTGTTTCTCTGCAGCTTTCTCCTCTTCATTACCCTTTCCTTGGTGTCCCTGAATTCTCAGCCCCTTCTCCTCACCCTCTCAAGGAGTCTGCCAGGCTCCCACTGGGCTTTCCTGCTCTATTTTGTGGCCTGGAAATGCTCAAGTCAAAAAGCTGGGGCAATCGTAAGGCTCCTCCATTTGTTTACCATCTCCCAGAGATGACTTTCCTTTTTGCCTGATGGCTAGTGTCATGCAAACCATTGTTTAATATATTTTGTCTATCATTTGGTCATTTCAGTGGGAGGGTAAATTCAGTCCCTGTCACTCCATCTTGCCTGGAAGTGGAAGGCATTGGGCCTTCCTCCATGGTGATTCTAATACGCAGCCAGATTGAGAATCACTGCTGTAAAAATTCAGCCTAAGTCTGGGTTAAGGGTAGTTGCATGGAGATCCTCATGTAGAACAAGTACAGATTTATAATAATGAAGCAAATTACAATTGTACAAATATGTTATTATACATGCAATCTTGACTTGTAATGCTCCCTGCTAGATTATGAGCTCCCTAAGAGGAGTAGGCTCAAGTCTTTCCCATATCCCCAGCATCTTTGCACATTACAGACTCAATAAATCTATGTTGATGGCAAGTAAGAAGAAAAGAAATATATCTTCTGCGTATCTAATATCACCTTTCTTTGTATTAAACTGAAACTAACACATCTCAGAAAGTTTGTTGTCAATCCTTTTCTTAAGTGTATTTAGTAGAGGAAAACTACATTTTTCAATAGTGTCTATAGATCCTTAAGAATTAAGAAAATTTCCTGATGTTCATGTAATCTAAATTCCTTTTTCTTAATGTGACTGAGGTTCAATCTATTTTGCCCTGTCTTCAGGGGGCCGTAATAATTGCACATCCTTATTCTTAGAATCATAGGGTGCTAGGCCTCTAAGGGCTGTTAAGAGACTCCCTTGACTTTTGTCAGGAATCACTCATATGAAGTCTGGTGTGAGTCTCTTTTGCTGAGAGTAGTACCCAGGCCAAGTATAGCAATTACAGACCCCATTGGCAATCTTTTCTTCCAACTGGCTAGACTCACCCATCTATATAACAACATTTAGATAAGTTTTTCATCACTATTTAAGTCATCCATTCATTCAGCTAACATTTGCTGATCATCTGACATATGCTAGGCTTTTATCATCTGTTAGTCATTAATTTTGTTCTTTTCAGAGCATTTGTAAGTAAATACTAGTTTTCTTTCTAATCCATTAAATACTTGTAGGTTGCCATAACTAAATATATTATTATGGTGATTCTGATATAAAAGTTTAATTACTTGGTTACATGATCTTTGCATAGATTTATATATAAATTTGGAAATTATAAACATCATGTTTCTCTTTCATTAACTGCCTAGGCCTATCAAAATTATGTTAAAAAGCATGGTGAAGAAAAATTACTTCCTGGACTTGACCTAAATCACAAACAACTGTTCTTCTTGAATTTTGCCCAGGTATTGTATCTTTCTTGATTGATAGATATGAAAATCATCTTGAGTTATAATTTCATAGTACGTTAGATATTGCATACTGAGTTTTCTCGTTTTAATCCATTGTGGCAGAGCATTTGATTGACTAACTTTCATTGTGTGTAACAGATCGTCAGACCGTATTAATGATAATTATGTTCCTGGCTGCCTATTATTGAACATTATTTGAAGAGTAATTGGTTGAGGAATGCAGAATTCCAATTTAACTTTTGCGATAGGAAGTTTGCTTTTCCTCCAGATTGCCCAAACAAATAATCCTTGATGGAACCTAAGTATGCTGCTTTCTTTTTTCTATTTCTGTCCCTAGGTGTGGTGTGGGACCTATAGGCCAGAGTATGCAGTCAACTCCATTAAAACAGATGTGCACAGTCCAGGCAATTTTAGGTGCGTGGTTATGAATATCTGTTGAGGTGCTCCAATATTGGCTCCATTATTTCAAATTTGGAGGGTTTTTTCTAACTCGATGATTCTGTAAAATTTGGAAATCCAGTACTTTTCTTTTTCCTTCTTTTTTTTTTTTCTTTTTTCTTTTTGAGGGTCTCAGAAAGGAGTAACAGAACACTTCAAGATAAATGTCATGTTTACACAAGCACAGCCGTGACTGCTGTTATCCTCAGAATATATGTGACCTAGGTCCAGTGCTTGATGAATTCCAACAAAGATGTCACCTCAGAAGAGTGACTCTATTTAAAGCTAGAGAGACATTTCTAAGAGGTTGCAAAAGGCTTAGGCCTAGAACCAATGAGTAGCACCATGAAGGAGAGGTCAGAGAACAATCTGCTAGGGATGCTGGAGAAAAATTCTGTGCAGAGTGGAAAGTTGAGTTATAAGATATCTAAAATCCATCCCAAATCAGAAAACCTAAGAGAATACTGGATTGAAAGAGAATCAAGCAACCAGCATTTGAATGTCAAATTCTAGACCCCCATGTATCTATTTTAGGACTGAATTCCTAATTCCTACCTCTTCCGCAGGCACTAAAATCTTCATCACTGATTCATTGATCAACAGCAGCACCTCTCAGGCATGAGTGTGTGAAAAACCAGTTAAAAATTTTGTAGGTTTGTTGGAAAACAGAGTTTGAGAACAAAAGAAAACTAATGGGCCAATTTTAAAAGATCTTCCTAAAATAGATATGAACATACTGCCCAGACTATTCACTCCTGGGGAAAAAACTCATGCAATTGTGAAACAATAAAATAGCACATTTAAAATTAAAGAATTTTCTCAGCTTGTTCTAGGATCATCATCATCATCATTTGGTGTTTGCCTTAGCAGTTTTTTCAAAATTCATTCACTCAACAATTGATTATTGTACGCCTATTATATGTATAGTGCAAGCTAAATTTAGTCTTGCTAGGATATACAAATTAGCTTCTTTTTCGGTAATGAGCAACGAAAGTCCCTGGATCAATTGTCATTATGATTTTGTAACTTTTAGTTTTAATTTTTCTTTTCTTTTTAAAATTTTTCTTCCAGTTTTATTGAGATAATTAACATACAGCACTGTATAAGTTTAAGAGGTACAGCATAAGGGTTTGACTTGCATACATCATGAAGTGATTACCATAATAACTTTATTGAACATCCATCATCTCATATAGATACAAAATTAGATGAAAAAAACATTTTTTCTTTGTAATGAGAACTCATAGGTTTTACTCTCTTAACTGTCTTATATAACATACAGCAGTGTTAATTATATGTATCATGTATATTACATCCCTGGTACTTATTTATCTTATAACTGGAAGTTTGTACCTTAAGTTTGTACCTTTTGACTACCTTTATCCAATTCCCCTCCTCCCCACCTCCCACCTCTGGTAACCACAAATCTGATAGCGTTTTCTCTGAGTGTATTTGTTTGTTTTTGAGCATAATTGACTTACAACACCATGTTAATTCCTGGTGTACAACAATGATTCAATAGCTTTAATTTTTTAAAGTTGTCTTTTTCCTTACTAAAGTTTCAGAGGTTAAGATCTAACAATCTGAGGATAACAGATAAGCTCACACAAATGACCATAACAATCTAATTTGTCAAAGCTCTGCACTACATATCCTCATGAACAAAAACATATATCCATAAAAAGCCTAGGTGGATTTAAATAATATTAATATAGTACCTTCTACATCTGGCATCCTCAGAGAACAAGAGGTGGCACATTAATTTTTGACAGCTAACATTTGTCTCTTGAGTATTAACATTTTTATCTTAACCCATGGATTAAAATTTCTCTGTTTAAAATAACTTTTCTAACTTCCTGCCTTATTAACACAGTATCCTGAAGAAAACCCAAGTTTTCTTTTTTTGATGACACAGACTTCTGTTATGACTATTACTTATAGTTTCACTGTTTATTGAGTTAGTGAAAGCCTCAGAAGCTATAACATGTGGAGTTATTTATTCCTACCCTACAGAGCCATTAATGGTGATTTTCTTGACTTTTCAGTTTATTTTTTTTATTAGAGTTTTTCTATTTGTTTGTCTCTTCCCTAGTTCTCTTTCTTGTTAAGGTATTGCCTGCATTCAACTGTGCCATTCCTCCATTCCAATTAGCTCAGAAAACATATCATTATACTTTATAGTAAAAAATGAATGCAAGCTTTGAAGTAAGAAACCCTTGAGTTCCATCAATGGCTCTGCCATTTATGAGCTATTCCTTAACCTCTGGGTCTCAATTTCTTGATATATAAAGTGAGGATTAAATTATCATGAGAGCTGCTAGGAGGATTAATGTTAATATATATGAAGTGCCTATTACATATATGTGTTTGAAAATTAGTACTTGAATTACTTTTACATGAGAGAGATACGAACAGGATAAGAGTTCCTATGAATAAAGTATATGGATTTTGCAACATTCCATGTTAGCTGACAGTTAAGGGCTTTTTTTTTTTCCCCTCATTTCTTATGTCTGCATAGCTCAAAATGTCAGTAACTGATCACTGGTTAAGTGATCATGTAGGTAAATATGTAATTGTTTTATACCCCCAATTTTAAATTGAAAAAAGTATTTTATTAGAAACATGTAGAATTATTTGTAACTTTTATTTTCTTTGTTCTGGTCCAAAAGATGCCTCTTTGACCATTTTTCATTCATAATAAGAGAAGTATGTGTTGATTTTTTAAAAGGGTAAATGGAATGCCAACCTTTTGTCAAGGAAATTATTATTTTCTCTGGATGTAAAGGGATTTCCTTGGCAAAAGGTTGAGGTCACACTTAGTTTTGGAAACAGGCTGCTTCCTGGCTGTACAAAGTAAAACACATTTTTTTAAAGAACCTTAAAAACTAATAGACATTGAGTTGCTATTGAAAAATTGTGCATGGTAGTTTCTGTAGAAACATTTCTGAAACAAAGGGAGATTTTGTAACCTTATGCTTAAATAACCACAGTATCAAAAGCAAAAGGCAAAGTATAACTGTAAAGAATCTATAAAACTATATAAAGCTGAATCTATAAAACCATGTTAGGTCTAAGCTATAATTATTTTATTCTTCCTAACTAAAGTTTTTTGTACTTTAAAATAAACTTCTAAAACTTTAGTATTTAAAGCAAAGCCGTTTCCTTATGATATTCTAGAAATTTAAATGACTTCATTTTGGAAATCCAGCTTCTGTTAGCTGTCTACAGTCACTTCAGGGAACGGTTGTTATGATAATATTTACTATATGATCTATAAATGTGTTTCTAAAGTTATTCAGATATAATATTTCTTTTTTTAACATCTTTATTGGAGTATAATTGCTTTACAATGGTGTGTTAGTTTCTGCTTTATAACAAGTGAATCAGCTGTACATATACATATATCCCCATATCTCCTCCCTCTTGTGTCTCCCTCCCACCCTCCCTATCCCACCCCTCTAGGTGGTCACAAAGCACCGAGCTGATCTCCCTGTGCTATGCGGCTGCTTCCCACTAGCTAGCTATTTTACATTTGGTAGTGTATATATGTCCATGCCACTCTCTCACTTCATCCCAGCTTACCCTTTCCCTTCCCCCTCCCCACGTCCTCAAGTCCATTCTCTACATCTGTGTCTTTATTCCTTTACGGCCCCAGGTTCCTCATAACCATTTTTTTAAATTCCATATATATGTGTTAGCATACAGTATTTGTTTTTCTCTTTCTGACTTACTTCACTCTGTAGGACAAACTCTAGGTCCATCCACCTCACTACAAATAACTCAATTTCATTTCTTTTTATGGCTGAGTAATATTCCATTGTATATATGTGCCACATCTTCTTTATCCATTCATCTGTTGATGGACACTTAGGTTGCTTCCATGTCCTGGTTATTGTAAATAGAGCTGCAATGAACATTGTGGCACATGACTCTTTTTTTTTTTTAATATGTGGTCTTAATTAATTATTTATTTATTTATTTTTGGCTGTGTTGGGTCTTCGTTTCTGTGCGAGGGCTTTCTCTAGTTGCGGCAAGTGGGGGCCACTCTTCATCGCAGTGTGCGGGCCTCTCACTATCGCGGCCTCTCTTGTTGCGGAGCACAGGCTCCAGAGGCACAGGCTCAGTAGTTGTGGCTCACGGGCCCAGTTGCTCCGCGGCATGTGGGATCTTCCCAGACCAGGGCTCGAACCCGTGTCCCCTGCATTGGCAGGCAGATTCTCAACCACTGCATCACCAGGGCAGCCCACATGACTCTTTTTGAATTATGGTTTTCTCAGGGCATATGACCAGTAGTGGGATTGCTGGGTGGTATGGTAGTTCTATTTGTAGTTTACTAAGGAACCTCCATACTGTTCTCCATAGTGGCTGTATCAATGTACATTCCCACCAACAGTGCAAGAGGGTTCCCTTTTCTCCACACCCTCTCTAGCATTTATTGTTTCTAGATTTTTTGATGATGGCCATTCTGACTGGTGTGAGGTGATACCTCATTGTAGTTTTGATTTGCATTTCTCTAATGATTAGTGATGTTGAGCATTCTTTCATGGGTTTGTTGGCGATCTGTATATCTTCTTTGGAGAAATATCTGTTTAGGTCTTCTACCCATTTTTGGATTGGGTTGTTTGTTTTTTTGATATTGAGCTGCATGAGCTGCTTGTAAGTTTTGGAGATTAGATCTCTGTCAGTTGCTTCATTTGCAAATATTTTCTCCCATTCTGTAGGTTGTCTTTTCATTTTGTTTATGGTTTCCTTTGCTGTGCAAAAGCTTTTAAGTTTCATTAGGTCCCATTTGTTTATTTTTGTTTTTATTTCTGTTTCTCTAGGAGGTGGGTCAAAAAGGATCTTGCTGTGATTTATGTCATAGAGTGTTCTGCCTATGTTTTCCTCTAAGAGTTTGATAGTGTCTGGCCTTCCATTTAGGTCTTTAATCCATTTTGAGTTTATTTTTGTGTATGGTGTTAGGGAGTGTTCTAATTTCATTCTTTTACATGTAGCTGTCCAGTTTTCCCAGCACCACTTATTGAAGAGACTGTCTTTTCTCCATTGTATAGTCTTGCCTCCTTTATCAAGAATAAGGTGACCATAGGTGCGTGGGTTTATCTCTGGGCTTTCTATCCTGTTTCCTTCATCTATCTTTCTGTTTTTGTGCCAGTACCATACTGTCTTGAGTACTGTAGCTTTGTAGTATAGTCTGAAGTCCGGGATCCTGATTCCTCCAGCTCCGTTTTTCTTCCTCAAGATTGCTTTGGCTGTCTGGGGTCCTTTGTGTTTCCATACAAGTTGTGAAATTTTTTGTTCTAGTTCTCTGAAAAATGCCATTGGTAGTTTGATAGGGATTGCATTGAATCTGTAGATTGCTTTGGATTGTATAGTCATTTTCACAATGTTGATTCTTCCAATCCAAGAACATGGCACATCTCTCCATCTGTTTGTATCATCTTTAGTTTCCTTCATCAGGATCTTATAGTTTTCTGCATACAGGTCTTTTGTCTCCTTATGTAGGCTTATTCCTAGGTATTTTATTCTTTTTGTTGCAGTGGTAAATGGGAGTGTTTCCTTAATTTCTCTTTCAGATTTTTCATCATTAGTATATAGGAATGCCAGAGATTTCTGTGCATTAATTTTGTATCCTGCTACTTCACCAAATTCATTGATTAGTTCTAGGAGTTTTCTGGTAGCATCTTTAGGATTCTCTATGTATAGTATCATGTCATCTGCAAGCAGTGACAGCTTAACTTCTTCTTTACTGATTTGTATTGCTTTTATTTCTTTTTCTTCTCTGATTGCTGTGGCTAAAACTTCCAAAAGTATGTTGAATAATAGTGGTGAGAGTGGACAACCTTGTCTTGTTCCTGATCTTAGTGGAAATGGTTTCAGCTTTTCACCATTGAGAATGATGTTGGCTGTGGGTTTGTCATATACGGCCTTTATTATGTTGAGGTAATTTCCCTCTATGCCTACTTTCTGGAGGGTTCTTATCATAAATGGGTGTTGAATTTTGTCGAAAGATTTTTCTGCATCTATTGAGATGATCATATGGTTTTTCTCCATCAGTTTGTTAATATGGTGTATCCCTGACTGATTTGCATATATTGAAGAATCCTTGCATTCCTGGGATAAACCCCACTTGATCATGGTGTATTTCTGTATATTTCTGTATAAGATATAAGGGTCTGATCTGTATAAGATATAAGGGTCTGATCATTTTTTTTAATAAATAAATTTATTTATTTATTTTTATTTTTGGCTGCGTTGGGTCTTTGTTGCTATGTGCAGGCTTTCTCTAGTTGTGCAGGCTTTCTCTAGTTGTGGCGAGTGGGGGCTGCTCTTCGTTGCGGTGCGCGGGCTGTTCTTCGTTGCGGTGTGCAGGCTTCTCATCATGCTGGCTTCTCTTGTTGCGGAGCACGAGCTGTACACACGTGGTCTTCCATAGTTGTGTCATGAGGGCTCAGTAGCTGTGGCTCATGGGCTCTAGAGTGTAGGCTCAGTAGTTGTGGCGCACAGGCTTAGTTGCTCTGCCGCATGTGGGATCTTCCCGGACTAGGGTTCGAACCCATGTCTCCTGCCTTGGCAGGCAGATTCTTATCCACTGCACCACCAGGGAAGTCACTGATAATTTTTTAAAGTAAGTCCAAATAGACAAAGTGATATCAATGTCTGCTACCTAAATAGTATGGTGCTAATTTAGATACCTATATTGCTTGAGATCATCTTCCAGTCAGAATAAAGGACACTTTATAGAACCTACGCCACTAATAATGCTAGAAATGTTTTCCACAGCTTAATATCTAATACTTTTAAAAAAATATTCTTTCTAGTCTTTTATTTAGACATTTTAAAGTAATATGGCTATTTTGTTCCTTATTATTCTATGATTTAGTATGCCTAAGCTAAACCCTCTTTGAAATACTGATGTTTCCTCCATTTACCTTAAATATTAGCATTGGTTTCTGACATTTTATAAATGGTGTGGATTTTGGTGGGCCTTGAAGAATTTCTATTAGCACTTATTAATCTTTAGCCCATACCTGGGAATCTATTCAGGCATTTATTTCTTCATGAATTTATAGAGGAACATGTGTAGACCAATGTGACCTTACTTTAAAAGAATCCTGAACATCAGTTAATGATAAAAATTGGACAGTTTACTCATGAATGAAGCTGGTTAACCTTGTAGCCTAGTTGTTTATTTAAGAGACGTAGCAAAAGATTGTCAGAGAACTCATTAATTGTAAAATGCTCATTCAGTAATGAAAAAGAAAAAAAACAGTTAAATTCAAGCAGGAGTAGTCAGATATAAAGTTCATTGTTGGTTACATGATGTTCAGCTCCACATATCTTAGGTATTTTCAATACAAGTGATTATTTGCCATGGGAATAAATAGCCGTAGTATGATAAAACAGCAGCAGTATATATTTTATATATTAAAGTAAAAATTTCAAGTAACTTACTCTAGGAAATAATCAATAAAAACTTTTATTATATTCTGTTATTATAAACACAACACAAAAACTACATAGTTTTCATATAGCATGAAATTCATTTAAAAATGAATTATGATCCCACTCTTAGTGAAGGGATTCACTTTAATAATGTATCCACATTTTGAAATAGATTATGTCGTCCATCCAAAGATTTGATGTTATAAACAACCAAACACTAATTAGAGTCCTAGGAAAATAAGTGAAGCCTTGGTACATTGTTGACCTAATTATTCAGAATCATATTATCTAAATGGAAGTTTTTGGATGGAAAGAGAGGAGCTGGAATGGAGACAGAGGGCTGAGTGTGCATTAGTTTGGGTGTTGCTGCATGGCCAAATCCCAATGGTGTCTTGTGAAGACTTTCTTGTTTTAAGGTTTGTGGGTTTTTTTAAATTTCTTTAATATTTTTAAGAGAAATGTAGAATTAAGTCTTGGGTTTGGACATTTTTACTGAAGTACTTATCTCCATACGGTGATATCTAAGACAACAATCCCTTGAAAAAATGTTAATAAAGTAAAAAACAAAAGAAAAAGCAGCTCTTTCAGCCAACGACCCTCAAATGCTTACCCTGTCCATCAGGGAGCTTGCTCCCCAGCTAGAGGAACAGTCAGACCACCAGAATACTGTCCCTCAGCCAGTGTATAGGGCTTCCTAATGTAGGAAGAGGATCAGATTAAATGAATCAAAGCACCTCTGTAACTCCGAGTCTGTGAGCCTAGAACCTTAAAGGTACTAATATAAATCCCCGATGTCTAAAATCTTTATATTCTTACATATATGATCACTTTGACCGTGTATCAAGTGAACTTGTTCGAACTTTCAGGTGTAAGAAATGACATATTATTATTATTAATTAAGTATTAATTAAGTATTAATAATTATTATTAATTATAATAATAATTATAATTAATAATATAATTAATTATATTTATATAATTAATTTATATTAATTATATATTTATATAATTATTTATATAAATATATAATATAAATTATATATATATAATTTATATTATAAATTATATATATAGTTTATTATATATATATTATATATTTATATTATATTTATTATAATATATATTATATATTTAATATATTATATATTTATATAATATATAATTATATTATAATTTATATATAAATTATATAATTAATTTATATTAATTATATATTTATATAATTATTAATTATAATATAATAATTATTAATTATTATTAATTATTATTATTAATCAAATTAATTCAAACTCTAGGCTCCCACCCGAAGCCAAGAGGTGAGAAATTTAATTTCAGTCATTTTCAGTGTACTCCTTTCTAGGGTTATACTGGAATCCAAAGGCATCTCATGAGCCTAGAAATTAGGGAATAACCTCCTTTCCCAGCCTGCGATGGGTGCTGACATCCTTGCAGTCTGATCGCCCTATCTGAAGTCGGGTGGCTCCATTTCCTTCCATTGGTCACGGTCAAGGGAGGCAAGAACTGCCCCTCTGGACGTTCAGCCTCCTCGACAGCCACGTACCATCCTATCAGAAGTCCTCTTGGGGCCCTGCTCACAGTGACAGGCACATCCTTGTCATTCATATAACCTGCCTTTACTGGGCCCCTCTTCAGTCTTGGGGAGGCCAGTCTTCTCCCTCTCCAGCCAGTGGACGAATAGATGTAAATTCTTCTGCTCTACCCTCCCCAACTTCAACCCCCAGCCCTTCATACCAGAGAGATTCCTTTCCATCTTTAAGACTCCTCTAGGAGTCCTCAAAAACATACAACCAAAAAAGTTTTCCTCCCTGAAGGATAGTGGGGTTTGAGAAATAGCTGATGTGGTGATGGGTGACACAGTAGGAAGGAGAACTTTTAGAAATTCGACGTGGAATGGAGATAGGGAAAGGAAATGCTTTCTTCCTCTCTCTGGTTGGTCCACAGTAGCAAATAAACCAAAAACACTGAGCAGTATTTTTCTTCGTAATGCCCTATTACTCTCTGCATATAATCACCATGGCCAGGTGACGGGCTCCTTCATTATTTCCGGAGTCCTGCAATAAGCAAAGCACTGTGCTGGTCTTTGGCGGTGCAGCCGGGAACAAGGTATACACAGTATTTTGTCCTCATAGAGATTATAGTGTAGAGAGTATGTCGGGAAGTAAAGAAGGAGAGAAAAATCATTGCACATCGTGATAAGTGCTGTGACAGGCTAGCACAGGTGGGAGAGACTCACGTGGACTGTATTCCAAGAAGACCTCTGAGGAGGTGTGTTGAAGCAGCGGCATGAAGGCTGAGAAGGAGTTAGCCGTGTAGGCACTAGGGAGTAACTTTGCAGGCAGTGTGGTTGGCAGGAACAGCAGGTCCAGAAGAGGGCAACAGCTTGGCGAGTTTGCGTAATGGAAAGTGAATCTGTGTAGTTTGAGCTTCATGAGGAACCGGAGGAGAGACAGACCATGAGGAGGGCTGGAAGGTAGGCTGGAGCCATAAGGACGCTGGAGACGTGGAGAGGAGTTTGAATATCCTTCAAGCCCCTGGAGGGTTTTAAGTAAGAGAATGACTGAACTTGATTCAAATTTTAAAGCTCACTCTGACTGCTGTGTGGAGAAGGGGTCAGAGGGGAGAGAAACACTAGGATGTATACATGTCCACACTTCTACCATGTAGGGAGATCTCAGTAAGCCCAAGGTGGCTGAGATGGGATGGTCCCAGTGGGAAGAGAAGGCAAGGAGCTGGTTCAGGGTTGATGGGAAAACATCACCTCTGCATCACTGTACTGAACTGTCTGTCCCTCAAATGCTGCTTGGTGCCAGTAATGGGCTGGACAGTGTTGTTTTTGCCTATTGGGGTTAGAGTTAAGAGGAAATTGACATGTTGCCAACCCTTTCAGGCTGAATCCAGTTTCTGATATCTATGGGGTTCTTTTGGGAAAAAAGAAAATAATTGTTATCGTCCCTATTAAATCAAATATCTATTTAAAGTCTATTATATTGAAAGTTACTGTGTGAGGCCTTTCAAGATACAGTAAGAAATCATAATTTTATTCTTTAACCAAATTCTTCTTAAAATAACTGCAATTCCAAATATGAATTATTCACTTTTCTTACAAACACATATAGAGTGTTTATAAATTGACTCCCCATCCCAAGCCTAAGATGCAGGTAATATTATTATATGCATTTTACTGAAAAGGAAACTGAGGCACAGAGAAGCTAAATAAATACGACTCATAACCAGGATTCAAACCATGCCATCTGTCTTCAAAATCTACTTTTAACTCCTGTAGTTTGCTACCTCTCCATTTAAACATTCTGTTAATGAAAAGGAAAGGGCTCATTCTACCAGTTGTTTTTTTGTTTGTTTTCTTTTTAAATTTCCTTTTAAACTGAAAGTTCCAAACCTACACAGCTGGCCTACATAAAAAAAATTCTGTAGAGCTCCTGCATGGTATGGACATGAGTATCAAATGCTGATGGTGACTTTTGTTTGTTTCACAGGATTATTGGGACTTTGCAGAACTCTCCTGAGTTTTCAGAAGCCTTTCATTGCCACAAGAACTCGTACATGAATCCAGAAAAGAAATGCAGGGTTTGGTAATCTTCAGAAGAAGCGGTGCAGTCCTTGCCTAGACTTGCCCACATCACAGAAATGGGGAACTCTATCTGAGAGAAAAAGGACCAGAGAGGTCACTGATTACGTGGAGGTAGTTCACAGGGATGAGAGCAATAAAAATGAAGCTAGGTTACTCTGGAAAAATGTGGAGGGAGGAGAGGTCTAATGTCTATCAAATCAATCACTTCTCACTGTATAAATAATGCTTAATCTCTAAAGAGAATATTGCCATTCATTGCTGTTTCTCATATGATCTGCCAGTTTGATGTTTTCTCTTGATGTAGACCGGCATTTCTAATCAAAGGGAGAAAGAAGAGGTGGAAGAATTCAGTTGGCACCAAAAGCACAGCAGTGACGTGAGAGTTAAAAACATGTTGCCAATGTACTTATTTTTACTTTTATTTGCAAAATTTATGCTCCTTCAAAACTCTTCCAAAGAATTCTTATACATACTGGGGCCTTGGGCCTTAAAGTAGTTTTAATCTAATTTTGCCAATCATCAGTTACTCATTCTGAGAGCCTTGTATTTTAAGCACTCTTAGGGCAAAAATGAGTGTCTGAAACTGTTTTTTGTTGTACCTGCTTTGACTGATAATGAGATTCTCGAGGCTCCCTGCAATTTTCTAAGCAATTTCTTGTTCTCTCTCTCTCAAAACTTGGTCTTTTTAAGAGATTTGTAGTAATGTGTAAATAATAATTTTTATATTTAATTATTAACTACACTTACGACTAAGGAATTGTTATTATAGGTAATCATTGAATATTGAAGCTTCAGACCAAGATAAATAGTTATGAACCAAGATCTGTAAAGTGATGTACAGATGAAGATTTGAGACTTTTTAAACTTATAAATCATATTGATGAAAAGCTTTAAGCACAAACTTTGGGTTAAAAATTGCCATTGGACAGTGGTCTAAAGATACATAAGAGTTGTGGTTTACAAGCAGGATTTTCAAAATTAAATCTGTCCCTGAAGGTGGCCATGATAAAAGGGCAAAACTGCATCTATGTAGCTCTGCATCTCCTTATCTTTTCAGGTTTGTCATCTGATGGAAATATTTTGATAATAAATTGAAATTGTGAACCCATTACTCACTAAGCTTATTGTGCCAGCCATCTAGCTTTGGAAAGCGCATTTCTGGATAGAAATGAGAGGCTTCTACACATCCAATGGCCTTGCTTCTAAAATTCTAACTCACCTAGAGTTCTGGGAGGGGGAGGTCTAGTCCCTGATAGCAACTCAGCTCTCAAGGCTTTTATGTTCTGTTTTCCTGTCCTGTTTGCAAGTTTAGTTCATTTCATTACTTGATTAATATTTTACAAAAGGAGTCCAAAATACTTATTTTTGCTAACAAAGCATGAAAATGAAGGAACATCCAAAATATGAGTGTTGGTTTTCCTGCCTCTTGAAAAATGTCCATTTACATGTTTTTTTAAAATGGTATTAAAATATAACATATATACCAAAATTTAAAAACATAAGTGTACAGCTCAATGAACTTTCTCCCACTGAACATGTCCCTGTAACCAGGACTTCTGAGAAACAGAACATTACTAGCGCCGTAGAAGCCCCTTCTCCCAACTATCACTTCACTCTTCCAAGGACAACTACTGTCCTGACTTCTAATATCATCCATTAGTTTTGCCTGTTTTTGTCTTTTATGTAAAGAGAATCGTTCAGCATGTATTCTTTTGCATCTGGCTTCTTTCACTCAGCTTTCCGTTTGTGAGATTCATCTGTATTGTTGCATGTGATTGTGGATTCTTTGTTCTCATTGCTGAACACTATTCTGTTGTGTGTGACTATACTACAATTCATCCCTTCCATTGTTGATCCACTTGAGGAGTTTCCAGTTTGGGGCTGTTACAAGTAGTGCAATTATGAACATCCTTGTGTATTATCATCTTTATGTACTTGAGATTTTAATGGGCTAATTTCCACAAATCCTTCCTAAAATTATTATAAATATGGAAAATACAGTTTCAGGCTATTCATGGATAAAACTTTATCTTTTTCTCCTTTATCACTACCACCTTTATTGTGGATAATTCAAAGTATACTTATGTGTATATTTCCTTAAAGTAAACTTAAGACATTCCTAAGTAGTATTAATAGTTGGAGCATCCAGTGCTGAAGAGAAAAGCAATCTCTGAATTATTTAATTTCCATACTGTCAGAGCAGCTGAAGAACCAGAACTGAAGAGTGACTGGTACAGATTATAAAAAGGCACTGGACTCCCCACTGCCAGCTCTATAAAACATCCGGCTCCCATCCTTATGAAATAATTTGAGTGAAGTTTTTTGGAAAAAAAAGTTTCTCCAGTGCCTGGATCTTTTATCTCTAGAAATATAAGACTTTCTGAGGCCAAGGGCTAGACCAAAGTCAGAATACCAATACCTCCCCTGCCCTCACACGTGCAGCCATCACTAAGTATACGTGGCACAGTTGTTGAGTTGTATGGGACGTTATGGTCTCTCATAAACACTCCCAATCACTTGGTGTTATCCCATCAGTTAAAACCTATCTGTCATGATCTCACACGTTAAGTCTAACCATGCCCGACTCCGGGTCAAGAAAAGAGTTAATAAGCTGAGACACCAAGGGTTGGGAGCTGATGTCACTCAGGGATGAAGATAGAAATGTTCTTGGCAACATCATTGGTAAGGTGTCTGCTGCATGCTGCACTGTCTATGTAAATTCTAAGTGCAAGGTGGAAAGGACACTATCCTGGGAGAAGAGTCTTTTCTTATTCTAATCTGGTTCTGCCACTAATGACAAAGTGACCTTGGGCATTTGATATCTTCTCTTGGGCCTCTGCTTTCCCCACCTGAAATAAAGAGAATTAGGTTTTGTTAGTAGTTCTTAGTAAGAGAGGGAGAATACATCCAGTGCTGTCTTAATCTATTCCCCAGTTAAGACCCATTGGATAAAATAATCTCAAAACTCCCATGTAAATGTCTGAGTCCAATTAAACCACATTATAATCCAAAGAACAAAGACCAAAGTTTCATTGAGATTGGGTCTGTCCTGTTGTTAGAGTTTCCTCAAAAGCCTTTATCATTCCTGTTGTCCCAGATGTAGTTCTCCAAGTAGACGATAACTGTTAGTTTGGAAATAAGACTCCACCCTGCCAAAGATGGAAAATCAGGAAGTTTTATCAGGTTCCAGTCTTAAAAATAAAAACAAATATTTTTCATACTATTGCTTTTATTCCTAGTCGGCTCTGTTCCAGCCTCCCCACCACCATCCCTCCCACCCCACCACCCCCCATGTAAATCCTCACAGCATTTATGTCTTGAAAAATGTTAAGCCCAAATGGAGCTTTTATCTCTGTAACCTTACACTTCCTGCTAGCTTCAAATTGAATCTTTTAAAACTGAATGATAGGGCTTCCCTGGTGGTGCAGCAGTTAAGAATCCTCCTGCCAATGCAGGGGACACAGGTTCGAGCCCTGGTCTGGGAAGATCCCACATGCCACGGAGCAACTAAGCCCGTGCGCCACAACTACTGAAGCCTGTATGCCTAGAGCCCATGCTCTGCAACAAGAGAAGCCACCGCAGTGAGAAGCCCGTGCACCGCAACAGAGAATAGCCCATGCTCGCTGCAACTGGAGAAAGCCCGTGCACAGCAACAAAGACCCAACGCAGCCAAAAATAAAATAAATAAATTTATTTAAAAAAAAAGAATGATAGAAACTATTTGACCAATATTTTCTTGTTTTCACCACCCCATTCTTGCAAAGATACCACAGTTTTCTGATCTGATTTGTTTTCAAAAGTTAAGAAAAAAAAGGTGGCCAAGTGCTATAGGGAATTACAGGCATAATCAGGTGACTTAGGCGGGAGCCAAAACTGCTTTTGTGCTGTGCCTGGACTGAGGGACTTGACTTTTGGTTGATCAGGTGAAGAGAGGCGCCACATGTGACTGGTGTCCAAGTGGCACATGTTTATTGCATTCTGATCTCTTCTTTAACAGTGTTGTCTTAATTTCAACTTTTTTTTTTTTTTTTGCATTTTCTCTAAAACAGTGAGAAACTCCACTAGCGTTTTCATCCTTATAGCCAAACGTGCTTCTGTTTTATTTGACCAAGCAGATCCTCTAGGTTGTGCAAGTGAAGTCTGGCAGAAGAATGAGCATTGGCTCTTGCTGGAAACAAGGTTGAGCTCTCATCCTAGGCAGTGAAGAAAGACGAAGTTCAGCCATTGTGACTAATTTTTATACTTCTGGATTTCCTTTCTAGCCAAAACTAACCATTTTTTCAGGTCTATCAGGCATATTAACATCTGATTCCACTTCTGTAAGTACACTTGCTGTCATTTCTGACTTGATCATCTCAAATTATAATGCATCCTGAAAGTTTACTTTACATCCAGAAGGCAAAAATGGGGTCAAGTACCTGGATTATCGAATACCTTGATGTTAATCCTTCAACACACATGCTATCCAAGCTCTATGTTCCCTACAGTATGTCGTCAAAGATGTAATGGCAAGATGGTCACAGCAGCTTTATCCATGATATCAAAGAAAAAAACTAAACAGCAGAAAATGTTTAGATTTGTTCAAAGAAAATATGAAAAGGACATAGTGCTGAGTATGCATAATGATTTCAATCATGTTAAAATACTGTTGCATAGGAAAAGAGTTGGAAGAATATATGCGAAAAATTAATAGGGAATATCTCTGATTGGTGATATTACAGGTGATTCTTATTTCCCTTTTTTCCTGAATTTTAAATATTTCTATAATGTGAAAACAGTACATTTTAAGAACCATTTTTAAAATGTCATTTGGAAGAAAAGAGGAAGTATGGGAGAAAAGATGAAAGGGAGGGAATGATGGAAAAGTTGACCAAAAAGAGAAATAGAGGGGCTTCCCTGGTGGCGCAGTGGTTGAGAGTCCGCCTGCCAGTGTAGGGGACACGGGTTCGTGTCCTGGTCCGGGAAGATCCCACATGCCGCAGAGCGGCTGGGCCCGTGAGCCATGGCCGCTGAGCCTGTGCATCCAGAGCCTGTGCTCCGCAATGGGAGAGGCCACAACAGTGAGAGGCCCGCATACCGGAAAAAAAAAAAAAAAGAGAGAGAAATAGAACTCCCCTGGGTTTAAGCTGTGTTGATTTATTTTAGAAGCTATTCACTTTGGTATCTCAGTCTACTTAGATTCAAGGAATTCAGGGCAGAGAATTTGGGTCAGAAGCTTCCCCCACCCCACGACAGACCAGATCTCAGATTTATGGGGTGGCTTTTATACACACAGCTTAACGTAGGGCAAAGGGATTTGGCGGACTTCCCACTGACTACTCGAAGTGGTTCTGTGAGAACAGAGCATGTACTCTAGAGGGGTCTGTTTGGGTTCTTTTACCCCTGAAAATGCTAAAGGGATGAACTGATCCGGCCACACTCTTCCATTGGTCTCCCTCCATACAAAACCCTAGCATTTGCCAAACACTGACAAAATTAAGGATACAGTCTATGACTGTGAAACAGAAACCAGTAAATTATACAGTGATCAGACCTAAGTGCTCCACCTGGTAGGCACCATGATTTACCTGGGGGACAGATGCTAATGTTTAGAGGTGGATCAGGGAGGAGGGAGCAGGATACAGCTAATTCTAGGCAATTCACTGCTTATATTTGACTTTGGTTACAATCAAACTCATACTAGTTTAGCCAAAACTGGAGATTGTGTTGATCCCCATAACTGAATTTGGGGCAAGTAAGAGTAACTGGGCCTTCTTTCCATGTGGTCTACTTTATGATTGCCAGTCGACTTTCTCCAAAAGGAAGCCATGCTGGTCAAACATGATAGGGTCAAAGATTCTCTGCTTCCTTCCCAGGGGAAGCACAGCTTCTAACTGCAGTACCTTTGACAAATCCTGGAGAAAAACCAATTAGCCCATTTTGGAAACATGCCTACCCATGTGAATAGGCCATGGGGAAGTGAGAAAGTTGTAGAAATTATGATCATTGATTCCCTACAGAGTAGGAGAAGGGCAGTTTCCCCAAAGAAGAAAAGCACCATTCCTAGAAGAGAAAGGAAAAGACACAGATGTCCAAAACACCAAATTATACTAGATATTTCTTAAAAGCTTTGCAAAACATCTCCGTTTGGATTACATTGTGCATATTAAATTTCAAATGTGTCAATTTTAATTTTGTTTGACCAAAATGAAGATATCATGCATTTTACTTAGATTTAATTTTTAAGAAAAAAGTTTTTAATAAAAAAGGGTGGGAAGGAAGGAAATAATACATTTTACTTATTGTGAGTAAGGCCCATGATTTAGGTTGTTTGTATAAAGTTTCCATTTAATGTAACTTTCCTGTGAGTTAATGTTAGTACTCCTATTTTACAGATGGTGAATTTGAGTTTCAGAGAGGTTAACTGATTTGCCCAGATTCACAAAGATAGTAAATGACAAGGGACCAAATCAAGGTATGTTGAAGTCCAAAATCTATATAAATTTACTATCAGAGTTTTCTGTGTCACTAAAAAATGCATTTTAGCCTATCAGAATCAACTCATTTGTAGCTAATAATTCCCAAAACATATCTTTTATAAGAAACAATATATTTTCTAATTTATTACTTTACATAAGCCTTTGTTATTTTTAAAAGGATGTTTAGTGTTTTAAACAATTACAGCAGTGAACACATTGAGCATCTGCTATGTTCAAGGTACTATATTAGAAGGAAAAATAAAAATAGCTAGAAAAGAAAAACAAGATAAACTGATATTTTTGGTTGGCACTACAGTTGTCCACTATACCCATTCACTTACTCATTGACCAAATGTTCGGCACCTTTTATGTGTGATGCACTATATCACATATAAAAGAGTCCTTAGAAGGTTATCTTCTACTGGGGTCATTAGAAGATAAAAATAAATGAAAACAGCTGGACTTTTAATTTAGTAGAGACATTAAAATGTACACAAACACATTATGCAGCTGAATGTGTGATGTGCCAAGAGATACAGAGAAAACACAATTTGAGAATTCAGGAGAATTTCCTAGTATGGCAAAGACATCCAATGGAAGTAACACGTTGCATTTGACAGTATGGATGGGGTTTTGAAAATTGAAGAAGGAGATAAGGAAATATTGCTGTGTACGCCTCATATACAAAATTAGGCAACTAAAGAGCAAGAACCAAATTAGTCTAGGTAGAAATGCTAATTCTGGAAGGAGACAGCCAAGGGGAGTATGCACTCTGAGATTGACACAATTGTTCATTATTCACAGTTGGCTCTTGACATGTCTTATACCAAGAAAAGCTTTTTAAATTTTTTCAGGTATCTTATGCTGTTCTCAAAGTTTATGCATTATCATTTTACTTTGAAAGAAGTTCTGTGCATTTCTTGCATTTGCTAGAAGTTGGGTGATGGGATGACATTTGTTTCTATTCTTGGGAAGTTAGAATACTACTCTTATTCCAGTCCTGTTGCTAAGTCACTGCATTGAGCAAATAACTAATTTCTCTGCATTTTCATTGTCTCAATTAAAATCAGAGTAAAGATCAAGCCCTTTTCCAAACCAGAAGGCAGGCAGGTGAAATGTTTTGTAAATCAAACCTTTTGGAGATGGCGAAAGATATCAGAGTGCAGAACTAGGGCATAGTGTCATGGAAAAACTTGAATCCAGAGTGATCCATACAGACCCAGGGACACGCAGGGTCAAAGCAAAGACCAGCCAAATGGCTACATGGCAAGCATTTGACTCCTCTAAGCTTCAATTTCCTCCTCTTCAGAATGGTCATAATCACTGTACCGTTCTGGAAAGGGTATTGTACCAGTTGCCAGCAAATTGTATTTTCAACCACATTGAAGTTTAATATCTTGATTAAGCCTGTAGGTCTTTAAAAACATGAGGACTTTTGGCTTAAAGACTAGAATTTTATTTTTTCTTTTTACCATATTGTCTGTTCTGTTGCTCTAGGTGAGTCGCTTACTTAATCCCTGTTGAATCATTTTTCTCACTAGACACTCTTGAAACAGAAAAGGCACAAAACGTGCAATCCTTTAAATAGCAGAGGATTTCTTCAAAAGTAAAAAAAGCAAAAGCAGCACACTCAAAACAAAATTGAAGTTTTCAGCGAGATGACAATTTGGGGGAAAACAGTTTATGCAAGTTCCTTTACTTTGCTCAGAAAATGGCATTGGCCCAGAGATCTTGGGAAAGCTATTTAACCCCTTTGAAACTGTTTACTCAGAAGTAAAGTGTAAAAATGTAAATGTATTTTTGTCATGTGATTATGTAGTAGGTAGAATAATGCCCCCCTCCCCACTCAAAGATATCCATATCCTGATTCCCAGAACCTGTGAATATGTTAGGGCGAGAGGTAAAGGGGAATTAAAGCTTGCAGATGCAATTAAGGTTGCTGATCAGCTGACCTTAAGGTGAGATTAGCCCAGCTTATCCAGGTGGGTCCAATGTAATCACAAGCGTTCTTAAAAGTGAAGAGAGAGGTAGAAGTCAGAGCCATGTGATGTGAGAAAACAACCAGCTGTGGCTGATTTTGAAGATGAAAGAAGCAGGTCACAATCTAAGGAGTGCAGGCAGCCTCTAGAAGCTGGAAACGGTGAGGGAGCAGATTCTTCCCTAAAGGCTCCGAAAGGAACCAGCCCTGCCAAGACCTTTATTTTGGCCAAAGGAGACCACTGTCCGATTTCTGACCTACAGAACTGTAACGTAATGAATTTATGTTGTCATTAACTTCATGGTAATTTGTTGCAGCAGCTATAGAAAATACACGCTATAAATAAATATTCACTGTATAATACTTCAGAATTATTTAAACTTTTTGAAAATTATGCCAAGCTTAGATATTATCTTCTAATGGTAAAATATATGCAACTATAAAAAGTTGGTCAAAAATATTTATTATTCTTCACTTATCTGTTATTAGATTGTGAAGTATATGGATACAACACCAGTTTGAGATAACTAGATATGAGTTACCAGTATTTTCAACTAATGTGAGTAGTCATAATTGATTCACTCATGCAAAGACTAAAACATTGGCCTTTATAAAATAAACATAATCCATCTTACAGAAGCTAGGTATTTGACACTTAACGAGCCTTGCCTATCACCCACCTTTCATCTCAGCATGCAAACTAATTAACCACAAAGAGGACCTTACTTGTATAAGCATTAATATGCCAGGAAAATATTTATAGCTTTATCCACTAAAGTAGCTAAAATATAAATTGTTTAGGCAAAGCTTTGAGAAAATAGAAACCCAGGACCATGGAAGCACTAACAAAGCAGCCTTAAGATTTTAGTGTACTTGGCACGTTACATTTTCCTGAAAGGTTATTTATAGGTATTAATCTTACCTTAGGCAAGCTAATGAATTGCTATATTCTCAGAAACTTCTGTACTTCAGCCTCAGAAGTGTGTCGTAAAAAAGATATGTTGCCCCAATGCTCAAATATTAAATAGTTACACTGGCAAGTGCTGTTGTCCTTGGTAGCAATGCCAAGAATGTTCCTGGGGCTTCCCTGGTGGCGCAGTGGTTGAGAGTCTGCCTGCCGATGCAGGGGGCACGGGTTCGTGCCCCGGTCGGGGAGGATCCCACGTGCCGCGGAGCGGCTGGGCCCATGAGCCATGGCCACTGAGCCTGCGCGATCCGAGCCTGTGCTCCGCAGCGGGAGAGGCCACGACAGTGAGAGGCCCGCGTACCGAAAAAAAAAAAACAAAGAATGTTCCTAATTTTTTAATGTACAATACCTGTAAGTTTCATATTTATGTTACTTAGGGCTTCTTCAATATTTATTGAGTTCTGTAGATAGCAAAAATGAATGAACAAAGCCCAACCCATGATGTTCAGGAGTCAGCTCTTACTAGCTCATGAGAGCCCATTTTTAAATTTGCATGGATTTTGCAAGCCAGTTGATGTCATCTTGGTAGTTTGACATCAGCCAACGCTACAAATCAGGGTTGTTTGGTTGGTTAGTTGGTTGGTTGGTTGATTGGTTGATTTTCCCAGAGAGCCAGCTATTCAAAATTTACCAACACACCACTGACCATGACCAATGGGAAATCACAACCTAGTAAGTAAAACCAGAGTGACCGTCTAAAGGCCAACACTATCTAGGAGACTTCTTACATGTCTTAGATATAGTAGATTTGTATAGTGGTAACTTTTTCCACAGATGGCTGTATTTTTTTTTATTCTAACATGTTACAACAGTTTTCTAGTAGATGAAAGTAAAGTATCTTGAGGAAGGGGTACTTTTTTCTAATTCACCCAGTGGCAGTGTGTGGGCTAATGGTAATTTAAGGGAGTTAAGTCAGAATAACTATGGTATAGGATTTAATCATGATACAAATGCTGAAGGAGTTCATATGAGGAGACCACATCTATTTGCAAATATTTGCAAAGGCTTTAGGAAGATGCATCATTGAGCTAGGTTTTAAAGATGGAGAGACCTTCCTCAGGGAAAGTAGCAAGACAGGAATTCCAAGAGAATAGAACAACCTGGATCAAGGTTGGTAGTTGACAGTTCTTCAAAGAGCCAGTTGGGTTGTCTCAAACTAACCAGAAGAAAATTCGCTTCTCAAGGTAGTTTGTGGCCTAATTGTAGGGATCTAGAATTCCAAACAAAGAAGTTTAAATTTGGAAGTGCATTTGCGTTTTTAAAGCCTGATTTTCTGCCAGAAAGGGGGTTGTACTAACATGAAACAAGAGACCTAGTAAACAACATAAGAATTCACATCTGTTTTACTCACCATTGTACCTTCAGGGCTTGGTGTAGCACCCAGTTCATCACAGCACTCAAATTTTTTTCTGTTTGGGGACCATGAGCTGAGTTTATGCCATTGTCCTTAATCCTTCTACCACAAAACACACTTGTTAAAATACTCTTAATACATCCCAACGAATCCAATACTAAACCATTTCTTTTTTTGCGGTACGCGGGCCTCTCACTGTCGTGGCCTCTCCCGTTGCGGAGCACAGGCTCCGTACGCGCAAGCTCAGTGGCCATGGCTCACGGGCCCAGCCGCTCCGCGGCATGTGGGATCCTCCCAGACCGAGGCACGAACCCGTGCCCCCTGCATCGGCAGGCGGACTCTCAACCACTGCGCCACCAGGGAAGCCCATACTAAACCATTTCTTAAGTCATTTTATAAAGTGACTTTTACGTTCTTTCCTCTGGTAAGGTATTTTGCCAAATTAAAATTAAGAGGTTAAAGTTAAGATGCAAGACTAATGATAAGGAGACATAATTAGCATAGAAAATTGTGACAAAAGGCTAGAATAAGGGAGACTTGCTTAATAGTGTGGTCCTCATTCTTTCACTAGAGCCTTGAATCAGAACCAGCAAAATGGTACTCAAAGAGTGGCCAAGACAACAAAAGAAACAATGGAATTCAATGAAATGGGAGGATGCTTTAGTAAAGAGGATCATTTAATTTCAGCCTCGGGATCATTTGTTCCTTGAATAAAAAGTGTGCTAGGCTGGAGCCCTTCCCTCTTCTGAGAGTCCAAGCAAATCAATAACAAAGGCCAAGGGTGGTAGGGTAGCAAGGTTTGGAGCTCTACCAGATAAGTCCTCAAGCCCTAGATCAAATAGATCAAGAACATTAGCTGTGAGGTCCCTATTTATAAAACAGGGAGAGATGGTAGAGAAAATGTCACAGTAAGTGTCACTAAACGGTCTCCCGGTCTTCACTCCCATCCATCATGTGGGAACAAATTCCTGATCCCCTCAACTTCCTCTCAAATATTTCTGAGAGTCCTATAGGGACCTCACACATGTACCATGTCAAACCAAGTTCAGTACTCTTGACCACTCAAGAATTCTCTCTGGCTCCACTTTTCTGCAAAGACTTCTGTTAATGCCAATTCCTTATGCAGCAGCTATGTTCCTGTGATCACAGAGGGGGCTACTGCTGCTAACACCCACAAAGGCACAGCCATGTCCCCAGTGATACAGCTCTCAGAGTGTTGAGCCAGACACTGAGGACATTGTCATCTGACTGAAGGGCTCTGTCTCTTGTTACTGCCAAAGACTCCAGCATGGAATCTTTCCATTGCATCAACTACCATGTTATTGACATCTTGTGTTCCCACGTCCCACAAAGACTTTTATTTTTATTGGGGAGGAGGGAAAAAAATATATGTGTGTGTGTGTGTGTGTGTGTGTGTGTGTGTGTATATATAATGATGCCATATAATATAGTTGCTATTTATATAGTATTTGCCCTGTTATTGCAGACCCCTTGACTTAGGACTTAAAATTTGAACTCATGACAACATTCTGAGTGACAGACCATGCACAGTCTCCCTTCTTCCAAGCCAAACTTTTGAATCTCGACTCTCACTTCCCTGAGGATAAATTATTTCTATGAGGCTCTTCACTTCACTCTAAACAAACTCCTGTTGGGCTCTCCCCATCCTAGACAGGGCTAACACTCAGCTGGTAGGTGTCTATGTGGGTGTGCCGTCTGTTTACAGCTGGCGCCCATCCTGCTTGATTAGTAAGAAATATTTTGGCTAGTCTCCTGCTTCCAGAACTGCTTAAATCCGAGGGAAAATACAGTGGAGGCTCACAGAATGACAGTTTTTTTTTTTTTTTTTTTGCGATACGCGGGCTTCTCACTGTTGTGGCCTCTCCCGTTGCGGAGCACAGGCTCCGGATGCGCAGGCTCAGCGGCCATGGCTCACGGGCCCAGCCGCTCCGCGGCACGTGGGATCTTCCCGGACCGGGGCACGAACCCGTGTCCCCTGCATCGGCAGGCGGACTCCCAACCACTGTGCCACCAGGGAAGCCCAGAATGACACTTTTAAAACTATCACAGAAAAGTATATTTTCCATGTCTTCATTCCTTAATAATGAGAAAAATATATAAGATTGCTGTATGATAAAGGTATTGATTATTAATTTCAGGGAACGTCAATGCTTCTCATTTGTAAGGGTATTTACTATAGAACAGTACAAAATATGGCAAACAGATCCCTTCTAATACTGAAACATGGCCAAAGGTCCCAATGTGGTTAGGTAAAAACTGCTGTGTTCCCATGTCCCTTCTCCTCTTCTTCCTTTTTATAAAAGAATTTCTGAGTTTTGTCTGGGCATATGGCTCTTCAGCTTGAGACATATTTTCCAGCCAGGGGTGGACATGTGACTATTTTTCAGCAAATAGAATGTGAACAGAAGCCATATATACAATTTCTGGGTCATGTAGTTTAGGAAGGAGATTGCTTGCACTCCATGGTGCGGACTCAGACATACAGATGTGATGCTGATGAGCTAGAATCCACCTGGGATGGAAAAGTAACAAGATGGATAGAGCCTGGGCCCCTGGGCGACCTGGACTATTTAATGAGAGAGAAATAAACTCCTATCTTGTTTGAATCAGAGCATTTGGGGGTGAAGAAGAGGACTCTGTTACAGCAGTTTAGTCTGTGTGCAAACAAATACAAGGAGTCATTATAAAGTCATCAGCCTCTGGAAGGAAGACACAAAGGTTTAAATATCTGTATTTGAATGACCAGAGAAACTATATCATACAACCTCAGGGACTGTGCAGTCTATGTGGGAATAATAGCTATTGAGGAAAAAAACTGTGGACTTAAACTTTAGATGTGCAATATTACATTACAAACTACACAATAGTCTGGAAATCTACATTTAATATGACAAAAGAGAATTATATTAGAGAAATTTTCTGATGTCCTCTAAAGCCACCACTTCATATTAATTCCTAGGCCATCATAGTCAAATGAATACATAACTAAAATTTAAAAGACAGTTGGCTGTGTCTAGGTAATTAATACGAGCTACTCTAACAAACACTCCTCAACCTGGAGAGCACCATCACAGAACTTGTCCTTCACATGAAATCCACTGGAGCTGGGCAGTTTTACTGGGTGGCTCTTCTCTTACCCATGACTGTTACCTGGCTCCTTTTTGTATTTTTACCCACTGTCTTAGAATTCTTTGCTTCCCACCACATGGATGGGGGGTGGGGGATGGGGATGTAGAGAGAGGGCCTGAGGAGGATACACAGAATACACTATCCCCAGGCCTAGAAGTGAGAGCCAAAATTTTCACTCACATTTTATTGACCAGAACTAGTCAAATAGAAGACTGCGAAATATAGGGAGCTCATCAATATTCATGAGTATTTTCAGTCTCTTCCACAACAGCCATTTTGAAAGCAACAGCCCAAAACATATTGGTTATAATCTGTTGTCCCCTTAAACACTTGATCCCCTCAACTCTCAAGTATACCCTGAAGTGTAGCCTATAACATATGTCAGAGTTAGGAAGGATTCAGAATAGCCCCCATTCTACAACATTGGTCCTAATTTTATGAGAGCTGAGAGATTAAAATTTATTTTCTCATTATTTCATTTGAAACCCTTGATGAAATGCTGAAATTACATTTTAACTTAGTTCCAAGGCAGAATTTAATTGGCCTTTTCAAGTTATACCCATAAACTGTTGTAGGCAGTGATATGCCACCTTTAAAAAAAAAAAAAGCTGTGTCAGGAGATAGAAGACTTGTGCTGTCAATCAAGCTGTGTCCCTAACTGGCTCTGTGGATTTGGGAGAATCACCCTGTCTGGGCTCCCTTTTCTCATCTCTGAGAAAATAAGCGAGTAAAACATTAAAGGCTAGAGAGAAAGGAATTGAAATTAATGATTTCTGTGGTGTCTGCCACATCCAGTATTCCATGGATCACTAATTTTTTTTTATTTAAAAAAAATTTTTATACAATTTTTCAAGGTACTTCCACTTATAGTTATTACAAAATTATTGGCTATATTCCCCGTGTTGTACAATATATCCTTGAGCCTATCTTAAACCCAGTAGCTTGTACCTCCTACTCCCCCCACCCCTGTATTGCCCAGCATCCCACTCCCCACTGGTAACCACTATTTTGTTCTCTATACCTGTGAGTCTGCTGCTTTTTGTTATATTCACTGTTTTGTTGTATTTTTTAGATTCCACATATAAGTGATATCATACAGAATTTATCTTTCTCTGACTTATTTCACTTAACATAATGCCCTCCAAATCCATCCATGTTCCTGCAAGTGGCAAAATTTCATTATTTTTTATGGCTGAGTAATATTCCATTGTATATAAATACCACATTTTCTTTATCCATTCATCTGTCGATGGATATTTAGGTTGCTTCCATGTCTTGGCTATTGTAAATAGTGCTACAATGGACTTTGGGGTGCGTGTATCTATTCAAATGACGGCTATCTCCAGATACATGCCCTGGAGTGGGATTGCAGGATCATATGGTAGCTCTATTTTTAGATTTTGAAGGAACTTCCGTACTGTTCTTCACAGTGGCTGCCCCAATTTACATTCCCACCAACAGTGTAAGAGGGTTCCCTTTTCTCCACACCCTCTCCAGCATTTATCATTTGTAGACTTTTTGATGATGGCCATTCTGACTGGTGTGAGGTGATACCTCATTGTAGTTTTTATTTGCATTTCTTGAGTAATTAAAGACGTTGAGCATCTTTTCATGTGCCTTTTGGCCACCTGTATGTCTTCTTTGGAGAAATGTCTATTTAGATCTTCTACCCATTTTTTGATTGGGATGTTTGGTTTTTTTTGATACTGAGCTTCATGAGCTGTTTGTATACTTTGGAGATTAATCCCTTGTCAGTCACATCATTTGTAAATATTTTCTCCCATTCTGTAGGTTGTCTTTTCATTTTGTTTATGGTTTCCTTTGCTGTGCAAAAGCTTTTAAGTTCAATTACGTCCCATTTGTTTATTTTTGTATTTATTTTTATTACTCTAGGAGACAGATCCAAAAAACAAAATATTGCTGCAATTTATGCCAAAGACTGTCCTGCCTATGTTTTCCTTTAGGAATTTTATAGTATCTGGCCTTACATTTAGGTCTTTAATCCATTTTGAGTTTATTTTTTTGTGTATGGTGTTAGAGAATGTTCTAATTTAATTCTTTTACATGTAGCTGTGAGTTTTCCCAGCACCATTTATTGAAGAGGATGTCTTTCCTCCATTGTATATTCTTGCCTCCTTTGTTGTAGATTAATTGACCATAGATACATGGGTTTTTTTTCTGGGCTTTCTATCCTGTTCCATTGATCTAGAAATCTGTCTTTGTGCCAGTACCATACTGTTTTGATTACTGTGGCTTTGTAGTATAGTCTGAAGTCAAGAAGCATGATTCCTCTAGCTTCATTCTTCTTTCTCAGGATTGTTTTGACTGTTTAGGGTCTTTTATGTTTCCATACAAAATTTTAAATTATTTATTCTAGTTCTGTGAAGAATGTCATTGGTATTTTGATAGGGATTTTATTGAATCTGTAGATTGCCTTGGGTAGTATAGTCATTTTGACAATATTGATTCTTCCAATCTAACAACACAGTATATCTTTCCATCTGTTTGTGTCATGTTCGATATCTTTCATCAGCATCTTACAGTTTTTGGAGTATGGGTCTTTTTTCTCCTTAGATAGATTTATTCCTAGGTATTTTATCCTTTTTGATGTGATGGTAAATGGGATTCTTTCCTTAATTTCCCTTTCTGATCTTTCATTGTTAGTGTATAAAAATGCAACACATTTCTGTATATCAATTTTGTATGCTGTAACTTTACCAAATTCACTGATGAGCTCTAGTAGTTTTCTGGTAGCAACTTTAGGATTTTCTATGTATAGTATTGTGTCATCTGCAAACAGTGACAGTTTTACTTCTTTTTTTCCAATTTGGATCCCTTTTGTTTCTTTTTCTTCTCTAATTGCTGTGGCTAGGATTTCCAAATCCATGTTGAATAAAAGTGGTGAGTGGACATCCTTGTCTTGGTCCTGTTCTTAGAGGAAATGCTTTCAGCTTTTCACTTTTGAGTATGACTTTAGCTGTGGGTTCGTCATATATAGCCTTTATTATGTTGAGGTAGGTTCCCTCTATGCCCACTTTCAGGAGAGTTTTTATCACAAAGCGATGTTGAATTTTATCAAAAGCTTTTTCTGCATCTACTGAGATGATCATATGATTTTTATTCTTCAGTGTGTTAATGTGGTGTATCACACTGATTGATTTACAGATATTGAAGAATTCTTGCGTCCCTGGGATAAATCCCATTTGATCCTTTTAATGTATTATCAGATTTGGTTTGCTAGTATTTTGTTGAGGATTTTTGTGTCTATGTTCATCAGTGATATTGGCCTGTAATTCTATTTTTTTGTGATATTTTTGTCCGATTTTGGTATCAGGGTGATGGTGGCCTCATAGAATGAGTTCAGAAGTGTTCCTTTCTCTGCAGTCTTTTGAAATAGTTTCAGAAGGGTAGATGTTAACTCGTCTCTAAACATTTGGTAGAATTCTCCTGTGAAGCCATCTGGTCCTTGACTTTTGTTTGCTGGGAGTTTTTTAATCACAGATTCAATGTCAGTACTTGTAATTGGTCTGTTCTTATATTCTATTTCTTCCTGGTTCAATCTTGGGAGATTGTACCTTTCTAAGAATTTGTCCATTTCCGCTATGTTGTCCATTTTATTGGCATATAGTTGCCTGTAGTAGTCTCGTATGGTCCTCTGTATCTCTGTGGTGTTTGTTGTAACTTCCCCTTTTTCATTTCTACTTTTATTGATTTTGACCCTCTCCCTTTTTTTCTTGATGAGTCTAGCTAAAAGTTTATCAATTTTGTTTATTCTTTCAAAGAACCAGCTTTTAGTTTCATTGATCTTTTCTATTGTTTTCTTAGTCTCTATGTCATTCATTTCTGCTCTGGTCTTTATGATTTCTTTCCTTCTACTAACTTTGGGTTTTGCTCTTCTTTCTCTTGTTGCTTTAGGTGTAAGTTTAGCTTGTTTATTTGAGATTTTTCTTGTTTTTGAAGGTAAGATTGTATTGCTATAAACTTCCGTCTTAGAACTGCTTTTGCTGCATCTCAAAGGTTTAGGAGCATCATGTTTTCATTTTCACTTGTCTCTAGATATTTTTTGATTTCCTCTTTGGTTTCCTTGGTGATCCATTGGTTGTTTCATAGCATTTTGTTTAGCCTCCATGCGTTTGTGTTGTTTGCAGTTTTTTTCTTGTAGTTGATTTTTTTTTTTTTTTGCAGTACGCGGGCCTCTCACTGTTGCAGCCTTCCTGTCGCGGAGCACAGGCTCCGGACGCACAGGCCCAGCGGCCACAGCTCACAGGCCCAGCTGCCCTGCGGCATGTGGGATCTTCCCGGACCGGGGCACGAACCTGCGTCCCCTGCATCGGCAGGCAGACTCTCAACCACTGCACCACCAGGGAAGCCCCTTGTAGTTGATTTTTAATCTCATATCGTTGTGGTTTGAAAAGATGCTTGATATGATTTCAATTTTCTTAACTATACCAAGATTTGCTTTGTGGCCCAGCATGTGATCTATCCTGGAGAAAGTTCCATGTGCACTTGAAAAGAATGTGTATACTGCTGCTTTTGGACATGGATCACTAATTTTAAATTTTATGTCAGTTCTAGAAACCAAGGCATTTTAACAGCTTTCTAGACCTTGGGTATTTTTACTTTTAAAAGCTTCACCCTACTTCATACCAAACATATTGAAATGTACTCAGCTTTTACATAAAATATAATTTATGTGTATCTATACATGTGTTTCATACTTTTGAGCCAGAAACTTTTTTCAATGATAAAATATTTCATTTACCTTAACACTATGCGTATAGGTTCCAATGATACATTGATCCTCCAAAGAACCATTCTCCGGATTCCCACAAAATATATTTCAGTATGACTCAGTGGGTTCCACCATGGAGAGCTCCTCCAGAATGAAACATATATTAAAACACTCTATTCTTAAGAAATGGTGGCCACACAAGTCACTACACTCACTAGGAAAATCAAAGCAGCTGGAATAAGAATTGGCAGAAACGGTAACCTAACAAGATGAAGAGACCCAGAGCTATTCAAGCAATGTGTGTCAGCAGGCTTGATGACTCTTATGTGCTCTAAGAATGTGACTGTGGGAAGACGTTAGGTGCTCTAAGAATGTGACTGTGGGAAGACGTTAGGTGTATTTAAAAGGGTCTAGAGATTTGAAAGGGAATTTTATGTGAAAACATGATTTACAGCAGTTGAGGTACAAGAATATGAGAAGTAGTCACCTCAAAAATTACATGTGTTATCAGACTAATTGGTCTCTGTTCCAAAGAACTTCAGTGGGTTGAACCCTTCCTACAAAAGGTTAGGCAGCTAGCTCGATCAATATTTCGCACCAACTTCCATGAGCCCCCAGAGAGAATTGTTGCTAAGACTCGATCTGCTCTTTAACCCAGAAGGGCAATCCAGCTGGAGACACTACTTAGGGATTTTTGAAAAGAACAACACTTCTTTAAAAGGACTTTCTGCCCAGGAATCTTCAGACCCTGAGCAGAGATCAGGAAACTGCATGGCCTGTAAACCCAGACTCAGCCCAGCCAGCCAAGTACCCATTTATGCTGCTCATTTCTTAGGATTCCAGCTCTTCCTTAATAAAGTCATCTAGGAGTCAGTGAGAAAATCTGAGCTGGTGAAGACTTTGTCAACACAAGAAATTCTTAATAGGCTTACCAACAAGAGTCAAAATGAAACAACACTTGTGGCAGAACAGACTTCCGCAATGTCTGTCACCGCAGGTTGACCTGGTGACCAATAAGCTTAATCACGTGGGTCTGCAGGAGGAAGATAGGGAATGCTTCTTTCTTGACACTAATAAAACCAAATATTTATTCAATAAATGCCTGCAAGATACTAGCTTTATTAAGAAATATAGAACTAACATAATAATCCCTTTGTTGGAATGCCTGTGGCTGATGTACCATGTAGAACAAATTTAGAATTATTTGGCATTCCCAGACTTGATCATTATAACTCTTTTTTTTAAACCCAAGATTACAAATAAAGTTACCATGTAAGGCCAGTAGTAAAAATTAGTGAAAAATATTTTAAAACCATGGTTTATTCTGAAATCAACTGAATTTGGAAAGTATCTAACTAGTTACAAACCTATTTTGTAACTTGGGATTAGGCCAAGCCATTAAGATAGACTGTACAAAACAGGCCAGGCTAATATAAAAGGAATTCAAAAATTAGGATGAACCCAAAATAAGCAGAGCAGCTGCCTAACACCTGGCAGTTAATGAAAATCAAAGTTAAATGGTAAGAATAACTAGCAAAATGGTTGAAATATACACAGTAATAGACCATATCAAGACAACTATTTATAGAAAAAGGAGGAATACTGCAAGGAGGAGGAAAGGATTCAGGTTTCCCAAGGTAATGAATTCTATTTCAGACAACCCAAGCTCAAATCACTGAGAATCTCAAACCAACCAATAGCTTAATTTTGATAAAAGTGAGGAAAATATAGGAGAAAATTCATGTCCCATGTATAAGTATATGTAGAGAAATTGACAATTATAAAATTAAAATCTTATTACTGTCTCTTATCGACAACTCCAAAAGGAAAGAGAATAGGACTGGAAGTAAGAAAACCTGTTATGAAGGAGGCTGTGACCTTGGACAAGTTACTTAATCTCTACATGCTTCAATTTCTCTTCTAAACTGGGGGACTTGAACTAGGTGATGTCTAAAGTCTGTTCCAGCTCTAATATTGTATTTTACCAAGACATTTGCGAAGTCTCAGCATGATTAACTAAGGGGAATGGTACGTTACAGTAAGAATAAGAGCCCAAGGGGGCCGCATGCCCTCTTCATTTCTTATCATTGAATTAGGCCCGTAGTGCCTAGATTCAAAGTACTCTCCTCACTTCCTTAATAGGACATTGTTTCCAGTGTTTCGTAGACAATATTTATGATATCATGCAAAGTTGCCTAGAAAGTTTTCAGTGTGCTGTTTTGAAGTGTATTCTTAATAGTATAGCCATAACAAAACTATTGAGACTTACCTTATCACAATAATCACCGTTTAAAGGGCAGTGTTTACTTTTTTCCTCTTCCATCAGGACCAGTTCTAAGATATAAGCGAGTCTTGGGAGCCTAACCCTTATCACCCATAACTTTAATAGCATCTTTTCCTCAGGACCCTCCCTGTGTACTCACTGGCACTTACATACAGGACCGTACTTGTGCAGACACCTCTTGTCCACAAACACATGGGCTTCTCGTGGGAGGAAAAAGTAAACCTTGTCAAAAGCAGCCACCAGCACTGATCAGAATGCCTGGCAAAGAGAAGGAGCTCAATTGATACCAGGTGAATGTCTCACAAGCATTTTAGATGTAACAAACCTGATCTTATCACATTCCCTCAAGACCCTCTGGCTCATCCAATAAATAGCCTCCACCTCCACGCCCCCTAAGAGTCATTGGATGGTAATGTGTTCATGTGACAATCTCCCAAGTCAGAGGAAAACAGTTTTTAAAAACTGTTGAGACTAAATGCCTTCAGGCTAAAGCCAAACCCAGGAGTCAGAATGGGAAACAGAAGAAGAGTTCAGAATCATTCCTTTTTTAAAAAATTTTTATGTATTTATTTATTTTTGGCTGCATTCCGTCTTCACTGCTGCGCACAGGCTTTCTCTAGTTGCGGCGAGCAGGGGCTACTCTTGCAGTGCGCAGGCTTCTCATTGCAGTGGCTTCTCATTGTGGAGCACAGGCTCTAGGTGCGCGGGCTTCAGTAGTTGTGGCTCGTGGGCTCTAGAGCGCAGGCTCAGTAGTTGTGGAGCACGGGCATAGTTGCTCCGCGGCGTATGGGATCTTCCCGGACCGGAGCTCGAACCCGTGTCCCCACCATTGGCAGGCGGATTCTTAACGACTGTGCCACCAGAGAGGTCCCCCATTTTTACCATACGTATGCAGCCTCATCCTTCAGACACTTATCTTAAAAAATTACAATATGATGCTATATATTTTTCACTTATTTAAAGTCATTAATACGTGCAATTTTAAGGCTTAAAGCATAAAGGGAAGGAGAATGGAAAAGGGACTGGGAGAGAAGGGAAGTTCTATTTTTGAGCTGGGCTCAAAAATTACAGGTACAGTTCTGGGTGCTTTACATAGAGTATCTCATTTAAGCCTCAAGCTGTTAGATCTTCTGTTTACAGACTAGGAAAAAGAGGCTCACAGACTTTGATTTGCTTATACAGCGTTATTCAGCTGGAAGAATGGCAGAGCCGGGACTGACATCCAGCTCTTTTTTTGTTGTTTTTTTGTTTTGTTTTGTTTTGTTTTACTATTTATCTCTTTTAATAAGACCTTTCCACTTGTGCTTGGCTCAGGTGTGACACAGTAATCAAAGGAATCAGAGTGAATCTCTATTCCCATGGCTTGTGAAGTATTTTGTCTCTCTCCACCAGCCCTTGTACTCTGCCCCTTCAGGGCCCAGCTCAACACTTGAAAGAGATTTTTATTTCTTATTCACTTTGCCTGAAAATAATATGCTACTGTTATGGATTGAATTGTCCCCCACCCCGCCCCCAACCCCGGAAAAGATTAACGTTAAAGTCCTAACCCACCGTAGCTGTGAATGTGACCTTATTTGAAATAGGGTCTTTGCAGATGATCAAGTTGAGTTCATTAGGGCGGGCCCTAATCCAACGTGACTGGTGTCCTTATAAGAAGAGGAAACTTGGACACCAAGGCAGACATGGTAATGGGGAGAACTGCATGTGAAGGTAAAGACAGGGTTCAGGGTGATGCAACTACAAGTCAAGGGATGCCAACATTTGCCAGAAATCCACAAGAAGCTAGGAAGGAGGCCTGAAACAGACTCCTGCACAGCTCTCAGAAAGAACTATCCCTGCTGACACCTTGATTTTAGACTTCTAGGCTGTAGAACCATAAGACAATAAATTTCTGTTGTTTAAGCCAGTCCACTTTGGTATCTTGCTATGGCAGCCCCAGAAAACTAAGACTGCCACTGTGCAGTAAACACTGTAATGTTATGCTTAGGGCAACAAGAGAACAGCTGCAAATTATATAGCATAAAATTATTCAGAAAAGTCAAATAAAAATTCAGAAGGCAAAAGTAATCCCATATTTGATCAATGTGTATTTATTCTACTTTGATCAGTACAGTATTCAGAAAATGAGGCAATCAGATGTAACCAAGTATTTTAATTATATTAATTGCTCACAAAAATAAAAGCTTTTAGTCTGGTAAGTAATTTCAATGCCTCCTAAAACTGTATTCTCTAAGATTCATGCATGTGAAATTGGCAAACGTGTTTTCAATTCACAGAGGAGATCAATATTGCCCAGAAACTGAAAGATAAATAACTATTGAAACACAGTCATAGCTTTCAGCTCAGTGCAGGCAAGTTGTGATTCTGAAGCTCTAGGGAACGAATGGTGACAGGCAAGGACAGCCTTCATAAATACCTTTTTCCAGAATCTTTAGGAGTAGCTTCTAACCATCAAACTCAGGCCATACTTTCATATGCATTTCTAGTTTGCTTAAAAGTATGAAGGGAAAGAATTCAAATAATATGAAAAACAAGATTGTGTTTTAGTGGACCCAGTTTAGTTTGTTGGCAAATATTGAAATTCATTTGTAAATTAGTTGGAAAATCACCAGACACAGAATTAAGATAACCATGATTCTATTCTGTAGCAACTGAGGTTAGTTGGTACCAAGAAAAGAAAAAGAGACCATGATAACAGGCTATATAGATTAGCACATTCTGCATTTTTCTGTCTTATATCTCATCAGCCACCAATCACCACATTTCTTCCAGCTCTAGCTTATAAGAATGTATTATTCAACAAACTATTGATATTTTAAAAATTTATTGGGAAGCTATTAATCCTTTTATTAATTCAACAAATATTTATTTTGCTTCTATAGTGGGCCAGGCACTGTCCTAGGATATACTGATAAACAGAATTACACTTTCTGCTTTTATAAAACCTACCCCTTGAGCTCATTTGTAAACTTGTGCCTTATACAAAGGAGTGCATAGAAATGTAGTATTCCCGTGAGAAGTTTATGGTATATTGCCTTGGCCAGCCATACCCAAGATCTCTCAACAGTGCAATATACAGACAGGGTTAGGCCAATTGGTGATGTTAACAATTACTGCTGAGTTAAGGAAAATCACTGTTTGTCACAGACACCCATTGCTCTTCTACCTGGAACCCCTCCTCTATGAATTGTCCTCATCATCACTCCGTTTCCATGACTGCATCAGAGGCAGCCACATTTTAATGTGACTCTGACCCCAGGAACTGTACACATAACCTACAATCATCTTTAATCTAAAATGGATTGTGATAATTGGTATAATTGCGTTGAAGTAGATAGCAGCTAAGGTTTTGCTGTCACCTGAGATGTAAAGAAAATTGGCTTAAATCCCCAGTTTTGTCCTGTGCCTCATAAATATTTTCAGCCTCCAAGTTCTGCTCTGCTGACTGCTTTTTTTTTACTCTGCCTTGTGAGTATACCTTTCCACTGTTTCGACCCAAATATACCTCTCCAAATGAATAAGTTAAAAGCCTCACTTTCATGAGGACTTTAAATGTGTGCCATACTCTACTGAAGGCTTTAGAAATACAGGTAGGATGTATCTCACTGAAACAGAGACCCTTCAATGGAATATCAGTGTCCCTATCCCAACTCTTTAGGCTTCTCAGCCATGTTACTCAGCTGTTTCCCCAAACCGCACACCCCCACCCCCACTCACTGCAAACTCCTATTCATTTCTCATGCACAGCAATTGGGCCACTTACTTTATTGCCAGGTCTTTTGCTATTTGATTTCCTGTTTGGGGGACGATCAAGACATTTTCCTAAACAAAGGCAAATTCTTCCCTAAAAAAATTCTGTTCCCTGCTAATGAGATTTTTTTTTTATCCCCACTACAGGCTAATAACCAAGTACTTTGGAAAAATATAAAAAGGAGACCGTCATTCTGAGAAGACTTAAGTGAAGAGGTGATATTTAGTTGGGTTTTAAAGGATTAGCATGTTTCCTCAGGCCAAAAATGAGATGAAGGGCATCCTGAGTGGAGGGGATCACATAAGAAAGGATAGAGAAATATAAGAATACAGAGCAGATTCCAAGAGTCATTAAGTGATGTCACAGGCATGTCACAAGTAGGATTCCAGGTCAGGTTGAAAGGTGACTTATGGTGAGATGGGGAGTCTTGAAAGACTGGCCTTTATTATGTTGAGGTATGTTCTTCCTATGTCCACTCTCTAGAGAGGTTTTATCATAAATAGATGTTAAGTGTTGTCAAAAGCTTTTTCTGTATCTATTGAAATGATCATATGATATTTATTTTTCAATTTGTTAATGTAGTGTTTCACATTCATTGATTTGGGGATATTGAAAAATCCTTGTATTCCTGATAAATCCCACTTGATCATTTTGTGTGATCCTTTTAATGTATTGTTGGATTCAGTTTGCTAGTATTTTGTTGAGAATTTTTCATGTATGTTCATCAGCAATATTGGCCTGTAATTTTTCTCTTTTTGTGATATCTTTGCTTTTGGTATCAGGGTGATGGTGGCCTCATAGAATGAGTTTGGAAGTGTTCCTTCCTCTGCAAATTTTTGGAATAGTTTGAGAAGGATAGGTGTTAACTCTTCTCTGAATGTTTGGTAGAATTCACCTGTGAAGATCAGGACTTTCATTTATTGGGAGTTTTTAAAATACTAATTCAATTTCATTACTGGTAATTAGCCTGTTCATATTTTGTATTTCCTCCTGGTTTAGTCTTGAGAGATTGTACATTTCTAGGAACTTGTCCATTTCTCCCAGAATGTCCATTTTAATGCCGTGTAATTGTTCACAGTAAACTCTTATGATCCTTTAGTATTTCTGCGGTGTTGGTTGTGACTTCTCCTTTTTCATTTCTGATTTTATTTATTTGGGGTCCTCTCTCTTTTTTTCTTGATGAGTCTGGCTAAAGTTTTGTCAATTTTGTTTATCTTTTCAAAGAACCATCTCTTAGTTTTATTGAACTTTTCTAATTTTTTTAGTCTCTATGCTGTGATCTTTATGACTTCTTCTACTTACTTTGGGTTTTGTTTGTTCTTATTTTTCTAGTTCCTTTAGTTGTAAGGTTAGGTTATTTATTTGATATTTTTCACGTTTCCTGAGATAACGTTTGTATAGTCTTGTATTGCTATAAACTTTCCTCCTAGAATTGCTTTTGCTGCATCCCACAGATTTTGGATCATTGTGTTTCTATTTTCACTTGTCTCCAAATATTTTTTTATTTCCTCTTTGCTTTCTTCAGTGATCCATTCGTTGTTTAGTAGCACATTGATCTACTCCTTTTGAATAATTTCCATTTCAGCCACATCTTTTTGTGACCTTCTTAAATATATCTATCATACTATATCCTTCCCTTGTCACAGTATCCACCATCCTGTTCTAGAAGTACTTTATTCCCCCACTAAATTGATGTCCAAAAGGGGATTAACCATTGCTCCCATTAGATCTAACATCCAGGATAGTGCAGATGGTCAATAAATGTTTATTTAATGAAGAGTTGGATGATTAAATACTGGGTTGTCTGCTCTCTTTAGATGGCTTTACTCTCTGATAAAGTCCTCTGACCTTAAAGGAAATCTGTTAACAGGGCTATTCCATGAAAAAAGTTACATCTCTTTTCATCCTAACATAAGTCTTTTATATTGATAGCTCAGCTCAAAGAGTTTCTGTAGAAAGCTTGGGTTGATCTCCTTGATGTCAAGGTTTAGACCAAGGCATGATCTAGTTTTTCTCTGTTCTCATTTTTGTCTTTGTCATCCCTCAGCAGTTTGTCTTATCTTTTTTTTTCTTTTTTAGTCCTGGGGGTTTTATATTTTTTTAATTTTTATTTTAATAAAAGTTTAAAATGTACATGGTTTAAGAAGTCAAATGGTTTTATAAAACTTGTTATGAAAAACAGCATTCCCCTAGCCTCCCAACCTATTCCTCACTCTCCAGAAGCAACCATTTTCAAAATGTTTAGCTTTCTAAATAGCACACTTGTGCTGATACGTTTTGATGTTTTATTTTTAACCATTATATCTTGTTTTCCCACCATAGGAAAACACAACCCTTTCACAACCCACCCACCACTGCACACCTGTACACTTCCTTTCCCCCTCACCCCCCAGTTTTCAGTTTTTATGTAAACTCTTTTCACAGCTGAGACTCTTTTCATGCAGTAAACTCTGATAACGCTTCCTTCCCTGCATATTTTTGCATCCATGGTGTTAATTTTCTTCTTTTTATATTTGTTTTGTTTCCTCTATACCTATCACTAACTCTATACCAAACTCTCTACCAGTTGTCCAAATCTCCTCCCTATCCTTTGCTGTAGATATTATTTCTGCTTCATCTATTTGAAGAAAATTTTTATGGAGTTTTCCAATAGGTCGCACTCTATTCTCAGTGTAGAACTTTTGTCCCAGCATCCCTTCTCTATCACCATGGGGAATTCCCTTCCTGTCTCTTGTTTCTTCCATATCTACCTTGGGTGTACATAAAAACCATCTGGGGAACTTAAAAAAATCCTGATGCCCAGGCCTCATCCAAACCAATTAATTCAGAACTTTTGGGGATAGGGCCCCTAAATCAGTACTTCTTAAACCATTCTGGTTGATTCCAATGGGCAGCCATGGGTGAGAACCACTATTCTATCTGTATCTTTCTTTGTTTACTTTCTAATTTTGGTGAACTTCTGGGAAAAAGTACTTAAAAGATAAAATTTTGAGATTTTGCTTATCTGAATATGCTTTTATTCTGCTCTCCACTTGACTTATAATTTATCTAATGCAGAATTCATACTCGGAGATAATTTTTTCACCACATTTTTGAAGGCATTGCTCTACTAGCTCTCAATGTCGCTTCTGAGAAATCTGAAGGTGTTCTGATTCCTAGTCTTTTGTATATGACCTGTGCTTTCCCCTCTAGATTTCTATAGGATCTTCCCTTTGTCTCCGTATTCTAATTTTTTTAAACTAATTGCCTTGGTATGGGTCTATCTTCATCCATTTTCTTGCATATTCATAGCACCTGTTAATCTTGCAACTTGGGTCCCACAATTCTGAGAAATTTTCTTAAATGTCTTTATTAAAGACTTACTTTCCTCTTTTTCTTCCTGTTCTTTTATTCTGGAGCTCATATTTTTCAGATATTGGATTTTCTTGACCTATCCTCCACCATTCTTTACTTTTCTTTCCAGTTTTCCATTTCTAAGTCTTTTTGGTCTATGTTATGGACTGAATTGTGTTCCCCCAAATTCATATGTTAAAGTCCTATCTGCCAGCACCTCAGAATGTGACTGTAATGTGACTGTATTTGGAGACAGGGTCTTTAAAGAGGTAATCAAGTTAAAATGAGGTCATTAGGGTGGGCCCTAATCCAATCTGACCAGTGTCCTTATAAGAAGAGGAAACTAGGACACAGACACAAATAAAGTGAGAATGCCATGTGAACATGAAAGTGGCTACCTACCAGCTGAGGGGAGAGACCTCAGAAGAAACCAAACCTGCTTACACCTCGATCTTCAACTTCCAACCTCCAGAGCTGAGAAAATATATTTCTGTTGCTTAAGCCACCCAATCGGTGGTGCTTTGTTATGCCAGTCCTAACAAACTAATAATCTGCTTTTCCCTATTTTATAGCATTAATTTTAAACTTTTCTTCTATCTGCTACCACTTTTTTAAAATTTCCGGGTTTCTTTTAGTGTTCTTTATAATAGCGTCTTGCTCGTGCTTTAAGGATGTAATATCTTTTCTCATCTCTCTAAGGATATTAATGGTAATTTTCCTTTCTATGTTTTCATGTTTATGCATAGTTTTGGTTTCTTCAGGTTGTCTATTTTTAGTCTTTAAAGACTAAAGTGTGTGTGTGTGTTTTAGTCTTTATCTTTTTTGTTAAGATTTCTCAGGTATCAGACTATCTGCTCATCTTTTAAGAAAAAGGCGATAAAAAAGTCAATTTGAAGCACTGAGAGGTAGAAGGGGTTTGTTAACTGTGGGCTTATGCCCTTTGATCTTTAACCCAAGAGTTGAAAACTAGCAGTCCACAGGCTGAGTCTAAAACAAATATGTCTGTGTTTTCTTTTGTTTTTCAATTAAAATTGGGTGCCTCTATCTGGGAGTGTAACCTTTAACTACCTGCTCATCACTCCTTTTTGATTCAAGCTACTTGTAAGCTTGAAATGCCTACCTAATACTTTTTTCTACTAGGGAAATTCTTGCTTATCCTTTAACACAAGCTCAGGTGTCTCTTCCTCTGTGATATCTTCTCGAATACCCTCAGGCTTTACCCTTTAGCTACTCTGGATTTCACCATGTTTCATTTCTCCATTAGAGCCCTTTGCCATGGTCCTCCTTCGTGTGATAGACACTTGATGTGTATGTTGGATACTCCATGCGACTGTCCTGTGGAGGCAGGTACTCTACTTCAGGTGTGTTAGTATCTCATATAGAAGCTTTGGTAAAAGCTCAAGAAAAGTTACTTGAAAACCTTTATGCTCAGTGGGATAGTGAGGGAAAGGGGGAAAAGGAGAATGGGAGCATAATTTGCTGTTCTTCCTAGAAGATCACATTTTATACTCATCCCTGAGTATTTGATTATTAAAATCATGAACTGTAATTCCCCCCGCCCCACCCCTAAAGTAAGCAACATGCCATACCAGGCTGCAATGTGGCTTTAATATATGTCCAGATGATTGCACAGAGCATGATCTCTTTCACATGATAGAACATTTCTCAAGCTGTAACGACGGAAAGAAGAAAAAACACAAACTATCTAAATGAAAGAAGGAATCTTTCTGCATTTGGAGAGGTAATTTATCCTCATTTGTGAGCATGTGCCCTTTCAGAATTCAAATCAGATAAAGCATATATCTTGGCACATCTTCAAAAATGCCCAGTACAATAAATCATAGTTTCTGGCAATATTCTGAAAGCAGTGTTCAGGTATCTGAGTCCTTAGCATTTCTACTGCTTTTATTTCACCATGGTCTCAGATGTAAAATATCCTCGATGCTCCTTAGCCGCATGAATTTTTGCCATGCTTCCCATCCATTTCCACTTAAAGCTCCAGGAACACAATCTACCCTCTCATCCTGGTAGCATCCCATCCATAACTGAACTTGTCTTTTTCTTTTTTTACTCAGCCACTCATGCTGGCCCAGTTAGACAGCATTAGCTAACTCTTTGTTCTTATTAATCTTTCCCTCCCAGGACAGTTTGAACGTTGTGGTTTTTAAATTATTAAGAGAGCCCAGGGGGTTGCCAAATATAGACTCATTCATGTGAACAGTAAACAAAGTAAGTTTGGATTCACACAAGTTTATGACTCTGCAAAGACCTTGAAGCCCAGATGGGTGTTAAGAACTGTTTCTCCAAGTACTCTAAAACTGGACATGCTGTTTAAGGGTAGAATGCGGTACAGACAGCCTGAGTTCCCAACAAGGCACTGCTTTATACAAACTGGGTGGCCTCAGGAACGATTAGGCTCTCTATAAGCCCCAGTCCCCATCTGTGAAATGGGCAAAATAACTGCACCTATTTCAGAAGACATTTGTGGAGATCAAATGAAATAATGTGCTCGGCACACACTCTGTAAATATCCTTTGCTCTATTTTTTTATTAATGAGAACATCTAGGCTGAAACACAGCATCATACAAATGAACTACAGGAACCATTGTCCATAGTTTGAGAAACCAATTAGACCCCTATACCTGACAAGTCCAAGCTGGAATAAACTGGTTGAATGAAACCAGAAATATTCAGAATTTAATATTTAAACAAATAATTTTTAATACAACATTTGGAAACTAGGATAATAAAGGAAATGGCAGCACATGGCTTCCAATGTTTTTATTATTATAAAGAAAACTTCAGAAAAAAAGCAATAAACTGCCAGGTTTAAACCAGTGTTTCAAGAATCTTTTGCTCTTATTAGAAACGTAAATTTGATGGACCCTAAAATTCAAATCATTCCTCCTTCCCAACATTGTATATTGTGGCCCATATACAGAAACCAGCCCACTTTCAGGAAGGAGGGCCTGGCTGGTAATGACAAAGGCCATTGGCAAGTCAAACTGAACAAAAGAATAAACCTTTGCCTAAGAGAGAATTAGCTTAACCACTTTTTTTTGCCCTTCTAGGTCAAAAAAAAAAAAAAAAGCAATATTTTTAAGGCAGGAGCACATTATAAAATGTACTTTGCTTTGCCTTCCATTTGTTCATTGTGTTTAGGCTAAGTAGGTGGTAAATTGACATACACAATATACAATAATGTTGTTTTCCCTGAGTATTTGGATAAATTGATTAATTTAAAATTAATCTAAATTAGCCTTTCCCTAACTGTCAACCACAGAACAGTGTTCCTAGAATGTTAATAAATATGCTAGGAGAAAAATGTACCAGCACAAATAAGTTTGAAGTAGAGGTGTTCATTACATACATTTATCAGCATGTCAAAAGCACATTAGCATATAAAGGACTAAGTTGTCCTGTGGTGAAGAAACATATTTTGTTCTTCAATCCACATTTTCCCAAAATTACTTGAGCCTGGAATCCAGCTCCCTTTTAGCATCCTACAGAACACAGTTTGCAGAATTCCAGTTTGGGGATACATTGAATATATTTGGACAGGGCTCATATTGCAATTAATCGAAAGGCTATCGAACTAAAATTTGTCAGGGTTCCACATATCAAGAATAATAATAGTAGGTACCACTTGTTGCGCATTTAGTAAATCTTAGGGAAAATGCTTCTTCCGCACTCCTTACCTTCTTTTCTCCTTGAGGAGGATCTGCCCCTCAACACCCCTGGCTTCTTGTCTCACTCTCTGAACTTTTCTCCTTGGAGGTGGAGAGCTCTCAATGGCTATCAGAATAGCCATTGATCAACATTTGTCTGTTAGATGGAGCTAATATGTCAAAAGTGGGAATGAACAAAGACACTAAGCCTTTTCTCTCTCCTCTGCATCTGGACCAGGGGCACTTAGTACCCTGGGTTACATGTCTGCTCCCGTGAAACAAAACTTCCCTCAGATAGATTATTCCAAGACCAAGAATGGGAGGTAGGGAGTTAGCAAGCCCATTTTTTGGTCAAACTAAGTTATGTCTTACAACTTAGCCTCATCATTAATAATGCTGATATCTCAGTTCTTCACGGACTAACTTTATTATATTGGGTTGGCCAAAAGTTTCGTTCGTGTTTTTCCATAAGATGTTTTTGGCCAACCCAATATTTTAACAAGTTCAGAACTTGGGCAGTGAAGAGGAATATTGTTTTGAGTCCTACTCATAACCTCAACAACATATATCATGAATTCTCCATGATATTTTACATGCATTATTTCATTTAGTCTTCACAACAAATTTTTAAGGTAGATACTAATATATCCCCATTTTATAGATGAGGAAATTGAAACAGAGAAGTTAAGTAACTTACCAGACGGGATGTAGTAAGTGACTGGATCTCAACATTTTAATGAATGTAACATCATGCACATTATTTAATTGTACTATTATTATAACTATTACTAGTGCATCTCATAGGGTGGTGTTTATATTTGGACCTCTTTCTTATTTATCTGTCAACTTCTCTTCTATGATGCAACATGCGTATTGATCTATAAGACCAGTCATATGGAATGAACATAAAAAAAGAAAACATAACCTTGGTCAATGACTGACGTACTCAGGGAAGGCTGAAAGTCAGAAAGGTCTAAATCTGAAATTTCAAACTGGCAGTCAGCCCACAGACATGTTTTGTTTGGCTCCCGAAGTGTTAAAGATTTGAATTGGTTATTATGATTAAAACATAAATTTCTGGCTTCTCAGAAAAGTGTGAACGTCTGGGCAGCCATGAGCCTGAGTTGAAGCGCTGCTGTCCCCTTTGCATAGAGCATGTGCAGCACAGTTCACCTCGGTCCCCATTGTGTTACTTCATTTAAGTGCTTTGTCTGCATGTGCTCCCGTAAACATTTCAATTTGCCACCCCGGTGCAAAGTAGGATGCCTCCCACCCTTTCCGCATTCTCCCTTGAGGAACTTCACAGCCACTGCAAGAGTCCTGAGGCTGGATGTCAAGTCTGCCATCAGGGCACTAAGGAACAGTAGGTGTCTTGCTGTGAGACGGCCAAGCTGTAAGTGGCAGCTCTTCAGAAGGCAGGCCATTCAGTGCAGGGGCTCATCTCAATCCCTCTAGAAAAAAATGTTCCAGTTACACCCTGGAGAGACTTCAGGGAGTGAGGAGAGCAGCTGGACTGAGGGGTCTGAGTCCACCACATACACTCAGCTCAGTCTGCATCTGCCTTAGGAAAGGGACATCTATATAAATGTTATTAAAGTATGGGCTTCTTTGGCTTCTAAAAATATTATAAAACCATTTTCCCCCATTTTCCCTGAGCCCTCTATAATCTGATCCCCAACAGTAACCTTTCTTTCTACATCATTGTCTTTTATGTAGCAATTGCTCAATGAAAATTTTAAATGCGTAAATGAATAGGCAGACTTTGTAAATTCTAGAGCAGATAATTGTCCTTCCCTTAAGAAGTTTATATTTGAATGAGTGAAGAATGCCCATCAAGCCTCTTTCCACCCCTTTGTTAGCCTCTGTTCTTTTTTTTTTTTTTTTTGCGGTACGCGGGCCTCTCGCTGTTGTGGCCTCTCCCGTTGTGGAGCACAGGCTCCAGACGCGCAGGCTCAGCGGCCATGGCTCACGGGCCTAGCCGCTCCGCGGCATGTGGGATCTTCCCGGACCAGGGCACGAACCCGCGTTCCCTGCATCGGCAGGCTGACTCTCAACCACTGTGCCACCAGGGAAGCCCTAGCCTCTGTTCTTTAATCTCACCCCAACTCCATCACCAGGATGAGCAAGGCTATTTCCCATTAAGGTTAGGTATTAACTTTTCCAAGCGAATCTACATTCAAAGGATTCTGTAATGCTAACATGAAAAATATGTCCCCTCCTGTAGGGATATCAAGCATCAGAAAACAGGTGGAGTAAATATTGGGAGGGGGGACACATTCTCACTCCAGAATCAAGTCTTATAGACCTGAATATAAGATCAAAAGAAACGGTGAGTTCCAAATTTCAATAAACCATGGCTTATATTTAAATATGTAAAACCATAGAATCACAGAACATTAGATGGAAGGAACTTTTGCAAGAAGCCATCAAACCCAAAAGTCTGTCATGGTAATCACGACGTTCGTTAAAATGCCACCTGCACAAGATTATTATAAATATCAATTTGCTGAATGGCTGTGCAGTGTTAAGTATGGTGTGTTTCTTGAAAAAGCTGGTCATCGAAGAATGATCAACATAGAATTTTAAAAAGGGAAATATTTATATAGTGCTTTAGTACAGTATAAACCTGTTGGAGAGAAGGCATGTTCTGGGGGTAATGGTAGATAAACACCTTATTAAAATTATATTTCCTTATTAAAAATATTCAATTCCATTTTACAAGGCTTAGCTTACTAATTATTTGATAGGGCTGAAAGTCATATGAAAATCTTTAATTTCAGGTGATCAGAACTGCCTTCCAAACTGCCAAAGGTGCTGAAATAATCTAAGTAGCCCAAGCCCGACAGGCTTCTTAGGAGATTTCTTAAAGAATGTGTCACTTTGACCATTAGAAAGAGACTTTCTCACGTTATGAAGTTCTTGCTGATAATTGTTTTTAAAGTTTACAATACATAATAATAATTAATATGAGCATGGGGTTTGAACAGTATTCTTATAAGGGGCACTATGTTTTACAGCTGCAGAAAACAGCTGGGCAATTCCTAAGGGGTAGAAAGCCCAGGAAATTCAAAGAAATCTTTTGTTTCATCCTCTTTTAATATAGGGGAAATCAGCCTCAAAGCTACCGCTGGGGATCTAATTTAACTCACCCTGGAATCACACTGAGCGCTGGCGCATGAGGAGGTATGGCTAGAGTGTATCCATGTATCTGTCAGCAGGTGGCCTGCCCTTCACAGTTAAGGGGACGATATTGGTCAGCTAACCCAGCTCACCTTTCCATCTCTCTTCCCCTTCCTGCCACTGCCACGAAAGCTGGCAAACTAAATACTCGCTTTTCCAACCTACCCCCCTTGCATTTAGGAATGGCTGTGTGACACAGTTAAGCCAATGAGGCAAGACAAGAGTATGCTGGGGGATTTAGGCAAAGTTACTGTTTTTTTTCTTATAAAAACCATGGCTGGCACACATTGCCTCCTTTTTATCCTCCTTGGAGGGGCTTATGCTTATGTCTGTTCATGTCTGGGGCTTTGGAAGAAATTCTGTGACATTTTTGAGTCTCTGAAGCAATGTCAGAGGCCTGCTTCCTCCTGGTTATGGGACTATGAAAAGGTTTTTTGTTACTTGCAGCCAAAGTACACAGGTGAGGACTAGTGACACCTTCTCTTTGTGGTTTTTAGTCTCTTTATAATAACATTTCACTGGGTGGATTTCTCTCTCTCTGGGGGAAAAAAATCTTGAAGCACTCATAGTTCATGGCTGGTCCACTCTCACTTTGGAAAAATGTATCTGAAGGTCCCTGTTTATTACACAATTTGCTTGGTAAGTTTTCCTGTTGTGTTTGGTGTGGGATGGTTTGTAGTTTCCTCACTTTAGTTTGACCAAATGTTATTTTTATTTAAAACACTAATTTTCCACATGAAATCTGCACATTCTTGCTTTTTCACAGAGGCTTTTAAATTTTATTTTTTAGGTAGGTAATACAGTCATTTGGTTCATAAAACAAAACAGTATAAAAAGGATTGCAGTGAAAAGTCTCCTGCTCCATTGTTAGAACCAAATTTGAACTATTGTCAGATATCTCTCTTTTAAATAAAACTATTAGCCACATGGTGATTGCAAAACAAACAAAAGAAGTCTCACGCCCACTTGCTCCCCTCATCCTCAATCATTTTATTAGTTTCTTATTAATTCTGAAGAATTTTAATTCAAATACAAGGTAATAGGAATGTGTACTCTTTTTTTTTTTCTCCCTTTCCTACACAAAAGTTAGCTTAGATAAGCTGCTCTGGGCCTTACTTTCTTTGTGGAACCACATATCTTGGCGGATTTCCATTTCCATGAATGGCATCCACATGTTTACAGTGGCAAAGTATTCCATTGTTTGAATGTATCTGTCCTCCCTTGTTGGATGCTTGAACTGTTTCAACACACAATGGTGGAACTGAAAACTTCATACACACATCATCTTGCACAAGGTAAAAAAAATACCTGTAAGACAAATACCCAGAAGTGGGCTTGCCAAGTCGATGTGTAAATGCAGCTGTAATTTTGATCGTTAGTGTCAAGTGACTCTCTGCAGGAGTTGTACTAATTTACATTTCCACTAGCAACATAGGAAAGTATCTAAAGGCAAACTCAGATTTTTATCAATCCAACTAGGTGAGAAATGGTATCTTAATATAGTTTTAACTTGCATTTATTTGATTGTGAGGAATTTTGGACATCTTTTCATAAGTTTTAGGGACCATTTATATTTCTCTTTTTGGTATCTGTTCCTATGCCTTGCCATTTTTTAAAAATTATGTATACTTTGTCATTTAAAGCAGGGGTCCCCAACCCCCGGGATCTAATGCTTGATGATCTGAGGTGGAGCTGATGTAATAATAATAGGAATAAAGTGCACAATAAATGTAATGTGCTTGAATCATCCCAAAGCCACCCCCCCACCCCTGGTCCTTGGAAAAATTGTCTTGCACGAAAACAGTCCCTGGTGCCAAAAAGGTTGGGGACCGCTGAAGGGAGCCCTCTCTAAACTAGAGATATTAGTTTTCATTTGTAATATGAGCTGAAGAGCATTTTCTGTTTGTTGTTTGTTTTTTAATATATTTCTGGTGAATTGTTTTGCCATGAAGAATTTTTTATTTTTACTTAGTGAACCTTTTAGGGAGTCTGAAGTTTGAATCATATAAAGACCTTCCCTATTCAAATATTATATTTTAAAGAAATTTATCATTGTGTTCTTTTAGTAATTGTATGGTTTCGTTTTTTTTAATTTAAACATCTGGTCCATTTGAAATTTATACCAGTGTACAGCGTGAGGTAGAGACCCAGCTTTTTTCCCCCCAGTTATTTACCCAATTGTACCAATAGTAGTTACTAAAAAGTTCATGTTTTTAGTGTCCTTAAGTATGAATTTTAGATGTCTGGCTAAATTTAGTAAAGTTTTGTTATTTTCTAAGCTAAAATTCATAAAAGAAAAGGGTCTAGGAAAGTACCCACTGGTCTGTACACAATCCACATGAAGATGGCAGGAAAAAAATGTGAATTTGCTCTTGAGAGTCTGTCTTTAAATAAATAGTAAATAGATGAAAACGAACGTAGGACGTTTTATAGGGAAAATGTTAGGTTATGTTAGGAAAGTTTTGCTGTGGCTTTTCATTGTTTTCCTTTTACAGATTTAAAGCAATGATTACACATGGGACTTGGAGAAAATAACCATTTTCATTATAAGTGAATGAACAACCTAAAACAGAATTTGATACAGTCTGATTCGTTGTACGATCTGACATTTCCTGGCCCTACCCTTGATCTATGGAATCAAAATATCTAGAGCTGGGACCAGGGGATCTGTTCTTATAAAAAGTTCCCAGATGCTTCTAATGCAGATGGGGCCTGCAAAAGTCAGTGAACTCACCTCAAAGCACCTCTGATTTCTAGCCTGAAAAAGAAAGGGCAGAAGCCAAGTTTAGAACCCCAGGGTTGGAAAGAATGTGAAGGCATGACTGAACCCAGCCTGTCTTCATTCTAATTAAAGGATACAAAAGTGACTGTCCCTTCAAAAGTCTCAGTAATCCACAAATGAAAACAGAAGCTCAATTTCAAAGTCACCACCCCAACAATCAAGAATTCTTGTCTTTCCACAAATGATCTGTCTGCCTTTAGTTTGAATCACTTTCTTTTTGATAAATCCTACCCCAAGAAAAGAGAAAAGAACAAATACTCCTTGAGCTTTGAGACTATGCCAAGCACTTCACGTACCTTAATCTTTTAATTTGGTCTTTCCACAGACCTTGTGAAGTGGATACTACAGTCTCATGTTTACAGTTAAGAAAACTGAGGCTTGGAGAGATTACATAACTAGTCCAAGGACACTCAATAAGTGCTAGAATAAGTATTCAGGACCCGTTTTGTCCAATCTTTCTGTAGAGAAGAAAATGATTGATCAGCATCTCTCCCTATGACTCTTCAGACAGTACCTATGATCATTTGAAGATAAAGTTATCAAGCAAATTTTAGCATTTATATACTTAATTTACATTCTCTTAAATACTATTTTGGACCTTAAAAGCCTGTTTTTAAAAAGCACCCCTCCTACCTTATCCCTCTCCATCTCTTCACCTGTTTGGTGTTTCCTCAGCATACACCTGACAGTTATATGCTCTAATCTACATGCATATTGCCTGCCTATGCTGGCAAAATGAAAGTTTCTCCAGAGCAGTTGCTTGGTCTGTCTTCTCCACTATATCCCCTGGGTTTGGAACACTGGAAGCGCTCAGTCAATATTTGCTGAAGGAATAACTGAAACTGAATTCTTCACTAGTACTGACTTGTTCTCCTTACACCTCCCCAGGTTTGAGATTTTGTTTTGTTTTCAGATCCTGGGCATAGAGCTAGATGTTTGGTTTAATAGCTGCTTTAGTCACCTGCTAACTCTAGAATCTCCTTTCTCTGCTCCGTAGAAGGATGAAGATCTACAGGAAGCAGAGCTTTGAAAATCATTTTCATCATATCTCAGCCTTCTTCTCTTGACTCACTGGTGTCCCTCTGCTTTTACTTTTTTCCTTTCTATATTAGTCCCCTTTCTCTCCGTTACACATAATCTAGAACACTCATCTACTGAGGACTCCTCTGTCAGCCAGGGAGTATAATTTGTGTTTTATAAGGTACCTCATTAAATCATCCCCAAAGTCTCAGTGAAGTGCCTTACCCCCGTTTTTTATATAGGAATACAGAAGTTTGAAGAGATTAAGTCACCTGTTCAAGGAATGGGCACTGGGATTCAAACCCAGATTTACATCCATTTAAATCCCAAGCTTTCCTCACAACATCTTCACAGTGTAAGCCTGATTGGCTATAACATCTCAATGGGCTCTTATGTTACTATTCTTCAAAGACCTGATACTAAATGATCTGCTTCATGGAAAAAAAAGTAGGGGAAACATCACATTTCTTTACTTTCCTAAGTCATATTCAATATGATTCATTCCATAACCCACAAAGGTCTGTAGGAATTGTAATCTCAGTAATTTTGTGGGATATATCAGTTAGGAAAAGCCTCCAGCTGTATGTAACTGAGACTTAAAGTGGCTGAAAGATATATAACAGTTACTTCATCAAGTGAGAAGAGTCTGGAAGTAAGGAATCCAGAGGTGGAATCTTCACTAGGTCTTCTAATTCCCTGGATCCTTCCGGTTTTCTGCTCTGCCATTTTTTTTTTTTTTTTTTTTTTTTTTTTTTTTTTCGGTACGCGGGCCTCTCACTGTTGTGGCCTGTCCCGTTGCAGAGCACAGGCTCCGGAGGCACAGGCTCAGCGGCATGTGGGATCTTCCCGGACCGGGGCACGAACCTGCATCTCCTGCATCGGCAGGCGGACTCTCAACCACTGCACCACCAGGGAAGCCCTCTTCTCTGCCATTTTTAGTGCACAACTTTCATTCACAAAATTGACTGCTGGAGCTCCGCTTGTGACATCTAAATTCCAGACAGACAGCAAGGAGAAAAGGGGAGGGGACATGTCTTGTTCAAGAACTTTTCTGGAGGTCCAACCTATCTAATTCCTCCTCTCTCTGTACCAAATGTGGCCACGGAAACCTTCCCCATGGCTTCCACTGACTGGCACTTGGTGCTCAGTTTCCCAATAACCGTGCAGCATCCTTGAATATGAGGTTTTGTTACTTCTAGGATATGTTGAAGAAAGTTCATGGCTGAGATAGACCAAGATGCAAGTTTCAGCCACCAAGTTACCCACCACCAATCCATTATTCCCAATCTTAGTCTACCTGTTTCAGTTATCTTTTGCAGCATAACAAGTAACCCCTAAACTGAACAGCTTAAAATACCACCAGATATTTGCTCATGATTCTTCAGTCTGGGCAGACCTTGGTGGGAAAGTCTCATCTTCCTTCCAGGTGGTGTTGACTGGGAACATTCACACAATCGCTTTCAGCTGGGAGCACTAATGGAGCTAGAAAGTCCACGATGGTCTTCTCTCTTCCTTCAGGGCCTCTCTATGTGGCCTCTAATCACTTAGTGGTCTAGTCCATACTTCTTACATGGTGGCTGGGTGCAAAGAGGGAGTATTCCAAGAAGGAGTGTAAAGAGGCTGACAGTCCTGAAAGGAGCTGGGTCTGGAACTGATGAAGCATGACTTCCTCCATGTTCTATTGGCCAAAAGGATCGTAAGGCTAGCCCAAATTCAAGGGGAAGAACCTCCACCTCTTGAAGGAATGTGGCCAGTGTAATCCACCATTCTATGGCCTCCCTTTGACATTAGACCACTCTTCCTTTCTTTAAACATCTGCTTCCCTATACTGCATCCTTTCAGGACAAGCCCATGATAATTTCCTAATGGACCTAACTTTTCAAAACAAAGGCTTGAAAGACAAAAAGTTGCTAACACAACACACCTGTCTCCTTCTAGGCAAGGGAACCAATAAAAATAGCCTTCTTATAAAAAAGAATTGTTCTTTTCTTTCCTTTTGGAAATGAAAAAACAGCCTCAAAGTGTCAAGAAATTTATTATTTCCATTTATCCAGTTATGGTCACATTCATTTTTTAAAATATAATGAGCTTGTAATTCTCTGTTGTAGCTTGGTACACACATAAGGAAACAAAACCTAATGATGTTTATAAAGATTTATTTTGACAGCTTCATCCTCATTTTTTTTTTAAACGTAGTTATCATACCCCTTCAAAGGAGTAGAAAAATCAGGATATGAGTTGGCTCTCATATCCTTCCCCTTCTCATTATTTAAGAAAAACTATGGGGAGTCACTAGTATAGAAAATCAGCTCAAAGTAGCTTGAGCAAAAAGAGAACTTATTGGTTCCTAAGCCTGGGAAATCAAGTGGGTCTGATTTGAAGTGTAGCTGGATGCAGGTGCTCAAATATTATCATCACTGCCCTTTTTGCCCTGGCCTTGGCTACAATTCCCAGTCACTTGGCTGCTTTCCCTCCAGCTGCAGATGAACTTCCTCCATGTAACTGTAAAGATAGTTGCCTGCAGCCCCAACAGAATTTTCTGCAAGATTAGCCACTGCCTGGAAAAATAACTTCTCCTCCCATCCTAATAATAATCCCAGGGAAGGCCTTAATTTTCCTGTTGAGGTCACACATCCATCTTTGGATGGATTGCTTTCCCTAAGGGTGGTGTATTGTACAAAACAAGACCCCGCCCCCGAAGATATTCACATTCTAATCTCTTTAACGTGTGAATACGTTTCTTTACTTGGCCAAAGGGACCTTGCAGAAGTGATGAAATTAAGGATCTCATGATGGGGAAGAGTAGGCTGAATTATACAGGTGGGCCCAATGATGTAATCACAAGGATCCTTCAAAGAGGAACGCAGGAAGTGTCAGAGTCAGAGAGAAGGTGTTTGATGATGGAAGCAGAGATCCCGCTGATGGGCTTTGAAAATGGAGGGAGCCAGAAGCCAAGGAATATAGGTTATCTATAGACGCTGAAAAAGCCAAGGAAACAGATTCTTCTCCAGAGCCCCCGGAGGGACCCAGACCAGCCAATACTTATTCTGGACTCTGGCCTCTAAAACTGTAAGAGAGTACACTTTTAATTTTCTTATTCTAAGCCACTAAGTTTCTGGTAATTTGTTACAGGAGCGATAGAAACTAATACAAATGTGTTTTCTGATTTGGCTCAGTTTGGTTAACAGTTTTTGACATGTGGTCAAGAAAGAAGGTGGGAGATGCCAGAGGGTGACAGGGGTGGGAGTACACAATTGATGGTATAATCCAGACCATATCAAATCAGGGAAAATTTCTCCCCAATTTCTTTGTTACAAATGGAAGTGGATAGAAAAGAAGGCTTAATAAATAAAATTAACAAGCAAACAACAACTCCATAAACAATAGCTACCATAATCTAGTACTACCGAGAAGAAAAAATGCTGAGTCAGGAAGAAGGAACGAACTAAGTAAGGGAGGCAAAAGCCTGTAGGACTTCCAGCTGGACCTGGGTAATCAAGAATTTACAGGCGTAGGGCTTCTGTGGTGGCGCAGTGGTTGAGAGTCCGCCTGCCGATGCAGGGGACACGGGTTCGTGCCCCGGTCCGGGAAGATCCTACATGCTGTGGAGCGGCTGGGCCCGTGAGCCATGGCCGCTGAGCCTGCGCGTCCGGAGCCTGTGCTCTGCAACGCGAGAGGCCACAACAGTGAGACGTCCGCATACTGCAAAAAAAAAAAAAAAAAAAATTCACAGAAGCAACAGCCATTGTTTTCCTGCTCTAATGCCCTGAAAGAGCATTATGAAGAATAAAACACATGTTATAGGATCAGTATTACTTAAGCTCAAATGCTCCACTAAAAGCTGTCACTCTAATCTTGGTTTTCAACAGTAAAGTGAGAGAGCTTATGCTTCAGAAACTCCTCCACAAAGAATGCCTAATGTCATAGAAGAGGAAACTGAACATAAACGCTGAGAACCTGGGAGTCTTACAAGGGAACTTATGCAAGTGAAAGTTTCCTTGAGTATTAGTTTTCTTATTTAAAATTCAGGTTATTTAATATAAAAATGTTATAAAATTATTAAAAATCCTGCATATTATCTTCTCTTTTAAATATTTAAGTTAATTGATACTCCAGGAAGGTTTAACTTTTTTAGTCTAGCTTCAAATACTCTATGATTTCAATGATTTGTATGACATGTGTAGCCCAGCTATGGGACTAGGACCAGGTCCCTTCCAGACCTCAATCACCATAGCTCTGCTGTCTCCATTGTCTGCCACCTGAGACCTGAGCTAGGAGGATGGCACTGTCAGCAATAGTGAGAATTTAATTGTGGTGATGAAGAGGCTGCAGGCAAATTCCCTTCAGAAAACACTTCACAGCTACACAAAGGGAGGACTGAAGTAGTTGCAATTTTTTGGTTTTTTTATTGAAGTATAGTTGATTTACAATGTTTTGTTAGTCTCAGGGGTATAGCAAAGTGATTTAGTTATACATATATCTATATACAATATAGTCATTTTTTTTCAGATTCTTTTCCATTATAGGTTATTAAGATATTGAATATAGTTCCCTGTGCTATATAATAGGTCCTTGTTGGTTATCTTATTATTCCTCACCCCCACTTTCCCCTTTGGTGACCGTAAGTTTGTTTTCTATGCCTGTGAGTCTATTTCTGTTTTGTAAATAAGTTCATCTGCAACATTTTTTTAGATTCCACATACAAGTGATATCATATGATATTTGTCTTTCTCTATCTGACTTCACTTAGTATGATAATCTCCAGGTCCATCCATGTTGCTGTATATGGCATTGTTTCATTCTTTTTTATGGTTGAGTAATATTCCATCACATACATGTACCACACCTTCTTTATCCATTCATCTCTCCATGTACACTTAGGTTGCTTCCATGTCTTGGCTATTGTAAATAGTGCTGTTATGAACATAAGGCTGCATGTATCTTTTCGAATTAGAGTTTTCTCCAGATACATGCCCAGGAGTGGAATTGCTGGATCATATAGTAACTCTAATTTTAGTGTTTTAAGGAACCTCCATACTGTTCTCCATAGTGGCTGCACCAATTTACAATCCCACCAACAGTATAAGAGCATTCCCTTTTCTCCAAACCCTCTGCAGCACTGGTTATTTGTAGACTTCTTGATGATGTCCATTCTGACTGGTGTAAGGTAATACCTCATTGATTTGCATTTCTTTAATAATTAGCAATGTTGAACGTCTTTTCTTTGTGCCTGTTGGCCATCTGTATGTCTTTGGAGAAATGTCTATATATATATATTCTGCCCATTTTTTGATTGGGTTGTTTGTTTTTTTGATATTGAGCAATATGAGCTGTTTGTATACTTTGGAAATTAACCCCTTGTCAGTTGCATTATTTGCAAATATTCTTCTCCCATTCTGGAGGTTGTCTTTTCACTTTGTTTATGGTTTTCTTTGCTGGACAAAATCTTATAAGTTTGATTAGGTCCCACTTGTTTATTTTCTTTTGCCGTGGGAAAAAAGGTGCCACTTCTTTTTTCTTTTGCCTTGGGAGACTGACCTAAGAAAACATTGCTGCAATTTATGTCAGACAATGTTTTGCCAATGTTCTCTTCTAGGAGTTTATGGTGTCATGTCTTATATTTAAGTCTTTAAGCCATTTTGAGTTTGTTTTTGTGTGTGGTGAGAGGGAATGTTCTAATTTCATTGATTTACATGTAGCTCTCCCGTTTTCCCACTTGCTGAACAGACTGTCTTTTCTCCATTGTATATTCTTGCCTCCTTAGTTGAAGATTAATTGACCATAGGTGTGTGGGTCTATTTCTGGTCTCTCTATTCCATTGATCCATATGTCTGTTTTTGTGCCAGTACCACAATGTTTTGATTACTGTACCTTTGTAGTATTGTCTGAAGTCTGCAAGGGTTATGCCTCCAGCTTTGTTCTTTTTCCTCAGGATTGCTTTGGTAATTTTGGGGCTTTTATGGGTCTATATAAATTTTAGGATTATTTGCTCTAGGTCTGTGAAAAATTCCACGGGTAATTTGATAGGGATCACACTAAATCTGTAGATTGCTTTGGGTAGTATGGTCATTTTAACTATATTAAATTTTCCAATCCAAGAGCATAGGATATCTTTCCATTTTTTTTTTTTGGAATCATCTTTAGTTTCCCTTATCAGTGTTTTATAGTTCTCAACATAAGTCTTTCAGCTCCTTGGTCAGGTTTATTCCTAAGTAATTTTTTATGTGATTTTTTTAAAGAGTTTTTTTTTTTTTTTTTTTGCTTTCCCTTTCTGATATTTCATTGTCAGTGTAAAGAAATGCAACAGATTTCTGTATGTTAGTCTTGTATCCTGCTACCTTGCTGAATTCCTTTATCAGTTCTAGTAGTTTTTGTGTGGAGTCTTTAGGGTTTTCTATATATGGTAACGTCATCTGCATATAATGACGATTTTACCTCTTCCCTTCCAACTTGAATACCTTTTATTTCTTTCTCTTGTCTGATTGCTGTGGCTAGGACTTCCAATACTATGCTGAATAGAAGTGTTGAGAGTGGGCATCCTTGTCTTGCTCCAGATTTTAGCAGGAAGGCTTTCAGCTTTTCACTGTTGTGTACTATGTTTGCTGTGAGTTTGTTATTTAGCTTTTATTATGCTGAGATATGTTCCTTTTATACCCACTTTGGTAAGAGTTTTTTAATGAATGAATGATGAATTTTATCAAATGTTTTTTCTGCCTCTATTTAGATGATCATGTGGCTTTTGTCTTTCCTTTTGCTTATGTGGTGTATCATATTAATGTTGCATACGTTGAATCATCCTTTTGACCCTGGGATGAATCCTACTTGATCATGGTGTATGATCCTTTTTATGTGTTGTTTGATTTGGCTTGCTAATATTTTGTTGAGGATTTTGCATCTATATTCATCAACAATATTGGCATGTACTTTTCATTTCTGGTGGTGCCTTTGTCTGGTTTTGGTATCAGGGTAATGGTGGTTTCATAGAATGACTTTGGGAGTGTGCCCTCCTCTTCAATCTTTTGGAAGAGTTTGACAAGTATTGGTATAAGTTCTTCTTTGTATGTTTGGTAGAATGCCCCAGTGAAACCATCCAGTTCTGGACTTTTGTTGGTAGGGTATTTTTTAATTCAGATTCTATTTCACTTCTAGTGATTGGTATGTTCAAATTATCTGTTTCTTCTTGACTCAGTTTTGGTGGAATGTATGTTTCTAGGAACTTGTCCATTTTTTTTCTAGATTGTCCTATTTGTTGGCATGTAACTGTTCATGCTATTCTCTTATGCTTTTCTGTATTTGTGTAGTATCAGTTGTTATTCCTCTTCTTTCATTTCTTATTTTGTTTACTTTGGTCCTCTCTCTTTCCTTGGTGAGCCAGGCCAGAGATTTATTTGGGTCTTGTTTTTGTATCCATTCAGCCAGTCTATGTCTTTTGGTTCAACCATTTAGTCCATTTTACATTTAAGGTAATTGTCCATATGTATTTATTGTCATTTTGTTAACTGTTTGGGATTTGTTTTTGTAGGTCTTTTTTTCCCCTTTTTTGTTCTCTTGTGATTTGATGACTATCTTTAGTGTTACGTTTGGATTCCTTTTTCTTTGTGTGTATATTTATTCTAGACTTCTGGTTTACAGTTACCACGAGGTTTTTATGTATTGTTGCTGATCTCTTAGTTTCAAAGACATTTTAAAAACCTTGCATTTGTACTCTCCTCCCCTCATGATTATTGTTTTTGATATAAATATTTTACATCTAATTGTTTTCTGTATCCTTTAACTGCTTATTGTGGATACAGATGATTTTGCTACTTTTGTCTTTTACCCTCCATACTAGCTTTGTCTAAATAATTTCCTACATTTACTGTATGTTTGCCTTTACTGGTGAAGTTTTTCATCATGTAATTTTCTTGTTTCTAGTTGTGGCCTTTTCTTTTTCATCTAGAGAATTTCCTTTAACATTTGTTGTAAAGCTAGTTTGGTGGTGCTGAATTATTTTAGTCTTTGCATGTCTGTAAAGCTTTTGATTTCTCCATCAAATCCAAATGACAGGCTTGCTGGGTAGAGTATTCTCTGTAGGTTTTTTCCTTTCATCACTTTAAATATAGCATGCCACTCACTTGTGGCCTGCAGAGTTTCTACTGAAAAATCAGCTGATAGCCTAATGGGAGTTCCCTTTTATGTTATTTGTTGCTTTACCTTTGCTTATTTTAGTATTCTCTGTTTATCTTTAATTTTTGTCATTTTGATTACAATGTGTCTTGATGTGTTCCTCCTTGGGTCCATCCTTTATAGGACTCTGCACTTCCTGGACTTGGGTGATTGTTTCTTTTCCCAGGTTAGGAAAGTTTTCAGCTATTATCTCTTCAAATATTTTCTCAGGCCCTTTCTCTCTGTCTTCTCCTTCTGTGACCCCTATAATGCAAATATTAGGGTGCTGGAGGTTGTCCCAGAGATCTCTTAAACTGTCTTCATTTTTTTCACTCTTTTTTCTGTTCAGTGGCAGTGATCCATCCTTCTGTGTCATTTAGTCTACTCTTGATTCCTTCTAGTGTATTTTTCATTTCAGTTGTTGCATTCTTCATCTCGTTTGGTTGTTCTTTATATTTCCTAACTCTTTGTTAAAAACTCCTAACTTCTTGCTCTGTGCATCCCTTCTCCTCCTGAATTCTTCAATCATCTTTATAATCATTACTCTGAACTCTTTCTCAGGTAGATTGCCTATCTTCACTACACTTAGTTCTTCTTTTGGGGTTTTATCTTGTTCCTTTGTCTGGAACATATTTCTCTACTGCCTAGTTTTGTCTAAATTGCTATTTGTATTTTTATGTTTGTGGTAGGTTAATTATGTTTCTCCACCTTGGAGAAGTGGTCTTCTACAGGAGACGTCTTATGCAGCCCAGCAGTGCACTTCCCTCTCATCACCCAGCCTATATGCTCTAGGGGTTCCCCCTAAGAGGGCTGTGTGGGCCCTTCTGACTATGTGGGCAGTCAGGTAGGCTTTGTTGTCCCCTAGTCTGGTTGGTTATCAAGCCCTGCCTTGTCTGGTTGCTGCTGGCTGCTGTTTAGTGGGACCTGGTCATGAGGTGGCTAGTGCTGGCTCACTGGTGGGCAGAGTCAGGATCCTGAAGATTCTGGGGCTGTTGCCCACCCACTGGCAGGTGAAATCAGATCCTGGGGTTATGGCTGGACTACTGGTAGGGAGAGCTGGTTCCTGGAGTCTGGCTACAGGGCCCAGGGATTCCAGAACTCATTTCAGATCATTGATTGGGGGGGAGCCAGTTCCTTACCCAGGTGGGTATGGGGTCCAGGGTGTCCCAAAAGTTGCATTGGCCTGCTAATAGGCAGGGCCAGGGCCCAGCTGGTCCCAAGGTAGGGTCTGGCTTCTTGTTGGCAGACTCGTTGTGCAGGCTGAGGGACCATAGTTTTCTTGCTTCTGTTATCTGTTCCCTGGTGGGTGAGGCTGGTCTAGAGGCTTGCACAGGCTTCCTGGCATGAGGAGCTGATGCCTGCCCACTGGTGGGTGGGTGGATCTGGGTCCTGGCCCTCTGGTGGGCAGGGCTGTATCTAGGGGCATGTCTAAATGTGGCTGTGGGCTCAGGAAGACTTTAGGCAGTCTGTCTGTTGATGAGTGGGGCTGTGTCCCTGCCCAGTTTGTTGTTTGTCCTGAGGCATCCCAGCACTGGTGCCTATGGGCTGTTGGGTGGGGCCAGGTATTGGCACTAATGAGCCAAGATGGCATCCACCAGCAGCTGTGTTCACAGGGCTGAATATTTCCAAATATGTCTGCCACCAGTGTCTATGTCCCCAGGTGAGCTGCAGCCAGCCACCCTTCCACCCCCCCAACACCCCTGTCTCTCCAGGAGACTCTCCAAAACCAGCAGCTAGGACTGTCCAGGCTCCTATCAAATTACAACTTTTGCCCTGGGTCTCAGTGCACGTGAGATTTTGTGCCCTTTAAGAATCAAATCTCTATTTTCCCCAGTCCTGTGGTGCTCTTGCATTTAAGCCCCACTGGCCTTAAAAGGCAAGTGCTTTGCAGGTTCATCTTCCCAATGCCAGACCCCCAGACTGGGGATCCTAATGTGGGGCTCAGAACTCTCCTGTAGGAGAACTTCTGCAATATAGTTCTCCAGTTTATGGGCCACCCACCTGGGTGGTATGGGATTTCATTATATTGTGAATCCATCCCTCCTACCCGTCTTGTTGTGCTTCTTCTTTAGACTTTAATTTAGAAAATCTCTTCTGGTAGGTTCCAGTCTTTTTCATCGATGGTTGTTGTGAAGATAGTTGTGATTTTGATGTGCTTGTGAGAGGAGGTGGGCTCAAAGTCTTTCTACTCCACCATCTTGGCCACTCTCCCCTAAGTTGTAGTAGTTTTAAAACATGTCTGCAAATTCGTTGACAGTCCTCTCTTCAAGAGGTGGATTCAGTGTCCTCTTCCCTTAAAACAGGGCAGGCCTTGTGACTGCCTTGACTAAGAGAATGCAGCAGAAGTGAAACTTCTGGGATTTCCGAGTCTAAGTTAGAAAAGGCAATACAGCTTCTACTTTCCCTGCTGGAATTTAGAGCTTAATGCCCAGCTGCCATAGTGTGAGGAAGCCCAAGCCAAATGGAGAGGTGGCATGTAAGTGTTCTAGCCAACAGCCTCCACTAAGGTTCCTGCCATAGCCTCGATCAATTGTCAGACATGTAAGTGAGGAAGGCATTGAGCTGACTCCAGTCACAGTCATTGTTAAGGAAGCCTTTGAGATAACTCTAGATTCACTTACTGTCTGACTGCAACAGCAGAAAGACCTTGAACAAAAACAGCCTGACTAAGTCCCCTCATCCCAAAGAACCAAGAGAAGTAAATAATAATACGTTATCATTGTTGTTTTATATTACTAAGTTTATACAGCAATAGATAATCAAATCAAGGGTAGAGTCTGTAGGACTGAATCCCTGGAAAGGGAAGAGGATGGAATATGTAGCTCAGAGAGCATAACCTTCATATGTCCTGGGTCCCAGATTCTACTACTTCACCTCTATTTGTACTTTCCATTATGGATTATAAAGTGTCTATTTACTTCTTCATCTCCCTTTCTGGAAGATAGTTGGGTACTTCATAAATGAATGGGGAAAAGGGAGTTGAAGGGATGGGGGAAGCTGAGAACTGAACCCAGATGATGCAAGCAACAATCTCAGGACCCCACTGAAATCTCTCAGAGGCTGAATTTGGTGAACAGCTCCAAGTAGTACAATGCTGCCTGAAGTTGCTGGTGATACCACCAACTCCATCACCTACCGAGTGACCATGGTACTTCATAGCCTAGGGTATGTTTCTCACACTGGAGGACATAATACAACAGAATCAATAGGGCATATCTTCCAGAAGTACCAATTGTACTCCAGTCATTCATTTCACAAATACTTATTGGAGACCTGTTATATGCTAGGCACAAAGGTAAGAAACTCAAAACAAAATTTTAATTAAAGTAAATACAAGTATATTATGGAGAAGAATGTTAAATTAGCATGGATTTTTAAAGAAAAAAGAAAAAACCCTCAAAGAACATTTATCCTTACAGTGCCATTATTCTTTATGCCCAGAACCTTGGAGATAGGAGTGCAGAGTTTTAGAAACTCGCATGTAAGACATTAATGAAAATGTTTATATTGCAGCATTTCCCTGTACCATAGGTCAAAAATTGGTAGCTCATAACCTAATCTATAGACATATCTTATTTGAATCACAGAGTGATTTTTTTTTTTGGTTTGTTTTACAACTTGAATTAGTGGCTGATATTTTAAAACCAGAGTGTCATTTACTAAGTTGTATTTCTAGCTTCTCCTGAAAAAAATTGGAAGAGCTAGAAATCCTGGGCCCACCTCCTCATGTGGCCACAGTTGGCTGATGCCAAGCTTTCTCCTTTTGTTTCAACAAGACCTGGTCCCAGTACTCGCCATGGTCCTCATTACTTTCTGTCTACACAACCCACCAGGTTCGTGGCCTTCCTCTCGTGGCCATGGTACTTGTCTGGGCCTGGGAAGTATTTGAATCTACATCCCCAGTTCTAGGTTGAATCGTTTGGGTCATTTTTCAATATTTAACACTGACTGTTCCAAATTTCTAAAATTTTCAGTATACTACTCTTTTTTTATAATTATGTACTCATATTGTTTTTTTTCTTCCAGTTTTATTGAGATATAATTGACATACAGGACTTTGTAAGTTTAATGTGTACAGCACGATTTCACTTATATACATCATGAAATGAGTACCACAATAAGTTTAGTGAACATCCATCATCTCATAAAATACAAAATAAAAGAAATAGAAAAAAAAATTTTCAGGTTACTAGATTTAACAGTCAGATCCAGAAATTTAACCTTATCTGCCCAAGTCCCAAATCAGAAAATTATAGAGCTGGTGTAGACCCACTTTTCTGATCATGGTCATAGGATTCTGAAGGCTGCCACATAACCACAGGGCTCAGAAACAGCCCCCAAGATTATCTGACTTACTCTCAAGGAAAGAATCAGTCTCAAAGCATGCATCTCCCCCAAACCTAGAGTCCCAGGAAAATCAGGCAAAGAGGGAATAAAAGAAGGTCAAACCAGGTTATTGTAGAGCATGCACTCTCCTTATGGGACACAAATGCCTTCCTGCAGTGTTGCGAAACAGGGAAAGGGCTCCCCAAATGTCTTTGGATTCTGTCAAGAACAAGTTGGGGTGGGCTCCTCACCAGCACATGGATAACTAGGTAACTAAGTCCAAGTTCCTGTGGTAGTGTGTGTGTATGTATGTGTGTGTGTGTGTGTGTGCGCGCGCGCGTGTGCATGTGTGACCGTATCCACCTTGGGGGCAGTGAGTGTTCACCATGAGTCATGGTTTTGTTTTCTGCACTCACTGGCCTGTGGGCTGGCAAGGATTGAGGTCTGGAATTTTACAACAGCTGTTCCTGTCACCTGGGAAGGCAACTGAACATGCACTGGGATCTTTTTTTTTTTTTCCACTGGGATCATTTTTATCAGCTCATGAGCATAGGCTTTGCCTGCCAAAAGGCCATAATTCTCAGCTAGAAGAATAACATTCCTATCTGAAACCAATGTAGAGTCTTAAATGTCAGAGTCTAAATTCTTATCTTATGTCACCGAGTCTTAAATTGCTCACATGCTAATTCCAATTTAAGGTGACTAACTACTAAAAGGAACAGCTACAACCTCTTTTCAGATGCTACCATAATGTGGAGAGAATCCATCAGTAAACAGAGTGGAGATGAAGTCTCATTCTACTTTAACTTATCTTAAAATGACTTTCATGTTGTTTCAGGAAATAGCCACCCTGTCCTCCATCCATGAATTTACTATACAAACTTCTCTGCCTGGCAACTGTTCCAGGCTCGTTTATATCACCTTGCAGCCCTGGTCTTTCCAGACCTAATTTTTAGCCCATCATCTATGAAAGTTACCTTAATCCCTTGATCTTACATTCACCTCTCCCTGGACCCTTTCCAGCCTGTCCGTGGAGAGAGGCACAATGTCCTTTGGACTGTAGCCATGGGAGAAATGCTGATTATGTGATAACCACAGGCACTGCCTGTTTCCTGCAAATGGCACACAGCAATGACAGAGGGATGCCACGGGGGAATGCTGACTCCCCTCTTGCTGGGGAAACCTGTATTAACATGTTTGGGATAATGAAACCAATTAGTCTGGTCAGCAGATGTAACATAAAAACACCAAACACCAAACATATTTAGCTAGCAAGCCAAAGATCTGAGCCATGATTAAGTCCTGGAAGACAGTTAAAAGTCTAAAATCCATAACAGTTCTATCAATACCACTAATTGGGAACTCTTCAAAGCTCTCTCATCTAAATGCCTGCAAAAAAAAAAAAAAAGTTGCTTATTTTGAAGGCTGCCTGGTGTAACAAAGCGAAGTTTTAAGGCAACAAGCATTTACATGTATGTAATATTGGAGGAGAGGAGAGTGGAAATTTTTGTTTAGGTCAGTATTTAATAAAATTACCTACCTGCTGTTTCCAGATCCAACAATAGTATTAACAGAAAATTCTAGGTAAGATTATTGCTGCAAATATGTGCAACTGTCACTTCGATGTGCAATGATTTACTTTTAATAGTAATTCTTGGGCTCATCAAATCTGGGCCTCTTATTACGAAGCAGTGACTCCTGCACTAATAATTCTTCTACTGTAACATTTTTTCCTCTGCTTCTGGAGTTGTTAAGGGTTTTGGTCTTCAGTCCTATCAGATGCAAATAATACTGAGAGAGAGCATATCTTTTGTTATTGTCAGTGGGTATCATGGAGGAAAACAATAAAAACTTAGAAAGGATTGATTGTCAGAGTATAAAAAGGAGATTCAGGAGACACCTCATAGGCAAAGAGAGAGGGCAAGGAATGAAGAGTGTGTGTGTGTGTGTGTGTGTGTGTGTGTGTCCAAATTTAGAGGAAATGGCAGGAGGCAGTTCTAGAAAGGAAATGAAAAACCTCTCCTCCTCCTCCTTTTTCCTCATTCAACTACACAATTTTGCTACAAGTTAGCCCTGCCTCTAAGGTCTCTAGCGACTTGCTCACCTTCCATCTTATTCAACTTAAAAATGAAGAAGAAAGCCCAGGATAGCTGCTCTGTGCACAAATCAGGGAAAAGGTATTGAGAAGAGTAAACAAGGAAACTAACTCTAAGTGGCTCAACATTACATAGGGACAAAGAATAATGGACTGATTCCCAGAAATGCCACACCATTCAGATGAGGCCACAGGTTGCCTGTTTCCAGGACACTCATTACTCCCTGGAAGGGACTTGTGGCATGCAAGCCTATGAGAAGCCAAGCATGCCTGCCTGATGAAACAGCAGGCCAGCATGACGGCAGATTAGGATATTGTTCTGGGACAAAGGGGAACACACATAGGCTATTCTGAGAAGGTTAGAAAGTTCTGATTACCCCACGGATTGGCCCAGACAATTAGTGTGTGGGCATTGCAGAAGAAAAGTATTTTTATTAACATAATTTTCCTTTTTATTTAATACAAGTGGTAATTCTTTTCTAATTATCATGAGTTGAACCAACAAAGAGCAGAGAAGAAATATTTGCTTTTGATTATATGCATTGTTGTTTTCCTTGGGAAAGGGAATGAGTGGGGGTGAATATTGAAATGAGGGAACCAGAAAGCATAAACGAGACCATATTCTTGGCTCCCACTTAGAAGGAAGCAGAATGTTTGGAGCAGTATCACAGACATCTGCTAAACATCCATGTTCCTTGGTCTACCACAAACTGGTTCTTTTCAAATCATAAATATATAAATGTTTTTCCAAAAGAGAAGAATCAATACTATTGTTTATTCACACTAGTTTTCTTAAAAATGTTAAGTTTCACCAGACATACAAAATTTTGCAGAATCTTTGCCAACTCTTGCCTATTTTTCCTTCTTAAAAACAGTTAGGGGAAAAAAAAAAAAACAGTTAGGGTTCTTGGTGTGAGACTTGTGAACCTTATTTTTGAGGCAATTTCTGTAAATAAACTAAAACATTATGTTTCATGGATAATTTTCCTCTTAACTAAAACAGTTCATCCATTTCAGTTGACATTGGCAAGAAAATATCCACCTATTTCATCTTGATTGGTTATTTCCATCAACTGTAAAAAATAAATAAATAAAGGGAAGAATGCCTCAAAGATACTTATGTCCCAGAAGATGGTTAAGCAAACGGGTAAAATGTACAAAAAGAATGCCATCTTGTGAGCTGCACCACCAGAATGACAACAAAACATCACCCTAGGAAGTAATGCCATGGTTTCCAAACGTGCCCTCATGTTATAATATGAACCATTGAGATACTGGCCCACACTGAGAGGACCACATCCTTTGCCTACAGGGATCCAGATGCTATCTTGTCCTTGGGCCCCAAAGGGAATGACCTTGTTCAGTCTGTGACCTAGAACCAGATACCCTGGAAAAGCAAACGATTTGGAGAGACTTACCAAGGATTCTGATCTATTTTGGGCAATGCCACTGGGTGTGATATTGAGTGGATTAGGGAGCCAAGGAGAACTGATTACAAGATGACTAAGGAAAGGCCCAAGGGGCTTCAGGTGAATTCTGAAGAGCTGCTCTTTTTTTTCTTTTTAACAAACTGGACTTCTTGACACAAACTTACCCCAAATCCTGGAAACAACAACTAGGGAATACCAGTTAAAATGCATGAATTGTTTTGAGCCAAGTCGTGGAAGAAGTAAACTCAGTAAGCATTTGTTATTTTAAAATGTTGATTCACAATTTAAAGGAAGGGTTTAGATAAATTCATGGTTTGTAGGTCCATAATGTATCATTAAGAAAAGCTGATGATATTTAGGATACATTTTGTGGTTGATGTCTACAAGGTTAATGATATACTTTCACAAAACAAAGACTTAGTTCTTTGAGCTCAAAAGGCCTGAAAGGTCATGTAGTTCAGTCTCTTAATTTTACTAGAGAAAGAAAATAAGGTCAAGAGAGGCTAAGTGATGACAGCCAACTAATGACTTAACTAGATGCCAGACCTTAAAGATGTACACAACTTTATCCAGATGCTATTCCAAAAAATCTATACATCTATCTGTAGATAGATATACATATGTATACATATATAATCAATAGAGATTCAAAATGTGCATTATCATATAAAAAATTCTGAGTAGTCTTTCAGTAAAGAAATCTGTTCAGCTTTACTAAACTTAGCCTTTCTAAATTCACTTGACCACAAAGCCCTTTTTGCCATGCAACAATTATTAAGATCCCATGAAACTGGATCATGAAAATGCTACATGAAAACTTCATTTGTGTCCATAATTATTCTATTTGGTTTGCTGGCTCTTTTTTTTTTTTGACGATATGTGGGCCTCTCACTGTTGTGGCCTCTCCCGTTGCAGAGCACAGGCTCTGGACGCACAGGCTCAGCGGCCACAGCCTATGGGCCCAGCCGCTCCACGGCATGTGGGATCTTCCCGGACCGGGGCACGAACCCGTGTCCCCTGCATCGGCAGGCGGACTCTCAACCACTGCACCACCAGGGAAGCCCTGCTGGCTCATTTTTTAACCTACTTAATTCAAGCTAGAAATACAGGCAACACGTAAAAATAGATTTTTAAATAAAACCCCACACAGTTTTTCACTCAGTCAGGTCATTAAAGTAATAGTGAAATTACAAGGTTACTTCTGTGCAGATCTGCTGCATGGCCAGAACCAATGGTGACCTCTGTATTTTTTTTTTCCTGTACGCGGGCCTCTCACTGTTGTGGCCTCTTCTGTTGCGGAGCACAGGCTCCGGTTGTGCAGGCTCACAGGCCTAGCCGCATGCGGGATCTTCCCAGACCGGGGCACGACCCCGTATCCCCTGCATCGGCAGGCGGACTCTCAACCACTGCACCACCAGGGAAGCCTGGCTTCTGTATTTGTATACACTTGCCAACTAATACAGCATTGGCCCACTTTTTTCAAAGGCAGATAGCCATAGCATTACACATATGCAAACTGATTTGAAGAGAATTGTCTTCAAAACTTACAGATATTTTGTGGTATAAAACAGAAAGTATCCCACTCAACAGGGCAATGTCTGCAGACCTTTAATGTATCATTAAGTGTATATTTATTAGTTTGAGCTATATCCTTATCTCTAAATTAAACAAAAAGAGCTTAATGCCTTATAGAGATTTATAAAAGCTTCATTCTATTTTAAAACTTAGTTTTAAAAGTTCCTGTGGCCTTGTCCTTTCATCTTTGTGAAATGGAAATATTAGGCTGTCAGATGGTATGGAAATTCTTATATCCTTAACTGTTTGTATCATCTTCTGGCTCAGGAAAACCAACCTGGAGAGGTAGTATTCACTTCGGCCAAATGCTGCAGAACCCTCTGTTAGCTACACTGACACTACTCATTTCATCCCTCATGGCAGAATAATTTCTAGTAGAATCATGCATACACTGGCCAGTATTAATGTCATCTGTGTTCCCTCGAGGTGAGCGTATTTCACACACACACACACCAAACTCACAAATGCCTGGAAGGTATTTGACATCCCCTTAGGCTTAAAATGTACCCAGCACCACTATCTGACTTAGTAGTTTTAGTAGTTTTAGGAGCCTTAAATGCCTAGTCTAGTCAATATTCTGCCCAAGCGTCACATGTAAGCAGTCTGTATTCATATAGATTCCCTGTAGACCGCTTCTCTTGAAATAGCTGCTAAATGAAATAGAAAAGTATCTAGATAAACTCATGTGATTATCATAGTCTAATACTGCTAAATTGCAACCCATGGGATAATTTAAGAGGAAATTACATTTACACCTCCAATCAGGGAACAAATGTTATGACTCATTTTGTAACCAGCAATTTTTTGACTTTGCTCATCTCCACCCTTGAATGGATGTTTTTAGACTGAGGCAGAAAGGATTATTTGTTGTAGTCTTGCCCTTAATACTGCTTTGTGTATGTTTCCATACACATAATTGGCTCTGTGAGAATTGGAGGATAATAAGATCATTAATAAGGGTTAATATTGCTACAGTTCCATAGGAAATGTGAGTTTCAAAGAATTTACGAAACTTGAAGTAATTGTCTTTTTTAAAAAATTATTTATTTATTTTATTTTTGGTTGTGTTGGGTCTTCGTTGCTGTATGCGGGCTTTTCTCTAGTTGTGGTGTGCGGGGGCTACTCTTTGTTGCAGTGCACAAGCTTCTCATTGTGGTGGCTTCTCTTGTTGTGGAGCACAGGCTCTAGGCGCGAGGGCTTCAGTAGTTGTGGCACTTGGGCTCAGTAGTTGTGGCTCACGGGCCCTAGAGCACAGGCTCAGTAGTTGTGCCTCACGGGCTTAGTTGCTCCGCGGCATGTGGGAATCTTCCCGGACCAAGGCTTGAACCTGTGTCCCCTGCATTGGCAGGCGGATTCTTAACCACTGTGCCGGGAAGCCCGAAGTAATTGTCTTTGATGAATGGTTTCTCTCTTACTATCTGCCTCATAGAATAGTTGAAATCAACCTTGATTTCTTTGTAGGTCTGGTAAATTGAGTAACTGGATGTCCTATATTTTAGTTCTTCTAAGAATGCTTGCAAGCCAAAAAAGTCTGAACAAAACAACAAGATGATATGTGATACTAAGGCCAGGTCAAGTCAAGTTCTACAATAACTCATGCTTTTTGGCACTAATAGATTAAAATAAATCTCAGTAGAACTAGAATTTAGCTATCTGAATAAATAATGAATAAAAATTTGGTGATATTTTCAATCAGTTTTCTTCTAGAAGAGGCAGAGAAGTACTAATTTCTATTGAGACTGAAGAAGATGTTTCATTTGATGTAATAATTTTAAGATGGTATCCCTACATTTTTGAATACCCAATATCCTTCCTACCTGTATTTAGCATCCATTTTAAAATTGCATACACATAATAAAACAGTCTTTCCAAGAAAGAGCTATTCTTTTTTACCCTATTACCAAGGCAGCTAAAATCTACCTTTTTTAAAAAAACTTACCATCTCCTTCATTTTCCTCTTCTCTACAATCTCTTAATGTTGGAACATGCCAGGGCTCAGTCCTTGGGCCTCTTTTCTACACTCACTGCTTTTGGTGATTTCATCCATGCAGTAAATATCACCTATGTGCTGATAGCTCCAAAATTTATATCTCCAACTCAGATGTCCCTCCAAAATTTCCAAACTCCTATATCCAAATTCCTAGTCAACAGTTCTACTTGTATTTCCTTTATTTTTAAATTTAAGTATAGTTGATTGACAATATTAATTTCAGGTGAATAACATAATGATTCATTTTTGTTTTTGTGGATTATATCCACAAAATTCATTTTTGTTTTGTGGATTATATCCCATTGTAGGTTATTACAAAATACTGGGTATAATTCCTTGTGCTGTACAGTAAATCATTGTTGCTTATGTAGTTGCTTATTGCCAACTACAATATATAGTATATATTGTATATACTGTATATACAGTATATTGTATATACAATGTATATATACATATATACAATATATACTATATACTGTATATACAATATATTATATATTGTATATATTATATATACAATGTATATATTGTATATACAATATATAGTATATATTGTATAGTAGTTTGTATCTGTTAATCCCATACTCCTAATTTTTCTCTCCCCCCACCTCTTCCCTCTCCCTTTTGGTAATCATAAATTTGTTTTCTATGTCTGTTAGTTTGTTTCTGTTTTGTTATAGATTCACTGTATTATTTTTCAGGTTCCACATATAAGTGATATAGTGCCTGTCTGTCTCTGTCTGACTTATTTCACTAAGCATAGTATTCTCTAGGTCCATCCACAGGCATTGCTGTCTGTGGCATTATTTCATTCTTTATTATGGCTGAGTAGTATTCCATTGTGTATTATACCACATCTTCCTAAGCCAATCATCTGTTGATGGGCACTTGGGTTGTTTCCATGCCTTGGCTATTGTAAATAGTGTTGCTATGAACATTGGGGTGCATTTATCTTTTTGAATTAGAGTTTTAATTTTTTTCTGGATATATACCCAGGAGTGGATCATATGGTAATTCTATTTTTAGTCTTTTAAGGAACCTCCATTCTACTTTCCATAGCGGCTGCACCAATTTACATTCCTACCAACAGTGTAGGAGGGTTTCCTTTTCTCCATATCCCCTCCAGCATTTATTATATGTAGACTTTTTGATGATAGCCATTCCAACAGGCTTGAGGTGGTTTTGATTTTCATTACTCTAATAATTAGCAATGTCGAACATCTTTTCATATGCCTATTAGCCATCCGTATGTCTTCTTTGGAAAAATGTCTATTTAGGTCTTCTGCCCATTTTTTGATTGGGTGTTTGTTTGTTTCTTTGTTATTGAGCTGTATGAGCCATTTGTATACTTTGGAAATTAATTCCTTATTGGTCACATCATTTACAAATATTTTCTCCTATTCTGGGGGTTGTCCTTTCATTTTATTTATGGTTTCCTTTGCTGTGCAAAAGCTTTTAAGTTTGATTAGGTCTCATTTGTTTACTTTTGCTTTTATTTATTTTGCCTTGGGAGACTGATCTAAGAAAATATTGATACAATTTATGTCAAAGAGTGTTTCATCTGTGTTTTCTTCTAGGAGTTTTGTGGTGTTATGACTTACATTTAGGTCTTTAATCCACTTTAAGTTGTTTTTTTTTTTTTTGGTACGCGGGCTTCTCACTGTTGTGGCCTCTCCTGTTGCGGAGCACAGGCTCCGGACGCGCAGGCTCAGTGACCATGGCTCACGGGCCCCAGCTGCTCCGCGACATGTGGGATCTTCCCGGACCGGGGCACGAACCCGCGTCCCCTGCATCAGCAGGCGGACTCTCAACAACTGCACCACCAGGGAAGCCCCTGAGTTTATTTTTTATATGGTGTGAGGGAATAGTCTAATTTCATTGTTTTACCTGTAGATCTCCAGCTTTCCTAGCACAACTGTTGAAGAGACTGTCTTTACTTCATTGTATATTTTGCATCCTTTGTTGTAGATTAATTGACCATAGGTTAGTGGATTTATTTCTGGGCTCTCTATTCTGTTCCATTGATCTATGAGTCTATTTTTGTGCCAACACCTCCACTCGTATTTCTAATAAGATCTAAATCTCACCCTTCCCAAAACTAAACTGCTGATCTTTCCCACAAAAGCTACTTTGCCCATAGCTTTCCTCTTCTCAGTTGATAGAAGTTTTGTTCTTTCAGTTGCTCAGGTAAAAACCTTAAGTCATTCTGGACTTCTCTCTTTCTTTCACATCTTACAACCAATCTAATTGGAAATCAAGTTGGTTCTATCATCAAAATAGATCCAGATATCAGTATGAACTCACATTTAGTTTAGGAAATAGATAGATATATAAATAAATGTAGTATGTATATGTATGCGTATTGGTAGGTAGAAGAATGCCCCTTCCACAAAGATATCTACATTATAATCCTTGGAATCTTTTACCATACATGGTAAAAGGGACTTTGAAGATGTGATTAAGTTTTAAACCTTGAAATGGGGGGATTAATTTGGATTATCTGGGTGGGTCCAGTGTAATCACAACAATCCGTAAAAGAGAGGAGGAGATGTGATAACAGAAGCAGAGTGTCAGAGTGATGCAATGTGGACTTGAAGGTGTTATGATACTGACTTTGAAGATGGAAGATAGGGCCATGAGCCAAGGAATGCAGGAAGCCTAGAGAAGATGGGAAAGGCAAGGAAACAAATTTTCTCCTAGAACCTCCAGAAGTAACACAACCCTGCCAACACCTTGATTTTAGCCCACTGAAATCCATTTCAGATTTTGACTTTCAGTGTTGTCAGATAATGAATGGGTATTGTTTTAAGTCACTAAGTTTGTGGTAATTTATTACAGCAGCCTAGGAAAATAATACATTTGTCTTAGAAATACACATCTATTTCCTAGCTCTGTCTGCAGAGAGGGTCTAGAAGCAGTGACCTCCCAGTAGTAATGAGTCCATCTAATGTCCAGATCCTGCTTTCTGTATATTATTCTCCAACACAAGGTACCAGGGCTTTTTGGGAAAATGGCTGATTCTAGAGCTGGGGCAGAGAAAAGGCAAAATAGTTTGGAGCGTTTTATAGCACCAGAAAACAAGGAAGTGCTCTAAAACATGGGACACTTCAAAAAGGCACAGGAACAAGACTGAAAGACTTTCCAATGGCCAAAACTGGAACAGTTTGAGCAACAACATAACAATAGTATTGGATTATAACTCAAAGGGGAAAATAATCCATGAATTTATACTGATATAAATAAATGATAAGATACATAAATACATTGGTGAATAGACACAAATCCTCCTTTAAAAAAATATTCCAATTAATGAATGTGGAAGGAATGAGGGATATAGAAAATCACCATTACAACCCCACAGCAATAATTTTGCAGGCAAGATCTGCTTAGTGCAAAACTCTAAGGAGAAACAAGATATTTGCAAAGTAGTATCTCTCCCAAAATATTTACTAACTACTATAGTAATTTTATCATATGTCCACAGATTCTTTGCTATTCCTCCCTCTAGGAAGTAAAGCTTAATTCTACAACACTTGAGTGTGGGATGGACTCAGTGACTTGCTTCTAAGGAATAGTGTATGGAAAGAGGGAAATAGTAACTACAGAGAAACCTAGAAGACACCTCTTCAACCAATTGACCACAGTTGCATTACTGGTAATAAGTCATGTTGATATCATGTATCATCACATGTAGGATGTGATGAGAAAGGTCCGTCATCTTTGTGGTATTCATCTCCCTAATCTACAATCAATATCAAACCCAAATTGAGAGTCTATGAAATCCTGACCAGTACTCAAAAGTGGCAAGGTCAGAAAAGACAAGGCAAAACTGAGAAACTGCCACAGACTGGAGGAGTTTGCATTGTGACAACCAGGTTCAATGCGGTATCCTGGATTAGATCCTGGACCAGAAAAAGACACTAGCAGAAAAAAACTGATGAAATCCAAATAGTCTATTTCTCCACAGTAGAATGTCAATTGCCCTTCATGAGAACAGGAATCTTTGTGGTTTTTTCTTTTTTTTTAATCCAGTGATATATCCCAAGCACCTAGAACAGTATCTGGCACACAGTAGATACACAATAAATTGTTGTTAAATTGAATTTAACCTGACACATTCAGATCCCTAGAATATGAAACAATCTTCAAATGGTATCAGAATCCCTAGAAGCTTTCATGTAAATTCTTTCTCTTCAAGTCCATATACTTATATGCTTTGCCTTTAAATAAAAGTTTACTACTTAGGTTTAATAATGTATTCAAAATTCATGATATATTACCTTATAAAATTACCATTTTTGTAGATCAAAATAGGTGAGCATTACAACTTCATATAATTCAAGCTAATGAGATAATTTTGATCAGTTGTTTACTACTAATAATTATAACTCAATTCAGATGATTTTTAAACCACTTTATTGAGGTATGATTGACATACAAAAGTTATATACATTTATATACAACTCCTACACTGAGTTGAATTTTAAGTATACATTTGTAAAACCTTACCATAATCTATGCCATAAACAATATCCATAACCTCCTCTACTTTATTTAGTATTATTATTTTATGTGATAAGAACATTTAACATAAGATCTACCCTCTTAGAAAAATTTTAAGTGTACAATACAGTATTGTTAACTATAGGAAGTATGATATACAGTAGATCTCTAGGACTTATTCATCTTGCATAACTGTAACTTTGTACCCTTTGACTAATTATTACATCCCTGTTTCCCCCTTCTTCCTGTCCCTGGCAACCACTATTCTATGCTCTATTTTATCTATTTTAGATCCCTTGTGTATTGTCATGAAGTATTTATCCTTCTGTGTCTGACTTTTTTCACTTAACATAATGTCCTTCAGTTCATCCATGTTGTCACAAGTGACAGAATTTCTTCTTCTTTAAGACTGAATAATATTCTTTTGTATGTATATACCACATCTTCTTTATCTATTCATCTATTCACCTGTCCGTGGATAAAAGTGTCTGATGTACAGCAAAGTGATTCATTTATATAATATATATATTCTTTTTCAGAATCTTTTTCATTATAGTTTATTACAAGATATTGAATATAGTTCCCTGTGTTATACAGTAGGTCCTTGTTGGTTATCTATTTTATATATAGTAATGTATATCTGTTAATCCCAAACTCCTAATTTATCCCTCCATCCCTTTCCCCTTTGGTAACCATAAGTTTGTTTTCTATGTCTGTGAGTCTGTTTCTGTTTTATAAATAAGTTCATTTGTGTCATATTTTTAGATTCCACATATAAGTGATATCATATGATATTTGTCTTTGTCTGACTTACTTCACTTAGCATAATAATTTCTAGGTCCATCCATGTTACTACAAATGGCATTATCTCATTCTTTTTTAAGGTTGAGTAATATTCCATTGTCTCTGTGTGTGTGTGTGTGTGTGTGTGTGTGTGTGTGTGTGTGTGTCTGTCTGTCTGTCTTTATCCATTCATCTGTTGATAAACATTTATTGTTGTTCCCATATCTTGGCTCTTGTAAATAATGCTTCAGTGAACATTGGGGTACATGCATCTTTTTGAATTATAGTTTTGTCCAGATATATGCCCAGGGGTGGATTGCTGGATCATATGGCAACTCTACTTTTAGTTTTTTGAGGAACTTCCATACTATTTTTCATAGTGGCTGCACCAATTTACTTTCCCACCAACAGTGTAGGAGGGTTCCCGTTTCTCCACACCCTCTCCAGCATTTGTTATTTATAAATTTTTTAATGATGGCCATTCTGACCAGTGTGAGGTGGTACCTCATTGTAGTTTTGATTCTAGTGTTTATCTAATAATTAGCGATGTTGTGCATCTTTTCATGTGCCTGTTGGCCATCTGTATGTCTTCTTTGGAGAAATGTCCATTTAGGTCTTCTGCCCATTTTTCTATTGGGTTGTTTGGGTTTTTTGTTGTTGAATTGTATGAGCTGTTTGTATATTTTGGAAATTAAGCCCTTGTCAGTTGTATCATTTGCAAATATTTTCTCCCATTCTGTAGGTTGCCTGTTCATTTTGTTTATAGTTTTCTTTGTTGTACAAAACCTTGTAAGTTTGATTAGGTCCCATTTGTTTATTTTTTCTTTTATTTCTATTGCCTTGGGAGACTGACCTAAGAAGACATCGGTATGATTTATGTCAGGGAATGTTTTCCCTATGTTCTCTTCTAGGAGTTTTATGGTGTCGAGTCTTATATTTAAGTCTTTAAGCCATTTTGAGTTTATTTTTGCATATGGTGAGAGGGAGTGTTGTGACTTCATTGATTCACATGCATCCATCCAACATTCCCAACACTGCTTGCTGAAGAGACTGTCTTTTCTCCATTGTATATTTTTGCCTCCTTTGTCAAAGATTAATTGACCATAGGTGTGTGGGGCTCTCTGTTCTGTTCCATTGATCCATATGTCTGTTTTTGTGTCAATTACCATGCAGCTTTGATTACTGTACCTTTGTAGTATTGTCTAAAGTCTGCAAGGCTTATGCCTCCAGATTTGTTTTGGGTTTTTTTTTTACCCTCAGGATTGCTTTGGTAATTCTGGGGCTTCTGTGGGTCTATATAAATTTTAGGATTATTTGCTGTAGTTCTGTGAAACATGTCATGGGTAATTTGATAGGGATCACACTAAATCTGTAGGTAGCTTTGGGTAATATGGCCATTTTAACTATATTACTTCTTCCAGTCCAAGAGCATGGGATGTCTTCCCATTTCTTTGAATCATCTTCATTTTCCTTTATCAATGTTTGATAGTTCTCATTGTATAAGTCTTTTACCTCCTTGGTCAGGTTTGTTCCTAAATATTTTGGGGTTTTGATGTGATTTTAAAAGGAATTTTTAATTATTTTTTGCTTTCCCTTTCTGATATTTCATTGTTAGTGTAAAGAACTGCAACAGATTTGTTAGTGTAAAGAACTGCAACAGATTTGTTAGTGTAAAGAACTGCAACAGATTTGTTACTGTAAAGAACTGCAACAGATTTGTTAGTGTAAAGAACTGCAACAGATTTGTGTATGTATGTGTGTATCTTTCTACCTTGCTGAATTTGCTTACCAATTTTAGTAGTTTTTGTGTGGAGTCTTTAGGGTTTTCTATATATGGTAACATTATCTGCATATAATGACAATTCTACTTCTTCCCTTCCAACTTGAATACTTTTTTTTTTTTTGTCTTGTCTGATTACTGTGGCTAGGACTTCCAATACTATGTTGAATAGAAGTGGTGAGAGTGGGCATCCTTGTCTTGTTCCAAATTTTAGTGGTAAGTCTTTCAGCTTTTCACCATTGAGTGTTATGTTAGCTGTGGCTTTGTCATAAATAACTTGTATTATGTTGAGATATGTTCCCTCTACCCACTTTGGTAGGTCACTTCTCATTGCAGTGACTTCTCTTGTTGTAGAGCACGGTCTCTTAGATGTTTGGCTTCAGTAGTTGTGGCACACAGGCTTCAGTAGTTGTGGCTTGTGGGCTTTAGAGTGCAAGCTTGGTAGTTGTGATGCATGAGATTAGTTGCTCCGCAGCATGTTGGACCTTCCTGGACCAGGGATCGAACCTGTGTCCCCTGAACTGGCAGGCAGATTCTTAACCACTGAGCCACCAGGGAAGTCCTTTCATTTTTATAATTTGTCTTTCTGTCTGCTGTTCTGATTGGGTGATTTCCATTATTCTATTTTCCAGATCACTTATTCATTCTTCTGCATTATTTGGTTTGCTACTTATTGCCTCTAAGTTGGCTTTCATCTCAGAAAGTGAGTTTTCTAATTTTTCTTGGCTCCTCTTTATAGTTTCTAGTTCATTGTTACAATGATCTATACTTCTATTGATAGCCTTTCTTAATTCCTTCAGTATTTTCATTACTTCCTTTTTGAACTCAGGGTCTAGTAGACTGGAGAGGTCTGTTTCATTGGTTTTTTTTGTTTTTTGTTTTTTTTTTTGCTATACGCAGGCCTCTCACTGTTGTGGCCTCTCCCGTTGTGGAGCACAGGCTCTGAACACGCAGGCTCAGCGGCCATGGCTCACAGGCCCAGCTGCCCCGCGGCATGTGGGATCTTCCCGGACCAGGGCACGAACCCGCATCCCCTGCATTGGCAGGCGGACTCTCAACCACTGCGCCACCAGGGAAGCCTTGTTTGTTTTTTCAGGGGAATTCCCTAATTCTCTGAATTGGGAGTAGTTCCTCTGCTTCTTCATTTAACTTATATTTCTCTGACTCTATGTATTTAGGAGGAGCAGTTATCTACTGTGACCTTAAAGGGCTGTTTTTATGTGGGAGCATCCCTGTGTAGGCTGCATGAGTCTAATATTTTTGGTGCAAAAAAATATTTTTATTTTAGTATGGATGCCTGCCACAACTTTCCTCCATGTGTGCTGGCCATTATCCCCTTGATAGAGGTTATAATTGGCATTGTGGTGACCAGATGTGTGTGTGTGTGTGTGTGTGTGTGTGTGTGTGTGTGTGTGTGTAATGGCCATCCTAACAGATGTGAGGTGATAACTCATTGTGGTTTTGATTTGCATTTCCCTGATGATTAGTGATGTTGAACACCTCTTCATATTCCTTTCAGCCATTTGTATATCTTCTTTGGAGAAATGTCTATTCAGTTCCTTTGTCCATTTTTTAATTGGATTATTTGGCTCTTTTGCTTGGGTTATAGAAGTTCCCTATATATTTTGGATATTGGTTTGTGAATATTTTTTCCCATTTCATAGATACCCAAACTGGGATAGTTGGTCACCTTTCCAATGCCCATGTGGAACTTTACCAAAGACTTTAAGCTATGTAAGTTCAGTCTTTGCAAAGAACGTTATAGCAGCCAGTTCTGTGCAAGAGCCATCTGATAGTGGGCATCTAGACAGTAACCCCAGAAAAAGATGTCTCAGGGAATTCTGTATAATGGGCCAATACTTCGGAGAAAGGTCCCATACCGTATCCATCATCCTTGTAGCCACCAGAGAAAGGCGTGTTTAAGTTCTAGCTCTGAGGATGTAACCATAGAGCATTTTGTCTGACCCAGGTACTGTGTTGTTGTTTTTTTTTTAATTAATAGACAGCACTTTAAATGTAAAGACTTCACATTTTTTTAAAAGATATTTTTAGCTTCTCTTGAAAAATTGGAAGTTCTGATAACATTTGTCTTAAGCTCTTACATGCCAAAAATCTGTTTCAGCTAAGAGTAGTGACTTCCTAGTTCAGATGGGGCATTTGTTCCCAAATCATCATAGTCTCCAACCAACCAGTTTTACTCTTTCCATCACCTGAACCTTGCAGGCATTTGAGTTTATAACCCACTGATTTAGTTGAAAAGGGGAACAGAGGAAGGAAGACATGCTTCAGAAACTAATGATTCAGATTTCAGTTCTACAATTGGCCAACTTCTTAGGTAAACTTTTAGAATTTTATCTACTTCATGGTTGAAAACACCAGGGTATAGAGAATTTCACTGTCATCAGAACATAAACATATGAGTTTTAAAACATATGAATGATCTTGTTTGAAAGAAAAAGATAAAAGAGAAACTTTGTCAATTATACTTCAAAAACAAACAAACTGATAGAAAGGGAGATAAGATTTGTGGTTAACAGGGTGGGGGATGGGGAGGGAAGAGGGGATTGGATGAAGGTGGTCAAAATGTACAAACTTCCAGTTATGATATAAATAAATACTAGGGGTGTAATGTACAAGATGATAAATATAAATAACACTGCTGTATGTTACATATGAAAGTTGTTAAGATAGTAAATCCTAAGGGTTCTCATCACAAGGAAAAATATACTTTATATATATTTTTAAAAAATTTAACTGTAGGGCTTCCCTGGTGGCGCAGTGGTTGAGAGTCCGCCTGCCGATGCAGGGGACACGGGTTCATGCCCCGGTCCGGGAAGATCCCACATGCCGCAGAGCGGCTGGGCCCGTGAGCCATGGCCGCTGAGCCTGCGCGTCCGGAGCCTGTGCTCTGCAACGGGAGAGGCCACAACAGTGAGAGACCTGCGTACCGCAAAAAAAAAAAAAAAAAAAAAAAAAAAAAATTTAAGTGTAGTTTATTTACAGTGTTGTACTAGTTTCATATGTACAGCAAAGTGATTCTGTTATATATATATTTTGTGTTCAGATTCTTTTCCATTAGAGGTTATTACAAGATATTGAATATAATTCCCTGTGCTAGATGGTAGGTCCTTGTAGTTTATTTATTTTATATATAGTAGTGTGTATATGTTAATCTCAACCTCCTAATTTATCCCTCCCCCTTCCTTTCCCCTTTGGTAACCATAAGTTTGTTATCTATTTCTGTGAGTTTATTTCTGTTTTGTATATAAGTTCATTTGTATCATTCTTTTAGATTCCACATACAAGTGATATCATATGAAATTTGTCTTTTTCTGTCTGACTTACTTCACTTAGTATGGTAATCTCTAGGTCTATCCATGTTGCTGCAAATAGCATTATTTCCCTCTTTTTTATGGCTGAGAAAATATTCCATTGTGTATATACACCACATCTTCTTTATCCACTCGTCAGTTAATAGACATTTAGGTTGCTTCCATGTCTTGGCTATTGTAAATAGTGCTGCTATGAACATTGCTGTGCATGTATCTTATCAAATTAGAGTGTTCTTCAGATATATGCCCAGGAGTGGGATTACAGGATCATATGGCAACTCTATTTTCAGTTTTTTAAGGAACCTCCATACTGTTTTCCATAGTGGCTGCCCCAATTTACATTCCCACCAACAGTGCAGTTCCCTTTTCCCCACACCCTCTCCAGCATTTATTATTTGTAGACTTTTAAATTATGGCCATTCTGATGAGTGTGAGGTGATACCTTATTGTAGTTTTGATTTGATTTCTCTAATAATTAGCGATGTTGAGCATCTTTTCATATGCCTATTAGTCATCTGCATGTCTTCTTTGGAAAAAATGTCTATTTATATCTTCTACCCATTTTTTGATTTTTTTTATATTGAGCTGTATGAGCTATTTGCATATTTTGGAAAATAGTCCTTTGTTGGTCGCATAATTTGCAAATGTTTTCTCCCATTCCATATGTTGTCTTTTTGTTTTGTTGATGGTTTCCTTTGCTGTGCAAAAGCTTTTGAGTTTAAGTAGATCCCATTTGTTTATTTTTATTTTATTTATTTGTTTATTTCTATTACTCTAGGAGATGGATCCAAAAAAAATATTGCTGCAATTTATGTCAAAGAGTGTTCTGCCTATGTTTTCCTCTAGGAGTTTTGTAGTATCTGGTCTTACACTTAGGTCTTTAATCCATTTTGAGATTATTTTTGTGAATGGTGTTAAAGAATGTTCTAATTTCATTCTTTTACATGTAACTGTCCAGTTTTCCCAGCACCACTTATTGAAGAGGCTCTCTTTTCTCCATTGTATATTCTTGCCTCCTTTGTTGTAGATTAATTGACCATAAGTACATGTGTTTATTTCTTGTATTTCTATCCTGTTCCATTCATCTATGTGTCTGTTTTTGTGCCAATACCATGCTGTTTTTATTTCTGTAGCTTTTTTGTATAGTCTGAAGTCAGGGAGTATGATTCCTCTAGTTGGGTTCTTCTTTCTTAGGATTGTTTTGGCTACTTGGGATCTGTTTCCATACAAAAGTTAAAATTATTTGTTCTAGTTCTGTGAAAAAATGCCATTGGTAATTTGGTAGGGATTCTATTGAATCTGTAGATTGCCTTGGGTAGTATTGTCATTTTAACAATATTGATTCTTCCAATCCAAGAACATGGTATATCTTTCCATCTGTTTATGTCATCTTCAATTTCTTTTATCAGCATCTTATAGCTTTCAGAGTACAGGTCTTTTTACTCCTAAGTAGATTTATTCCTAGGCATTTTATTCTTTCTGATGCAATGGTAGGTGGGATTGTTTCCTTAATTTCTCTTTCTGATATTTCATTGTTAGTGTATAGAAATTCAACAGATTTCTGTATATCAATTTTGTATGCTGAAACTTTACCAAATTCATTGATGAGCTCTAGTAGTTTTCTGGTGGTGCTTTTGGAATTTCTATGTATAGAATCATGCCATCAGCAAACAGTGACAGTTTTACTTCTTTCTTTCTAATATGGATTCCTCTTATTTCTTTTTCTTCTCTAATAGCTGTGGCTAGGATTTCCAAACCTATGTTGAATAAAAGTAACAAGAGTGGGCATCCTTGTCTTGTTCCTGATCTTAGAGGAAATATTTTCAGCTTTTCACCATTGAGTATGTTAGCTGTGGGTTTTTCATACATGGCCTTTATTATGTTGAAGTATGTTTTCCTCTATGCCCACTTTCTGGAGAGTTTTTTTTTTTTGCAGTATGTGGGCCTCTCACTGTTGTGGCCTCTCCCGTTGCGGAGCAACAGGCTCTGGACACACAGGCTCAGCGGCCACGGCTCACAGGCCTAGCTGCTCCGCGGCATGTGGGATCTTCCTGGACCGGGGCACGAACCCATGTCCCCTGCATCGGCAGGTGGACTCTCAACCACTGTGCCACCAGGGAAGCCCTGGAGAGTTTTTATCATAAATGGATTTTGAATTTTACCAAAAGCTTTTTCTGTATCGATTGAGGTGATCACATGGTTTTATTCTTCAGTTTGTTAATGTGGTGTTTCACATTGATTGATTTGCCGATACTGAAATATCCTTGCATCCCTGGGGTAAATTCCACTTGATCATGGTGTGTGATTCTTATAATGTATTCTTAGATTTAGTTTGCTAATATTTGTTGAGGATTTTTGCATCTATCTTCATCAGTGGTATTGGCCTATAATTTTCTTTTTCTGTGTGTGATATCTTTGTCTTGGAAATGTTCCTTCTTCTGGAATTTTTTGGAATAGTTTCAGAAGGATAGGTGTCAACTCTTCTCTAAATGTTTGATAGAATTTGCCTGTGAAGCCATCTGGTCTTGGAATTTTGTTTGTTGGGAGGTTTTTTTTAAAATTTATTTATTTATTTTGGGGCTGTGTTGGGTCTCCGTTTCTGTGCGAGGGCTTTCTCTAGTTGTGGCAAGCAGGGACCACTCTTCATCACGGTGCGTGGGCCTCTCACTATCGTGGCCTCTCTTGTTGCGGAGCACAGGCTCCAGACACACAGGCTCAGTAGTTGTGGCTCACGGGCCTAGTTGTTCCGTGGCATGTGGGATCTTCCCAGACCAGGGCTCGAACCTCGTGTCCCCTGCATTAGCAGGCAGATTCTCAACCACTGTGCCACCAGGGAAGCCCTGTTGGGAGTTTTAAAATTACTGATTTAATTTCACTATTGGTAATTGGTCTATTCATATTTTCTATTTCTTCCTGGTTCAATTTTGGGAGATTGCACATTTCTAGGAATTTGTCCATTTCTTCTAGGTTGTCCATTTTATTGGCATATAGTTGCCTGTACTAGTCTCTTATGGTCCTTTGTATTTCTTTGGTGTTGGTTGTAGCTTTTCCTTTTTCATTTCTACTTTTATTGATTTGGGCCCTCTCCCTTTTTTTTTGGATGAGTCTGGCTAAAAGTTTATCAATTTTATCTTTTCAAAGAACCAGCTTTTAGTTTCATTGATCTCTCCTATTGTTTTTTAATCTCTATTTCATTTATTTCTGTTCGGACCTTTATGATTTCTTTCCTTCTACTAATTTTGTTCTTCTTTCTCTAGGTCCTTTAGAAAATTCGAGATTTTCTTGTTTCCTAAGGTAAGCTTGTATGGCTATAAGCTTCTCTCTTAGAACTGCTTTTGCTGCGTCCCATAGGTCTTGGATAGTCGTATTTTCATTTTCATTTGTCTCTAGGTATATTTTGATTTCCTCTTTGATTTCTTCAGTGATTCAGATGTTGTTCAGTAGCATATTGCTTAGCCTCCACATGTTTGTGTTTTTTGCATTCTTTCCTTGTGGTTGATTTCTATCTCATAGTTTTGTGATTGGAAAAGAAGATTGATATGATTTCAATTTTCTTAAATTTACTGAGTCTTGTTTTGTGGCCTAGCATGTGATCTATCCTGGAGAATGTTCCATGTGCACTTGAAAAGAATGTGTATTCTGCTGCTTTTGGATGGAATGCTATATAAATATCAGTTAAGTTCATCTGGTCTAATGTGTCATCTAAGGCCTGTGTTTCCTTATTGATTTTCTGTCTAGATGATCTGTCCATTTATGTAATTGGGGTGTAAATCTCCCACTATTATTGTGTTACTGTTGATTTCTCCCTTTATGTCTTTAACGTTTGCCTTATATATTGGGGTGCTCCTATGTTGTGTGCATATGTATTTATAATTCTTATATCTTCTTCTTGGATTGATCTCTTCATCATTAGGTAGTGTCCTTATTTGTCTTTTGTAACAGTCTTTATTTTAAAGTCTATTTTGTCTGATATAATATTGCTACTCCAGCTTTCTTGTTATTTCCACTTTCATGGAATACCTTTTCTCCATCCCATCACTTTCAGTCTGTATGTGTCTCTAGATCCGAAGTGGGTCTCTTGTAGACAGCATATATATTGGTCTTGTAGTTGCATCCATTCTGCCAGTCTATGACTTTCTGTTGGAGCATTAATCTATTTACGTGCAAGGTAATTATCAATGTGTATACTCTTATTGCCGTTTTGTTAATTGTTTTGAATTTGTTTTTGTAGGTCTTTTTTCCCCCTTTCCTCTTTTGTCCTCTTCCCTTGTGATTTGATTACTATATTTAGTGTTGTCTTTGGATTCCTTTTTATTTTTTGTGTGTATATCTATGACAGATTTTTGGTTTACAGTTACTGTAATGTTTTGATATAGCAGTCTATATATGTACATGATTGTTTTAAGTTGCTGATCTCTTAATTTCAAATGTGTTTTAAATATCCTGCATTTTTATTCTCCCCCTCTCATGCTTACTGGTTTTGATTTCATATTCGTGTGTGGATGACTTCCTACCTTTACTGTATGTTTGCCTTTACCAGTGAGGTTTTCATTTTGTAATTTTCTTGTTTCTAGTTGTGGCCTTTTCTTCTTCACCTAGAGAATTTCCTTTAACATTTGTTGTAAAGCTGGTTTGGTGGTGCTGAATTTCCTCAATTTTTGCTAGTCTGTAAAGCTTTTGATTTCTCCATCAAATCTAAATGAGAGCCTTGCTGGGTATGGTATTCTTGGTAGTAGTTTTTTCCCTTTCATCACTTTAAACAGTCCTGTCACTCCCTTCTGGCCTGCAGAGTTTCTGCTGAAAAATCAGCTGATAGCCTTATGGGAGTTCCCTTGTATGTTATTTGTTGCTCTTCCCTTGCTGCTTTTAGTATTCTCTCTTTATTTTTAAGTTTTGTCACTTTGATTAAATGTGTCTTGATGTGTTCCTCTTTGGGTTCATCCTGCGTTGGACTCTGTACTTTCTGGACTTGGGTGACTCTTTCTTTTCCCAGGTTAGGGAATTTTTCAGCTATTATCTCTTTTAATATTTTCTCAGGTTCTTTCTCTCTCTCTTCTCCTTCTGGGACCCCTAGAATGTGAATATTGGGTGCTTAATGTTGTCCCAGAGATCTCTTAAAATTCTTTTACTTTTTTCTGTTCAGTGGCAGTGATTTCCACAACTCTGTTTTCCAGCTCACTGATTCATTCTTCTGTATTATTTAGTCTACTCTTGATTCCTTCTAGTGTATTTTTTTTTTCGTTTAATTTATGTATTCTTCATCTCTGGTTAGTTGTTCTTTATATTTTCTTACTCTTTGTTAAAAAATTCTAACTTCTTACTCTATGCATCCATTCTCCTCCTGAATTCTTTGATCACATTTACAGTCATTACTTTGAACTCTTTCTCTGGTAGATTGCCTATCTCCATTTCACCTAGTTCTTCTTCTGGGGTTTTATCTTGTTCTTTCATCTGGAACACATTCCTCTGCCACCTCATTTTGTCTAAGTTGCTATGTGTATTTTTATGTATTTGGTAGGTTAGTTATATTTCTTGATCTTGGAGAAGTGGCTCTCTGAGGAAATGTCCTATGCATCCAAGCAGTGTCCTCCCTTCTCATCACCTAAGCTATATGCTCTAGGGGTTCCCCTAGAACCCCTAGAGCATGTGTCCATCTGGTGTTGTGGGCTGACTATGCGGGCTGTCTGGTAGGCTTGGTTGGCCCCTCGTCTGGTTGGTTGCCAGGCCCTGCCTTGTGCAGATGCTTCTGGCTGCTCTTTAGTGGGGCCTGGTCACAAGATGGATGTTTGTAGAACCATGGGGGTCCCTGGGGCTAGTGGTAGTTCACTGGTGGGCAGAGTCAGAGTCCACTCACTGGCAGGTAAAGATAGATCCTGGGGTTAGTGCCAGACTGCTGGCAGGCAAATCTTGTTCCTGGAGTCTGGCTGCAGGGCCCAGGGATCCCAGAGTTTGTTTCAATCATTGAAGGAGGAGGGCTGGTTGCTGATATGGTTGGGTTTGGGGTGAGTGTGTCTCAAAGGTTGCATTGGCTTGCTAGCGGGAAGGGCCAGGGCCAAGCTGGTCTCAGTGTAGGGTCTGGCTTATTGTTGGCAGACTCATTCCACAGGCTGCAGGATCATAGTTTTCTTGCCTGTGGTGTCTTCCCCCTGGTGGGTGAGTCTGGTCTAGAGGCTTGTGCAGGTTTCCTGGCAGGAAGGGTCAGTGCCTGCCCATGGGTAGGTAGAGCTGGGTCTTGGCCTTCTGATGGGCAGGGCCATGTCTAGGCAGCTGTGGGCACAGGAAGTCTTTAGGCAGTCTGTCTGCTGATGGATGGGGCTGTATCCCCACCCAGTTGTTTGGTCTGAGGAGTCCCAGCACTGGTGCCTGTAGGCTGTTGGGTGTGGCCAGTCTTGGCTCTAATTAGCCAGCATGGCAGCTGCCAGGAGTGTTCATGCAGTTGAATGTTCACTAATATATCTGCCACCAGTGTCTACATCCCAAGAGTGAGCCTCAGCCACCCCCTGCCTCTCCAGGAGACTCTCCAAGACCAGCAGATAGGTTTGGCCCAGGCTCCTATCAAATTACTGCTTTTGTCCAGGGTCCTGGTGTACATGAGATTTTGTGTGCACCCTTTAAAAGTGAAGTCTCTATTTCCTCCAGTCCTATGGGGCTCCTGCAATTAAGCCCACTGCCCTTTAATGTGAAATGCTGTGGGGGTTCATCCTCCCTGTACCATACTCCTGGGCTGGGGAGCCTGACATGGGGGCTCAGAACTCTCACTCCTGTGGGACAACCTCTGTGAAATAATTATTCTCCACTTTGTGGGTCGCCTACCCAGCAGGTATGGGATTTGATTACATCACAAGTCTGCCCCTCCTCCCCATCTTGTTGTGGTTCCATCTTTATGTTTTTAGTTGTAGAAGATCTTTTCTGGTGGGTTCTAGTGTTCTTCCTCGATGGTTGTTCTGCAGATGATTGTGATCTTGGTGTGCTTCTGAGAGGAGGTGAGCTCAGGGTCTTTCTACTCTGCCTCTCGGCTGCTCCTCCCGGCCCCCATCCCAATTTTTGCTCTTAAAATCTGCCTCCCCTCCTGTGTTTGTGGAGATCTCTCCTCCAATGCCTTACCTTAGTAAACTTTTCACTAGTTTGTGGTTTTCCTAGGTGGAACTTGTTTTTCCTTTGTGCTTCATCTAGTTTCACTTGCTCATTGTGTACCACAGGCAGAAGCCTTGTACCTGGCCCTTCAGATTAGAGTTCTTCCTGTGAAAATCTATATTTCTTTAATTTTGTATCTGTATGAGATGATGAATGTTCACTAAACTTATTGTGATAATCACTTCATGATATATGTAAGTCAAATCACTATGCTGTACACCTAAAACAAACAGTGCCATATGTCAATTATATCTCAATAAAACTGGAAGAGAAAAAGAGACCCTTCCTCTAAATTTTATTTAAATGTATAATATAGTTTCCAGAAGCCCAGTGAAAACAAATATAATCTTTAAGCTAAAAAAAAGTCTCTTTTTCAAATTTTGAGGTGAAGGAGAGGGGGGGAGTATTTGTTAACTGGAAAGCCAATATCATCTCTTCAAAGGGGAAAAAAAAAAAACCCAGAAATGTCATTTTCTTTTGTAAACCTTCATTAGATGAAAGGAAATCAGTAACACTTGCTTTACTTATATTAACTTTTTATCCAAAAGCCCAAGAGTCCTGTATAGTAGTGATCTTAGATCAAAAAAGTAGATCTTACATTAATTTCTCTGCCTCCCCACACTTTGATTTCTTTACAAGTTACAGCTGTCTTGTATTTGCTCTTGCATATATTTCTTAACTTAATGCTAAGTGAAATCAGATGAGGAAATAAAATCAAGTCATTGTAAAAAGATCTCAAAGCCTGCATAAGTCTTTAAACTTAGTTATAAACCCTACTTTGGTTTCCTAAAGTGTAACTCAAAGCAAAGAATTTTACTGTACTATACATTTTAATTTTATTTACATATATATGTAATTCCAACAGCAATCAGAATTAAAATCACTATTTACAAGTTCTTTCCTTGAGAGTAGACTTTAAATAGATCTTTTTGTTTTATTGGCTTCAGTGTAAACCAAAGGTTGTAGGAAGATATGTTCTAACAGACAATATTCTTTGAGATATATATTTCAATGAATTTGAGCAGGAAGGAGTGAACTCTCCATTTGTTCACAAAGTTGTCAGTATTTCGTTTTTCTTATATTGGTTTTCCATCTCTCTCACTTCTGCTACCTTGCTGTCCCCAAAGGCATGTGAATCTGGGACCCCTAAATTACCGACATGTATATTAATGTAGAACTCACCATGACTAAATTAGTGCCAGATTCAGAAAGAGAGCAAAAACCATTTTGTAATCTTTAATTTAAAAAGAAATTCATGGATTTCAAAGAAATAGACTGTGTCAGTATTTTTATTGATACATGCCCAAGCTGAGATGATATTTTAGGAAAGTTAGAGAGATGGCTTGGAGACATGTGTGCATCGGATTCTCAAACTTGAGCATGTGTGCCTCGGATTCACTGGGAAAACTTGTAAAAACACCAATTGCTTGGCCCTACCCTCAAAGTTTCTGATTCAAAGTATTTGCCTTTCAAGCAGGTTTGCAGATGATGCTGATACTACTAGGTTAGGGACCAAATTTTGAGAACTACTGGAGTAAGAAATACCCAAAGACTTGATATAGTTTTAAAAGGAAGGAAACGTCTTTGTCAAATTTCTCTTTCAGGAGACACACACATAGCCACACAGACTTTATTTTCTTTACTAAGTGATTAAAATTCCTTTAAATAGAACCCAATGGGAGCAAAAATGATAGTAGTGAATTACTGAAAAGCAATAAGTAAGATTTAGAGGGATGTAGAGGGATGGGTTAGAAAGGTGGTTTGAGGGGTAGGCTTTATAAATACAGAGTGCACTGACTTAAGAGAAACCAATCCTTACCCACGCAACACCAAACAACAATATAGCTTTGGATGCTTATTTGCAAAGATAAGTCATACTACACAGATGCCTGGTCTGGTTGTAAAACACATTTTCATCAACTTGCTAGGGAAAAATCTCCCTTATACTCCTTTATCAAACTATGGGCCAGACGTGAAAAAAAAAAAAAGAATACATCGAGTAGTTTTGTCAGAAATCAGTCTAACTACAACATGATTGATCATTACTGAGCCTTTAGGTTTCCATCATTCTTCAAGTCCTTCTTCTATAGGCAGTCACCAACTCATACTTCACCTATCTCAAGGGCAGAACAATTCCAACAGTTTTTCCAGAGCTGAGTATTGAGTCAGATTTTTCCTTTACTGTTTCTTAGACTAAGATGATTAATCAGAAGGGCACTAATGCTTTCACTCCCTGGGCTATGGCCTTCCCCTAAAAAGAAGAAATTCCAGCTGATAACTGTTAAGCAAAATTATCATAGGCAATGAGTTTCAAATGCTTTTCGGTAGCTAAATTTCTTATATTGACATCAGTGAAAACTGGGATATGGTTTGAAAATGTAACAAGGAGCTCTGCCCTACACTTGACCCTGCATCTGCTTTCCTCCAGACGATGCATCACAAAACCTTGCTGTCTGCTTTGACTCCACTCTGTTCCTATGACCTGACATGTTTACACATCACACCACTTTTCTTCTCAAAAGTTTTCCTTGTCACTGTGTCCATAAAGTTACAATGATTAATGAGTTGTTGCTGCTGTTGTTATTGTTTTAAAACCTCTTTGGATTCCTGTATTAGAGTTACTACTGAAATGCCCACTGATTTATTTTTTTCACGTTTCTCTAAAGTGAATTTATGTAGATGTAGATTTTTTAAGGTCTTCTAAAGGATTATTTTTGTGGGTATTTTTGTATCATTTGTAAGTCCCAAGACTGTGAAGCAAAGTCCCTAAACTTGAAAGTTTTAAAATCATCACTTTCTAGAGTCATATTCCAGGCAACCCCCAGGGAGAATTTCAGAGCTCCCACATCATTGTCACTGTACACCGCCTTTAGTGGATATACAATCAAGAATGGTGGGAAAGTGAATACATCAGCCTCTGCCTTAGAAGAAGAAGAAAAAGAAGCGGGGGAGGGGAGGAAAGAAGGTAGACTATTGAGCACCTCACCAAGGAGAGCTGTTTAGAGTGCTTTAACTACATGACGAGACAATCTAATGGGATACAGAAATATAAGCAATATAGATACGTGCAGCAGCATAAATAAGATCTAAATCATTTGCTGTAAGAGTACAATGCTCTTTGAAGCTCTACCAGGCTTAAATGCACAGGCTTTGAGACAGAATTTACTATAGCAGAAAGAATATACAACATAACATAGCAATCTCCAGGCTCAAAAGGTTACTGCCTGGGTTCAAGTTCTGATAGTGACAAACTGTGTGACTGGAGCTTGTTACTTAACCTCTCTGAATCTGTTTCTTCATCTTTAAATGAACATAAAAATCATACCTAGTTAAGAAAGCCATCATAAAGATTAGATGAGCTAACACAGGCAAAATTCTTAGAACAGTACTTGGCATGTGATTCAGAGCCCTAGGTCAAGAATTTAAGTTCAGCTGAGCTGGTGACCAGCTGTGAGATTTTGGGCAAGTCTACCTTCATAAGTCTCATTATACACATCTAGATACACTGAGCTTTCATGAGAATCAAGCAAAATAATGTATAAGAAAGCATTTTTACAATTATAACATGCAAACTATTTTGTAAATGCATTGAAATGATTTTTGGATTGATACCCACTAAATTGCTAATTGTGGTTATCTCTGACCAGGGAGTAGAATTAAAGATAGGTGAAGGGAATCTAAGCTTTTTACTTTCTTCTATAGTGTTTGAAATATGTTTAGAGAGAAGTCATTTATTGCATATGTACCTTTTGATGACAGTCTTCTGCATATGTTATTCTTATTAGAACTATGCAAGCATCTAAAAACTCTTGATATCTAGGGATTATAGTTTTACTTCCAAACGCCTGTGTAAATATCTCTGTACCGTACTGACAACATGAAAACTCTCAACAACTCTCCATATCTGCAGATATAGAGAAAGGTTTAAAGTTCTATGGAGGAGATTCATGTTGAGCCAAAATTTAAAGGGTGGAAGGAAGTATCGACAGTTGTAGAAATGTAGGTGTTGGGAAGAGAGGTGGAGTATGTTAGGGCCAATAGTGGTTCTTTTTGGAACAGAATGTGCAGAAGTGGCCTAGAGCTATAAGAGAGAGCAGGCAGCCCAGATATAGAGCTGGTCAAGAACCTTAAGTTCTATGGTACAAGTTGCCTTTATATCAAGGGACTGTAAGAAATCTAAGAACTTGAAAACATTGCACAGAAATAACAGAAAATTATAGAAAACCAAAAGGAGTTTAAAAGAGGTAAGGGAGATCTTGCTAAAGGATTTAACTGTGGAGACCAAGAAGCATGAAAATGAAGTATTGCCCAGAAGAAACAGGTAGCTGTCAATCCCTTATTTAGGTCAATGATTTCCTTCCCCGGAAATCTGGTGCATCACACAGTATAATTGGGGGGGAAAATCTGGTAATTTGGTGATCATATAGTATAGTTGAAGAACAATTTGTAATTCAAAATCAGAAGATGTGTGTTCAAGTCCTGGTTGTAATAATATTAACTATAATAATCATGAATAAGTCTCAACATCTCTGCACTCCAGTTCCCTTATCTCCACAGCATGGAGATGATGATAACATCTACTTCACAGAGTTGTTGGGTGCAATAAATAAGAATGTATGTAAGAAGTAATGAGGAAGTTTATGATACTAATAATGACTAAAATAATCTCATACAAATTGAACATTCAATAAGTGACAGACATTGTGCTAAGAGCTTCACAAACTTGATATGTCACATGAGGCTGTTTGGTTAAAGGCAATGTTCAGGCATTCATTCATTCACTTGACATATATCTGTTGGACATTTCCCTGTTATTTCCAGTGAATCCTACTTTGTCACATGTCCTACACTGAAGAAGTTTACCATCTAGCGGTGGATGCAAAAGGGAAATTGTCTCACTTAGGAAGAATAAAGACCCTAGATGGGTGTGTGTGTGTATGTTTGGAGATATGGGTGGTCAGAGAAAGCTCTTACCAAGATGGTAATGTCTAAAGACGCTGAATTCTAAGTAGTACTTTTCAAATTGTTGGTCAAGTCACTGATTTTAAAATCAGTTTGGTGGGTTGAGACTTGTATTTTGTTTTAAATGATAACTGACCCCGCTTGTTTGTATCAGAGGACTCTGAGAATCCAGATATGTTACTAGGGTGGCAGTGAGATCCAAACAGTTCTCAGCCTGTTTGGCATCCTAATGGGGCCACTGAACTAAAGGCTTTTTGCAGAAACCTGAGCAGCCCCTGGAAGAACTCATCTCTGTCAGAGAAGGAGCCAGGCTTGAGGAGCTTGGTGCAGCAATTGTGAATTCAGTGTGGCGGGTGAGTCCGTCTAGGCCTGCCCTGGATGTATGTCTGGGTTCTAGGGAGAGAGAGGAGAGGCTGAGGATAAAAATGGAAAGAACTATTTAATTAAGCTCTGAGGCACATTGTGGCCTAGGCAGTACTGCTTTAGAACTCCACGAACAGCAACTTGACTGTAGACCACCACACAAATCCAATGAGAGCTCTGATGGGAGAGGTAGGGAGAAGCGGGAAAGCATCCATGGTGCCTGGGAGAAACTGTGGGGCTCTGCAGAGGAGAAGTAGTGACTAGAAGAAGCAGACATTTATTTATATGCCCCCGTGAGACCCTCCTGGGTTCCTCATCAGGAGGGAAGAAACAACTAGGGAAGTTTGAATTACTGGTATTAAAGGTGATCCCATTACTCTGCACAGGCTACTGAAAGTGGAAAAGTGTGTTGGTTAAATATGAGAATAGGAAAAGTGAGAGAATATTAAATAAAAGAACAGGAGCAGAAAGGGAAAAACAAAATTGGATGGATCTGGCCACTTGCTTGAAGAGGTGATCATACTCTGACTCCAAAGCAATCTGTCAACAGGCTCAAAAGCAAGTTTCTACCTTTAGCAACATAAATGAGGAATATGCCCAATGTCTACAACATGCTGATGAGATTACGAGGTTTATTAGACTAAGGGATTGCATTTTCTAAATCAAAATGCATCCTATCCTGAGTATACCTTCACATGATGCAGATGAGAGAAAATGTGGCTTTGAGCACATCAGTATGCAAACCACTAAGAAGCTTATTTCCATTTACTCTTCACTTCTGGACCAATTTTACAGAGCGAGTAACCTATAACAACTCGAAACAGTTTCTCCATGACCCTGTTTCATTCAGCATCAAGATTGCAATCAATATCTAATTTCCTTTAATATTCATAGACATAAGCTCCAAAAAGAACTTTGACAGATATATATTTGTGTCATTTGGAATTTTGAATTTATAACGGCATGTATGTCCAGCCCAAGAAAATGACTGAAAATGGACTTAAATCTAGGATAATGATGAAAGTCTTAAACTCTTGACTATTTCTGACCTTCTGAAAAAAAAAAAACCCAGCTCTGTGCCCACACAGGATTCATTCAGATGATTTATAAGAAATTGCATACCCATCTCACTTTTGCAAACCAAGAAATCACTTTCAAAAGAGTGGAATAAAAGTAAAACATTCATCCATCTCATTCTCTGGGAAATTACCAACTCAAAATATTATTCTTCAGCTTTCGGTATTCTTTCCTATAAAGGAATCTTAGGCCAATGTATATTTATGTTTTAAGTGGAATTCCTCTGCTTGTCCAAAAAAAAAGAAACAAAGAAAAAGGGGGAGGGAATGTCTGAGAAACGGCAATAAGCAATAATAAGGGATAATAAAATAAATAGTAAAAATGGGAAATAATTTCCTCAGAAAATAAAAAGAGAAGATTTATTTAACTACAAGATCTACAGATGGACATTACAGTCTTCCCTGGGTATCTGCATGGGACTGATTCCAGGACCCCTGCAGATACCAAAATCCACAGATGCTCAAGTCCCTTACACAAAATGGCATAGTATTTGCATATAACTTATGCATATCTTCCTGTGTACTTTATTTTTTTATGTATCCAATTTTATCTTTTTAATTTAATCTTTATCTTATATTGAGGTATACTTGATTTACAATGTTGTGTTAGTTTCAGGTGTACAGCAATGTGATTTAGTTATATATATAAATATATCCACTCTTTTTTAGAGTCTTTTCCCATATAGGCCATTACAGAGTATTGAGTAGAGTTCCCCGTGCCGTTGGTCCTTGTTGACTATCTAACATATATATATATATATAGTAGTGTCTCTCTATATATAGTAGTGTCTATATGTTAATCCCAAACTCCTAATTTATCCCTTTCTCCCATCTTTCCCCTTTGGTAACCATAAGTTTGTTTTCAAAGTCTGTGAGTCTATTTCTGTTTTGTGAATAAGTTCATTTGTATCATCTTTTTAGATTCCACATATGAGTGATATCTTATTATCTTTGTCTTTCTCCATCTGACTTACTTCACTTAGTATGATAATCTCCAGGTCCATCCATGTTGCTGCAGATGGCATTATTTCATTCTTTTTTATGGCTGAGTAATATTCCATTGTATATGTGTACCACAGCTTCTTTATCCATTCCTCTGTCGATGGACATTTAGGTTGCTTCCATGTTTTGGCTATTGTAAATAGTGCTGCAGTGAACACTGCAGTGCATATATCTTTTGAATTATGGTTTTCTCTGGGTAGCTGCTCAGGAGTAGAATTGCTGGGTCATATGATAGTTCTATTTTTAGTTTTTTAAGGAACCTCCATACTGTTCTCCATAGTGCCTGTACCAATTTACATTCCCACCAACAGAGTAGGAGGGTTCCTTTTTCTCTACACCCTTTCCAGCATTTATTTTTTATAGATTTTTTGATGATGGTCATTCTGACCATTGTGAGGTGATACCCCATTGTAGTTTTGATTTGCATTTCTCTAATAATTCGTGATGTTGAGCATCTTTTCATGTGCCTCTTGGCCATCTGTATGTCTTCTCTGGAGAAATGTCTATTTAGATATTCTGCCCATTTTTTGATTAGGTTATCTCTTTTTCGATATTGAGTTGCATGAGCTGTTTGTATATTTTGGAGATTAATCCCTTGTTGGTCACATAGTTTGTAAATATTTTCTCCCATTCTGTAGGTTGTCTTTTCATTTTGTTTATGGTTTCCTTTGCTGTGTAAAAGCTTTTAAGTTCAATTAGGTCCCATTTGTTTATTTTTGTATTTATTTCTATTACTCTAGGAGACAGATCCAAAAAGATATTGCTGCAATTTATGCCAAAGAGTGTCCTGCCTATGTTTTCCTCTAAGAGTTTTATAGTATCTAGTCTTACATTTAGGTTTTTAATCCACTTTAAATCATTTCTATGTTCCTTATAATACCTAATACAATATAAATGCAATGCAAATAGTTGTAAATACAATGAAAATCTATGTAAATAGTTGCTGGCATGTAGCAAATTCAATTTTTGCTTTTTGGAACTTTCTGGAATTTTTTCAAATATTTTAGATTTGCAGTCTGTTGTATCCACAATGCAGAACTCGTGGTCACAGAGGGCCAACCGTAGATGGAAACATTACTGTGGGTTGTGCACAGGGATCTCACCTCTAACCTTCTATTCTCTAGTAAATTTCCTCAGCTCTACCAGGCTTGGTTGCTCATGAGGAGTTTCCTTAGATATTTCAAAACTCATTGGAATTTACCTCTTATTCCAGACATGGCTAGTAATAAAAAGGCTTTCTTTGAGAGGTTTTTATGTCCTAATTACAGTATAGAGAAAGTAGTATTCTCAGCTCTGACATCAATACATGCCTTGAGGGGGAGGGGCACAGAGTGAGGTTTGGTGATGATGTAAGGCCGAGCATTATGCAATCAGAAAATTTTAAGAAACAGTTAACTCATTAAACTCTTCTTCTCAAATAGTTATAGCTGCAGTTTGATAGAATGTAAGCTGAAGGTTTTGGAAATTTAAAAGCATATAAGATTCTATGCCTTGTGAAATCTGTATGTCATCACCTACCTAATCCTATTGCTCACAGATCAGTAATCACTTCTTTGAGAATTCCAATCCAGCTTACATTGCTCCAACGACATTTTGAAAGTTCAAAGTTAGAACATCAACATTGTGCATTCAAGAATATTGTAAGGGGGAAATAATTACCCATTTGCTACATATTTGTTAGTTGTCTGTTTTGTACTATGAGTTGGAGAGATGAGAAATAGATTCACTCATAAAGGGCTTCAATTTAACAGAGGAAAAAACTCACATATATGAAAATATTAGTGGACAAATAATATGTATCATTATACTTCATTTAATTAAAAAGTATAATGTAATATAAGCTAATATAATAAAGTGCTAATTTTTTGTTGCAGCTATAAACAGAAAAGTGGTTTGGATTTGCTGATATAAGCTGTCATTGATCAGGGTCTCATGTACCAGGGAGTAATGCCTACATACACACACACATATATGATAGGTGTGTTTCCAAACTTCTGTGATACTAAAAATCACCTGGGGAATTGATTTCATAATAGGCCTTCTCTAGACCTAATGAAATGAACTCTCCAGAGCAGGAGCTTGAGAATCTGTCTTTTTAACAAATGACTCAATTGTTTCAGTTCAGGCAGGTTTAGAAAACACTGCAGTCCTCATAACAATCCCATGAAAATATTCTTCTTCTTTTATAGTTGAGAAACTAAGGTTAGAGAGATTAATTAACTCCTCAAAGGACTCCCAAGTTAGAATACAACAATCTGACTTCCAAAACTTTTGGTCTTTTCACTGCACTAAGCTTTCTTTGTTCTCTGAGAAAATGATCAGGTTGGATGTGTAAACATGGAATTAAAATACTTATTATAGGGAAATTCATTTCTACTGCTGCTTAAAAACAACATTACAGTCTGCTTTAAAGTGCTAAGGAAAAGAATATTGAGCCCTTGAAATAAGAAAGTCTTTGTCAAAGATAGATAGAAAATTAAGATTTATGGGAATGCTGAAGCTTTTTGTGTTCCAGGGAAAAGTTGTGCACACATTTGAACAAGAAATGAGATAACCTATAGCTTCGAAGGCCTAAAGAAAAGGACCAGTACGTGTGGAGAAAAAGACTCCAGACTAAAGAAAGTAAAGTTGTTCTGACATAAAACATAGGTTGCCACAACTTTGTTTTATAACTTTCTAACCAAATGGCAGGACTCTGTGGTATACAAATGCAAGAAAGATGACAGGTGATGCAGGAATGGTGTCGGCAGAAAGATGTACAGAAAAACCCAGTCTCTAGCCAGGAAGAAAGCTAAAATATGAGTTGATGTCCTTAACTCCAAGGGAAATCAGAGCCCAGCTGTAAAGTAGCCTAAAACCTTTAGAAAGTTGGTGACAGCCCAGGGGCTACTTTACCTAGGGAGTCTTTTAATGGATTTCAGGAAATCCATTGAAATAGCATCTTGAAATAACATCTACAGTTTTGTCTGAATGTATGTATTCTGAGAAGGTCTACTGCTTTCATGGGTTTCTCATTAAAGTCTATAGCACAGAAAGAGGTCAAGTGAATAGAAAGACCATATTTTTAATTAACTCAAACAGAATGTGAAGAAGGGAAAAAAAAATAATAGATGGTCTTGAAGCCCTCGCAAACCATATAAGCATCAGGGAAGTCTAGGGGATTCAGGTCAGGGGTGTACTTAAGAACTGGCTGTCCACTGGGAGGAAGCCCTGATTTATAGTACTTGTTGATTGCTGTGATGTAAATACTCCCATCTGGCCAGTTTCCAGCTGCCAATGAGATGTAACCTAACTTTCAAAATTCCTGAAAAGTTAACAATCAGCTTTCACAAGACTGCAGGAGCCGTATCCAGTAGCCCTCTGATTCAAGGTGAGTTCATTCTTCTCAAGTCTGGAGAAAACTAAAACTCGGTCAAGTTGTTAATGAAAATAGTCGAGCCTAATTTTATACACATTTTATGTTAGCATTTTATAAATATTTCTTTAAACAGAAGTTTTTAAAAAGCTTTTTTGAAATGTTTAACCAAGTTTAAAAGATAAGAATCAGTGAATAAAGCCAAAGTTTTCTCTAATTGTTTTGATGAGATTAATTTCAGTAGGAAAATTAATTGAATAAAAAAGGATGCTATAATTACCAGGAAGAAACTGGGTCCCTTCTTGTCTTGGTCCACTTGGGCTGCTATTTCAAAACAACACTGACGGGTGGGTAGCTTATAAACAGCAAATGTTTTTTGCTCACAGCCTGGAGGCTGGACGTCCAAGATCAGGGTGCCAGCAAGGCCAGGTTCAAGTGAGGCCCTCTTCTAAGGTTGCAAACTTCTCATTGTGTCCTCACAAGGTGAAAGGGCTAGAGAGCTCTCTGGGCCTCTTTTATAAGGGTGTTAATCCCATTCGTGAGGACTCCATACTCATGATCTAATCACCTCCCAATCCCAACCCTAACACCCAATACCATCGAAGTTGGGGGGTTAGGATTTCAATGTATGAATTTTGAGAGGACACAAACATTCAGACCATAGCACTTCTAGAGCAGTAGTTCTCAAATTATGGATTCTGGACAAGCAGCATCAACATTACCTGAAAACTTGTTAGAAATGAAATTCTCAGGCCCCCCACACCAGATCGCTGAATCAGAAACTCTGAGAGTGGGACCCAGCAACCTGTGCTTTAACAGGTCCTCCACCAATTTGATGTACTATTAGATTTGTTTCAATTTGCTTTAAATTTGGGGATTATGTTTTTCTTTTTCTTTGTTCTTTTAATTTATAAGATATTTACTTGATTCGAAAACAAGGGACACTCAGAGATATCTAGCCATTTTTGGCTCCTCTGTTCCAGTATTTTAGTATAAGCAGGTATGTGTGCATATTGGTATAACCCCTCATTTTTTACACAAAAGGTAGCATACATTGTTCTGTACCTGTTTTTTTCACCAAATACTTTGCCCTGGAGATAACATCACATCAGCATCTAGAGAACCCCCTTCATTCATTCCTTTCTACAGCTGCTTAAGTGCCACATTATGTAGATAGACTACAGTTTGTTAGTCTTCTATTAATAGATATTTGGCTTTTTCCAGGGTTTCGTTCTAACAGATTATGCCATAATGAATAGACTTGTGCATATACCATTTTGTATTTTTAGCAGTGTACCTGTGGAAATGTCAATATTCTTAGAAGAGGGATAGCTGGGTCAAAAGTTAAATACATATGTAATTTTGGTATTTTGATTGCTGAACACCCCTAAAAATGTTGTACCATTTTGAATTTCTAAAGACAGTATATGAGAGTGCTTATTTCCCCACAGCCTTACCAAGACATATATTGATATATCTTCATTTTCTCCCATCTGACAGGTGAGTAATGGTTCTTCAATGCGGTGTTATTTACAGTTCTCTTATTGTAAGAGGTTAAGGGTCAAGTTTACATTCACATTTTCGTTTTCTATGAACTGTCTCTTCTTATCTCTAGCTCATTTTTTCTGTTTTTCTGTTTTTTGAGGGGTGGCCAAAAAATTTAATGTAATTTAATTTACCAAACTTTTTCCTATTGCTTATACATATTAAGTAGGAATATTTTTCCTACTCCCAGGTTGTAGAGAAATTCATCTATATTTTCTTATAGTTATTATTTGTACCCAGAATTTTAAACATGTTTCTGAAGAGATTCTTATGTCCACTGAAGTACCAGTTTACAAATGCAAGTTTTATAAACTGATGTCAAACATTGCAGTTATTTACATGAGAAACATTTAATAATCTGTCATTTCGTGCTTTTTTAAATTCTTCTAAATGATGTCAACCTGAAGTCTTCTTGCCTGCACGATAAAATGTTCCATTAGTAAAACAGAAAAGATTATTTCTGGAGTAATGTGTATTCTTTGTGAAGAAACATATTTAATTATTGAAAACTTTACCTTTCTAAGAGAAGACAACATAAACCATTACGATGCAGCCCACAATCCAGCCAATCAAGAGAAGAATAGGGACCAGAAGGTGTGAAAATGTAGCCGCTGCTGGAAAAAATAAGAGGAAGCAGATCAGGTAGGTCATGTTGGTATTAAATCTTCTGAATCAAAAGGATAAGAGGAAGTCTGATATAATATCAAGGGAAAAATACACTCTCTAATCACATCCATACAAGATTATTATTTTCTTTTCTACAAAGGGACTTGTGACTCAGCTGGGTATTTGGAATAGAAGACCTGTGTTCAAACCATAGGCCTTCCTTTTACAGTTATGTGACCTTGGACAATCCTGAGCTTGAACTTCCCTATTTGTAAGATACAGAGAATGAAACTTGTGATATACGCCTCCCGGAGTTGTTGTGAGGATCAAATGGCATCACGTGTTTACAAAGGCTTTGTAAACTCTAATTACTGTGTGGGTGTGGGTGTAGTATATACAGAACAGATTCATGCATTTGTTCAATAACACAGAGACCAGCTGTTTACATAGAAACACTGGAAAGTGACTCTGAGGTAATTCTTACTAAACTAGTCATAACATAGGGAAAGGTGTTGAAAATCATTCTTAGACTTGATAGCTGCCTTTATCATAGGAAAAGGAAAGCATTATACCTTATGTAATCATTGAGAAAAGATATTCTATTTTTTTAACTGGCTCAATACGGCAACCTACACTGATCCAACACACGCGTAAAAGACAAAAGTATAATAATTCCTCTTGTGTCTCCTATTTGTACCCTTACCTGTAAAACAGCAACTTATAAAAGTATCTTTTTTTAATATTCACTGCATCTCAATCTTGTTACAACCAACACACCACACAAAATGATTCAAAACAGCACAGAAACACATAGTATAGAATTAATGTCCCTGTGTTAAACCCTCAGATATGTTCCTAATTGAAAAACACAGATTTTATGCCATTAGCTAACAAAGAAAATGCATATTCTTAGCAATTGCATTCCTATTACAATTTCCATCACTCTAAAAGTGAAGTTTTTTAAGTGCTATTAAAATCATCAGGAAATGAGACACTTCTAAAATTAGAAGACACTCATAACAGCAAATATTCTGAAATTAAAATGGATTTTTATAGTTTAAATCTATTTTTCCAAAAGTTTTGGAGTCTCTCAACTCTCACAAGTTCAGCAGCTTTCCTTGCTTGTCCATCTCACTGTGACCTTGAACAAAGCGTTAACCTCTAAATGAAAAAAACCCTTTCTTTCTCGTTACCTGCCATGTGGTATTGCTTTAAGGATAAAGGAAACTTTATGATATGTTCTTTACTCTCATTTGGATGAAAGCCTTTTTATGAATTAAGGTAGCATTACAGTGGAAGTACGTAGTAATTTCTTGAACTCCTATATTGATTTAGTATTTTTCCCAATTTCAAAGAACTTATAAATGCTCAATTAAAATATTGGAATTAACTTTTAAGTATTTTATACAAGCATATTTTAATACAGTTCTGAAATTTACATATAATAAAGCACTAAAAGTGTATCTCATTACTTATTATTCTTTGTAAAACAATACAATTGACTGTGCATTTAAATACTCAAAGTATACCTGCATTTGTGTTCTGTTAACAGTAGTGTTTTAAGATTTATTATAATCTGTAGCATTGGTTTGAAATAGGAATATTTAGGAACACAACATACTCTGCATACGTCACACTAGTAACACAAATAAGCACAAAACCTCTTTTTAAATATGAACAGTAATTCCAAAATTCTTCTCTCCGGGTTTAAAACCTGGTGCCACCACGCTCTTATATGTGACCTCAAGCAAGTTACTAAACTTTGCTGTGCCTCAGTTTCCTTATCTATAAAACGGGAATGATGATAACACTTCATATCTCATGAGATTGTTGTCAGGATTAAAAGCATCAATTCCCATAGGCATTTGAAAACTTACTTGGACACTATATATATATATATATATATATATATATTCAGCCCATTTTATCATTTATTACAGTCATTTTTCTTAAAAATAAAAAACATTTAAAAAACAGAAAAAAAGAAATTCAGATGTGAAGCATACTAAGCCTATTTTATTTATTTTTGTTTCAGAGTCAGAAAACACACTCAGAAAGGTAGAGGGATTTCCCCCAAACTCACATGGCCATTTAGTAGCAGATCTGACACAATTCAAATGTCCTTAATGCTAGCCCAGCACACCACAACGCCTCAAATCCAGTACAACACTGGAGAATAACTGGCCTCTAACTCATCTTTCAAAACAAGCATGAACAAATTAAGCTCTTTTGTTTATCTGATCCTTTCGAAATTATTCACGTAACGTATAGACATGGTCCATAAATTGCATATCTAATGCATTTTTTTCAGCCACACTAACATATACGGTTAATGATCCTTTAGCAGAGATACCACACTCTTCAGAATAGCTAAGAAACAGAAAATATTGTGAAACAGAAAATAAACCAGGGAGCCTGGAGCCTTTTTTGCCAAGAGAGTTGGATGTCTTAAATCTTACCTTTTTCAGCCATTCTTCCTGTTGTGGGGTGGGCTGGTCAGGGCCACGCTTACCTCTTTGTTATTGTTATCCAGCATCTCTTTGAACTTTAAATAGACATCTGAAGAGTATGACAGCTGCCTGACTCCTGGCTGCCAGTTGTCTGGGTGATGTAAGACAGTGGAAAGCAGAACTCCTCTGTCTCTTTCTTTATCCTGTTACTGTGGAGGAAACAAGGGGCTACATGACCTAAACAATTAAGTTGAATTATCCTAACCCAGTGATAGGCAGATTTTTTTTAACTCACCCAGTGCCTCAGACAACATGAAGGAAATGTTGGGAAGGGGGTGTACAGAGGAAAGATGGCATTGCGATTAGAGAAGTCCTATTAAAGAGGAAGGGTGGTATATTGGAAAGAAAGGACTTTGGAGTTGGAGAGATCTGGCTTCAAATTCCAATTCTGCTATTTCTGTAATAAAGGCCAGTTGCTTAACTGAGCATCAGCTTCTTTGATTTTAAAATAAAGATAGTAATAGCTACCCAAGGAAGAAGTGTCATAAAGATGAAATGAAAAAGTTATATCAAATAGAGACAGTTCTTTATTATATTACAGAATACAAAAGATAAAATAGTGCCCCTTCCTATGAACCATTCTAAAAACAGAAAATTGTAGTATAAATGTCCTAGAAACTAAAACAATAAAACGCTGTGGTATTGCCTAGACTTTTCAGAGAGCAGTCATAGCTTGTTGTTTTTATTAGCAATGTATAAAAATAGGACATTCCATTTTTCAAAGTCCAACCTGGCTTGTGTAACGTGACCTAGATTATGCTCTAGATTCTCATTGGAATAACTTTTGGGTCTGGATGGAAAGCTTTTGCAAAATGACCTTGTAACAGACTTTGAAAAAATCTAACACAAGACTGAGTGTCCTCCTCTGAAAACAAGATTTACCTGATCAGATCTACCTCCACACAGTTCCAAGAGTAATGTTTCCTGCAGATGACCACATGTCTCATCACTGGTCAAAACCCACCAATGGGGCTTCCCTGGTGGCGCAGTGGTTGAGAGTCCGCCTGCCGATGCAGGGGACACGGGTTCGTGCCCCAGTCCGGGAAGATCCCACATGCCGCAGAGCGGCTGGGCCCGTGAGCCATGGCCGCTGAGCCTGAGCATCCGGAGCCTGTGCTCCGCAACAGGAGAGGCCACAACAGTGAGAGGCCCGCGTACAGCAAAAAAAAAAACAACAAAAAAACCCAAAAAAAACAAACCACCAATGGTTCTCCATCTCCTAGAGAATAAAAATCAGAACTCCTTGTCAAGATACCTAAAAAGCCCCACCTCTTTACTTTCCCATTTGCAATGATGCTTCGACCACACTGAACTTGCTATTATTTGAATGCAGAATGCTACAACCCACACAGGCAAGAATAATATATGAATTTCTACCTCAAGTCATAGACCTATAGATTAGAGTGTGCAGCCAAAAATCTGGTAAATTTGTTGCTTGTTTAATGTCATTTAAGCCAAGGTATCATCTCTCTCTCCCTCTCTCCAATTTAATGTTGAAAAAATGCCTGTCTATACCAGATAAGAAAAGAGATTATGTAAAAAAATCCCTGATAAAGTCAGGAGGTTTTTCCAATATTAAATAATTACATATTGAACAAAAGTCAATCGAGGGCAATTTCACTTAAATGCTGAAATTTTTAACTAAATAGGCTCAAATGAACACCCTTTCTTAAAGCCAAAAAAAAAGAAAAAAGGTACTTAAAAAAAACAGTAAGGTACACTCCAAAGAACAAAGATACATATACTCAGGTAAAATAATCTGCCTGAAGTGGATAAAGATAGAATGTATGAAAATATTTCTACATTAAAAATATTTATTTCCATGTCAGTTGTCTTAAACTTTTTTTGATATGAACTATTAACATTACTGCTACAAATTTGGATTCTGAGGAGAGATTACTTTATAACTCATTTATTTTTCTTTTCTATAGAAAGAGACAGGAAAAAAAAAATTACTTCAATGAAAATGAATTGCCCCGATCTCAGAGAAAGTTTCAATCTAGAATCTCATTTCCTTGGTATTCCTTCAGTTAAAAAAAAAAAGTTTTATAGTATTTATTTAGGAAAAAAATGTTTTATTCATTATTGGACTAGTTTTGCTTTGAACTCATAAACCCGATATTTTACCATTTTCTAATCTTCCTCTTAGGGCATACCATTTAGGTACGTAAGTACATTGTCTAATTTGCATTTTCTTGAAGATTTAGCTCTCAAATCCTTAATTATCAAGGTGACATTAGATTGTTCTAGGGTATTTAAGCTAAAAAATTCAAATACTTGGCTCTTTATTCAAGATAAATCAGAATTTATTCACTTTTCAAACATTTTTATCTATCAGTGTCGAATTATAGTAGAAAGATCTACACATGGTAGATTAAATGGACAAATTCCTATAAAGATATAAACTACCAAAACTGACTCAAAAAGGAATAGAATATTTGAATAGACTTATAAAAAATAGAGATTGAAGTCATAATCAAAAAATTGTCCCACAAGGAAAAGCCCTGGAACAGATGGCTTCACTGGTGAATCCTACCAAACATGTAGAGTTAACACTAACACTTAAAAACTCTTCCAAACGTAGAAGAAGAGGGAAGACTTCCCAACTCATCCTGTGATGTCACTATTACCCTAAAACCAAAGCCAAAGATATCATAAGAAAGCTGCAGACCAATCTCGCTAATGAAGATAGGTGCAAAAATTCTCAACAGTAAACTAACCAACCACATCCATCAACGTCATATAAAAGCATTATACACCACAACGAAGTGGGATTAATCCCAGGAATGTATAGTCCGTACAACATTCCAATTCCAGTTAATGTTATACACCATATTAATAGAATAAGAAACAAAAACCACATGATCATCTCAGTAGATGCAGAAAAAACATTTGACAAAATCCAACACCATTTCAAGATAAAAACAATAAGTTAGGAATAAGTGGGAACTTCCTCAACCTCACAAAGGGAATATACAAAAAACCCACCGCTGGCAACACACCTAATGGAGAAAGACTAGGTGCTTCCTCCACAACATGATGAATAAGACAAGGATGGTTGCTCTCATACTTTGAGTCAATATTGTACTGGAGGGTGGAGCCAGGAGAATTAGGCAGGAAAATGAAGTAAAAGGCATCCAAATTGGAAAAGAAGAAATTAAACTATCACTGTTTGCAGATGACATGATCTTATAATAGAGAAAATCCTAAAGAATCCACACACACAATCTTTTTAAAAAAATAAATAAATTTATTTATTTATTTTTGGCCGTGTTGGGTCTTCGTTGCTGCATGTGGGCTTTCTCTAGTTGCGGCGAGCGGGGGCTACTCTTCATTGCGGTGTGCGGGCCTCTCATTGCGGTGGCTTCTCTTGCTGCGAGCACGGGCTCTAGGGGCACAGGCTTCAGTAGCTGTGGCTCGCGGGCTCTAGAGCGCAGGCTCAGTAGTTGTGGCGCACAGGCTTAGTTGCTCCTCGGCATGTGGGATCTTCCCGGACTAGGGCTTGAACCCATGTCCCCTGCATTGGCAGGTGGATTCTTAACCACTGTGCCACCAGGGAAGTCCAGGGAAGTCCCCTCCACACACAATCTTTGAGATCTAATAATCAAATTCAGCAAGGTTACAAGATACAAGATCAACACACAGTTGTATTTCTACATGCTAGCAATGAACAGTTTGAAAATTAAGAAAAAAATGACAATTACAATAACATCAAAAAAATAAAATACTTAGAAATAAATTTAACCAAAGATATACAGGACTTGTAAATGAAGACTGACCAAACATTGCTGAGGGAAATTAAAAATCTAAATAAACAAAAGACATTCCATTTTCACAGATTGAAATGCTTAATATTGTTAAAGATGGCAATACTACCCCAAGCAATCTACAGATTCAGTATATTCCTATCAAAATACCAATGGCCTTTTTTTTTTTTTTTCAGAAATGGAAAACCTAACCTTAACATTCATATCGGGGACTTCCCTGGTGGTGCAGTGGTTAAGAATACGCCTGCCAATGCAGGGGACACGGTTTGAGCCCTGGTCCGGGAAGATCCCACATGCTGCAGAGCAACTAAGAATGCGCTCCACAACTACTGAGCCTGCGCTCTAGAGCCCGTGAGCCACAGCTACTGAAGCCTGTGCCCCTAGAGCCCGTGCTCCGCAGCAAGAGAAGCCAATGCAATGAAAAGCCTGTGCACCGCAATGAAGAGTAGCCCCCGCTCGCCGCAACTAGAGAAAGCCCGCGTGCAGCAAAGAAGACCCAACGCAGCCAAAAATAAATAAATAAATTTCTATTAAAAAAATTCATATGGAATTACAAGGGAGCCTGAATAATCAAAACAATCTTGAAGAGGAAAGAAAAGTTGGAGAACTTAATGCTTATTGATCTCAAAACTTACTACAAAGCTACAGTAATCAAGAATATATGGGACAGGCATAAGGACAGACATATAGATCAATGGAATAGAATTGAGAGTCCAGAAATAAACCCAAACACTTACAGTCAATTGATTTTCAGTTGACTGTCAAGAGCTACCAAGACAAAATATTAGGGAAAGAATAGTCTTTGCAACAAATGGTGCTGGGACAACTAGTTTTTCACAGGCAAAAGAATGAAGGTGGATCCCCTACCTCATAACATATTGAAAACTTTACTCAAAATGTACCAAGACCTAAATGTAAGAGCTAAAACTATAAAATCAGAAGAAAACATAGGAGTGAATCAGGCAATGATTTCCTAGCTATAACACCCAAGCAGAAGCAATCAAAGAATAAGTAGGTAAATTGGCTTTCATCAACATTTAAAAGTGTTGTACATCAAAGAACACCACCAAGAAAGTAAAGAGGCAATCTATGGAATGGAAACAAATATTTGCAAATCATACATCTGATAATGGTTTAGTATCCAGAATATATATATATTAAAACTCTTATAATTCAACAATAAAAAACCCAAGTAATCATTTTTAATATGAGCAAAGAATTTGAATTGACGTTTATCCATAGAAGATATACAAGTAGCCAATAATCACATGAAAATATATTTAAATCATTAGTCATTAGGGAAATGCAAATCAAGACCACCATGAGCTACCACTTCACCTCCACGAAGATAATTATAATAAAAAAGACAGACGATGACAAGTATTGACAAATATGTGGAGAAACTAGAACCCTCTAGTGCTGATGGGAATGTAAAATGGTACAGCCACCTTGAAAAAGTTTTGGAGTTCTTCAAAATGTTAAATATGGAATTACCTTATGACCTGGCAATTTTATTCTTACATGTATACCCAAGAGAACTAAAAACAGGTGTTCAAACATACTGTACACAAACATTTATAGCAGCATTATTTATAATAGTCAAAAAGTAGAAACAACCCAAATGTCCATAAATTGATGAATGAATAAACTAAATGTATAGCCATACAATGTGATGTGTTCAGCCATAAAAAGGAATGAAGTTTTGGAACATGCTAAACATGGCTGAACCTTGAAAATATTATCTTAAATGAAAAAAGCCATATTGTATTATATGATTCCATTTTACAAAATGTCCAGAACAGGCAAATCTATAGAGACAGAAAGTGGGTCAGTGGTTGCTTGGGGATGAGGGAGATGAGAATGGAGAGTGATTGCTAAGAGCTATGAAGTTTCTTTGGGGAATGATGAAAATATTCTGAAATGAGACAGTGGTGATTGTTGCACAACCTTATGAATATACTACAACCAGTGAATTGCACACTTTTAAAGAATTAATTTTATGGTACTTGAATTATATCTCAATTTTTAAAGTTCAAATTAGTTCTTGAAACAAAGTTTCAGAGAAGAACCCCCAGACCCTCCAGGTGAAAACGGGGGAGGGAGGCAGAACAGGATTGGGAGAAATGCCAGGCAAAATAGTAACAAAGTTGAAATTTTTGTTTTTAAAAGAAGCATTTACTGAGCATCTACTATGTACTAGATGCCACTCTAGGCACTTGGGATACATCAATAAAAAAATATCCCTGCCCTCCCAGAGTTACATTCAGAAAGGTGATACGTGCTTTGAAAAAAGAAAAAGCAGGGCTGACAAAGGTTAATAATTAGGTTGATCTGGGTTTTCCTAGCAGGGCTGAAGAACAGCAAGGAGTTAGCATGGCTCCAGCAGGGTGAGGAAGGGGTGAGCTATAAGAGAAGAGGTCAGAGAGGTGAGTAAGGAGGGCTTTATTAGCCATTGTTAGAATGTCGGATTCTTCTCTGAGTGAAACAAGCAGCCAAAGGAAAGTTTTAAAGAGAGAACTAACATAATCTGTTTTAAAGAGAGAACTAACGTTTTTAAAGTATCATTCTGGCTGCTGTGATTGGGAGCAAAGATATAAGCAGGGAGACTTGTTGTAGGCTACTGTACTAATCCAGACAAGGGTGGTATTTGATTACTCATCAAGAAGGGGCACTATTGATGAGGCCAAAGTATGGTGGGCATTTGTGATGGATCTGACTTGACTAATACAGTTTTGATGGGTTGGGTGTGACTTTCCCCTATTATCAACTTTTGTTGACTGAGTTGCTAGGTGGAGAAATTTGTGTTCAAAGTCTAATCAAAGGGTCTGCAAACTGCAGTAGAATGTAATGAGCAAGGTTTATCCAATCTGAGATGTCCAAAATGTGAAATGTATCAAGACTAATGAATAATAGGCAACAAAGTATTACAGCCTACCTGATCTCCTTCCCTGGGACCCCTTCTTGCATGTCACGGAAAGGGAAGGGTGGCTCAAAGCAGAAGGCAACACTATGATGGTGGAGAAGCAGCCACCTGGGATCATGTCAAGTCGAGGGACCATACCTACGGACCCTCAGGCCTCAGAAGAAGAGGGGTTGCTGGAGTCCATTTTTCAGCCTCTACTCATTCCTCCATGTACTTCCGATTTCGCTTCAGCCTGCATTTCATTTCATTGAAACAACTTATTTTTATGATCACTAAGATCTAAGATCATGTGACTTCTGTGTTGCTAAAGTCATGCAAATTTTCAGTCCTGATCTTACTGATGACCTCTTGGTGTCACTTGACACCACTGTTTACTTTATCCTTCTTGAAATCGTTTCTCTTGGCTTCTGTGGCATCACACTCTTCCCACTTTTGACTATGCATTCTTAGTCTTGTGAGTTCATTCTCATCCACCCAAACACTAAATAATGGCTCCTTGATGAAAATATCAGAGCTGAGCTTCCATGATATGGGAAGATGAATTGGAGAGACCTGGTAAGTGAAATCTCTGTCATGTATATTTACAGAGCCCTGAGAGTTCCTCTCATGCGTGCAACCAATACAGTCATTTAGGACTCCATGCTGAGAAGGACCCCATGCTTGTTTTAATGCTCTGCTCTGAGTGTCCTGAAATTCTTAATAACTTTTTTTCTTTTGCCCACGTCGCGTGGCATGTGGGACCTTAGCTCCCTGACCAGGGATCAAACCCACACCCCCTGCAGTGGAAGCACGGAGTCTTAACCACTGGACTGCCAGGGAAGTCTGAAATTCTTAATAATCTTTTATCTTTGAACTTGCATTTTGTCAGAGGCTATGGGACAATGGAGCATGCACACGAGCAGAGGTGGTCCAGGGGAGGTGGCGCATTTGAGCTGTAGTGGTCCTCAGGCTCTAGGCACTGCAAACTGCGTCCACAGAGCAGTCAGCCCTGAGTGTATGTCAGGGCCTGGGACAGTCCAGAGCTGCAGGGAGTGAGGGAGTGGAACCAGGCCGGGACCTGGACACAGAATGGCAGTAGGGACAGCAGCAAGCATGCCTGGATGCAACTGCTGGTGGATAAGCAGTGAATTTCAGCAGTAGATTGTCGAATCTTCTATTTTAAAAACTGCGGCAACCTGTACCACAAAATATCCACAGGTTTCAAAATAGAAACTAAATGTAAAGATTGCTACGTTCGATGGCAAATAACACTATTTTCATATGAAGCTTTGGATGAACCAGATAATAAGAAGTAGACAATTTTAAAATTATTTTTTCCTTGTAATTGAAGATAAGACGATAGGATGCATAGCAGATGTTTTGAAATACATACAAATCATAAAGCTACTTTACGTTTCTTGCACAACTTCCATAAGTTACCAAAAATGTCAGAAGAAATGTCAAAATGCCATTGTATAAATTTACATTTAAAATTAAATTCAGACCTACACAAAACTGATTTGTATGGAGAGTTAAATCTTTTTCTAGGAAAATTGTTCCACAAGAATCATCAGCTCTAGAGGTACTAAAATTTATGTTTTGATGGATTTTGATATAAATTTATCAGAAATTTATCCTAATATTGTCACAGCCTGTAAAATACTCTTAACAGCTCTCCAGTAACAGTTACATCAGCAGAAAAATCTTCTTAAAATTAAAACTTATCAAAAATTATTTGCAGTCTTGCATTTGTAAAGAGTGACTAATGTTGCTGTCAATCATATAGAAAATGGAGTTGCTTAAAATGTAAATTCTGAGGACCTAATATATAATTTGCAGAAAAGTGAGCCAGAAAAAAAATCTTATGGTCAATAAGCATATGAAATTATTAAAGTATTATTATATATTGTATTTCATAAAATTATAACACCAAAATATTATTTTTTTGCTGTTTGTGAGTGTCATTACTCATGTATCACAAATACACCTTTACATTTAATGTCATCAAATACTTTTAAAGGAAAACACTTTATAGCATATTTAATGCTATATATATATTTTTTTTGAACAGCATTTCTGAATTTTCATCTTGCCTTGGGCCTGCAAATTTTGTCATCAGCCCTGATTCTTTCCCTAAGGAAAGGAGGCAATGGGGTAGCAAGAAGGCAGGGCCTTCCACATCTGTTTCTTCCTCACTTCCTTTAACCATAGTGTTTCTCTTTCATCTGCATCGTGTATTAAGGTTGTGGTGCTTAAAAAGTTTAGAAACCTCCCATCTTATGCAACCACACATACAGGAAAAAGCACAAAACTAAAGTACAGAAAAGTGAAGTGACTTTTCTACTTTTCTAACTTTAGGGTCAGCCTCCTGAATCCCAACCTCTAGCCTTTGTGCTGTTTTCCTGGTATTCATGACCCCATCCTGGTGACATGACATGTCCAGTGATTATATATGAGAGCCCCTTTTCTGGAACCCAGTTTGGAGACCCCTATTACTAGCCTACTTTAAAATGTAAAACAAGTTGAGAAAGAAGGTTGGCAGAGTGATGCCCAAATGTGAGCATCTATTCATCTGTTTCTTACTCCAAGAGATATTCCCTAAACTTCAAGTCATTGATACCAAGATCCCCTACCTTGCAAAGCAGTTTATAGGATATGCTCCCAGCCTAAACCTTTCTATTTCTCAAATGTTTTAATATAGATACAGACAGAAGTAAAAAAATAAAGTGCTGTCAGTATCATTTTTCAATTGAAGTATAGTTGTTACTTAAAATAATAGCTTCAGGTATACAACAGAGTAATTTGATATTTTCATAGATTATACTCCATATAAAGTTATTATAACACATTGACTATATTCCCTGTGCTGTTCATTGCTTCCTTGTAACCAAAATATATAAAGAACTCATACAACTCAATATCAAGAAAAACAAACCACCTGACTAAAAAAATGGGGAAAGGAAGTGAGTAGGCGTTTCTCCAGAGAAGATATACAGATGACCAACAGGCACATGAAAAGATGCTCAATGTCATTCTTTTTTTTTGGTGTGGGGGGGTTCACGGGCCTCTCGCTGTTGTGGCCTCTCCCGCTGCAGAGCACAGGCTCCGGACACGCAGGCTTAGCGGCCACGGCTCATGGGCCCAGCCTCTCCGCAGCATGTGGGATCCTCCCGGACCGGGGCACGAACCCGCGTCCCCTGCGTAGGCAGGCGGACTCTCAACCACTGCGCCACCAGGGAAGTCCCTCAGTGTCATTCTTAATGTTATGCTCATGTTCCTGGACTCTGTGGCCTCAGCAATCTCCACTAACGCAGAAACAAAAGTGCTATTACTTCAGATTGATGTTTATTGACTGATTTGGATGTTTTTGCCATCCAGATAGCCCTTGTGCTTCAGAGATGCCTTGGCTGTGAGGGAGAATTATCTGCACAGACCTGATAGACTCCAACATTCTTTAAAAAATAAAAAACAAGTTAACGTTGCTAAGTCATAACAAAGGGTTGACTACCAGGGCTGTGCAATCACCGTGACAAGGGTTCAAATCTCTACTCTTCTAATATTTGTGGGACCTGGGGGCAGGCTACTGTCAGAGAAATTCTCCAAACTTAGAAATAAGGCAAAAAAGTGGAGGCAGATTCTTTCAGCATCATAGGGGGACAAAGTCACCCAAGGATTGTCAAAACCTGTACATAGTTCATCTCACTTATACTGTTGATTAACGTTTCCATACTTAAAGAATTTACTTGCTAACTTGTAATTTTTTGTCCAGTAGAGATGCAAATAATTTCCATGCAATGGAACAGATAACCCCAAACATCAAGGACCAGCTGAACATTAAACATTTCTGTGTCTAGCTCAGCAATCTCATCCTAACAAATACACTAGCTTCTTAGAAGCTCTTTGAACTAAACGCATACTTTTCCCTCCTTAATTAATGAATTCAATAAAATATTTGATACATTGTCCTTTTTATATTTGCCCAAGAGTCCTGATTTTATCTTTCTGAAAAGTACACTTTAACATGATTAACTATTGGACCCACTTTCTTATCTGTAAAATGGATATAATAAGACCTACATTATAGGGTTGCTGTGAGAACTGAGTGGCAAGGTAAGTAAGGCACTTAGCACAGAACCTGTTGCCAAGCAAATGCACATGAGACCTTGAGCTTTAGAGCTTGGAAGCTGAGTTTCTAAAGAAAGTATTAAAGCAGCTGGAATCAGGGATATGGGCCAGGTCCTCACTGGTTGGCTTCTGCTCCTTTTCTGAAACACTCACATATTACAAACTTGCCTGAAATGACTTTTCTGCTTCTATAATCACATTCTTTAAAACCTTATTTGCTGACCCTCTGCTAATTATATACCTCACACCTCATGGAAATAATGTCCAGTGGGAACTATGTGTAACAGCTGGGTGACCTTCATCACTGAAAGCTTTCCATTCCTTGTTTCCAATAGGGCTCAGGCAGGCGAAAAGTTTGAAAAGCCCATGATATTGTCAATGAAGTACATTTACTTTTTTTTTTAATTAATTTTTTTTATTGGAGTACAGTTGCTTTACAATGTTGCTTTACTTTCTGCTATACAGCGTAGTGAATCAGCTATACGTATACATACATCCCCTCTTTTTCGGATTTCCTTCCCATTTAGGTCACCGCAGAGCACTGAGTAGAGTTCCTGTGCTATACAGTCGGTTCTTATTCGTCATCTATTTGACATATAGTAGTGTATATATGTGAATCCCAATCTCTCAATCCATCCCACACCCCTCAATGAAGTACATTTAAACCAAAAGACAAAAAATGTTTTTCTCAGAAACTTTGCATTAGCGTTGCCGTATTCCAAATGGTAATTTTTCAAGACACAAAAGGGTGACATCAAATATGATATTTTCAATGAGGGATATGCTGAGGAAATATATTCAGTTGTAAACATATTCTGTAAACTGATTTCTTTGACACTTTCCCCTCCCTGAGAGCTCTCCACCCTGACCTTTCCCCTTTGGTAAACATAAGTTTGTTCTTGAAGTCTGTGAGTCTGTTTCTGTTCTGTAAATAAGTTCTTTTGAATCATTTTTTTCAGATTCCACATATAAGTGATATCATATGATATTTGTCTTTCTCTGTCCATCTTACTTCACTTAGTATTATAATCTCCAGGTCCATCCACCTTGCTGTGAATAGCATTATTTCATTCTTTTTTATGGCCGAATAATATTCCATTGTATATATGTACCTCATCTTCTCTCTCCATTCCTGTTGATGGACATTTAGGTTGCTTCCATGTCTTGGTTATTGTAAATAGTGTAGCAATGAACACTGGGGTGTGTGCATCTTTTCAAATTATGGTTTTCTCCAGATAGATGCCCAGGAGTAAGATTGCTGGGTCATATGGTAGTTCTATTTTTAGTTTTTTAAGGAATCTCCATACTGTTCTCCATAGTGGTTTTACCATTTACATTCCCACCAACAGTGTAGGAGGGTTCCCTTTTCTCCACACCCTCTCCAGCGTTTATTGTTTGTAGACTTTTTGTTGATGGGCATTCTGACTGGTTTAAAGGGCCTACAAAATCACACAGTACCTCAATTTTTACGTTGAAACACACATCCATTCTGTTCTCCTGGCTGTTACCAGTTTACACACCCCCAGCAGCTAGAGGGTACACAGGTTCTCTGTATCCCCTTCAGCATTTATTCTTTGTAAACTTTTTGCTGATGATCATTCTGATGGCTGTGAGGTGAACGTTTCTGTAGATTGGATTTGCATGGCTTTATTAAATTCCTGATGTTGAGCATTTTTCCATTCCACTTTTTAAGAAAAAAAGAGAAAAGACAAAATGTGCGTAAAATATGCCTCTTGACACTGTCTTCTTGAAATGTTGGCGTCTTTTGAATTTTCTGGTCGACTTACGACCCAAGGATTTTTTTTGACGGTAGCTGTCATTTACAGGCCTGCAATTATTTTGAATATCTAGTGAACATTAGCGCTGCGTTTAAAGCTGCTGTTGTGGGAAACAGCCAGAAGGCGGCAGCATTTCTCCATTCCCAAATCGGGTTGCTAGGGCAACAGAGCCATAATGGAAGTTGTGTTGTAGGTTGTAAATTAGAATGGAATGTGCCAGGGAAAAGCCCCTTAAGTTTATGTCTCATTACTTCTTGTTAATTTTTTTAATTTTTATTTTTCATCACAGCCAATTTGGTTACAATATTTTGTTTGTTCTACGTGTGCAAGATGTGGTTCTTGTACACGTATACATATATCTATTCTTCTTCAGATCCTTTTCCCATGTAGGTTATGACGCAATGTTGAGTAGTCTCTTGGTATTCCGTAGGTCTTTGGTGATTATATATTTCACATGTGTTTCTATATCTCTGTTAACCCCAATATCCTAATGTATGCAATCCTCATACTTTTCCATTTGGTGAACCATAAGTTTGTTTAATGAATCTGTGATTGCCTTTCTCTGTGCAAATATCTTCATTGGTATCAATTTTTAGGTAACACTTATAAGTGATATCATAGGATATGTGTCTTTCGCTTTCTGACTTACTACAAGTTGTGTGATTACTTCTAGACTCATCTATGGTGCTGCAAATGGCATTGTTTCAGTTTTTCCTTGGCTAATATTCCATCTGTAAATGTACCAGTTCTTCTTTGTCCACTCATCTCTTGATGAACTTTTTGGTTGCTTCCATGTCTTGGCTATTGTAATACGGCTGCAGTGCAGATTTGCCTGCCTGTGTCTTTCCAGTTCTGTCTTCTTAGGTAATAGGCCCAGGAGTGGGCCTGCTGGATCACATTGTAGCTCAATGTTTACCTTTTAAAGGCATCTCCATTCTGTTCCCATTAGCGGCTCTTACCAGGTTATGTCCCACTTCAAATTGAAGGTATGCATTTCTCCACAACCCCTTCAGGATTGATCGTTGTGGTTTTTTGCTGATGGATATTCTGAGTGGTGTGAGCTGATACCACTTTGTGGTTGGATTTGCATATGTCTCATAATCCCTTGAAATTGAGCTTTCAGGCATGTCCTTTTATTTTTCAAACTGTGAGTACAGCTTAATTCTTCAAATTGTTTTCTTGAAGTATGTGCCACATTGTGAAATTTTTTGGCCATTACATGTATCAGGACATTTTGAGGGCAGGTTTCATTTAGAGCCCTGCAGTACTTGTGCATATGAAGTGACCATTAGCACAGATTTTAAAGCTGCTGTTGCAGGTAACAGCCAGAGGGTGACAGCATTTCTATCTTCCCTTTTCTGGTACCTAGGGAAATGGACCTTCCTGCCAGTGGTGTTCCACTGTTATAAATTAGACTGCAATGTGCTCTGATAAACCCCCAAAAGCTTATGTCTCCTTACTTATATTTGTTTTTTAAATTTAATTTACATTTTTTAGTGGAGTAATATTCCATTGTGTACATGGACCACTTCTTTGTGCATTCCTCTGTTTATGGACATGTTCGTTGCTTCCAAGTGTTGGCTATGGTACATATTGCTAGAGTGCAGTATTGCCAGCCTGTGACTTTTGATTCTCATTTTCTCAGGTGATAGGCGCAGTAGTGGGTATGCTTCGTTGACTAGTAGCTCAATGTTTACCTTTTCAAAGCACCTCCATTGTGTTTTCATTAGTGGCTCTTACCACGTCCTACTTAGCACCGAGGGTACGCATTTCTCCACAACCCCTTCAACATTTATCGTTTGCAGATTTTTTGCTTATCGCCATTCTGACTGGTGTGAGCTGATAGGTTTTTGTAATTTGGATTTGCATGTCTTTAATAATTCCTAATGTTTAGCATTTTCCCACGCCTTTCTCTTTTCTTTAAAAAAGAAAGGTGAGTACAATATACCTCTTTACATTGTCTTCTTGGAAGGTTGCCCTCTTTTGAATTTTGCGGTCGATTTTCAACCCCAGGATTTTTTTTGAGAGCAGGTGTCATTTACATGCCTGCAATGAGTGTGAATATTTAGTGACCATTACCACTGGGTTTAAAGCTGCTGTTGTGGGAAACGGCCACAAGGTGGCAGCATTTCTCCATTCCCAAAACTGTTTACTAGGGCGGCAGAGCCTTTCTGGAAGTCGTGTCCCTAGGTTGTGAATTAGAATGGAATGTGCCAGGAAAAAGCCCCTGAAGTTTATGTCTCATTACTTCTTGTTCATTATTTTAATTAAATTTTTTAAATTGGGGTAATGATTAGAATATTGTTTTTTCTAGGTGTACACATTCCGTTTCATTTGTACATTATATATATATATATTCATGTACAGATCAACTTGATATGTAAATTATTAGAGTCTTCCATAGACCTCCATTTCTATACGGTTGGTCTTTTTGATATATGATATAAGTTTATGTCTCATTACTCTTGTTCATTGTTTTAATTGTTTTAATCAGGGCGATGATAAGAATATACTTTGTCCTAGGTGTACACAATCTGGTTCATTTTTACATCATATATATCTATTCATGTACAGATCCTTTTCCCATGCAAGGGATTACAGAGTGTTCCGTAGACCTCCCTTGCTATATGTTCGGTCTTTTTGATATATGTACTTAATCTGTATTTGTATATGATGGTAAACGTAATCTTAATTTATCCATTCCCACCACCTTTCCTTTTAGATACGCATAGTTGGTTTTTTAAGTCTGTGAGTGTCTTTCTCAGTGGAAATATGTTCATTTGTGTCAGTTGTTAGATAACACCAATAAGTGGTATCATAGTATATTTGTCTTTTGCTTTCCGACTTACCTCATGTTCTGTGATTATATCTTGGCTCATCTACGGTGCTGCAAAGAGCAGTGTTTCACTGTTTTCCATGGCTAAGGTTCCATTGTGTACCCCGACCACTTCTTCTTTGTCCATTCATGTTGATGAACATTTTGGTTGCTTTCTTATCTTGCCTATTGTGAATATGGCTGCAGTGCAGATTTGCCAGCTTGTGTCTTCTCGATTCTGGTCTTCTCAGGTAATAGGCCCAGCTGTGGGCCTGCTGGATCAAATGGTAGCTCAATTTTTACTTTTAAACGCAGCTTCTTTCTTCTCATTATTGGCTGTTACCATTTTACATCTCACCAGCCGCTACAGGGCACACAGTTCTCAAAAACCCCTTCAGCATTTATTGTTTTTAGACATTTTGCTGATGGTCATTCGACTGGTGTGAGTTGAAACCTTTGGTAGATCAGATTTGCATTAGTCTAATAATTCTTAATGTTGAGCTTATATCCATTTTCCTTTTTTTTAAAAAAAAAAGAGTAAAACTTACCCCCTTGTTTTAAAAAAAAAGTGAGTAAAACTTACCCCTGATCTTCTTGAAAAATTTGCTGTGTGTTGAGTTTTTTGCCCATTCCCTACCTCAGGACACTTTTTGAGGGCAAGTGTCCTTTACAGCCCTGAGTCCTTCTGAATATTATGTGACCATTAGCTGTGGGGTTAAAGCTGCTCTTGCGTTAAACGGCCACAAGGCGGCAGCATTTCTACATTTCCAGCTCTTGGTACTTGGGCAACAGAGCCTTCCTTGAAATCGTGTTAGTAGGCTGAAAATTAGAGTGGAATGTGCCAAGGCAAAACTCAACAGCTTATATCTCCTTACTTCTTGTTTGTTTTCTAAATTTATTTTTTATTAGAGCAAATTTGATAAAAATGTTGTGTTTGTTCTAGGGGTACAAAATCTCGTTCATTATATATATATATATGTATCTACTGATCTTTGGATCTTTTCCCACTTAGGTTATTACAGAGTGTTGAGTAGACCTCTGTTGGTATTCCCTAGGTTTTGGTGATTTATATTATTCATGTGTATTAGTATAGGTCTGTTAACCCACATATCCTAATTTATACATTCCTCACACCTTTCAACTTGGTTAAAAATACTTTTGTTTTCTCCATCCATGAGGGTCCTTCTGTTGGAAATAAGTTCATGTGTACGAATTTTTTTTTTTTTCCAGTACGCGGGCCTCTCACTGTTGTGGCCTCTCCCGTTGCGGAGCAGGGGCTCCAGACGCACAGGCTCAGCGGCCATGGCTCATGGGCCCAGCCGCTCTGCGGCATGTGGGATCTTCCCGGACAGGGGCACGAACCCGTGTCCCCTGCATCGGCAGGCGGACTCTCAACCACTGCGCCACCAGGGAAGCCCCATCTGTATCAATTTTTAGGTAAAACCTATAAGTGATATCATAGGATATCTGTCTTTTGGTTTCGTTGTTACATCAAGTTGTGTGATTATCTCTAGCTCCTTCTATGGTGTTGCAAATGGCACTGTTTCATTCTTTTCCATGGCTAATATTTCATTGTGTACAAGGAACACTTCTTTCTGCATTCATCTGTTGATGGACATTTTGGTTGCTTCCAACTCTTGGCTATGATAAATAATGCTGCAGTGCAGAATTGCCAGCCTCTTTCTTTTTGATTCTGGTCTTCTCAAGTGATAGTCCCAGCAGTGGGCCTTCCAGATCATATGGTAGCTCAATTTTTACCTTTAAACTCAGCTCCATTATGTTCTCACGACTGGCTCTTACCAGTTTACATCCCACCAGCAGGTAGAGGATATGCAGTTCCCTAATACCCGTTCAGCATTTATCGTTTGTAGATGTTTTTTGTGATGATCATTCTGACTGTTGTAAAATGAACGTTTTTGTAGATTGGATTTGCATGTCTTTATTAATTCATGATGTTGAGTATTTTTCATGCCCACTGCTGGGGCTCTCACCTGAGAAGATGAGGATCAAAAAGTCACAGGATGTCAATCCTTCATTCCAGCAATATTTACCATAGTCAACATTTGGAAGCAACGAAAATGCTGTCAACAGAGGAATGCACAAAGAAGAAGTGGTCCATGTACACAATGGAATATTACTGCAATAAAAAATGTAAATTAAATTTAAAAAACAAACATAAGAAAGGAGACATAAGCTTTTGGGGGTTTATCAGGGCACATTCCACTCTGTTTTATAACTGAGGAACACCACTGGCAGGAAGGTCTGTTTCCCTAGGTACCAGAGTGGGGAACGCAGAAATGCTGCCGCTCTCTGGCCGATACCTGCAACAGCAGCTTTGAAATCTGTGGCAATGGTCACTTCATATGAACAAGTACTGCAGTGCTATAATCACAGTTTGAAAAACAAAAAAAAGGACATGCCTTAAAGCTCAATTTCAACAGATTATTAGATGCATGCAAATCCAACCACAAAGAGGTATCAGCTCACATCAGTCACAATAACCATCAGCAAGAAAACTACAAACACTGAATGCTGACGGTGTTGTGGAGAAATGCATACCCTCAACTTTAAGTGGGATGTAACCTGGAAAGAGCCCCTAATGAGAACAGAATGGAGGTGCCTTTAAAAGGTAGACACTGAGCTACGATATGATCCAGCAGGCCCATGTCTGGACCTATAAACTAAGAAGACAGAATTGGAAAGACACAGGCAGGCAAATCTGCATTGCACAGTATTACAATAGCCAAGATAGGGAAACAACCAAAAAGTCCATTAACAGATGGGTGAACAAAGAAGAACTGGTACATGTACAGATGGAATATTTGCCAAGGAAAAAAATGACACAATGCCATTTGCAGCACCACAGATGAGTCTAGAAGTAATCACACAACTTGTATTAAGTCGGAAAGTGAAAGACACATATCCTATGGTACCACTTATAGTTGTTACATAAAAATGATACTAATGAAGATACTTCCACAGAGGAAAGCAATCACAGATTCATTAAACAAACTTATGGTACACCAAGTGTAAATGTGTGAGGATTGGATACATTAGGATATTAGAATTAACAGAGATATACAAACACATGTGAGATATATAACACCAAAGACCTACAGAATACCAAGAGAAGAATACTCAACACTGTGTCATAACCTAAATGGGAAAAGGACCCGAATAATAGATATATGTATATGTGTAAAAGAACAAAATCTTGCACACTTAGAAGAAACAAAACATTGTAATCAAATTTGCTGTGATAAAAAAAATTGAATAAAAAAAAACGAACAAGAACTAATGAGACATAAAATTAAGGGGCTTTTTCCTGGCACATTCCATTCTAATTTACAACCTAGGAAAACGACTTCCAGAACGGCTCTGCTGCCCTAGTAACCAGATTTGGTAATGGAGAAATGTTGCCGCCTTGTGGCCGTTTCCCACAACACCAGCTTTAAACCCAGTGCTAATGGTCGCAAAACATTCACAATCATTGCAGCCTGTAAATGTCACCTGCCCTGAAAAAAAGACATGGGGTCGAAAATCGACGAAAAAATTCAAACGAGGGCAACCTTCCAGGAAAACAATTTCAGGAGATATACTGTACTCACACTTTCTTCTTTTTTTTTAACACAAAAGAAAAAGGCATGGAAAAATGTGAACATTAGGAATTATTAAAGACATGCAAATCCAAATTTAAAAAACCTGAGCTCACACCAGTCAGAATAGCCATTAGCAAATATTCTGCAAACAATAAATGCTGAAGGGGTTGTGGAGCAATGCTTACACTCAGTGCTAAGTGGGACGAGGTAAGAGCCAATAATGAAAGCACAATGGAGGTGCTTGAAAAGGTAAACATTGAGCTACCAGTCAATCAAACATACCCACTGCTTTGCCTATCACCTGAGAAAATGAGAATCAAAAACTCACAGGCTGGCAAACCTGCACTCCAGCAAATATTTACCATAGCCAACACTTGGAAGCAACGAAAATGTCCATCTACAGAGGAATGCACTAAAAAGAAGTAACCCATGTACACAATGGAACAGTACTCCACTAAAAAATATAAATTAATTTTAAAAAACAAACATAAGGACACATCAGGTTTTGTGGGATCATCCGGACACATTTCATTCTAATTTATAACCGAGGAACACCACTGGCAGGAAGGTCTGTTTCCCTAGTACCCGCATGGGGAACACAGATATTCTGCAACCCTCTGGTCGTTACCTGCAACAGCAGCAGTAAAACCTGTTCTAATAGTCATTTCATATGAAAAAGTACTGCAGGGCTGTAGATGAAACCTGCCCTCAAAAAGTCTTGTGGGAGGTAAAGGCCAAAAAATTTCAAAATCTGGCACATACTTTAAGAAAACAATTTGAAGAAGTAAGATGTAATCGCAGTTTGAAAAAAATAAAAAGGACACACCTTAAGGCTCAATTTCAAAGGATTATTAGACGCATGCAAATCCAACCACAAAGAGGTATCAGCTCACACCAGTCAGAATAACAATCAGCAAGGAAACTACAAACACGGAATGCTGACGGTGTTGGGGAGAAATGCATACCCCCAACTTTAAGTGGGATGTAACCTGGAAAGAGCCCCTAATGAGAACAGAATGGAGGTGCCTTTAAAAGGTAAACATTGAGCTACCATATGATCCAGCAGGCCCACTCCTGGACCTATAACCTAAGAAGACAGAATTGGAAAGACACAGGCAGGCAAATCTGCATTGCAGCAGTATTATAATAGCCAAGACATGGAAGCAACCAAAAGTCCATGAACAGATGAGTGGACAAAGAAGAACTGGTACATGTACAGATGGAATATTTGCCAAGGAAAAAAATGACACAATGCCATTTGCAGCACCACAGATGAGTCTAGAAGTAATCACGCAACTTGTAGTAAGTCAGAAAGTGAAAGACACCTAGCCTATGACATCACTTATACGTGTTACCTAAAAATTGATACCAGTGAAGGTATTTCCACAGAGAAAGGCCATCACAGATTCATTAAACAAACTTATGGTTCACCAATGGAAAAGTGTGAGGATTAGATACATTAAGATATTGGAATTAACAGAGATATACAAACACATGTGAAATATATAATCACCAAAGACCTATGAAATACCAAGGGAAGACTACTCAACATTGGGTCATAACCTATATGGGAAAAGGACCCGAAGAAGAATAGATATATGTATATGTGTAAAAGAACCACATCTTGCACACCTAGAAAAAAAAAAGCACCGTAATCAAATTTGCTGTGATAAAAAATAAAAATTAAATTAAAATAAGGAACAGGAACTAATGAGACATAAAATTAGGGGCTTTTTCCTGGTACCTTCCATTCTAACTTACAACCTAGGAACAAGACTTCCACAAACGCTCTACTGACCTAGCACGCAGATTTGGGAATAGAGAAATGCTTCCGCCGTGTGGCCGTTACCCCCAACAGCAGCTTTAAGCCCACTAATAACTGCAGGCCTGTAAATGACACCTGCCGTCCAAAAAAATCCTGCCGTCATAAGTCGACCAGAAAATTCAAACGACGACAACATTACAAGAAGACAATTTCAACAGGCATATTTCACGCACACTTTGTCTTTCTTTTTCTTCTTGTGGTTTAAAAAAAAACAGGCTTGGAAAAATGCTCAACATCAGGAATTAATAACGCCATGAATCGAGAAGACACAAGCTGCAAAAGCTGCACTGCAGCCATATTCACGATACAGAAGACATGGAAGCAACCAAAATGTCCATCAACAGATGAATGGATAAAGAAGTGGTCCACGTACACAATGGAATGTTAGCCATGGAAACCAGTGAAACACTGCTCTTTCAGGCACCATAGATGAGCCTAGAGATAATCACGGAACATGAGGTAAGTCAGAAGGCAAAAGACATATATCCTAGGCTATCACTTATAGGTGTTACCTAACAACTGACACAAATGAACATATTTCCACAGAGAAAGACACTCACAAACTTAGAAAACAAACTATGCTGTCTAAAAGGAAAGGTGGTGGGAATTGATAAATTAAGATTAGGGTTACCATATGTATACAAATACATATTAAATACATATAACAAAAAACTGACCATATAGTAAAGGAAGTCTCCGGAACACTCTGTAATAATTTACATGGGAAGAGGATCTGTACGTGAATATATGTGTGTGTATATATATATATATATATATATATATATAATGTGCAAATGAACCAGAGCATGTACACCTTGGACAAACAACATTCTAATCATTACCGAGATTTAAAAAATTAAAACAACGAACAAGGAGTAATGAGACATAAACTTGCGGGGTTTTTTCCTGGCACATTCCATTCAAATTTACAACCTAGGAAAACGACTTCCAGAATGGCTCTGCTGCCCTAGTAACCAGATGTGGTAACGGAGAAATGCTGCTGCCTTGTGGCCGTTTTCCACAACAGCAGCTTAAACCCAGTGCTCGTGGTCATTAAATATTCACAATCATTGCAGGCCTGTAAATGACACCTGCTTTCCAAAAAAATCCTGGGGACGAAAATCCACCAGAAATCTCTCAAGGAGGGTAACCTTTCAACAAGACACTTCCAAGAGGTATATTGTACTCACACCTTTTTCTTTTTCTTTTTTTAAACAGAAAAGAAAAAGGCCTTGAAAAATGATAAATTTTAGGAATTTTTAAAGACAGGAAAACTCAAATTACAAAAGCCTATCAGCTCACACCAGTCAGAATGGCCATCATCAAAAATGCTGCAAACAAGAAACGCTGAAGGGATTGTGGAGAAATGCGTACCCTCAGTTCTAAGGGGGACGTGGTAAGAACCACTAATGAAAACACAATGGAGGTGCTTTGAAAAGGTAAACATTGAGCTACCAGTGAATCAAGCCTAGCCACTGCCAGACCTATCACCTGAGAAAATGAGAATCAAAATGTAACAGGCTGACAAACCTGAACTCCATCAAATATTTACCATAGTCAACACTTGGAAGCAACGAAAATGTCCATTCAACAGAGGAATGCACAAAGAAGAAGTGGTCCATGTACACAAAGGAATATTACTCCAATAAAGTATATAAATTAAATTTAAAAAACAAACATAAGTAAGGAGACATAAGCTTTGGGGGGTTTATCAGGGCACATTCCACTCTATTTTATAACCGAGGAACACCACTGGCAGGAAGGTCTGTTTCCCTAGGTACCAGAGTGGGGAACGTAGAAATGCTGCCGCTCTCTGGCCGTTACCTGCAATAGCAGCTTTAAAATCTGTGCCAATGGTCACTTCATATGAACAAGTACTGCCGGGCTGCAAATGAAACCTGCCCTCAAAATGTCTTGAGGTAGGTAACGGCCAAAATATTCCAAAATGCGGCACATACTTCAAGAAAACGATTTGAAGAAGTAAGCTGTAATCACAGTTTGAAAAAAAGAAAAAAAGGACATGCCTTAAGGCTCAATTTCAACGGATTATTAGATGCATGCAAATCCAACCACAACCACTGGTATCAGCTCACACCAGTCAGAATAACCATCAGCAAGAAAGCTACAAACAATGAATGCCGAAGGTGTTGTGGAGAAATGCATACCCTCAACTTTAAGTGGGATGTAACCTGGAAAGAGCCCCTAATGAGAACAGAATGGAGGTGCCTTTAAAAGGTAGACACTGAGCTACCATATGATCCAGCAGGCCCATGCCTGGACCTATAAACTAAGAAGACAGAATTGGAAAGACACAGGCAGGCAAATCTGCATTGCACAGTATTACAATAGCCAAGATAGGGAAACAACCAAAAAGTCCATCAACAGATGGGTGGACAAAGAAGAACTGGTACATGTACAGATGGAATATTTGCCAAGGAAAAAAATGACACAATGCCATTTGCAGCACCACAGATGACTCTAGAAGTAATCACGCAACTTGTAGTAAGTCAGAAAGTGAAAGACACCTAACCTATGACATCACTTATACGTGTTACCTAAAAATTGATACCAATGAAGATATTTCCACAGAGAAAGGCCATCACAGATTCATTAAACAAACTTATGGTTCACCAAATGGAAAGGTGTGAGGAGTGGATACATTACGATATTGGGCTTAACAGAGATACACAAACACATGTGAAATACGTAATCACCAAAGACCTATGGCACACCAAGAGAAGACTACTCAACATTGGGTCATAACCTACATGGGAAAAGGATCCGAAGAACAATACGTATATGTATACGTGTAAAAGAACCACATCTTGCACTCCTAGAACAAACAGAACAGTGTAATCAAATTTGCTCTGTTAAAGAATAAAACTTAAATTAAAAAGAACGAACAAGAAGTAATGAGACATAAACTTAAAGGGCTTTTTCCTGACACATTCCATTCTAATTTACAACCTAGGAACACACGACTTCCAGAAACGCTCTGCTGCCCTAGCAACCCGATTTGGGAATGGAGAAATGCTGCCGCCTTGTGGCCGTTTCCCACAACAGCAGCTTTAAACCCAGCGCAAATGCTCACGTACTATTCAAAATAACTGCAGGCCTGTAAATGACACCTGCCGTCCAAAAAAACCCTGGCGTCATAAATCGACCAGAAAATTCAAACGACGTCAACACTACAAGAAGACAATTTCAACAGGCATATTTCACGCACACTCTGTCTTTCTTTTCTTTGTTGTTGTTTAAAGAAAGTGAGGCATGGAAAAATGCTCAACATCGGGAATTAATAAAGCCATGCAAATCCAATCTACAGAAACGTTCACCTCACAGCCGTCAGAATGATCATCAGCAAAAAGTTTACAAAGAATAAATGCTGAAGGGGATACAGAGAACCTGTGTACCCTCTAGCCGCTGGACGGGAGGTGTAAACTGGTAACAGCCAGGAGTGAGAACAGAATGGATGTGCGTTTCAACGTAAAAATTGAGGTACTATGTGATCTCGTAGGCCCTTTAATGGGCCTATCACCCGAGCGGAGCAGAATCAAAAAGACACAGGATGGCAATCCTGCACTGCAGGAACATTTACCATAGCCAAGGTTTGGGAAAAACCGAAATGTCCATCAACAGAACAACGCACAAAGAAGAAGAGGTCCATGTATACAGTGGACTATTAGCCATGGAAAAGAATGAGACGGTACCGTTTGCACCACCATAGGACCTAAAGATCATCACCCAGCTTGAAGTAAGAAAGAAACCAAAAGACAGATATCCTATGACATCACTTCTAGTTGTTACCTAAAAATTGATACCCAATAACTTATTTCCAAGAGAAGGACACGCATGGATTAACAAAACAAAATTATGTTTAACCAAATGGAAAGGTGTAAGGCATGGAAGAATGAGGATATGGGGGTTAACAGACATGTACCAATACATATGAAATATATAATCACAAAATCCCTATGAAATACCAGGAGAGGCCTACTCAACACTCTGTATTAACCTACATGGGAAAAGATCCAAAGATGAAGCGATAGATCCATAGACATAATAAACCGGATTCTGTACACCTAGAACACGTACAACATTTTAATCTAATTTGCTCTGATAATAAATAAAAATTAAATTGGAAAAAAAAACAAGAAGTAAGGAGATATAAGCTCTTGGGGGTGTGCCCTGGCACATTCCACTCTAATTTGCAGCCTACTAACACGATTTCCAGGAAGGCTCTGCTGCCCCAAAACGCAGAGTTCGAAATGCAGAAATGCTGCCGACTTGTGGCCATTTCCCACAAGAGGGGCTTTAAGCCCACAGCTAATGGTCACTTAACATTCACAAGGACTCAGGGCGGTAAAGGACACCTGCCCTCAAAAAATGTCCTGAGCTAGGGAATGGCCAAAAAAATGCAAAACAGGCAAAAGTTTCAAGAAGATAGTATGAAGAGGTAAGTTTTACTCACTCTTTTTTTTTTAAAAAAAGGAAAATGGATAAAAGCTCAACATCAGGAATTATTAGACTCATGCAAATCTAACCTACAAAATGGTTTCAACTCACACCAGTCGACTGACCATCAGCAAAAAGTCTAGAAACAATAAATGAATGCTGAAGGGGTTTTTGAGAACTGTGTACCCTCTAGCTGCTGGTGAGATGTAACGTGATAAGAGCCAATAATGAGAACAGAAAGGAGCTGCAGGGAAAAGTAAAATTTGAGATACCAGTCGATCCAGCAGGCCCACCACTGGGCCTCTCACCTGAGAAGACCAGAATCGAGAAGACACAGGCTGCAAAAGCTGCACTGCAGCCTTATTCACAATAGCCAAGACATGGAAGCAACCAAAATGTCCATCAACAGATGAATGGATAAAGAAGAAGTGGTCCACGTACACAATGGAATGTTAGCCATGGAGACCAGTGAAACACTGCTCTTTCAGGCACCATAGATGAGCCTAGAGATAATCATGGAACATGAGGTAAGTCAGAAAGCAAAAGACATATATCCTAGGCTATCACTTATAGGTGTTATCTGACAACTGACACAAATGAACATATTTCCACAGAGAAAGACACTCACAAACTTAGAAAACAAACTATGCTGTCTAAAAGGAAAGGTGGTGGGAATGGATAAATTAAGATTAGGGTTACCATACGTATACAAATACATGTAACAAAAAACTGACCATATAGTGACGGAGGTCTCTGGAACACTCTGTAATAATTTACATGGGAAGAGGATCTGTATATGAATATATATATATATATATATGTATGTATGTATATAATGTGCAAGTGAACCAGAGCGTGTACACCTTGGACAAACAACATTCTAATCATTACCCCGATTAAAAAAATTAAAACAATGAACAAGGAGTAATGAGACATAAACCTGTGGGGGGTTTTTTCCTGACACATTCCATTCAAATTTACAACCTAGGAAAAGGACTTCCAGAACGGCTCTGCTGCCCTAGTAACCAGATGTGGTAATGGAGAAATGCTGCTGCCTTGTGGCTGTTTTCCACAACAGCAGCTTAAACCCAGTGCTAATGGTCATTAATTATTAACAATCATTGCAGGCATGTAAATGACACCGCCCTCCAAAAAAATCCTGGGGTCGAAAATCCACCAGAAATCTCTCAAGGCGGGCAAACTTTCAACAAGACACTTCCAAGAGGTATATTGTACTCACACCGTTTTCTTTCTTTTTTTTCTTTTTTAAACAGAAAAGAAAAAGGCCTTGAAAAATGATAAATTTTAGGAATTTTTAAAGACAGGAAAACCCAAATTAAAAAAACCTATCAGCTCACACCAGTCAGAATGGCCATCATCAAAAATGCTGCAAACAATAAATGCTGAAGGGATCATGGAGAAATCGTACCCTCAGTTCTAAGGGGGACGTGGTAAGAACCACTAATGAAAACACAATGGAGGTGCTTTGAAGAGGTAAACATTGAGCTACCAGTGAATCAAGCTTAGCCACTGCCAGACCTATCACCTGAGAAAATGAGAATTAAAATATCATAGGCTGGCAAACCTGCACTCCAGCAATATTTACCATAGTGAACATTTGGAAGCAACGAAAATGTCCATTCAACAGAGGAATGCACAAAGAAGAATTGGTACATGTACACAATGAAATATTAGCCATGGAAAACAATGAAACACTGGTATTTGAATCACCACATTTGAGCTTGGAGATAATCACAGAACATGAGGTAAGTCAGAAAGCAAAAGACCTATATCCTATGATATCAGTTATAGGCGTTGTCTAATAATTGACACAAATGAACATATTTCCACAGAGAAAGACACTCACAAACTTAGAAAAAGGTATGCTTATCTAAAAGGAAAGGTGGTGGGAATTGAAAAATTAATAGTAGCGTTATCATACGTATACAAAACCATATTTTTTATATATATATATATATATATATATGAAAAGACTGACCATATAGCAAAGGAGGTCTACGGAACACTCTGTAATATTTTACATGGGAAGAGGATCTGTACATGAATAGACATACATAATGTACATATTAACCCGATTGTATACACCTAGGATAAACAATATTCTAATCATTACCCCGATTAAAAAATTTTTTTAAACCAAGCAGAAGTAATGAGACAGAAACTTATGGGTGTTTCTCCTGGCACATTCCATTCTAATTTACAACCTAGGAAAACGACTTTCAAAAAGGCTGTGCTGTCCTAGTGCCCAGATTTGGGAATGGAGAAATGCTGCCCCCTTGTGGCCGTTACCCACAACAGCAGCTTTAAACCCAGTGCTAATGGTCACTATTCACCAAACTTTCAGGCCTGTAAATGACACCTGCCCTCCAAAAAAATCCTGGGGTCGAAAATCGACCAAAAATTCAAAAGTGGGCAACCTTCCAAGAAGCCAATTTCAAGAGGTATATTTTACTCACATTTTTTCTTTTTTTTTTTTTAACAGAAAAGAAAAAGGCATGGAAAATGTTGAATTTTAGGAATTTTTAAAAACATGCAAACCCAAATTACAAAAACCTACCAGCTCACAGCAGTCAGAATGGCCATTAGCAAAAATGTTGCAAACAATAAATGCTGAAGGGATTGTGGAGAAATGTGTAAATTCGGTTCTGAGGGGGACGTGGTAAGAGCCACTAATGAAAACACAATGGAGGTGCTTTGAAAAGGGAAACATTGAGCTAGTAGTCAATCAGTCTCACCCACTGCTGGGTCTATCACCTGAGAAAATGAGAATCAAAAAGTCACAGGCTGGCAATCTTGCACTCCAGTAATACTTAACATAGCCAACAGTTGGAAGCAACGAAAATGTCCATCAACAGAGGAATGCACAAAGAAGAAGTAGTCCATGTACACAATGGAATATTACTCTAATAAAAATTATAAATTAAATTTAAAACCAAACAAAAGTAAGGAGACATAAGCTTTTGGGGGTTTATCTGGGCACATTCCACTCTAATTTATAGCAGAGGAACACCACTGTGGGTTGGAAGGTCTATTTCCATAGTACCAGCGTGTGGAATGAAGAAAGGCTGCAGCACTCTGGCCCTTACCTGCAAAAGCAGCTTTAAAGCCTGTGCTAATGGTCACTTCATGTGAACAAGCACTGCAGGGCTGTAAATGAAACCTGCCCTCAAAATGTCTTGTAGTAGCTAACGGCCAAAATTTTCAAAATGTGACACATACTTTAAGAAAACACTTTGAAGAACTAACCTGTAACCACAGTTTGAAAAATAAAAAGGACATGCAATAAAGCTCAATTTCAGCGGATTATGAGTCACATGCAAATTCAACCACAAAGAGGTGTCAGCTCACACCAGTCAGAATATCCATCAGCAAGAAAACTACAGACAATAAATGCTGAAGGTGTTGTGGAGAAATGCATACCCTCAAGTTTACGTGGGATATAACCTGGAGAGAGCCACTAAGGAGAACAGAATGGAGGTGCCTTTAGAAGGTAAACACTGAGCTACTATATGATACAGGAGGCTCACTCCTGGGCCTATAACATAAGTAGACAGAATTGGAAAGACACAGGCAAGGAAATGTGCATTGCGGCAGTATTACAATACCCAAGACATGGAGGCAACCAAAAAGTCCTTCAAGTGGTGAGTGGACAAAGAAGAACTGGTACATGTACAGATGGAATATTAGCTAGGTAAAAAAAATGAAACAATGCCATTTGCAGCACCATAGATGATTTTAGAGGTAATCGGCAAATTGTACTAAGTCACATAGCAAAAGACACATATCCTATAATATCACTTATAGATGTTACCTAAAAATTGATACCAATGAAGATATTTCCACAGAGAAATGCAATCACAGATTCATTAAACAAACTTATGATTCACCAAAGGGAAAGCTGTGAGGATTGGATACATTAGGATATTGGAGTTAACATAGATATAGAAACACATGTGAAGTATATAATCACCAAAGGCCTACGGAATACCAAGAGAAGACTACTCAACATTGTGTCATAACCTACATTAGAAAATGATCTGAAGAAATATAGATGCATGTATATGTGTAAAAGAACCACATCTTGCACACCTAGAACAAACAAAACATTTTAATCAAGTTTGCTCTGATAAAAAATAAAAATTAAATTAATAAAACAAGAAGTAATGAGACATAAAATTAAGGGGCTTTTTGCTAGCACATTGCATTCTAATTTACAACCAGAACACGACTTCCATTAAAGTTCTGTCATCACTAATAAGGCTGCTTTATAAGCAATGTTGAAGGTAGCTTAAAAGAAGTCTCACTAACTACTGATAGTAAGAAAAATACAAACAAAAGTAAAAATCTCATTGCAAAAAGTATACATAGAGTAAGGGTAGTAGACCAAACACTTATCAAACTTTTGTAAAGAATAAAAGACAACAGTACTATGATTTTTTTTAAAAACAGAGGGCTTAGATAAATCAGAAATGAAAGAGATGATGTTACAACAGACACCACAGAAATACAAAGTATCCTACGATACACACAGGGTAACTCAGGGCTCAGACTGGACAGAGCCCACTCTCCATTCCCCTGTACATGACTTACAGGAGCCTCAGGAACTGAGGAGGGGGTCCTTGAGGGGAGGCACAAGATAGAAGATGTTAGGCATTAACATGACTGTGTTTATGTTAAACATGCTTGAACTACATTCACATGAGATGGTTTTGTCCTGTATGTACATCAGCACCTTTAGTCTGAACTGCAGATCTTTAGCTTCACCACCTCTGCTGACAGCATTAGCTTCACCTGCTGTGGACCGTCTCCTATAGGATTTCTAGAACCACAAAGCATTGAAGCTTCACAGGACCCAGAGTCTGTGCCACTCCACTCAGAGTCTCAACTGCTCTCAGGGATTCAGAGTCTCAACAGAGACTCCACTCTTGGAGGACACACACAAAGTAGTGTGCACATCAGGACCCAGGGGAAGGAGCAATGATCCCATAGGCAAATGACCAGACTTACCTGCTAGTTTTAGAGGGTCTCCTGCAGAGGCAGAGAGTGGCTGTGGCTCACCACGGGGACTATGACACTGGCAGCAGAAGTTCTGGGAAATACTCCTGTACATACTCCTGTATGTACATCGGCACCTCTAGTCAGAACTGCAGATCTTTGGCTTCACCACCTCTACTGACAGCATTAGATTCACCTGCTGTGGACCGTCTCCTATAGGATTTCTAGAACCACAAATCATTGAAGCTTCACAGGACCCAGAGTCTGTGCAACTCCACTCCGAGTCTCAGAGTCTCAACTGCACTCAGAGACTCAGAGTCTCAACAGAGACTCCACTCTTGGAGGGCACACACAAAGTAGTTTGCACATCAGGACCCAGGGGAAGGAGCAGTCACCCCGTAGGCAAATGACCATACCTACCTGCTAGTTTTAGGGGGTCTCCTGAAAAGGCGGGGAGTGGCTGTGGCTCAGCATGGGGACAACGACACTGGCAGCAGAAGTTCTGGGAAATACTCCTTGGCGTGAGCCATCCCAGAGTCCGCCATTAGCCCCACACAAGAGCAAGGTAGGCTCCAGTGCTGGGTCACCTCAGGCCAAACAACCAACAGGGAGGGAACCCAGCCCCATGCATCAGGAGAAAAATGGATTAAACTTTTTATTAAAGTTTTATATAATCCACAGACAAGCAGATTAAAGCTCTGCCCACCAGAGCAACACCCAGCTCTACCCACCACCCGTCCCTCCCATCAGGAAGCTTGCACAAGCCTCTAAGATAGACTCATCCACTGGAGAGAAGACAGCAGAAGCAAGAAGAACTACAGTCTTGCAGGCTGTGAAGGAAAAGCACATTCACAGAAAGACAGACAAAATGAAAAGGCAGAGGACTTTATACCAGATCAAGGAAGAAGGTAAAACCCCAGAAAAACAACGAAATGAGGTGGGGATAGGCAACCTTCCAGAAAAAGAATTTGGAATAATGATAGTGAAGATTAAATATACTATTAATCATAGTGATATTATAAATCATAGCTGGAGGCTGAGGCAGGCTTATCCATACTCACCTGGAAAAAATTACACCCTCCTCGTCAATTGCCCATATAGGATGAATGACAGCTATTATAAAGTATATTCCAATTATAACAATCCTAAACATATTAATTTATATGATAACAACACTCTCTTCTTATTATTTATGCCCAGATCATGTACTACAAGAGTATCATTATCGCACACATTAGATAAAACACCTCCTGTCACAATCCTTTTCCTCACTATTATAGCATCATTAGGACATCGCCCATCACTATCAGGGTTTTTACGCAAATGAATAATTATCCAAGAGATAACAAAAATGACGACATCATTCTACCAACACTAATAGCCATCATAGCATCCTCAGCAAATATTTTTACTTGCAGCTAACATACTCCACATCACTAACTATATTCTCTTCTTTAAAAAACACAAAAACAAAACAATTTGAACATACAAAGAAATAACCTTCCTATCATTACCAATCATAATACCCACACGATTACTACACATAACACCAATTCTGTCGGTGCTGCACTAGGAATTTAGGTTAGTTCAGACCAAGTGCTTTCAAAACCCTAAACAAGTAAAATTTACTTAATTCCTAAAAATAAGGATTGCAAGACTTTATCCTATGTCAATTGAATGTAAAGCAAACATTGTAATTAAAGCCAAATCTTTCCGAGATTGATGAGTTTTAACCCCAGGAAACTTTAGTTAACAGGGAAATCCTCTAGTCAACTGGCTTCAGTCTACTTCTCCTTCATCTGAGCAAGAAAAAATAAACAGGAAAATCACCGGCAGAATTGAAGCTGCTTCTCTGAAGTTACAATTCAATTTGTTGATTCCCCACAGGGTTTCCCAGAAAGGGCTCAATCTCTGTCTTTAGATTTACAGTCGAATGCTAGCTCAGTCTTTTTACCTCTGTCCATACACTGCTGATTACTTTCAACAAACCACAAAGATATTGGCATTTTATATTTACTATTTGGTGCTTGAGTTGGAGTAGCAGGCAGCACCTTAAGTATATTAATCCAGGCTGAGCTATGCTAACCTGGAGTGCTACTTGGAGATGTCCAAATCTGTAAGGTAGTCATAACAGTCCCTGCACTTGTAATAATTTTCTTTATAGTTGTACCCATTATGATTGCAGGGTTGGAAAACTGACTTGGACCACTAATAACTCGGACACCTGAGGTAGCATTTCCCCAAATAAATCATGTAAACTTTTGACTACTTCCCCCATCATTCTTACTCCTACTCATATCACCAATAGTAGAAGCTTGTTCTGGTATCAGTGGGACCGTATATTCAGCTCTAGCCTGCAATCTGGCCCACACAGGAGCCTCTGTCGACCTAACCATTTTCTCCTTACATTTAGCAGGTGTCCCTTCAATTCTTGGTGTTATGACTTTTATTACTATAGTCTTTCATACAAAACCAGCAGTCATATCCCAATACCAAACACCACTACTAGTTTAATCTTCCCCAGCTATAGCCATATTACTATAATTACCAGTGTCAGTCCGAGCAGCCAGAATTGCCATACTGTTAAGAGACAGAAATCTAAACACTACTTTCTTTGACCCTTCAGGAGGAGACTGACTCCTATACCAACACCTGTTTTGATTCTTTGGTCACCCTGAAGTCTGTATTCATGGCCTACCAGGGTTTGTTATAAACTCACATATCATTACATACTATTTAGGACAAAAAGTGCCTTTCAGCTATTTGGGAATAGTATGAGTCATGTCTACTGGCTTTTTAGGATTTCTCTTGTGGGCCCATCATATGTTTACCATAGGGATAGCTGTCAACTCAGGAGCATACTTTGCATCAGCTACCGTAATTACTTCTATCCCTGCAGGAGTAGAAGTATCTAGTTGATTAGCAACTCTTTCTTTAATTTTTCTTTTTCTTTTTTTCTTTTGTCTGTGTTGGGTCTTGGTTGCTGCACGTGGGCTTTCTCTGCTTGCTGTGAGCGGCAGCTACTGTTCGTTGTGGTGCGTGGCCTTTTCATTGCAGTGGCTTCTCTTGTTGCAGAGCGCAGCTTCTAGGCACGTGGGCTTCAGTAGTTGTGGCTTGCGGGCTCTAGAGGGCAGGCTCAGTAGTTGTGGTGCACTGGCTTTTTGCTCAGTGGCATGTGGAATCTTCCCAGATGAGGGCTCGAACCCGTGTCCCCTGCATTTGCAGGCGAATTCTTAACCACTGCTTCATCAGGGAAGTCCCAGAATCGCAGTCTCCCTTTTAATATACCTTAAGCCCAAAGAATCCATTGAAAATTGCTATAGAAAATAAGACAATAAAATATTGTAAGGACTATAACAGAAGCATATAGTACACAGTTCATATAGACATATTCCAAGCAGTTACAAAGTATATTAAAAGGGGGGCTGCAATTTCAAAAAATAACATAAATTATACCCACAAACTCCTAATCTTTCCTGAAATGTTGCAATCTGAAACCCTGTTGTAGGAAGCAGAAGATTCCAGGAGACATTCTACAAATGAAGGACTCTAAACCCTGTGGTTGGATAAGGAATTCTGGAAGGAAGGTATCCTCACCCAAGGAGAGAAGGTTCCTATACTTCTCTAACATCACATCCCTGTACAATTCCCACTGATCTTGGTCCAGGCATTCTCACTCCTCTTGAGAGAAATCTATGGCCATATCCTGGAATGTCAGCAGTCCCTGAAATTAAAAGTGCACATGCCATGTGGCCACGGAAAGAGTTCATACTGTGCCCCAAGAAGCAAACAGCAAGAGAACTGGTTTTAATTTAGAAGAGTGTCTTCAATTATCCACTAATATATATGTGTGTGTATATATATATATATATATACTGTACAAAGTAACTTTCTCTACCTTATTTCTAACTCCAGGAAAAGAGTATGGCATGTGATCCACAAAACCAGTATAGAGACTATACTTATCTGGAAAAGAAATGATAAAATGATGGTTTCAACAAAGGCATATGCATTTTTGAGTGTTTTATTTATATCAAACTGGATAAAATGTGTGTATTTCTCAGACAGAAAAGACATGTCGAGGTAGAAATGTACCTTTCAACTATTCATGGGTACACAGGTACACTGGGGAGATTGTAAAAGTGCAGACTGTGATTCAGTAGGTCCGGTGGGCCTGAGTTCTATTTTTTTAACAAGCTTATTTGTAACTAGTGATGCCACAGTCTCTGATTCATTAACGACAATTGTGAATAGCAGAGACATAATTAGAAAGGTAAAAATTCATATTTAATTTTGAACTTAAACTGTTTTATGGATTTTACACCTTTAACAGGATAGTAAGCACAGCAGCAACAATCATTTGTGAATATTTACTATAGACCGTGTATCTTCCTAACATTTTTGTGTAGGATTCCAGGAAAAAGGCCTGGGCTGCGGTCACGGTGGGCGGGACCCCCAGGCCGGGCCGCCCCACCAGGAACCCCGACCGGCCCCTGCGGTCCTGGCGGCTCCCTCCACCGGCACGCCCCTCCCTCCCGGAAGGCCTCGGAGCCACCATTTCCGCAGATCTGGCTCGGGGTCTCTTCCCTCCGCCATCACGGAACTGCCCCGGAGCCCGAGGGGAGGGCGGCCTCACTGAGGCTGCCAGCTCTGGAGGGGACCCAGCGGCTGAAGCCGCGACAGTCGTGCGGACGGCGGGCCGGGTAAGTGGGCGCCGACCCTCTGCCTAGTCCGGTGTCCGGGCGGCAGTGCAAGACCAGCTTTTGGGAGGCAGTTTTTTGCTGCCCCCCGCCGCTGCTGTGCAGAATGAGCGGCCCCCAGCGTCTGGACCCGGGGAACTTCGGTCCCTCCTCTCCCCCCTGCCCTCGGCCTGGCTTGCGGGGTCTGGGGAGCGTGGGGGGGGGTGTCGGCCTGAGCGTCCTGAGGGGAAACGGTGCAAGGGAGGAGCAGGGCCCGCCAGCAGCGTCAGCGCCTCTCCTCCCGAGTGCGGGGAAAGCGGCTGAAAACTCCTTCCTAGGCTCGCAGGCCCCTTATTCAGCCGAGTCCCTCTGTGCTCCTTCCTCCCTGAGCTAAAGTACCGGGGGGAGGGGACAGGGCAGGGGCCTGGCGCAGGTAATGGGGAACATCAGAAGGTGATTGTTAACTAAGGAAAACCTGCTCTCCCAACGTGAGGAATGTAGCGCTTTTCTTTGTATGCGAAGATGCCAGAGTCTGGGCTCACTGAAATCCTTCCTTTGATATGCACCTCAGCTCTCTGGGGCCTGCATTCTGTATTTGCATATCCTGAGTGCCTCAGGGCCCGCGGCTCACACTGGAGGGCTGCAAGTGCTGATGACTGTGACATCCTTTGTCTACTGAGATGGCAAGAAATATTTCATTTCTCACAGGCTTGAGGGGCAGACAGTGAAAAAGAGTTGGAGAATCTCACTGGGCATGAACTTTGGTTTACATATAGATAATATTTATACTTAACTGTGCTGATAGAGGTTCTCAAGTCCAATCAACTTGTACTACTGCCCTCTATGTATTCATTTCATCAATATCATAAGATACATGCCTATAGAATTGACTTAATCCATTTAAATAGGATAATGATTTTTAAAGGAAACAAATATAACTACAAAACCTTTACCACTAAAGGCTGGGTCTGGGACAACCTAAATAAATGTTCCATTCTTAAAATATTGAAAGATGTATTCAATAGAAATATCAACAAAATGACAATAAGGGCAGCAGAATGTTGAAATGTTCTGTCTTTATCATTAAAGTGGCAGAAAATCATTTATTGGTAGGCACTGGGGGCAGAAGATGCCTGATTTTATATCTTTGTCATATTTGTACAGTTGTTTCAACAAGTAACTTAAAGACAAAATGGAAAAACAAGGAGGTTTGTGCCTGAGATCATGTTGATGTGAAACCAGGGATGGCCACCTTGTGCCAGGTGAGTTAATTTTACCTGGCAGGTGTACTGCAGGGCTCCTGAGAAGCAAGGGTTGGAATTTTTCTGCCGGGTGCCCCTTAGGTTCTGTGACTTGACTGATTGTGAGTCATGATTCAGGAAAGACCTGGTCACAGGAAAAGGGTGGGAATAGAGTGATTTGGGGAGCAGCTAACAATATTCATCACAGCTCATGGCCTGAATGAATTTTAAAGAAACAGGGAAACAAATGCTTCTTATGGAATCAGAGAATGTGAGGGCTGGACAATCCCAGAAAATGAGGAACACCCGTCCCATTTTCCAGATGAGAAAACAGAGGCCCAGCAAGGTGAAATCCCTCACCCAAGGTGCACCCGTCTCTCCTCCCCACTACATGGTCCATGAAAGCAGGACTCTTCCTGTCGTGATCACTGCTGAACCCCAAAAAGGGCCAGGCATCTAGCAGCTGCTCCAAAAATTTTGGTTGACTGTAGGAACAAAGTTATTTCTTTCTTTCTCACTCTTATTCAGGATTGTGCCAAGAACTCCCCAGGTTGCAATGTAATTCGATAAATGTAAATATTAACTGAGTTTTGTTGTGATGAGGACTTAGGCTTTGAAGGTAACAGACTTGGTTCAGATCTTGGTTCTGCCACTCAATAGCTGTTTGGCTTTGGGAAAATTACTAAACCTCTCTGATATTATTTCCTCCTTTGTAAAGTGGGGATAAATCTATCTGAGCCAGCAGAGCACCTGCATGAGAGATGTGCACTAAATATTGGTCTTTCTCACTCTCCCACGCCATCTCTCTGTTCTTCCCAGAGAAGTTGTACAGAAGGATATAGTACATTTTTTAAAAATTAATTAATTACTTAAGTAATTAATTAATTGTTTGGCTGCGTTGGGTCTTCGTTGCTATGTGCGGGCTTTCTCTAGTTGCAGCGATCGGGAGCTACTCTTTGTTGCGGTGCGTGGGCTTCTCATTGCGGTGGCTTCTCTTGCTGCGCTTGTTGTGGAGCACAGGTTCTAGGCGCGCAGCCTTCAGTAGTTGTGGCCTGCAGGCTCAGTAGTTGTGTCGCATGGGCTTAGCTGCTCCACAACGTGTGGGATCTTCCCAGACCAGGGCTCAAACCTATGCCCCCTGCGTTGGCATGCAGATTTTTAACCACTGCTCCACCAGGGAAGTCAGATATAGTACTTTATAAAGAGGGGTTTTAATTTATTTCAGATAGTGTACATTTTTCTTGTAGAAAAGATTATTCCACTAGAGAAACATTAACAGGCAATACCACTACAAATGCAGTATTCTATGGGTTAGATATTATCAGCAAATTTTTTAAGTAATTGGGCAAATGCCAAAGCACGAGGTACTGGGGAGTAAGAAAATTCAAATCTGGGGTGCCCCCACTTCAATTTCAAGAGCACAGTGTCTTTTTTCAAAACCATGTTTCATCTGTTCTTTTTTTCTCATCCATTCTCTGTGTCTGCCTTTCTCAAGAAGGCTCAGATCCTCCGCTTTCACACCATCCCGGCTGGCTGTGCCCCAGCTCCCGTCCTGGAACCTCTGCATGCATGCGTGTGCCTGCTCTCCCTGTGCGTCACCAGCTTTGCCAGGGAGCTGCTGTATCGTGCACTGCTCGCTGTACCCCAGAGTACCTAGACTCTTCTTCTGCATGAAGTACACTCTCATCACCATGAGTGCACGCCCATCCCCTTACCTTATATCCTGCCTCTAAGCCAGGCTTGGGAGTGACTACAGTGTGCATTCAGCTGTTAGGTTCTGGGATCAAAGTGAAGTTCCCAACTTTTGAAGTTGCAGGCTTGAGGGCCACACAGTGATTTAAAGTCGGGTCGCCTGACTTAAAGGGGGGGCTGATTGATTTAAAGCCAGGGCAGCTGACTTAAACCCCGCTTCTGTCAGCTGCAGGACGAGACCAACTTTGGCGGTGCACAGGTTCGCTCCAAGCCAGCACTGCTGTTCAGGAAGAGCTTCCAGTAGCGCCTTAGTGCAGGGGGACTTGGTGCGTTGTCCTGCCCCTGCCCTCAGAGGGGGGCCACCTGCTCTTCTGGGGGAGAATCAGGGAGGGGTTAGTGCAGAGTCCCGGCTGGAGTTGTGGCACCCCTTGTCTGATGGCAGGGAAGGGGGGGCGGGGCTGTGTGGTGTCCTGGGGCTGGACTCACCAGGTCGACTCAGCCTCGTAACTTCCCGCCACACACCCCACAAGAGTTTCCAATGATATGTAATTGCTCCTTAGGTTCTCGGTCTTCAAACTCATACCCGGGCTCCCAGGTCCCTTGATTCAGCCAATTCCTCTGTGCCCTTTCTTCTATTAGATACGGTCCCAGAGGGAGAGGCTGGGGGATGGGACTGGAGGGACCCCAGCAGCAATGGCCTCAGCTGACTAAAGAGAGCTGGGGCCTGCGCTCTCACACATGTGCGAGGACCCTTAAGGCGGAATCGAGGGGGCCAGTTAGAGGCAGTCCTTGCTGCCTCAAGTGAGTATGGATCACCGTCCGGTAGGGAGCACGCTGAGCCCTGAGAAGTACTGTTAGGAGGATGTGTGCCTCCCTCGGCTTCAAGGACGTGGGTGGACTTCAGGGCTCCAGTTCCCCTCCAGGCCTCCAGGTCCGACTGCACCCCGGCGGCCTTGCAGACCTGGCTTCCTGTCCCAGAACTTTGCAGGCTCCAGGAAAAATCCAGACTGCAGAGATGGTGCCTGAGGGCTCCCGCTTAAGAAGTCCTGTCCCTGGGGACCCAACAGTGGCGGAAGGAAGGGTGAAGGTAGGAGGGGGATGGGGTAGGGTGGGGTGGCTGCCCTTGGAGACGTTGAGAGAGAAATATCACTCCCCACACCCCCTTCGCCCTGCAACTGACCCATTGATGCCATAGGATCTCAGGGTCTTTTAGTCAGAGATGCCTCTGCTTCTTTACTCCTGTGTTCAAAACTATGCAAAACCAACTCTCCATCCTCTTACTTCCTTGTCAGGACTTTTAAAGCACTGTTCTTTTGAAGCACTCTTTGCCTAAATTGCAGTTTGGAGCTGTCCCAGCTATTTAAAAGCGTTTTCATTAAACTGAGACTAAATCCTACTCTTTCGGAAAAACGACCTTCACTTCAGAGGAGATCATCTTTTCTGCCCATTCCTTCCTTCTACTGCCCTCTTAAGAACCCCTGTGCTCAAAGAGCTTGGTGGTTTATTTTTTGCTTGATGTCAAAAAGAAACCTTCCCCACGCACCCCAAAAAGCTTTCCTGGAACATAGATGTTTCAAAACCATGACAGTGTTTTTCAGTTCGTATACACTCTTTAGACTGCCTAGCGATCCTTCCAAGAGCCAGAGGTGAGCAACACCTTTACTTATTTGATTGGATGCCCTTCAAGTTTAGGAAGGTCCCATTCTTATGTCCCAGCAGATAAGACAGAGCCCTGGATGGCTGTGGCTGTGATTAGATAACTTCTGGTGATTTTATTTCCCTTACTGAGCTGCTGCTTCTAGGTTAAATTCATTTTATAACCTGTCCATTTTCAAAGAAAGACTGACAATGTCACTGTAATAGGTCAGGAGACTGAGCTCAGGGTTGGTCAAAGGTACTCACAGGGAGGAAGGTGGATATAAATAGGTGGGTAAAATAGGAGGATTGGCAAGTACAGCCAGGACAACCGTGTTCACCGTGCATACTAATAAAGGCCAGGATCTCCTCATTTATCTCTGGTGTGAAGTTCTGATGGTTTCACAGGATCAAATCATATTTAAACTAGGGGATTTCCCTGAGCATAAAAGGAAGTACCATCCCTAGCAGGAGTCGCTGCAGAGGAATAAAGACGCAGATGTAGAGAACAGACTTGAGGACACAGGGAGGGGGAAGGGTAAGCTGGGATGAAGTGAGAGAGTGGCATGGACATATATACACTACCAAAGGTTAAATAGGTAGCTAGTGGGAAGCAGCTGCATATAGTACAGGGAGATCAGCTCAGTGGTTTGGGACCACCTAGAGTGGTGGGATAGGGAATGTTGGAGGGAGATGCAAGAGGGAGGGGATATGGGGTTATATGTATATGAATAGCTGATTCACTGTGTTAAAGAGCAGAAGCTAGCACAACATGGTAAAGCAGTTATATTCCAATAAAGATGTTAACAACAACAACAAAACCCCATAAAACTAAATCAATCAAGCCAACGGAGACATTGTATGTGTTTACAGTTCAAGAAATCCACAAGAGAATCCTTTATTCTGTATGCAATGAATGGTCCATTCGAAAAGAAAAAAACTTTCTAAAATGTTGTTTTTCCATTTATTTTTCAGAGCATCATTTTTATACCTCTGCATTTCTTACTATTCAAAGCCAAGTCACGTGAGTTAGAGGGAAGCAGCTGATTGATTTAAAGTTGGGTCATGTGATTTAAAAACCAGTGGCAGTTGATTGATTTAAATCTCAGTCATATGACATGAGGAGGGGGTGCTAAAAATGGCTTTTTCATCTCTGGCTGAGAATATCATATTTACCTTGGTTTTTCTTATGATTTAGAAAACTTGAGCTGTGTCTCCTTGGAATCATCAGGAGAAAAATACAGTATTTCAGGTTCGTTCTTGAAACCAACTTCTCACGGTTAAGGTGTATTGACTAAAAGATCTTCCTTCTTCAAGAGATTCCAAACCCCTGTAGGACACTTCATTGTAATTGGAGAAAAAAGAAGAATGAAATCAGGCCAGCAGCTGCAGGAGGCAAGGCAGCCCCTAGGACTAGGGAAGGAGGAGGAGGCAGGGCTGAGAGTTGCCATTAGAGCAGACAACCTCCAGAGGGCGCTGAAGCACCGGCAGAGCCCACCTGCACTCCCAGTTTGGCACTGCAGGGTCAGATTTGGGTTTGGAGATGGGGTTGCTGTAACTACAAGGAGGTGAGCACAGAGGAGGAGTTGATTACCGGTCTCCTCTGACTCTCTGGCGCAAATTGCCTAGCTTCACAGGGGGGACAGAGTTTTGCTTTCAGCAACTGATGGGGCACTTCCAGGCTGGTGGGGTTGCCCAGTGACCCGACAGCCTGACAGGCTGACTGCGGTGTGACCGCCCTTTGTTTCTCCAGAACCTGTACATCAGGAGGTGCATGGTTGCGGGAGCCCATTCACCGTCACCACCACCCCCAAGGGGGATGGCGCCTTCCCTGGCTGTACCCTATGATCACCAGCTACTTGAAATGAATGCAAGTTTTTTGACTTCAAGGAAAAGCTCACATAACCGCTTCTGCCTCATAATTTGTGGGATTTGCTGTAATGGAAGGACATTATAAAGAACAGGTAGAAAACTCACCTGTTGGTCTCCATGTAGGAGTTTATTTTGCATGAATCCCTCCTACATGAGTAGATAGAAGAGGTTTATTTTTGTTCCCGTGTGTGTAGTTGTGGCAGAGGATGTAGGTATGGTGATTTGAAGCCCTCAAAGAAATATTCTCAGAACTCTCAAGACTTCTCTTGATTGGAACCGAAAGAGACCTGGAAAAGAAAAGGAGGAGGGAGAAAGAATGACTGTTTCTCAGTAGATTCACCTTCCTGGTTGATGGTTCTGCCTTCTCCTTCCTTTGAACTTCTATGTATGTCTAATGGAATAAAGTAGAAAGGCTGATTTCCATGCTTTAAAAGATTTTACATCACAAAGAAACCAGAAGTGGCTAACAGAACTTATTCAAATCAATTTTACATAGAGACTTTGATATTAAATTTGTATACTGAAATGGGTTAATCTAAATGTTCTCTTTCTTTTTGAGTGAATATTTCTAACATTTTTGTAGATAATAATTTATACTAGATATACAAAATTGTGAGAAGGGGTACCATTTTTCACCACTTAAATGATTTCTTTTAAATGAATAGATCGTACACTTTAAATGCCAATGTTCTGTCTTACATGTTGCTTTTTAATTCCTTGATTTCCAAGAGTTGTGTTTATTTAATTGACTTATATCTAATAATATGTGTCTCCCCTTTATTGTTTCTTACTTTATATTTTATTGATCTATAGTTAATTTACATTATTATATTAGTTTCAGAGGTACAACATAGTGATTCATAAATGTTTAGGATGTTCTCCATTTATACTTATTATAAAAGAGTGGCTCTATTCCCCCATGCTATACAGTACATCACCGTAGATTAGTGATTTTATATATAGTGAATTATACCTCAGAATCTCCTACCACTATTTTGCTTCTCCACCCTGTCTCTCCCTGCTGGTAACCACTAGTCTGTTCTTTAATCTGTGAGTCTGTTTTGTTGTTGTTGTTGTTGTATTCAATTTTTTAGATGCCACGTGTAAGTGATAACCTACCAGGCTTGTTTTCTCTGCGGCTTATTTTACTAAGCATAATACCCTCCAAGTCCATCCATGTTCTTGCAAATGGCAAAATTTCATTTTGCTGAAGTCCTCATAGAAAATCTTTTTTATTCCCTAACCTATTGCTGAACACTTGGTCTGACTCTATATCTTGGCTATGGCAAATAACTCTGTTAATGAACATTGGTGTGCACGTTGTTGTTTTGAAATAGTGTTTTTGTTTTCTTCTGATATACCCAAGAGTAAAATTGCTGGATATTATGGTATTTCTATTTTTAGTTTTTCGTGGAACCTCCATTCTGCTTTCCACAGTAGCTGCACTACTTCACATTCACATCAAGAGTGTACAAGAGTTTCCCTTTCTCCACATCCTCGCTAACCTTTGTTATATGTGACCTTTTTGATGACAGCCATTCTGACAAGACTGAGGTGATATATCTCATAGTTTTGATTTGCATTTTACTGCCGATTAGCTGTGTTTAGCATCTTTGTGACTTCTGGCTGTCTATCTGTATTTTTTCCTTGGAAAAATGTCTATTTAGGTCTTCTCATTCTTTTTAAAAAGATTTTGGGTGTTTTTTTGATATTGAGTTGTATGTGCTGTTTCTGTAGTTTAGATATGAACCCTTGCTTGATCATCTTTTTGGTGTTAGCCTCTTATCATGTGCAAATATTGTGTCTCCTTCAGCAGCTTGTCTTTTCATTTAGTCTTTGGTTTCCTTTGCTGTGCAAAATCTTTTAAGTTTAGTGAAGTCCTATTTGTTTATTTTTGCTTTTGTTTCATTTGCCTTAGCAGACTGAACCTAAAACAGTTGGTATCATTTATGTTGAAGAATGTTCTATATTTTCTTCTAGGGGCTTTATGGTTTCTGGTCCTACATATACGTCTTTATTCAGTTTTGTGTTTATTTTATATATGGTGCACTAAAATAATCTAATTTTATTCTTTTCTATGTAGCTAACCATTTTCCCAATACCACTTATTGAAGAGACACTTTTTCTCTCCATATTGTCCGCTTTGTCATAAATCAATTAAATATAAGTGTGTGGGCTTATTTCTGGGATCTCTATTCTATTCCAGTGGTCATTGTGTCTGTTTTTGCTCTGGTACGATTCTCTTTGATTACTGTCGCTTTTCAGTATAATCTGAAGTCAAGGTGCGTGATGCCTCCAGCTCTGTTCTGTCTCAAGATTGTTTGGCTATTTGGGGTCTTTGTGTTTCTATACAAATTTTAAAATTACTTTTTCAAGTTCTGTGAAAATGCTTTGGTATTCTGAAAGGGATTGCATTGAATCTGTAGATTGTCTTTGGTAGTATGGTTATTTTAACAGTATTAATTCTTCCAGTCCACGCACATGCTATATTTTCCCATCTTTTTCTGTTGCCTTCAACTTCTTTCACCAAAAGCTGATAGATTTCTGAGTACATGTCTTTTACTTGCGTAGGAGTGTTTGTTCCTAGGTATCTTATTTTTTTGGTGTGATTGCATATGGTATTGTTTTCTTAATTTTTTTCTTTCTCACAGCTTTGAATTTTGTTTTTTCTTCATTTTCTAATTCCTTCAGGTGTAATGTTAGGTTGTTTATTTGATATTTTTCTTGTTTCCTAAGAATAAGCTGTATCACTGTAACTTCCCCCTGTGAACTGTGTTGTTTCCCATAGATATTGAATCATTGTGTGTTCATTTTCATTTTTAGAATCCCTCTTTAATTTCCTCAGTGTTCCTTTCTTCCCCTTTTACTCACTTCATCTGTGATGTGAGGACTATCTTTAATATGATGTTTGGATTTCTTTCAGTTTTGTGTGTGTGTGTGTGTGTGTGTGTGTGTGTGTGTGTGTGATTATTTAAGTTTCTGAGCTCTGAATTTCACATAGACACTAACAACCCTGCATTGTTACTCTGCTCCCCCACAGTTACTGAATTTGACCTTATATTTTACATCTACTTGTTTTGTGTGTCCCTTAACTACTTATTGTGAATATAGATGATTTTATTACTGTTTTCTTTCATCCTTCCCATTAGCTATGTACATGGTTGATTTACTGCCTTTGTTGAATATTTGCCTTATCCAATGAGGTTTTTCCTTTAGAAAGTTTCCTTTCCTAATTTTTATGTTTCAGTCGTGGCCTTTCCTTTTTCACTGAGAAAAGCCCCTTTAAGATTTCTCATAAAGCTGGTTTGGCGATGCTGAGCTCTTTTAGTTTTACTTCTCTGTAAAACTTTAGATCTCACCATCAAATCTGAAGGGGAGCCTTGCTGGGTAGAGTATTTTTGGTTACAGGCTTTTCCCTTTCACGGCTTTAAATATACCATGCCACTCCCTTCTGGCATGCAGAGGTTATCCTGGAAAGTCAGCTGATAACTTTATGCAAGTTCCCACGTTTGTAACTTGTTGCTTTTCCTTTGCTCCTTCCTAATAGTGTCTTTTTATCTTTATTTTTTTGCATTTTAATTACAATGAGTCTTGGTGTGGTCCTCTTTGGGTTGATCCTGGTTTGGCCTTACTGTGTTTACTGGATTTGGATGTCTGTTTACTTTCCCAGGTTACGGAAGTTTTCAGCTCTTATGTCTTCAGGTATGTTCTACATGGCTTTCTCTTTTTTTGCTTCTGGGACCAGTATAATGCAAATATTAGTACACTTGATGTTGTTTCACAAGTCTGTTCAACTTTCCTCATTTAATTTTAATCTATTGTTTTACCGTTCATCTTCAGTGATTGCCAGTACTCTGTCCTCAGTTTTCTGATTCATTCCTCTGTATCATTTAGTCTACAGTAGTTTCCTTTTAGTGTATTTTTCATTTCAGTTATTGTATTCCTCATCTCTGTTTTGTTGCTCTTTAATGGTCTAACTCTTTTTTAAAAATTCTAACTTCTTGCTCTGATCACCCATTCTTCTCCTGAGTTCTTTGATCATCTTTATAGTCATTACCTTGAACTCTTTGTTGAGGAGATGGGCTATCTCCACTTCACTTAGATCTTCTTCTGAGTTCTTATCTTGTTCCTTCATTTGGATTGTGTTTCTGTGTCACCTCATTTTTCTTAACTTGCTGTTTTTATTGCTATGTATGTAGTAGGCTCGTTACATTTCCTGACCTTGGAGAAGTGGCCTTTTGTAGGAGAGGTCCTATGTGTCCCAGCAGCCCACTGTCCCCTGGTCACTAGAACTATATGTTCTAGGTGTACACCCTATGTGGGCTGCTTGGGCTCTTCTGTTGTGGTGGGCTGACTACTGGGGGTGGTCTGGTAGGCTTGGCTGCCCCCAGAGAGCTTGTTTGCCAGACTCTGCCTAGTATGGAGGCTGTCTGTGCTGCTTGGTGAGGCTAAATCTTAAGGCAGCTGGCTGCACAACTCTGGGGACACCAAATCTGGTGCTGGTTCACTATGTGTAGAATTGCAGTCCAGGTGATTTCAGGGCTACTGCGCAGTCACTGGTTCTGGGGCTATGCTGGCTACTGGGAGGAAGACACAGGTCCTGAGCTCTGGATGCAGGGCCCAGGAGTCGCAGAGTTGGTGTTGGGTCACCGTTCCTGACACAGCTATCTGCAGGGTCTGCGGTATCCCTAATCTTGTGCTGGCATTCTGATGGGCAGGGTCAGGACCCAGCTGAGTCCATGGCTGCCTCTGGCCTGCAAGTGAGTGTTCTGGTCACACAGGCTGCTGGGCTGTGGTATTCCTGGAGCTGGTGTGTGCCTGTTGGTTTATGAAGCTGATCCCACTGCTAGAGCAGGTTTGCTCTGGATAGGTCTAAGCTCCATCCAGTCCCTTTGCAGTAATCACCTGCCGATGGTGAGGCTGATTCCAAGGTCAGAGCAGACTCACTTGCAGAGGAGCCAGGGACTTTGGGGTTGGTGCCTGTCCACTGAGGGGTGGAGGCTGGTCCTGGGGCTTTTGGAGGCTAGGTCCATGTCCAGGGGCAGCTGTGCTTTGAGAGGGTCTGAAGGCAGCCTGTTTGCTGGTGGATGGGGCTATGCCCCTGCTCAGTTAGTTGCTTGGCCTACAGCATCCTAGTATTTGTGTCTATAGTCTGGTGGAAATGGATAGGGCTAGGTCCTGAGGCTAAAAAATAGAGGGAGGATTCTGAAATTATGCTTGCTGGTACCAGTGGCCATGAGGTAGAAGGAGCTCCCCCAAATGACTGCTGCCAGTGTCTATGTCCCTGAGGCTGTGCTGTAGTTGCCTCTTGTCTCTCTTGGAGTCTCTCAAAGATCAGGAGGTAGGTGTGGCCCAGGATCCTTTCAAATGACTGCTTCTGTTCTGATTCTCGGATCATGTGGGATTTTGTGAGCATCTATTTAGAGTGGGGTCTCTATTTCCCACAACCCTCTGGCTCTCTGGAAAATAAGCACTACTTGTCTTCAAAGCCCAACTCTCTAGGAACTCTTCTTTCCATCACAGGATCCCTGGGCTTGGGAGCCTGATGTTGGGTTCATACCCCTTGCTACCTGGGAGCACCTCAGAAATTGTAATTATTCTTCCAGTTGTGGGCCACCCACCTGGTGGTATGAGTCTTGACTCTATTGAGATTTTGCCCTTCCTTCCTGTCTTGCCGAGGTGCCTTCCTTATATCTTTAGCTGTAAAACATCTTTTATGGTAGGTCCCGGCCTTTTTCATCAATTGCTGTTCAGTAAACAGTTGTGACTTTGGTGTGCCCATGAGAGGCATCAAGCTCTGGGTCTTTGAATGCTGCCATCTTGGACAATCTCTCCACTTCATTCTTAAATCATATTATTTAATTTTTCTTAGTATCTTATTTGATTAGCGACAGTTTGGAATGTGTTATCACTCATGTTTACTTTGCCTGTTTTTAAAAATTGGATAGTGCATTCATTCATTTTGAAATGAAGGTAGTGACATGTGAATTTCCATGCCTCAAAAATCAAGTATAGGACAAAAGCCTTTTTTTACCTGTGTTACCCTCAAACTCTGCACCCCACCCCAGCCTGGGGATTAACCTCTTGAACCCATGCTCACCTTCTCTTTTTGGACGGTTAACCATCACTGCATCTATATGTGTGTTGACAAAATAAACTCTAGTCTTTCCAGTTTTTGTGTTTTGTTTTTTGGTTTAGGGAACCGTCTTACTAGGAATGTACATATACTGGTCTGCTGAAGGTCATATATAAGCCTGTCAAGCACATTAGCAGAATTGGAATTGCTTGTATATACACTTTGATAAATTTTAGAGACAGGGCTTCCCTGGTGGGACACTGGTTGAGAGTCCGCCTGCCGATGCAGGGGACACAGATTCGTGCCCCGGTCCGAGAAGATCCCACATGTCACGGAGCAGCTGGGCCGTCAGCCATGGCTGCTGAGCCTGCGCATCCGGAGCCTGTGCTCCTCAACGGGAGTGGCCACAACAGTGAGAGTTTCGCGTACCGCAAAAAAAAAAAAAAAAATTTTAGCGACAATGGTAGAACAGAAGTAAATTGTATTTCAAATCCCACAGTTTTCTCACACCATGAAAACCCTTCCCATTTTAATATATTTGTGTGTAGTTTATCTTTATGCCCATACCATATTTCCCAGAGATGGGTACGTGTTATGTTTCTTGCTAGGACATTTTCCGTATTGTTCAAAGTCAGGCGTTTAGTGGTTTTAGCATGATCATATTTCCATAAACATGCAAATACAGTATCTTCTCTCACACTGTCTTTTACGCCCTGCTCATATATATTGCCCTCCTAATTCTCACTCCTGGTCTTTCTTTATGTTCTTCATCAACCTGGATAGGTTACACTATTTTCTCCCTTATTCAAGACCAATATAATAGAATAGAACACCCATAAATAAACCCTGGTATATGGCCAAATGATTTTTGACAAGTTGTCAAGGCTTTTCAAAGTAGAAAGGATAGTGTTTTCAACAAATGGTGCTGAGAAGTCTTGTTGTCAACATGCAAAAGAAGGAAGATGGACCCTTACCTAACATCATATGCAAATATTAATGAAAACGTATGAAGAAACTAAATATAAGACCTAATAAAATAAAAAGTCTTAGAAGAAGACACAGGACAAGAGTTTCATGACATTGGATTTGGCAGTGTTTTCCTCAATATGAAGCGAAGGAACAACAAAGGTACAGCTAACAAAAAATAAACAATTTGCAGTACATAATTTTAAAAAAATGTGTATCAAAGAAAGGTAAACAGAATAAAATGTCAACCCACAAGATGGGAGAAAGTATTTGAAAGCCATCTATCTGACAAGAGATTTCTATTCAGAATATACAGAGAACTCCTACAACTCAACAAAAAGCAAACACCCTGATTCAAAAATGGATCAAAGACTTCAATAGATGTTTATATATTTGTGTGCATGCATACACACACAAGCACACACACATACACAAGCAGAAACAGGTATTGGTGAGGATGTGAGGGAGCTGGAAGCATTGTGCTATGTCAGTGGGAATGTAGAATGATACAGGTGCTTTGCAAGGGTATGGCAATTTTTCAGATATTGAAAAATAGAATTACTACATGATCTAGGAATTTTACTATGAGGTATACCCAAAGGAATTGAAATCAGGGTCCTAAAGAAATATTTGTACTCCAGTGTTCAGAGCAGTAATAATCACAGTAGCTAAAACATGAAAGCAACCTAAGTGTTCATCCACTAGTTCCTGGATAAGCAAAGTGTGGTGTACCTATATAATACAATATTATTCAGTGTTAAGACAGAAAAGACCTAGGAATATGCTACAAAATGGAGGAATCTTGAGGAAATTTAGCTACCAAAAATGCCTTTTTGTGACTTTTAGTGAGTCATAACAATACAACTACTTATTTCAATTATATGGGGTACTTAGTGTAGTCAAAACCATAGAAATTGGGAGGGTAATGATGCTTTTCAGGTTGTTATCGAACAAAAAGGAAAGTTATGTTTAAAGGATATAGAGTTACAGTTTTAAAACGTAGAAAAGAATTAGAAAGATAAATGGCGATGTTAATCGCCCAATATGAATGTATTTAATATCACTGAACGGTGCACTTTATAATAATTCACATGTTATATTTTATGTTATTTACTTTTACTAACATACAAAATTGGGAAAGAATGTAATATCAGGAAAGGGAATGGCCCTGAGATAGAGCAGAGAGTAATCAGAAGGGTGAGATATTGTATATGTTGAAGAAGAAGAGCTGGGAGTTTTCGTTGGACAGAAGAGACTTTATTAAAAAAAGAAAAAAATTAATCTTAGGGTGTATTAAATAGATATTTGTGGGTGTACTGCTATCTCCCATGGGTTATCTTAAAGAGTGTTTAATAAAGTCCATAAGGCTTGCTGAGGCTTTTTAAAAAACTGGATTCCCTAGGAGATAATTAGAGGGTGGTACTTATGTCTAGGTTGACAGAGTTTGCAGGGAAGACGAGCCTGAGGACAGTGGAGGTCCTGAGAGTGTAAGTACATGGAAATTAGGAAAGAAATAATAAAGGGAATTAGGAAAACTTTGGACTTCGAAGGTCATGTATTCCTGAGTCAGACTTGAGGTTTCTAAGGAGTTATATACACAGTTGTTCTTTGGATTACTTGTTGATAAAGATAAGTGGAAAAACTAGAGTCATTTCCAAGTGTAGGTAAGATAAAATGAGAGGATGGAGGTGGAAAGTAGGGAGGCCCAGATAAAAGTTGGAAGGTCATATTGGGCCACGATGGTGGTAATATCCCGCAGAACAGATGGTAGGGCAGACTATGGATTCATCTTTCTTATTTCAGTTCACCACCTCATCCTTAATAAGTCTTTGGGAATATTTCATTGCTCTGTGATGCAAGTACAGAATTCGAGTGAGGAGACTACACCCTCAGTGTCCAGCTGTCTGGGTCAGTGTGCTTCAAATGATGGAGAACTATTGCTTCTTTATGAGAAGAGTTAGTACCTCGTAGCTAAGCTTAAGCTGGAGCTTATGCAATATTGATTCCATTTTATATATACTGTTGACATGGAGGTTCCTCCTCCTCTTTTCTTGACCATTATGAAATGAATCTATATTTCTCAATATTTAAGTATATCAGATAAATACATTAAGGAAAGGAATCTTATATATTGCTCCCTGCATAGTTTGCTCTTTCTTGTTTCTCTTTTACCTTTACTAAATTAGCACAGGGAGAGACCTTGAAATGATCTAATCAGGAGAAATTAGAACATCATATTTCTAGAGAGGTTGGTTGGAAAGAGCAGGGGTCACAGTGAGAATCAAAGCTTCTGTTTCTACTTGGCAGTGTGCCTGTATAAAGTAGAGGGCTCCAGGAATTATCATAGAATATTGCAATGTCCCTGCAGGAGATCATTAAGAGAGGCAGGATATGGTACCAGATCAGTGTACTATGACATGTTTGTCAGTCATCTGATGTGAGATTCTTAGAGCCAATCCCATATGGTAGGGCTGAGTGCAGATTGATGAAGAACCTGTGAAAGCCGTTGATTGCATGTTAAAGATGAAGCTTGATTTTGGGGAGAATTTTCTTACCTGACTGAATGTCACCCTTCTGTGGGGATGAGATTCTGTGCTTTTCCTCTCTTAATGACCGCTGACTGAAAATCATTAGAGGATCATGTCTAGAAAGCATTCTTTATTTAATTTCTTAAAGAAGAAAACATAGAAAACATTTTTATCCACTTTCAAATTGAGGATCAAGGGGAATGACATCAGTGAAAATGTCAGAGTAGGGAGCTCTGGCTTGTGTCCATCGCCAGAAACACTGACATAGGTGGTAAAACCTGTCAGAATGATCTTATCAACACATGTAAGTTTTCTTTTCTTTTTCACCCTGTACATTTATCTTTCATTGAAACGTAACTTACTACAGGATGTGGAAAATAAACAGGGAAGTAGAAACTGTATTTCCTGATGGGAGAATCATTAGGTCACCTTAGCTGTTCTGAGCTATGTCTTACTCACCATGACTGTAATTAAAACAAACAAAGAAAACACTTTTTTTGGTCAGTTCTCACATTTCCTCGTTAAAGACAAGGTAACAGATACAGACTTAGATCTACCAGAATTGAGCAAAATTTTGATTGTACCTGTGTTGAATATATGAGCATGACCTGCTACAAATCTTCATTATACTTATTGCCACAACTGATAAATTCCCTTTTTCCACTCCTGATAGGTTGCATGTAAGGAATTCATAGGTCACTAACCCCAGCTAGTCACAGGTAAACTCTGCCACATGGATTACTGCATGTTTTCCTTCTGGAAGACCACACATTCTCGAGTATCATGCCTGCAGAGTATCTGGGCTCTTCTTTTTTCTGGATAAGGGTTAGATAATCACCTAATTTTATGAGAAATATATAAATTGTATTTGCATATTCTTCAGGTTTTTATTTATCCATTCTCTTTCAAGTCCTAAGTGCAAATATTAAAGTGATTTCCAAGAGGGTGGTAAATAAGACAGCTACCTTTATGCTCCAAAATCAGCAATAAAGCATAATACAATTGTAAATGCATTAATGTGTGATTAATATGTGGATACTTATGTAAATGCAATTTTAGTAATGCTTTGTGGAGAGCTTCAGAATCTAGGTATTAAAAAAAAAGAAGAAGGAGTTCTTGAAACTCTCAGGGAATTATAGAGAAGTCTTTGTGTCTACAAATATCAATCTGAAATAATGCATATTCTCTGAAATAAACTAGGCATAAAATTGTAGGAAAAAACTTCATGAGATGAAAGAGCATGTGATGGCCATATGAGAAAAAGAATATTCTCAGAGAATAATGAACAGTGTGGAGTTCAACAGAAGGGTAATACAGATTCAGAGAGTAATACTTTGGAGAGCCTAATTATGAGTTCCTCATATTTCATCTTTGGAGAGATGGTAGTCATTTGAAATATGTTATAAGATGACATTAACATACTTAAATACTTCCATTTAGAAATGACCACTTAGAACCAGAATAAATGAAAGAGAACACAAATTTATGTTTCTGTTGATTTTTAAAGACCTCAGGTGAGTGCTGATAATTTAAAAATACATGATGTCTTTCACTGCAAAGTAAAGGAGCTGTTACAGTGGAGGATTACTGGACTGAATGTCAATATTATGACATAGTATGAGTGTGTTTCGTGTTTGGTAATTGCAATCATTGTTGCTTTCATTGTGGTCATCCATTTACAATGCTTGGTGTCAGTTGATTTATCTCTTGTAAAATAAAATACAGTCTGTGTGTGTGAAAGAAACATACATGATGTCTTGATAAAGTTGTATGGAATTTGAGATCTGGAAAAAAGCATTTCTTTTCTGTATGCTAGGATGCTAATTGGACATTTTTTCAAGAAAGAGATTTCAGGATGCAAATCTGGTGTCTCTAAGGTGGGAAGTCAGTTCATGGCAGAACATTCTATTAAACTTGTGTGAGTGGAGAAATATTTCTTTGGAAGGAAGAGGTCACGAATCCTTTTTTTTTTTTTTTTGCGGTACGCGGGCCTCACTGTTGTGGCCTCTCCCTTTACGGAGCACAGGCTTCGGACGCGCAGGCTCAGCGGCCATGGCTCACGGGCCCAGCCGCTCCGCGATATGTGGGTTCTTCCCGTACCGGGGCACGAACCCATGTCCCCTGCATCGGCAGGCGGACTCTCAACTACTGCGCCAGCAGGGAAACCCTCATGTATCTTTTTGAATTATAGTTTTGTCTAGATATATGTCCACAAGTGGGAATGCTAGATCATATGGCAACTCTGTCTATAGTTTTTTTAAGGAACCTCCATACTGTTTTCCATAGTGGCTGCACCATCTTACATGGCCACCAAAAGTGTAGTAGGGTTCCCTTTTCTCCATACTCCCTCCAGCATTTGTTAATTGTAGATTTTTTAAATGATGGCCATTCTGATCAGTGTGAAGTGTTACCTCATTGTAATTTGGATTTGTATTTCTCTAATAATTAGTGATGAGGAACATCTTTTCATGTGCCTATTGGCTATTTGTATGTCTTCTTTGGAGAAATGTTTATTTAGGTCTTCTACCCATTTTTCCATTGAGTTATTTGTTATTTTGTTATTGAGTTGTATGAGCTGTTTGTATAGTTTGGAAATTAAGCCCTTGTCAGGCTCATCATTTGCTAATATTTTCTCCCAGTCCATAGGTTGTATTTTCAGGGGTTTTTTCTTTCTTTCTTTCTTTTTTTTTTTTTGCGGTACGCAGACCTGTCACTGCTCTGGCCTCTCCCGGTGCGGAGCACAAGCTCCGGACGTGCAGGCTCAGCGGCCATGGCTCACGGGCCCAGTCGCTCCGCGGCACGCGGGACCCTCCCGGACTGGGGCACGAACCCGCGACCCCTGCATCCACAGGCGGACTCTCAACTACTGCGCCACCACGGAAGCCCTGTATTTTCATTTTGTTTTGTTTTGTTTTGTTTTTTCAGTATGCGGGCCTCTCACTGTTGTGGCCTCTCCCGTTGCTCCGGACGCGCAGGCTCAGCGGCCATGGCTCATGGGCCCAGCCACTCCGCAGCATGTGGGATCTTCCCGGACCGGGGCGCGAACCCCTGTCCCCTGCATCGCCAGGCGGACTCCCACCCACTGCGCCACCAGGGAAGCCCTTTCATTTTGATTATGGTTTCCTTTGCTGTACAACAGCTTATAAGTTTGATTAGTTCCAGTTTCTTTTTTGCTTTTACAATAAGTCCCCTACATATGAAAAGTTCTGTTCCAGGAGTGCGTTTGTAAATCCAATTTGTTTGTAAGTCCACAAAGTTAGTCTAGGTACCCAACTTACACATTCGGCTATATGGTATTGTACCGTGATAGGTTTATAATAATTTTCACGCAAACAATACAGAAATCACAAACACAAAAGCAAAGAAAACATTTTTAATCTTATAGTACAGTAACTTGAAAAGTACAGTAATACAGTACAACAACTGGGATACTCGGGATGGCATTGAGGGAACAGTCGAGAAGAGTTACTGATTGGAGGAGGGAGAGGAGGTGGGAGAAGGTAGAGGTGAAGGATTATCAGCAGTAGGAGACAGAGGGCAAGCTGCCATTTCACTCATACCTGACGTTGATGACACAAGTTCTGGTTCCTTGCTGGATTTAATTCTGTTTACCCTCTTGAAAAAATTATCCATTGATGTCTGGGTCGTAGCTCTTTTTTTCTCATCATAGATGACAAGGTAGCACTGGATTTCGTTCTGAATGGCTGCTGCCACCTTTGGGTACCATTCTAGGTTCGAGTCCTGTGCCTCAAAAACTAACAGTGCTTCCTCAAATAAAGAGGATTCCCTTGCCATTTTCTGTGTCGTGAATCTCTTCATTTCTTCAGTTACTTCTTCTTCCTCCTGTCCCTCTTCATCCTTTCTCTGGGCCTCCAATTCCATCAGTAAGCTCCTCATGTTGCACAGCAAGGAGTTCAATGAAACCCTCTTGCAGATCTAGCTCCAGCTTCTCGCTGAGGGTCACTACGTTGCTGAAGACCTCTTTGGACTTCTGATCTATCTTCTCAAGTCCACAAAAATCATGAACAAACTGTGGGCAAAGGTTCTTCCAAACCCCATTCATGGTGACCACCATACCCTCACACTATGCAAAGTCAATGTTTTTATGGTCTTGTAGATGTTATAGTCCCTATGTTGTTCCTGATTTGTCACTTACCTTTACTGTGTGACAAAAAGTGTGACATAAATAATATTTCTTGAAAGTCGCTCTAACTCCCTGGTCCATACGTTGGATGAGCAATGTAGTATTCGGTGACAGATGCACTACTTTGAAGTTGGGAATGAAAGTCATCCATGGATGGGGGGTGGCCCAGAGAATTGTCAAGCAGCAAAAGAATGTTTTGCTGGAACATCCTTCTCCAAGCAATATTTGTCTATATCTGGGATAAAGTGGTGGCAAAACCTGTCCTGGCCTTTGTAATCCAGGATTTGGGGTTACGCTTTCTCACAACAGGAAGAGAGCCCTTGGCTATGTTTTTATGGGTTCTTGGGTTCTCCGAATGATAAACTAAGAGAGGCTTCAGTTTCATATCACCAGAAGCATTGCCACCAAACAACAGAGTTAGCCTGTCCTTTGCTGCTTTACAGCCCGGCATCAACTTTTCCTCCTTACTGATGTAACTTCGGTCTGGCATCCTCTTCCAGTACAGTTGTGTCTCATCTACATTAAAAACCTGGTTGGGTAAATGCACACCATCATCAATAATTTCTCAAAGTGTTTCTGGAAGTTCCCGGACAGCTACCCTATCTGCACTTGCTGCCTCTCCACTTACTTTTACATTGTGAAGGTTGGCTCTAGCCTTGAAACGATGAAACCAGCCGTGGATGGCATTAAAATATATGCCCTCTGATTCTTTGCCGTGTTTCTTCTTCAAGTCTTCATAAAGCCTTTTAGCTTTCTCTTGAATCAGCGTTAAGCTGAGCAGGACTCAGCGCTGATGTTGATCGTGCATCTGCACACTGAGACGTTTCTCCATCTCCTCCATCACTTTTCCATGCTTCTTCAATATTTTGTCAACATCACCAGCACAGCAGACTTCACATGTTCCATGATCTTGTCCTTGTTCTTTAGATTCGTGCCAATGATTGAATGATTCATGTTATAAGAATGAGCGATATCTAACATCTTTTTGCCTCACTCCACTCTCTCAATTACTTTCACTTTTGTTTCCATCATTATCGCTTGGCGCTTCTTAACAGTACCAGCTACATCACCGCTGCTTTTACGCTTGCTTTCAGACATCTTGGGCTTGAAATAAAGGTACTGTACTACTGTACTCTATACAGTACTGTAAAGTACACAAAAGCACAATCACTTATAGAGGAGGCACGCACGTGACAATGTATGCCAGACACGTGAAATAACTTACATGATTGGACATGCAAATGGACGTTTGCATCTTAGAAAGTTTGCAACGTGAAGGTTCATATGTAGGTGACTTACTGTATTTGTACTGCCTAGGGAGAACTACCTAGGAAAACTGTGTTATGATTTATGTCAGAGAATGTTTTGCTTATGTTCTCTTCTAGGAGTTTTAACGTGTCCTATCTTATAGTTAAGCATATAAGCCGTTTTGAGTTTAGTTTTGTGTATGGTGTGAGGGTATGTTCTGACTTCACTGATTTGCATATGGCTGTACAACTTTCACTTGCTGAAGAGACTGTCTTTTCCCCATTGTATATTCTTGCCGCCTTTGTCGAAGGTTAATTGACCATAGGTGTGTGGGTTTATTTCTGGACTATCTATTCCATTCCATTGATCCATGTATCTCTTTGTGTGCCAATACCGTGTGGTTTTGATTGCTGTAACTTTGTAGTATTATCTGAAGTTTAGGGGGGTTATGCCTCCTGCTTTGTTCTTTTTCTTCAGGATTGTGTTGACAGTTCTGACTTTTTATGGTTCCAGATAGATTTTAGGATTATTTGTTCTAATTCTGGGGAAAATGTCATGGGTAATTTGATAGGGATCACATTAAATCTGTAGATTGCTTTGGGTAGTATAGCCATTTTAACGGTATTAACTCTTCCCATCCAAGAGCGTGGGATGTCTTTCCATTTCTCTGAATCATCTTCAGTTTCATTTACTAATGTTTTGTAGTTCTCAGCATATAAGTCTTTCACCTCCTTGGTGAGGTTTATTCCTAAGTATTTTATTTTTTTGATGCCATTTAAAAAAGGATTGCTTGTTTACATTTCCTTTCTGATATTTCATTGTTAGTGTAAAAAAATGCAACCACGGACTTCCCTGGTGGCTCCGTGGTTGAGAATCCACCTGCCAGTACAGGGGACACGGGTTTGAGCCGTGGTGCAGGAAGATCTCACATGCCGTGGAGCAGTTAAACCTGTGTGCCACAACTACTTATCCTGCACTCTACAGGCCGTGAGCCACAACTGATGAGCCCGTGCCACAACTACTTAAGCCCACGTGCCTAGAGCCTGTGCTCCACAACAAGAGAAGCCACTGCAATGAGAAGCCTGCACACCACAACGAAGACTAGCCCCCACTGGCCACAACTAGAAAGCCCATGCACAGCAATGAGGACCCAATGCAGCCAAAATAAATTTTAAAAAAAAGAAAAACCAAGAAATGCAACCAATTTATGTATGTTAATCTTGTATCCTGCCACTTTGCCGGGTTTTTTTTTTAATCAATTCTAGTAGTTTTTGTGTGCAATTTTTAGGGTTTCCTTTATATATATTATCATGTCATCTGCATTTAATGACAACTTTACCTCTTTCCTTCCAATTTGGTTAGATTTTATTTCTTTTTTTTTTTGTCTGATTGTTGTGGCTAGGACTTTCAATACTATGTTGAAGAGAAGAGGTGAGAGTGGGCATGCTTGTCTTGTTCCAGATTTTAGCGGGAAGGCTTTCAGCTTATGAACATTGAGTATTATATTGGCTGTGGGTTTGTTATAAATAGCTTTCATTATGTTGAGATATGTTCCCCTATACCCACTTTGGTAAGTGTTTTTATCATGAATGGATGTTGAAGTTTTTCAAATGCTTTATCAGCATCTATTGAGATGATCATTTGTTTTGTGTTTTCCCTTTGTTGATGTGGTGTATCATGTTGATTGATTTGCATATGTTGAAACAACTTTGTGACACTGGGGTGAATCAAATTTGGTCATGGTGTATGATCCTTTTATGTGTTGTCAGATTCGGTTTTCTAATATTCAGTTGATAATTTTTGCATCTATATTTATCAAAGATATTGGCCTCCAACTTTCTCTTTTGGTAGTGTCTTTCTCTGTGTTCTTTTTAAGTCTTTATTGAATTTGTTCCAATATTGCTTCTGTTTTATGTTTTGGTTTCTTGTTTGTGAGGCATGTGGGATTTTAGCTCCACCACCAGGGATCGAACCCGCGTCACCTGCACTGGCAGGCGAAATCTTAACTGCTGGACCACCAGTAAAGTTCCCATCTGTTTTTGGTTTATTTGTTTGTTTTAGTAAATTTCTTTATTTAGTTTTGGATGCATTCGGTATTCATTGCAGTTCACGGGCTCTCTCTAATTGCAGTGAAAGGGGGCTACTCTTCGTTGTGGTGTGCAGGCTGTTCATTGTGGTGGCTTCTTTTGTTGCAGAGCATGGGCTCTAGGTGCGTGGGCTTCAGCAGTTCTGGCTATCAGGCTCAGTCGTTGTGGCTCATGGGCCATAGAGCACAGGCTCAGTAGTAGTGGCACAAAGGCTTAGTTGCTCCACAGCATGTGGGATCTTCCAAGACCAGGGCTTGAACCTATGTCCCCTGCATTGGCAGACGGATTCTTAACCACTGTGCCACCAAGGAAGTCCCCCCCATCTGTTTTTGACATCAGGGTGATGGTGGCTTCATAGAATGTCTTTGGAAGTATTTCTTACTCTTCAATCTTTTCGAAGAGTTTGAGAAGAATCAGTGTAAATTCTGCTTTGTATATTTGGTAGAATTTGCCTGTGAAACCATATGATCCTGGACTTTTGTTGGTAGGGAGTTTTTTTTAATTACAGATTCTATTTTGCTTTTAGTGAACAGTATGTTCAAGTTATCTATTTCTTCTTGATTTAGTTTTGTTCAGCTGTAAAAAAAACAACATATATTTTTAGGTTATGTTAGCACCTAAATACTTACCATGTATTAGACCACAAAAGAGTGAAGAAAAAAATTAAAATATTTTTTCAAATAGAAAAAGTATTGAAATATTTTTTAAGAAATTGGGATAATAATACTAATTACAATAATGACAAATTGTTCTGAACTTAAAGACTACTTTATCTAAGATGAATATGCTTATTGTTTTATTGTTTTTAAATATATGGAATGTTTTCTCCTTTCTAATGTAATTCTTTTATTTTACCTGTATATTGTGAAAAAAATTTAGTTGCACATAATGTAAAACATTACACTTTAATAGGAGATATTAATGCATTTACATTTACTATAGTACTGAAAATACTTAGGTTTAGAGTTACCATGTTATTGAGTGCTCTTTTTTATTTATTTATTTTAAAAAAAGATTTAATTTGGGGGGGCATACATTATTTATTTTTATCACCTTTATTGGACTATAATTGCTTTACAGTTGTGTTTTTCTGTTTTATAACAAAGTGAACAAGCTATACATATACATATATCCCCATATCTCCTCCCTCTTGTGTCTCCTTCCCACCCTCCCTATCCTACCCCTCTAAGTGGTCACAAAGCACTGAGCTGATCTCCCTGTGCTGTGCAGCTGTTTCCTACTAGCTATCTATTTTACATTTGGTAGTGTATATAAGTCCATGCAACTCTCTCACTTCGTCCCAGCTTCCCCTTCCCCATCCCCATGTCCTCAAGTCCATTTTCTATGACTGTGTCTTTATTCCTGTCCTGCCCCTAGGTTCTTCCGAACCATTTTTTTCTTTTATTTTAGATTCCATATATATGTGTGAGCATACAATATTTGTTTTCCTCTTTCTGACTTACTTCACTCTGTATGACAGACTCTAGGTCCATCCACTTCACTACAAATAACTCAATTTCATTTCTTTTTATGGCTGAGTAATATTCCATTTTATATTGAAGACATGCAATATCTTCTTTATCCATTCATCAGTTGATGGACACTTAGATTGTTTCCATGTCCTGGCTATTACAAATAGAGCTGCAGTGAACATTGTGGAACATGACTCTTTTTGAATTATGGTTTTCTCCAGGTATATGCCCAGTAGTGGGATTGCTGTGTCATATGGTAGTTCTATTTTTAGGTTTTTAAGGAACATGCATACTGTTCTCAATAGTGGCTGTATCAATTTACACTCCCACCAGTGGTGCAAGAGTGTTCCCTTTTCTCCACACCTCCGCAGCATTTATTGTTTGTAGGATTTTTGGATGATGGCCATTCTTAACTGTGTGTGCTGATACCTCATTGTAATTTTGATTTGCATTTCTCGAATGATCAGTGATGTTGAGCATCCTTTCATGTGTTTGTTGGCAATCTGTATATCTTCTTTGGAGAAATGTCTATTTAGGTCTTCTGCCCATTTATGGATTGGGTTGTTTGTTTTTTTGATATTAATCTGCATGGGCTGCTTGTAAAGTTTGGAGATTAATCCTTTGTCAGTTGCTTCATTGGCAAATATTTTCTCCCACTCTGAGGGTTGTCTTTTCGTCTTGTTTATGTTTTCCTTTGCTGTGCAAAAACTTTTAAGTCTCATTACATCTCATTTGTTTATTTTTGTTTTTATTTCCATTTCTCTAGCAGGTGGGTCAAAAAGGATCTTGCTGTGATTGATGTCATAGAGTGTTCTGCCTGTGTTTTCCTCTAAGAGTTTTATAGTGTCTGGCCTTACATTTAGATCTTTAATCCATTTTGAGTTTATTTTTGTGTATGGTGTTAGGGAGTCTTCTAATTTCATTCTTTTACCTGTAGCTGTCCAGTTCTTCCAGCACCACTTACTGAAGAGGCTGTGATTTCTCCATTGTATATTCTTGTTTACTTTATCAAAAATAAGGTGACCATATGTGTATGCGTTTATCTCTGGATTTTCTCTTCTGTTCCGTTGATCTATATTTCTGTTTTTGTGCTAGTGCCATACTGTCTTGACTACTGTAGCTTTGTAGAATTGTCTGAAGTCAGGGAGCCTGATTCCTCCAGCTCTGTTTTTCTTCTGAAGATTGCTTTGGCTGTTCGTGGTCTTTTGTGTTACCAAACAAATTGTGAAATTTTTTGTTCTAGTTCTCTGAAAAATGCCATTGGTAGTTTGATAGGGATTGCATTGAATCTGTAGATTGCTTTGGGTAGTAGAGTCATTTTCGCAATGTTGATTCTTCCAATCCAAGCACATGGTATATCTCTCTTATCTGTTTGTGTCATCTTTGATTTCTTTCATCAGTGTCTTATAGTTTGTTGAGTAAACGTCTTTTGTCTCCATAGGTAGGTTTATTCCTAGGTATTTTATTCTTTTTGTTGCAGTGGTAAATGGGAGAGTTTCCTTAATTTCTCTTTCAAATATTTCATCTTTAGTGTATAGGAATGAAAGAGATATCTGTACATTAATTTTGTATCCTGCAACCTTACCAAATTCATTGATTAAATCTAATAGTTTTCTGGTAGCATCTTTAGGATTCTCTATGTATAGTATCATGTCATCGGCAAACAGTGAGAGCTTAACTTCTTCTTTTCCGATTTGGATTCCTTTTATTTCTTTTTCTTCTCTGGTTGCTGTAGCTTAAAATTCTAAAAGTGTGTTGAATAATAGTGGTGAGAGTGGGCAACCTTGTCTTGTTCCTGATCTTGGTGTAAATGGTTTCACTTTTTTACCATTGAGAACAATGTTGGCTGTGGGTTTGTCATATATGGCCTTTATTATGTTGAGGTAAGTTCCCTCTATGCCTACTTTCTGGACGGTTTTTATCATAAATGGGTGTTTAATATTGTCAAAAGCATTTTCTGTATCTATTGAGATGACCATATGGTTTTTGTCCTTCAGTTTGTTAATATGGTGTATCACATTGATTTGTATGTATTGAAGAATCCTTACATCCCTGGGATAAACCCCACTTGATCATGGTATATGATCCTTTTAATGCACTGTTGGATTCTGTTTGTTAGTATTTTGCTGTGGATTTCTGCATCTATGTTCATCAGTGATACTGGTCTGTAGTTTTCTTTCTTTGTGACATCTTTGCCTGGTTTTGGTATCAGGGAGATGGTGTTCTCATAGAATAAGTTTGGGAGAGTTCCTCCCTCTGCTATATTTTGAAAGAGATTGAGAAGAATAGGTGTTAAGTCTTCTCTAAATGTTTGATAGAATTTGCCTGTGATGCCATCTGGTCCTGGGCTTTTGTTTGTTGGAAGATTTTTAATCACAGTCTCAATTTCAGTGCTTGGGATTGGTTTGTTTATAGTTTCTATTTCTTCCTGGTTAAGTCTTGGAAGTTTGTGCTTTTCTATGAATTTGTCCATTTCTTCCAGGTTGTCCCTTTTATTGGCATATAGTTGCTTGCAGTAATCTCTCATGATCCTTTGTATTTCTGCAGTGTCATTTGTTACTTCTCCTTTTTCATTTGTAATTCTATTGATGTGAGTCTTCTCCCTTTTTTTCTTAATGAGTCTGGCTAATGGTTTATCAATTTTGTTTATCTTCTCAAAGAACCAGCTTTTAGTTTTCTTGATCTTTGCTGTTGTTTCCTTCATTGCTTTTTCATTTATTTCTGATCTGATCTTTATGATTTCTTTCCTCTGCTGACCTTCGGTTTTTTTCTTTCTTTCTTTCTCTAATTGCTTTAGGTGTAAGGTTAGCTTGTTTATTTGAGATGTTTTTTGTTTCTTGAGGTAGGATGTATTGCTATAAACTTCCCTCTTAGAACTGTTTTTGCTGCATCCCATAGGTTTTGGGTCTTCATAATTTCATTGTCATTTGTTTCCAGGTACTTTTTTATTTCCTCTTTGAATTCTTCAATGGTGTCTTGGTTATTAAGTAGTGTATTGTTTCGCGTCCATGTGTTTGTATTTTTTTACAGATTTTTTCCTGTAATTGATATCTAGTCTGATAGCATTGTGGTCAGAAAAGATACTTGATAAGATTTCAATTTTCTTAAGTTTACCAAGGCCTGATTTGTGACCTAAGATATGATCTATCCTGGAGAACTTTCCACGAGCACTTGAGAAAAAGTGTATTCTGTTGTTTTTGGATGGAATGTCCTATAAATATCAATTAAGTCCATCTTGTTTAATGTATCATTTAAAGCTTGTGTTTCCTTATTTATTTTCATTTTGGATGATCTGTTCATTGGTAAGAGGAGTGCTAAAGTCCCCTACTATGATTGTGTTACTGTTGATTTCCCTTTTTATGGCTGTTAGCATTTGCCTTATGTATTCAGGTGCTCCTATTTTGGGTGCATAAATATGTACTATTGTTATATCTTCTTCTTGGATTTATCCTTTGATCATTATGTAGTGTCCTTTTTGTCTCCTGTAATAGTCTTTATTTTAAATTCTTTTTTATCTGATATGAGAATTGCTACTGTAGCTTTCTTTTGATTTCCATTTGCATGGAATATCTTATTCCATCCCCTAATTTTCAGTCTGTATGTGTCCCTAGGTCTGAAGTGGGTCTCCTGTATACCGCATATATACTGGTCCTGTTTTCATATCCATTCAGCCAGTCTATGTCTTTTGGTTGGACCATTTAATCTATTTAAATTTAAGGTAATTATTGATATGTATGTTCTTATTACCATTTTCTTAATTGTTTTGGATTTGTTATTGTAGGTCTTTTCCTTCTCTTGTGTTTCCTGCTTAGAGAAGTTCCTTTAGCATTCGTTGTAAAGCTGGCTTAGTGGTGCTGAATTCTCTTAGCTTTTGCTTGTCTGTAAAGGTTTTAATTTCTCTGTCAAATCTGAATGAGATCCTTGCTGGTTTGAGTAATCTTGGTTGTAGCTTTTCCCCTTTCATCACTTTAAATATGTCCTGCCAGTCCCTTCTGGCTTGCAGAGTTTCTCCTGAAAGATCAGTTGTTAACCTTAGGGGATTCCCTTGTATGTTATTCTTTGTTTTTCCCTTGCTGCTTTTAATATTTTTTCTTTGTATTTAATTTTTGATAGTTTGATTAATATATGTTTTGGCATGTTTCTCCTTGGGTTTATCTTGTATGGGACCCTCTGCATTTCCTGGACTTGACTAATGATTTCCTTTCCCATATTAGGGAAGTTTTCAACTATTATCTCTTCAAATATTTTCTCAATCTCTTTCTTTTTCTCTTCTACTTCTGGGACCCCTATATTCGAATGTTGGTATGTGTAATGTGGTCCCAGAGGTGTCTCAGATTGTCCTCAATTCTTTTCATTCTTTATTCTTTATTCTGCTCTGCAGTAGTTATTTCCACTCTTTTACCTTTCAGGTCATTTATCCATTCTTTTGCCTCAGTTATTCTGCTATTGTTTCCTGCTAGAGAATTTTTAATTCAATTTATTGTGTTGTTCATCAGTGTTTGTTTGCTCTTTATTTCTTCTAGGTCCTTGTTAAACGTTTCTTGTATATTCTCCATTCCAGTTCCAAGATTTGGGATCATCTTTACTATCATTACTCTGAATTCTTTTTCCAGTAGACTGCCTATTTCCTCTACATTTGTTTGGTCTGGTGGGTTTTTACCTTGCTCCTTCATCTGCTGTGTGTTTCTCTGTCTTCTCATTTAGCTTTGGGGACTGTGTTTGTGGTCTCCTTTTCTCAGCCTGCAGATTCGTAGTTCCCATTGTTTTGGTGTCTGCCCCCAGTGGCTAAGGTTTGTTCAGTGGGTTGTGTAGGCTTTCTGGTGGAGGAGACTGGTGCCTGTGTTCTGGTGGGTGTGTCTGGATCTTGTTTTTCTGATGCGGCTCGCATCTGGTGGTGGGTTTTGGGGTATCTGTGGCCTTATTATGATTTTAGGCAGCCTCTCTGTTAATGGGTGGGCCTGCATTCCTGTCTTGTTAGTTGTTTGGCATGGGATGTCCAGCAGTGGATCTTGCTGGTCTCTGAGTGGAGCTGGGTCTTAGCGTTGAGACAGATATCTCTGGGAGGCTTTCGCCGTTTGATATTAGAAGGTGCTGAAGGCCTCTAGTAGACCAATGTCCTGAACTCGGCTCTCCCAACTCAGAGGCACAGGCCTGACACCCGGCTGGAGCACCAAGACCCTGTCAGCCACACAGCTGGGAGTGAGAGCAAGAGGTAGCTGTGGTACATCTCAGAGACCACCAAGTAGATTCACTGACGATTTTCTCTCCAGAAGTGAAGAAAACAAAATTCAGTCTTCGGCTAGTCAGCCACTTTGGTGGCCAGCCTCCGAGATGGCCCTAATTATCCCCTAATTATCTCCCAGTGTTCATGTACCTGTGTGGCTCCTTGCACTTGAAAAGGGCTGACTGTTTAACTAATAAGTAATTGCAGAAATGACAAAGTTCAGCTTCCGGAGTTATAAAAGACATTTCAGCTTCTGCTTTGGTTTCTGCTAGATCACTCATCCTGGGGTAAGCCAGCTGCCATGTCATGAGGACACTCAAGCAGCCCTAAGGAGAGGTCTATGTGGCAAGGAACTGAGGCTTCTTACCTACAGCCATGTGAGTGAGTCATCTCAGAAGTCAAAAGATTTAATTTTATTTATTTTTGGTTGCATTGGATCTTTATTGCTACACAGGGTTTCTCTAGTATTTTCAAGCAGGGATTACTCATTGTTGTGGTGCACGGGCTTCTCCTTGTGGTGGTGTCTCTTGTGGAGTATGGGCTCTAGGTGCATGGGCTTCAGTACTTGTGTCATGCAGGCTCAATAGTTGTTGCTTGCAGGCTCTAGAGCGCAGGTTCAGTAGTTGTGGCACACGAGCTTAGTTGTTCTGCGCCATGTGGGATCTTCCCAGACCAGGGATTGAACCCTGTCCCCTGCATTGGCAGGCAAATTCTTACCCACTGTGCCACCAGGGAAGTCCAGTGTGCTCTTTCTTAAACCTAGTCTGTTTTCATTATTGCTATCTTAACGATTCTGTATTAAATAAAAAATAATACTCCTTTCTACCCCTCTTCTTTGAGGATTATATATGAAGAAGTATGTCTTATTTATTAATCTCAAATTTTCAGCTTACTTTTAAGAAGTTATCACAGTGTCAAATATTTAATACCTTTTACTTCCACCTTGAAAAGCATAGGATATTAAAGTGCTAATATAATTACCTTCCCTAGTCTATCTTTTTTACTTTGTGTTATGTATAAAAAACAACTAAAAACATGCATGGTTTGTAAGGAAATGACAAATTTCAGAAAATTCAGAATCTGAATACACTCTATACATAGCTTGTAGATAAAGACACAGAAAATTGCCAGATACTCAGAGGCCCCCTGGTCCCATTCTAGTGACTCCCCTTAAGGTTTAATATTGTTCTTGTATCTAACAAAAAGTTCATGTTACCTGTATTTTGTATTTTATATAAATGTTATGGTACAGTAAAATCACTTTTGGATTGGGCTTTTTTATTTTATGTTGCTTGTGAATATGCCTGTATGGTTGCCTGTTGTTGTGATAATGCATTGTCACTGTTGCATAGGATTCCATACTGTAAATATTTAACTATTAATTAATTTATTCTAATGTGTATTACAATATGAGTGATTTTCAGTTTGTGTCTATTGAGAATAACACTGGTATATAAATTCTAGAACTTGAGCTTTGGTGGTATGTGTATAAATTATTTTCCAGTATACATGTAGTAGTAAAACTTTTGAATGATAGCTTTCATGTGTTTATCTTTTTAGATATTTATAAATATTTTCAAAACATTTGTATGATTTTTCATCCTCAGCAGCAGTGAATGAGATTCAAGGATTATACACATTCTTGTCAAACTTGATAATACCTGTCATTTTCATTTGAACTTTCTGGTTGGTGAGTGATAATTCCAGGTATCACTTTTTTTATTTAATTGACTCCTAAGAAGCCAAGCATCTTTTGATATGTTTACTTAACATTCTGTATTCTCTTTTTTGAAATATCTTTTGGTATATTTTCCCCATGTTTGGTATTACATTATCATCTTATTGAAGACTTCATTTTTTTTAACGTCTGAGGACTTCTTATTTAGGTGTTTTTAATATATGATTGATATGAGTTCTTCTCTCTTTCTGTCTCTCCTTCTCTTTCTTTAGATGAGTGTCAGTTTTTAATATTAATGACATGTAATTTGTTATTTTCCTCTTTATTTAGTCTTATTTCTATTTATTTATGTAGTCTTCTTATCTGTAGAAGAACACATTATTTATTCTAAACCACAAATACGTTTTCAGTTCTTCAATAAATCTAATTATTAAGCTTTAAGTTTAAGTTAACTTTCAAAACTAAATATGTTGTATCATAGTGAGTATTAATTGTTCTATGACAGCTGAAAGGTTACATTTATTCAGAAAATGTTGTATTCAGCTGTCTTTTCATTTGCTCCTACTTCTCATTGATTCACAGAGGTAAAAATCACTTCATCCATGGATCTGACTTTTCTCTGATTTCTCATGGTCATTCTCACTAATTCGTCTGGCCTCCTGAAATCTTTAGCAATCCCATTATTCCACAGAAGCAAAAACCTTCCTTGGGCCTTTCCCTCAGAAGATTGATTATTCCCAAATTTAAACGGGAGATTGCAATAAGTTAGGAGAAAATACCACATGGTCTCTCATTTTTTTTCACATCTTGTATCAGCCTCTGCTTGCACTCTGTGTTCAAAGATTTTTGTACAATACATTGATGGAAGATGCCAGTTGTTTCTCTCCTTGGGGCAAAAGACAGATTAATTACCTGACAAATAAAATAAAGACAGTGTCTTGCTCTGTTCAAATGTTGGACAGGATTGATTGCATTCAAATTTAAAAGTTTCAGGTGACTGAAGCTTAAGATTCCTAAGCTTTAATTCATACTTGCACCATGCACAGCACCCAACAGGACTGCTTTACATAACCCCATAAGACTTTTGTATGCAAGTGGAACAGATAAAAATATAAAACTATTCCTGTCTTTTTGTGTCATAAAAATGATTTTTTGTCTCATTTAAAGTATTTGTTTCTAAAATCCAAAAACGTGTCAGGCTAAAATATCGGAATTTCAAATATGGTAAAATCTAAGCCCCTTCAAATTTCTTTCCAGTTTTGTTGATGATGGGATGCCGTCAGAGATACTGCTTCATTAAACACAATAGGTAAGATTCCTTCAAAGGTCTGATTGGGGAATATGAAAATAATTCCCGGAAAATTCTGGACATTTTCTAGTTCTCAAGTATTGGTTAACATGGTAGAAAATGCCCTTCATTGTCCTATGTGTGAATGCAGATCAGTTGTGAGAGGTGGGGATAAAACAAGCAGCCTAAATATCCATTATGTTTGTTTTACTACTGGTAGAAAGAGGAAGGCTCAACATGTCACCATGGTTGATATAGCAAATAAGCTGCTTGAAACTACACAGAAATGTACCTGCTTGTATTTTCTGTGCAGTTATCCTCTCTTTTGGTGTGCCCTGAAACCTCCCACAAATTATGTACCAACTCCAGCAGCAGTAAGCAGAAATCCAAATAAATCTATTCTTTTGAATTATAAGGAAGGGAAGAGTTGAAAATTTTATAGCGTGCTCTATACAAGCATACAAGTCACCATCCTTATCTATGTCATGCCATGCATGGAGGGTCAGTAGGTTCAGGGGATTCTGGAAGCACCAAGGTCTGTGGGGTTAATCACAGCTGCATTCGTGGACAGTAAAAGAGAAGGGCCTTATCTTGCTCACTTTCTCAATGCTAGTATCTACAAAAAGAAGAGGACAGCAGACATCTTAGGGAGAAGAGCCAACATTAAATGAAATGTCCTAATTACTCTAGGTAACCTCTCATGATAGCCTCCCATAGCTCCTCAAATCCCTACATACTTGCACAAGGGATAGTGTAATATTACTGGAGCGTGTGACTGCAGATTAACATTATTTTTGTTGAAAAAAATAAAAATAGGTTCCAGTGATACGGTTTGAAAGGGTTCACAGTGCGAGGGAAACATTTTTTTAATTTTATTTATTTAATGATTGATTTTTGGCTGCATTGGGTCTTTGTTTCTGTGTGTAGGCTTTCTCTAGCTGCAGCCAGTGGGGGCTACACTTTGTTGCAGTGTGTGGGCTTCTCATTGCTGTGGCTTCTCTTGTTGCGGAGCATGGGCTCTAGGTGCAGGGGCTTCGGTAGCTGCAGCACATGGGCTCAGTATTTGTGGCACACGGGCTTAGTTGCTCCATGGCATGTGGGATCTTCCCAGACCAGGGATCGAACCCGTGACCCCTGCATTGGCAGGCAGATTCTTAACCACTGAGCCACCAGGGAAGTCCCACGAGGGAAACTATTGTAACAATGTGGAAAGAACCCTTTGGAATGATTCATCATGGTTTGTTTGTTTGACTGTTTGCTGCTTCAGAATCTGTAGTAGAGATTGGTGTGTTCCATGATGCATTCCCGCTTCTTATAAGTTTTAGATGGAATACCCCATTAGGAAGAAGTGAACGTAAGGAAGATAGTGAGTCAAACTCCTCTGCCCTCTGTCAGCAGTGGGTGCAAAGGGATTTAGACCAAGTGCTTTCATCCTTTGATGTGCAAAGTTTTCACTATATGAATGATGTTTTGTTTGTTTGCAGGTCAGGAGCCTTGGTCTCAATATCCCTGTTTAAAAAGTGTTATCACATGTCTGCCAGAAAGAATTGCTGATGATACCAGAAAAAATAGAGAGTTATCCTTAACAATTAAGGGTTTTCTAGCAACATGGATGGACCTAGAGATTGTTATACTGAGTGAAGCAAGTCAGACACAGAAAGACAGATGTCATATGATATTGCTTATATGAGGAATCTAAAAAAGAAAAAATGTACAAATGAACTTATTTACACAACAGAAATAGAGTCATGGATATAGAAAACAAACTTATGGTTCCCAGGGGATAAGTGAGGAAGGGATAAATTGGGAGATTGGGACTGACATATACACACTACTACATATAAAATAGGTAACTATTGATAAGGACCTGCTTTATAGCACAGGGAACTCTACTCAATGCTCTGTACTGACGTATATGGGAAAAGAATCTTAAAAAAAAACAACAGGGGTTTTGGGATTATATAATAAATATAAATGTGCAAACCTGTAACGTGAAAGGAAAAATCAGTTAACTCTGTAGTCGCTGTTATAGTGTAAACACTTTGTACCTCTAATTTTAAAATTTCGAAACCCAGCTCCCATGTTGATGGTATTAGGAGGTGGGGCTTTTGGGAGGTGATTAGGTCATGAGGCCAGAGACCTCAAACATGGGATTAGTGACCTATTAAATGTAGCACACAGAAGATCTTATGCCCATTACATGATTTCATTGCCGAGCGAGAAGATCCGCATTATGAACCAGAAATTGGTCCCTCACCAGACACTAAGTCAGCTGGCAACTTGTTCTTTTTCTTTTAAAATTAATTAATTAATGTTTTGGCTGTGTTGGGTCTTGTTGTGGTGTGTAGGCTTCTCATTGGGTGGCTTTTTTTTCTTTCTTTTAAAATATTTATTTATTATTTATTTTTGGCTGTGTTGGGTCTCCGTTTCTGTGCGAGGGCTTTTTCTAGTTGCGGCAAGCAGGAGCCATTCTTCATCGTGATGCACGGGCCTCTCACTATCGTGGCCTCTCTTGTTGCGGAGCGCAGGCTCCAGATGCACAGGCTCAGTAGTTGTGGCTCACGGGCCTTGTTGCTGTGTGGCATGTGGGATCTGCCCAGACCAGGGCTCGAACTCGTGTCCCCTGCATTGGCAGGCAGATTCTCAACTACTGCTCCACCAGGGAATCACTGGCTGGCTTCTCTTGTTTAAGAGCATGGGCTCTAGGCATGCGGGTTTCAGTAGTTGTGGCACATGGGCTCAGGAGTTGTGGCCTGTGGGCTCTAGAGCACAGGCTTAGTATTTGTGGTGCACGGGCTTAGTTGTTCCATGGCATGTGGGATCTTCCCGGACCAGGGCTCGAACCTGTGTCTCCTTTATTGGTAGGCAGATTCTTAACCACTGCACCACCAGGGAAGCCCCTGGGAACTTGTTCTTGAACTTTTCAGCCTCGGCAATTATGAGAAAACAATAATATTCTGTTGTTTATAAAATACCAAGTCTCTCGTATTTTGTTTTAGCAGTCAAAGAGCTGGCTGAGGAGAAATATCTGTGAGCTTGAAGACATGTCAAGAGAAACCTTTAACTCTCAAAAGAAAAGAGAAAATGGGCAGGAAAGAAATCAACAGAACAGAGTAATCAATATTGTGGAACAATGAAAATGCTGTGACCTATACATAATGGGTATAGCAGGAGGAGAATAAAGATAACAAAGAACAGAAAATATTTTTTAAAAATGACTGAGAATCTCCCCAAATGAATGTCTGACACTAAATCCACAATATCCAAACTTAGAGGAACATATGAATAGTAAAGAAAACTGACCAATATCTTTCAGGAACATCAATGCAAAAATCCTCAACAAAATATTAACAAATCGAATCCAACAATATTTTGAGAGAATTTTATATCATGAATGAAAGGGAATAATCCCAGGTATGCAAGGCTGGTTCAACATTCTAAAATCAAATAATTATATCCATCATATCAACACCCTAAAGACAATCATTAGCATATCAGTAGATTCAGAAGACTTTGAAAAAATCTAACACCCATTCTTCATAAAAACTCTCAGTTAAAGAAATGGACTGGAGCTTTCTCAAGTTGATAACAAAGATCTTCAGGAAACTTTTATCTTACATCATGATTAATGGTCAAAAACAGGAAGCTTTCCCACTAAGTTCAGGCAAAAGCAAGGATGTCCCCTTTCATGACTCCTTTTCCATATTTTACTCCAAGTCCTTGCTAATGCAACAAGGCACGAAAATAAATAAAACAAATACAGATTGGGTAGAAAAAAAAGAAAGCAGCCTAAATAAAATGTGGACCAATATACTTTATGTACACCTCACCAAAGAAAATAGACACTATGCATATAAGTATACAGAATAATAATCCAGATTACATGTTGCCATGAAAAAGCAAATTAAAAATACAGTTACATACCACTACGTAACACTTAGAATGGCTAGAATGTGAACAAGAGCAAATTCTGTAGGGGATGCGGAACAATAAGAAATGTCATTTGTTTTTGGTGGAAATGAAAAATAATACAGATACTTTGGTAGTCTGACACTTGCTGTAATATTGAACATTTCCTTACTGTACAATCTGGCAAGTGTTCTCATGGATATTTACTGAAAGTAGTTTAAAACATATTCCAGACGAAAACCTTCATATGGATATTTATAGAACTTAATTCAATATTGCCAAAATGTAAATGAAACTAAAGTGTCCTCCAATAGGTGAATGAAATGATATAGTATTAATATATTCTGGGAATGGGATAATATTGAGCAATAAAAAAGTAAGCTACCAAGCCATAAAAATATATGGGAATTCTTTTTTTGTTTGTTTTGAAATATAGGTGATTTTTTATTTTGTAATTTAAATATTATTGGAGTATAGTTGATTTACAATGTTGTGTTCATTTCAGCTGCACAGCAAGTGATTCAGTTACACATATGCATATATTCATTCTTTTTCAGATTCTTTTCTGATAAAGGTATTCCCAGAATATTGAGTAGAGTTCCCTGTCCTATACAGTAGGTCCTTGTTGCTTATCTATGTTATATATAGTAGTATTCGTATGTTTACCCCAAGTTCCTGATTTATCCCTACCCCCCACCTTTCCCCTTTGGTAACCATAAGTTTGTTTTCCAAGTCTGTGAGTCTGCCTCTGTTTTGTAAGTTAGTTCATTTGTATCAATTTTTAGGTTCCACCTAGAAGTGATATGATACAATATTTGTCTTACTGTGTCTGACTTACTTCACTTAGTACAATCATCTCTAGGTCCATCCATGTTACTGCAATTGGCATTATTTTCTTCTATTTTATGGCTGAGTCACATTCCATTATATATATGCACCACATATTCTTTACCTATATTCATATGTTGATGGTCATTTTGGTTGCTTCCATGCCTTTGCTATTGTAAAGAGTGTTGCAGTGAACGTTGGGGAAGATGTGTCTTTTCGATTTATGCTTTCCTCCAGAAATGTGCACAGGAGTGAACTTTCTTCATCATCTGGTAGCTCTATTTTATTTTATTTCATTTCATTTTCAATTTTTTTGGAGTATAGTTGATTTACAATGTTGTGTAACTTTCTGCTGCACAGCAGAGTGAAGCAATTATACATATATCCAATCCTTTTTGGATTCCTTTCCCATACAGGTCATTACAGAGTATTGAGTAGAGTTCCCTGTGCTATACAATAGGCCCTTATTTTTTATCTCTTTTATATATAGTGGTGTGTATATGTCAATCCCAATTTCCAACTTATCCCTCCCGCCTCCCCTTACTCTGGTAACCACCATTCTGTGCTCCATAGTGGCTGTTACCAATTGGCATTGCCACCAGTAGCGTAGTATTGGTGGCGCAGTGGTTAAGAATCTGCCTGCCAGTGCAGGGGACATAAGTTCGAGCCCTGGCCCAGGAAGATCCCACATGCCGCAGAGCAACTAAGCCCGTGTGCCACAACTACTGAGTCTGCACTCTAGAGCCCACGAGCCACAACTACTGAGCTCACGTGCCACAGCTACTGAAGCCTGTGTGCCTAGAGCCTGTGCTCCACGACAAGAGAAGCCACTGCAAAGAGAAGGCTGCGTACCACAACAATGAGTAGCCCCCACTTGCTGCAACTATAGAAAAGCCATGCGCAGCAAGGAAGACCCAATACAGATTAAAAAATAATAATAATAAGTGGTACGTTTCTCTTTTTTCCACACTCACTGAAGCATTTCTTTTTTGTAGACATTGTGATGATGGCTATTCTGAGTTGTTCCAGGTGATACTTCTTTGTACATCTGATTTGCATTTGTCTAACATAAAGCAATGGTGAGCATCTTCATATGTGTTTTTCTTCCTTTTGAACAGTGTGAGTAAAATTTACCCCTTGAAAAAAGGTTATTGAAAGGTTGCCTTGTTTTGAAGTCTATTTCGATTATGTACCCCAAGACATTTTTTTTCTTTTTTTTTTCCTGCGGTACGCGGGCCTCTCACTGTTGTGGCCTCTCCCGTTGCGGAGCACAGGCTCCGGACGCGCAGGCTCAGCGGCCATGGCTCACGGGCCCAGCCGCTCCGCGGCACGTGGGATCTTCCCGGACCGGGGCACGAATCCGTGTCCCCTGCATCGGCAGGCGGACTCTCAACCACTGTGCCACCAGGAAAGCCCCCCCAAGACATTTTTTGAGGGCTGTTGTCATTTACAGCTCCCCAAGCATTGTGAATATGAAGTGCCTATAAGGTCCAGTTTTAGAATTGTTGTTATGGGAAACAGAAGTCGGCAGGATTTCTACTGTCCCTCTCTGGTTACTGACACAAACTTAGATGTAGGGAAAGTCCTGTTCCTGGGTTTTAAATTAGAGTGGGATGTGCCTGACCAAACATGTGAGGGCTTCTGTCCCATTCCTTCTTCCCCATTACCCTTCATCCCCTGAACAAGTATAAACCCCTGCAAAATCACCTGTTGAGGGTGCTGTCTAGTAGACTGGGATGACCCTAACGAAGGGGTCGGGAGGTCAGAACCCAAACACCAGGATATATTGAGACCAGGTGATTTTCCAAATGTCATCCAACCCAGAGAGTCCACCATCCTTTGGGTGTCAGAGGGTTGGTTTAGTAGTATGAGGGCACACTTAGATCTGGAGATTGTGATCCCATGCAGAGGGGACCAGGTACTACATGTTCAAGGGGGGTGAATTAGCTGGCATACTTCCAGAGGTCCTCAGGCACACAACAGTCCAGCCTTGGGACCAAATTGGGTCCGTGTCCAGGGATGTGACACTAGCACCTTCACCGCGACTAAACCAATTTAGCGATCATTTTTCTTTTCTGTAATTTAGTTTTAAATTTATAATGGAGTATAGTTGATTTACCATGTTGTGTTCGTTTTTGATATACACCAACATGATTCATTTATACAGAGATGACTATACATTCTTTCTGGAATTATTTTCCCATTGAGGTTACTAAAGGGTGTTGAGAAGAGTTCCAAGTGCTCTACAGCAGGTCCATGATGATTACAAGTTTTCTCTCTGTAAATATGTATATACTAACTCCAACCTCATGATTTATGCCTCCGACACACCTTTCCAGTTTGGTAACCATAAGTTTGTGTTCTAAGTCTGGGACTCTGTTTCTGTGTTGTAAGATAGTACCTTTGTATCAATTGTTAGATTCCACCGATAAGTAATATCATATGATATTTATCATTGTCTGATTTATGACACTTAGAATGAATGTCTCTAGGTCCTTCCAAGTGGCTGCAAATGGCCTTATTCCATTCATTTCATGGATGAGTAATATTCCATTGTACATATCTATCATAATTTCTTCATCCAGTCTTCCTTCCAAGGATGTTTAGGTAGCTTCCGAGTAGAGGCTCTTGTAAACAGGGCTGCATAAATTTGGAGTGCCTGGATCTTGTCAATTTACGTTTTTTCCAAGATACAGGCCCAGGAGTGGAAGCGCCATATGCTCTGAAGCTCTGGTTTTTAGATTTTTAAGGAATCACCACCCACTTTTCCACAGCGGCTGTTAGCAATTTACATTCCCACCATCAGCTTGTCAGGGTTCCCTTTTCTCCATGCCCTGTCCTGCATTTCAGGTTTTACACTTTGTGAGCTTGGCCATTCTGACTGGTGCGAAGTGATACCTCTTTGTAGTATTAATTTACATTGCCCGCCTGTTTTGTTGGCCGAAAATGGAGTAAGGGTTTTTCCTGCATATATTAAGGAATAACGCATACAGCCTTTTTGGCAAACTGCATCATTGGCGATGTTCAGCAGCTTTGCATGTGCTTTAACGGTGAGTGCAAACTACCTCTTGAAATCCCTTTCCTGCAATTCTTCCTTGCTTACAAGGCCTTTACGAATACTTGGCTCAAGAAATGACTCCATTAGAGGTGTCGATTACAACCCTGCATGTTTGTGAATTGCAGTGCCCCTGAGCACCAGTTTTCAAGTTGTTGTTTAGGGAAGCAGCCACAAGGGGCAGGATTTCTACAGACCCATTCCGGTTACTGGGGCACCTGAAGGATAGGGAAATTCTTCTTCCAGTTTAGGAAACTAGAGTGGCATATGCCTGTCCAAACGTCTAGGGCTTGTGCCTCATTCCATTCCCCCATTCCCATTTTCGCCCGGAAAATTCCAAGCTTTGCAAAACCGGCTGTTGAGTGTGCTGCCTCCCCAAAGTGGGGAGACTCTAAGGAAAGGAGCTGGGGAAGCCGAATACCAGAAGTGGAGATGAGGTGACTTTTCCAAACTCTTCCTGAACAGACGGTGTACCATCCTCTGGATGTCCCATTCATAGTTTAGCTATAGGAAAGGTCCCCTGCACCTGGAGATATGGGACCTATGGAATGGGAGCCAGGCAGTATTACTCTAAAAGTGCTGCATTTGCTGTCCCATCCTCACCAAGCCTCTCAGACACACGAGTGTAGAGCCTTAGGTCCCATCCAGCTGTGTGTCTAGATGTGGTCAGTCCTGGTTGCATCACAGCCCTTGAATAAATTTTGTAAGAAATTCTCTCTCTCTCACAGTCTTTTTTTTGTTGTTCTTGTTATTTAAATTTATAATGGGGTATAGCTGATTTTCACTACTGTGTTTCTTCCTGCTCTGCATCTATCCACTTGATTCACTTAAAGAGAGACATCAATAAATTCTACCAGTCTAATAAAGCCTTTTATGGTGACAACAATGTGCTGAGTCCAGCTCTTTGAGCTATACACTAGGTCTTGTCGATTACGTATTTTGTTTATTGAACCGTATCTATGCTAATTTCAACCTCCTGGTTTATGCATCACCCCACCCCACCTTTCTCCTTTAGCAGCCATAAGTGTGTTTTCTAAATGTGTGACTCTATTACTGTTTTGTAATTGAGTTCAGGTGTAGCCATTTTTAGATATCATCTGTAAATGATACCTTATGATAAGTCTCTTTTTATGTCTGACTTATGTCACTTAGATGATCGTACCTCAGTCTCCACGAGTTGCTGCAACGGGCCTTATTTCATTGATTTAATTGCTGAGTAATATTCCATTGTACACAAGTACCACATCTTCTTTAACCATTTTTTCCTTCCACGGACATGTAAGTTGTACCGAAGTGGAGGCATTTCTAAACAGAACAGCACTAAACGTAGGGGTGCCTGTGTCCTGTCAATTTTTGGTTTTCCCAAGATATATGCCGAAGAGTGGAAGTGCCCTATGCTTTGTAGCTCTGTCTTTTAGGTGTTTTAGGAAACACCATACACTTCTCCAGAGTAGCCATTGGCTATTTACATCCCCCCCATCAGCATAACAAGGCTCCATTTTCTCCATGGCCTGTGCTGCATTTCTGGTTTTACACTTTTCCAGGATGGCCCTTTTGACGAAGGCGAAGTGAGACTTCTTTGTAGTGTTGATTTGCATTTCCCGCTTGTTTGGTTGGCCAAAAAGGGTGTATGTGTTTTTCCTGAATATATTTATTTTTATAATGGGGTTTAGCTGATTTTCACTGCTGTGTTTATGCCGCTTTACACCCACTTGATTCACTTACAGAGAGATATCATAAATACTTCTTAAGATTCTTACTACGCAGATATATTCTTCTGCGGTGAGTAGGGTGTGTTGAGTCCAGTTCATTGAGCAATGAGTAGGTCTTGTCTATTACATATTTGGCTGATGGAACGGTATCTGTGCTAATTTCAAATTCTTGTTTTATGCAACACCCCACCTCACCTTTCCCCTTAAGCAGCCATAAGTGTGTTCTCGAAATGTGTGACTCTGTTCTGTTTTGTAATTCAGTTCATGCGTAGCGATTTTTACATTCCCTCTAAAAGTGATATCTTAAGATAAGTATATTTTTCTCTGTGACTTATTTCACTTAGAATCATCGTACCTAAATCTTCTTATTATGCTGCTACAAGCCTTATGACACTGATTTCATGGCTGGGTGATATTTCATCGTACATAAGTACCACAACTTGTTTATCCATTTTTTTCTTACCTGGGATATATAACATGTACCGATGTTGAGGTTCTTTGAAACAGAGCAGCCCTAAACTTCGGGGTGCCTGTGTCCTGTTGATTTTTGGTTTTCCCAAGATATACGCCCATGAGTGGAAGTGCCCGATGCTCTGTAGCTCTGTTCTTTAGAGGTCTTAGGAAACACCATACACTTCTCTAGAGTGGCTGTTGGCAATTTACATCCTACCCGTAAGCATTAAGTCTCCCATTTCTCCATGGCCTGTCATGCATTTCTGGTTTTTACACTTTTTCGGGATGGGTCTTTTGACCGATGTGAAGTGAGACTTCTTTGTAGTGCTGACTGGAAGTGCCCACTTCTTTGGTTGGCCAAAAAGGGCATACACATTTTTTCCTGAATATACTAAGGAAAAAACGCATATGCCCTTTTTGGCCAACTGTATCACTGTCGAAGTTCTGCCGCTTTTCATGTGCTTTAAAGGTGAGTCCAATCTACCTCTTGAAATCTGTTTCCTGCAATTTGCTTTGCATTCAGAGCCTCTTTGTTGCCTTACCTCAATATATTTTTGGACTTTAGTTGTCATTTATAACTCTGCAGGTTTATGAATTGCGGTGTTCCTGAGCTCCATTTTTCAACTCCCTTTTTTGCGAACTGTCCGCAAAACCGCAGGATTGCTTCAGGCCCTATTCTGGTTCCGGGACGGCAGGCTGAGCCTTTGTTTAATTCTTCTTCCTTATGGGAAAGTAGACTGACATGTGCCTGTTGAAACACCTACAGCTAGTCTCTCATTTGTTCCCCCTCTTCCTGTTCATCCTCCACACAAATTGCAAACTGTGCGAAACAGAAGGTTAAAGGCGCTGATTCTCCAAATGGGGAGATTGTTAGTAAAGTGGCTGGAATGGTGAACCCGAGTACCAGGAGAGGAAAAATTAGGTGCATTTTAGACACCTTTCCTATTCACACAGTGTACAGTCCTCTGGGTTTCCCATGCATGTTTCAGCTGTAGGAAGACTCCCTTGAACCTGAAGATTTGTGACCCATGGAATGGGTACCAGGCAGTATTACTGTAAAAAGTCTGCATTTCCTTACCCAACGTCACTAATTCTCTTAGTGTGAACAGTTTCCAGCCTTATGTCTCATCCTGCTGTGGGTCTAGATGTGTTCAATCCATGTTGATTAACAGCCCCTGAGCAAAAGTTGTAAGAATTTTTCTGTCTCACTGTCTTTTATTTTTTAAATTTATTATTATATTGGTTACACCTGATTTTCAATGGTCTGTTTCTTGCTGCTGTATATCCACTTGATTCACATACAGAGAGACATCAATAAATTCTTTTTCAGATTCTTACCAGTCGTATATATTCTTTTCTGATGACTTGAGTGTGCTGAGTGCAGTTCTTTGAGGTACCGTGTAGGCCTTGTCGATTATCAATTTGGTATTTGGAATGGTATCTTTGCTACTTTCAACCTCCTGGATAATGCCTCACCCCTCCCCATCTTTCCCCTTTAGCAGTCTTATGTGTGTTTTCTACATATTTGACTATGTTTCTCTTTTGTAATTTATTTCATGTGTAGCCATTTTTTATTGCACCTTTAAGTTATATCTTATGATATGTGTCTTGTTTTTTGACTTGTGTCACTTAGAATGATCGTACGTACCTCCTTTGGAGTTGTTGCAACCGGCCTTATTTCATTGATTTCCGGGCTGAGTAATATTCCACTCTACATAAGTACCACATCTCTTTTGTCCATTTTTTCCTTCCAGGGACATTTAGGTTATATACAAGTCTAGGCTGTTTTAAACAGAGAGGCAGTAAACGTTGGGGTGCCTGTGTCCTGTCGATTTTTGTTTTTCCCAAGATATACGCCCATGAGTGCAAGTGCCCTATGCTCTGTAGCTCATTTTTTAGATGTTTCAGTAAACACAATACACTTCTCCAGAGTGGCCGTTGGCAATTTACATTTCTACTATCCGCCTCACAGGGCTCCCTTTTCTCCTCGCCCTGTCCTGCATTTCTGGTGTTTACACTTTATGAGGATGGCTCTTCTGACTGATGCGAAGTGATACCTTTTGTAGTATTGATTTGCAATGCCCACCTGTTTGGTTGACTGAAAAGGGTGTATGCCCTTTTCTTGAATATATTCAGAAAAAACGCATATGCCCTTTTTGGCCAACTGCATCGTTGGCAATGTTCAGCCCCTTTTCTTGTGGCGAGTCCTTTCTACCTCTTCAAATCCCTTTCCTGCCATTCTCCCTTGCTTACAAGTCCTTTTCGGTGCCTTACCTCAAGACATTTTTCGACAATAGATATTTTCAACTCTGCAGTTTCGTGAATTTTAGTGCCCCTGAGTTCCGTTTTTCAACTTGTGTTTTTGAGAACTGGCCACAAAACAGCAGGATTTCCTCAAGCCCTATTCTGTTTCGGGGGGTAATCTTAGCCTTTGGTCAATACGTCTTCCTGATTGGAAATTAGAGTGACATGTGCCTGTCCAAACACCTAGGACAGGTGTTTCTCATCCTTCCGCTTCATCCTCTGGACAAATTCCAAACTGTGCGCAACAGGATGTTGAAGATGCTGACATCCCCAAGTGGGGAGATTGTTAGAAAAGACGCTGGAGGTGTGAACCCGAGCACCAAGACATGAGGAGATGAGATGCCTTTTCCAAACTCTTCCCAATCAATTGGTGTACCATCCTCTGGGTGTGACAGGAATGTTTTATCAGTAGGAAGGGTCCCGTTCATGTAAGGAGAACACAAGGTATTTTTCCAAATCAGTATCTCCCCGAACCCCAACTTGGGGAATTTTTAAGCTACGGCTACACGTATGTTCATTAAGGGCTTTGGGAAGTAGGCAGAGTCCGAAGTTTAGATGATTGAAGTCTTCAGGGTCAGAAGTTCTCACCATTGGCTTCCCTTAGATTACATTTTATCTGTCGTTGAAAGATGATGTCGATAAAAATATCTATTCTTTTTCAGATTATTTACGCTTAAAGGTTATTGCAAAATATTGAGTGTAGTTCCCTATGCTATACAGTAGTTCCTTGTTGATGATCTATTCTATACATAGCAGTGTGTATGTGTTAATCCCAAACTTAATTTATCCCTCCTCCCACCTTTCCCCTTTGGTAATAATAAATTATAAGATTTTATACTTCTCAGAATTTGGGGAGCTGAAAGAGAGGTATCATTTTCAATGGAAAAGCATTCAAAACAAGATTGAAGCTTCAGCCAAGATTATTAGATGTACATCCTTGGAAATAAATCACTTCATTTCTCTAATGTTGACCTGACAAGACAAACCTCTTCACTGAACTTGCTTATAATAAAGTGATGGAAATATCCAATGGAAGTGTTAGAAACATCTTATTTTACCAGAGCCTTATACACTGCTCTATGTTAATTACAGTTTGGCTCACACATCTGTTCATTGGAGTTACAATGTTCTCAATTTCTGTTACTGATCCTCCAGAGTGGGCCCCAAAAAGGGTCCCCCTGCCCAGTGTCATTGGAGCCAACAGATCGAGACTGAGTTTGGTTCAGAAGCAAAGGAAACTTTATATTTTGATCAGAGAATGTAGAGATGAGAGCGTGCGCTCCCCCGTGGGCTCTGGGCCTCGCTGCTGTGTAGGGATCCTGTCAACGTCAGCGGGAGGGAGGGGGCGGAGCTCTCGAGGGCCGGGTTGGCTGGAGCTCAGGCTCTATGTCGCGGAGTCTGAACCGGGCCCGCGAGCTGAGGTGTCGACCCAGCCATTGTGCACTAGGAAATCGGGTCTGAAATGCCGGGTGTGGGACCTCTGCATGCGGAACCCTAGGAGCACGTGAAATTAGACAAAGCACAAAGGAAAAAAAGGTTAGACTTTAGTTTATTGCCCAGATTCTATTTTTATCTCGCAGGAGTTTTTAATGGGCTTTGCTGGGGACAAATCCCTCCTCTGCCTTTTGTCCCGTTCCTCATTCTTGGGGTGCTGAGGGTGCAGACCCTTCTTCTGTAACTGCTGAGTGCTGAGTTGGGAGCCCTCATACCCGGGGGCGAGGGTCAGAACTTCTCCCCAGCAGCCTCCAGGTGACGTTGATTGTCCCCAGGCCTCCTCCCTCACAGCTCGTCCACCTGAACACCAGCATTGGAAGTGTTATAGATTCCAATGACCTTTAAGGGTCCAGGAAAGAGATGTGCAGAGACGCTGTGGGGGCCCGTTTTACCCCACCCAACATTTGTTCGGCCACCTTAGGCTGACGGTTTCTGCCAGCCTAGATGCTCTGACCAGTAGTCTGTGCTTGCTTCAGTTAGGCCCCTGAATTAACGTACAAACAGCACCAGATGTCAGAGCCCTGCCCACTCAACTCCCAGACAGTCCAGGCCTGGTGGTGATCCAGGACCATGACGGCCACCGAGTTAACGGCCCTTTGAAGTAGCCAGGAGTCCAGCCCGTCTTATTGGCCACCGTCATCACAGTGTGTGTAGGCTTTTCTATGGTGACAGCATTATCTATGGTTCCCCCGCCAAGCTTATTAGCTCCGCTCTGGGTGCAGTAAGTCCTGCAAGCAGTAGTCTGCTCTTTTGGGGCACACTCTTCCTGTTTTCTGAGAGAAACTCCAGGTCAAGTGATGGTCATACGAGTCATCATGGGGGTCCATTGCCCCTGGTTGTCTCTCTGGAGGTTGGAGTTGGAGGACCTCCTCATTCGAAGTCAGTGTGCCCACGGAGCCACCTCTGCAACTTCAGGGCGTGGTGGGTGGTTAGGATAACCACGTGGGGTTCTTTTCCCTTAGGAGGGAGCTGGCCTTGCGGGCTGCTGATTTCCAGGTTTTTAGATACTCCCAGTATCCTGGCAAGATGGGGCGGTGGGCCAAGCCCTTGGAGACCATAGTTTATCCTACCTGGAGGGCTTTCTTGTGTTGTTCCATTTCAAGTGGTCCCAGTTTTTGCACTAATACTCCAAGGGCAATTCACCTTTGACTGGGAACATAAAGGTCAAAGGGTTTAGCTAAATTAGGGAGTTCCAGGGCAAGGGTCTGAATTGACTGCTCTTTCCATTCTTGAAAAGCCACTTCTGTATTCTATACAAAAGGATCCTCATCTTTTCCTTTCAGTGTTTCATATAGAGGCCCAGCTATTAGACTGTAGTTAGGATCCAGATGCAGCAATCCCCAGCCTCCCCAGGAACCCCTAAGCTGTCTTCTAGTTTTAGAAGGGGTAAGGCTGCAAACTGCTTCTTCCCTTTCCTGGGATGGGCTTCTCCAACCTTCTGTGAGAATGAAGCCCAGGCAGGTCACCGCAGTCTGTGATATTTGAGCTTTTTCTTGGACACCTTCTATCTTTATTGGCTAGATAGTTCAGAGGCCTCCTTAGTAGGGCTGGCGACCAGAATGTCATCTGCATATTGAAGGAGGGTTCCCTTTTCCAGGGGTAGAACTTTTAGATCTTTAGCTAACATTTCCCCAAAGATGTTGTGGGAATTTTTGAACCCTTGGGGCAGGACGGCCCAGCAGTATTGCTTTTGTTGTATGTTGAGTCCTGCCACTCACAGGCCAAAATTTCTTGTGACTCTGGGACTAATGGAATACAGAAGAAGGCATCATTGAAGTCTAATACAGAATACCATGTCCTGGTGGACGGTAGAATGACCTGCAGGGTGTAGGAATTAAGAACTACTGGAGGTATATCCTCGGTGGCTTCACCGAGTGTCCTGACATCCTTAACCAGGTCCCCAGCAGCCCATGGGGTTCTCGTGGTCAGGCCCCTCCCAGGATATGGAGCTCACCTGGGCAGGTCCCCAGCAGCCAACGGGGGCTCTCGTGGTTATGCCCCTCCCAGGCTATGGAGCTCTCCTTGGCAGGTCCCCAGCAGCCCACGGGGCTCTCGTGGTCAGGCCCCTCCCAGGTTATGGAGCTCACCTCTGCAGCTACCCAGCAGCCCATGGGGCTCTCGTGGTCAGGCCCCTCCCAGGATAAGGAGCTCCCCTAGGCAAGTACCCTGGCAGGGCTGGGCGCACAGGAACCGTGCACATAGCCCTCATTGCAGAGCACCCCCAGCTCACCTGTCACTCAGAGCTGATACAGAGCACCTCAGAGCAGGACTTGAACTAACAAACAGCAGCTCTGACAGGTCTGTGACCCTGGGCATCACTCTGTGCGGCCTCCCTCTGCCTGGTCTTCCAGAGACTTCCACTGCAGCCGGTCACCAGGCCTCTGTCTCCACCCATCACCCTTCCTCTCCCTGACTCCTGGGTTCCTCTTATTAGGAGAGGGTCTTCTTGAAGTTGTCTCCCACTCATGGGCCAGATAAAATGATTAGAAAACAAGCCGGAGCTGCAGCCCCTTGTCTATCCTGACTCTCAGGAGCCCACACCTGTTCCTTGGACCTGGCCGGTTCAGCAAGGTCCATTTTCTGCCATGTGAGCCCCTGAGGAGTGAGGATTGGCTGACCTGGGCAAACTGACCCTGCCGGCCAGCCCTCCCCAGGTGTGCTTGGGTTGAGGTCAATATAAACACCGCTCCAGGCAGCAAGAGCCCTTGCAGCTGTGCCTGACGCCATATTCTCTGCTCCGTCAGCAGTGTTAGGGCTGGGCTGGTGGAAGGGGGTGAGGGGCCACGGCATTGTGGGTGGCCCGGTGTGAGTGGGGCTCTGCTGGACTTTCTACAGGACTTGCCAGGCTGCCACCTGCTAAAGAAGAGGATTTGTCACCCATACCTGCTGCTGGAATTTCTTCCTGGGCAGAGGTGAGGAAGGAAAAAAGCAGTGGGGGCCGGGACAGGAGGGGTATGTCAGGCAGGGGAATGGAAAGCTTCCAGAAGAGCGCCCGGGGCCAGAACCATCCTGGCTGGCCTGCAGGCACCAAGTCTGCCTGCATGCTGTTACTGGTGTGGCTCCACGGCCCTTCCTCTAGGCTTTCAAGTCCTTGCACACATTCAGGTTTTACCTGGGAAGGGTGGGAACAGCTCAGCAGCAGCTGGCCTGGGGCTCAGCTCACGTTTACTCACAGACGCTTTGGCACAGTCCCCCAGCTTTGCAATGAGGATGCTCCTTGCGGGGGGGCTGCTGGCTGAATGGGAGACGATTCCCCACCTCTGACCAACTTCAGAATTTTTTACCACTGGAGAAAGTGCCCTGATAGGGTTTTCCTCTGTATAACTGGTGGGTTCTGTTTTTTTTCTTTTTTGGTTCAAGGTAGATTTTATTCCTCTTTTTTGTATTTATAGATACAAGCATGGAAATAATTCATTCATATAAATACGTCTATGGGAAGGGAAGAATCTTTTATTCTGTTTTAGTTTTTTAAATTTTATTTATTTTTTTTAATTTTTAAATTTTATTTTATGTATTTTTTATACAGCAGGTTCTTACTAGTTATCTATTTTATACATATAAATGTATACATGTCAATCCCAATCTCCCAACTCATCCCACCACCCTCCCCCCACGGCTTTCCCCCCTTGGTGTCCATACGTTTGTTCTCTACATCTGTGTCTCTATTTCTGCCCTGCAAACCAGTTCATCTGTACCATTTTTCTAGGTTCCATATATATGCATTAATATACAATATTTGTTTTTCTCTTTCTGACTTACTTCACTCTGTATGACAGTCTCTAGATCCATCGACATCTGTACAAATGACCCAATTTCATTCCTTTTTATGGCTGAGTAATATTCCATTTTATATATGTACCACATCTTTATCCATTCTTCTGTCTGTGTGCATTTAGGTTGCTTCCATTACCTGGCTATTGTAAATAGTGCTGCAATGAACATTGTGGTGAATGTGTCTTTTTGATTTATGGTTTTCTCTGGGTATATTCCCAGTAGTGGGATTGCTGGATTATATGGTAATTCCATTTTTAGTTTTTTAAGGAACCTTCATACTCTTCTCCATAGCGACTGTATCAATTTACATTCCCACCAATAGTGGAAGAGGGTTCCTTTTCTCCACACCCTCTCCAACATTTGTTGTTTGTAGATTTTCTGATGATGCCCATTCTAACAGGTGTGAGGTGATACCTCATTGTAGTTTTGATTTGCATTTCTCTAATAATTAGTGATGTTGAGCAGCTTTTCATGTGCATCTTGGCCATCTCTATGTCTTCTTGGAGGAAATGTCTATTTAGATCTCCTGCCCATTTTTGTATTGGGTTGCTTGTTTTTTTAATATTGAGCTGCATGAGCTGTTTATATATATTGGAGATTAATCCTTTGTCCATTGATTCGTTTGCAAATATTTTCTCCCATTCTGAGGGTTGTCTTTTTGTCTTGTTTGTAGTTTCCTTTGCTTTGCAAAAGCTTTTACGTTTCATTAGGTGCCATTTGTTTAGTTTTCTTTTTTATTGCATTACTCTAGGAGGTGGATCAAAAAAGATCTTGCTGTGATTTATGTCAGAGTATTCTTCCTAAGTTTTCCTCTAAGAGTTATATACTGTCCGGTCTTACATTAAGGTCTCTAATCCATTTTGAATTTATTTTTGTGTATGGTGTTAGGGAGTGTTCTAATTTCATTCTTTTACATGTGGCTGTCCATTTTTCCCAGCACCACTGACTGAAGAGACTGTCTTTTCTCCATTGTATAGTCTTGCCTCCTTTGTCATAAATTAGTTGACCATAGGTGTGTAGGTTTATCTCTGGGCTTTCTTTTTTCTTTTTTTTTTCCTTTTACACCTTTATTGGAGTATAATTGCTTTACAATGGAGTGTTAGTTTCTGCTGTATAGCAAAGTGAATCAGCTATACATATACATATATCACCATATCCTCTCCCTCTTGCATCTCCCTCCCACCCTCCGTATCCCACCCCTTTAGGTGGCCACAAAGCACCGAGGTGATCTCCCTGTGCTATGTGGCTGCTCCCAGTAGCTATTGATGTTACATTTGGTAATGTATATATGTCCATGACACTCTCTCACTTCGTCCCAGCTTACCCTTCCTCCTCCCCATTTCCTCAAGTCCTTTCTCTACATCTGTGTCCTTAATCCTGTCTTGCACCTAGGTTCTTCATAAACTTCTTTTTTCTTTAGATACCATATATCTCTGTTAGCATACGGTATTTGTTTTTCTCTTTCTTACTTCTCTGTGAAGGACTGATTCTAAATCCATCCACCTCACTAAAAATAACTCAGTTTTGTTTCTTTTTATGGCTGAGTAATATTCCATTGTATATACATGCCACATCTTCTTTATCCATTCATCTGTCGAGGGACACTTAGGTTGCTTCCATGTCCTGGCTATTGTAAATAGAGCTGAAATGAACATTGTTGTATATAACTCTTTTTGAATTATGGTTTTCTCAGGGTAAATGCCCAGTAGTTGGATTGCTGGGTCGTATGGTACTTCTATGTTTAGCTTTTTAAGGAACCTCCATACTGTTCCCCCTAGTGGCTATATAGATTTACATTCCCAACAACAGTGCAAGAGCGTTGCTTTTCTCCAATAACTGCCTCTCCAGCATTTATTGTTTGTAGATTTTTTTGATGATTGCCATTCTGACTGCTGTGATGTGATACCTCACTGTAGTTTTGATTTGCATTTCTCTAATGATTAGTGATGTTCAGCATCCTTTCATGTGTTTGCTGTCAATCTGTATACCTTCTTTGGAGAAATGTCTATTTAGGTCTTCTGCCCATTTTTGGATTGGATTCTTTGTTTTTGTGATATTGAGCTACATGAGCTGCTTGTAAATTTTGGAGATTAATCCTTTGTTGTTTGCTTCATTTAAAAATATTTTCTCCCATTCTGAGGGTTGTCTTTTCGTCTTGTTTATGTTTTCCTTTGCTGTGCAAAAGCTTTTAAGTTTCATTAGGCTCTGTTTGTTTATTTTTGTTTTTATTTCCATTTCTCTAGGAGGTGGGTCAAAAAGGATCTTGCTGTGATTGATGTCATAGAGTGTTCTGCCTATGTTTTCCTCTAAGAGTTTTATAGTGTCTGGTCTACATTTAGATCTCTAATCCATTTTGAGTTTATTTTTGTGTATGGTGTTAGGGAGTGTTCTAATTTCATTCTTTTACATGTAGCTGTCCAGTTGTCCCAGCACCACTTACTGAAGACACTGTCTTTTCTCCATTGTATATCCTTGCCTCCTTTGTCATAGATGAGCTAGCCATAGGTACGTAGGTTTACCTCTGGGCTTTCTATCCTGTTCCATTGATCTATATTTCTGTTTTTGTGCCAGTACCATATAGTCTTGATTACTGTAGCTTTGTAGTATAGTCTGAAGTCAGGAAGTCTGATTCCTCCAGCTCTTATAATTTCCCTCAAGACTGCTTTGGTTATTTGGGGTCTTTTTTGTCTCCATACAAATTTTAAGATATTTTTGTTCTAGTTCTGTAGAAAATGCCACTGGTGATTTGATAGGGATTACATTGAATCTGTAGATTGCTTTGGGTAGTATAGTCATTTTCACAATATTGATTCTTCTAATCCAAGAACATGGTTTATACCTCCATCTGTTTATATCATCGTTGATTTCTTTCAGCAGTACAGGTGAAGTACAGCAGTACTCTTTTTCTGAGTACAGGTCTTTTACCTCCTTAGGTAGGTTCATTCCTACGTATTTTATTCTTTTTGTTTCAGTGGTGAATGGGATTGTTTCCTTAATTTCTCTTTCTGATCTTTCATTGTTAGTATATAGGAATGCAAGAGATTTCTGTGCATTAACTTTGTATCCTGCAACTTTACCAAATTCATTGATTAGCTCTAGTAGTTTTCTGGTGGCATCTTTAGGATTCACTATGTGTAGTATTGTGTCATTTGCAAATAGTGACAATTTTACTTCTTCTTTTCCAAGTTGTATTCATTTTATTTCTTTTTCTTCTCTGATTGCTGTGTCTAGCTCTTCCAAAACTTGTTGAATAATAGTGATGAGAGTGGACATCCTTGTCTTATTCCTGATCTTAGAGGAAATGCTTTTAGTTTTTCACCATTGAGAATGATGTTTGCTGTGGGTTTGTCATATACGGCCTTTATTATGTTGAGGTAGATTCCCTCTATGCCCACTTTTTGGAGTCTTTTTATCATAAATGGGTGTTGAATTTTGTTAAAAGCTTTTCCTGCATCTGTTGGGATGAGCATATTTTTATTCTACAATTTGTTAATATGGTGTATCACATTGATTGATTTGTGTATATTGAAGAATCCTTGCATCCCTGGGATAAACCCCACCTGATCATGGTGTATGATCCTTTTAATGTGTTGCTCAATTCTGTTTCCTAGTATTTTGTTGAAGATTTTTACATCTATATTAATCAGTGATATTGGTCTCTAACTTTTCTTTTTCTGTAGTATCTTTGTCTGGTTTTGGTATCAGGGTGATGGTGACCTCATAGAATGAGTTTGGGAGTGTTCCTTACCCTGCAAATTTCTGAAGAGTTTGAGAAGGTTGGGTGTTAGCTCTTGTCTAAATGTTTGCTAGAAGTCACCTCTGATGCCATCTGGTTCTGGAATTTTGTTTGTTGGAAGATTTTAAATCACAGTTTCAATTTCATTACTTGTGATTGGTCTGTTCATATTTTCTATTTCTTCCTGGTTCAGTCTTGGAAGGTTATACCTTTCTAAGAATTTGTCAGTTTCTTCCAGGTTGTCCATTTTATTGGCATAGAGTTGCTTGTAGTAGTCTCTTAGGATGCTTTGTATTTCTCTGGTGTCTGTTGTAACTTCTCTGTTTTCTTTTCTTTTTTTTTTTTTGCTGTACGTGGGCCTCTCACCATTGTGGCCTCTCCCATTGCGGAGCACAGGCTCTGGATGCACAGGCTCAGCAGCCATGGCTCACGGGTCCAGCCGCTCCGCGGCATGTGGGAATCTCCCGGACTGGGGCACGAACTTGTGTCCCCTGCATCGGCAGGTGGACTCCAAACCACTGCGCCACCAGGGAAGTCCAGCAACTTCTTTTTAATTTCTAATTTTATTGATTTGAGTCCTCTCCCTCTTTTTCTTGAGTCTGTCTAAAGGTTTATCATTTTTGTTTATCTTCTCAAAGAACCAGCTTTTAGTTTTATTGATATTTGCTCTTGCTTTTATTTCATTTATTTCGGCTCTTATCCTTATGATTTCTTTCCTTCTACTAACTGTGGGTTTTGTTCTTATTTCCCTAGTTCCTTTAGGTTTAAGGTTAGACTGTTTATTTGAGATTTTTCTGGTTTCTTGAGGTAGGCTTGTATTGCTATAAACTTCCCTCTTAGAACTGTGTTTGCTGCATCCCATAGGTTTTGGATTATTGTGCTTTTGATGTCATTTGTCTCTAGGTAGTTTTTGATTTCCTCTTTTATTTCTTCAGTGTTCTCTTGGTTATTTAGTAACGTATTGTTTAGCCTCCATGTTTTTGTGTTTTTTAACGTTTTTTTCCCGTGTAATTGATTTCTAATCTCATAGCATTGTGGTCGGAACAGCTGCTTGATATGATTTCAGTTTTCTTAAACTTACTGAGGCTTTATTTGTGACCCAAGATGTGATCTATCCTGGAGAATGTTCCGTGTGCCATTGAGAAGAAAGTGTAATCTGCTGTTTTGGGATGGAATGTCCTATAAATATCCATTAAATCTATCTGGGCTATTGTGTCATTTAAAGCTTGTGTTTCCTTATTTTCTGTCTGGATGATCTCCATTGGTGTAAGTGAGGTGTTAAAGTCCCCCGCTATTATTGTGTTACTATCAATTTGCTCTTTTATAGCTGTTAGCAGTTGCCTTATATATTGAGATGCTCCTATGTTTGGTACAAATATATTTATAATTGTTATATCTTCTTGGATTGATCCCTTGATCATTATGTAGTGTCCTTCCTTGTCTCTTGTAACATTCTTTATTTTAAAATCTATTTTATCTGATATGAGTTTTGCTACTCCAGCTTTCTTTTGATTTTCATTTTCATGGAATATATTTTTCCATCCCCTCATTTTCAGTCTGTATGTGTCCCTAGGTCTGAAATGGGTCTCTTGTAGACAGCATATATATGGGTCTTGTTTTTGTATCCATTCAAGGAGCCTGTGTCTTTTGGTTGGAGCATTTAATCCATTCACGTTTAAGGTAATTATCGATATGTATGTTCCTATTACTATTTTCTTAATTGTTATGGGTTTGTCTTGGTGGGTCCTTTTCTTCTCTTGTGTTTCCCACTTAGAGAAGTTCCTTTAGCATTTGTTTTAGAGCTGGTTTCGTGGTGCTGAATTCTCTTAGCTTTTGCTTGTCTGTAAAGCTTTTGATTGCTCCATCAAATCTGAATGAGATACTTGCTGGGTGGAGTATTCTTGGTGGTAGGTTCTTCCCTTTCATCACTTTAAATTTATCATGTCACTCCCTTCTGGCTTGTAGATTTTCTGCTGAGAAATCAGCTGTTAACCTTATGGGAATTCCATTGTATGTTGTCATTTTTCCCTTGCTGCTTTCAATAATTTTTCTTTGTCTTTAATTTTTGTCAATTTGATTACTGTGTGTCTCAGCATTTTTCTCCTTTGGTTTATCCTGCCTGGGACTCTCTGTGCTTCGTGGACTTCGGTGGCTATTTCTTTTCCCATGCTAGGGAAGTTTTCGACTATAATCTCTTCAAATATTTTCTCGGGTCCTTTCTCTCTCTCTTCTCCATCTGGGACCCCTATAATACGAATGTTGTTGCATTTAATGTTGTCCCAGATGTCTCTTAGTGTGTCTTCATTTATTTTCATTCTTTTCCTTTATTCTGTTCCATGGCAGTGATTTCCACCTTTCCATCTTCCATGTCACTTATCCGGCTTCTGCCACAGTTATTCTGCTACTGATTCCTTTTAGAGTAATTTTCATTTCAGTTATTGTATTGTTCATCTCTATTTGTTTGTTCTTTAATTCTTCTAGATGTTTATTCCTTAATTCTTCTAGGTCTTTTTAAAGCATTTCTTGCATCTTCTCGATCTTTGCCTCCATTATTTTTCCAAGGTCTTGGATCATCTTCACTATCATTATTCTGAAGCCTTTTTCTGGAAGGTTGCCTATCCCCACCTCATTTCGTTGTTTTTCTGAGAATTTATCTTGTTCCTTGATCTGGTATAAAGTCCTCTGCCTTTTCATTTTCTCTGTCTTTCTGTGAATGTGGTTTTCCTTCCACAGGCTGCTGTAGTTCTTCTTGCTTCTGCTGTCTGCTCTCCGGTGATTGAGTCTATCTTAGAGGCTTGTGCAAACTTCCTTATCGGAGGGAGTGGTGGTGGGTAGAGCTGGGTGTTGCTCTGGTGGGCAGAGCTTTATTCTGCTGTCTGTGGATTAAATAAAAGTTTAATAAAAAGTTTAATCTGCTTGTTTACTGATGCATGGGGATGGGTTCCCTCCCTGTTGGTCTTTTGGCCTGAGGCGACCCAGCACTGGAGCCTACCTTGCTCTTGGTGGGGCTAATGGTGGACTCTGGGAGGGCTCACGCCAAGGAGTATTTCCCAGAACTTCTGCTGCCAGTGTCGTTGTCCCCATGCTGAGCCACAGCCACTCCCCGCCTTTTCAGGAGACCCCCTAAAACTAGCAGGTAGGTATGGTCATTTGCCTACGGGGTGACTGCTCCTTCCCCTGGGTCCTGATGTGCAAACTACTTTGTGTGTGCCCTCCAAGAGTGGAGTCTCTGTTGAGACTCTGAGTCTCTGAGTGCAGTTGAGACTCTGAGACTCGGAGTGGAGTTGCACAGACTCTGGGTCCTGTGAAGCTTCGATGATTTGTGGTTCTAGAAATCCTATAGGAGACGGTCCACAGCAGGTGAATCTAATGCTGTCAGTAGAGGTGGTGAAGCCAAAGATCTGCAGTTCTGACTAGAGGTGCTGATGTACATACAGGACAAAATTATCTCGTGTGAATGTAGTTCAGGCACGTTTAAGATGAATGCAGTCATGTTAATGCCTAACATCTTGTATCTTGTGCCTCTCCTCAGGGACCGCCTCCGCAGTTCCTGAGGCTCCTGTAAGTCATGTACAGGGGAATGGAGAGTGGGCTCTGTCCAGTCTGAGCCCTGAGTCACCCTGTGTGTATCGTAGGATACTTTGTATTTCTGTGGTGGCTCTTGTAACATCATCTCTTTCAGTTCTGATTTATTTGGGCCCTCTCTTTTTTTTTTAAAAAAAACGTACTACTGTTGTCTTTTATTCTTTACAGAAGTTTAATAAGTGTTTGATCTACTACCCTTACTCTATGTATACTTTTTGCAGTGAGATTTTTACTTTTGTTTGTTTGCTTGTTACTATCAATAATTAGTGAGAGTTCTTTTAAGCTACCTTCAACATTGCTTATAAAGCTGCTTTATTAGTGATGACAGAGCTTTAATGGAAGTCGTGTTCTGGTTGTGAATTAGAATGCAATGTGCCAGCAAAAAGCCCCTTAACTTTATGTCTCATTACTTCTTGTTCTTTTAATTTAATTTTATTTTTTATCCCAGCAAATTTGATTACAATGTTTTGTTTGTTCTAGGTGTGCAAGGTGTGGTTCTTTTACACATATACATGTATCTATACTTCTTTAGATCGTTTTCTCATGTAGGTTATGACACAATGTTGAGTAGTCTTCTCTTGGTATTCTGTAGGTCTTTGGTGATTATATATTTCACATGTGTTTGTATATCTATGTTAACCCCAATATCCTAATGTATCCAATCCTCACACCTTTCCATTTGGTGAACCATAACTTTGTTCAATGAATTTGTGATTGCCTTTCTCTGTGGAAATATCTTCATTGGTATCAATTTTTAGCTAACACCTATAAGTGATATTATAGGATATGTGTCTTTTGCTGTCTGACTTAGTACAAGTTGCCTGATTACCTCTGGAATCATCTACGGTGCTGCAAATGGCATTGTTTCTTTTTTTCCCTTGGCTAATAGTCCATCTGTACATGTACCAGTTCTTCTTTGTCCACTCACCACTTGATGGACTTTTTGGTTGCCTCCATGTCTTGGCTATTGTAATATTGCTGCAATGCACATTTGCCTGCCGGTGTCTTTCCAATTCTGTCTACTTATGTTATAGGCCCAGGAGTGGGCCTCCTGTATCATATGGTATCTTAGGGTTTACCTTTTAAATGCGCCACGATTCTGTTCTCATTAGTGGCTCTTTCCAGGTTACATCCCACTTAAACTTGAGGGTATGCATTTCTCCACAATAGCTTCAGCATTTATTGTTTGTAATTTTCTTGCTGATGGATATCCTGACTGGTGTGAGCTGATACCTCTTTGTGGTTGAATTTGCATGTGACTCATAATCGGTTGAAATTGAGCTTTATTGCATGTCCTTTTTATTTTTCAAACTGTGATTACAGCTTAGTTCTTCAAAGTGTTTTCTTAAAATATGTGTCACATTCTGAAATTTTTTGGCCGTTAGCTATTACAAGACATTTTGAGGGCAGGTTTCATTTACAGCCCTGCAGTACTTGTTCACATGAAGTGACCATTATTAGCACAGGCTTTAAAGCTGCTTTTGCAGGTAACGGCCAGAGTGCAGCAGCCTTTCTTTGTTCCCCATGCTGGTACTAGGGAAACAGACCTTCCAGCCAGTGGTCTTCCTTGGTTATATATTAGAGTGGAATGTGCCCAGATAAACCCCCAAAAGCTTATGTCTCCTTACTTATGTTTGTTTTTTAAATTTAATTTATACTTTTACTGGAGTAATATTCCATTGTGTATATGGACCACTTCCTGGTGCGTTCCTCTGTTGATGGACATTTTCATTGCTTCCAAGTGTTAGCTATATTAAATATTGCTGGAGTGCAAGATTGTCAGCCTGTGACTTTTTGATTCTCATTTTCTCAGGTGATAGGTCCAGCAGTGGGTGTGACCGAGTGACTAGTAGCTCAATGTTTACCTTTTCAAAGCACCTCCATTTTGTTTTCATTAGTGGCTCTTACCACGTCCCCCTTAGAACCGAGGGTACGAATTTCTCCACAATCCTTTCACCATTTATTGTTTACTGCATTTTTGCTAATGGCCATTATGACTGCTGTGACCTGATAGGTTTTTGTAATTTGGGTTTGCATGTCTTTAAAAATTTCTAAAATTCATCATTGTTCCATGCCTTTTTCTTTTCTGTTAAAAAAAAGTGTGATTACAATATATCACTTGAAATTGTCTTCTTGGAAGGTTGTTCTCTTTTGAATTTTTGGGCGATAATCGACCCCAGGGTTTTTTTGGAGGGCAGGTGTCATTACAGAACTGCAAGTTTGGTGAATATTTAGTGACCTTTAGCATTGGGTTTAAAGTTGCTGTTGTGGGAAACGGCGACAATGAGGCAGCAATTCTCCATTCCCAAATCTGGGTACTAGGGCAGCAGAGCCTTTCTGGAAGTTGTGTTCCTAGTTTGTAAGATAGAATGGAATGTGCCAGGAGGAACACCCATAAGTTTATGTCTCATTACTTCTTTGTTTTTAATATTTATTTAATCGGGGTAATGATTAGATATTGTTTGTCCAGATATACACAGTCTGGTTCATTTGTACAATATATATGTCTATTCATGTTCAGATCCTCTTCCCCTGTAAAATATGGTGATCTAGGTTCCGTAGACCTCCCTTGCTATATGGTCGGTCTTTTTGATATATGTATTTAATATTTATTTGTATACATATGGTAACCCTAATCTTAATTTTCCATTCCCCCCACCTTTCCTTTTAGGTAATAGTTTGTTTTCTAAGTCTGTGAGTGTCTTTCTCTATGGAAATATGTTCATTTTTGTTAGTTATTAGATAACGCCTATAAGTGATATCATAGGATATAGGTCTTTTGCTTTCTGACTTACCTCATATTCTGTGATTATCTCCAAGCTCATCTATGGTGCCTCAAATAACAGTGTTTCATTGTTTTACATGACTAATATTCTATTGTGTACGTGGACCACTTCTTCTTTATCCGTTCATCTGTTGATGGACATTTTGGTTGCTTCCATGTCTTGGCTATTGTGAATAAGGCTGCAGTGCAGCTTTTGCAGCCTGGGTCTTCTCGATTCTGGTCTTCTCAGGTGAGAGGCCCAGTGGTGTGACTGCTGGATTGAATGGTACCTCAGTTTTTACTTTTAATTGCAGCTCCTTTCTGTTCTCATTATTGGCTCTTACCACTTTACATCTCACCAGCAGCTAGAGGGTACACATTTCTCTAAAACCCCTTCAGAAATTATTGTTTCTAGACTTTTTGCTGATGGTCAGTCGACTTGTGTGAGTTGAAACCTTTTTGTAGATTAGGTTTGCATGAGTCCTGAGGTTGAGCTTTTACCCATTTTCCTTATTTTTTTTTAAAGAGAGTGAGTCAAACTTACCTCTTCATACTATCTTCTTGAAAAATTTGCCAGTTTTGAATTTTATTGTCCATTCCCTACCTCAGCACAATTGTTTAGGGCAGGTGTCCATTACAGCTCTGAGTCCTTGTGAATGTTATGAGACCATTAGCTGTGAGCTTAAAGCCAATCTTGCGGAAAACGGCCACAAGGCAGCAGAATTTCTACATTTCCAACTCTGGGTTTTTTGGCAGCAGAGCCTTCCTGGAAATCGTGTTAGTAGGCTGCAAATTAGAGTGGAATGTGCCAGGGCACACCCCCAAGAGCTTATATCTCGTTACCTCCTGTTTGTTTTTTCAATTTAATTTTTATTTATTATCAGAGAAAATTTGATAAAAATATTTTGTTTCTCCTAGGTGTACAGAATCTGGTTCATTATATCAATGTATCTGTCATTTATCTTTGCATTCTTTACCGTGTAGGTTATTACAGAGTGTTGCCTAGACCTCTCTTGGTATTCCATAGGTATTTTGTGATTATATATTTCATATGTATTAGTACATGTCTGTTAATCCCCATATCCTAATTCATACATTCCTTATACTTTTCCATTTGGTTAAATATAACTTTGTTTTCTTAATACATTCTCTTCCTTCTCTTGGAAATAAGTTCATGAGTATCAATTTTTAGGTAACACCTATAAGTGATGTCATAGGATATCTGTCTTTCACTTTCTTTCTTCAATTGGAGTGATTATCTCTAGGTCCTCATATGGTGGTGCAAACGGCACTGTTTCATTGTTTTCCATGGCTAATATTCCATTGTTTACATGGACCACTTCCTCTTTGTGCATTTTTCTGTTGATGGACATTTTGGTTTCTTCCAAATTTTGGCTATGTTAAATGTTCCTGCAGTGCAGGATTGCCAGCCTGTGTCTTTTCCATTCTGCTCTGCTCAGGTGGTAGGCACATCAAAGGACCTACCAGATCACATGGTAGCCCAATTTTTACCCTTAAACATACCTCCATTATGTTCTCACTACTGGCTGTTACCAGTTTATATCCCCCCCAGCAGCTAGAGGGTACACAGTTCTCTCAAACCCCTTCAGCATTTATTCTTTGTAGACTTTTTGCTGAAGAACATTCTGATGGCTGTGAGGTGAACATTTCTGTAATTGGATTTGCATGGCTTTATTATTTGCTGATGTTGTGCATTTTTCAATTCCCTTTTATTTTAAAGAAAAAAAAAGACAAAATGTGTGTAAAAAGTGCCTCTTGAAACTGTCTTCTTGAAATGTTGATGTCTTTTGAATTTTCTCGTCGATTTACGACCCCAGGATTTTTTTTGATGACAGGTGTCATTTACAGGCCTGCAATTATTTTGAATATTAAGTGACAATTAGCACTGTTGTGTGAAACGACCAGAAGGCAGCAGCACTTCTCCTTACCGAATCTGCTTACTAGGGAAAGAAAGCCATAATGGAGTTTGTGTTGCAGGTTGTAAATTAGAACTGAATGTGCCAGGAAAAGCCCCTTAAGATTATGTCTCATAAATTCTTGTTCGTTTTTTTAATTTAATTTTTAATCTTTATCACAGCAAATTAGATTACAATGTTTTGTTTGTTCTAGGTGTGCAAGATGTGGTTCTTTTACACATATATCTGTTCTTCTTCAGATCCTTTTCCCATGTAGCTTATGACACAATGTTGAGTAGTCTTCTCTTGGTATGCCGTAGGTTTTTGGTGATTATATATTTCACATGTGTTTGTATATCTCTGTTAACCCCAAAATTGTAGTGTATCCAATCCTGACATCTTTCCATTTGGTGAACCTTAAGTTGGTTTAATGAATCTGTGATTGTCTTTCTCTCTGGAAATATCTTCACTGGTATCAATTTTTAGGTAACACCCATAAGTGATATGATAGGATATGTGTCTTTCACTTTCTTACTACCAGTTGCATGATTACCTCTAGATTCCTCTATGGTCCTGCAAATGTCATTGTTTCATTTTTTTTCCTTGGCTAGTATTCCATCTCTACATGTACCAGTTCTTCTTTGTCCACCCATCTGTTGATGGACTTTTTGGTTGTTTCCCTATCTTGGCTATTGTAATACTGCTGCAATGCAGATTTGCCCGCCTGTGTCTTTCCAATTCCGTCTTCATAGGATATAGCCCAAGAAGTGGGCCTGCTGGATCATATACTAACTCAAGTTTACCTTTTAAAGGCACCTCCATTCTGTTCCCATTAGTGGCTCTTAGCAGGTTATGTCCCACTTCAAATTGAGGGTATGCATTTCTCCAAAACCTCTTCAGCATTGATCGTTTGTAGTTTTTTTGCTGATGGTTATTCTGAGTGTTGTGAGCTGATACCTCTTTGTGGTTGGATTTGCATGTGTTTCATACTCCCTTGATATTGAGCTTTCAGGCATGTCCTTTTATTTTTCAAACTGTTACTACAGGTGACTTCTTCAAATTGTTTTCTTGAAGTATGTGCCACATTTTGAAATTTTTTTGGCCTTTACCTGCATCAAGACATTTTAAGGGTGGTTTTCATTTGCAGTCTTGCAGTACTTGTGCATATGAAGTGCCCATTAAACCAGATTTGAAAGCTGCTGTTGCAGGTATCAGCCAGAGGATGGCAGCATTTCCACGTTCCCCACTCTGGTACCTAGGGAAACAGACCTTCCTGCCAGTGGTGTTCCTCAGTTATAAATTAGAGTGGAATGTGCCCTGATGTACCCCCGAAAGCTTACGTCTCCTTACTTATGTTTGTTTTTTAAATTTATATTTTTTAGTGGAGTAATATTCCATTCTGTACATGGACCACTTCTTCTTTGTGCATTCCTCTGTTGATGGACATTTTCATTGCTTCCAAGTGTTGCCTATGGTAAATATTGCTGGAGTGCAGTATTGCCAGCCTGTGACTTCTTTTTTTTTTTTTAGTGGTACGCGGGCCTCTCACTGCTGTGGCTTCTCCCATTGTGGAGCACAGGCTCCAGACACGCAGGCTCAGTGACCATGGCTCACGGGCCCAGCCACTCTGCGGCACGTGGGATCCTCCCGGAGTGGGGCACAGACCCATGTCCCCTGCATTGGCAGGCGGACTCTCAACCACTGCACCACCAGGGAAGCTCCAGCCTGTTGTGACTTTGGATTCTCATTTTCTCAGGTGATAGGCCCAACAGGGGTATGACTCATTGACTGGTAGCTCAATGTTTACCTTTTCAAAGCACGTACATTGTGTTTTCATTAGTGGCTCTTACCACGTCCCAATTAACACCGAGGGTATGCATTTTTCCACAACCCCTTGAGCATTTATTGTTTGCAGAATGTTTGCTCATGGCCATTCTGACTGGTGTGAGCTGATAGGTTTTTGTAATTTGGACTTGCATGTCTTTAATAATTACTAATATTCAGCATTTTCCCACACCTTTCTCTTTTTTTTAGAAATAGAAAGTGTGAGTACAATTTACCTCTTGAAATTGTCTTGTTGGAAGGTTGCCCTCTTTTGAATTTTGTGGTCGATTTTCGACCCCAGGATTTTTTTTGAGGGCAGGTGTCATTTACAGGCCTGCAACAAGCGTGAATATTTAGTGACCATTAGCACTGGGCTTAACGCTGCTGTTGTGGGAAACGGCCACAAGGCGGCAGCATTTCTCCATTCCCAAATCTGGTTACTAGGACAGCAGAGCCTTTCTTGAAGTCCTGTTATTAGGTTGTAAATTAGAATGGAATGTGCCAGGAAAAAGCCCCTGAAGTTTATGTCTCATTACTTCTTGTTCATTGTTTTAATTGTTTTAAGTGGGGTAATGATTAGAATACAGTTTGTCCTAGGTGTACACAATCTGGTTCATTCGTACATCATATATATCTATTCATGTACAGATCCTTTTCCCATGTAAAGGATTACAGAGTGTTCTGTACACCTCCCTTGCTATGTGCTTGGGCTTTTTGATATATGTACTCAATCTGTATTTGTATAGATATGGTCAATCTAATATTAATTTATCCATTGCCACCACCTTTCCTTTTAGATATGCATAGTTTGTTTTTTAAGTCTGTGTGTGTCTTTCTCTGTGGGAATATGTCCATTTTTGTCAGTTGTTAGGTAACACCTATAAGTGATATCATAGGATATATGTCTTTTGCTTTCCAACATACCTCATGCTCTGTGATTATCTCTAGGCTCATCTATGGTACCTCAAAGAGCAGTGTTTCATTGTTTTCCATGGCTAATATTCCATTGTGTACATGGACCACTTCTTTATCCTTTCATCTGTTGATGGACATTTTGGTTGCTTCCATGTCTTGGCTATTGTGAATAAGGTTGCAGTGCAGCTTTTGCAGCCTCTGTCTTCTGGATTCTGGTCTTCTCAGGTGAGAGGCCCAGCGGTGGGTCTGCTGCATCGAATGGTAGGTCAATTTTTACTTTTAAACGCAGCTGCTTTCTGTTCTCATTATTGGCTGTTACCATTTTATATCTCACCAGCAGCTAGAGGGTACACAGTTCTCAAAAAACACTTCAGCATTTATTATTTGTAGAATTTTTATTGATGGTAAGTCGACATGTGTGAGTTGAAACCTTTTTGCAGATTACATTTGCATGAGTATAATAATTCCTGAGGTTGAGCTTTTATCCATTTTCCTTTTTTTTTAAAAGACAGTGAGTAAAACTTACGTCTTCATACTATCTTCTTGAAAAATTTGCCTGTTTTGAATTTTGTTGGCCATTCCCTACCTCAGGACATTTTTTGAGGGCCAGTGTCCTTTACCGCCCTGAGTCCTTGTGAATGTTAAGTGACCATTAGCTGTGGGCTTAAAGCCGCTCTTGCGGGAAACGGCCACAAGGCGGCAGCATTTCTACATTTCCAACTCTGGGTTTTTGGGCAACAGAGCCTTCCTGGAAATCGTGTTAGTAGGCTGCAAATTAGAGTGGAATGTGCCAGGGCACACCCCCAAGAGCTTATATCTCCTTACCTCTTGTTTGTTTTTTAAATTTAATTTTTATTTATTATCAGAGCAAATTTGATAAAAATGTTGTGCTTGTTCTAGGTGTACAGAATTTGGTTCATTATATCTATGTATCTATCTATCTATTCATTTTTGGTTCCTTTCCCGTGTAGGTTATTACAGAGTGATGAGCTCAATTTTTAACCTTACACCGCCATTCTCTTCTCACTACTGGCTGTTACCAGTTTACGTCCCAGCAGCAGCTAGAGGGTACACAGTTCTCTAAAACCCTTTCAGCATTCATGTTTTGTAGACTGTTTTGCTGATGATCATTCTGACGGTGGTACAGTGAACGTTTTTGTAGATTGGATTTGCATGGCCTTATTTGTTCCTGATATTGAGCATTATTCCATGCAATTTTTTTAAACAAAAAGAAAAAGAAAGAAAAGACAAAATGTGCGAAAAATATGCCTCTTGACACTGTCTTTTTGAAGTGTTGACGTCTTTTGAATTTTCTGGCCGATTTACGACCCCAGGAATTTTTTGAGGCCCAGTGTCCTTTACAGTCCTGCACATATTTTGAATATTAAGTGACCATTAGCGCTTGGTTTAAAGTTGCTGTTGTGTGAAACAGCCACAAGACGGCAGCATTTCTCCTTTATCAAATCTGGTTACCAGGGCAACAGAGCCTTAATGGAAGTCCTGTTCTAGGTTGAAAATTAGAATGGAATGTGCCAGGAAAAAATCATTTAAGTTTATGTCTCATTATTTCTTGTTCACATTTTAAATTTAATTTTTATTTTTTATCGCAGCAAATTTTATAACAATGTTTTGTGTGTTCTAGGTGTGCAAGATGTGGTATTTTCACACATATATGTATATCTATTCTTCTTCGGATCCTTTGCCCAGGTAGGTTATGACACAATGTTGAGTAGTCTTCTCTTGGTATTCCGTAGGTCTTTGGTGATTATATATTTCACATGTGTTTGTATATCTCTGTTAACCCCAATATCGTAATGTATCCAATCCTCACACCTTTCGATTTGGGGAACCATAAGTTTGTTTAATGAATCTGTGATTGTCTTTGTGGAAATATCTTCTTGTTATCAATTTTTAGGTAACACCTATAAGTGATATATGTTAGGTGTCTTTCGCTTTCTCACTTACTACAAGTTGCATGATTATCTCTAGGCTCATCTATGGTGCTGCAAATGGCATTGTTTCGTTTTTTCCTGAGCTAATATTCTATCTCTACATGTAGCATTTCTTCTTTGTCCACCCATCTGTTGATCGACTTTTGGTTTCTTCCATGTCTTGGCTATTGTAATACTGCTGCAGTGCAGATTTGCCTTCCTGTATCATTCAATTCTGTCTTCTTAGGTTATAGGCCCAGGAGTAGGCCTGCTGGATTGTATGGTGGATCAATGTTGACCTTTTAAAGGCACCTCCATTCTGTTCCCATTAATGGCTCTTACCAGGTTACGTCCGACTTCAAATTAAGGGTATGCATTTCTCCACAACCCCTTCAGCATTGATCATTTGTAGTTTCTTTCCTGATGGTTATTCAGAATGGTGTGAGCTGATACCTCTGTGTGGTTGGATTTACATGTGTCTTATAATCCATTGAAATTGAGCTTTCAGGCATGTCCTTTTAGTTTTCAAACTGTTATTATTACAGCTTATTTCTTCAAATGGTTTTCTTCAAATATGTGCCACATTTTGAAATATTTTGGGCTTTACATGCATCAAGACATTTTAAGGGCAGGTTTCATTTGCAGTCCTGCAGTACTTGTGCATATGAAGTGCCCATTAAACCAGATTTGAAAGCTGCTGTTGCAGGTATCAGCCAGAGGATGGCAGCATTTCCACGTTCCCCACTCTGGTACCTAGGGAAACAGACCTTCCTGCCAGTGGTGTTCCTCAGTTATAAATTAGAGTGGAATGTGCCCTGATATACCCCTGAAAGCTTACGTCTCCTTACTTATGTTTGTTTCTTAAATTTAATTTATACATTTTTAGTGGAGTAATATTCCATTCTGTACATGGACCACTTCTTCTTTGTGCATTCCTCTGTTGATGGACATGTTCATTGTTTCCAAGTGTTGCCTATGGTAAATATTGCTGGAGTGCAGTATTGCCAGCCTGTGACTTTTGATTCTCACTTTCTCAGGTGATAGGCCCAACAGTGGGTATGATTCATTGACTGGTAGCTCAGTGTTTACCTTTTCAAAGCATGTGCATTGTGATTTCATTAGTGGCTCTTACCATGACCCAATTAACACTGAGGGTATGCATTTTTCCACAACTGCTTCAGCATTTACTGTTTACAGAATGTTTGCTCATGGACATTCTGAATGCTGTGAGCTGATAGGTTTTGTAATTTGGATTTGCATGTGTTTAATAATTCCTAATATTCAGCATTTTTCCACACCTTTCTTTTTTAGGGTTAGAGTAAGGGTTAGGGTTAGGGTTAGGGAACGGGTATGGTATAGGGTACAGGTTATTGTATGACAATGGGTTAGGGCTAGGGTATGTGATGTGGTATGGGTTAGTGTCAATGTATGGCTTAGGATTAGAGTACGGGTTAGGGAAGGGCTTAGAGTAAGGGTTAGGGTTAGGAAACGGGTACAGTTTAGGGTACAGGTTAGGGTATGACAACGGGTTAGTGTTAGGGTACATGTTAGGGTACGGGTTAGTGTTAGTGTATGGGTTAGGGTTAGGGAAAGGGTTAGGCTTAGGTTTAGGGTTAGGTAAGGTACGGTTTAGGGTACAGGTTAGGGTACAACAATGGGTTAGAGTTAGGGTTAGGGTGTGGGTAAGGTTTAGGGTAAGGAAACGGGTATGGCTTAGGGTACAGGTTAGGGTACGATAACGAGTTAGCATCACGGTATGTGTTAGGTTACCGGTTAGTGTTAATGTATGGGTTAAGATTAGGGTATGGGATGGGGTAAGGGTTAGGGTTAGGGAATGGATATGGTTTAGGGTGCAGGTTAGGGTACGACAACGGGTTAGGTTTAGGGTACGTGTTTGGGTATGGGTTAGTGTTAGTGTATGGGATAGGATGAGGGTACAGGTTAGAGTAAGGGTTAGGGTAAGTGTTAGGGTTAGGTTTAGGGCTAGGGTTACAGTTAGGGAATGGGTATGGTTTAGGGTACAGGTGAGGGTATGACAATGGGTTAGGGTTAGGGTACGTGTTAGGGTACTGGTAAGTGTTATTGAAAGGGTTAGGGTTAGGGTAAGTGTTAGGGTAAGGGTTAGGTTTAGGGTTAGTGTTAGGGAATGGGTACTATTTAGGGTACAGCTTAGGATATGACAACTGGATAGGGTTAGGGTACATGTTAGGGTACGGGTTAGAGTTAATGTACGGGTTAGGATTAGGGTATGGGTTAGGGTAAGGTTTAGGGTAAGGGTTAGGGTTAGGGTTATGTTTAGGGAATGGGTACGGTTTAGAATACAGGTTAGGGTATGACAACGGGTTAGGTTTGGGGTATGTTTTAGGGTACGGGTTAGTGTTAGTGTATAGATTCGCATTAGGGTATGGGTTAGGGTAAGGGTTAGGGTAAAATTTAGGGATAGAGTTAGAGTTTGGGAACTGGTATGAATTAGGGTAAATGTTAGGGTTCAACAATGGGTTAGGGTTAGGGTTCATGTTAGGGTACAGGTTAGTGTTAGTGTACGGGTTTGGAAAAGGATAACGGTTAGAGTAAGGGTTAGGGATAGGCTTAGGGTTACGGAACAGGTAATGTTCAGGGTACAGGTTAGGGTATGACAACAGATTAGGGTTACGGTACTTGATAGGGTACAGAATAGTGTTAGTGTACGGTTTAGGATTAGGGTATGGGTCAGTGTAAGGTTTACGGTAACGATTAAGGTTAGGGTTTGGGTTAGGGTTAGGGATTGGGTATGGTTTAGCCTACAGCTTAGTGTACGACAATGGGTTAGGGGTACGGTACGTGTTAGGCTACGGGTTAGTGTTAGTGTATGGGTTAGGCTTAGAGTATGTGGAAGGATAAGGGTCAGGGTAAGTGTTAGGTTTAGGGTTAGGGTACGGTTTAAGATACAGGTCAGGGTATGACAACGGATTAGGTTTAGGTTAGGTTTTAGGGTACACATTAGTGTTAGGGTACGGTTTTGGATTGGGTTTGGGTTGGGGCAACGCTAAGGGTAACGGTTAGGTTTAGGGCAATGGAATGTGTACGGTTTAGGGTACAGGTTAAGGTACGACAACGGATTAGGGTTAGGGTAAGTGTTACGTTAGGAGTTAGTGTACAGGTTAGGATTAGGGTACGGGTTAGGGTAAGGATTAGGGAAAGTCTTAGTGTAAGTGTTAGGGTTAGGATTAGGGTTCGGGTAAGGGAACGGGTATAGTTTATGGTACATGTTAGGGTATGACAATAGGTTAAGTTTAGGGTACGTGTTAGGGTATTGGTTACAGTTAGTGTACGGAAGGATTAGTTTATGAGTTAGGGTAATGCATAGCGTACGGGTTTAGGGTTCAGGTTAGGGATAGGGATAGGGAACGGGTACGGTTTAGGGTACAGGTTAGTGTACAACCATGGTTAGTGCCAGGGTATTTGTTAGGGTATGGGATAGTGTTAGTGTATGGGTTAGGATTACGCTACATGTTAGGGTAATGCATAGGGTAAGGGTAGGGTTAGGGGTAAGGTTAGGGAATGGTTACGGTTTAGGGTACAGTTTACGGTACGACAAAGAATTAAGTTTAGGGTACGAGTTACGGTACAGATTAGTGTTAGTGTACGGGTTAGGATTAGGATACGGGTTAGGGAAAGGCTCCGGGTAAGGGTAAGGGTTAGGGTAAGGGTTAGGATTAGGGTTAGGGAAGGGGTACAGTTTAAGATACAGGTTAGGGTATGACAAGTGTTTAAGGTTAGCATACTTGTTAGGGTATGGGCTAGTGTTAGTGTACGGGTTAGGATTACGGTACACGTTAGGGTAAGGCTTTGGCTAAGAGTGAAGTTTAGATTTAGGGTTAGGGTTAGGGAACAGGGATGGTTTATGGTACAGGGTAGGGCACGACAAAGGTTTTGGGTTAGTGTACATGTTCGGGTACGGCTTAGTGTTAGTGTACGTGTTAGGATTAGGGTACGGGTTACGGTAAGGCTATGGGTAAGGGTTAGAGGTAGGGTTAGGGTTAGGGAATGGGTACGGTTTAGGGTACAGGTTAGGGTATGACAACAGTTTAGGCTTAGCGTACGTGTTACGGTAAGGGTTAGTGTTAGTGTATGGGTTAGGATGAGGGTATTGCTTAGGGTAGGGCTTCAGGTATAGGTTAGGGTTAGGGAACGGGTACTGTTTTATGTACAGGTTAGGGCATGAAAACGGTTTAGGCTTAGCGTACGTGTTAGGGAAAGGGTTAGTGTAAGTGTATGGGTTATGATTAGGGTAAGGGTTAGGGTAACACTTTGGGAAAGGGTTAGCATTAGGGTTAGGGTTAGGGTTAGTGTTAGGGGATGGGGACAGTTTAGGGCACACGTTAGGGTATGACAGCGCTTTAGGGTGGGCGTACGTGTGAGGGCACGGGTTAGTGTTAGCGTACGGGTTAGCATTAGGGGACGGGTTAGAGTAAGGCTTCGGGTAAGGGTTAGGGTTAGGGCTAGGAGACGGGGACGGTTTAGGCGAGAGGTTAGGGTACGAAAACGGTTTAGGGTGAGCGTACGTGTGAGGGCACGGGTTAGTGATAGCGTACGGGTTAGGATTAGGGGACGGTGAGGGTCAGGCTTCGGGGAAGGGTTAGGGTTAGGGTTAGGTTTAGGGTTAGGGGACGGGGACGGTTTAGGGTCCAGGTGAGGGTACGACGATGCTTTAGGGGGAGCGTACGTGGGAGGGCGCGGGTTAGTGTTAGCGTACGGGTTAGGATTAGGGGACGGTGAGGGTCAGGCTTCGGGGAAGGGTTAGGGTTAGGGTTCGGGCTAGGGTTAGGGTAGGGGACGGAGACGGTTTAGAGTCCAGGTGAGGGTACGACGATGCTTTAGGGGGAGCGTACGTGGGAGGGCGCGGGTTAGTGTTAGCGTACGGGTTAGGATTAGGGGACGGGTGAGGGTCAGGCTTCGGGGAAGTGTTAGGGTTAGGGTTCAGGCTAGGGTTAGTGTTAGGGGGCGGGGAGGGTTTAGGGTCCAGGTGAGGGTACGACAACGCTTTAGGGGGACCGTACGTGTGAGGGCGCCGGTTAGTGTTAGCGTACGGGTTAGGATTAGGGGACGGGTGAGGGTCAGGCTTCGAGGAATGTTTAGGGTTAGTGTTCGGGCTAGAGTTAGGGGACGGGGACGGGGACGGTTTAGGGTCCAGGTGAGGGTACAACGCTTTAGGGGGAACGTACGTGTGAGGGCGTGGGTTAATGTTAGCGTACGGGCTAGGATTAGGGGACGGGTGAGGGTCAGGCTTCGGGGAAGGGTTAGGGTTAGGGTTCGGGCTAGGGTTATGTTTAGGGTATGGGGACGGTTTAGGGTCCAGGTGAGGGTACGACAACGCTTTAGGGGGAGCGTACGTGTGAGGGTGCGGGTTAGTGTTAGCGTACGGGCTAGGACGAAGGGAAGGGTGAGGATTAGGCTTCGGGGAAGATTTAGGGTTAGGGTTCGGGCTAGGGTTAGGGTTAGGGGACGGGGACGGTTTAATGTCCAGGTGAGGGTACGACAACGCTTTAGAGGGAGCGTACGTGTGAGGGCACGGGTTAGTGTTAGCGTACGGGTTAGGATTAGGGGACGGGTGAGTGTCCGGCTTCGGGGAAGGGTTAGGGTTAGGGTTCGGGCTACGGTTAGGGTTAGGGGACAGGGACGGTTTAGGGTCCAGGTGAGGGTACAACAACGCTTTAGGGGGAGCGTACGTGTGATGGCGCGGGTTAGTGTTAGCGTACGTGTTAGGATTAGGGGACGGGTGAGGGTCAGGCTTCGGGAAAGGGTTAGGGTTAGGGTTCGGGCTAGGGTTAGGGTTAGGGGACGGGGACGGTAGAGGGTCCAGGTGAGGGTACGAGAACGCTTTAGAGGGAGCGTATGTGTGAGGGGGTGGGTTAGTGTTAGCGTACGGGTTAGGATTAGGGGACGGGTGAGTGTCAGGCTTCGGGGAAGGGTTAGGGTTAGGGTTCGGGCTAGGGTTAGGGGACGGGGACGGTTTAGGGTCCAGCTGAGGGTACGACAACGCTTTAGGGGGAGCGTGCGTGTGAGGGTGCGGGTTAGTGTTAGCGTACGGGCTAGGATGAAGGGACGGGTGAGTGTCAGGCTTCGGGGAAGATTTAGGGTTAGGGTTCGGGCTAGGGTTAGGGTTAGGGGACGGGGACGGTTTAATGTCCAGGTGAGGGTACGACAACGCTTTAGGAGGAGCGTACGTGTGAGGGCGCGGGTTAGTGTTAGCGTATGGGTTAGGATTAGGACACGGGTGAGTGTCCGGCTTCGGGGAAGGGTTAGGTTTAAGGTTCGGGCTAGGGTTAGGGTTAGGGGACGGAGATGGTTTAGGGTCCAGGTGAGGGTACGACAACGCTTTAGGGCAAGCGTACGTGTGAGGGCGCGGGTTAGTGTTAGCGTACGAGCTAGGATTAGGGGACGGGTGAGAGTCAGGCTTCCGGGAAGGGTTAGGGTTAGGGTTCGGGCTAGGGTTAGGGTTCAGGGACAGGGACGGTTTAGGGTCCAGGTGAGGGTACGACAACGCTTTAGGGGGAGCGTACGTGTGATGGCGCGGGTTAGTGTTAGCGTACGGGTTAGGATTAGGGGACGGGTGAGGGTCAGGCTTCGGGAAAGGGTTAGGGTTAGGGTTCGGGCTAGGGTTAGGGTTAGGGGACGGGGATGGTTTAGGGTCCAGGTGAGGGTACGAGAACGGTTTAGGGTGAGCGTACGTGTGAGGGCACGGGTTAGTGTTAGCGTACGGGTTAGGATTAGGGGACGGGTTAGTGTTAGGGTTCGGGCTAGTGTTAGGGTTAGGGGATGGGGACGGTTTAGTGTCCAGGTGAGGGTACGACAACGGTTTACGGTGAGCGTACGTGAGAGGGTACGGGTTAGTGTTAGCGTACGGGTTAGGATTAGGGGACGGGTGAGAGTAAGGCTTCGGGGAAGTGTTAGGGTTAGGGTTCGGGCTAGGGTTAGGGTTAGGGGACGGGGACGGTTTAGGGTCCAGGTGAGGGTACGACAACGGTTTAGTGTCAGCGTACATGTGAGGGCGCGGGTTAGTGTGAGCGTACGGGTTAGGATTAGGGGACGGGTGAGGGTCAGGCTTCGGGGAAGGGTTAGGGTTAGGGTTCGGGCTAGGGTTAGGGTTAGGGGATGGGGACGGTTTAGGGTCCAGGTGAGGGTCCGACAACGCTTTAGGGGGAGTGTGCGTGTGAGGGCGCGGGTTAGTGTGAGCGTACGGGATAGGATTAGGGGACGGGTGAGGGTCAGGCTTCGGGGAAGGGTTAGGGTTAGGGTTCGGGCTAGGGTTAGGGTTAGGGGACGGGGACGGTTTAGGGTCCAGGTGAGGGTCCGACAACGCTTTAGGGGGAGCGTGCGTGTGAGGGCGCGGGTTAGTGTGAGCGTACGGGTTAGGATTAGGGGACGGGTGAGGGTCAGGCTTCGGGGAATCGTTAGGGTTAGGGTTCGGGCTAGGGTTAGGGTTAGGGGACGGGGACGGTTTAGGGTCCAGGTGAGGGTCCGACAACGCTTTAGGGGGAGCGTGCGTGTGAGGGAGCGGGTTAGTGTGAGCCTACGAATTAGGATTAGGGGACGGGTGAGGGTCAGGCTTCGGGGAAGGGTTAGGGTTAGGGTTCGGGCTAGGGTTAGGGTTAGGGGACGGGGACGGTTTAGGGTCCAGGTGAGGGTCCGACAACGCTTTAGGGGGAGCGTGCGTGTGAGGGCGCGGGTTAGTGTTAGCGTACGGGTTAGGATTAGGGGACGGGTGAGGGTCAGGCTTCGGGGAAGGGTTAGGGTTAGTGTTCGGACTAGGGTTAGGGTTAGGGGACGGGGACGGTTTAGAGGACAGGTTAGGTTATGACAATGGTTTAGGGTGAGCGTATGCGTGAGGGCATGGGATAGTGTTAGCGTACGGGTTAGGATTAGGTGAAGGGTTAGGATAAGGCTTTGGGTAAGAGTTAGGTTTAGGGTTAGGGTTAGGGAACGGGGACAGTTTAGGGGACAGGTTAGGGTACGACAATGGTTTAGGGTGAGTGTACGTGTGAGGACACTTGTTAGTGTTAGCGTATGGGTTAGGATTAAGGGATGGGTTGGGGTAAGGCTTTGGGTAAGCGTTAGGGTTAGGTTTAGTGTTAGGGTTAGGGTTAGGGAACGGGGACGGTTTAGGGGACAGGTTAGGGTATGTCAATGGTTTAGGATGAGCGTACGTGTGAGGGCACGTGTTAGTGTTATCGTACGGGTTACGATTAGGGGACGGATTAGGATAAAGCTTCGGGTAAGGGTTAGTGTTAGGTTTAGGGTTAGGGTTAGGGTTGGGGACAGTTTAGGGAACAGGTTAGGGTATGACAACGGTTTAGGATGAGTGTACATCTGAGGGCATGGGTTACTGTGAGCATACGGGTTAGGATTAGGGTACGGGATAGAGTAAGGCTTTGGGTAAGAGTTAGGTTTAGGGTTAGGGTTAGGGAACGGGGACAGTTTAGGGGAAAGGTTAGGGTACGACAATGGTTTACGATTTGGGGACGGGTGTGGGTCAGGCTTCGGGGAAGGGTTAGGGTTAGGGTTCGGGCTAGGGTTAGGGTTAGGGGATGGGGACGGTTTAGGGTCCCAGTGAGGGTCCGACAACGCTTTAAGGGGAGCGTACGTGTGAGGGCGCGGGTTAGTGTTAGCGTACGGGTTAGGATTAGGGGACGGGTGAGGGTCAGGCTTCGGGGAAGGGTTAGGGTTAGGGTTCGGGCTAGGGTTAGGGTTAGGGGACGGGGACGGTTTAGGGTCCAGGTGAGGGTACGACAACGCTTTAGGGGGAGCGTACGTGTGAGGGTGAGGGTTAGTGTTAGCGTACGGTTTAGGATTATGGGACGGGTGAGGGTCAGGCTTCGGGGAAGGGTTAGGGTTAGGGTTCGGGCTAGGGTTAGGGTTAGGGGACGGGGACGGTTTAGGGTCCAGGTGAGGGTCCGACAACGCTTTAGGGGGAGCGTGCATGTGAGGGCGCAGGTTAGTGTGAGCCTACGGGTTAGGATTAGGGGACGGGTGAGGGTCAGGCTTCGGGGAAGGGTTAGGGTTAGGGTTCGGGCTAGGGTTAGGGTTAGGGGACGGGGACGGTTTAGGGTCCAGGTGAGGGTACGACAACGTTTTAGGGGGAGCGTAAGTGTGAGAGCGCGGGTTAGTTTCAACATACGGGCTAGGATTTGGGGACGGGTGAGGGTCAGGCTTCGGGGAAGGGTTAGGGTTAGGGTTCGGGCTAGGGTTAGGGTTAGGGGATGGGGACGGTTTAGGGTACAGGTGAGGGTACGACAATGCTTTATGGGGAGCGTACGTGTGAGGGCGCGGGTTAATGTTAGCGTACGGGTTAGGATTAGGGGACGGGTGAGTGTCAGGCTTCGGGGAAGTGTTAGGGTTAGGGTTCGGGCTAGGGTTAGGGTTAGGGGATGGGGACGGTTTAGGGTCCAGGTGAGGGTCCGACAATGCTTTAGGGGGAGCGTACGTGTGAGGGCGCGGGTTATTGTTAGCGTACGGGTTAGGATTAGGGGACGGGTGAGGGTCAGGCTTCGGGGAAGGGGTAGGGTTAGGGTTCGGGCTAGGGTTAGGGTTAGGGGACGGGGACGGTTTAGGGTCCAGGTGAGGGTCCGACAACGCTTTAGGGGGAGCGTGCGTGTGAGGGCGCGGGTTAGTGTGAGCGTACGGGTTAGGATTAGGGGACGGATGAGTGTCAGGCTTCAGGGAAGGGTTAGGGTTAGGGTTCGGGCTAGGGTTAGGGTTAGGGGACGGGGACGGTTTAGGGTCCAGGTGAGGGTCCGACAACGCTTTAGGGGGAGCGTGCGTGTGAGGGCGCGGGTTAGTGTTAGCGTACGGGTTAGGATTAGGGTACGGGTGAGGGTCAGGCTTCGGGGAAGGGTTAGGGTTAGGGTTAGGGTTAGGGGACGGGGACGGTTTAGGGTCCAGGTGAGGGTCCGACAACGCTTTAGGGGGAGCGTGTGTGTGAGGGCGCGGGTTAGTGTGAGCGTACGGGTTAGGATTAGGGGACGGGTGAGGGTCAGGCTTCGGGGAAGGTTTAGGGTTAGGGTTCGGGCTAGGGTTAGGGTTAGGGGACGGGGACGGTTTAGGGTCCAGGTGAGGGTCCGACAACGCTTTAGGGGGAGCGTGCGTGTGAGGGCGCGGGTTAGTGTGAGCGTACGGGTTAGGATTAGGGGACGGGTGAGGGTCAGGCTTCGGGGAAGGGTTAGGGTTAGGGTTCGGGCTAGGGTTAGGGGACGGGGACGGGGACGGTTTAGGGTCCAGGTGAGGGTCCGACAACGCTTTAGGGGCAGCGTGCGTGTGAGGGCGCGGGTTAGTGTGAGCCTACGGGTTAGGATTAGGGGACGGGTGAGGGTCAGGCTTCGGGGAAGGGTTAGGGTTAGGGTTCGGGCTAGGGTTAGGGTTAGGGGACGGGGACGGTTTAGGGTCCAGGTGAGGGTCCGACAACGCATTAGGGGGAGGGTGCGTGTGAGGGCGCGGGTTAGTGTTAGCGTACGGGTTAGGATTAGGGGACGGGTGAGTGTCAGGCTTCTGGGAAGGGTTAGGGTTAGGGTTCTGGCTAGGGTTAGGGTTAGGGGACGGGGACGGTTTAGGGTCCAGGTGAGGGTCCGACAACGCTTTAGGGGGAGCGTGCGTGTGAGGGCGCGGGTTAGTGTGAGCGTACGGGTTAGGATTAGGGGACGGGTGAGGGTCAGGCTTCGGGGAAGGGTTAGGGTTAGGGTTCGGGCTAGGATTAGGGTTAGGGGACGGGGACGGTTTAGGGTCCAGGTGAGGGTCCGACAACGCTTTAGGGCGAGCGTGCGTGTGAGGGCGCGGGTTAGTGTGAGCCTACGGGTTAGGATTAGGGGACGGGTGAGGGTCAGGATTCGGGGAAGGGTTAGGGTTAGGGTTCGGACTAGGGTTAGGGTTAGGGGACGGGGACGGCTTAGGGTCCAGGTGAGGGTCCGACAACGCTTTACGGGGAGCGTGCGTGTGAGGGCGCGCGTTAGTGTGAGCGTACGGGTTAGGATTAGGGAACGGGTGAGTGTCAGGCTTCGGGGAAGGGTTAGGGTTAGGGTTCGGACTAGGGTTAGTTTTAGGGGACGGGGACGGTTTAGGGTCCAGGTGAGGGTCCGACAACGCTTTAGGGGGAGCGTGCGTGTGAGGGCGTGGGTTAGTGTGAGCGTACGGGTTAGTATTAGGGGACGGGTGAGGGTCAGGCTTCGGGGAAGGGTTAGGGTTAGGGTTCGGGCTAGGGTTAGGGTTAGGGGACAGGGACGATTTAGGGTCCAGGTGAGGGTCCGACAGCGCTTTAGGGGGAGCGTGCGAGTGAGGGCGCGGGTTATTGTTAGCGTACGGGTTAGGATTAGGGGACGGGTGAGGGTCAGGCTTCGGGGAAGGGTTAGGGTTAGGGTTCGGGCTAGGGTTAGGGTTAGGGGACGGGGACGGTTTAGGGACCAGGTGAGGGTCCGACAACGCTTTAGGGGGAGCGTGCGTGTGAGGGCGCGGGTTAGTGTGAGCGTACGGGTTAGGAATAGGGGACGGGTGAGGGTCAGGCTTCGGGGAAGGGTTAGGGTTAGGGTTCGGGCTAGGGTTAGGGTTAGGGGACGGGGACGGTTTAGGGTCCAGGTGAGGGTCCGACAACGCTTTAGGGGGAGCGTGCGTGTGAGGGCGCGGGTTAGTTTGAGCCTACGAATTAGGATTAAGGGACGGGTGAGTGTCAGGTTTTGGGGAAGGGTTAGGGTTAGGGTTCGGGCTAGGGTTAGGGTTAGGGGACGGGGACGGTTTAGGGTCCAGGTGAGGGTCCGACAACGCTTTAGGGGGAGCGTGCGTGTGAGGGCGCGGGTTAGTGTGAGCGTAAGGGTTAGGATTAGGGGACAGGTGAGGGTCAGGCTTCGGGGAAGGGTTAGGGTTAGGGTTCGGGCTAGGTTAGGGTTAGGGGACGGGGACGGTTTAGGGTCCAGGTGAGGGTCCGACAACGCTTTAGGGGGAGCGTGTGTGTGAGGGCGCGGGTTAGTGTGAGCGTACGGGTTAGGATTAGGGGACGGGTGAGGGTCAGGCTTCGGGGAAGGGTTAGGGTTAGGGTTCGGGCTAGGGTTAGGGTTAGGGGACGGGGACGGTTTAGGGTCCAGGTGAGGGTCCGACAACGCTTTAGGGGGAGCGTGCATGTGAGAGCCCGGGTTACTGTGAGCCTACGGGTTAGGATTAGGGGACGGGTGAGGGTCAGGCTTCGGGGAAGGGTTAGGGTTAGGGTTCGGGCTATGGTTAGGGTTAGGGGACGGGGACGGTTTAGGGTCCAGGTGAGGGTCCGACAATGCTTTAGGGGGAGCGTACGTGTGAGGGCGCGGGTTAGTGTTAGCGTACGGGTTAGGATTAGGGGACGGGTGAGTGTCAGGCTTCGGGGAAGGGTTAGGGTTAGGGTTCGGGCTAGGGTTAGGGTTAGGGGACGGGGACGGTTTAGGGTCCTGGTGAGGGTCCTACAACGCTTTAGGGGGAGCGTGCGTGTGAGGGCGCGGGTTAGTGTTAGCGTACGGGTTAGGATTAGGGGACGGGTGAGGGTCAAGCTTCGGGGAAGGGTTAGGGTTAGGGTTCGGGCTAGGGTTAGGGTTAGGGGACGGGGACGGCTTACGGTCAAGGTGAGGGTCCGAAAACGCTTTAGGGGGAGCGTGCGTGTGAGGGTGCGGGTTAGTTTTAGCGTACGGGTTAGGATTAGGGGACGGGTGAGGGTCAGGCTTCGGGGAAGGGTTAGGGTTAGGGTTCGGGCTAGGGTTAGGGTTAGGGGATGGGGACGGTTTAGGGTCCAGGTGAGGGTCCGCCAACGCTTTAGGGGGAGTGTGCGTGTGCGGGCGCGTGTTATTGTGAGCGTACGGGTTAGGATTAGGGGACGGGTGAGGGTCAGGCTTCGGGGAAGGGTTAGGGTAGGTTTCGGGCTAGGGTTAGGGTTAGGGGACGGGGACGGTTTAGGGTCCAGTTGAGGGTCCGACAACGCTTTAGGGGGAGCGTGCGTGTGAGGGCGCGGGTTAGTGTGAGCGTACGGGTTAGGATTAGGGGACGGGTGAGGGTCAGGCTTCGGGGAAGGGTTAGGGTTAGGGTTCGGGCTAGGGTTAGGGTTAGGGGACGGGGACGGTTTAGGGTCCAGGTGAGGGTCCGACAACTCTTTAGGGGGAGCGTGCGTGTGAGGGCGCGGGTTAGTGTGAGCGTACGGGTTAGGATTAGGGGACGGGTGAGGGTCAGGTTTCGGGGAAGGGTTAGGGTTAGGGTTCGGGCTAGGGTTAGGGTTAGGGGACGGGGACGGTTTAGGGTCCAGGTGAGGGTCCGACAACGCTTTAGGGGGAGCGTGCGTGTGAGGGCGCGGGTTAGTGTGAGCGTACGGGTTAGGATTAGGGGACGGGTGAGGGTCAGGCTTCGGGGAAGGGTTAGGGTTAGGGTTCGGGCTAGGGTTAGGGTTAGGGGACGGGGACGGTTTAAGGTCCAGGTGAGGGTCCGACAACGCTTTAGGGGGAGTGTGCGTGTGAGGGCGGGGGTTAGTGTGAGCGTACGGGTTAGGATTAGGGGACGGGTGAGGGTCAGGCTTCGGGGAAGGGTTAGGGTTAGGGTTCCGGCTAGGGTTAGGGTTAGGGGACGGGGACGGTTTAGTGTCCAGGTGAGGGTTCGACAACGCTTTAGGGGGAGCGTGCGTGTGAGGGCGCGGGTTAGTGTTAGCGTACGGGTTAGGATTAGGGGACGGGTGAGGGTCAGGCTTCGGGGAAGGGTTAGGGTTAGGGTTCGGGCTAGGGTTAGGGTTAGGGGACGGGGACGGTTTAGGGTCCAGGTGAGGGTCCGACAACGCTTTAGGGGGAGCGTGCGTGTGAGGGCGCGGGTTAGTGTTAGCGTACGGGTTAGGATTAGGGGACGGGTGAGGGTCAGGCTTCGGCGAAGGGTTAGGGTTAGGGTTCGGGCTAGGGTTAGGGTTAGGGGACGGGGACGGTTTAGGGTCCAGGTGAGGGTCCGACAACGCTTTAGGGGGAGCGTGCGTGTGAGGGCGCGGGTTAGTGTGAGCCTACGGGTTAGGATTAGGGAACGGGTGAGGGTCAGGCTTCGGGGAAGGGTTAGGGTTAGGGTTCGGGCTAGGGTTAGTGTTAGGGGACGGGGACGGTTTAGGGTCCAGGTGAGGGTCCGACAACGCTTTAGGTGGAGCGTGCGTGTGAGGGCGCTGGTTAGTGTTAGCGTACGGGTTAGGATTAGGGGACGGGTGAGGGTCAGGCTTCGGGGAAGAGTTAGGGTTAGGGTTCGGGCTAGGGTTAGGGTTAGGGGACGGGGACGGTTTAGGGTCCAGGTGAGGGTCCGACAACGCTTTAGGTGGACTGTGCGTGTGAGGGCGCGGGTTAGTGTGAGCCTACGGGTTAGGATTAGGGGACGGGTGAGGGTCAGGCTTCGGGGAAGGGTTAGGGTTAGGGTTCGGGCTAGGGTTAGGGTTGGGGACGAAGACGGTTTAGGGTCCAGGTGAGGGTCCGACAACGCTTAGGGGGAGCGTGCGTGTGAGGGCGCTCGTTAGTGTGAGCGTACGGGTTAGGATTAGGGGACGGGTGAGGGTCAGGCTTCGGGGAAGAGTTAGGGTTAGGGTTCGGGCTAGGGTTAGGGTTAGGGGACGGGGACGGTTTAGGGTCCAGGTGAGGGTCCGACAACGCTTTAGGTGGACTGTGCGTGTGAGGGCGCGGGTTAGTGTGAGCCTACGGGTTAGGATTAGGGGACGGGTGAGGGTCAGGCTTCGGGGAAGGGTTAGGGTTAGGGTTCGGGCTAGGGTTAGGGTTGGGGACGAAGACGGTTTAGGGTCCAGGTGAGGGTCCGACAACGCTTAGGGGGAGCGTGCGTGTGAGGGCGCGGGTTAGTGTGAGCGTACGGGTTAGGATTAGGGGACGGGTGAGGGTCAGGCTTCGGGGAAGGGTTAGGGTTAGGGTTCGGGCTAGGGTTAGGGTTAGGGGACGGGGACGGTTTAGGGTCCAGGTGAGGGTCCGACAACGCTTTAGGGGGAGCGTGCGTGTGAGGGCGCGGGCTAGTGTGAGCCTACAGGTTAGGATTAGGGGACGGGTGAGGGTCAGGCTTCGGGGAAGGGTTAGGGTTAGGGTTCGGGCTAGGGTTAGGGTTAGGGGACGGGGACGGCTTAGGGTCAAGGTGAGGGTCCGACAACGCTTTCGGGGGATCGTGCGTGTGAGGGTGCGGGTTAGTGTTAGCGTACGGGTTAGGATTAGGGGACGGGTGAGGATCAGGCTTCGGGGAAGGGTTAGGGTTAGGGTTCGGGTTAGGGTTAGGGAACGGGGACGGTTTAGGGTCCAGGTGAGGGTCCGACAACGCTTTAGGGGGAGCGTGAGTGTGAGGGCGCGGGTTAGTGTTCGCGTACGGGTTAGGATTAGGGGACGGATGAGTGTCAGGCTTCGGGGAAGGGTTAGGGTTAGGGTTCGGGCTAGGGTTAGGGTTAGGGGACGGGGACGGTTTAGGGTCCAGGTGAGCGTCCGACAACGCTTTAGGGGGAGCGTGCGTGTGAGGGCGCGGGTTAGTGTGAGCCTACGGGTTAGGATTAGGGGACGGGTGAGGGTCAGGCTTCGGGGAAGGGTTAGGGTTAGGGTTCGGGCTAGGGTTAGGGTTAGGGGACGGGGACGGTTTAGGGTCCAGGTGAGGGTCCGACAACGCTTTAGGGGGAGCGTGCGTGTGAGGGCGCGGGTTACTGTTAGCGTACGGGTTAGGATTAGGGGATGGGTGAGGGTCAGGCTTCGGGGAAGGGTTAGGGTTAGGGTTCGGGCTAGGGTTAGGGTTAGGGGATGGGGACGGTTTAGGGTCCAGGTGAGCGTCCGACAACGCTTTAGGGGGAGTGTGCGTGTGAGGGCGCGGGTTAGTGTGAGCCTACGGGTTAGGATTAGTGGACGGCTGAGGGTCAGGCTTCGGGGAAGGGTTAGGGTTAGGGTTCGGGCTAGGGTTAGTGTTAGGGGACGGGGACGGTTCAGGGTCCAGGTGAGGGTCCGACAACGCATTAGGGGGAGCGTGCGTGTGAGGGCGCGGGTTAGTGTTAGCGTACGGGTTAGGATTAGGGGACGGGTGAGTGTCAGGCTTCTGGGAAGGGTTAGGGTTAGGGTTCGGGCTAGGGTTAGGGTTAGGGGACGGGGACGGTTTAGGGTCCAGGTGAGGGTCCGACAACGCTTTAGGGGGAGCGTGCGTGTGAGGGCGCGGGTTAGTGTGAGCGTACGGGTTAGGATTAGGGGACGGGTGAGGGTCAGGCTTCGGGGAAGGGTTAGGGTTAGGGTTCGGGCTAGGGTTAGGGTTAGGGGACGGGGACGGTTTAGGGTCCAGGTGAGGGTCCGACAACGCTTTAGGGCGAGCGTGCGTGTGAGGGCGCGGGTTAGTGTGAGCGTACGGGTTAGGATTAAGGGACGGGTGAGGGTCAGGATTCGGGGAAGGGTTAGGGTTAGGGTTCGGGCTAGGGTTAGGGTTAGGGGACGGGGACGGCTTAGGGTCCAGGTGAGGGTCCGACAACGCTTTACGGGGAGCGTGCGTGTGAGGGCGCGGGTTAGTGTGAGCGTACGGGTTAGGATTAGGGGACGGGTGAGGGTCAGGCTTCGGGGAAGGGTTAGGGTTAGGGTTCGGACTAGGGTTAGTTTTAAGGGACGGGGACGGTTTAGGGTCCAGGTGAGGGTCCGACAACGCTTTAGGGGGAGCGTGCGTGTGAGGGCGCGGGTTAGTGTGAGCCAACGGGTTAGGAATAGGGGACGGGTGAGGGTCAGGCTTCGGGGAAGGGTTAGGGTTAGGGTTCGGGCTATGGTTAGGGTTAGGGGACGGGGACGGCTTAGGGTCAAGGTGAGGGTCCTACAACGCTTTAGGGGGAGCGTGCGTGTGAGGGCGCGGGTTAGTGTTAGCGTACGGGTTAAGATTAGGGGACGGGTGAGGGTCAAGCTTCGGGGAAGGGTTAGGGTTAGGGTTCGGGCTAGGGTTAGGGTTAGGGGATGGGGACGGTTTAGGGTCCAGGTGAGGGTCCGACAACGCTTTAGGGGGAGTGTGCGTGTGAGGGCGCGGGTTAGTGTGAGCCTACGGGTTAGGATTAGGGGACGGCTGAGGGTCAGGCTTCGGGGAAGAGTTAGGGTTAGGGTTCGGGCTAGGGTTAGGGTTAGGGGACGGGGACGGTTTAGGGTCCAGGTGAGTGTCCGACAACGCTTTAGGGGGAGCGTGCGTGTGAGGGCGCGGGTTAGTGTGAGCGTACGGGTTAGGATTAGGGGACGGGTGAGGGTCAGGCTTCGGGGAAGGGTTAGGGTTAGGGTTCGGGCTAGGGTTAGGGTTAGGGGACGGGGACGGTTTAGGGTCTAGGTGAGGGTCCCACAACTCTTTAGGGGGAGCGTGCGTGTGAGGGCGCGGGTTAGTGTGAGCGTACGGGTTAGGATTAGGGGACGGGTGAGGGTCAGGCTTCGGGGAAGGGTTAGGGTTAGGGTTCGGGCTATGGTTAGGGTTAGGGGACGGGGACGGTTTAGGGTCCAGGTGAGGGTCCGACAACGCTTTAGGGGGAGCGTGCGTGTGAGGGCGCGGGTTAGTGTGAGCGTACGGGTTAGGATTAGGGGACGGGTGACGGTCAGGCTTCTGGGAAGGGTTAGGGTTAGGGTTCGGGCTAGGGTTAGGGTTAGGGGACGGGGACGGTTTAGGGTCCAGGTGAGGGTCCGACGACGCTTTAGGGGGAGTGTGCGTGTGAGGTCGGGGGTTAGTGTGAGCCTACGGGTTAGGATTATGGGACTGATGAGGGTCAGGCTTCGGGGAAGGGTTAGGGTTAGGGTTTGGGCTAGGGTTAGGGTTAGGGGACGGGGACGGTTTAGGGTCCAGGTGAGGGTCCGACAACGCTTTAGGGGGAGCGTGCGTGTGAGGGCGCGGGTTAGTGTTAGCGTACGGGTTAGGATTAGGGGACGGGTGAGGGTCAGGCTTCGGGGAAGGGTTAGGGTTAGGGTTCGGGCTAGGGTTAGGGTTAGGGGACGGGGACGGTTTAGGGTCCAGGTGAGGGTCCGACAACGCTTTAGGGGGAGCGTGCGTGTGAGGGCGCGGGTTAGTGTTAGCGTACGGGTTAGGATTAGGGGACGGGTGAGGGTCAGGCTTCGGGGAAGGGTTAGGGTTAGGGTTCGGGCTAGGGTTAGGGTTAGGGGACGGGGACGGTTTAGGGTCCAGGTGAGGGTCCGACAACGCTTTAGGGGGAGCGTGCGTGTGAGGGCGCGGGTTAGTGTGAGCCTACGGGTTAGGATTAGGGGACGGGTGAGGGTCAGGCTTCGGGGAAGGGTTAGGGTTAGGGTTCGGGCTAGGGTTAGGGTTAGGGGACGGGGACGGTTTAGGGTCCAGGTGAGGGTTCGACAACGCATTAGGGGGAGAGTGCGTGTGAGGGCGCGGGTTAGTGTTAGCGTACGGGTTAGGATTAGGGGACGGGTGAGTGTCAGGCTTCTGGGAAGGGTTAGGGTTAGGGTTCGGGCTAGGGTTAGGGTTAGGGGACGGGGACGGTTTAGGGTCCAGGTGAGGGTCCGACAACGCTTTAGGGGGAGCGTGCGTGTGAGGGCGCGGGTTAGTGTGAGTGTACGGGTTAGGATTAGGGGACGGGTGAGGGTCAGGCTTCGGGGAAGGGTTAGGGTTAGGGTTCGGGCTAGGGTTAGGGTTAGGGGACGGGGACGGTTTAGGGTCCAGGTGAGGGTCCGACAACGCTTTAGGGCGAGCGTGCGTGTGAGGGCGCGGGTTAGTGTGAGCGAACGGGTTAGGATTAAGGGACGGGTGAGGGTCAGGCTTCGGGGAAGGGTTAGGGTTAGGTTTCGGGCTAGGGTTAGGGTTAGGGGACGGGGACGGCTTAGGGTCCAGGTGAGGGTCCGACAACGCTTTACGGGGAGCGTGCGTGTGAGGGCGCGGGTTAGTGTGAGCGTACGGGTTAGGATTAGGGGACGGGTGAGGGTCAGGCTTCGGGGAAGGGTTAGGGTTAGGTTTCGGACTAGGGTTAGTTTTAGGGGACGGGGACGGTTTAGGGTCCAGGTGAGGGTCCGACAACGCTTTAGGGGGAGCGTGCGTGTGAGGGCGCGGGTTAGTGTGAGCCAACGGGTTAGGAATAGGGGACGGGTGAGGGTCAGGCTTCGGGGAAGGGTTAGGGTTAGGGTTCGGGCTATGGTTAGGGTTAGGGGACGGGGACGGTTTAGGGTCCAGGTGAGGGTCCTACAACGCTTTAGGGGGAGCGTGCATGTGAGGGCGCGGGTTAGTGTTAGCGTACGGGTTAGGATTAGGGGACGGGAGAGGCTCAAGCTTCGGGGAAGGGTTAGGGTTAGGGTTCGGGCTAGGGTTAGGGTTAGGGGATGGGGACGGTTTAGGGTCCAGGTGAGGGTCCGACAACGCTTTAGGGGGAGTGTGCGTGTGAGGGCGCGGGTTAGTGTGAGCCTACGGGTTAGGATTAGGGGACGACTGAGGGTCAGGCTTCGGGGAAGGGTTAGGTTTAGGGTTCGGGCTAGGGTTAGGGTTAGGGGACGGGGACGGTTTAGGGTCCAGGTGAGGGTCCGACAACGCTTTAGGGGGAGCGTGCGTGTGAGGGCGCGGGTTAGTGTGAGCGTACGGGTTAGGATTAGGGGACGGGTGAGGGTCAGGCTTCGGGGAAGGGTTAGGGTTAGGGTTCGGGCTAGGGTTAGGGTTAGGGGACGGGGACGGTTTAGGGTCCAGGTGAGGGTCCGACAACTCTTTAGGGGGAGCGTGCGTGTGAGGGCGCGGGTTAGTGTTAGCGTACGGGTTAGGATTAGGGGACGGGTGAGGGTCAGGCTTCGGGGAAGGGTTAGGGTTAGGGTTTGGGCTAGGGTTAGGGTTAGGGGACGGGGACGGTTTAGGGTCCAGGTGAGGGTCCGACAACGCTTTAGGGGGAGCGTGCGTGTGAGGGCGCGGGTTAGTGTGAGCGTACGGGTTAGGATTAGGGGACGGGTGAGGGTCAGGCTTCGGGGAAGGGTTAGGGTTAGGGTTCGGGCTAGGGTTAGGGTTAGGGGACGGGGACGGTTTAGGGTCCAGGTGAGGGTCCGACAACGCTTTAGGGGGAGTGTGCGTGTGAGGTCGGGGGTTAGTGTGAGCCTACGGGTTAGGATTATGGGACGGGTGAGGGTCAGGCTTCGGGGAAGGGTTAGGGTTAGGGTTTGGGTTAGGGTTAGGGTTAGGGGACGGGGACGGTTTAGGGTCCAGGTGAGGGTCCGACAACGCTTTAGGGGGAGCGTGCGTGTGAGGGCGCGGGTTAGTGTTAGCGTACGGGTTAGGATTAGGGGACGGGTGAGGGTCAGGCTTCGGGGAAGGGTTAGGGTTAGGTTTCGGGCTAGGGTTAGGGTTAGGGGATGGGGACGGCTTAGGGTCCAGGTGAGGGTCCGACAACGCTTTACGGGGAGCGTGCGTGTGAGGGCGCGGGTTAGTGTGAGCGTACGGGTTAGGATTAGGGGACGGGTGAGGGTCAGGCTTCGGGGAAGGGTTAGGGTTAGGGTTCGGACTAGGGTTAGTTTTAGGGGACGGGGACGGTTTAGGGTCCAGGTGAGGGTCCGACAACGCTTTAGGGGGAGCGTGCGTGTGAGGGCGCGGGTTAGTGTGAGCCAACGGGTTAGGAATAGGGGACGGGTGAGGGTCAGGCTTCGGGGAAGGGTTAGGGTTAGGGTTCGGGCTATGGTTAGGGTTAGGGGACGGGGACGGTTTAGGGTCCAAGTGAGGGTCCTACAACGCTTTAGGGGGAGCGTGCGTGTGAGGGCGCGGGTTAGTGTTAGCGTACGGGTTAGGATTAGGGGACGGGTGAGGGTCAAGCTTCGGGGAAGGGTTAGGGTTAGGGTTCGGGCTAGGGTTAGGGTTAGGGGATGGGGACGGTTTAGGGTCCAGGTGAGGGTCCGACAACGCTTTAGGGGGAGTGTGCGTGTGAGGGCGCGGGTTAGTGTGAGCCTACGGGTTAGGATTAGGGGACGGCTGAGGGTCAGGCTTCGGGGAAGGGTTAGGTTTAGGGTTCGGGCTAGGGTTAGGGTTAGGGGACGGGGACGGTTTAGGGTCCAGGTGAGCGTCCGACAACGCTTTAGGGGGAGCGTGCGTGTGAGGGCGCGGGTTAGTGTGAGCGTACGGGTTAGGATTAGGGGACGGGTGAGGGTCAGGCTTCGGGGAAGGGTTAGGGTTAGGGTTCGGGCTAGGGTTAGGGTTAGGGGACGGGGACGGTTTAGGGTCCAGGTGAGGGTCCGACAACTCTTTAGGGGGAGCGTGCGTGTGAGGGCGCGGGTTAGTGTGAGCGTACGGGTTAGGATTAGGGGACGGGTGAGGGTCAGGCTTCGGGGAAGGGTTAGGGTTAGGGTTCGGGCTAGGGTTAGGGTTAGGGGACGGGGACGGTTTAGGGTCCAGGTGAGGGTCCGACAACGCTTTAGGGGGAGCGTGCGTGTGAGGGCGCGGGTTAGTGTGAGCGTACGGGTTAGGATTAGGGGACGGGTGAGGGTCAGGCTTCGGGGAAGGGTTAGGGTTAGGGTTCGGGCTAGGGTTAGGGTTAGGGGACGGGGACGGTTTAAAGTCCAGGTGAGGGTCCGACAACGCTTTAGGGGGAGTGTGCGTGTGAGGTCGGGGGTTAGTGTGAGCCTACGGGTTAGGATTATGGGACGGGTGAGGGACAGGCTTCGGGGAAGGGTTAGGGTTAGGGTTTGGGTTAGGGTTAGGGTTAGGGGACGGGGACGGTTTAGGGTCCAGGTGAGGGTCCGACAACGCTTTAGGGGGAGCGTGCGTGTGAGGGCGCGGGTTAGTGTTAGCGTACGGGTTAGGATTAGGGGACGGGTGAGGGTCAGGCTTCGGGTAAGGGTTAGGGTTAGGGTTCGGGCTAGGGTTAGGGTTAGGGGACGGGGACGGTTTAGGGTCCAGGTGAGGGTCCGACAACGCATTAGGGGGAGCGTGCGTGTGAGGGCGCGGGTTAGTGTTAGCGTACGGGTTAGGATTAGGGGACGGGTGAGGGTCAGGCTTCTGGGAAGGGTTAGGGTTAGGGTTCGGGCTAGGGTTAGGTTTAGGGGACGGGGATGGTTTAGGGTCCAGGTAAGGGTCCGACAACGCTTTAGGGGGAGCGTGCGTGTGAGGGCGCGGGTTAGTGTGAGCGTACGGGTTAGGATTAGGGGACGGGTGAGGGTCAGGCTTCGGGGAAGGGTTAGGGTTAGGGTTCGGGCTAGGGTTAGGGTTAGGGGACGGGGACGGTTTAGGGTCCAGGTGAGGGTCCTACAACGCTTTAGGGGGAGCGTGCGTGTGAGGGCGCGGGTTAGTGTTAGCGTACGGGTTAGGATTAGGGGACGGGTGAGGGTCAAGCTTCGGGGAAGGGTTAGAGTTAGGGTTCGGGCTAGGGTTAGGGTTAGGGGACGGGGACGGCTTAGGGTCAAGGTGAGGGTCCGACAACGCTTTAGGGGGACCGTGCGTGTGAGGGTGCGGGTTAGTGTTAGCATACGGGTTAGGATTAGGTGACGGGTGAGGATCAGGCTTTGGGGAAGGGTTAGGGTTAGGGTTCGGGTTAGGGTTAGGGAACGGGGACGGTTTAGCGTACAGGTGAGGGTCCGACAACGCTTTAGGGGGAGCGTGAGTGTGAGGGCGCGGGTTAGTGTTCGCGTACGGGTTAGGATTAGGGGACGGATGAGTGTCAGGCTTCGGGGAAGGGTTAGGGTTAGGGTTCGGGCTAGGGTTAGGGTTAGGGGACGGGGACGGCTTAGGATCCAGGTGAGGGTCCGACAACGCTTTAGGGGGAGCGTGCGTGTGAGTGCGCGGGTTAGTGTGAGCGTACGGGTTAGGATTAGGGGACGGGTGAGGGTCAGGCTTCGGGGAAGGGTTAGGGTTAGGGTTCGGGCTAGGGTTAGGGTTAGGGGACGGGGACGGTTTAGGGTCCAGGTGAGGGTCCGACAACGCTTTAGGTGGAGCGTGCGTGTGAGGGCGCTGGTTAGTGTTAGCGTACGGGTTAGGATTAGGGGACGGGTGAGGGTTAGGCTTCGGGGAAGGGTTAGGGTTAGGGTTCGGGCTAGGGTTAGGGTTAGGGGACGGGGACGGTTTAGGGTCCAGGTGAGGGTCCGACAACGCTTTAGGGGGAGGGTGCGTGTGAGGGCGCGGGTTAGTGTGAGCCTACGGGTTAGGATTAGAGGACGGGTGAGGGTCAGGCTTCGGGGAAGGGTTAGGGTTAGGGTTCGGGCTAGGGTTAGGGTTGGGGACGAAGACGGTTTAGGGTCCAGGTGAGGGTCCGACAACGCTTTAGGGGGAGCGTGCGTGTGAGGGCGCGGGTTAGTGTGAGCGTACGGGTTAGGATTAGGGGACGGGTGAGGGTCAGGCTTCGGGGAAGGGTTAGGGTTAGGGTTCGGGCTAGGGTTAGGGTTAGGGGACGGGGACGGTTTAGGGTCCAGGTGAGGGTCCGACAACGCTTTAGGGGGAGCGTGCGTGTGAGGGCGCGGGCTAGTGTGAGCCTACAGGTTAGGATTAGGGGACGGGTGAGGGTCAGGCTTCGGGGAAGGGTTAGGGTTAGGGTTCGGGCTAGGGTTAGGGTTAGGGGACGGGGACGGCTTAGGGTCAAGGTGAGGGTCCGACAACGCTTTAGGGGGATCGTGCGTGTGAGGGTGCGGGTTAGTGTTAGCGTACGGGTTAGGATTAGGGGACGGGTGAGGATCAGGCTTCGGGGAAGGGTTAGGGTTAGGGTTCGGGTTAGGGTTAGGGAACGGGGACGGTTTAGGGTCCAGGTGAGGGTCCGACAACGCTTTAGGGGGAGCGTGAGTGTGAGGGCGCGGGTTAGTGTTCGCGTACGGGTTAGGATTAGGGGACGGATGAGTGTCAGGCTTCAGGGAAGGGTTAGGGTTAGGGTTCGGGCTAGGGTTAGGGTTAGGGGACGGGGACGGTTTAGGGTCCAGGTGAGCGTCCGACAACGCTTTAGGGGGAGCGTGCGTGTGAGGGCGCGGGTTAGTGTGAGCCTACGGGTTAGGATTAGGGGACGGGTGAGGGTCAGGCTTCGGGGAAGGGTTAGGGTTAGGGTTCGGGCTAGGGTTAGGGTTAGGGGACGGGGACGGTTTAGGGTCCAGGTGAGGGTCCGACAACGTTTTAGGGGGAGCGTGCGTGTGAGGGCGCGGGTTAGTGTTAGCGTACGGGTTAGGATTAGGGGATGGGTGAGGGTCAGGCTTCGGGGAAGGGTTAGGGTTAGGGTTCGGGCTAGGGTTAGGGTTAAGGGATGGGGACGGTTTAGGGTCCAGGTGAGGGTCCGACAACGCTTTAGGGGGAGTGTGCGTGTGAGGGCGCGGGTTAGTGTGAGCCTACGGGTTAGGATTAGGGGACGGGTGAGGGTCAGGCTTCGGGGAAGGGTTAGGGTTAGGGTTCGGGCTAGGGTTAGGGTTAGGGGACGGGGACGGTTTAGGGTCCAGGTGAGGGTCCGACAATGCTTTAGGGGGAGCATGCGTGTGAGGGCGCGGGTTAGTGTGAGCGTACGGGTTAGGATTAGGGGACGGGTGAGTGTCAGGCTTCGGGGAAGGTTTAGGGTTAGGGTTCGGGCTAGGGTTAGGGTTCGGGGATGGGGACGGTTTAGGGTCCAGGTGAGGGTCCGACAACGCTTTAGGGGGAGCGTGCGTGTGAGGGCGCGGGTTAGTGTGAGCGTACGGGTTAGGATTAAGGGACGGGTGAGGGTCAGGCTTCGGGGAAGGGTTAGGGTTAGGGTTCGGGCTAGGGTTAGGGTTAGGGGATGGGGACGGCTTAGGGTCCAGGTGAGGGTCCGACAACGCTTTACGGGGAGCGTGCGTGTGAGGGCGCGGGTTAGTGTGAGCGTATGGGTTAGAATTAGGGGACGGGTGAGGGTCAGGCTTCGGGGAAGGGTTAGGGTTAGGGTTCGGACTAGGGTTAGTTTTAGGGGACGGGGACGGTTTAGGGTCCAGGTGAGGGTCCGACAACGCTTTAGGGGGAGCGTGCGTGTGAGGGCGTGGGTTAGTGTGAGCGTACGGGTTAGTATTAGGGGACGGGTGAGGGTCAGGCTTCGGGGAAGATTTAGGGTTAGGGTTCGGGCTAGGGTTAGGGTTCGGGGATGGGGACGGTTTAGGGTCCAGGTGAGGGTCCGACAACGCTTTAGGGGGAGCGTGCGTGTGAGGGCGCGGGTTAGTGTGAGCGTACGGGTTAGGATTAGGGGACGGGTGAGGGTCAGGCTTCGGGGAAGGGTTAGGGTTAGGGTTCGGGCTAGGGTTAGGGTTAGGGGACGGGGACGGTTTAGGGTCCAGGTGAGGGTCCGACAACTCTTTAGGGGGAGCGTGCGTGTGAGGGCGCGGGTTAGTGTTAGCGTACGGGTTAGGATTAGGGGACGGGTGAGGGTCAGGCTTCGGGGAAGGGTTAGGGTTAGGGTTCGGGCTAGGGTTAGGGTTAGGGGACGGGGACGGTTTAGGGTCCAGGTGAGGGTCCGACAACGCTTTAGGGGGAGCGTGCGTGTGAGGGCGCGGGTTAGTGTGAGCGTACGGGTTAGGATTAGGGGACGGGTGAGGGTCAGGCTTCGGGGAAGGGTTAGGGTTAGGGTTCGGGCTAGGGTTAGGGTTAGGGGACGGGGACGGTTTAGGGTCCAGGTGAGGGTCCGACAACGCTTTAGGGGGAGTGTGCGTGTGAGGTCGGGGGTTAGTGTGAGCCTACGGGTTAGGATTATGGGACGGGTGAGGGTCAGGCTTCGGGGAAGGGTTAGGGTTAGGGTTTGGGTTAGGGTTAGGGTTAGGGGACGGGGACGGTTTAGGGTCCAGGTGAGGGTCCGACAACGCTTTAGGGGGAGCGTGCGTGTGAGGGCGCGGGTTAGTGTTAGCGTACGGGTTAGGATTAGGGGACGGGTGAGGGTCAGGCTTCGGGGAAGGGTTAGGGTTAGGTTTCGGGCTAGGGTTAGGGTTAGGGGACGGGGACGGCTTCGGGTCCAGGTGAGGGTCCGACAACGCTTTACGGGGAGCGTGCGTGTGAGGGCGCGGGTTAGTGTGAGCGTACGGGTTAGGATTAGGGGACGGGTGAGGGTCAGGCTTCGGGGAAGGGTTAGGGTTAGGGTTCGGACTAGGGTTAGTTTTAGGGGACGGGGACGGTTTAGGGTCCAGGTGAGGGTCCGACAACGCTTTAGGGGGAGCGTGCGTGTGAGGGCGCGGGTTAGTGTGAGCCAACGGGTTAGGAATAGGGGACGGGTGAGGGTCAGATTCGGGGAAGGTTTAGGGTTAGGGTTCGGGCTATGGTTAGGGTTAGGGGACGGGGACGGTTTAGGGTCCAAGTGAGGGTCCTACAATGCTTTAGGGGGAGCGTGCGTGTGAGGGCGCGGGTTAGTGTTAGCGTACGGGTTAGGATTAGGGGACGGGTGAGGGTCAAGCTTCGGGGAAGGGTTAGGGTTAGGGTTCGGGCTAGGGTTAGGGTTAGGGGATGGGGACGGTTTAGGGTCCAGGTGAGGGTCCGACAACGCTTTAGGGGGAGTGTGCGTGTGAGGGCGCGGGTTAGTGTGAGCCTACGGGTTAGGATTAGGGGACGGCTGAGGGTCAGGCTTCGGGGAAGGGTTAGGTTTAGGGTTCGGGCTAGGGTTAGGGTTAGGGGACGGGGACGGTTTAGGGTCCAGGTGAGGGTCCGACAACGCTTTAGGGGGAGCGTGCGTGTGAGGGCGCGGGTTAGTGTGAGCGTACGGGTTAGGATTAGGGGACGGGTGAGGGTCAGGCTTCGGGGAAGGGTTAGGGTTAGGGTTCGGGCTAGGGTTAGGGTTAGGGGACGGGGACGGTTTAGGGTCCAGGTGAGGGTCCGACAACTCTTTAGGGGGAGCGTGCGTGTGAGGGCGCGGGTTAGTGTGAGCGTACGGGTTAGGATTAGGGGACGGGTGAGGGTCAGGCTTCGGGGAAGGGTTAGGGTTAGGGTTCGGGCTAGGGTTAGGGTTAGGGGACGGGGACGGTTTAGGGTCCAGGTGAGGGTCCGACAACGCTTTAGGGGGAGCGTGCGTGTGAGGGCGCGGGTTAGTGTGAGCGTACGGGTTAGGATTAGGGGACGGGTGAGGGTCAGGCTTCGGGGAAGAGTTAGGGTTAGGGTTCGGGCTAGGGTTAGGGTTAGGGGACGGGGACGGTTTAAAGTCCAGGTGAGGGTCCGACAACGCTTTAGGGGGAGTGTGCGTGTGAGGTCGGGGGTTAGTGTGAGCCTACGGGTTAGGATTATGGGACGGGTGAGGGACAGGCTTCGGGGAAGGGTTAGGGTTAGGGTTTGGGTTAGGGTTAGTGTTAGGGGACGGGGACGGTTTAGGGTCCAGGTGAGGGTCCGACAACGCTTTAGGGGGAGCGTGCGTGTGAGGGCGCGGGTTAGTGTGAGCGTACGGGTTAGGATTAGGGGACGGTTGAGGGTCAGGCTTCGGGGAAGGGTTAGGGTTAGGGTTCGGGCTAGGGTTAGGGTTAGGGGACGGGGACGGTTTAGGGTCCAGGTGAGGGTCCTACAACGCTTTAGGGGGAGCGTGCGTGTGAGGGCGCGGGTTAGTGTTAGCGTACGGGTTAGGATTAGGGGACGGGTGAGGGTCAAGCTTCGGGGAAGGGTTAGGGTTAGGGTTCGGGCTAGGGTTAGGGTTAGGGGACAGGGACGGCTTAGGGTCAAGGTGAGGGTCCGACAACGCTTTAGGGGGACCGTGCGTGTGAGGGTGCGGGTTAGTGTTAGCATACGGGTTAGGATTAGGGGACGGGTGAGGATCAGGCTTTGGGGAAGGGTTAGGGTTAGGGTTCGGGTTAGGGTTAGGGAACGGGGACGGTTTAGCGTACAGGTGAGGGTCCGACAACGCTTTAGGGGGAGCGTGAGTGTGAGGGCGCGGGTTAGTGTTCGCGTACGGGTTAGGATTAGGGGACGGATGAGTGTCAGGCTTCGGGGAAGGGTTAGGGTTAGGGTTCGGGCTAGGGTTAGGGTTAGGGGACGGGGACGGCTTAGGATCCAGGTGAGGGTCCGACAACGCTTTAGGGGGAGCGTGCGTGTGAGTGCGCGGGTTAGTGTGAGCGTACGGGTTAGGATTAGGGGACGGGTGAGGGTCAGGCTTCGGGGAAGGGTTAGGGTTAGGGTTCGGGCTAGGGTTAGGGTTAGGGGACGGGGACGGTTTAGGGTCCAGGTGAGGGTCCGACAACGCTTTAGGGGGAGCGTGCGTGTGAGGGCGCTGGTTAGTGTTAGCGTACGGGTTAGGATTAGGGGACGGGTGAGGGTTAGGCTTCGGGGAAGAGTTAGGGTTAGGGTTCGGGCTAGGGTTAGGGTTAGGGGACGGGGACGGTTTAGGGTCCAGGTGAGGGTCCGACAACGCATTAGGGGGAGGGTGCGTGTGAGGGCGCGGGTTAGTGTGAGCCTACGGGTTAGGATTAGAGGACGGGTGAGGGTCAGGCTTCGGGGAAGGGTTAGGGTTAGGGTTCGGGCTAGGGTTAGGGTTGGGGACGAAGACGGTTTAGGGTCCAGGTGAGGGTCCGACAACGCTTTAGGGGGAGCGTGCGTGTGAGGGCGCGGGTTAGTGTGAGCGTACGGGTTAGGATTAGGGGACGGGTGAGGGTCAGGCTTCGGGGAAGGGTTAGGGTTAGGGTTCGGGCTAGGGTTAGGGTTAGGGGACGGGGACGGTTTAGGGTCCAGGTGAGGGTCCGACAACGCTTTAGGGGGAGCGTGCGTGTGAGGGCGCGGGCTAGTGTGAGCCTACAGGTTAGGATTAGGGGACGGGTGAGGGTCAGGCTTCGGGGAAGGGTTAGGGTTAGGGTTCGGGCTAGGGTTAGGGTTAGGCGACGGGGACGGCTTAGGGTCAAGGTGAGGGTCCGAAAACGCTTTAGGGGGATCGTGCGTGTGAGGGTGCGGGTTAGTGTTAGCGTACGGGTTAGGATTAGGGGACGGGTGAGGATCAGGCTTCGGGGAAGGGTTAGGGTTAGGGTTCGGGTTAGGGTTAGGGAACGGGGACGGTTTAGGGTCCAGGTGAGGGTCCGACAACGCTTTAGGGGGAGCGTGAGTGTGAGGGCGCGGGTTAGTGTTCGCGTACGGGTTAGGATTAGGGGACGGATGAGTGTCAGGCTTCGGGGAAGGGTTAGGGTTAGGGTTCGGGCTAGGGTTAGGGTTAGGGGACGGGGACGGTTTAGGGTCCAGGTGAGCGTCCGACAACGCTTTAGGGGGAGCGTGCGTGTGAGGGCGCGGGTTAGTGTGAGCCTACGGGTTAGGATTAGGGGACGGGTGAGGGTCAGGCTTCGGGGAAGGGTTAGGGTTAGGGTTCGGGCTAGGGTTAGGGTTAGGGGACGGGGACGGTTTAGGGTCCAGGTGAGGGTCCGACAACGTTTTAGGGGGAGCGTGCGTGTGAGGGCGCGGGTTAGTGTTAGCGTACGGGTTAGGATTAGGGGATGGGTGAGGGTCAGGCTTCGGGGAAGGGTTAGGGTTAGGGTTCGGGCTAGGGTTAGGGTTAAGGGATGGGGACGGTTTAGGGTCCAGGTGAGGGTCCGACAACGCTTTAGGGGGAGTGTGCGTGTGAGGGCGCGGGTTAGTGTGAGCCTACGGGTTAGGATTAGGGGACGGGTGAGGGTCAGGCTTCGGGGAAGGGTTAGGGTTAGGGTTCGGGCTAGGGTTAGGGTTAGGGGACGGGGACGGTTTAGGGTCCAGGTGAGGGTCCGACAATGCTTTAGGGGGAGCATGCGTGTGAGGGCGCGGGTTAGTGTGAGCGTACGGGTTAGGATTAGGGGACGGGTGAGTGTCAGGCTTCGGGGAAGGTTTAGGGTTAGGGTTCGGGCTAGGGTTAGGGTTCGGGGATGGGGACGGTTTAGGGTCCAGGTGAGGGTCCGACAACGCTTTAGGGGGAGCGTGCGTGTGAGGGCGCGGGTTAGTGTGAGCGTACGGGTTAGGATTAAGGGACGGGTGAGGGTCAGGCTTCGGGGAAGGGTTAGGGTTAGGGTTCGGGCTAGGGTTAGGGTTAGGGGATGGGGACGGCTTAGGGTCCAGGTGAGGGTCCGACAACGCTTTACGGGGAGCGTGCGTGTGAGGGCGCGGGTTAGTGTGAGCGTATGGGTTAGAATTAGGGGACGGGTGAGGGTCAGGCTTCGGGGAAGGGTTAGGGTTAGGGTTCGGACTAGGGTTAGTTTTAGGGGACGGGGACGGTTTAGGGTCCAGGTGAGGGTCCGACAACGCTTTAGGGGGAGCGTGCGTGTGAGGGCGTGGGTTAGTGTGAGCGTACGGGTTAGTATTAGGGGACGGGTGAGGGTCAGGCTTCGGGGAAGATTTAGGGTTAGGGTTCGGGCTAGGGTTAGGGTTAGGGGACGGGGACGGTTTAGGGTCCAGGTGAGGGTCCGACAACGCTTTAGGGGGAGCGTGCGTGTGAGGGCGCGGGTTAGTGTGAGCGTACGGGTTAGGATTAGGGGACGGGTGAGGGTCAGGCTTCGGGGAAGGGTTAGGGTTAGGGTTCGGGCTAGGGTTAGGGTTAGGGGACGGGGACGGTTTAGGGTCCAGGTGAGGGTCCGACAACTCTTTAGGGGGAGCGTGCGTGTGAGGGCGCGGGTTAGTGTTAGCGTACGGGTTAGGATTAGGGGACGGGTGAGGGTCAGGCTTCGGGGAAGGGTTAGGGTTAGGGTTCGGGCTAGGGTTAGGGTTAGGGGACGGGGACGGTTTAGGGTCCAGGTGAGGGTCCGACAACGCTTTAGGGGGAGCGTGCGTGTGAGGGCGCGGGTTAGTGTGAGCGTACGGGTTAGGATTAGGGGACGGGTGAGGGTCAGGCTTCGGGGAAGGGTTAGGGTTAGGGTTCGGGCTAGGGTTAGGGTTAGGGGACGGGGACGGTTTAGGGTCCAGGTGAGGGTCCGACAACGCTTTAGGGGGAGTGTGCGTGTGAGGTCGGGGGTTAGTGTGAGCCTACGGGTTAGGATTATGGGACGGGTGAGGGTCAGGCTTCGGGGACGGGTTAGGGTTAGGGTTTGGGTTAGGGATAGGGTTAGGGGACGGGGACGGTTTAGGGTCCAGGTGAGGGTCCGACAACGCTTTAGGGGGAGCGTGCGTGTGAGGGCGCGGGTTAGGGTTAAGGGATGGGGACGGTTTAGGGCCAGGTGAGGGTCCGACAACGCTTTAGGGGGAGCGTGCATGTGAAGGTCCGGGTTACTGTGAGCCTACGGGTTAGGATTAGGGGACGGGTGAGGGTCAGGCTTCGGGGAAGGTTTAGGTTTAGGGTTCGGGCTAGGGTTAGGGTTAGGGGACGGGGACGGTTTAGGGCCAGGTGAGGGTCCGACAACGCTTTAGGGGGAGCGTGCATGTGAAGGTCCGGGTTACTGTGAGCCTACGGGTTAGGATTAGGGGACGGGTGAGTGTCAGGCTTCGGGGAAGGGTTAGGGTTAGGGTTCTGGCTAGGGTTAGGGTTAGGGGACGGGGACGGTTTAGGGTCCAGGTGAGGGTCCGACAACGCTTTAGGGGGAGCGTGCGTGTGAGGGCGCGGGTTAGTGTGAGCGTACGGGTTAGGATTAGGGGACGGGTGAGGGTCAGGCTTCGGGGAAGGGTTAGGGTTAGGGTTCGGGCTAGGGTTAGGGTTAGGGGATGGGGACGGCTTAGGGTCCAGGTGAGGGTCCGACAACGCTTTACGGGGAGCGTGCGTGTGAGGGCGCGGGTTAGTGTGAGCGTATGGGTTAGAATTAGGGGACGGGTGAGGGTCAGGCTTCGGGGAAGGGTTAGGGTTAGGGTTCGGACTAGGGTTAGTTTTAGGGGACGGGGACGGTTTAGGGTCCAGGTGAGGGTCCGACAACGCTTTAGGGGGAGCGTGCGTGTGAGGGCGTGGGTTAGTGTGAGCGTACGGGTTAGTATTAGGGGACGGGTGAGGGTCAGGCTTCGGGGAAGATTTAGGGTTAGGGTTCGGGCTAGGGTTAGGGTTAGGGGACGGGGACGGTTTAGGGTCCAGGTGAGGGTCCGACAACGCTTTAGGGGGAGCGTGCGTGTGAGGGCGCGGGTTAGTGTGAGCGTACGGGTTAGGATTAGGGGACGGGTGAGGGTCAGGCTTCGGGGAAGGGTTAGGGTTAGGGTTCGGGCTAGGGTTAGGGTTAGGGGACGGGGACGGTTTAGGGTCCAGGTGAGGGTCCGACAACGCTTTAGGGGGAGCGTGCGTGTGAGGGCGCGGGTTAGTGTGAGCGTACGGGTTAGGATTAGGGGACGGGTGAGGGTCAGGCTTCGGGGAAGGGTTAGGGTTAGGGTTCGGGCTAGGGTTAGGGTTAGGGGACGGGGACGGTTTAGGGTCCAGGTGAGGGTCCGACAACGCTTTAGGGGGAGTGTGCGTGTGAGGTCGGGGGTTAGTGTGAGCCTACGGGTTAGGATTATGGGACGGGTGAGGGTCAGGCTTCGGGGACGGGTTAGGGTTAGGGTTTGGGTTAGGGATAGGGTTAGGGGACGGGGACGGTTTAGGGTCCAGGTGAGGGTCCGACAACGCTTTAGGGGGAGCGTGCGTGTGAGGGCGCGGGTTAGTGTTAGCGTACGGGTTAGGATTAGGGGACGGGTGAGGGTCAGGCTTCGGGGAAGGGTTAGGGTTAGGTTTCGGGCTAGGGTTAGGGTTAGGGGACGGGGACGGCTTAGGGTCCAGGTGAGGGTCCGACAACGCTTTACGGGGAGCGTGCGTGTGAGGGCGCGGGTTAGTGTGAGCGTACGGGTTAGGATTAGGGGACGGGTGAGGGTCAGGCTTCGGGGAAGGGTTAGGGTTAGGGTTCGGACTAGGGTTAGTTTTAGGGGACGGGGACGGTTTAGGGTCCAGGTGAGGGTCCGACAACGCTTTAGGGGGAGCGTGCGTGTGAGGGCGCGGGTTAGTGTGAGCCAACGGGTTAGGAATAGGGGACGGGTGAGGGTCAGATTCGGGGAAGGTTTAGGGTTAGGGTTCGGGCTAGGGTTAGGGTTGGGGACGAAGACGGTTTAGGGTCCAGGTGAGGGTCCGACAACGCTTTAGGGGGAGCGTGCGTGTGAGGGCGCGGGTTAGTGTGAGCGTACGGGTTAGGATTAGGGGACGGGTGAGGGTCAGGCTTCGGGGAAGGGTTAGGGTTAGGGTTCGGGCTAGGGTTAGGGTTAGGGGACGGGGACGGTTTAGGGTCCAGGTGAGGGTCCGACAACGCTTTAGGGGGAGCGTGCGTGTGAGGGCGCGGGCTAGTGTGAGCCTACAGGTTAGGATTAGGGGACGGGTGAGGGTCAGGCTTCGGGGAAGGGTTAGGGTTAGGGTTCGGGCTAGGGTTAGTTTTAGGGGACGGGGACGGTTTAGGGTCCAGGTGAGGGTCCGACAACGCTTTAGGGGGAGCGTGCGTGTGAGGGCGTGGGTTAGTGTGAGCGTACGGGTTAGTATTAGGGGACGGGTGAGGGTCAGGCTTCGGGGAAGATTTAGGGTTAGGGTTCGGGCTAGGGTTAGGGTTAGGGGACGGGGACGGTTTAGGGTCCAGGTGAGGGTCCGACAACGCTTTAGGGGGAGCGTGCGTGTGAGGGCGCGGGTTAGTGTGAGCGTACGGGTTAGGATTAGGGGACGGGTGAGGGTCAGGCTTCGGGGAAGGGTTAGGGTTAGGGTTCGGGCTAGGGTTAGGGTTAGGGGACGGGGACGGTTTAGGGTCCAGGTGAGGGTCCGACAACGCTTTAGGGGGAGCGTGCGTGTGAGGGCGCGGGTTAGTGTGAGCGTACGGGTTAGGATTAGGGGACGGGTGAGGGTCAGGCTTCGGGGAAGGGTTAGGGTTAGGGTTCGGGCTAGGGTTAGGGTTAGGGGACGGGGACGGTTTAGGGTCCAGGTGAGGGTCCGACAACGCTTTAGGGGGAGTGTGCGTGTGAGGTCGGGGGTTAGTGTGAGCCTACGGGTTAGGATTATGGGACGGGTGAGGGTCAGGCTTCGGGGACGGGTTAGGGTTAGGGTTTGGGTTAGGGATAGGGTTAGGGGACGGGGACGGTTTAGGGTCCAGGTGAGGGTCCGACAACGCTTTAGGGGGAGCGTGCGTGTGAGGGCGCGGGTTAGTGTTAGCGTACGGGTTAGGATTAGGGGACGGGTGAGGGTCAGGCTTCGGGGAAGGGTTAGGGTTAGGTTTCGGGCTAGGGTTAGGGTTAGGGGACGGGGACGGCTTAGGGTCCAGGTGAGGGTCCGACAACGCTTTACGGGGAGCGTGCGTGTGAGGGCGCGGGTTAGTGTGAGCGTACGGGTTAGGATTAGGGGACGGGTGAGGGTCAGGCTTCGGGGAAGGGTTAGGGTTAGGGTTCGGACTAGGGTTAGTTTTAGGGGACGGGGACGGTTTAGGGTCCAGGTGAGGGTCCGACAACGCTTTAGGGGGAGCGTGCGTGTGAGGGCGCGGGTTAGTGTGAGCCAACGGGTTAGGAATAGGGGACGGGTGAGGGTCAGATTCGGGGAAGGTTTAGGGTTAGGGTTCGGGCTAGGGTTAGGGTTGGGGACGAAGACGGTTTAGGGTCCAGGTGAGGGTCCGACAACGCTTTAGGGGGAGCGTGCGTGTGAGGGCGCGGGTTAGTGTGAGCGTACGGGTTAGGATTAGGGGACGGGTGAGGGTCAGGCTTCGGGGAAGGGTTAGGGTTAGGGTTCGGGCTAGGGTTAGGGTTAGGGGACGGGGACGGTTTAGGGTCCAGGTGAGGGTCCGACAACGCTTTAGGGGGAGCGTGCGTGTGAGGGCGCGGGCTAGTGTGAGCCTACAGGTTAGGATTAGGGGACGGGTGAGGGTCAGGCTTCGGGGAAGGGTTAGGGTTAGGGTTCGGGCTAGGGTTAGGGTTAGGGGACGGGGACGGCTTAGGGTCAAGGTGAGGGTCCGACAACGCTTTAGGGGGATCGTGCGTGTGAGGGTGCGGGTTAGTGTTAGCGTACGGGTTAGGATTAGGGGACGGGTGAGGATCAGGCTTCGGGGAAGGGTTAGGGTTAGGGTTCGGGTTAGGGTTAGGGAACGGGGACGGTTTAGGGTCCAGGTGAGGGTCCGACAACGCTTTAGGGGGAGCGTGAGTGTGAGGGCGCGGGTTAGTGTTCGCGTACGGGTTAGGATTAGGGGACGGATGAGTGTCAGGCTTCGGGGAAGGGTTAGGGTTAGGGTTCGGGCTAGGGTTAGGGTTAGGGGACGGGGACGGTTTAGGGTCCAGGTGAGCGTCCGACAACGCTTTAGGGGGAGCGTGCGTGTGAGGGCGCGGGTTAGTGTGAGCGTACGGGTTAGGATTAGGGGACGGGTGAGGGTCAGGCTTCGGGGAAGGGTTAGGGTTAGGGTTCGGGCTAGGGTTAGGGTTAGGGGACGGGGACGGTTTAGGGTCCAGGTGAGGGTCCGACAACGTTTTAGGGGGAGCGTGCGTGTGAGGGCGCGGGTTAGTGTTAGCGTACGGGTTAGGATTAGGGGATGGGTGAGGGTCAGGCTTCGGGGAAGGGTTAGGGTTAGGGTTCGGGCTAGGGTTAGGGTTAAGGGATGGGGACGGTTTAGGGTCCAGGTGAGGGTCCGACAACGCTTTAGGGGGAGTGTGCGTGTGAGGGCGCGGGTTAGTGTGAGCCTACGGGTTAGGATTAGGGGACGGGTGAGGGTCAGGCTTCGGGGAAGGGTTAGGGTTAGGGTTCGGGCTAGGGTTAGGGTTAGGGGACGGGGACGGTTTAGGGTCCAGGTGAGAGTCCGACAACGCTTTAGGGGGAGTGTGCGTGTGAGGGCGGGGGTTAGTGTGAGCCTACGGGTTAGGATTAGGGGACGGGTGAGGGTCAGGCTTCGGGGAAGGGTTAGGGTTAGGGTTCGGGCTAGGGTTAGGGTTAGGGGACGGGGACGGTTTAGGGTCCAGGTGAGGGTCCGACAACGCTTTAGGGGGAGCGTGCGTGTGAGGGCGCGGGTTAGTGTTAGCGTACGGGTTAGGATTAGGGGACGGGTGAGGGTCAGGCTTCGGGGAAGGGTTAGGGTTAGGGTTCGGGCTAGGGTTAGGGTTAGGGGATGGGGACGGCTTAGGGTCCAGGTGAGGGTCCGACAACGCTTTACGGGGAGCGTGCGTGTGAGGGCGCGGGTTAGTGTGAGCGTATGGGTTAGGATTAGGGGACGGGTGAGGGTCAGGCTTCGGGGAAGGGTTAGGGTTAGGGTTCGGACTAGGGTTAGTTTTAGGGGACGGGGACGGTTTAGGGTCCAGGTGAGGGTCCGACAACGCTTTAGGGGGAGCGTGCGTGTGAGGGCGTGGGTTAGTGTGAGCGTACGGGTTAGTATTAGGGGACGGGTGAGGGTCAGGCTTCGGGGAAGAGTTAGGGTTAGGGTTCGGGCTAGGGTTAGGGTTAGGGGTCAGGGACGGTTTAGGGTCCAGGTGAGGGTCCGTCAACGCTTTAGGGGGAGCGTGCGTGTGAGGGCGCTGGTTAGTTAGAGCCTACGAATTAGGATTAAGGGACGGGTGAGTGTCAGGTTTTGGGGAAGGGTTAGGGTTAGGGTTCGGGCTAGGGTTAGGGTTAGGGGACGGGGACGGTTTAGGGTCCAGGTGAGGGTCCGACAACGTTTTAGTGGGAGCGTGCGTGTGAGGGCGCGGGTTAGTGTGAGCGTAAGGGTTAGGATTAGGGGACGGGTGAGGGTCAGGCTTCGGGGAAGGTTTAGGTTTAGGGTTCGGGCTAGGGTTAGGGTTAGGGGACGGGGACGGTTTAGGGCCAGGTGAGGGTCCGACAACGCTTTAGGGGGAGCGTGCATGTGAAGGTCCGGGTTACTGTGAGCCTACGGGTTAGGATTAGGGGACGGGTGAGGGTCAGGCTTCGGGGAAGGTTTAGGTTTAGGGTTCGGGCTAGGGTTAGGGTTAGGGGACGGGGACGGTTTAGTGTCCAGGTGAGGGTCCGACAACGCTTTAGGGGGAGCGTACGTGTGAGGGCGCGGGTTAGTGTTAGTGTACGGGTTAGGATTAGGGGACGGGTGAGGGTCAGGCTTCGGGGAAGGGTTAGGGTTAGGGTTCGGGATAGGGTTAGGGTTAGGGGACGGTTTAGGGTCCAGGTGAGGGTCCGACAACGCTTTAGGTGGAGCGTGCGTGTGAGGGCGGTGGTTAGTGTTAGCGTACGGGTTAGGATTAGGGGACGGGTGAGGGTCAGGCTTCGGGGAAGGGTTAGGGTTAGGGTTCGGGCTAGGGTTAGGGTTAGGGGACGGGGACGGTTTAGGGTCCAGGTGAGGGTCCGACAACGCTTTAGGGGGAGTGTGCGTGTGAGGGCGCGGGTTAGTGTGAGCCTACGGGTTAGGATTAGGGGACGGGTGAGGGTCAGGCTTCGGGGAAGGGTTAGGGTTAGGGTTCGGGCTAGGGTTAGGGTTGGGGACGGGGACGGTTTAGGGTCCAGGTGAGGGTCCGACAACGCTTTAGGGGGAGCGTGCGTGTGAGGGCACGGGTTAGTGTGTGCGTACGGGTTAGGATTAGGGGACGGGTGAGTGTCAGGCTTCAGGGAAGGGTTAGGGTTAGGGTTCGGGCTAGGGTTAGGGTTAGGGGACGGGGACGGTTTAGGGTCCAGGTGAGGGTCCGACAATGCTTTAGGGGGAGTGTGCGTGTGAGGGCGCGGGTTAGTGTGAGCCTACGGGTTAGGATTAGGGGACGGGTGAGGGTCAGGCTTCGGGGAAGGGTTAGGGTTAGGGTTCGGGCTAGGGTTAGGGTTAGGCGACGGGGACGGCTTAGGGTCAAGGTGAGGGTCCGAAAACGCTTTAGGGGGATCGTGCGTGTGAGGGTGCGGGTTAGTGTTAGCGTACGGGTTAGGATTAGGGGACGGGTGAGGATCAGGCTTCGGGGAAGGGTTAGGGTTAGGGTTCGGGTTAGGGTTAGGGAACGGGGACGGTTTAGGGTCCAGGTGAGGGTCCGACAACGCTTTAGGGGGAGCGTGAGTGTGAGGGCGCGGGTTAGTGTTCGCGTACGGGTTAGGATTAGGGGACGGATGAGTGTCAGGCTTCGGGGAAGGGTTAGGGTTAGGGTTCGGGCTAGGGTTAGGGTTAGGGGACGGGGACGGTTTAGGGTCCAGGTGAGCGTCCGACAACGCTTTAGGGGGAGCGTGCGTGTGAGGGCGCGGGTTAGTGTGAGCGTACGGGTTAGGATTAGGGGACGGGTGAGGGTCAGGCTTCGGGGAAGGGTTAGGGTTAGGGTTCGGGCTAGGGTTAGGGTTAGGGGACGGGGACGGTTTAGGGTCCAGGTGAGGGTCCGACAACGTTTTAGGGGGAGCGTGCGTGTGAGGGCGCGGGTTAGTGTTAGCGTACGGGTTAGGATTAGGGGATGGGTGAGGGTCAGGCTTCGGGGAAGGGTTAGGGTTAGGGTTCGGGCTAGGGTTAGGGTTAAGGGATGGGGACGGTTTAGGGTCCAGGTGAGGGTCCGACAACGCTTTAGGGGGAGTGTGCGTGTGAGGGCGCGGGTTAGTGTGAGCCTACGGGTTAGGATTAGGGGACGGGTGAGGGTCAGGCTTCGGGGAAGGGTTAGGGTTAGGGTTCGGGCTAGGGTTAGGGTTAGGGGACGGGGACGGTTTAGGGTCCAGGTGAGGGTCCGACAATGCTTTAGGGGGAGCATGCGTGTGAGGGCGCGGGTTAGTGTGAGCGTACGGGTTAGGATTAGGGGACGGGTGAGTGTCAGGCTTCGGGGAAGGTTTAGGGTTAGGGTTCGGGCTAGGGTTAGGGTTCGGGGATGGGGACGGTTTAGGGTCCAGGTGAGGGTCCGACAACGCTTTAGGGGGAGCGTGCGTGTGAGGGCGCGGGTTAGTGTGAGCGTACGGGTTAGGATTAAGGGACGGGTGAGGGTCAGGCTTCGGGGAAGGGTTAGGGTTAGGGTTCGGGCTAGGGTTAGGGTTAGGGGATGGGGACGGCTTAGGGTCCAGGTGAGGGTCCGACAACGCTTTACGGGGAGCGTGCGTGTGAGGGCGCGGGTTAGTGTGAGCGTATGGGTTAGAATTAGGGGACGGGTGAGGGTCAGGCTTCGGGGAAGGGTTAGGGTTAGGGTTCGGACTAGGGTTAGTTTTAGGGGACGGGGACGGTTTAGGGTCCAGGTGAGGGTCCGACAACGCTTTAGGGGGAGCGTGCGTGTGAGGGCGTGGGTTAGTGTGAGCGTACGGGTTAGTATTAGGGGACGGGTGAGGGTCAGGCTTCGGGGAAGATTTAGGGTTAGGGTTCGGGCTAGGGTTAGGGTTAGGGGACGGGGACGGTTTAGGGTCCAGGTGAGGGTCCGACAACGCTTTAGGGGGAGCGTGCGTGTGAGGGCGCGGGTTAGTGTGAGCGTACGGGTTAGGATTAGGGGACGGGTGAGGGTCAGGCTTCGGGGAAGGGTTAGGGTTAGGGTTCGGGCTAGGGTTAGGGTTAGGGGACGGGGACGGTTTAGGGTCCAGGTGAGGGTCCGACAACGCTTTAGGGGGAGCGTGCGTGTGAGGGCGCGGGTTAGTGTGAGCGTTCGGGTTAGGATTAGGGGACGGGTGAGGGTCAGGCTTCGGGGAAGGGTTAGGGTTAGGGTTCGGGCTAGGGTTAGGGTTAGGGGACGGGGACGGTTTAGGGTCCAGGTGAGGGTCCGACAACGCTTTAGGGGGAGTGTGCGTGTGAGGTCGGGGGTTAGTGTGAGCCTACGGGTTAGGATTATGGGACGGGTGAGGGTCAGGCTTCGGGGACGGGTTAGGGTTAGGGTTTGGGTTAGGGATAGGGTTAGGGGACGGGGACGGTTTAGGGTCCAGGTGAGGGTCCGACAACGCTTTAGGGGGAGCGTGCGTGTGAGGGCGCGGGTTAGTGTTAGCGTACGGGTTAGGATTAGGGGACGGGTGAGGGTCAGGCTTCGGGGAAGGGTTAGGGTTAGGTTTCGGGCTAGGGTTAGGGTTAGGGGACGGGGACGGCTTAGGGTCCAGGTGAGGGTCCGACAACGCTTTACGGGGAGCGTGCGTGTGAGGGCGCGGGTTAGTGTGAGCGTACGGGTTAGGATTAGGGGACGGGTGAGGGTCAGGCTTCGGGGAAGGGTTAGGGTTAGGGTTCGGACTAGGGTTAGTTTTAGGGGACGGGGACGGTTTAGGGTCCAGGTGAGGGTCCGACAACGCTTTAGGGGGAGCGTGCGTGTGAGGGCGCGGGTTAGTGTGAGCCAACGGGTTAGGAATAGGGGACGGGTGAGGGTCAGATTCGGGGAAGGTTTAGGGTTAGGGTTCGGGCTAGGGTTAGGGTTGGGGACGAAGACGGTTTAGGGTCCAGGTGAGGGTCCGACAACGCTTTAGGGGGAGCGTGCGTGTGAGGGCGCGGGTTAGTGTGAGCGTACGGGTTAGGATTAGGGGACGGGTGAGGGTCAGGCTTCGGGGAAGGGTTAGGGTTAGGGTTCGGGCTAGGGTTAGGGTTAGGGGACGGGGACGGTTTAGGGTCCAGGTGAGGGTCCGACAACGCTTTAGGGGGAGCGTGCGTGTGAGGGCGCGGGCTAGTGTGAGCCTACAGGTTAGGATTAGGGGACGGGTGAGGGTCAGGCTTCGGGGAAGGGTTAGGGTTAGGGTTCGGGCTAGGGTTAGTTTTAGGGGACGGGGACGGTTTAGGGTCCAGGTGAGGGTCCGACAACGCTTTAGGGGGAGCGTGCGTGTGAGGGCGTGGGTTAGTGTGAGCGTACGGGTTAGTATTAGGGGACGGGTGAGGGTCAGGCTTCGGGGAAGATTTAGGGTTAGGGTTCGGGCTAGGGTTAGGGTTAGGGGACGGGGACGGTTTAGGGTCCAGGTGAGGGTCCGACAACGCTTTAGGGGGAGCGTGCGTGTGAGGGCGCGGGTTAGTGTGAGCGTACGGGTTAGGATTAGGGGACGGGTGAGGGTCAGGCTTCGGGGAAGGGTTAGGGTTAGGGTTCGGGCTAGGGTTAGGGTTAGGGGACGGGGACGGTTTAGGGTCCAGGTGAGGGTCCGACAACGCTTTAGGGGGAGCGTGCGTGTGAGGGCGCGGGTTAGTGTGAGCGTACGGGTTAGGATTAGGGGACGGGTGAGGGTCAGGCTTCGGGGAAGGGTTAGGGTTAGGGTTCGGGCTAGGGTTAGGGTTAGGGGACGGGGACGGTTTAGGGTCCAGGTGAGGGTCCGACAACGCTTTAGGGGGAGTGTGCGTGTGAGGTCGGGGGTTAGTGTGAGCCTACGGGTTAGGATTATGGGACGGGTGAGGGTCAGGCTTCGGGGACGGGTTAGGGTTAGGGTTTGGGTTAGGGATAGGGTTAGGGGACGGGGACGGTTTAGGGTCCAGGTGAGGGTCCGACAACGCTTTAGGGGGAGCGTGCGTGTGAGGGCGCGGGTTAGTGTTAGCGTACGGGTTAGGATTAGGGGACGGGTGAGGGTCAGGCTTCGGGGAAGGGTTAGGGTTAGGTTTCGGGCTAGGGTTAGGGTTAGGGGACGGGGACGGCTTAGGGTCCAGGTGAGGGTCCGACAACGCTTTACGGGGAGCGTGCGTGTGAGGGCGCGGGTTAGTGTGAGCGTACGGGTTAGGATTAGGGGACGGGTGAGGGTCAGGCTTCGGGGAAGGGTTAGGGTTAGGGTTCGGACTAGGGTTAGTTTTAGGGGACGGGGACGGTTTAGGGTCCAGGTGAGGGTCCGACAACGCTTTAGGGGGAGCGTGCGTGTGAGGGCGCGGGTTAGTGTGAGCCAACGGGTTAGGAATAGGGGACGGGTGAGGGTCAGATTCGGGGAAGGTTTAGGGTTAGGGTTCGGGCTAGGGTTAGGGTTGGGGACGAAGACGGTTTAGGGTCCAGGTGAGGGTCCGACAACGCTTTAGGGGGAGCGTGCGTGTGAGGGCGCGGGTTAGTGTGAGCGTACGGGTTAGGATTAGGGGACGGGTGAGGGTCAGGCTTCGGGGAAGGGTTAGGGTTAGGGTTCGGGCTAGGGTTAGGGTTAGGGGACGGGGACGGTTTAGGGTCCAGGTGAGGGTCCGACAACGCTTTAGGGGGAGCGTGCGTGTGAGGGCGCGGGCTAGTGTGAGCCTACAGGTTAGGATTAGGGGACGGGTGAGGGTCAGGCTTCGGGGAAGGGTTAGGGTTAGGGTTCGGGCTAGGGTTAGGGTTAGGGGACGGGGACGGCTTAGGGTCAAGGTGAGGGTCCGACAACGCTTTAGGGGGATCGTGCGTGTGAGGGTGCGGGTTAGTGTTAGCGTACGGGTTAGGATTAGGGGACGGGTGAGGATCAGGCTTCGGGGAAGGGTTAGGGTTAGGGTTCGGGTTAGGGTTAGGGAACGGGGACGGTTTAGGGTCCAGGTGAGGGTCCGACAACGCTTTAGGGGGAGCGTGAGTGTGAGGGCGCGGGTTAGTGTTCGCGTACGGGTTAGGATTAGGGGACGGATGAGTGTCAGGCTTCGGGGAAGGGTTAGGGTTAGGGTTCGGGCTAGGGTTAGGGTTAGGGGACGGGGACGGTTTAGGGTCCAGGTGAGCGTCCGACAACGCTTTAGGGGGAGCGTGCGTGTGAGGGCGCGGGTTAGTGTGAGCGTACGGGTTAGGATTAGGGGACGGGTGAGGGTCAGGCTTCGGGGAAGGGTTAGGGTTAGGGTTCGGGCTAGGGTTAGGGTTAGGGGACGGGGACGGTTTAGGGTCCAGGTGAGGGTCCGACAACGTTTTAGGGGGAGCGTGCGTGTGAGGGCGCGGGTTAGTGTTAGCGTACGGGTTAGGATTAGGGGATGGGTGAGGGTCAGGCTTCGGGGAAGGGTTAGGGTTAGGGTTCGGGCTAGGGTTAGGGTTAAGGGATGGGGACGGTTTAGGGTCCAGGTGAGGGTCCGACAACGCTTTAGGGGGAGTGTGCGTGTGAGGGCGCGGGTTAGTGTGAGCCTACGGGTTAGGATTAGGGGACGGGTGAGGGTCAGGCTTCGGGGAAGGGTTAGGGTTAGGGTTCGGGCTAGGGTTAGGGTTAGGGGACGGGGACGGTTTAGGGTCCAGGTGAGAGTCCGACAACGCTTTAGGGGGAGTGTGCGTGTGAGGGCGGGGGTTAGTGTGAGCCTACGGGTTAGGATTAGGGGACGGGTGAGGGTCAGGCTTCGGGGAAGGGTTAGGGTTAGGGTTCGGGCTAGGGTTAGGGTTAGGGGACGGGGACGGTTTAGGGTCCAGGTGAGGGTCCGACAACGCTTTAGGGGGAGCGTGCGTGTGAGGGCGCGGGTTAGTGTTAGCGTACGGGTTAGGATTAGGGGACGGGTGAGGGTCAGGCTTCGGGGAAGGGTTAGGGTTAGGGTTCGGGCTAGGGTTAGGGTTAGGGGATGGGGACGGCTTAGGGTCCAGGTGAGGGTCCGACAACGCTTTACGGGGAGCGTGCGTGTGAGGGCGCGGGTTAGTGTGAGCGTATGGGTTAGGATTAGGGGACGGGTGAGGGTCAGGCTTCGGGGAAGGGTTAGGGTTAGGGTTCGGACTAGGGTTAGTTTTAGGGGACGGGGACGGTTTAGGGTCCAGGTGAGGGTCCGACAACGCTTTAGGGGGAGCGTGCGTGTGAGGGCGTGGGTTAGTGTGAGCGTACGGGTTAGTATTAGGGGACGGGTGAGGGTCAGGCTTCGGGGAAGAGTTAGGGTTAGGGTTCGGGCTAGGGTTAGGGTTAGGGGTCAGGGACGGTTTAGGGTCCAGGTGAGGGTCCGTCAACGCTTTAGGGGGAGCGTGCGTGTGAGGGCGCTGGTTAGTTAGAGCCTACGAATTAGGATTAAGGGACGGGTGAGTGTCAGGTTTTGGGGAAGGGTTAGGGTTAGGGTTCGGGCTAGGGTTAGGGTTAGGGGACGGGGACGGTTTAGGGTCCAGGTGAGGGTCCGACAACGTTTTAGTGGGAGCGTGCGTGTGAGGGCGCGGGTTAGTGTGAGCGTAAGGGTTAGGATTAGGGGACGGGTGAGGGTCAGGCTTCGGGGAAGGTTTAGGTTTAGGGTTCGGGCTAGGGTTAGGGTTAGGGGACGGGGACGGTTTAGGGCCAGGTGAGGGTCCGACAACGCTTTAGGGGGAGCGTGCATGTGAAGGTCCGGGTTACTGTGAGCCTACGGGTTAGGATTAGGGGACGGGTGAGGGTCAGGCTTCGGGGAAGGTTTAGGTTTAGGGTTCGGGCTAGGGTTAGGGTTAGGGGACGGGGACGGTTTAGTGTCCAGGTGAGGGTCCGACAACGCTTTAGGGGGAGCGTACGTGTGAGGGCGCGGGTTAGTGTTAGTGTACGGGTTAGGATTAGGGGACGGGTGAGGGTCAGGCTTCGGGGAAGGGTTAGGGTTAGGGTTCGGGATAGGGTTAGGGTTAGGGGACGGTTTAGGGTCCAGGTGAGGGTCCGACAACGCTTTAGGTGGAGCGTGCGTGTGAGGGCGGTGGTTAGTGTTAGCGTACGGGTTAGGATTAGGGGACGGGTGAGGGTCAGGCTTCGGGGAAGGGTTAGGGTTAGGGTTCGGGCTAGGGTTAGGGTTAGGGGACGGGGACGGTTTAGGGTCCAGGTGAGGGTCCGACAACGCTTTAGGGGGAGTGTGCGTGTGAGGGCGCGGGTTAGTGTGAGCCTACGGGTTAGGATTAGGGGACGGGTGAGGGTCAGGCTTCGGGGAAGGGTTAGGGTTAGGGTTCGGGCTAGGGTTAGGGTTGGGGACGGGGACGGTTTAGGGTCCAGGTGAGGGTCCGACAACGCTTTAGGGGGAGCGTGCGTGTGAGGGCACGGGTTAGTGTGTGCGTACGGGTTAGGATTAGGGGACGGGTGAGTGTCAGGCTTCAGGGAAGGGTTAGGGTTAGGGTTCGGGCTAGGGTTAGGGTTAGGGGACGGGGACGGTTTAGGGTCCAGGTGAGGGTCCGACAATGCTTTAGGGGGAGCGTGCGTGTGAGGGCGCGGGCTAGTCTGCTCCTACGGGTTAGGATTAGGGGACGGGTGAGGGTCAGGCTTCAGGGAAGGGTTAGGGATAGGGTTCGGGTTAGGGTTAGGGACGGTGACGGTTTAGGGTCCAGGTGAGGGTCCGACAACGCTTTAGGGGGAGCGTGCGTGTGAGGGCGCGGGTTAGTGTGAGCGTACGGGTTAGGATTAGGGGACGGGTGAGGGCCAGGCTTCGGGGAAGGTTAGGGTGAGGGTTCGGGCTAGGGTTAGGGTTAGGGGACGGGGACGGTTTAGGGTCCAGGTGAGGGTCCGACAACGCTTTAGGGGGAGCGTGCGTGTGAGGGCGCGGGTTAGTGTGAGCGTACGGGTTAGGATTAGGGGACGGGTGAGGGTCAGGCTTCGGGGAAGGGTTAGGGTTAGGTTTCGGGCTAGGGTTAGGGTTAGGTGACGGGGACGGTTTAGGGTCCAGGTGAGGGTCCGACAACGCTTTAGGGGGAGCGTGCGTGTGAGGGCGCGGGTTAGTGTGAGCGTACGGGTTAGGATTAGTGGACGGGTGAGGGTCAGGCTTCGGGGAAGGGTTAGGGTTAGGGTTCGGGCTAGGGTTAGGGTTAGGGGACGGAGACGGTTTAGGGTCCAGGTGAGGGTCCGACAACGCTTTAGGGGGAGCGTGCGTGTGAGGGCGCGGGTTAGTGTGAGCCTACGGGTTAGGATTAGGGGACGGGTGAGGGTCAGGCTTCGGGGAAGTGTTAGGGTTAGGGTTCGGGCTAGGGTTAGGGATAGGGGACGGGATGGTTTAGGGTCCAGGTGAGTGTCCGACAACGCTTTAGGGGGAGTGTGCGTGTGAGGGCGCGGGTTAGTGTGAGCCTATGGGTTAGGATTAGGGGACGGGTGAGGGTCAGGCTTCGGGGAAGGGTTAGGGTTAGGGTTCGGGCTAGGGTTAGGGTTGGGGACGGGGACGGTTTAGGGTCCAGGTGAGGGTCCGACAACGCTATAGGGGGAGCGTGCGTGTGAGGGCGCGGGTTAGTGTGAGCGTACGGGTTAGGATTAGGGGACGGGTGAGGGTCAGGCTTCGGGGAAGGGTTAGGGTTAGGGTTCGGGCTAGGGTTAGGGTTAGGGGACGGGGACGGTTTAGGGTCCAGGTGAGGGTCCGACAACTCTTTAGGGGGAGCGTGCGTGTGAGGGCGCGGGTTAGTGTGAGCGTTCGGGTTAGGATTAGGGGACGGGTGAGGGTCAGGTTTCGGGGAAGGGTTAGGGTTAGGGTTCGGGCTAGGGTTAGAGTTAGGAGACGGGGACGGTTTAGGGTCCAGGTGAGGGTCCGACAACGCTTTAGGGGGAGCGTGCATGTGAGGGCGCGGGTTAGTGTGAGCGTACGGGTTAGGATTAGGGGACGGGTGAGGGTCAGGCTTCGGGGAAGGGTTAGGGTTAGGGTTCGGGCTAGGGTTAGGGTTAGGGGACGGGGACGGTTTAGGGTCCAGGTGAGAGTCCGACAACGCTTTAGGGGGAGTGTGCGTGTGAGGGCGGGGGTTAGTGTGAGCCTACGGGTTAGGATTAGGGGACGGGTGAGGGTCAGGCTTCGGGGAAGGGTTAGGGTTAGGGTTCGGGCTAGGGTTAGGGTTAGGGGACGGGGACGGTTTAGGGTCCAGGTGAGGGTCCGACAACGCTTTAGGGGGAGCGTGCGTGTGAGGGCGCGGGTTAGTGTTAGCGTACGGGTTAGGATTAGGGGACGGGTGAGGGTCAGGCTTCGGGGAAGGGTTAGGGTTAGGTTTCGGGCTAGGGTTAGGGTTAGGGGACGGGGACGGTTTAGGGTCCAGGTGAGGGTCCGACAACGCTTTAGGGGGAGCGTGCGTGTGAGGGCGCGGGTTAGTGTGAGCGTACGGGTTAGGATTAGTGGACGGGTGAGGGTCAGGCTTCGGGGAAGGGTTAGGGTTAGGGTTCGGGCTAGGGTTAGGGTTAGGGGACGGAGACGGTTTAGGGTCCAGGTGAGGGTCCGACAACGCTTTAGGGGGAGCGTGCGTGTGAGGGCGCGGGTTAGTGTGAGCCTACGGGTTAGGATTAGGGGACGGGTGAGGGTCAGGCTTCGGGGAAGTGTTAGGGGTAGGGTTCGGGCTAGGGTTAGGGATAGGGGACGGGATGGTTTAGGGTCCAGGTGAGTGTCCGACAACGCTTTAGGGGGAGTGTGCGTGTGAGGGCGCGGGTTAGTGTGAGCCTATGGGTTAGGATTAGGGGACGGGTGAGGGTCAGGCTTCGGGGAAGGGTTAGGGTTAGGGTTCGGGCTAGGGTTAGGGTTGGGGACGGGGACGGTTTAGGGTCCAGGTGAGGGTCCGACAACGCTATAGGGGGAGCGTGCGTGTGAGGGCGCGGGTTAGTGTGAGCGTACGGGTTAGGATTAGGGGACGGGTGAGGGTCAGGCTTCGGGGAAGGGTTAGGGTTAGGGTTCGGGCTAGGGTTAGGGTTAGGGGACGGGGACGGTTTAGGGTCCAGGTGAGGGTCCGACAACTCTTTAGGGGGAGCGTGCGTGTGAGGGCGCGGGTTAGTGTGAGCGTACGGGTTAGGATTAGGGGACGGGTGAGGGTCAGGTTTCGGGGAAGGGTTAGGGTTAGGGTTCGGGCTAGGGTTAGAGTTAGGAGACGGGGACGGTTTAGGGTCCAGGTGAGGGTCCGACAACGCTTTAGGGGGAGCGTGCATGTGAGGGCGCGGGTTAGTGTGAGCGTACGGGTTAGGATTAGGGGACGGGTGAGGGTCAGGCTTCGGGGAAGGGTTAGGGTTAGGGTTCGGGCTAGGGTTAGGGTTAGGGGACGGGGACGGTTTAGGGTCCAGGTGAGGGTCCGACAACGCTTTAGGGGGAGTGTGCGTGTGAGGGCGGGGGTTAGTGTGAGCCTACGGGTTAGGATTAGGGGACGGGTGAGGGTCAGGCTTCGGGGAAGGGTTAGGGTTAGGGTTCGGGCTAGGGTTAGGGTTAGGGGACGGGGACGGTTTAGGGTCCAGGTGAGGGTCCGACAACGCTTTAGGGGGAGCGTGCGTGTGAGGGCGCGGGTTAGTGTTAGCGTACGGGTTAGGATTAGGGGACGGGTGAGGGTCAGGCTTCGGGGAAGAGTTAGGGTTAGGGTTCGGGCTAGGGTTAGGGTTAGGGGACGGGGACGGTTTAGGGTCCAGATGAGGGTCCGACAACGCTTTAGTTGGAGCGTGCGTGTGAGGGCGCGGGTTAGTGTGAGCCTACGGGTTAGGATTAGGGGACGGGTGAGGGTCAGGCTTCAGGGAAGGGTTAGGGATAGGGTTCGGGTTAGGGTTAGGGGACGGTGACGGTTTAGGGTCCAGGTGAGGGTCCGACAACGCTTTTGGGGGAGCGTGCGTGTGAGGGCGCGGGTTAGTGTGAGCGTACGGGTTAGGATTAGGGGACGGGTGAGGGTCAGGCTTCGGGGAAGGTTTATGGTTAGGGTTCGGGCTAGGGTTAGGGTTAGGGGATGGGGACGGTTTAGGGTCCAGGTGAGGGTCCGACAACGCTTTAGGGGGAGCGTGCGTGTGAGGGCGCGGGTTAGTGTTAGCGTACGGGTTAGGAATAGGGGACGGGTGAGGGTCAGGCTTCGGGGAAGGGTTAGGGTTAGGGTTCGGGCTATGGTTAGGGTTAGGGGACGGGGACGGTTTAGGGTCCAGGTGAGGGTCCGACAACGCTTTAGGGGGAGCGTGCGTGTGAGGGCGCGGGTTAGTGTGAGCGTACGGCTTAGGATTAGGGGACGGGTGAGGGTCAGGCTTCGGGGAAGGGTTAGGGTTAGGTTTCGGGCTAGGGTTAGGGTTAGGGGACGGGGACGGTTTAGGGTCCAGGTGAGGGTCCGACAACGCTTTAGGGGGAGCGTGCGTGTGAGGGCGCGGGTTAGTGTGAGCGTACGGGTTAGGATTAGGGGACGGGTGAGGGTCAGGCTTCGGGTAAGGGTTAGGGTTCGGGCTAGGGTTAGGGTTAGGGGACGGGGACGGTTTAGGGTCCAGATGAGGGTCCGACAACGCTTTAGTTGGAGCGTGCGTGTGAGGGCGCGGGCTAGTGTGAGCCTACGGGTTAGGATTAGGGGACGGGTGAGGGTCAGGCTTCAGGGAAGGGTTAGGGATAGGGTTCGGGTTAGGGTTAGGGACGGTGACGGTTTAGGGTCCAGGTGAGGGTCCGACAACGCTTTAGGGGGAGCGTGCGTGTGAGGGCGCGGGTTAGTGTGAGCCTATGGGTTAGGATTAGGGGACGGGTGAGGGTCAGGCTTCGGGGAAGGGTTAGGGTTAGGGTTCGGGCTAGGGTTAGGGTTGGGGACGGGGACGGTTTAGGGTCCAGGTGAGGGTCCGACAACGCTATAGGGGGAGCGTGCGTGTGAGGGCGCGGGTTAGTGTGAGCGTACGGGTTAGGATTAGGGGACGGGTGAGGGTCAGGCTTCGGGGAAGGGTTAGGGTTAGGGTTCGGGCTAGGGTTAGGGTTAGGGGACGGGGACGGTTTAGGGTCCAGGTGAGGGTCCGACAACTCTTTAGGGGGAGCGTGCGTGTGAGGGCGCGGGTTAGTGTGAGCGTACGGGTTAGGATTAGGGGACGGGTGAGGGTCAGGTTTCGGGGAAGGGTTAGGGTTAGGGTTCGGGCTAGGGTTAGAGTTAGGAGACGGGGACGGTTTAGGGTCCAGGTGAGGGTCCGACAACGCTTTAGGGGGAGCGTGCATGTGAGGGCGCGGGTTAGTGTGAGCGTACGGGTTAGGATTAGGGGACGGGTGAGGGTCAGGCTTCGGGGAAGGGTTAGGGTTAGGGTTCGGGCTAGGGTTAGGGTTAGGGGACGGGGACGGTTTAGGGTCCAGGTGAGGGTCCGACAACGCTTTAGGGGGAGTGTGCGTGTGAGGGCGGGGGTTAGTGTGAGCCTACGGGTTAGGATTAGGGGACGGGTGAGGGTCAGGCTTCGGGGAAGGGTTAGGGTTAGGGTTCGGGCTAGGGTTAGGGTTAGGGGACGGGGACGGTTTAGGGTCCAGGTGAGGGTCCGACAACGCTTTAGGGGGAGCGTGCGTGTGAGGGCGCGGGTTAGTGTTAGCGTACGGGTTAGGATTAGGGGACGGGTGAGGGTCAGGCTTCGGGGAAGAGTTAGGGTTAGGGTTCGGGCTAGGGTTAGGGTTAGGGGACGGGGACGGTTTAGGGTCCAGATGAGGGTCCGACAACGCTTTAGTTGGAGCGTGCGTGTGAGGGCGCGGGTTAGTGTGAGCCTACGGGTTAGGATTAGGGGACGGGTGAGGGTCAGGCTTCAGGGAAGGGTTAGGGATAGGGTTCGGGTTAGGGTTAGGGGACGGTGACGGTTTAGGGTCCAGGTGAGGGTCCGACAACGCTTTTGGGGGAGCGTGCGTGTGAGGGCGCGGGTTAGTGTGAGCGTACGGGTTAGGATTAGGGGACGGGTGAGGGTCAGGCTTCGGGGAAGGGTTAGGGTTAGGGTTCGGGCTATGGTTAGGGTTAGGGGACGGGGACGGTTTAGGGTCCAGGTGAGGGTCCGACAACGCTTTAGGGGGAGCGTGCGTGTGAGGGCGCGGGTTAGTGTGAGCGTACGGCTTAGGATTAGGGGACGGGTGAGGGTCAGGCTTCGGGGAAGGGTTAGGGTTAGGTTTCGGGCTAGGGTTAGGGTTAGGGGACGGGGACGGTTTAGGGTCCAGGTGAGGGTCCGACAACGCTTTAGGGGGAGCGTGCGTGTGAGGGCGCGGGTTAGTGTGAGCGTACGGGTTAGGATTAGGGGACGGGTGAGGGTCAGGCTTCGGGTAAGGGTTAGGGTTCGGGCTAGGGTTAGGGTTAGGGGACGGGGACGGTTTAGGGTCCAGATGAGGGTCCGACAACGCTTTAGTTGGAGCGTGCGTGTGAGGGCGCGGGCTAGTGTGAGCCTACGGGTTAGGATTAGGGGACGGGTGAGGGTCAGGCTTCAGGGAAGGGTTAGGGATAGGGTTCGGGTTAGGGTTAGGGACGGTGACGGTTTAGGGTCCAGGTGAGGGTCCGACAACGCTTTAGGGGGAGCGTGCGTGTGAGGGCGCGGGTTAGTGTGAGCGTACGGGTTAGGATTAGGGGACGGGTGAGGGCCAGGCTTCGGGGAAGGTTAGGGTGAGGGTTCGGGCTAGGGTTAGGGTTAGGGGACGGGGACGGTTTAGGGTCCAGGTGAGGGTCCGACAACGCTTTAGGGGGAGCGTGCGTGTGAGGGCGCGGGTTAGTGTGAGCGTACGGGTTAGGATTAGGGGACGGGTGAGGGTCAGGCTTCGGGGAAGGGTTAGGGTTAGGTTTCGGGCTAGGGTTAGGGTTAGGGGACGGGGACGGTTTAGGGTCCAGGTGAGGGTCCGACAACGCTTTAGGGGGAGCGTGCGTGTGAGGGCGCGGGTTAGTGTGAGCGTACGGGTTAGGATTAGGGGACGGGTGAGGGTCAGGCTTCGGGGAAGGGTTAGGGTTAGGTTTCGGGCTAGGGTTAGGGTTAGGGGACGGGGACGGTTTAGGGTCCAGGTGAGGGTCGACAACGCTTTAGGGGGAGCGTGCGTGTGAGGGCGCGGGTTAGTGTGAGCGTACGGGTTAGGATTAGGGGACGGGTGAGGGTCAGGCTTCGGGGAAGGGTTAGGGTTCGGGCTAGGGTTAGGGTTAGGGGACGGGGACCGTTTAGGGTCCAGATGAGGGTCCGACAACGCTTTAGTTGGAGCGTGCGTGTGAGGGCGCGGGTTAGTGTGAGCCTACGGGTTAGGATTAGGGGACGGATGAGGGTCAGGCTTCAGGGAAGGGTTAGGGATAGTGTTCGGGTTAGGGTTAGGGGACGGTGACGGTTTAGGGTCCAGGTTAGGGTCCGACAACGCTTTAGGGGGAGCGTGCGTGTGAGGGCGCGGGTTAGTGTGAGCCTACAGGTTAGGAATAGGGGCGGGTGAGGGTCAGGCTTCGGGGAAGGGTTAGGGTTAGGGTTCGGGCTAGGGTTAGGGTTAGGGGACGGGGACGGTTTAGGGTCCAGGTGAGGGTCCGACAACGCTTTAGGGGGAGCGTGCGTGTGAGGGCGCGGGTTAGTGTGAGCCTACAGGTTAGGAATAGGGGCGGGTGAGGATCAGGCTTCGGGGAAGGGTTAGGGTTAGGGTTCGGGCTAGGGTTAGGGTTAGGGGACGGGGACGGTTTAGGGTTCAGGTGAGGGTCCGACAACGCTCTAGGGGGAGCGTGCATGTGAGGGCGCGGGTTAGTGTGAGCGTACGGGTTAGGATTAGGGGACGGGTGAGGGTCAGGTTTCGGGGAAGGGTTAGGGTTAGGTTTCGGGCTAGGGTTAGGGTTAGGGGACGGGGACGGTTTAGGGTCCAGGTGAGGGTCCGACAACGCTTTAGGGGGAGCGTGCGTCTGAGGGCGCGGGTTAGTGTGAACGTACGGGTTAGGATTAGTGGACGGGTGAGGGTCAGGCTTCGGGGAAGGTTTAGGGTTCGGCCTAGGGTTAGGGTTAGGTGACGGGGACGGTTTAGGGTCCAGATGAGGGTCCGACAACGCTTTAGTTGGAGCGTGCGTGTGAGGGCGCGGGATAGTGTGAGCCTACGGGTTAGGATTAGGGGACGGGTGAGGGTCAGGCTTCAGGGAAGGGTTAGGGATAGGGTTCGGGTTAGGGTTAGGGGACGGTGACGGTTTAGGGTCCAGGTGAGGGTCCGACAACGCTTTTGGGGGAGCGTGCGTGTGAGGGCGCGGGTTAGTGTGAGCGTACGGGTTAGGATTAGGGGACGGGTGAGGGTCAGGCTTCGGGGAAGGGTTAGGGTGAGGGCTCAGGCTAGGGTTAGGGTTAGGGGACGGGGACGGCTTAGGGTCCAGGTGAGGGTCTGACAACGCTTTAGGGGGAGCGTGCGTGTGAGGCCGCGGGTTAGTGTGAGCGTACGGGTTAGGATTAGTGGACGGGTGAGGGTCAGGCTTCGGGGAAGGGTTAGGGTTAGGGTTCGGGCTAGGGTTAGGGTTAGGGGACGGGGACGGTTTAGGGTCCAGGTGAGGGTCCGACAACGCTTTAGGGGGAGCGTGCGTGTGAGGGCGCGGGTTATTGTTAGCGTACGGGTTAGGATTAGGGTACGGGTGAGGGCCAGGCTTCGGGGAAGGGTTAGGGTTAGGGTTCGGGCTAGGGTTAGGGTTAGGGGATGGGGACGGTTTAGGGTCCAGGTGAGGGTCCGACAACGCTTTAGGGGGAGCGTGCGTGTGAGGGCGCGGGTTAGTGTGAGCCTACGGGTTAGGAATAGGGGACGGGTGAGGGTCAGGCTTCGGGGAAGGGTTAGGGTTAGTGTTCGGGCTAGGGTTAGGGTTAGGGGACGGGGACGGTTTAGGGTCCAGGTGAGGGTCCGACAACGCTTTAGGGGGAGCGTGCGTGTGAGGGTGCGGGTTTGTGTGAGCGTACGGGTTAGGATTAGGGGACGGGTGAGGGTCACGCTTCGGGGAAGGGTTAGGGTTAGGTTTCGGGCTAGGGTTAGGGTTAGGGGACGGGGACGGTTTAGGGTCCAGGTGAGGGTCCGACAACGCTTTAGGGGGAGCGTGCGTGTGAGGGCGCGGGTTAGTGTGAGCGTACGGGTTAGGATTAGGGGACGGGTGAGGGTCAGGCTTCGGGGAAGGGTTAGGGTTCGGGCTAGGGTTAGGGTTAGGGGACGGGGACGGTTTAGGGTCCAGGTGAGGGTCCGACAACGCTTTAGTTGGAGCGTGCGTGTGAGGGCGCGGGATAGTGTGAGCCTACGGGTTAGGATTAGGGGACGGGTGAGGGTCAGGCTTCAGGTAAGGGTTAGGGATAGGGTTCGGGTTAGGGTTAGGGGACGGTGACGGTTTAGGGTCCAGGTGAGGGTCCGACAACGCTTTTGGGGGAGCGTGCGTGTGAGGGCGCGGGTTAGTGTGAGCGTACGGGTTAGGATTAGGGGACGGGTGAGGGTCAGGCTTCGGGGAAGGGTTAGGGTGAGGGCTCAGGCTAGGGTTAGGGTTAGGGGACGGGGACGGCTTAGGGTCCAGGTGAGGGTCTGACAACGCTTTAGGGGGAGCGTGCGTGTGAGGCCGCGGGTTAGTGTGAGCGTACGGGTTAGGATTAGTGGACGGGTGAGGGTCAGGCTTCGGGGAAGGGTTAGGGTTAGGGTTCGGGCTAGGGTTAGGGTTAGGGGACGGGGACGGTTTAGGGTCCAGGTGAGGGTCCGACAACGCTTTAGGGGGAGCGTGCGTGTGAGGGCGCGGGTTATTGTTAGCGTACGGGTTAGGATTAGGGTACGGGTGAGGGCCAGGCTTCGGGGAAGGGTTAGGGTTAGGGTTCGGGCTAGGGTTAGGGTTAGGGGATGGGGACGGTTTAGGGTCCAGGTGAGGGTCCGACAACGCTTTAGGGGGAGCGTGCGTGTGAGGGCGCGGGTTAGTGTGAGCCTACGGGTTAGGAATAGGGGACGGGTGAGGGTCAGGCTTCGGGGAAGGGTTAGGGTTAGTGTTCGGGCTAGGGTTAGGGTTAGGGGACGGGGACGGTTTAGGGTCCAGGTGAGGGTCCGACAACGCTTTAGGGGGAGCGTGCGTGTGAGGGTGCGGGTTTGTGTGAGCGTACGGGTTAGGATTAGGGGACGGGTGAGGGTCACGCTTCGGGGAAGGGTTAGGGTTAGGTTTCGGGCTAGGGTTAGGGTTAGGGGACGGGGACGGTTTAGGGTCCAGGTGAGGGTCCGACAACGCTTTAGGGGGAGCGTGCGTGTGAGGGCGCGGGTTAGTGTGAGCGTACGGGTTAGGATTAGGGGACGGGTGAGGGTCAGGCTTCGGGGAAGGGTTAGGGTTCGGGCTAGGGTTAGGGTTAGGGGACGGGGACGGTTTAGGGTACAGATGAGGGTCCGACAACGCTTTAGTTGGAGCGTGCGTGTGAGGGCGCGGGTTAGTGTGAGCGTACGGGTTAGGATTAGGGGACGGGTGAGGGTCAGGCTTCAGGGAAGGGTTAGGGATAGGGTTCGGTTTAGGGTTAGGGGACGGTGACGGTTTAGGGTCCAGGTGAGGGTCCGACAAGGCTTTAGGGGGAGCGTGCGTGTGAGGGCGCGGGTTAGTGTGAGCGTACGGGTTAGGATTAGGGGACGGGTGAGGGCCAGGCTTTGGGGAAGGGTTAGGGTTAGGGTTCGGGCTAGGGTTAGGGTTAGGGGACTGGGACGGTTTAGGGTCCGGGTGAGGGTACGACAATGCTTTAGGGGGAGCGTACGTGTGAAGGCGCGGGTTAGTGTTAGCGTACGGGTTAGGATTAGGGGAAGGGTGAGGGTCAGGCTTCTGGGAAGGGTTAGGGTTAGGGTTCGGGCTAGGGTTAGGGTTAGGGGATGGGGACGGTTTAGGGTCCAGGTGAGGGTACGAGAACGCTTTAGGGGGAGCGTACGTATGAGGGCGCGGTTAGTGTTAGCTTACGGGTTAGGATTCGGGGACGGGTGAGGGTCAGGCTTCGGGGAACGGTTAGGGTTAGTGTTCGGGCTAGGGTTAGGTTTAGGGGACGGGATGGTTTAGGGTCCAGGTGAGGTACGACAACGCTTTAGGGGGATCGTACGTGTGACGGCGCGGGTCAGTGTTAGCGTACGAATTAGGAATAGGGGACGGGTGAGGGTTAGGCTTCGGGAAGGGTTAGGGTTAGGGTTCGGCCTAGGGTTAGGGTTAGGCGACGGGGAGGGTTTAGGGTCCAGGTGAGGGTACGACAACGCTTTAGGGGGAGCGTACGTTTGAGGGCGCCGGTTAGTGTTAGCGTACGGGTTAGGATTAGGGGACGGGTGAGGGTCAGGCTTCGAGGAAGGTTTAAGGTTAGTGTTCGGGCTAGAGTTAGGGGACGGTGACGGGGACGGTTTAGGGTCCAGGTGAGGGTACAACGCTTTAGGGGGAGCGTACGTGTGAGGGCGCGGGTTAGTGTTAGCGTACTGGATAGGATTAGGGGACGGGTGAGGGTCAGGTTTCGGGGAAGGGTTAGGTTTAGGGTTCGGGCTAGGGTTAGGGTTAGGGGACGGGGACGGTTTAGAGTCCTGGTGAGGGTACGACAATGGTTTAGGTTGAGCGTACGTGTGAGGGCACGGGTTATTGTTAGCGTACGGGTTAGGATTATGGGACGGGTGAGAGTAAGGCTTCGGAGAAGGGTTAGCTTTCTGTTTCGTGCTAGGTTTAGGGATATGGGACGGTTAAGGGTCCATGTGAGGGTACGACAACAGTTTAGGCTGAGCGTACGTTTGAGGGCACGGGTTAGTGTTACCGTACGGGTTAGGATTTGGGGACGGGTGAGGGTAAGGCTTCGGGGAAGGTTTAGGGTTAGGGTTTGGGCTAGGGTTAGGGTTAGAGGACGGGGACGGTTTAGGGTCCAGGTGAGCGTGCGACAACGGTTTAGGGTGAGCATACGTGTGAGGGCACGTGTTAGGGTTAGCGTACGGGTTAGGATTAGGGGACGGGTTAGTGTTAGGGTTCGGGCTAGTGTTAGGGTTAGGGGATGGGGACGGTTTAGGGTCCAGGTGAGGGTACGACAACGGTTTAGGATGAGCGTACGTGTGAGGGCACCGGTTAGTGTTAGCGTACGGGTGAGGATTAGGGGACGTGTGAGGGTCAGGCTTCGGGGAAGGGTTAGGGTTCGGGCTAGGGTTAGGGTTAAGGGACGGGGACGGTTTAGGGTCCAGGTGAGGGTACGACAATGGTTTAGGGTGAGCGTACGTGTGAGGGCACGGGTTAGTGTTAGCGTACGTGTTAGGATTAGGGGACGTGTGAGGGTCAGGCTTCGGGGAAGGGTTAGGGTTAGGGTTCGGGCTAGGGTTAGGGGACGGGGACGGGGACGGTTTAGGGTAGAGGTTAGGGTACGACAACGGTTTAGGGTGAGCATACGTGTTAGGGTACGGGTTAGTGTTAGCATACGGGTTAGGATTAGTGGACGGGTTAGGGTAAGGCTTCGGGTAAGGGTTAGGGTGAGGGTTAGGGTTAGGAGACGGGGACGGTTTAGGGTACAGGATAGGGTACGACAATTTTTTAGGGTGAGCGTACGTGTTAGGGTATGGGTTAGTGTTAGCGTACGGGTTACGATTAAGAGACGTGTTAGACTGCAGGTAATGGTTAGCGTTCGGGTTAAGGTTAGGGTTAGGGGACGGTTTAGGGTACAGGTTAGGGTATGACAACAGTTTAGGGTGAGCGTATTTGTTGGGGTATGTGTTAGTGTTAGCGTACGGGTTAGGATTAGGGGACGGGTTAGGGTAAGACTTCGGGAAAGGGTTATGGTTAGGGAACGGGAACGGTTTAGGGTACAGGTTAGCGTACGACAACGGTTAGGGTGAACGTACGAGTCAGGGTACGGGTTAGTGTTAGCCTACGGGTTGCAATTAGGGGACGGGTTAGGGTAAGGCTTCGGGTAAGTGCTAGGGTTAGGGTTAGGGTTAGGGGACCGGGACGGTGATGGTTTAGGGTACAGATTAGGGTATGCGAACGGTTTAGGGTGTGCGTACGTGTGAGGGCACGGGTTACTGTTAGGGCACGGGTTAGGGTTATGGTTACGGCACGGGTTAGGGTTAGGGCACTAGTTAAGGTTAGGGCATGTGTCAGGGTTAGAGGGTTAGGGTTAGGTTTAAGATTAGGGCACGGGTTAGGGTTAGGGTTAGGGTTTAGTGTTTGGGTTTAGGGCTAAGGTTTAGGGTTAGGGTTAGTGTTAGGGTTAGGGTAGGAGTTATGGTTAGGTTTAGGTTTAGGGTTAGAGTGTTAGGTGGTTAGGGTTAGGGTTAGAAGGTTAGGGATATGGTTAGTGTTAAGTTTAGGGTTGGGGTTGGGGTTAGGGTTAGGGGACGGGGACGGGACGGTTTAGGGGACATTTTAGGGTACGACAACGGTTGAGGGTGAGCGTACGTGTGAGGGCACGGGTTAGTGTTAGCGTACAGGTTAGGATTAGGGGACAAGTTATGGTAAGGCTTTGGGGAAGGGTTAGGGTTAGGGTTCGGGCTAGGGTTAGGGTTAGCGGATGGGGATGGTTTAGGGTCCAGGTGAGGGTATGACAACGGTTTAGGGTGAGCATATGTGTCAGGGCACGGGATAGTGTTAGCGTATGGGTTAGGATTAGGGAACGTGTGAGGGTAAGGCTTTGGGGAAGGGATAGTGTTAGGGTTCGGGCTAGGTTTAGGGTTAGGGGATGGGGACGGTATAGGGCCCAGGTGAGCATACGACAACGGTTTAGGGTGAGCGTACGTGTGAGGGCACAGTTCAGTGTTAGCGTACAGGTTAGGATTAGGGGACTGGTTAGGGTAAGGCTTCGGGGAAGGGTTAAGGGTTAGTGTTAGGGCTAGGGTTAGGGTTAGGGACGGGGACGGTTTAGGGTCCAGGTGAGGGTACGACAACTGTTTAGGGTGAGCATACGTGTGAGGGCATGGGTTAGTGTTAGCGGACGGGTTAGATTAGGGGACGGGTGAGGGTCAGGCTTCGGGGAAGGGTTAGGGTTAGGGTTCGGGCTAGGGTTAGGGTTAGGGGACGGGGACGGTTTAGGGTCCAGGTGAGGGTCCGACAACGCTTTAGGGGGAGTGTGCGTGTCAGGGCACTTGTTAGTGTTAGCATACGGGTTAGGATTTGGGGACGGGTGAAGGTCAGGCTTCGGGAAAGGGTTAGGGTTAGGGTTCGGGATAGGGTTAGGGGACGGGGACGGTTTAGGGTCCAGGTGAGGGTACGACAACGCTTTATGGGGAGCGTACGTGTGAGGGCGCGGTTTAGTGTTAGCGTACGGGTTAGGATTAGGGGACGGGTGAGGGTCAGGCTTCAGGGAAGCGTTAGTGTTAGGGTTCGGGCTAGGGTTAGGGGACGGAGATGGTTAAGGGTCCAGGTGAGGGTACGACAACGCTTTAGGGGGAGTGTACGTGTGAGGGCGCGGATTAGTCTTAGCGTACAGTTTAGGATTAGGGGACGGGTGAGTGTCAGGCTTCGGGGAATTTTTAGGGTTAGGGTTCGGGCTAGGGTTAGGGTTAGGGGACTGGGACGGTTTAGGGTCCGGGTGAGGGTACGACAATGCTTTAGGGGGAGCGTACGTGTGAAGGCGCGGGTTAGTGTTAGCGTACGGGTTAGGATTAGGGGAAGGGTGAGGGTCAGGCTTCTGGGAAGGGTTAGGGTTAGGGTTCGGGCTAGGGTTAGGGTTAGGGGATGGGGACGGTTTAGGGTCCAGGTGAGGGTACGAGAACGCTTTAGGGGGAGCGTACGTATGAGGGCGCGGTTAGTGTTAGCTTACGGGTTAGGATTCGGGGACGGGTGAGGGTCAGGCTTCGGGGAACGGTTAGGGTTAGTGTTCGGGCTAGGGTTAGGTTTAGGGGACGGGATGGTTTAGGGTCCAGGTGAGGTACGACAACGCTTTAGGGGGATCGTACGTGTGACGGCGCGGGTCAGTGTTAGCGTACGAATTAGGAATAGGGGACGGGTGAGGGTTAGGCTTCGGGAAGGGTTAGGGTTAGGGTTCGGCCTAGGGTTAGGGTTAGGCGACGGGGAGGGTTTAGGGTCCAGGTGAGGGTCCGACAACGCTTTAGGGGGAGCGTGCGTGTGAGGGCGCGGGTTAGTGTTAGCGTACGGGTTAGGAATAGGGGACGGGTGAGGGTCAGGCTTCGGGGAAGGGTTAGGGTTAGGGTTCGGGCTACGGTTAGGGTTAGGGGACGGGGACGGTTTAGGGTCCAGGTGAGGGTCCGACAACGCTTTAGGGGGAGCGTGCGTGTGAGGGCGCGGGTTAGTGTGAGCGTACGGGTTAGGATTAGGGGACGGGTGAGGGCCAGGCTTCGGGGAAGGTTAGGGTGAGGGTTCGGGCTAGGGTTAGGGTTAGGGGACGGGGACGGTTTAGGGTCCAGGTGAGGGTCCGACAACGCTTTAGGGGGAGCGTGCGTGTGAGGGCGCGGGTTAGTGTGAGCGTACGGGTTAGGATTAGGGGACGGGTGAGGGTCAGGCTTCGGGGAAGGGTTAGGGTTAGGTTTCGGACTAGGGTTAGTGTTAGGGTACGGCGACGGTTTAGGGTCCAGGTGAGGGTCCGACAACGCTTTAGGGGGAGTGTGCGTGTGAGGGCGCGGGTTAGTGTGAGCCTACGGGTTAGGATTAGGGGACGGGTGAGGGTCAGGCTTCGGGGAAGGGTTAGGGTTAGGGTTCGGGCTAGGTTAGGGTTAGGGGACGGGGATGGTTTAGGGTCCAGGTGAGGGTCCGACAACGCTTTAGGGGGAGCGTGCGTGTGAGGGCCCGGGTTAGTGTTAGCGTACGGGTTAGGATTAGGGGACGGCTGAGGGTCAGGCTTCGGGGAAGGGTTAGGGTTAGGGTTCGGGCTAGGGTTAGGGTTAGGGGACGGGGACGGTTTAGGGTCAAGGTGAGGGTCCGACAACGCTTTAGTGGGAGCGTGCGTGTGAGGGCGCGGGTTAGTGTGAGCGTACGGGTTAGGATTAGGGGACGGGTGAGGGTCAGGCTTCGGGGAAGGGTTAGGGTTCGGGCTAGGGTTAGGGTTAGGGGACGGGGACGGTTTAGGGTCCAGATGAGGGTCCGACAACGCTTTAGTTGGAGCGTGCGTGTGAGGGCGCGGGTTAGTGTGAGCCTACGGGTTAGGATTAGGGGACGGGTGAGGGTCAGGCTTCAGGGAAGGGTTAGGGATAGGGTTCGGGTTAGGGTTAGGGGACGGTGACGGTTTAGGGTCCAGGTGAGGGTCCGACAACGCTTTAGGGGGAGCGTGCGTGTGAGGGCGCCGGTTAGTGTGAGCGTACGGGTTAGGACAGGGGACGTGTGAGGGTCAGGCTTCGGGGAAGGGTTAGGGTTAGGGTTCGGGCTAGGGTTAGGGTTAGGGGACGGGGACGGTTTAGGGTCCAGGTGAGGGTCCGACAACGCTTTAGGGGGAGCGTGCGTGTGAGGGCGCGGGTTAGTGTGAGCGTACGGGTTAGTATTAGGGGACGGGTGAGGGTCAGGCTTCGGGGAAGGGTTAGGGTTAGGGTCCGGGCTAGGGTTAGGGTTAGGGGACGGGGACGGTTTAGGGTCCAGGTGAGGGTCCGACAACGCTTTAGGGGGAGTGTGCGTGTGAGGGCGCGGGTCAGTGTGAGCGTACGGGTTAGGATTAGGGGACGGGTGAGTGTCAGGCTTCGGGGAAGTGTTAGGGTTAGGGTTCGGGCTAGGGTTAGGGTTAGGGGACGGGGACGGTTTAGGGTCCAGGTGAGGGTCCGACAACGCTTTAGGGGGAGCGTGCGTGTGAGGGCGCTGGTTAGTGTGAGCGTACGGGTTAGGATTAGGGGACGGGTGAGGGTCAGGCTTCGGGGAAGGGTTAGGGATAGGGTTCGGGCTAGGGTTAGGGGACGGGGACGGGGATGGTTTATTGTCCAGGTGAGTGTACGACAACGGTTTAGGGTGAGCGTACGTGTGAGGGCACGGGTTAGTGTTAGCGTACCGATTTGGATTAGGTGACGGGTTAGGGTAAGGCTTCGGGTAAGGGTTAGCGTTAGGGTTAGGGTTAGGGTTTCATGTGCTTTTCATGTGCCTTAAAGACGAGTCCAATCTATCTCTTGAAATCTGTTTCTTGCAATTCTGTCTTGCATTCAGAACCTCTTCTTTGCCTTACCTCAACATATTTTTGGACGTTAGTTTTCATTTTTAACTCTGCAGGTTTGTGAATTGCAGTGACCTTGAGCTCCATTTTTTAAGTTGCTCTTTTGTGAGCTGGCCTCAAACCTGCAGGATTGTTTCAGGCCCTATTTTGGCTCCGGCGAGGCGGGCTGAGCCTTTTTTTAATTCTTATTCTTAATGGGAATTTAGAGTGATATGTGCCCGTCCAAACCCCTACAACTACTCTCTCATTGGTTCCCCATCTTCCCGTTCATCCTCCTCACAATTTGCAAAATGTGTGAAACAGAAATTTAAATGTGCTGATTCTCCAAGTGGGGAGATTCTAAGTAACATGGCTGGAATGGTGAACAGGAGCACCAGGAGAGGATAAATGAGGTGCATTTTAGACACATCTCCCGATCACATGGTGTACAGTCCTCTGGGTTTTCCATGCATGTTTTAGCTGTAGGAAGATCCCTTGAACCTGCAGATTTGGGACCCATTGAATGGGTACCAGGTAGTATTACTTTAAAGGGTGTGCGTTTCCTCACCCAAGCTCACATTTCTCTTAGCGCAAACAGTTTCCAGCCTTATGTCTCATCCTGCTGTGGGTCTAGATGTGTTCAATCCATGTTGCATCACCGTCCCTGAGGAAAAGTTGTAAGAGGTTTTCTCTGTCTCTCTGTCGTTTGTTTTTTTCAATTTATTACTATATTGGTTACAGCTGATTTTCAAAGCTCTGTTTCTTGCTGCTGTACATCCACTTGATTCACGTACAGAGAGACATCAATAAATTCTTTTTCAGAGTCTTACCAGTCGTATATATTCTTTTCCGGTGACTTGAGTGTGCTGAGTGCAGTTCTTTTAGCTACCGTGTAGGCCTTGTTGATTATCAGTTTGGTATTTGGAATGGTATCTTTGCTAATTTCAACCTCCTGGATGATGCCTCACCCCTCCCCACCTTTCCCGTTTAGCAGCCTTATGCGTGTTTTCTACATATTTGACTATGTTTTTGTTTTGTAAGTTATTTCATGTGCAGCCATTTTGGATTCCACCTTTAGGTGATATCTTATGATATGTGTCTTTTTCTTTTTGAATTCTGTCACTTAGAATGATCATACGTAACTCCTCCGGAGTTGTTACAACTGGCCATATTTCATTGATTTCCAGGCTGAATAATATTCCACTCTACCTAAGTACCACATCTCTATCCATTTTTTCCCTCCAGAGACATTTAAGTTATATCCTAGTCGAGGATCTTTTAAACAGAGAGGCGGTAAACATTGGGGTGCCTGTGTCCTCTCGATTTTTGTTTTTCCCAAGATATACGCCCATGAGTGCAAGTGCCCTATACTCTGTAGCTCATTTTTTAGATGCTTTAGTAAACACAATACACTTCTCCAGAATGGCCATTGGCAATATACATTTCCACTATAAGTCTCACAGGGCTCCCTCTTCTCCTCGCCCTGTCCTGCATTTCTGTTGCTTACGCTTTATGAGGATGGCTCTTCTGACTGATGCGAAGTGATATCTTTTGTAGTATTGATTTCCAGTGCCCACCTGTTTGGTTGGCTAAAAAAGTGTATGCCCTTTTCTTGAATATATACAGAAAAAAACGCATACACCCTTTTTGGCCAACTGCAATGTTGGCAATGTTCAGCCTCTTTTCTTATGCTTAATGGCAAGTCCTTTCTACCTCCTCAAATCCCTTTCCTGCCATTCTCCCTTGCTTACAAGTCCTTTTCTCTGACTTTCCTCAAGACATTTTTCAGTGATGGATATTTTCAACTCTGCAGTTTCGTGAATTTTACTGCCCCTGAGTTCCATCGTTCAACTTGTGTTTATGGGAACTGGCCACAAAGCAGTGGGATTTCCTCAAGCCCTATACTGTTTCCATGGGCAACCCTAGCCTTTGGTCAATTCGTCTTCCTGATTGGAAATTAGAGTGACATGTGCCTGTCTGAACACCTAGGACTTGTCTCTCATTGTTCCTCATCCTTCCGCTTCATCCTTTGGACAAATTCCAAGCTGTACACAACAGGATGTTGACAGTGCTGACATCTCCAAGTGGGGAGACTGTTAGTAAAGACGCTGGAGGGGTGAACCCGAGCACCAGGAGATGAGGAGATGAGATGCCTTTTCCAAACTCTTCCCGATCAGACGGTATACCATCCTCTGGGTGTGACAGACATGTTTTAGCAGTAGGAAGAGTCCCATTCATGTAAGGAGAACACCAGGGCTTTTTCAAAATCAGTGTCTCCCCGAAACCCAAACTGGGGAATTTTTTAAGCTACGGCTACACATATGTTCATTAAGGGCCTTGGGAAGTAGGCAGAGTCCAAACTTTAGATGATTGAAGTCTTCAGGGTCAGAAGCACTCACCACCAGCTTCCCTTAGGTTACACTTTAACTGTCATTGATAGATGATGTCAATAAAAATATCTATTCTTTTTCAGATTATTTCCTCTTATAGGTTATTGCAAAATGTTGAGCGTAGTTCCCTGTGCTATACAGTAGTTCCTTGTTGATGATCTATTTTATACATAGCAGTGTGTATGTGTTAATCCCAAACTGTTAATTTATCCCTCCTCCCACCTTTCCCCTTTGGTAATAATAAATTATAAGATTTTATACTTCTCAGAAATGGGGGAGCTGAAAGAGAGGTATCATTTTCAATGGAAAAGCATTTAAAACAAGATTGAAGCTTTAACCAAGATTATTAGATGTACATCCTTGGAAAGAAATCACTTCGTTTCTCTAATATTGACCTGACAAATAAGACAAACCTTTTCACTGAACTTGCTTATAATAAAGTGATGGAAATATCAAATGGAAGTGTTAGAAACATCTTATTTTACCCGAGCCTTATACACTGCTCTATGTTAACTACAGTTTGGCTCACACATCTGTTCATTGAAGTTACACTAGTCTCAATTTCTGTTACTGATCCTCCAGAGTGGACCCCAACAAGTGTCCCCCTGCCCAGTGTCATTGGGGCCAACAGATCGAGACTGAGTTTGGTTCACAAGCAAAGGAAACTTTATATTTTGATCAGAGAATGGAGAGGTGAGAGCATGCACTACCCCGTGGGCTGTGGGCTGGGCTGCTGTGTAGAGATCCTGTCAGAGTCAGTGAGAGGGAGGGGGCGGAGCTCTCGAGGGCCCGGTTGGCTGCAGCTCAGGCTCTATATCGCGGAGTCTGCACTGGGCCCCAGGAGCTGAGGTGTCGACCCAGCCATTCTGCACTAGGAAATCTGGTCTGAAGTGCCGGGTGTGGAACCTCTGCACGCGGGACCCTAGGAGCACGTGAAATTAGACAAAGCACAAAGGATAAAAAAGGTTAGACTTGACTTTATTGCCCAGATTCTATATTTATCTCCCAGGGATTTTTAGTGGGCTCTGCTGGGGACAAACCCCTCCTCTGCCTTTTGTCCCGTTCCTCATTCTTGGAGTGCTGAGGGTGCAGACCCTTCTTCTGTAACGGCTGAGTGCTGAGTTGGGAGCCCTCATACCCGGGGGCGAGGGTCAGAACTTCTCCCCAGCAGCCTCCAGGTGACGTTGATTGTCCCCAGGCCCCCTGCCTCCCTGCTCGTCCGCCTGAGCACCAGCATTGGAAGTGTTATAGATTCTAATGACCTTTAAGGGTCTAGGAAAGAGATGTGCAGAGACGCTGTGGGGGCCGGTTTCACCCCGCCCCACATTTGTTCGGCCACCTTAGGCTGACCGTTTCTGCCAGCCTAGATGCTCTGACCAGTAGTCTGCACTTTCTTCAATTAGGCCCCTGAATTAACGTACAAACAGCACCAGGGGTTAGAGCCCTTCCCGCTCAATTCCCAGACAGTCCAGGGTCAGTGGTGATCAAGGACCAGGATGGCCACTGAGTCAACAGCCTTTTGAAGTAAACAGGAGTCCAGCCGGTCTTATTGGCCACCATCATCACGGTGTCTGTAGGCTTTTCTATGGTGACAGTGTGATATACGGTTCCCCTGCCAAGATTATTAGCTCCCCTCTGGGTGCAGTAAGTCCTGCAAGCAGTAGTCTACTCTTTTGGGACATACTCTTGTTGTTTTATGAGAGAAACTCCAGGTCAAGTGCTGTTCACACGAGTCGTCATGATGCCCTGTTGCCCCCGGTTATCTCTCTGGATGTTGGAGTTGGAGGGCCTCCTCACTCGAGGTCGGTGTGCCCACGGAGCGAACCCTGCAACTTCAGGGCATGGTTGGTGGTTAGGATCACCACGTGGGGTCCTTTTCCCTTAGGAGGGAGGTGGCCTTTTGGGCTGCTGATTTCCAGGTTTTTAGATACCGCCAGTATCTTGGCCAGATGTGGCAGTGTGCCAAACCCTTTGGTGACCGTAGTTTATCCTACCTGGATGGCATTCTTGCGTTGTTCCATTTCAAGTGGTCCCAGTTTTTGCACTAATTCTCCAATGGCGATTCACCTTTCACCGGGAATGTAAAGGTCAAAGGGTTTAGCTAAATTAGGGAGTTCCAGGGCAAGGGTCTGAATTGACTGCTCTTTCCATTCTTGAAAGGCCACTTCTGGATTCTATTCAAAAGCATCATCATCTTTTCCTTTCAGTGTTTCATATAGAGGCCCAGCTAGTAGACTGTAGTTAGGGATCCAGAAGCAGCAAACCCTGGCCTCCCCAGGAACCCCTAAGCTGTCTTCTAGTTTTAGAAAGGGGTAAGGCTGCAAATGGTTTCTTCCCTTTCCTGGGATGGGCTTCTCCGACCTTCTGTGAGAATGAAGCCCAGGCAGGTCACCGCAGTCTGTGATATTGGAGCTTTTTCTTGGACAACTTCTATCCTTTATTGGCTTGGTAGTTCAGAGGCCTCCTTAGTAGGGCTGGCGATCAGAATGTCGTCTGCGTATTGAAGGAGGGTTTCCTTTTCCAGAGGTAGAACTTTTAGGTCTTTAGCTAAGCTTTCCCCAAAGATGGTGTGGGAAGTTTTGAACCCTTGGGGCAAGACGCCCCGGAAGTATTGTTTTAGTTGTATGTTGAGTCCTGCCACTCACAAGCCAAAATTTCTTGTGACTCTAGGACTAATGGAATACAAAAGAAGGCATCATTGAAGACTAATACAGAATACCATGTCCTGGTGGTTGGTAGAATGACCAGCAGGGTGTAGGAATTAGGAGCAACTGGAGGTATATCCTCGGTGGCTTCACTGACTGTCCTGACATCCTTTACCAGGTTCCCAGCAGCCCATGGGGCTCTCGTGGTCAGACCAATCCCAGGATATGGAGCTCACCTGGGCAGGTACCCCACCCCCACCCCAGCCCACAGGGCTCTCATGATCAGGCCCCTCCCAGGATACAGAGCTACCCTTGCAGGTACCGTGGCAGGGCTGGGCACACAGGAACCATGCACATAGCCCTCATTGCAGAGCACCCCCAGCTCACCTGTCACTCAGAGCTGACACAGAGCACCTCAGAGCAGGACTTGAACTAACAAACAGCAGCTGCGACAGGTCTGTGACCCTGGGCATCACTCTGTGCGGCCTCCCTCCACCTGGTCTTCCAGAGACTTCCACTGCACCCGGGGCACCAGGCCTCTGTCTCCAACCACCACCCACCCCTCCTCTCCCTGACTCCTGGGTTCCTCTCATTAGGAGAGGGTTTTCTTGAAGTTGTCTCCCACTTATGGGCCAGATAAAATGATTAGAAAACAAGCCAAAGCTGCAGCCCCTTGTCTATCCTGACTCTCAGGAGCCCACACCTGTTCCTTGGACCCAGCCAGTTCAGCAAGTTCCATTTTCTGCAACTGTGAGCCCCTGAGGGGTGATGATTGGCTGACCTGGGCAGCCTTACCCTGCCTGCCAGCCCTCCCCAGGTGTGCCTGGGTTGAGATTAATATAAATACGACTCCAGGCAGCAAGAGCCCCTGCAGCTGTGCCTGACGCCATTTTCTCTGCCCTGTCAGCAGTCTCGGGGCTGGGCTGGTGGGAGGGAGTGAGAGGCCACGGCTTTGTGGGTGGCCCAGTGTGAGTGGGGCTCTGCTGGACTTTCTGCAGCAGTTGCCAGGCTGCCACCTGCTAAAGAAGAGGATGTGTCACCCATACCTGCTGCTGGAATTTCTCCCTGGGCAGAAGTGAGGAAGGAAAAAAGCAGTGGGGGCAGGGACAGGACGGGTATCTCAGGCAGGGAAATGGAAATCTTCCAGAAGAGCACCCAGGGCCAGGACCATCCTGGCTGGCCTGCAGGCACCAAGTCGGCTGGCATGCTGTCACTCGTGTGGCTCCATGGCCCTTCCTCTAGGCTTTCAAGTCCTTGTACATATTCAGGTGTTTTACCTGGGAAGGGTGGGAACAGTTCAGCAGAAGCTGGCCTGGGGCTCATCTCACGTTTACTCACAGACGCCTCGGCACGGTGCCCCAGGCTTGTAATGAGGACACTCCTTGCGGGGGGGCTGCTGGCTGCATGCGAGACGATTCCCCACCTCTGACCAACTTCAGAATTGTCTACCACTGGAGCAAGTGCCCTGATAGGGTTTTCATCTGTATAACTGGTGGGTTCTGTTTTGTTTTTTTCTTTTTTGGTTCAAGGTAGGTTTTATTCCTCTTTTTTGTACTTATAGATGTAAGCATGGAAATAATTCATTCATATAAATACATGTATGTGAAGGGAATAACTTCCGTTTTTTAAAAAATTTTATTTTATTTATTTTTTATACAGCAGGTTCTTATTGGTTATCTATTTTATACATATAAATGTATACATGTCAATCCCAATCTCCCAACTCCTCCTACCGCCACCCCCCCCACGGCTTTCCCCTCTTGGTGTCCATACATTTGTTCTCTACATCTGTGTCTCTATTTCTGCCCTTCAAACTGGTTCATCTGTACCATTTTTCTAGGTTCCACATATATGCGTTAATATACAATATTTGTTTTTCTCTTTCTGACTTACTTCACTCTGTATGACAGTCTCTAGATCCATCGACGTCTCTACAAATGACCCAATTTCATTCCTTTTTATGGCTAATAGTCCATTTTATATATGTACTACATCTTTATCCATTCGTCTGTCTGTGGGCATTTAGGTTGCTTCCATTACCTGGCTATTGTAAATAGTGCTGCAATGAACATTGTGGTGAATGTGTCTTTTTGATTTATGGTTTTCTCTGGGTATATGCCCAGTAGTGGGTTGCTGGATCATATGGTAATTCTATTTTTAGTTTTTTAAGGAACCTCCATACTGTTGTCCATAGTGACTATCAATTTACATTCCCACCAATCGTGGAAGAGGGTTCCTTTTCTCCACACCCTCTCCAGCATTTGTTGTTTGTAGATTTTCTGATGATGCCCATTGTAACAGGTGTGAGGTGATACCTCATTGTAGTTTTGATTTGCATTTCTCTAATAATTAGTGATGTAGAGCAGCTTTTCATGTGCTCCTTGGCCATCTCTACGTCTTCTTGGAAGAAATGTCTATTTAGATCTTCTGCCCATTTTTGTATTGGGTTGTTTGTTTTTTTAATATTGAGCTGCATGAGCTGTTTATATATATTGGAGATTAATCCTTTGTCCATTGATTCAGTTGCAAATATATTCTCCCATTCTGAGGGTTGTCTTTTTGTGTTTGTAGTTTCCATTGCTTTGCAAAAGCTTTTACGTTTCATTAGGTCCCATTTGTTTAGTTTTCTTTTTTATGGCATTACTCTAGGAGGTGGATCAAAAAAGATCTTGCTGTGATTTATGTTAGAGTATTCTTCCTATGTTTTCCTCTAAGAGTTTTATACTGTCCGGTCTTACATGAAGGTCTCTAATCCATTTTGAATTTATTTTTGTGTATGATGTTAGGGGGTGTTCTAATTTCATTCTTTTACATGTAGCTGTCCATTTTCCCCAGCACCACTGATTGAAGACACTGTCTTTTCTCCATTGTATAGTCTTGCCTACTTTGTCATAGATTAGTTGACCATAGGTGTGTAGGTTTATCTCTGGGCTTCTTTCTTTTTTATTTTCCTTTTACACCTTTATTGGAGTATAATTGCTTTACAATGGAGTGTTAGTTTCTGCTGTATAACAAAGTGAATCAATTATACATATACATATATCACCATATCCCCTCCCTCTTGCATCTCCCTCCCACCCTCCACATCCCACCCCTTTAGGTGGTCGCAAAGCACCGAGCTGATCTCCCTGTGCTATGTGGCTGCTTCCCAGTAGCTATCGATGTTACTTTTGGTAATGTATATATGTCCATGGCACTCTCTCACTTCGTCGCAGCTTACCCTTCCCCCTCCCCATGTCCTCAAGTCCTTTCTCTACGTCTGTGTCCTTAATCCTGTCCTGCCCCTAGGTTCTTCATAAACTTTTTCCTTTAGATTCCATATATCTCTGTTAACACACGGTATTTATTTTTCTCTTTCTGACTTACTTCACTGTGTAGGACAGACTCTAAATCCATCCCCCTCACTACAAATAACTCAGTTTTGTTTCTTTTTATGGCTGAGTAATATTCCATTTATATATGTGCCAGATATTCTTTATCCATTCATCTGTCGATGGACACTTAGGTTGCTTCCATGTCCTGGCTATTGTAAGTAGAACTGCAATGAACATTGTTGTATATAACTCTTTTTGAATTATGGTTTTCTCAGGGCAAATGCCCAGTAGTTGGATTGCTGAGTCACATGGTACTTCTATTTTTAGTTTTTTAAGGAACCTCTATACTGTTATCCCTAGTGGCTATAGCAATTTACATTCCCAGCAACAGTGCAAGAACGTTCCCTTTTCTCCAGTAAATGCCTCTCCAGCATTTATTGTTTGTAGATTTTTTGATGATTGCCATTCTGACTGCTGGGAGGTGATACCTCACTGTAGTTTTGATTTGCATTTCTCTAATGATTAGTGATGTTCAGCATCCTTTCATGTGTTTATTGGCAATCTGTATATCTCCTTTGGAGAAATGTCTATTTAGGTCTTCTGCCCATTTTTGGATTGTGTTGTTTGTTTTTGTGATATTGAGCTACACGAGCTGCTTGTAAATTTTGGAGATTAATCTTTTGTCATTTGCTTCATTTGAAAACATTTTCTCCCATTCTTAGGGTTGTATTTTCGTCTTGTTTATGTTTTCCTTTGCTGTGCAAAAGCTTTGAAGTTTCATTAGGTCCCATTTGTTTATTTTTGTTTTTATTTCCACTTCTCTAGGAGGTGGGTCAAAAAGGATCTTGCTGTGATTTATGTCATAGAGTGTTCTGCCTATGTTTCCCTCTAATAATTTTATAGTGTCTGGTCTAACATTTAGATCTCTAATCCATTTTGAGTTTATTTTTGTGTATGGTGTTATGGAGTGTTCTAATTTCATTCTTTTACGCGTAGTTGTCCAGTTTTCCCAGCACCACTTACTGAAGAGACTGTCTTTTCTTCACTGTATATCTTTGCCTCCTTTGTCATAGATGAGTTAGCCATAGGTACGTAGGTTTATCTCTGGGCTTTCTATCTTGTTCAATTGATCTATATTTCTGTTTTTGTGCCAGTACCATATAGTCTTGATTAATGTAGCTTTGTAGTATAGTCTGAAGTCAGGAAGTCTGATTCCTCCAGCTCTTTTAATTTCCCTCAAGACTGCTTTGGCTATTCGGGGTCTTTTGTGTCTCCATACAAATTTTAAGATTTTTTTGTTCTAGTTCTGTAGAAAATGCCAGTGGTATTTGATAGGGATTGCATTGAATCTGTAGCTTGCTTTCGGTGCTATAGTCATTTTCACAATATTGATTCTTCTAATCCAAGAACATGGTTTATACCTCCATATGTTTATATCATCTTTGATTTCTTTCAGCAGTGTCTTATAGTTTTCTGAGTACAGGTCTTTTACCTCCTTATGTAGGTTCATTCCTCCGTATTTTATTCTTTTTGTTGCAATGGTGAATGAGACTGTTTCCTTAATTTCTCTTTCTGATCTTTCATTGTTAGTGTATAGGAATGCAAGAGATTTCTGTGCATTAATTTTGTATCCTGCAACTTTACCAAATTCATTGATTAGCTCTAGTAGTTTTCTGGTGGCATCTTTAGGATTCACTATGTGTAGTATCGTGTCATTTGCAAACAGTGACAATTTTACTTCTTCTTTTCCAATTTGTATTCCTTTTATTTCTTTTTCTTCTCTGATTACTGTGTCTAGGACTTCCAAAACTATGTTGAGTAATAGTGGTGAGAGTGGACATCCTTGTCTTGTTCCTGATCTTAGAGGAAATGCTTTTAGTTTTTCACTATTGAGAATGATGTTTGCTGTGGGTTTGTCATATACTGCCTTTATTATGTTGAGGTAGATTCCCTCTATGCCCACTTTTTGGAGACTTTTAATCATAAATTGGTGTTGAATTTTGTTGAAAGCTTTTCCTGCATCTATTGGGATGATCATATTTTTATTCTACAATTTGTTAATATGGTGTATCACATTGATTGATTTGTGTATATTGAAGAATTCTTGCATCCCTGGGATAAACCCCACCTGATCATGGTGCATGATCCTTTTAATGTGTTGTTCAATTCTGTTTCCTAGTATTTTGTTGAGGACTTTTACATCTATATTAATCAGTGATATTGGTCTCTAATTTTCTTTTTCTGTAGTATCTTTGTCTGGTTTTGGTATCAGGGTGATGGTGGCCTCATATAATGAGTTTGGGAGTGTTCCTTCCCCTGAAAAGTTCTGAAGAGTTTGAGAAGATTGGGTGTTAGCTCTTGTCTAAATGTTTGATAGAATTCACCTCTGATGCCATCTAGTTCTGGACTTTTGTTTGTTGGAAGATTTTTCATCACACTTTCAATTTCATTACTTGTGATAGGTCTGTTCATATTTTCTATTTCTTCCCGGTTCAGTCTTGGAAGGTTATACCTTTCTAAGAATTTGTCCATTTCTTCCAGGTTGTCCATTTTATTGGCATAGAGTTGCTTGTAGAGGTCTCTTAGGACGCTTTGTATTTCTGTGGTGTCTGTTACAACTTCTCCTTTTTCATTTCTAATTCTATTGATTTGAGTCCTCTCCCTCTTTTACTTGAGTCTGGCTACAGGTTTATCATTTTTGTTTATCTTCTCAAAGAACCAGCTTTTAGTTTTATTGATCTTTGCTATTGTTTTTATTTCATTTATTTCTGCTCTGATCTTTATGATTTCTTTCCTTCTATTAACTTTGGGTTTTGTTCTTCGTTCTCTAGTTCCTTTAGGTGTAGGGTTAGATTGTTTATTTGAGATTTTTCTGGTTTCTTGAGGTAGGCTTTTATTGTTATAAACTTCCCTCTTAGAACTGTTTTTGCTGCATCCCATAGGTTTTCGATCATCGTGTTTTTGTTGTCATTTGTCTCTAGGTAGTTTTTGATTTCCTCTTTTATTTCTTCAGTGATCTCTTGGTTATTTAGAAACGTATTGTTTAGCCTCCATGTGTTCGTTTTTTACGTTATTTTCCCTGTAATTGAGTTCTAATCTCAACATTGTGTCAGAACAGCTGCTTGATATGATTTCAGTTTTCTTAAATTTACTGAGGCTTTATTTGTGACCCAAGATGTGATCTATCCTGGAGAATGTTCCGTGTGCCATTGAGAAGAACTTGTAGTCTGCTGTTTTTGGATGGAGTGTCCTATAAATATCCATTAAATCTATCTGGTCTATTGTGTCATTTAAAGCTTGTGTTTCCTTATTAATTTTCTGTCTGGATGATCTCCATTGGTGTAAGTGAGGTGTTAAAGTCCCTTGCTATTATTGTGTTACTGTTGATTTCCTCTTTTATAGCTGTTAGCAGTTGCCTTATATATTGAGGTGTTCCTGTGTTGGGTACATATATATTTATAATTGTTATATCTTGGATTGATCCCTTGACCATTATGTAGTGTCCTTCCTTGTCTCTTGTAACATTCTTTATTTTAAAATCTATTTTATCTGATATGAGTATTGCTACTCCAGCTTTCTTTTGATTTCCATTTGCATGGAATATATTTTTCCATCCCCTCACTTTCAGTCTGTATGTGTCCCTAGGTCTGAAATGGGTCTCTTGTAGACAGCATATATATGGATCTTGTTTTTGTATCCATTCAGTGAGCCTGTGTCATTTGGTTGGAGCATTTAATCCATTCATGTGTAAGGTAATTATCAATATGTATGTTCCTATTATTATTTTCTTAATTGTTATGGGTTTGTCTTAGTGGGTCCTTTTCTTCTCTTGTGTTTCCCACTTAGAGAAGTTCCTTTAGCATTTGTTGTACAGCTGGTTTCATGGTGCTGAATTCTCTTACCTTTTGCTTGTCTGTTAAGCTTTTGATTTCTCCATCAAATCTGAATGAGAAAAAAAAAAGAAAAAAAATCTGAATGAGATACTTGCTGGGTGGAGTACTCTTGGTGGTAGGTTCTTCCCTTTCATCACGTTAAATTTATCATGCCACTCCCTTCTGGCTTGTAGATTTTCTGCTGAGAAATCAGCTGTTAACCTTATGGGAGTTCCGTTGTATGTTGTCATTTTTCCCTTGTTGCTTTCAATAATTTTTCTTTGTCTTTAATGTTTTCAATTTGATTACTGTGTGCCTCGGCATTTTTCTCCTTTGGTTTATCCTGCCTGGGACTCTCTGCCCTTCGTGGACTTCGGTGGCTATTTCTTTTCCCATGATAGGGAAGTTTTCAACTATAATCTCTTCAGATATTTTCTCGAGTCCTTTCTCTCTCTGTTCTCCATCTGGGACCCCTATAATATGAATGTTGTTGCATTTAATGTTGTCCCAGAAGTCTCTTAGGTTGTCTTCATTTATTTTCATTCTTTTTCTTTATTCTGTTCCATGGCAGTGATTTCCACCTTTCTGTCTTCCAGGTCACTTATCCGTTCTTCTGTCACAGTTATTCTGCTACTGATTCCTTCTAGTGTATTTTTCATTTCAGTTGTTGTATTGTTCCTCTCTGTTTGTTTGTTCTTTAATTCTTCTAGGTGTTTGTTCCTTAATTCTTCTAGGTCTTTGTTAAGCATTTCTTGCATCTTCTCGATCTTTGCCTCCATTATTTTTCTAAGGTCTTGGATCATCTTCACCATCATTATTCTGAATTCTTTTACTGGAAGGTTACCTATCCCCACTTCATTTCGTTGTTTTTCTGAGGATTTATCTTGTTCCTTGATCTGGTATAAAGTCCTCTGCCTTTTCATTTTCTCTATCTTTCTGTGAATGTGGTTTTCCTTCCACAGGCTGCAGAATTGTAGTTCTTCTTGCTTCTGCTGTCTGCTCTCCAGTGATTGAGTCTATCTGAGAGGCTTGTGCAAGCTTCCTTATGCGAGGGACTGGTGGTGGGTAGAGCTGGGTGTTGCTCTGGTGGGCAGAGCTTTAATCTGCTTGTCTGTGGATTAAATAAAAGTTTAATAAAAAGTTTAATCCGCTTGTCTGCTGATGCATGGGGCTGGGTTCCCTCCCTGTTGGTTGTTTGGACTGAGGCGACCCAGCACTGGAGCCTACCTTGCTCTTGGTGAGGCTAATGGTGGACTCTGGGAGAGTTCACGCCAAGGAGTATTTCCCAGAACTTCTGCTGTCAGTGTCGTTGTCCCCATGGTGAGCCGCAGCCACACCCCACCTCTGCAGGAGACCCTCTAAAACTAGCAGCTAGGTATGATCATTCACCTATGGGGTGACTGCTCCTTCCCCTGGGTCCTGATGTGCACACTACTTTGTGTGTGTCCTCCAAGAGTGGAGTCTCTGTTGAGACTCTGAGTCTCTGAGTGCAGTTGAGACTCTGAGTGGAGTCGCACAGACTCTGGGTCCTGTGAAGCTTCGATGTTTTGTGGTTCTAGAAATCCTATAGGAGACGGTCCACAGCAGGTGAAGCTAATGCTGTCATAGAGGTGGTGAAACCAAAGATCTGCAGTTCCGACTAGAGGTGCTGATGTACAAACAGGACAAAATCATCTCATGTGAATGTAGTTCAGGCATGTTTAAAATGAATGCAGTCATGTTAATGCCTAACATCTTCTATCTCGTGCCTCTCCTCAGGGACCCCCTCCTCAGTTCCTGAGGCTCCTGTAAGTCATGTACAGGGGAATGGAGAGTGGGCTCTGTCCAGTCTGAGCCCTGAGTTACCCTGTGTGTATCTTAGGATACTTTGTATTTCTGTGGTGGCTCTTGTAACATCATCTCTTTCAGTTCTGATTTATTTGGGCCCTCTCTTTTAAAAGAAATACTACTGTTGTCTTTTATTCTTTACAGAAGTTTAATAAGTGTTTGATCTACTACCCTTACTCTATGTATACTTTTTGCCGTGAGATTTTTACTTTTGTTTGTTTTCTTGTTACTGTCAATAATTAGTGAGAATTCTTTTAAGCTACCTTCAACATTGCTTATAAAGCTGCTTTATTAGTGATGACAGAGCTTTAATGGAAGTCGTGTTCTGGTTGTAAACTAGAATGCAATGTGCCAGCAAAAAGTCCCCTAAGTGTATGTCTCATTACTTCTTGTTCTTTTTTTTTCCTTTTTTCTCTTTTTTTTCTTGTTCTTTTTTTTTAATTTTTATTTTTTATCAGAGCAAATTTGATTAAAATGTTTTGTTTGTTCTAGGTGTGTAAGATGTGGTTCTTTTACACATATACATGTATCTATACTTCTTCAGATCATTTTCTCATGTAGCTTGTGACACAATGTTGAGTAGTCTTCTCTTGGTATTCCGTAGGTCTTTGGTGATTATATATTTCACATGTGTTTCTATATCTATGTTAACCCCAATATCCTAATATATCCAGTCCTCACACCTTTCCATTTGGTGAACCTTAACTTTGTTTAATGAATCTGTGATTGCCTTTCTCTGTGGAAATATCTTCATTGGTATCAATTTTTAGCTAACACCTATAAGTGATATTATAGGATATGTGTCTTTTGCTGTCTGACTTAGTACAATTTGCCTGATTACCTCTAGAATCATCTACGGTGCTGCAAATGGCATTGTTTCATTTTTTTCCCTAGATAATATTCCATCTGTACATGTACCAGTTCTTCTTTGTCCACTCACCTCTTGATGGACTTTTTGGTTGCCTCCATGTCTTGGCTATTGTAATACTGCTGCACTGCACATTTGCCTGCCTGTGTCTTTCCAATTCTGTCTTCTTATGTTATAGGCCCAAGAGTGGGCCTCCTGTATCATATAGTACCTCAGGGTTTAACATTTAAATGCACCACGATTCTGTGCTCATTAGTGGCTCTTTCCAGGTTACATCCCACTTAAAGTTGAGGGTGTGCATTTCTCCACAACACCTTCAGCATGTATTTATTTATTTATTTTTAACATCTTTATTGAAGTATAATTGCTTTACAATGGTGTGCTAGCTTGTGCTTTACAACAGAATGAATCAGTTATACATATACATATGTTCCCATATCACTTCCCTCTTGCGTCTCCCTCCCTCCCACCCTCCCTCCCCTCCAGGCGGTCACAAAGCACTGAGCTGACCTCCCTGTGCCATGCTGCTGCTTCCCACTAGCTATCTACCTTACGTTTGGTAGTGTATATATGTCCATGCCTCTCTCTCCCTTTGTCACAGCTTACCCTTCCCCCTCCCCATATCCTCAAGTCCATTCTCTAGTAGGTCTCTGTCTTTATTCCTGTTTTACCCCTACGTTCTTCATGACATTTTTTTTCTTAAATTCCAGGTATATGTGTTAGCATACGGTATTTGTCTCTGTCTTTCTGACTTACTTCACTGTGTATGACAGACTCTAGGTCTATCCACCTCATTACAAATAGCTCAATTTCGTTTCTTTTTATGGTTTCAGCATTTATTGTTTGTAGTTTTCTTGCTGATGGATATTCTGACTGGTGTGAGCTGATACCTCTTTGTGGTTGAATTTGCATATGACTCATAATCCTTTGAAATTGCGCTTTAAGGCATGTCCTTTTTATTTTTCAAACTGTGATTACAGCTTAGCTCTTCAAAGTGTTTTCTAAAGTATGTGTTACATTTTGAAATTTATTGGCCATTACCTCCCTCAAAACATTTTGAGGGCAGGTTTCATTTACAGCCCTGCAGTACTTGTTCACATGAAGTGACCATTAGCACAGGCTTTAAAGCTGCTTTTGCAGGTAACGGCCAGATTGCGGCAGCCTTTCTTTGTTCCCCATGCTGGTACTAGGGAAACAGAGCTTCCGGCCAGTGGTCTTCCTCGGTTATAAATTAGAGTGGAATGTGCCCAGATAAACCCCCAAAGGCTGATGTCTCCTTACTTTTGTTTGTTTTTTAAGTTTAATTTATATTTTTATCGGAGTAATATTCCATTGTGTATATGGACCACTTCTTGGTGCATAGCTCTGTTGAGGGACATTTTCATTGCTTCCAAGTGTTGGCTATATTAAATATTGCTGGAGTGCAAGATTGCCAGCCTGTGACTTTTTGATTCTCATTTTCTCAGGTGATAGGCCCAGCAGTGGGTGTGACCGATTGACTAGTAGCTCAATGTTTACCTTTTCAAAGCACCTCCATTGTGTTTTCATTAGTGGCTCTTACCATGTCTCCCTTAGAACCGAAGGTACGAACTTCTCCACAATCCCTTCAGCATTTATAGTTTGCAGCATTTTTGCTAATGGCCAATCTGACTGCTGTGACCTGATAGGTTTTTGTACTTTGGGTTTGCATGACTTTAAAAATTCCTAAAATTCATCACTTTCCACGCCTTTTTCCTTTCTGTTAAAAATCAAGTGTGAGTACAATATATCTCTTGAAGCTGTCTTCTTGGAAGGTTGCCCTCTTTTGAATTTTTGGTGGATATTCGACCCCAGGATTTTTTTTGGAGGGCAGATGTCATTACAGAACTGCAAGTTTGGTGAATATTTAGTGACCATTAGCACTGGGTTTAAAGCTGCTGTTGTGGGAAACGGTCACAAGGAGGCAGCATTTGTCCTTTCCCAAATCTGAGTACTAGGGCAGCAGAGCCTTTCTGGAAGTCGTGGTCCTAAGTTTTAAGTTAGAATGGAATGTGCCAGGAGGAACGCCCATAAGTTTATGTCTCATTACATCTTGGTTTTTAAAATTTATTTAATCGGGGTAATGATTAGATATTGTTTGTCCAGATGTACACAATGTGGTTCATTTGTACAATATATATGTCTATTCATGTTCAGATCCTCTTCCCATGTAAAATATTACAGTGTTCCGTAGACCTCCCTTGCTATATGGTCCGTCTTTTTGATATATGTTTATTGTATGTATTTGTATACGTGTGGTAACGTTAATCTTAATTTATCCATTCTGCCCACCTTTCCTTTTAGATAAGCATACTTAATTTCTAAGTCTGTGAGTGTCTTTCTCTGTGGAAATATGTTCATTTGTGTTAGTTATTAGATAACGCCTATAAGTGATATCATAGGATATAGGTCTTTTGCTTTCTGACTTACCTCGTATTCTGTGATTATCTCCAAGCTCATCTATGGCACCTCAAATAGCAGTGTTTCATTGTTTTCCATGGCTAATATTCTATTGTGAACGTGGACCACTTCTTCTTCATCCATACATCTGTTGATGGACATTTTGGTGGCTTCACTGTCTTGGCTATTGTGAATAAGGCTGCAGTGCAGCTTTTGCAGCCCGCGTCTTCTCGATTCTGGTCTTCTCAGGTGAGAGGCCCAGTGGGGTGACTGCTGCATCGAATGGTAGCTCAACTTTTACTTTTAATCGTAGCTCCTTTCTGTTCTCATTATTGGCTCTTACCACGTTACATCTCACCAGCAGCTAGAGGGTACACAGTTCTCTAAAACCCCTTCAGAATTTATTGTTTATAGACCTTTTGCTGATGGTCAGTCGACTGGTGTGAGTTGAACCTTTTTGTACATTAGATTTGCATGAGTCTAATAATTCCTGAGGTTGAGCTTTCACCCATTTTCCTTTTTCTAAACAAGAGAGTGAGTCAAACTTACCTCTTCATACTATCGTCTTGAAAAATTTGTCAGTTTTGAATTTTATTGTCCATTCCCTACCTCAGTACAGTTGTTTAGGGCAGGTGTCCTTTGCAGCCCTGAGTCCTTGCGAATGTTAAGAGAACATTAGCTGTGGGCTTAACGCCGCTCTTGCGGAAAACGGCCACAAGGCAGCAGAATTTCTACATTTCCAACTCTGGGTTTTTGGGCAGCAGAGCCTTCCTGGAAATCGTGTTAGTAGGCTGCAAATTAGAGTGGAATGTGCCAGGGCACACCCCCAAGAGCTTATATCTCCTTACTTCTTGTTTGTTTTATAAATTTAATTTTTATTAATTATCAGAGCAAACTTGATAAAAATATTTTGTTTCTCCTAGGTGTACAGAATCTGGTTCATTATATCAATGTATCTGTCATTTATCTTTGCATTCTTTACCGTGTAGGTTATTACAGAGTGTTGCCTAGACCTCTCTTGGTATTCCATAGGTATTTTGTGATTATATATTTCATATGTATTAGTACATGTCTGTTAACCCTCATAGCCTAATTCACACATTCCTTACACTTTTCCATTTGGTTAAACATAACTTTGTTTTCTTAATACATTCTCTTCCTTCTCTTGGAAATAAGTTCATGAGTACCAACTTTTAGGTAACACCTAGAAGTGATGTCATAGGATATCTGTCTTTCACTTTCTTTCTTTAATTTGAGTGATTATCTCTAGGTCCTTATATGGTGGTGCAAACGGCACTGTTTCATTGTTTTCCATGGCTAATATTCCATTGTTTACATAGACCACTTCCTCTTTGTGCATTTTTCTGTTGATGGACATTTTGGTTTCTTCCAAGTCTTGGCTATGTTAAATATTCCTGCAGTACAGGATTGCCAGCCTGTGTCTTTTCCATTCTGCTCTGCTCAGGTGATAGGCACATCAAAGGACCTACCAGATCACATGGTAGCTCAATTTTTACCCTTAAACGCACCTCCATTATGTTCTCACTACTGGCTGTTACCAGTTTACATCCCCCCAGCAGCTGGAGGGTACACAGTTCTCTGAAACCCCTTCAGCATTTATTCTTTGTAGACTTTTTGCTGAAGAACATTCTGACGGCTGTGAGGTGAACATTTCTGTAATTGGATTTGCATGGCTTTATTCATTGCTGATGTTGCGCATTTTTCAATTTCCTTTTATTTTAAAGAGAAAAAAAAGAAAAGACAAAATGTGCGTAAAATATGCCTCTTGACATTGTCTTCTTGAAATGTTGACGTCTTTTGAATTTTCTGGTCGATTACGACCCCAGGACATATTTTGAGGCCCGGTGTCCTTTACAGTGCTGCACATATTTTGAATATTAAGTGAACATTACCTCTTGGTTTAAAGCTGCTGTTGTGTGAAACAGCCACAAGGCGGCAGCATTTCTCCTTTACCAAATCTGGTTACCAGGGCAACAGAGCCTTAATGGAAGTCCTGTTCTAGGTTGAAAATTAGAAAGGGATGTGCCAGGAAAAATTCCTTTCAGTTTATGTCTCATTATTTCTTGTTCATATTTTTAATTTAAGTTTTATTTTTTATCGCAGCAAATTTGATTACAATGTTTTTTTTTTGTTCTAGGTGTGCAAGATGTGGTTCTTTCACACACATACATATATCTATTCTTCTTTGGAACCTTTTCCCAGGTAGGTTATGACACAATGTTGAGTAGTCTTCTCTTGGTATTCCGTAGGTCTTTGGTGATTATATATTTCACATGTGTTTCTATATCTATGTTAACCCCAATACCGTAATGTATCCAATCCTCACACCTTTCGATTTAGGGAACCATAAGTTTGTTCAATGAATCTGTGATTGCCTTTCTCTGTGGAAATATCTTCATTGTTATCAATTTTCAGGTAACACCTATAAGTGATATACGTTAGGTGTCTTTCGCTTTCTCACTTACTACAAGTTGCATGGTTACCTCTAGACTCATCTATGGTGCTGCAAATGGCATTGTTTCATTTTTCTCCCGAGCTAATATTCCATCTCTACATGTAACAGTTCCTCTTTGACCACTCATCTGTTGATGGACTTTTGGTTGCTTCCATGTCTTGGCTATTGTAATACAGCTGCAGTGCAGATTAGCCTGCCTGTGTCTTTCCAATTATGTCTTCTTATGTTATAGGCCCAGGAGTGGGCCTGCTGGATCATATAGTAGCTCAATGTTTACCTTTTAAAGGCACCTCCACCCTGTTCCCATTAGTGACTCTTACCAGGTTACGTCCCACTTCAAATTAAGGGTATGCATTTCTCCACAACCTCTTCAGCATTGATCGTTTGTAGTTTCTTTCCTGATGGTTATTCTGAATGGTGTGAGCTGATACCTCTGTGTGGTTGGATTTGCATGTGTCTCATAATCCTTTGAAATTGAGCTTTCAGGCATGTCCTTTTATTTTTCAAACGGTTATTACAGCTTAGTTCTTCAAATGGTTTTCTTGAAATATGTGCCACATTTTGAAATACTTTGGCCTTTACCTCCCGCAAGACATGATGAAGGCAGGTTTCCTTTACAGCCCTGCAGGACTTGTTCATATGAAGTGAAAATTAGCATAGGTTTTAAAGCTGTTTTTGCAGGTAATGGCCAGAGGGTGGAGCATTTCATAATTCTATGAAACGTAACTGAACACACAATATATATTTTTTCTTTTAAATTTCCATTGTTACTTTTTTAAAGTACAATTATAATTGAAGTTCTTTGTAACAAGTGAAATTTTAAAAATTAAAGGAAAAGATAATATTTTACCACTTGCCATCCTTTCCCATTTACTGAAACGACCAGCATAATGTGTAGAGTTCTCATTTTATCCAGGTGTTCTATATATCTGGAATATCATGCTTCTCACTGTAGAAAAACAGATTTAGCTCTCACACTTTTTATAGGCTACATAACAGTCCATAGAACAGAAGTACCAACTATTTCAGACTTAGCTTTTTGAGGGACACTCAGGTTACTTTCTGTTTTATTTTGTTGTTCTTTTTTTGTGGGGGGGGGTAGGAGTTTATTATTTATTTATTTATTTTTGTTGTGTTGGGTCTGAGTTTCTGTGTGAGGGCTTTCTCTAGTTGTGGCAAGTGGGGGGCCACTCTTGATCTCCGTGCGTGGGCCTCTCACTATTGCGGCCTCTCTTGTTGCAGAGCACAGGCTCCAGATGCGAGGGCTCACTGGTTGTGGCTTATGGGCCTAGTTGCTCCATGGCATGTGGGATCCTCCCAGACCAGGGCTCGAACCTGTGTCCCCTGCATTAGCAGGCAGATTCTAACCACCGCACCACCAGCGAAGCCCCCTATTTTGTTGTTCTGCTAGTTTGTTTTAACCCAAGAAAATATTTTTTTAAATACAAAAAACCAAAATTAAGCTAGGGGTAAGGATTAGGGTTTAGGGTAAGGTTTAGGGTTAGGATATGGGTTAGGATTATTGTACGGCTTAGAGTATGGTTTAGGGTTATGGTTATGGTACGGGTTAGTGTTAGGGTACAGTTTAGGGTATGGCTATGGTTTAGTGTTAGGGTACGGGTTAAGGTATGGGTTAGTGTTAGGGTATGGGTTAGGATTAGGGTATGGTTTACGTTCAGGGTTATGCTTAGGTTTAGTGTATGGGTTAGTGTTAGGTGCGGGTTAGGGTAAGGGTTAGGGTCAGGTTTAGTGTTAAGGAAGGGGTACAGTTTAGGGTACAGTATAGGGAACAACAAAGGGTTAGGGTTAGGGTACGTGTTAGGGTACAGTTTAGTGTTAGTGTACGGGTTAGGATTAAGGTATGGTTTAGGGTAAGGTTTAGGGTTAGGTTTAGGGAACGGGTATGGTTTGGGGTACAGTTTAGGGTATGACCATGGGTTAGGAGTAGGGTAAGTGTTAGGGTACGGTTTAGTGTTAGTGTACAGGTTAGGATTATGGTACGGGATAGTGTAAGGGTTAGGGTTAGGGTTAGGGTTAGGGAATGGGTACAGATTAGGTTACAGGTTAAGGTATGACAACGGGTTAGGGTTAGGGTACGTGTTAGTGTATGGGTTAGGATTAGGGTACGGGTTAGTTTATGGGTTAGTATTAGGGGATGGGTTAGGATTAGGGTACGGGTTATGGTACGGTTTAGGGAAAGGGTTAGGATATGGGGTAGGGTTAGGATAAAGTTTAGTGTATGGCTATGTGTTACTGTTAGGGTACATGTTAGCGTACGGGTTAGTGTTCGTGTACAGCTTAGGGCAAGGGTTAGGGTTAAGGAACGGGTACGGTCTCAGGTACAGGTTAGGGTATGGTAGCGGGATAGGGTTAGGGTTAGGATGAGACTTCTTTGTAGTGCAGATTTGAATTTCCCGCTTGCTTGGTTGGCCAAAAAGGGCGTATGTGTTTTATCCTGAATATATTCAGGAAAAAACGCATACGCACTTTTTGGCCAAGTGCATCGTTGCCGAAGATCTGCCGCTTTTCATATGCTTTAAATGCAATTCCAATCTACCTCCTGAAATCTGTCTCCTGCAATTGTGCCTTGCTTTCAAGTCCTCTTCGCAGCCTTACCTCAATATATTTTTGGACGATAGTTGTCCTTTATAACTCTGCAGGTTTGTGAATTGCAGTGCCCCTGAGCTCCTTTTTTCAACTCGCTTTCTGTGAGCTGGCCACAAATCAACAGGATTGCTTCAGGCCCTATTCTGGTTCCGGCACGGCATGCTGAGTCTTTGGTTAATTCTACATCCTGGTGGGAAATTAGAGTGAAATGTGCCCGTCCAAACACCTACAGCTAGTCTCTCATTGGTTCTCCCTATTCCCGTTCATCCTCCGCAGAAATTGCAGAGTGTGCCAAACAGGAGGTTACAAGCACTGACTCTCCAAGTGGGGAGATTGTTAGTAAAGCGTCTGGAATGGCGAACCCGAGTACCAGAGGACGAATAATGAGATGCGTTTTAGAAACCTTGCCCGATCACACTGTGGACCGTCCTCTGGGTTTCCCACGCATGTTTTAGCTGTAGGAAGAATCCCTTAAACCTGGAGAGTTGGGACCCATGGAATGGATAGCATGCAGTACTACTTCAAAGGGTTTGCATTTGCTCACCGAACCTCACCAATCCTCACAGCCCCAAGTGTCCAGCCTTATGTCTCTCCCAGCTGTGGGTGTAGATGTGGTAAATCCAGGTTTCGTCACAAACCCTGAACAAATTATTTAAGAATTTATCTCTCTTTCACTGTCTTTGTGTTTTGATTTTGAAATTTATTTTTATAATGGGGTTGAGCTGATTTTCACTGCTGTGTTTATGCCGCTCGATGCACACTTGATCCTCTTACGGAGACATATAAACACATAGGTTTTAAGATTCTTACTAGTCAGATATATTCCTCTGCGGTGAATAAGGGGTGTTGAGTCCACTTCGTTGAGCAAGGAGTAGGTCTTGTCTATTACTGGCTTATGGAACGGTATCTGTGCTCATTTCAATCTCTGGTTTTATGCAGCACCCCAACTCACCTTTCCCCTTAAGCAAGCAAAAGTTGTTTTCTAAATGTGAGACTCTGTTCTGTTTTGTAATTCAGTTCATGTGTAGCCAAGTTTACATTCCCTCTATAAGTGATATCTTATGACTCGTTTCTTTTTCTGTGTGACTTATTTCACTCAGGATCATCGTACCTAAATCCACTCATTATGCTGCTACGGGCCTGATGACATTGATTTCATTGCGGAGTGATATTCTATTCTATGTAAGTACCACAACTTCTTTATCCATTTTTCTCTTTCTGGGATACTTAAGTTGTTCCGTTGTCGAGGTTCTTGTAAACACAGCAGCCCTAAACTTTGGGGTGGCTGTGTCTTTTTTATTTTAATTTCCCTAAGCTATAGGACCATAAGTGGAAGTGCCCTAGGCTCTGTTGCTCTGTTTTTTAGAGGTTTCAGGAAACACCATACACTTCTCCAGAGTGGCTGTTGGCCATTTACATCCCGCCCATCAGCATAACAAGGTTCCCTGTTCTCCATGGCCTGTCCTGCCTTTCCGGTTTTTACACTTTTTTCAGATGGCCCATTTGACCGGTGGGAAGTGAGACTTCATTGTAGTGCGGATTTCCATTGCACGCTTCCTTGGTTGGCAAAAAAGGCCGTATGCGTTTTTTCCTGGATATATTCAGGAAAAAACCGCATATGCATTTTTTGGCCAAGTGCATCATTGTCGAAGTTCTGCCGCTTTTCATGTGCTTTAAATGCAATTCCAATCTACCTCCTGAAATCTGTTTCCTGCAATTGTGCCTTGCTTTCAAGTCGTCTTCGCAGCCTTACCTCAATATATTTTTGGACGATAGTTGTCCTTTATAACTCTGCAGGTTTGTGAATTGCAGTGCCCCTGAGCTCCTTTCTTCAACTCGCTTTTTTGTGAGCTGGACGCAAAACGGCAGGATTGCTTCAGGCCCTAATCTGGTTCCATCGTGGCACACTGAGTCTTTGGTTAATTCTTCTTCTTGGTGGGAAATTAGAGTGAAATCTGCCCGTCCAAACAACTACAGTTAGTCTCTCATTGGTTCTCCCTATTCCCGTTCATCCTCCGCAGAAATTGCAAACTGTGCCAAACAGGAGTTTTAAGGCACTGACACTCCAAGTGGGGAGATTGTTAGTAAAACGTCTGGAATGGCGAACCCGAGTACAAGGTGATGAAAAATGGGATGCGTTTACGAAACATTGCCGGATCACACGGTGGACCATACTCTGGGTTTCCCATGCATGTTTTAGCTTTAGGAATAATCCCTTAAACCTGGAGAGTTGGGACCAATGGAATGGTAACATGCAGGATTACTTCAAAGGGTCTGCATTTGCTCACCGAACCTCACCAATTCTCTCAGCCCCAAGTGTCCAGCCTTATGTCTCTCCCAGCTGTGGGTGTAGATGTGGTAAATCCAGGTTTCATCACAAGCCTGAACGAATTATTTAAGAATTTCTCTCTCTCTCACTGTCTTTGTGTTTTGTTTTTGAAGTTTATTTTTATAATGGGGTTGAGCTGATTTTCACTGCTGTGTTTATGCGTCTCTACACACACTTGATTCTCTTATGGAGACATATAAATACATAGATTTTAAGATTCTTACTAGTCAGATATATTCCTCTGCGGTGAATAGGGGGTGTTGAGTCCACTTCGTTGAGCAAGGAGTAGGTCTTGTCTATTACATATTTGGCTTATGGAACGGTATCTGTGCTCATTTCAATCTCTGGATTTATGCAGCACCCCAACTCACCTTTCCCCTTAAGCAAACATGTTTGTTTTCTAAATGTGAGACTCTGTTCTGTTTTGTAATTCAGTTCATGTGTAGCCAAGTTTACATTCCCTCTATAAGTGATATCTTATGACTCGTTTCTTTTTCTGTGTGACTTATTTCCTTAGAATCATCGTACCTAAATCCACTTATTATGCTCCTACGGGCCTGATGATATTGATTTCATTGCTGAGTGATATTCCATTGTACATAAGTACCACAACTTCTTTATCCATTTTCCTCTTTCTGGGATATTTAAATTGTACCGTAGTCGAGGTTCTTGTAAACACAGCAGCCCTAAACTTTGGGGTGGCTGTGTCTTGTTGATTTTAATTTTCCTAAGCTATAGGGCCATAGGTGGAAGCAACCTAAGCTCTGTAGCTTTGTTTTTTAGATGTTTCAGGAAACTCCATACACTTCTCCAGAGTGGCTGTTGGCCATTTACATCCCGCCCATCAGCATAAAAAGGCTCCCTGTTCTCCATGGCCTGTCCTGCCTTTCTGGCTTTTACACTTTTTTCAGATAGCCCTTTTGACCGGTGGGAAGTGAGACTTCACTGTAGTGCAGATCTCCGTTGCAGGCTTGCTTATTTGGACAAAAAGAGCGTATGCGTTTTTTCCTGCATGTATTCAGGAAAAAAACGCATACGCCCTTTTTGGCCAAGTGCATCATTGTCGAAGTTCTGCCGCTTTTCATGTGCTTTAAATGCAGTTTCCATCTACCTCCTGAAATATATTTCCTGCAATTGTGCCGTGCTTTCAAGTCCTCTTCGCAGCCTTACCTCAATATATTTTTGGACGATAGCTGTCATTTATAACTCTGCAGGTTTATGAATTACAGTGCCCCTGAGGTCCTTTCTTCAACTCGCTTTCTTGTGAGCTGGCCGCAACACCGCAGGATTGCTTCAGGCCCTAATCTGGTTTCATCACGGCACGCTGAGCCTTTTGTTAATTCCTCTTCCTGGTGGGAAATTAGAGTGAAATGTGACCGTCCAAACACCTATAGCTAGTCTCTCATTGGTTCTCCCTATTCCCGTTCAACCTCTGCAGAAACTGCTAACTGTGCTAAACAGGAGTTTTAAGGCACAGACTCTCCACGTGGGGAGATTTTTAGTAAAGCATCTGGAATGGCGAACCCGTGTACCAAGGGACAAAAAATGAGATGCGTTTTAGAAACGTTGCCCGATCACATGGTGTACAATCCTCTGGGTTTCCCATGCATGTTTTAGCTGTAGGAAGAATCCCTTAAACCAGGAGAGTTGGAACCCATGGAATGCATAGCATACAGTGTTACTTCAAAGGGTCTCCATTTGCTCACCGAACCTCACCAATCCTCTCAGCCCCAAATGTCCTGCCTTATGTCTCACCCAGCGGTGGGTATAGATGTGGTAAATCCAAGCTTCATCACAAGCCCTGAACGAATTATTTAAGAACTTTCTCTCCTTCACTGTCTTTGTTTTTGAAATTTGTTTTAATAATGGGGTTTAGTTGATTTTCATGGCTGTGTATACTGCTCTACACACACTTGATTCTCTTACGGAGACATATAAATACATATGTTTTAATATTCTTATTGTCAGATATATTCCTGTGCAGTGAATAGGCGGTATTGAGTCTAATTTGTTGAGCAAGGAGTATATCTTGTCTATTACATATTTGGCTTATGGAATAGTATCTGTGCTAATTTCAATCTCTGGTTTTACGTAGCACCCCAACTCACCATTCCCCTTAAGAAAGCATAAGTTTGTTTTCTAAATGTGAGACTCTGTTCTGTTTTGTAATTCAGTTCATGTGTAGCCAAGTTTACATTCCCTCTATAAGTGATATCTTATGATAAGTTTCTTTTCCTGTGTGACTTATTTCCTTTGAATCATTGTACCTAAATCCATTCATTATGCTTGTACGGGCCGGACGACATTGATTTCATTGCTGAGTGATATTCCATTGTACGTAAGTACGAAAACTTCTTTATCCATTTCTCTCTTTCAAGGATATTTAATTTGTACCGTAGTCGAGGCTCTTGTAAACAGAGCAGCCCTAAACTTTGGGGTGGTTGTTTCTTGATATTTTAATTTTCCTGAGCTATAGTGCTATAAGTGGGTTTAGGGTTAGGGTTAAGATAAGGGTTAGGGAACGGGTATGGTTTAGGATGCAACAATGGTTTAGGGTGAGTGAAAGTGTTAGGGTACAGGTCAGATTAGTGTACCGTTTAGGACTAGGGTAAGTGTTAGGGCAATGCTTCGGGTTAGGGTTATGGTAAGGGAACGGGGACGGTTTAGGGTAGAGGTTAGGGTACGACAACGATTTAGGGATAGCGTACATGTAAGGGTAAGGGTTAGTGCTGGCATACGGGTTAGGATTAAGGGACGGGTTAGGGTAAGGCTTCGGGTAAGGGTTAGGGTTAGGGATAGGGGACGGTTACCGTTTAGGGAACAGGTTAGGGTATGACAAAGTTTGAGAGTTAGCATTCGTGTTAGGGTATGCGTTAGAGTTAGCGTATGGGTTAGGATTAGGGGACTGGATAGGGTAAGACTTCGGGTAAGGATTAGGGATAGGGTTAGGGGATGGGGAACGTTTAGGGTACAGGTTAGGGTATGACAAGAGTTTAGGGTGAGCGTAGGTGTTAGGGTATGGCTTAGTGTTAGCATACAGGTTAGAATTAGGGGACGGGTTAGGGCAAGGATTCAGGTGAAGTTTAAGGTTAGGATTAGGGGACTGGGAAGGTTTAGGGTACAGGTTAGGGAACGACGATGGTTTAGGGTGAGTGTACGTGTTAGGGCATGGGTTAGGGTTAGCATACGGGTTAGGATTAGGGGACAGGTTAAGGTAAGGCTTCGGGTAAAGGTTAGGGTTAGGGTTAGGGGACGGGGAAGGCTTAGGGTACAGGTTAGGGTACGAAAACGGTTTAAGGTGAGCGTACGTGTTAGGGTATGGGTTAGTTAACGTACGGGTTAGGATTAGGGGACGGGTTAGGGTAAGGCTTCGGGTAAGGGTTACAGTTAGGGGATGGGGACGGTTTATGGTACAGGTTAGGGTACGACAAAGGTTTAGGGTGAGCGTACGTGTTAGGGTATGGGTTAGTGTTAGCGTACTGGTTATGATTAGGGGACGGGTTAAGGTAAGGCTTCGGGTAAGGGTTAGGTTTAGGGTAGGGTTAGGTGACAGGGACGGTTTAGGGTACAGGTTTGGGTACGACAACGGTTTAGGGTGACGGTACGTGTTAGGGTATGGGTTAGTGGTAGTGTACGGGTTAGGATTAGGGGACGGGTTAGGGTAAGCCTTCGGGTAAGGGTTAGGGTTAGGGTTACGGTTAGGGGACGGGGACGGTTTAGGTTACAGTTTAGGGTACGACAACGGTTTAGGGTGAGCATACGTGTTAGGGTACGGGTTAGTGTTAGCATACGGGTTAGGATTCGCGGACGGGTTAGGGTAAGGCTTCGGGTAAGGGTTAGGGTGAGGGTTAGGGTTAGGGTTAGGAGACGGGGACGGTTTAGGGTACAGGATAGGGTACGACAATTTTTTAGGGTGAGCGTACGTGTTAGGGTATGGGTTAGTGTTAGCGTACGGGTTACGATTAAGAGACGTGTTAGGGTAAGACTGCAGGTAACGGTTAGCGTTCGGGTTAAGGTTAGGGTTAGGGGACGGTTTAGGGTACAGGTTAGGGTATGACAACAGTTTAGGGTGAGCGTATTTGTTGGGGTATGTGTTAGTGTTAGCGTACGGGTTAGGATTAGGGGACGGGTTAGGGTAAGACTTCGGGAAAGGGTTATGGTTAGGGAACGGGAACGGTTTAGGGTACAGGTTAGCGTACGACAACGGTTAGGGTGAACGTACGAGTTAGGGTACGGGTTAGTGTTAGCCTACGGGTTGCAATTAGGGGACGGGTTAGGGTAAGGCTTCGGGTAAGTGCTAGGGCTAGGGTTAGGGTTAGGGGACCGGGACGGTGATGGTTTAGGGTACAGATTAGGGTATGCGAACGGTTTAGGGTGTGCGTACGTTTGAGGGCACGGGTTACTGTTAGGGCACGGGTTAGGGTTATGGTTACGGCACGGGTTAGGGTTAGGGCACTAGTTAAGGTTAGGGCATGTGTCAGGGTTAGAGGGTTAGGGTTAGGTTTAAGATTAGGGCACGGGTTAGGGTTAGGGTTTAGTGTTTAGATTTAGGGTTAAGGTTTAGGGTTAGGGTTAGTGTTAGGGTTAAGGTAGGAGTTATGGTTAGGTTTAGGTTTAGGGTTAGAGTGTTAGGTGGTTAGGGTTAGGGTTAGGGTTACGGTTAGGGTTAGAAGGTTAGGGATATGGTTAGTGTTAAGTTTAGGGTTGGGGTTGGGGTTAGGGTTAGGGGACGGGGACGGACGGTTTAGGGGACATTTTAGGGTACGACAACGGTTTAGGGTGAGCGTACGTGTGAGGACACGGGTTAGTGTTAGCGTACAGGTTAGGATTAGGGGACACGTTATGGTAAGGCTTTGGGGAAGGGTTAGGGTTAGGGTTCGGGCTAGGGTTAGGGTTAGCGGATGGGGATGGTTTAGGGTCCAGGTGAGGGTATGACAACGGTTTAGGGTGAGCATATGTGTCAGGGCACGGGATAGTGTTAGCGTATGGGTTAGGATTAGGGAACGTGTGAGGGTAAGGCTTTGGGGAAGGGATAGTGTTAGGGTTCGGGCTAGGTTTAGGGTTAGGGGATGGGGACGGTATAGGGCCCAGGTGAGCATACGACAACGGTTCAGGGTGAGCGTACGTGTGAGGGCACGGTTTACTGTTAGCGTACAGGTTAGGATTAGGGGACTGGTTAGGGTAAGGCTTCGGGGAAGGGTTAAGGGTTAGTGTTAGGGCTAGGGTTAGGGTTAGGGACGGGGACGGTTTAGGGTCCAGGTGAGGGTACGACAACTGTTTAGGGTGAGCATACGTGTGAGGGCATGGGTTAGTGTTAGCGTACGGGTTAGATTATGGAACGGCTGAGGGTAAGGCTTCGGGGAAGGGTTAGGGTTAGGGTTCGGTCTAGGGTTAGGGTTAAGGGACGGGGACGGTTTAGGGTCCAGTTGAGGGTACGAGAATGGTTTAGGGTGAGCGTACGTGTGAGGGCACGGGTTAGTGTTAGCGTACGGGTTAGGACTAGGGGACGGGTTAGGGTAAGGCTTTGGGGAAGGGTTAGGTTTAGGGTTCGGGCTAGGGTTAGGGTTAGTGGACGGGGACGGTTTAGGGTCCAGGTGAGGGTACGACAACGCTTTAGGGGGAGCGTACGTGTGAGCGCGCGGTTTAGTGTTAGCGTACGGGCCAGGATTAGGGGATGGGTGAGGGTCAGGCTTTGGGGAAGGGTTAGTGTTAGGGTTCGGACTAGGGTTAGGGGACGGGGACGGTTTAGGGTCCAGCTGAGGGTACGACAACGCTTTAGGGGGAGCGTATGTGTGAGGGCGCGGGTTAGTGTTAGCGTACGGGCTAGGATTAGGGGACGGGTGAGGGTCAGGCTTCGGGGAATGGTTAGGTTTAGGGTTCGGGCTAGGGTTAGGGTTAGGAGACGGGGACGGTTTAGGGTCCAGGACAGGGTACGACAACGCTTTAGGAGGAGCGTACGTGTGAGGGCATGGGTTAGTGTTAGCGTACGGGCTACGATTAGGGGACGGGTGAGGGTCAGTATTCGGCGAAGTTTTAGGGTTAGGGATCGGGCTAGGGTTAGGGTTAGGGGACGGGGACGGATTAGGGTTCAGGTTAGGGAACGACAACGCTTTAGGGGGAGCGTACGTGTGAGGGTGCGGGTTAGTGTTAGCGTAGGGGCTAGAATTAGGGGACAGGTGAGGGTCAGGCTTCGGGGAAGGGTTAGGGTTAGGGTTCGGTAGGGTTAGGGTTAGGGGACGGGGACTGATTAGGGTCCAGGTGAGGGTACGACAACGCTTTAGGGGGACCATACGTGTGAGGGTGTGGGTTAGTGTTAGCGTACTTGTTAGGATTAGGAGACGGGTGAGGGTCTGGCTTTGGTAAAGGGTTAGGTTTAGGATTCGGGCTATGGTTAGGGTTAGGGGACGGGGACGGTTTAGGGTCCAGGTGAGGGTACGACAGCGCTTTAGGGGGAGCGTACGTGTGAGGGCGCGGGTGAGTTTTAGCGTACGGGTTAGCTTAGGGACGGGTGAGGGTCAGGCTTCGGGTAAGGGTTAGTGTTAGGGTTTGGGCTTGGGTAAGGTTTAGGGGACGGGGACGGTTTAGGGTCCAGGTGAGGGTACAACAACACTTTAGGGGGAGCGTACGTGTGAGGGCGCGGGTTAGTGTTAGCGTACGGTTTAGGATTAGGGGATGGGAGAGGGTCAGGCAACGGGGAAGTGTTAGGGTTAGTGTTCGGGCTAGGGTTAGGGTTAGGGGACGGGGACGGTTTAGGGTCCAGGTGAGGGTTCGACAAGGCTTTAGGGGGAGCGTATGTGTGAGGGTGCGGGTTAGTGTTAGCGTACGGGCTAGGATTAGGGGACGGGTGAGGGTCAGGCTTCGGGGAAGTGTTAGGGATAGGGTTTGGGCTAGGGTTAGGGGACGGGGACGGGGACGGTTTAGGGTCCAGGTGAGGGTACGACAACGCTTTAGGGGGAGTGTACGTGTGAAGGAGCCCGTTAGTGTTAGCGTACGGGTTAGGATTAGGGGACGGGTGAGTGTCAGGTTTCGTGGAAGGGTTAGGGTTAGGGTTCGGGCTAGGGTTAGGGTTAGGGGACGGGGACGGTTTAGGGTCCAGGTGAGGGTACGACAACGCTTTAGGGGGAGCGTACGTGTGAGGGAGCCCGTTAGTGTTAGCGTACGGGTTAGGATTAGGGGACGGTGAGGGTCAGGCTTCGGGGAAGTGTTAGGGTTAGGGGTCGGGCTAGGGTTAGGGTTAGGGGACGGGGACGGTTTAGGGTCCAGGTGAGGGTACGACAACGCTTTAGGGGGAGCGTACGTGTGAGGGCGCGGGTTAGTGTTATCGTACGGGTTAGAATTAGGGGACGGTTGAGTGTCAGGTTCGGGGAAGGGTTAGGGTTCGGGCTAGGGTTAGGGTTACGGGACGGGGATGGTTTAGGGTCCCGGTGAGGGGACTACAACGCTTTAGGGTCGCGTACGTGTGAGGGCGCGGGTTAGTGTTAGCGTACGGGTTAGGATTAGGGGACGGGTGAGGGTCAGGCTTCAGGAAAGGGTTAGGGTTAGGGTTCGGTCTACGGTTAGGGTTAGGGGACGGGTCGGTTTAGGGTCCACGTGAGGGTACGACAACGCTTTAGGGGGAGCGTACGTGTGAGGGCGCGGGTTAGTGTTAGCGTACGGGTAAGGATTAGGGGACGGGTGAGGGTCAGGCTTCGGGGAAGGGTTAGGGTTAGGGTTCGGTCTAGGGTTAGGGTTAGGGGACGGGGACGGTTTAGGGTCCAGGTGAGGGTCCGACAACGCTTTAGGGGGAGCGTACGTGTGAGGGCGCGGGTTACTGTTAGAGTACGGGTTAGGATTAGGGGACGGGTGAGGGTCAGGCTTCGGGGAAGGGTTAGGGTTAGGGTTCGGGCTAGGGTTAGGGTTAGGGGATGGGGACGCTTTAGGGTCCAGGTGAGGGTACGAGAACGCTTTAGGGAGAGCGTACGTGTCAGGGCACTTGTTAGTGTTAGCATACGTGTTAGGATTTGGGGACGGGTGAAGGTCAGGCTTCGGGAAAGGGTTAGGGTTAGGGTTCGGGATAGGGTTAGGGGACGGGGACGGTTTAGGGTCCAGGTGAGGGTACGACAACGCTTTATGGGGAGCGTACGTGTGACGGCGCGGTTTACTGTTAGCGTACGGGTTAGGATTAGGGGACGGGTGAGGGTCAGGCTTCAGGGAAGCGTTAGTGTTAGGGTTCGGGCTAGGGTTAGGGGACGGAGATGGTTAAGGGTCCAGGTGAGGGTACGACAACGCTTTAGGGGGAGTGTACGTGTGAGGGCGCGGATTAGTCTTAGCGTACAGTTTAGGATTAGGGGACGGGTGAGTGTCAGGCTTCGGGGAATTGTTAGGGTTAGGGTTCGGGCTAGGGTTAGGGTTAGGGGACTGGGACGGTTTAGGGTCCAGGTGAGGGTACGACAACGCTTTAGGGGGAGCGTACGTGTGAAAGCGCGGGTTAGTGTTAGCGTACGGGTTAGGATTAGGGGAAGGGTGAGGGTCAGGCTTCTGGGAAGGGTTAGGGTTAGGGTTCGGGCTAGGGTTAGGGTTAGGGGATGGGGACGGTTTAGGGTCCAGGTGAGGGTACGAGAACGCTTTAGGGGGAGCGTACGTATGAGGGCGCGGTTAGTGTTAGCGTACGGGTTAGGATTCGGGGACGGGTGAGGGTCAGGCTTCGGGGAACGGTTAGGGTTAGTGTTCGGGCTAGGGTTAGGTTTAGGGGACGGGGATGGTTTAGGGTCCAGGTGAGGTACGACAACGCTTTAGGGGGATCGTACGTGTGACGGCGCGGGTCAGTGTTAGCGTACGAATTAGGAATAGGGGACGGGTGAGGGTTAGGCTTCAGGAAGGGTTAGGGTTAGGGTTCGGCCTAGGGTTAGGGTTAGGCGACGGGGAGGGTTTAGGGTTCAGCTGAGGGTATGAGAACGGTTTAGGGTGAGCGTACGTGTGAGGGCACTGGTTAGTGTTAGCGTACGGGTTAGGATTAGGGGACAGTTTAGTGTAAGGCTTCGGGGAAGGGTTAGGGTTAGGGTTCGGTCTAGGGTTAGGGTTAGGGGACGGGGAGGGTTTCGGCTCCAGGTGAGGGTACGACAACGCTTTAGGGGGAGCGTACGTGTGAGGTTGCGGGTTAGTGTTAGCGTACTGGATAGGATTAGGGGACGGGTGAGGGTCAGGTTTCGGGGAAGGGTTAGGTTTAGGGTTCGGGCTAGGGTTAGGGTTAGGGGACGGGGACGGTTTAGAGTCCTGGTGAGGGTACGACAATGGTTTAGGTTGAGCGTACGTGTGAGGGCACGGGTTATTGTTAGCGTACGGGTTAGGATTATGGGACGGGTGAGAGTAAGGCTTCGGAGAAGGGTTAGCTTTCTGTTTCGTGCTAGGTTTAGGGATATGGGACGGTTAAGGGTCCATGTGAGGGTACGACAACAGTTTAGGCTGAGCGTACGTTTCAGGGCACGGTTAGTGTTACCGTACGGGTTAGGATTTGGGGACGGGTGAGGGTAAGGCTTCGGGGAAGGTTTAGGGTTAGGGTTTGGGCTAGGGTTAGGGTTAGAGGACGGGGACGGTTTAGGGTCCAGGTGAGCGTGCGACAACGGTTTAGGGTGAGCATACGTGTGAGGGCACGTGTTAGGGTTAGCGTACGTGTTAGGATTAGGGGACGTGTGAGGGTCAGGCTTCGGGGAAGGGTTAGGGTTAGGGTTCGGGCTAGGGTTAGGGGACGGGGACGGGGACGGTTTAGGGTAGAGGTTAGGGTACGACAACGGTTTAGGGTGAGCATACGTGTTAGGGTACGGGTTAGTGTTAGCATACGGGTTAGGATTAGTGGACAGGTTAGGGTAAGGCTTCGGGTAAGGGTTAGGGTGAGGGTTAGGGTTAGGAGACGGGGACGGTTTAGGGTACAGGATAGGGTACGACAATTTTTTAGGGTGAGCGTACGTGTTAGGGTATGGGTTCGTGTTAGCGTACGGGTTACGATTAAGAGACGTGTTAGACTGCAGGTAATGGTTAGCGTTCGGGTTAAGGTTAGGGTTAGGGGACTGTTTAGGGTATAGGTTAGGGTATGACAACAGTTTAGGGTGAGCGTATTTGTTGGGGTATGTGTTAGTGTTAGCGTACGGGTTAGGATTAGGGGACGGGTTAGGGTAAGACTTCGGGAAAGGGTTATGGTTAGGGAACGGGAACGGTTTAGGGTACAGGTTAGCGTACGACAACGGTTAGGGTGAACGTACGAGTCAGGGTACGGGTTAGTGTTAGCCTACGGGTTGCAATTAGGGGACGGGTTAGGGTAAGGCTTCGGGTAAGTGCTAGGGTTAGGGTTAGGGTTAGGGGACCGGGACGGTGATGGTTTAGGGTACAGATTAGGGTATGCGAACGGTTTAGGGTGTGCGTACGTGTGAGGGCACGGGTTACTGTTAGGGCACGGGTTAGGGTTATGGTTACGGCACGGGTTAGGGTTAGGGCACTAGTTAAGGTTAGGGCATGTGTCAGGGTTAGAGGGTTAGGGTTAGGTTTAAGATTAGGGCACGGGTTAGGGTTAGGGTTAGGGTTTAGTGTTTGGGTTTAGGGTTAAGGTTTAGGGTTAGGGTTAGTGTTAGGGTTAGGGTAGGAGTTATGGTTAGGTTTAGGTTTAGGGTTAGAGTGTCAGGTGGTTAGGGTTAGGGTTAGGGTTACGGTTAGGGTTAGAAGGCTAGGGATATGGTTAGTGTTAAGTTTAGGGTTGGGGTTAGGGTTAGGGGACGGGGACGGGACGGTTTAGGGGACATTTTAGGGTACGACAACGGTTGAGGGTGAGCGTACGTGTGAGGGCACGGGTTAGTGTTAGCGTACAGGTTAGGATTAGGGGACACGTTATGGTAAGGCTTTGGGGAAGGGTTAGGGTTAGGGTTCGGGCTAGGGTTAGGGTTAGCGGATGGGGATGGTTTAGAGTCCAAGTGAGGGTACGACAACTGTTTAGGGTGAGCATACGTGTGAGGGCATGGGTTAGTGTTAGCGTACGGGTTAGATTAGGGGACGGCTGAGGGTAAGGCTTCAGGGAAGGGTTAGGGTTAGGGTTCGGTCTAGGGTTAGGGTTAAGGGACGGGGACGGTTTTGGGTCCAGTTGAGGGTACGAGAATGGTTTAGGGTGAGCGTACGTGTGAGGGAACGAGTTAGTGTTAGCGTACGGGTTAGGACTAGGGGACGGGTTAGGGTAAGGCTTTGGGGAAGGGTTAGGTTTAGGGTTCGGGCTAGGGTTAGGGTTAGTGGACGGGGACGGTTTAGGGTCCAGGTGAGGGTACGACAACGCTTTAGGGGGAGCGTACGTGTGAGCGCGCGGTTTAGTGTTAGCGTACGGGCCAGGATTAGGGGATGGGTGAGGGTCAGGCTTTGGGGAAGGGTTAGTGTTAGGGTTCGGACTAGGGTTAGGGGATGGGGACGGTTTAGGGTCCAGCTGAGGGTACGACAACGCTTTAGGGAGAGCGTACGTGTGAGGGCGTGGGTTAGTGTTAGCGTCCGGGCTTGAATTAGGGGACGGGTGAGGGTCAGGCTTCGGGGAATGGTTAGGGATAGGGCTCGGGCTAGGGTTAGGGTTAGGGGACGGGGACTGTTTTGGGTCCAGGTGAGGGTACAACAACGCTTTAGAGGGAGCATACGTGTGAGGGCGCGGGTTAGTGTTAGCGTACGGGCTAGGATTAGGGGACGGGTGAGGGTCAGGCTTCGGGGAATGGTTAGGTTTAGGGTTCGGGCTAGGGTTAGGGTTAGGAGACGGGGACGGTTTAGGGTCCAGGTCAGGGTACGACAACGCTTTACGAGGAGTGTACGTGTGAGGGCATGGGTTAGTGTTAGCGTACGGGCTAGGATTAGGGGACGGGTGAGGGTCAGGCTTCGGGGAAGGTTTAGGGTTAGGGTTCGGGCTACGGTTAGGGTTAGGGGACGGGGACGGATTAGGGTTCAGGTTAGGGAACGACAACGCTTTAGGGGGAGCGTACGTGTGAGGGTGCGGGTAAGTGTTAGCGTAGTGGCTAGAATTAGGGGACAGGTGAGGGTCAGGCTTCGGGTAAGGGTTAGGGTTCGGGCTAGGGTTAGGGTTAGGGGATGGGGACTGTTTAGGGTCAAGGTGAGGGTATGACAAAGCTTTAGGGGGACCGTACGTGTGAGGGCGCGGGTTAGTGTTAGCGTACTTGTTAGGATTAGGAGACGGGTGAGGGTCTGGCTTTGGTAAAGGGTTAGGTTTAGGGTCCGGGCTATGGTTAGGGTTAGGGGACGGGGACGGTTTAGGGTCCAGGTGAGGGTACGACAAGGCTTTAGGGGGAGCGTCCGTGTGAGGGCGCGGGTTAGTGTTAGCGTATGGTTTAGGATTAGGGGACGGGTGAGGGTCAGGCTTCGGGGAAGGGTTTGGGTTAGGGTTCGGGCTAGGGTTAGGGTTAGGGGACGGGGAAGGTTTAGGGTCCAGGTGAGGGTATGACAACGCTTTAGGGGGTGCGTATGTGTGAGGGCGTGGGGTAGTGTTAGCAGACGGGCTAGGATTAGGGGACGGGTGAGGGTCAGGCTTCGGGGAAGGGTTAGGGTTAGGGTTCGGGCTAGGGTTAGGGTTAGGGGACGGGGATGGTTTAGGGTCCAGGTGAGGGTACGACAACGCTTTAGGGGGAGCATACGTGTGAGGGCGCCGGTTAGTGTTATCGTACGTGTTAGCATTAGGGGACGGGTGAGGGTCAGGCTTCGGGGAAAGTTTAGGGTTAGGGTTCGGGCTAGGGTTTGGGGACAGGGACGGCGATGGTTTAGGGTCCAGGTGAGGGTACGACAATCCTTTAGGGGGAGCGTACGTGTGAGGGCGCAGGTTACTGTTAGCGTACGGGTAGGGATTAGGGGACGGGTGAGGGTCAGGCTTCGGGAAATGTTAGGGTTAGGGTTCGGGCTAGGGTTAGGGTTAGTGGACGGGGACGGTTTAGGGTCCACGTGAGGGAACAACAACGCTTTAGGGAGAGCGTACGTGTGAGGGCGCCGGTTAGTGTTAGCGTAGGGGTTAGGATTAGGGGACAGGTGAGGGTCAGGCTTCAGGGAAGGGTTAGGGTTAGGGTTAGGGTTAGGGGATGGGGATGGTTTAGGGTCCAGGTGAGGGTACGACAAGGCTTTAGGGGGAGCGTACGTGTGAGGGCGCGGGTTAGTGTTAGCGTACGGGTTAGGATTATGGGACGGGTGAGGGTGAGGCTTCGGGGAAGGGTTAGGGTTAGGGTTCGTGCTAGGGTTCGGGTTAGGGGACGTTGACGGTTTAGAGTCCAGGTGATGGTACGACAACGCTTTAGGGGGAGCGTACGTGTGAGGGCGCGGGTTAGTGTTAGCGTACGGGTTAGGATTAGGGGACGGGTTAGGGTCAGGATTCGGGGAAGGGTTTAGGGTTATGCTTCAGGCTAGGTTTAGTGTAAGGGGACGGGGACGGTTTAGGGTCCAGGTGAGGGTACGACAACGGTTTACGGTGAGCGTACGTGTGAGGGAATGGGTTAGTGTTAGCGTACGGATTAGGATTAGGAGACGGGATAGGGTAAGGATTCAGAGTAGTGTTAGGGTTAGGGTTCGGCTAGGGTTAGGGTTAGGGGATGGGGACCGTTTAGGGTCCAGGTGAGGGTACGACAACGGTTTAGGGTGAGCGTACGTGTGACGGCACGGGTTAGTGTTAGCGTATGGTTTAGGATTAGGGGACGGGTTAGGGTAAGGCTTCGGGGAAGGGTTAAGGCTAGGGTTCGGGCTAGGATTAGGGTTAGGGGACGGGGACGGGTTACGATCTAGGTGAGGGTACGACAATGGTTTAGAGTCAGGGTACGTGTGAGTGCACGGGATAGTGTTAGTGTATGTGTTAGAATTAGGCGACGGACTGGGTAAGGCTTCAGGGAAGGGTTAGGTTTAGGATTCGGGCTAGGGTTAGGGTTAGCGGACGTGGAAGGTTTAGGGTCCAGGTGAGGGTACGAAAACGGTTTAGGGTGAGCGTATGTGTGAGGGCACAGGTTAGTGTTAGGGTACGAGTTAGGATTAGGGGACGGGTGAGGGTAAGGCTTCGGGGAAGGTTTAGGTTTTCGGTTCAGGCTAGGGTTAGGGTTAGGGGACGGGGACGGTTTAGAGTCCAGGTGAGGTTACGACAGTGTTTTGGGTTGAGCGTACGTGTTAGAGCACGGGTTAGTGTTAGCGTACGGGTTAGGATTAGGAGACGCGTTAGGGTAAGGCTTCCGGGAAGTGTTAGGGTTAGGGTTCAGGCTAGGTTTACATTTACGGGACGGGGACGGTTTAAGGTTCAGGTGAGGGTACGACAACGGTTTAGGGTGACCGTACGTGTGAGGGCACGCGTTAGTGTTACCGTATGGGTAGATTAGGGGACGGGTGAGGGTAAGGCTTCGGGGAAGGGTTAGGGTTAGGGTTCGGGCTAGGGTTAAGGTTAGGGGACTGGGATGGGTTAGGGTCCAGGTGAGGTTACGACAACGGTTTGGGGTGAGCATACGTGTGAGGGCACAGGTTAGTGTTAGCATACAGTTTTGGATTAGGGGACGCGTTAGGGTAAGGCTTCCAGGAAGTGTTAGGGTTAGGGTTCGGGGTAGGGTTAGGTTTACGGGACGGGGACGGTTTAGGGTCCAGGTGAGGATACGATAACGGTTTAGAGTGAGCGTACGTGTTAGGGCACGGGTTAGTGTTAGCGTACGGGTTAGGAATAGGGGACGGGTTAGGGTAAGGCTTTGGGGAAGGGTTAGGTTTAGGGTTTTGGCTAGGTTTAGGGTCAGGGGATGGGGACGATTTGGGGTCCAGGTGAGGGTACGACAACGGTTTAGGGTTAGCGTACGTTTGAGGGCACGGGTTAGTGTTAGCGTGCGGGTTAGGATTAGGGGACGGGTTAGTGTAAAGCTTCGGTGAAGGGTTACGTTAGGGTTCGGGCTAGGGTTAGTGTTAGGTGACGGGGACGGTTTACGGTCCAGGTGAGAGTATGACAACGATTTAGGGTGAGTGTACGTGTGAGGGCACGGGTTAGTGTTAGCGTATGGGTTAGGGTTAGGGGACGGGTTAGGGTAAGGCTTCGGAGAAGGTTTATTGTTAGGGTTCGGGCTAGGGTTAGGGTTAGGGGACGGGGACGGTTTCAGGTCCAGGTGAGGGTATGAAAACGGTTTAGGGTGAGCGTACGTGTTACGGCATGGGTTAGTGTTATCGTACGGGTTAGGATTAGGGGACGGGTTATGGTAAGGTTTCGGGGATGGTTTATGGTTAGGGTTCGGCCTAGGATTAGGGTTAGGGGACGGGGACGGTTTAGGGTCCAGGTGAGGGTACGACAACGGTTTAGGGTGAGCGTACGTGTGAGGGCACGGGTTAGTGTTAGCGTACGTTTAGGATATGGGGAAGGGTGCGGGTAAGGCTTCGGGGAAGGGTTAGCGTTAGCGTTCGGGCTAGGGTTAGGGGACGGGGATGGTTTAGGGTCCAGGTGAGGGTACGACTACTGTTTACGGTGAGTGTACGTGTCAGGGCACGGGTTAGTGTTAGTGTACGGGTTAGGATTAGGGGACGGGTTATGGTAAGTCTTCGGGGAAGGGTTAGGGTTAGGATTCGGCCTAGGGTTAGGGTTAGGGGACGTGGAAGGTTTAGGGTCCAGGTGAGGGTACGAAAACGTTTTAGGGTGAGCGTACGTGTGAGGGCACGGTTTAGTGTAAGCGTACGGGTTAGGATTAGGGGACGGGTTAGGGTAGGGCTTCGGGAAAGGGTTAGGTTTAGGGTTTGGGATAGGGTTAGGGTTAGGTGACAGGGACGGTTTACGGTCCAGGTGAGGTTACGACAACGGTTTGGGGTGAACATATGTGTGAGGGCATGGGTTAGTGTTAGCGTACGGGTTAGGATTAGGGGACGGGTTAGGGTAAGGCTTCGGGAAAAGGTTAGGTTTAGGGTTCGGGCTAGGTTTAGGGTTAGGGGACGGTGATGGTTTAGCATCCAGGTGAGTGTAAGACAACGGTTTAGGGTGAGCGTACGTGTGAGGGCACGGGTTAGTGTTAGCGTACGGGTTAGGATTAGGGGACGGGTGAGGGTAAAGCTTCGGGGAAGGGTTAGGGTTAGTGTTCGGGCTAGGGTTAGGGTTAGGGTACGGGGACGGTTTAGGGTGCAGGTGAGGGTACGACAACGGTGTAGGGTGAGCGTACGTGTGAGGACACGAGTTAGTGTTAGCGTAAACGTTAGGATTAGGGGACGGGTGAGGGTAAGCCTTCAGGGAAGGGTTAGCGTTAGGGTTCGGGCTAGGGTTCGGGGACGGGGATGGTTTAGGTTCCAGGTGAGGGTACGACAACTGTTTACGGTGAGTGTACGTGTCAGGGCACGGGTTAGTGTTAGCGTACGGATTAGGATTAGGTGACGGGATAGGGTAAGGATTCAGGGAAGTGTTAGGGTTAGGGTTCGGCTAGGGTTAGGGTTAGGGGATGGGGACCGTTTAGGGTCCAGGTGAGGGTACGACAACGGTTCAGGGTGAGTTACTTGTGACGGCACGGGTTAGTGTTAGCGTATGGTTTAGGATTAGGGGACGTGTTAGGGTAAGGCTTCGGGGAAGGGTTAGTGTTAGGGTTCGGGCTAGGGTTAGGGTACGGGGACGGGGACGGTTTAGGGTCCAGGTGAGGGTACGACAACGCTTTAGGGGGAGCGTGCGTGTGAGGGCGTGGGTTAGTGTTAGCGTACGGGTTAGTATTAGGGGACGGGTGAGTGTCAGGCTTCGGGGAAGGGTTAGGGTTAGGGTTCGGGTTAGGGTTAGGGGACTGGGACGGTTTAGGGTCCAGATGAGGGGACGACAACGCTTTAGGTGGAGAGTACATGTGAGGGCGCAGGTTAGTGTTAGTGTACGGGTTAGGATTATGGGACGGGTGAGGGTCAGGCTTCGGGGAAGGGTTAGGGTTAGGGTTAGGGTTCGGGCTAGGGTTACGGTTAGGGGATGGGGACGGTTTAAAGTCCAGGTGAGGGTATGAAAAAGGTTTACGGTGAGCGCACATTTGAGGGCACGAATTAGTGTTAGCGTACGGGTTAGGATTAGTGGACGTGTTAGGGTAAGGCTTCAGGGAAGGGATAGGGTTAGGGTTTGGAATAGAGTTAGGGTTAGGGGACGAGGACGGTTTAGGGTCCAGGTGAGGGTACGACAATGGTTTAGGGTGAACGTACGTGTGACAGCAGGGGTTAGTATTAGCGTACGGTTTAGGATTAGGGTACGGGTTAGTGTAAGGCTTCGGGGAAGGGTTAGGGTTAGGGTTTGGGCTAGGGTTAGGGTTAGGGGACGGGGACGGTTTAGAGTCCTGGTGAGGGTACGACAATGGTTTAGGTTGAGCGTACGTGTGACGGCACGGGTTATTCTTATCGTACGGGTTAGGATTATGGGACGGGTGAGAGTAAGGCTTCGGAGAAGGGTTAGGTTTATGTTTCGGGCTAGGTTTAGGGATATGGGACGGTTAAGGGTCCATGTGAGGGTACGACAACAGTTTAGGCTGAGCGTACGTTTGAGGGCACGGGTTAGTGTTAGCGTACGGGTTAGGATTTGGGGACGGGTGAGGGTAAGGCTTCGGGGAAGGTTTAGGGTTAGGGTTTGGGCTAGGGTTAGGGTTAGAGGACGGGGACGGTTTAGGGTCCAGGTGAGCGTGCGACAACGGTTTAGGGTGAGCGTACGTGTGAGGGCACGTGTTAGGGTTAGCGTACGGGTTAGGATTAGGGGACGGGTTAGTGTTAGGGTTCGGGCTAGTGTTAGGGTTAGGGGGTGGGGACGGTTTAGGGTCCAGGTGAGGGTACGACAACGGTTTAGGATGAGCGTACGTGTGAGGGCACCGGTTAGTGTTAGCGTACGTGTTAGGAATAGGGGACGTGTGAGGGTCAGGCTTCGGGGAAGGGTTAGGGTTAGGGTTCGGGCTAGGGTTAGGGTTAGGGGACGGGGACGGTTTAGAGTCCTGGTGAGGGTACGACAATGGTTTAGGGTGAGTGTACGTGTGACGGCACGGGTTATTCTTAGCGTACGGGTTAGGATTATGGGACGGGTGAGAGTAAGGCTTCGGAGAAGGGTTAGGTTTATGTTTCGGGCTAGGTTTAGGGATATGGGACGGTTAAGGGTCCATGTGAGGGTACGACAACAGTTTAGGCTGAGCGTACGTTTGAAGGCACGGGTTAGTGTTAGCGTACGGGTTAGGATTTGGGGACGGGTGAGGGTAAGGCTTCGGGGAAGGTTTAGGGTTAGGGTTTGGGCTAGGGTTAGGGTTAGAGGACGGGGACGGTTTAGGGTCCAGGTGAGCGTGCGACAACGGTTTAGGGTGAGCGTACGTGTGAGGGCACGTGTTAGGGTTAGCGTACGGGTTAGGATTAGGGGACGGGTTAGTGTTAGGGTTCGGGCTAGTGTTAGGGTTAGGGGATGGGGACGGTTTAGGGTCCAGGTGAGGGTACGACAACGGTTTAGGATGAGCGTACGTGTGAGGGCACCGGTTAGTGTTAGCGTACGTGTTAGGAATAGGGGACGTGTGAGGGTCAGGCTTCGGGGAAGGGTTAGGGTTAGGGTTCGGGCTAGGGTTAGGGTTAGGGGACGGGGACGGTTTAGGGTAGAGGTTAGGGTACGACAACGGTTTAGGGTGAGCATACGTGTTAGGGTACGGGTTAGTGTTAGCATACGGGTTAGGATTAGCGGACGGGTTAGGGTAAGGCTTCGGGTAAGGGTTAGGGTTAGGGTTAGGGTTAGGATTAGGAGACGGGGACGGTTTAGGGTACAGGATAGGGTACGACAATTTTTTAGGGTGAGCGTACATGTTAGGGTATGGGTTAGTGTTAGCGTACGGGTTACGATTAAGAGACGTGTTAGGGTAAGACTGCAGGTAATGGTTAGCGTTCGGGTTAAGGTTAGGGTTAGGGGACGGTTTAGGGTACAGGTTAGGGTATGACAACAGTTTAGGGTGAGCGTATTTGTTGGGGTATGTGTTAGTGTTAGCGTACGGGTTAGGATTAGGGGACGGGTTAGGGTAAGACTTCGGGAAAGGGTTATGGTTAGGGAACGGGAACGGTTTAGGGTACAGGTTAGCGTACGACAACGGTTAGGGTGAACGTACGAGTTAGGGTACGGGTTAGTGTTAGCCTACGGGTTGCAATTAGGGGACGGGTTAGGGTAAGGCTTCGGGTAAGTGCTAGGGTTAGGGTTAGGGTTAGGGGACCGGGACGGTGATGGTTTAGGGTACAGATTAGGGTATGCGAACGGTTTAGGGTGTGCGTACGTGTGAGGGCACGGGTTACTGTTAGGGCACGGGTTAGGGTTATGGTTACGGCACGGGTTAGGGTTAGGGCACTAGTTAAGGTTAGGGCATGTGTCAGGGTTAGAGGGTTAGGGTTAGGTTTAAGATTAGGGCACGGGTTAGGGTTAGGGTTTAGTGTTTGGGTTTAGGGTTAAGGTTTAGGGTTAGGGTTAGTGTTAGGGTTAGGGTAGGAGTTATGGTTAGGTTTAGGTTTAGGGTTAGAGTGTTAGGTGGTTAGGGTTAGGGTTAGAAGGTTAGGGATATGGTTAGTGTTAAGTTTAGGGTTGGGGTTGGGGTTAGGGTTAGGGGACGGGGACGGGACGGTTTAGGGGACATTTTAGGGTACGACAACGGTTGAGGGTGAGCGTACGTGTGAGGGCACGGGTTAGTGTTAGCGTACAGGTTAGGATTAGGGGACAAGTTATGGTAAGGCTTTGGGGAAGGGTTAGGGTTAGGGTTCGGGCTAGGGTTAGGGTTAGCGGATGGGGATGGTTTAGGGTCCAGGTGAGGGTATGACAACGGTTTAGGGTGAGCATATGTGTCAGGGCACGGGATAGTGTTAGCGTATGGGTTAGGATTAGGGAACGTGTGAGGGTAAGGCTTTGGGGAAGGGATAGTGTTAGGGTTCGGGCTAGGTTTAGGGTTAGGGGATGGGGACGGTATAGGGCCCAGGTGAGCATACGACAACGGTTCAGGGTGAGCGTACGTGTGAGGGCACGGTTTACTGTTAGCGTACAGGTTAGGATTAGGGGACTGGTTAGGGTAAGGCTTCGGGGAAGGGTTAAGGGTTAGTGTTAGGGCTAGGGTTAGGGTTAGGGACGGGGACGGTTTAGGGTCCAGGTGAGGGTACGACAACTGTTTAGGGTGAGCATACGTGTGAGGGCATGGGTTAGTGTTAGCGGACGGGTTAGATTAGGGGACGGCTGAGGGTAAGGCTTCGGGGAAGGGTTAGGGTTAGGGTTCGGTCTAGGGTTAGGGTTAAGGGACGGGGACGGTTTAGGGTCCAGTTGAGGGTACGAGAATGGTTTAGGGTGAGCGTACGTGTGAGGGCACGGGTTAGTGTTAGCGTACGGGTTAGGACTAGGGGACGGGTTAGGGTAAGGCTTTGGGGAAGGGTTAGGTTTAGGGTTGGGCTAGGGTTAGGGTTAGTGGACGGGGACGGTTTAGGGTCCAGGTGAGGGTACGACAACGCTTTAGGGGGAGCGTACGTGTGAGCGCGCGGTTTAGTGTTAGCGTACGGGCCAGGATTAGGGGATTTGTGAGGGTCAGGCTTTGGGGAAGGGTTAGTGTTAGGGTTCGGACTAGGGTTAGGGGACGGGGACGGTTTAGGGTCCAGCTGAGGGTACGACAACGCTTTAGGGAGAGCGTACGTGTGAGGGCGTGGGTTAGTGTTAGCGTCCGGGCTTGAATTAGGGGACGGGTGAGGGTCAGGCTTCGGGGAATGGTTAGGGATAGGGCTCGGGCTAGGGTTAGGGTTAGGGGACGGGGACTGTTTTGGGTCCAGGTGAGGGTACAACAACGCTTTAGGGGGAGCGTACGTGTGAGGGTGCGGGTTAGTGTTAGCGTAGTGGCTAGAATTAGGGGACAGGTGAGGGTCAGGCTTCGGGTAAGGGTTAGGGTTCGGGCTAGGGTTAGGGTTAGGGGATGGGGACTGTTTAGGGTCCAGGTGAGGGTACGACAAAGCTTTAGGGGGACCGTACGTGTGAGGGCGCGGGTTAGTGTTAGCGTACTTGTTAGGATTAGGAGACGGGTGAGGGTCTGGCTTTGGTAAAGGGTTAGGTTTAGGGTCCGGGCTATGGTTAGGGTTAGGGGACGGGGACGGTTTAGGGTCCAGGTGAGGGTACGACAAGGCTTTAGGGGGAGCGTCCGTGTGAGGGCGCGGGTTAGTGTTAGCGTATGGTTTAGGATTAGGGGACGGGTGAGGGTCAGGCTTCGGGGAAAGTTTAGGGTTAGGGTTCGGGCTAGGGTTTGGGGACAGGGACGGCGATGGTTTAGGGTTCAGGTGAGGGTACGACAATCCTTTAGGGGGAGCGTACGTGTGAGGGCGCAGGTTACTGTTAGCGTACGGGTAGGGATTAGGGGACGGGTGAGGGTCAGGCTTCGGGAAATGTTAGGGTTAGGGTTCGGGCTAGGGTTAGGGTTAGTGGACGGGGACGGTTTAGGGTCCATGTGAGGGAACAACAACGCTTTAGGGAGAGCGTACGTGTGAGGGCGCCGGTTAGTGTTAGCGTAGGGGTTAGGATTATGGGACGGGTGAGGGTGAGGCTTCGGGGAAGGGTTAGGGTTAGGGTTCGTGCTAGGGTTCGGGTTAGGGGACGTTGACGGTTTAGAGTCCAGGTGATGGTACGACAACGCTTTAGGGGGAGCGTACGTGTGAGGGCGCGGGTTAGTGTTAGCGTACGGGTTAGGATTAGGGGACGGGTTAGGGTCAGGATTCCCGGAAGGGTTTAGGGTTATGCTTCAGGCTAGGTTTAGTGTAAGGGGACGGGGACGGTTTAGGGTCCAGGTGAGGTTACGACAACGGTTTACGGTGAGCGTACGTGTGAGGGAATGGGTTAGTGTTAGCGTATGGATTAGGATTAGGAGACGGGATAGGGTAAGGTTTCAGAGTAGTGTTAGGGTTAGGGTTCGGCTAGGGTTAGGGTTAGGGGATGGGGACCGTTTAGGGTCCAGGTGAGGGTACGACAACGGTTTAGGGTGAGCGTACGTGTGACGGCACGGGTTAGTGTTAGCGTATGGTTTAGGATTAGGGGACGGGTTAAGGTAAGGCTTCGGGGAAGGGTTAAGGCTAGGGTTCGGGCTAGGATTAGGGTTAGGGGACGGGGACGGGTTACGGTCTAGGTGAGGGTACGACAATGGTTTAGAGTCAGGGTACGTGTGAGTGCATGGGATAGTGTTAGTGTACGTGTTAGAATTAGGCGACGGACTGGGTAAGGCTTCAGGGAAGGGTTAGGTTTAGGATTCGGGCTAGGGTTAGGGTTAGCGGACGTGGAAGGTTTAGGGTCCAGGTGAGGGTACGACAACGGTTCAGGGTGAGTTACTTGTGACGGCACGGTTTAGTGTTAGCGTATGGTTTAGGATTAGGGGACGTGTTAGGGTAAGGCTTCGGGGAAGGGTTAGTGTTAGGGTTCGGGCTAGGGTTAGGGTACGGGGACGGGGACGGTTTAGGGTCCAGGTGAGGGTACGACAACGCTTTAGGGGGAGCGTACGTGTGAGGGCGTGGGTTAGTGTTAGCGTACGGATTAGTATTAGGGGACGGGTGAGTGTCAGGCTTCAGGGAAGGGTTAGGGTTAGGGTTCGGGCTAGGGTTAAGGTTAGGGGACTGGGACGGTTTAGGGTCCAGATGAGGGGACGACAACGCTTTAGGGGGAGAGTACATGTGAGGGCGCGGGTTAGTGTTAGTGTACGGGTTAGGATTATGGGACGGGTGAGGGTCAGGCTTCGGGGAAGGGTTAAGTTTAGGGTTCGGGCTAGGGTTACGGTTAGGGGATGGGGACGGTTTAAAGTCCAGGTGAGGGTATGAAAACGGTTTACGGTGAGCGCACATTTGAGGGCACGAATTAGTGTTAGCGTACGGGTTAGGATTAGTGGACGTGTTAGGGTAAGGCTTCAGGGAAGGGATAGGGTTAGGGTTTGGAATAGAGTTAGGGTTAGGGGACGAGGACGGTTTAGGGTCCAGGTGAGGGTACGACAATGCTTTAGGGTGAACGTACGTGTGACAGCAGGGGTTAGTATTAGCGTACGGTTTAGGATTAGGGTACGGGTTAGTGTAAGGCTTTGGGGAAGGATTAGGGTTAGGGTTTGGGCTAGGGTTAGGGTTAGGGAATGGGGATGGTTTAGGGTCCAGGTGAGTGTACAACAACAGTTTAGTGTGAGCGTACCTGTGATGGCAAGGATTAGTGTTAGCGTACGGGTTAGGATTTTTGGCTGGGTTAGTGTTAAGCTTCGGGAAAGGGTTAGTGTTAGGGTTCGGGCTAGGGTTAGGGGACGGGGATGGTTTAGGGTCCAAGTGAAGGTACGACAACTGTTTAGGGTGAGCGTACGAATGAGGGCAGGGGGTAGTGTTAGCGTACGGGTTAGGATTAGGGGACGGGTTAGGGTAAGGCTTCGGGGAAGGGTTATTGTTAGGGTTAGGGCTAGGTTTAGGGTTAGGGGACGGGGACTGTTTAGGGTCCAGGTGAGTGTACGACAACGGTTTAAGGTGAGCGTATGTGTGAGGACACTTGTTAGTGTTAGCGTATACGTTAGGATTAGGGGACGGGTGAGGGTCAGGCTTTGGGGAAGGGTTAGCGTTAGGGTTCGGGCTAGGGTTAGGGGACGGGGATGGTTTAGGTTCCAGGTGAGGGTACGACAACGGTTTAGTGTGAGCGTACGTGTCAGGGCACGGGTTAGTGTTAACGTACGGATTAGGATTAGGTGACGGGATAGGGAGAGGATTAAGTGTAGTGTTAGGGTTAGGGTTCGGCTAGGGTTAGGGTCAGGGGATGGGGACCATTTAGGGTCCAGTTGACGGTACGACGACGGTTTAGGGTGAGTGTACGTGTGACGGCACGGGTTAGTGTTAGCGTACGGGTTAGGATTAGGGGACGTGTTAGTGTAAGGCTTCCGGGAAGTGTTAGGGTTAGGGTTCAGGCTAGGGTTAGGTGTAGGGACTGAGGACAGTTTAGGGTCCAAGTGAGGGTACGACAACGGTTTAGGATGAGCGTACGTGTGATGGCACGGTTTAGTGTTAGCGTACGGGTTAGGATTAGGGGACGGGTGATGGTAAGGCTTCGGGGAAGGGTTAGGTCTAGGGTTCGGGCTAGGGTTAGGGTTAGGGTATGGGGACGGTTTAGTGTCCAGGTGAGAGTACAACAACGGTTTAGGGTGAGCGTATGTGTGGGGGCACGGGTTAGTGTTAGCGTACGGGTTAGGATTAGGGGACGGGTTAGGGTAAGGCTTCGGGGAAGGTTTAGGGTTTAGGTTCGGGCTAGGGTTAACGTTCGGGCACGGGGACGGTTTAGGATCCAGGTGAGTGTACGACAAAGGTTTAGGGTGAGCGTATATGTGAGGATATGTGTTAGTGTTAGCGTACACGTTAGGATTAGGGGACGGGTGAGGGTAAGGCTTCGGGGAAGGGTTTAGCGTTAGGGTTCGGGCTAGGGTTAGGGGACGGTGATGGTTTAGGTTCCAGGTGAGGGTACGACAACGGTTTAGTGTGAGTGTACGTGTCAGGGCACGGGTTAGTGTTAGCGTACGGATTAGGAGTAGGTGACGGGATAGGGTAAGGATTCAGTGTACTGTTAGGGTTAGGGTTCGGCTAGGGTTAGGGTTAGGGGATGGGGACCATTTAGGGTCCAGTTGACGGTACGACAACGGTTTAGGGTGAGTGTTCGTGTGACGGCACGGGTTAGTGTTAGCGTACGGGTTAGAATCAGGGACGTGTTAGTGTAAGGCTTCGGGGAAGTGTTAGGGTTAGGGTTCGGGCTAGTGTTAGGTGTAGAGAATGAGGACAGTTTAGGGTCCAAGTGAGGGTACGACAACGGTTTACAGTGAGCGTACGTGTGAGGGCACGGGTTAGTGTTAGCGTACGGGTTAGGATTAAGGGACGGGTGAGGGTAAGGCATCAGGGAAGGGTTAGGTTTAGGGTTCGGGCTAGGGTTAGGGTTAGGGGACGGGGACGGTTTCGGTTCCAGGTGAGGGTACGACAACGGTTTAGGGTGAGTATACGTGTGAGGGCACGGGTTAGTGTTAGTGTATGGGTTCGGATTAGGGGACGGGTGATGGTAAGGCTTCGGGGAAGGGTTAGGTCTAGGGTTCGGGCTAGGGTTAGGGTTAGGGGACGGGGATGGTTTAGGGTCCAGGTTAGGGTATGACAACGGCTTAGGGTGAGCGTACGTGTGAGAGCACGGGTTAGTGTTAGCGTACGTTTTAGAATTACGGGACCGGTGAATGTAAGGCTTCGGGGAAGGGTTAGGGTTAGGGTTTGGGCTAGGGTTACGGTTAGGGGACGGGGACGGTATAGGGTCCATGTGAGTTTACAACAATGGTTTAGGGTGAGCATACGTGTGAGGGCACGGGTTAGTGTTAGCGTACGGGTTAGGATTAGGTTACGGGTTACGGTAAGGCTTCGGGGAAGGGTTAGGGTTCAGGCTAGGGTTAGGGTTTGGGGGAGGGGGTGGTTTAGGGTCCAGGTGAGGGTACGACAACGGTTTGGGGTGAGCGTGCGTGTGAGGGCACAGGTTAGTGATAGCGTACGGGTTAGGATTAGGTGATGGGTGAGGGTAAGGCTTCGGGGAATGGTTAGGGTTCGGGATAGGGTTAGGTTTAGGGGATGGGGACGGTTTAGTGTCCAGGTGAGGGTACGACAACGGTTTAGGGTGAGCGTGTGAGGGCTCGGGTTAGTGTTAGCGTAAAGTTAGGATTAGGGGACGGGTGAGGGTAAGGCTTCGGGGAAGGTTTAGGTTTACTGTTCGGGCTAGGGTTAGGGTTAGTTGACGGGTTGGTTTAGGGTCCAGGTGAGGGTACCACAACGGTTTAGGGTGAGCGTACCTGTGAGAGCACGGGTTAGTGTTAGCGTATGGGTTAGGATGAGGAGACAGGTTAGGGTAAGTCTTTGGGCAAGGGTTACTGTTAGGGTTCGGGCTAGGGTTAGGGGACGCGGACGGGGATGGTTTAGGGTCCAGGTGAGGGTACGACAAAGGTTTAGGGTGAGCGTACGTGTGAGGGAACGGGTTAGTGTTAGCGTATGGGTTAGGTTTAGGGGACGCGTTAGGGTAAGGCTTCGGGGAAGGGTTAGTGTTAGGGTTCGGGCTAGGGTTAGGGGACGGACACGGGGACGGTTTAGGGTCCAGGTGAGGGTACGACAACGCTTTAGCGTGAGCGTACCTGTGAGAGCACGGATTAGTGTTAGCGTACGGGTTAGGATGAGGGGACAGGTTAGTGTAAGTCTTTGGGGAAGGTTTAGTGTTACGGTTCGGGCTAGGGTTAGGGTTAGCGGATGGGGACGGTTTAAGGTACAGATGAGGGTATGACAACGGTTTAGGAGGAGCCTACTTGTGAGGGCATGGGTTAGTGTTAGCGTATGGGTTAGGATTAGGGAAATGGTTAGGGTAAGGCTTCGGTGAAGGGTTAGGTTTAGGGTTCGGGTTAGGGTTGGGGTTAGGGGTCGGGCACGGTTTCGGGTCCAGGTGAGGGTACGAAAACAGTTTAGGGTGAGCGTACGTGTGAGGGCACGGGTTAGTGTTAGTGTACGGTTTAGGATTAGGGGACGGATAATGGTAAGGCTTCGGGGAAGGGTTAGGTTTAAGGTTCGGTCTGGGGTTAGGGTTAGGGGACGGGGACGGTTTAGGTTCCAGGAGAGGGTACGACAATGGTTTAGGGTGAGCGTTCGCGAGAGGGCACGGGTTAGTGTTAGCGTACGGTTTAGGATTAGGGGATGGGTGAGTGTAAGGCTTCGGGGAATGGTTAGGGTTACGGTTCAGGCTAGGGTTAGGGTTAGGGGACGGGGACACTTTAGGGTCCAGTTGATGGTATGACAACTGTTTAGGGTGAGCGTATTGTGAGGACACGGGTTAGTGTTAGCGTACGGTTTAGGATTAGGAGACGGGTTAGGGTAAGGCTTCGGGGAACCTTTAGGGTTAGGCTTCGGCCTAGGGTTAGGGGACGGGGACGGTTTAGTGTCCAGGTGAGGGTACGACAACGGTTTAGGGTGAGCGTACGTGTGAGGGCACGGGTTAGGGTTAGCGTACGGGTTACGATTACGGGACGGGTTAGGGTAAGTCTTCGGGGAATGGATAGGGTTAGGGTTCGGGCAAGGGTTAGGGTTAAGGGACGGGGACGCTTAGGGTCCAGGTGACGGTGCGACAACGGTTTAGGTTGAATGTACGTGTGAGGGCATGGGTTAGTGTTAGCGTACGGGTTATGATTAGGGACGGGTTAGGGTAAGGCTTTGGGCAGTGTTAGGGTTCGGGTTAGGGTTATGGGACGGGGACGGTTTAGGGTCCAGGTGAGGGTACGACAACAGTTTAGGGTGAGCGCACATGTGAGGGCACGAATTAGTGTTAGAGTTCGGGTTAGGATTAGTGGACGTGTTAGCATAAACTTCGGGGAAGGGATAGGGTTCGAGTTTGGAATAGAGTTAGGGTTAGGGGACTGGGACGGTTTAGTGTCCAGGTGAGTGTACGACAACGATTTAGGGTGAGCGTACGTCTGAGGGCATGGATTAGTGTTAGCGTACGGGTTAGGATTAGGGGTCGCGTTAGGGTAAGGCTTCGGGGAAGGGTTAGGGTTAGGGTTCGGGCTAGGGTTAGTGTGAGGGGACGGGGACAGTTAGGGTCCAGGTGAGGGTACGACAACGGTTTACGGGGAGCGTACGTGTGAGGGCACGGGTTAGTGTTAGCGTACGGGTTAGGATTAGGGGACGGGTTAGGGTAAGGCTTCGGGGAAGGGTTAGGATTAGGGTTCGGGCTAGGGTTAGGGTTAGGGGACGGGGACGGTTTAGGGTACAGGTGAGGGTCCGACAACGCTTTAGGGGGAGCTTACGTGTGAGGGCGCGTGTTAGTGTTACCGTACGGGCTAGGATTTGGGGACGGGTGAGGGTCAGGCTTCGGGGAAGGGTTAGGGTTAGGGTTCGGGCTAGGGTTAGGGTTACGGGACGTAGACGGTTTATGGTCCAGGTAAGGGTACTACAACGTTTTAGGGGGAGCGTACGTGTGAGGGCGCGGGTTAGTGTTAGCGTAAGTGTTAGGATTAGGGGACGGGTGAGGGTCAGGGTTCGGGGATGTGTTAGGGTTAGGGTTCGGGCTAGGGTTAGGGGATGGGGACGGTTTAGTATCCAGGTGAGGGTATGAGAACGGTTTAGGGTGAGCGCACATGTGAGGGCACGAATTAGTGTTAGCGTACGGGTTAGGATTAGTGGACGTGTTAGCGTAAACTTCGGCAAAGGGATATGGTTAGAGTTTGGAATAGAGTTAGGGTTAGGGGATGGGGACGGTTTAGGGTCCAGGTGAGTGTACGACAACGGTTTAGGGTGAGCGTACGTGTGAGGGCACGGGTTAGGCTTAGAGTACGGGTTAGGATTAGGGGTCGGGTTAGGGTAAGGCTTCGGGGAAGGATTAGGGTTAGGGTTCAGGCTAGGTTTAGAGTTAGGGGACGGGGACGGTTAGTGTCCAGGTGAGGGTACGACAACGGTTTACGGGGAGCGTACGTGTGTGGTCATGGGTTAGTGTTAGCGAACAGGTTAGGAGTAGGGGATAGATTAGGGTAAGGCTTCGGGGAACGGTTAGGGTTCGGGATAGGGTTAGGGTTAGGGGATGGGGACGGTTTAGTGTCTAGGTGAGGTTACGAAAAAGGTTTAGGGTGAGCGTACGTGTAAGGGCACGGGGTAGTGTTATCATATGGGTTAGGATTAGAGGACGAGTGTAAGGCTTCCGGGAAGGGTTAGGGTTAGGGTTCGGGGTAGGCTTAGGGTTAGGGGACGGGGACGGTTTAGGGTCCAGGTGAGTGTACGACAACGGTGTAGGGTGAGCGTACGTGTGAGGGCACGGGTTATTGTTAGCGTACGGTTTTGGATTAGGGGACAGGTGAGGGTAAGGCATCGGGGAAGGGTTAGCTTTAGTGTTCGGGTTAGGGTTAGGGTTAGGGGACGGGGTCGGTTTAGGGTCCAGGTGAGGGTAAGACAACGGTTAAGGTTGAGTGTACGTGTGAGGGCACGGTTTAGTGTTAGCGTATGGGTTAGGATTAGGGGATGGGTTAGTGTAAGGCTTCGGGGAAGGGTTAGGTTTAGGGTTTGGGCTAGGGTTAGGGGACGGGGACGGTTTAGGGTTAGGGTTAGGGTTAGGGGATGGGGACGGTTTAAGGTCCAGGTGAGGGTACGAAAACAGTTTAGGGTGAGCGTACATGTGAGGTCACAGGTTAGTGTTAGCGTACGGGTTAGGATTAAGAGATGGGTTTGGGTAAGGCTTTGGGGAAGGATTAGGGTTAGTGTTCGGGGTAGGGTAAGGGATACGGAACGGCGACGGTTTAGTGTCCAGGTGAGGGTACGACAACGGTTTAGGGAGAGCGTACGTGTGGGGGCACGGTTTAGTGTTAGCGTACGGGTTACGATTAGGGGACGGGTAGGGTAAGGCTTCGGGGAAGGGTTGGTGTTAGGGTTCGGGCTAGGGTTAGGCTTAGGGACGGGGACGGTTTAGGGTCCAGGTGAGGGTACAACAACGGTTTAGGGTGAGCGTACGTGTGAGGGCCAGGGTTAGTGTTAGCGTACGGGTTAGGAATAGGGGACGGGTTAGTGTATGGCTTCGGGGAAGTGTTAGGGTTATGGTTCGGGCTAGGGTTAGGTGTAGGGAATGAGGACAGTTTAGGGTCCAAGTGAGGGTACGACAACGGTTTAGGGTGAGCGTACGTGTGAGGGCCCGGGTTAGTGTTAGCATACGGTTTAGGATTAGGGGACGGGTGAGGGTAAGGCATCAGGGAAGGGTTAGGGTTAGGGTTCGGGCTAGGGTTAGGGTTAGGGGACGGGGACAGTTTCGGGTCCAGGTGAGGGTACGACAACAGTTTAGGGTGAGTATACTTGTGAAGGCACGGGTTAGTGTTAGCGTACGGATTAGGATTAGGGGACGTGTTAGGGTAAGGCTTCGGGGAAGAGTTAGGTTTAGGGTTCGGGCTAGGGTTACGGTTAGGGTATGGGGACGGTTTAAAGTCCAGGTGAGGGCATGAAAACGGTTTAGGGTGAACGTACGTGTGACGGCACTGGTTAGTATTAGCGTACGGTTTAGGATTAGGGTACGGGTTAGTGTAAGGCTTCGGGGAAGGGTTAGGGTTAGGGTTTGGGCTAGTGTTAGGGAATGGGGACGGTTTAGGGTCCAGGTGAGTGTACAACAACGGTTTAGTGTGAGCGTACCTGTGATGGCAAGGGTTAGTGTTAGCGTACGGGTTAGGATTAGGTGACGGGTTAGGGTAAGGCTTCGGGAAAGGATTAGGGTTAGGTTTATGGCTAGGGATAGGTTTAGGGGACGGGGACGGCTTAGGGTCCAGGTGAGCGTACGACAACGGTTTAGGGTGAGCGTATGTGTGAGGACACGGGTTAGTGTTAGCGTACACGTTAGGATTAGGGGACGGGTTAGCCTAAGACTTTGGGGAAGGTTTAGGGTTTTCGTTCGGGCTATGGTTAACGTTAGGGGACGGGGACATTTTAGGATCCAGGTGAGTGTACGACAATGGTTTAAGGTGAGCGTATGTGTGAGGACACGGGTTAGTGTTAGCGTACACGTTAGGATTAGGGGACGGGTGAGGGTAAGGCTTCGGGGAAGGGTTAGCGTTAGGGTTCGGGCTAGGGTTAGGGGACGGGGATGGTTTAGGTTCCAGGTGAGGGTACGACAACGGTTTAGTGTGAGCGTACGTGTCAGGGCACGGGTTAGTGTTAGCGTACGGATTAGGATTAGGTGACGGGATAGGGAAAGGATTCAGTGTAGTGTTAGGGTTAGGGTTCGGCTAGGGTTAGGGTTATGGGATGGGGACCGTTTAGGGTCCAGTTGACGGTACGATGACGGTTTAGGGTGAGTGTACATGTGACGGCACGGGTTAGTGTTAGCGTACGGGTTAGGATTAGGGGACGTGTTAGTGTAAGGCTTCCGGGAAGTGTTAGGGTTAGGGTTCGGGCTAGGGTTAGGTGTAGGGGATGAGGACAGTTTAGGGTCCAAGTGAGGGTACGACAACGGTTTAGGGTGAGTGTACGTGTGACGGCACGGGTTAGTGTTAGCGTACGGGTTAGGATTAGGGGACGGGTGAGGGTAAGGCATCAGGGAAGGGTTAGGGTTAGGGTTCGGGCTAGGGTTAGGGTTAGGGGACGGGGACGGTTTCGGTTCCAGGTGAGGGTACGACAACGGTTTAGGGTGAGTATACTTGTGAGGGCACGGGTTAGTGTTAGCGTACAGGTTCGGATTACGGGACGGGTGATGGTAAGGCTTCGGGGAAGGGTTAGGTCTAGGGTCGGGCTAGGGTTAGGGTTAGGGAATGGGGACGGTTTAGGGTCCAGGTGAGAGTACAACAACGGTTTAGGGTGAGCGTATGTGTGGGGGCACGGGTTAGTGTTAGCGTATGGGTTAGGATTAAGGGACGGGTTAGGGTAAGTCTTCGGGAATTGGTTAGGGTTCGGGCTAGGGTTAGGGTTAGGGGACGGGGACGGTTTATGGTCCAGGTGAGGGTACAACAACGTATTAGGGTGAGAGTACGTGTGAGGGTACGGGTTATTGTTAGGGTACGGGTTACGTTTAGGGGACGTGTTAGGGTAAGGCTTCGGGGAAGTGTTAGGGTTAGGGTTCGGGCTTTGGTTAGGGTTAGGTGGCGGTGATGGTTTAGGGTCCAGGTGAGGGTACGACAACGGTTTAGGGTGAGCGTACGTGTGTGGGCACGAGGTAGTGTTAGCGTATGCGTTAGGATTAGGGGACAGGTGATGGTAAGGCTTCGGGAAAGAGTTTGTGTTAGGGTTCGGGCTAGGGTTAGGGTTAGGAGACGGGGACGGTTTAGGGTCCAGGTGAGGGTACGACAACTGTTTAGGGTGCGCGTACGTGTGAGGGCCCGGGTTAGTGTTAGCGTACGGGTTAGGATTAGGGGACGGGTTAGTGTAAGGCTTCGGGGAAGTGTTAGGGTTAGGGTTCTGGCTAGGGTTAGGTGTAGGGAATGAGGACAGTTTAGGGTTCAAGTGAGGGTACGACAACGGTTTAGGGTTAGCGTACGTGTGAGGGCACGGGTTAGTGTTAGCGTACGGGTTAGGATTAGGGGACGGGTGAGGGTAAGGCATCAGGGAAGGGTAAGGGTTAGGGTTCGGGCTAGGGTTAGGGTTAGGGGATGGGGACGGTTTCGGGTCCAGGTGAGGGTACGACAACGGTTTAGGGTGAGTATACGTGTGAGGGCACGGGTTAGTGTTAGCGTACGGGTTAGGATTAGGGGACGTGTTCGGGTAAGGCTTCGGGGAAGGGTTAGGGTTAGGGTTGGGGCTAGGGTTACGGTTAGGGGATGGGGACGGTTTAACGTCCAGGTGAGCGTATGAAAACGGTTTACGGTGAGCGCACATTTGAGAGGACGAATTAGTGTTAGCGCACGGGTTAGGATTAGTGGACATGTTAGGGTAAGGCTTTAGGGAAGGCATAGGGTTAGGGTTTGGAATAGAGTTAGGGTTAGGGGACGGGGACGGTTTAGGGTCCAGTTGAGGGTACGACAATGGTTTAGGGTGAACGTACGTGTGACGGCACGGGTTAGTATTAGCTTACGGTTTAGGATTAGGGTACGGGTTAGTGTAAGGCTTCGGGGAAGGGTTAGGGTTAGGGCTAGGGATAGGGTTAGGGGACGGGGACGGTTTAGGGTCCAGGTGAGCGTACGACAACGGTTTAGGGTGAGCGTAATGTGAGGGCAGGGGTTAGTGTTAGCGTACGGGTTAGGATTAGGGGACGGGTTAGGGTAAGGCTTCGGGGAAGGTTTAGGGTTAGGTTCGGGCTAGGGTTAGGTGTAGGGAATGAGGACAGTTTAGGGTCCAAGTGAGGGTACGACAACGGTTTACAGTGAGCGTACGTGTGAGGGCACGGGTTAGTGTTAGCGTACGGGTTAGGATTAAGGGACGGGTGAGGGTAAGGCATCAGGGAAGGGTTAGGTTTAGGGTTCGGGCTAGGGTTAGGGTTAGGGGACGGGGACGGTTTCGGTTCCAGGTGAGGGTACGGCAACGGTTTAGGGTGAGTATACGTGTGAGGGCACGGGTTAGTGTTAGCGTATGGGTTCGGATTAGGGGACGGGTGATGGTAAGGCTTCCGGGAAGGGTTAGGTCTAGGGTTCGGGCTAGGGTTAGGGTTAGGGGACGGGGATGGTTTAGGGTCCAGGTTAGGGTATGACAACGGTTTAGGGTGAGCGTACGTTTGAGGGCACGGGTTAGTGTTAGCGTACGTTTTAGAATTACGAGACCGGTGAATGTAAGGCTTCGGGGAAGGGTTAGGGTTCAGGCTAGGATTAGGGTTTGGGGAAGGGGGTGGTTTAGGGTCCAGGTGAGGGTACGACAACGGTTTGTGGTGAGCGTGCGTGTGAGGGCACGGGTTAGTGATAGCGTACGGGTTAGGATTAGGTGATGGGTGAGGGTAAGGCTTCGGGGAATGGTTAGGGTTCGGGATAGGGTTAGGTTTAGGGGATGGGGACGGTTTAGTGTCCAGGTGAGGGTACGACAACGGTTTAGGGTGAGCGTACGTGTGAGGGCACGGGTTATTGTTAGAGTACGGTTTTGGATTATGGGACAGGTGAGGGTAAGGCATTGGGGAAGGGTTAGCATTACTGTTCGGGCTAGGGTTAGGATTAGGGGACGGGGACGGTTTAGGGTCCAGGTGAGGGTAAGACAACGGTTAAGGGTGAGCGTACGTGTGAGTGCTAGGATTAGTGTTAGCGTACGGGTTAGGATTAGGGGATGGGTGAGTGTAAGGCTTCGGGGAAGGGTTAGGTTTAGGGTTCGGCCTATGGTTAGGGTTAGGGGACGGGGAAGGTTTAGGGTCCAGGTGAGGGTAAGAAAGACAATGATTTAGGGTGAGCGTACGTGTGAGGGCACGGGTTAGTGTTAGCGTACGTGTTAGGATTACGCGACGGTTTAGGGTAAGGCTTCGGGGAAGGGTTAGGGTTAGGGTTCGGGCAGGGTTAGGGTTAGGGGATGGGGACGGTTTAGGGTCCAGGTGAGGGTACGACAACGGTTTAGGGTGAGCGTACGTGTGAGGGCCCTGGTTAGTGTTAGCGTACGGGTTAGGATTAGGGGACAGGTTAGTGTAAGGCTTCGGGGAAGTGTTAGGGTTAGGGTTCGGGCTAGGGTTAGAGGACAGGGACGGTTTAGGGTCCAGGTGAGGGTAAGACAATGATTTAGGGTGAGCATACGTGTGAGGGCACGGGTTAGTGTTAGCGTACTGGTTAGGATTAGGGGACGGGTTAGGGTAAGGCTTCGGGGAAGGGTTGGGGTTAGGGTTCGGGCTAGGGTTAGGGTTAGGGGACGGGGACGGTTTCGGGTCCAGTTGAGGGTACAACAACGGTTTAGGGTGAGTATACGTGTGAGGGCACAGGTTAGTGTTAGCGTACGGGTTAGGATTGGGGATGTGTTAGGGTAAGGCTTCGGGGAAGGGTTAGGGTTAGGGTTCGGCCTAGGGTTACGATTAGGGGATGGGGACGATTTAAAGTCTAGGTGAGGGTATGAAAACGGTTTAGGGTGAGCGCACATTTGAGGGCTCGAATTAGTGTTAGCCTATGGGTTAGGATTAGTGGACGTGTTTGGGTAAGGCTTCAGGGAAGGGATAGGGTTAGGGTTTGGAATAGAGTTTGGGTTAGGGGACAGGGACGGTTTAGGGTCCAGGTGAGGGTACGACAATGGTTTAGGGTGAACATACGTGTGACCGCACGGGTTGGTATTATCGTACGGTTTAGGATTAGGGTACGGGTTAGTGTAAGGCTTCGGGGAAGGGTTAGGGTTAGGTAATGGGGACGGTTTAGGGTCCAGGTGAGTGTACAACAACGGTTTAGTGTGAGCGTACCTGTGATGGTAAGGGTTAGTGTTAGCGTACGGGTTATGATTTTTGGCTGGGTTAGTGTTAAGCTTCGGGAAAGGGTTAGGGTTAGGGTTCGGGCTAGGGTTAGGGTTAGGGAACGGGGAAGGTTTAGGGTCCAGGTGAGGGTACGACAACCGTTTAGGGTGAGCGTACGTGTGAGGGCATGTGTTAGTGTTAGCGAACGGGTTAGGATTATGGGATGGATGAGGGTAAGGCTTCGGGGAAGGGTTAAGGTTAGGGTTCGGGCTAGGGTTAGGTTTAGGGACGGGTATGGTTTAGGGTCCAGGTGAGGGTACGACAACGGTTTAGGGTGATTGTACGTGTGAGGGCATTCGTTAGTGTTAGCGTACGGGTTAGGATTAGGGGACGGGTTAGGGTAAGGCTTCGGGAAAGGGTTAGGGTTAGGGTTCGGGCTAGAGTTAGGGGTCGGGGACGGTTTAGCGGACAGGTTAGGATACGACAACAGTTTAGGGTGAGCATACGTCTGAGGGCATGGGTTAGTGTTAGCGTACGGGTTAGGATTAGGGGACGGGTTAGTGTAAGGCTTCGTGTAAGGATTAGGGTTAGGGGACGGGGACGGTTTAGTGGACAGGTTAGCATACGACAACTGTTTAGGGTGAGCATACGTGTGAGGGGATGGGTTTTTGTTAGCGTACGGGTTAGGATTAGGGGACGGGTTAGGGTATAGCTTCGGGTAAGGGTTAGGTTGAGGGTTAGGGATAGGGTTAGGGGATGGGGCCGGTTTAGGGGGCAGGTTAGGGTACGACAACGGTTTAGGGTGAGCGTATGTGTAAGGGCACGGGTTAGTGTAGCGTACGGGTTAGGATTAGGGGACGGGTTAGAGTAAGGCTTCGGGTAATGGTTAGGGTAACTGTTAGGGTTAGTGTTAGGGTTAGGGGACGGGGAACGTTTAGCGGAAAGGTTAGGGTACGACAACGGTTTAGGGTGAGTGTACGTGTTAGGATATGGGTTAGTGTTAGCATATGGTTTAGGATTAGGGGACGGGTTAGGGTAATGCTTCGCCTAGTTTGCAATTTCTGTGGAAGACGAACAGGATTAGGGAGAATGAATGAGAGACTAGCTGTAGGTGTCTTTATGGGCAAATTTAACTCTCATTTCCCACCAGGAAGAGGAATTACCAAAGGCTCGGCGTGCCATGCCGAAAGCAGATTAGGGCCTGAAGCAAGCCTGTGGTTTTGCGGCCAGCTCACAAGAAAGCGAGTTGAAGAAAGGAGCTCAGGGGCACTGTAATTCACAAACATGCAGAGTTATAAATGACAGCTATTGTCCAAAAACGTAATGAAGCAAGGCTGCGAAGAGGGCTGGAAAGCGGGGCAGAATTGCAGGTAACCGATTTCAGGAGGTAGACTGGAATTGCATTTAAAGCATAGGAAAAGAGGCAGAACGTTGACAATGATGCACTTGGCCAAAAAGGGTGTATGCGTTTTTTCTGAATATATTCAGGAAAAAAACGCATACGCCCTTTTTGGCCAACCAAGCAAGCTTGCAAAGGAAATCTGCACTACAATGAAGTCTCACTTTCCCCCGGTCCAAAGGGCCATCTGAAAATAGTGTAAAATCCAGATAGGCAGGCCAGGCCATGGAGAACAGGGAGCCTTGTTATGCTGATGGGCGGGATGTAAATTGCCAACAGCCACTCTGGACAAGTGTATGGTGTTTCCTGAAACATCTAAAAACCAGAGCAACAGAGCCTAGGGCACTTCCACTTCTGGTCCTATAGCTTAGAGAAATTAAAATCAAACAGACACAGCCACCCCAAAGTTTGGGAGGGCTCTGTTTACAAGAACCTCGTTTATGGTACAAGTGAAATATCCCAGAAAGCGAAAATTGGATAAAGAAGTTGTGGTACTTACGTACAATGCAATATCACTCAGCAATGAAATCTATGTCATCAGGCCCATAGCAGCATAATGAGTGGATTCAGGTACGATGATTCTAAGTGAAATAAGTCACACAGAAAAAGAAACATCATAAGGTATCACTACTACACAGAATGTAAACTTGGCTACACATGAACTGAATTGCAAAACAGAACAGGGTCTCAAATTTAGAAAACCAACTTATGCTTGCTTAAGGGGAAAGGTGAGTTGTGGTGCTGCATAAAACCAGAGGTTGAAATAAGCACAGATAGCGTTCCATAAGCCAAATATGTAATAGACAAGACCTACTCCTTGCTCAACGAAATGGACTCAACAACCCATATTCAGCGCCTAGGAATATACCTGACTAGTAAGAATATTAAAACCTATGGATTTATATGTCTCCATAAGAGAATCAACTGTGTGCACAGTGGCATAAACGCAGCAGTGAAAATCAGCTAAATCCCATTATTAAAATAAATTTCTTAAACAAAACACAATGACAGCGAAATAGAGAGCAATTCTTAAATAATTCATTCAGGCCTTGTGATGCAACGTGGATTTACCACATCTACAACCAGAGCTGGGTGACACATAGGGCTGGACACTTGGGGCTGATAGGATTGGTGAGGTTCGGTGAGCAAATTCAGACCCTTTGAAGTCATATTGCACGGTACCCATTCCATGGGTCCCAACTCTCCAGGTTTAAGGGATTCTTCCTTCAGCTAAAACATGCATGGGGAACACAGAGGATGGTCCACCGTGTGATCAGGAAACGTTTTAAATGCATCTCAGTTTTCATCCCCTGGTTCGGGTTCACCATTCCAGACACTTTACTAACAAACACTCTCCCCACTTGGAGAGTCAGTGCCTTAAACCTCCTGTTCGGCCCAGTTTGCAATTTCTGCGGAAGATGAACAGGATTAGGGAGAACCAATGAGAGACTAGCTGCAGGTGTCTGCACGGGCAAATTTAACTCTCATTTCCCACCAGGAAGAGGAAATAACCGAAGGCTCAGCGTGCCGTGCCAAAACCAGATTAGGTCCTGAAGCAATCCTGCGGTTTTGTGGCTAGCTCACAAGAAAGCGAGTTGAAGAAAGGAGCTCAGGGGCACTGTAATTCACAAACATGCAGAGTTATAAATGACAGCTATCGTCCAAAAATATATTGAAGTAAGGCTGCAAAGAGGACGTGAAAGCGGGGCAGAATTGCAGGAAACCGATTTCAGGATGTAGACTGGAATTGCATTTAAAGCATAGGAAAAGAGGCAGAACGTTGACAATGATGCACTTGGCCAAAAAGGGCGTATGCGTTTTTTCTGAATATATTCAGGAAAAAAACGCATACGCCCTTTTTGGCCAACCAAGCAAGCTTGCTAAGGAAATCTGCACTACAATGAAGTCTCACTTTCCCCCGGTCAAAAGGGCCATCTGAAAATAGTGTAAAATCCAGATAGGCAGGCCAGGCCATGGAGAACAGGGAGCCTTGTTATGCTGATGGGCGGGATGTAAATTGCCAACAGCCACTCTGGACAAGTGTATGGTGTTTCCTGAAACATCTAAAAACCAGAACAACAGAGCCTAGGGCACTTCCACTTTTGGTCCTATAGCTTAGAGAAATTAAAATCAAACAGACACAGCCACCCCAAAGTTTGGGACGGCTCTGTTTACAAGAACCTCATTTACGGTACAAGTGAAATATCCCAGAAAGCGAAAAATGGATAAAGAAGTTGTGGTACTTACGTACAATGCAATATCACTCAGCAATGAAATCTATGTCATCAGGCACATAGCAGCATAATGAGTGGATTCAGGTACGATGATTCTAAGTGAAATAAGTCACACAGAAAAAGAAACATCATAAGGTATCACTACTACACAGAATGTAAACTTGGCTACACATGAACTGAATTACAAAACAGAACAGGGTCTCAAATTTAGAAAACCAACTTATGCTTGTTTAAGGGGAAAGGTGATTTGGGGTACTGCATAAAGCCAGAGACTGAAATTAGCACAGATACCATTCCATAAGCCAAACATGTAATAGACAAGACCTACTCTTTGCTCAACGAAATGGACTCAACAATGAGGTATCACCTCACACCTGTTAGAATGGGCATCATCAGAAAATCTACAAACAACAAATGCTGGAAACGGTGTGGAGAAAAGGAACCCTCTTCCACTATTTTTGGGAGTATAAATTGATACAGTCACTAAGGAGAACAATATGGTGTTTCTTAAAAAACTAACAATCGAATTACAATATGATACAGCAATCCCAGTACTGGACATATACTTAGACAAAACCGTAAATCAAAAAGAGACGTTCACCACAATGTTCATTGCATCACTATTTACAATATCGAGGTAATGGAAGCAACCTAAATGCCATAGACAGACGAATGCATAAAGAAGTGGTACATACATAAAATGGAATATTACTAAGCCATAAAAGGAATGAAATTGGGTCATTTGTAGAGACGTCGATGGATCTAGATTCTGTCATACAGAGTGAAGTAAGTCAGAAAGAGAAAAATCTTGCATATTCATGCATATATGTGGAACCTAGAACAATTGTACAGATTAACCATTTTGCAAGGCATAAATAGAGCAACAGATGTAGACAACAAACGTATGGACACCAAGGGGGGAAAGCTGTTGGGGGCGTGGTGGTGGGAGGAGTTGAGAGATTGGGATTGGCATGTATACATTTATATGTATAAAATAGATAACCAATAAGAACCCGCTGTATAAAACTATAAAATAAAATTCAAAATTAAAAAGAAATAAAATTTGAAAAAGTAAAACAGAAAAAAAATTCCCTTTACATACATGTATTTATATGAATAAATTATTTCCATGCTTATATCTGTAAATACAAAAAAGAGGAATAAAATCTACCTTGAACCAAAAACCAAAAAAAGAAAAAAAATACCAGAACCCACCAGTTACACAGAGGAAAACCGTATCAGGGCACTTGCTCCAGTTGTAAACAATTCTGAAGTTGGTCAGTGGTGGGGAATCGTCTCCCATTCAGCCAGCAGCCCCCACGCAACAAGCGTCCTCATTGCAAAGCTGGGGGACCGTGCCGAGGCATCTGTGAGTAAACGAGAGCTGAGCCCCAGGCCAGTTGCTGCTGAACTGTTCCCACCCTTCCCAGGTAAAACACCTGAATATGTACAAGGACTTGAAAGCCTAGAGGAAGGGCCATGGAGCCACACGAGCGACAGCATGTTGGCCGACTTGGTGCCTGCAGGCCAGCCAGGATGGTCCTGGCCCTGGGTGCTCTTCTGGAAGATTTCCATTTCCCTGCCTGAGATACCCGTCCTGTCCCGGTCCCCACTGCTTTTTTCCTTCCTCACCTCTGCCCAGGGAGAAATTCCAGCGGCAGGTATGGGTGACACATCCTCTTCTTTAGCAGGTGGCAGCCTGGCAACTGCTGCAGAAAGTCCAGCAGAGCCACACTCACACTGGGCCACCCACAAAGCCGTGGCCTCTCACTCCCTCCCACCAGCCCAGCCCCGAGACTGCTGACAGGGCAGAGAAAATGGCGTCAGGCACAGCTGCAGGGGCTCTTGCTTCCTGGAGCAGTGTTTATATTGATCTCAACACAGGCACACCTGGGGAGGGCTGGCCGGCAATGTCAGGCTGCCCAGGTCAGCCAATCATCACCCCTCAGGGGCTCACAATGCAGAAAATGGAAGTTGCTGAACCGGCCAGGTCCAAGGAACAGGTGTGGGCTCCTGAGAATCAGGATAGACAAGGGGCTGCAGCTCTGGCTTGTTTTCTAATCATTTTATCCGGCCCATGAGTGGGAGACAACTTCAAGAAAACCCTCTCCTAATGAGAGGAACCCAGGAGTCAGGGAGAGGAGGGGTGGGTGGTGGGTGGAGACAGAGGCCTGGTGCCCTGGGTGCAGTGGAAGTCTCTGGAAGACCAGGTGGAGGGAGGCCACACAGAGTGATGCCCAGGGTCACAGACCTGATGGAGCTGCTGTTTGTTAGTTCAAGTCCTGCTCTGAGGTTCTATGTGTCAGCTCTGAGCAACAGGTGAGCTGGGGGTGCTCTGCAATGAGGGCTATGTGCACGGTTCCTGTGTGCCCAGCCCTACCATGGTACCTGCAAGTGTAGCTCTGTATCCTGGGAGGGGCCTGACCACGAGAGCCACATGGGCTGGGGTGGGGGTGGGGTACCTGCCCAGGTGAGCTCCATATCCTGGGATTGGCCTGACCACGAGAGCCCCATGGGCTGCTGGGGACCTGGTAAAGGATGTCAGGACAGTCAGTGAAGCCACCGAGATATACCTCCAGTTGTTCCTAATTCCTACACCCTGCTGGTCATTCTACCAACCACCAGGACATGGTATTCTGTATTAGTCTTCAATGATGCCTTCTTTTGTATTCCATTAGTCCCAGAGTCACAAGAAATTTTGGCTGGTGAGTGGCAGGACTCAACATACAACTAAAACAATACGTCCGGGCCGTCTTGCCTCAAGGGTTCAAACATTCCCACACCATCTTTGGGGAAAGCTTAGCTAAAGATCTAAAAGTTCTACCTCTGGAAAAGGAAACCCTCCTTCAATATGCAGATGACATTCTGATCGCCAGCCCTACTAAGGAGGCCTCTGAACTACCAAGCCAATAAAGGATAGAAGTTGTCCAAGAAAAAGCTCCAATATCACAGACTGCGGTGACCTGCCTGGGCTTCATTCTCACAGAAGGTCGGAGAAGCCCATCCCAAGAAAGGGAAGAAACCATTTGCAGCCTTACCCCTTTCTAAAACTAGAAGACAGCTTAGGGGTTCCTGGGGAGGCCAGGGTTTGCTGCTTCTGGATCCCTAACTACAGTCTACTAGCTGGGCCTCTATATGAAACACTGAAAGGAAAAGATGATGATCCTTTTGAATAGAATCCAGAAGTGGCCTTTCAAGAATGGAAAGAGCAGTCAATTCAGACCCTTGCCCTGGAACTCCATAATTTAGCTAAACCCTTTGACTTTTACACTCCCAGTGAAAGGTGAATCACCATTGGAGAATTAGTGCAAAAACTGGGACCACTTGAAATGGAACAACGCAAGAATGCCATCCAGGTAGGATAAACTACGGTCACCAAGGGGCTTGGCCCACTGTCACATCTGGCCAAGATACTGGTGGTATCTAAAATCCTGGAAATCAGCAGCTCAAAAGGCCACCTCCCTCCTAAGGGAAAAGGACCCCACGTGGTGATCCTAACCACCAACCATGCCCTGAAGTTGCAGGGCTCGCTCCGTGGGCACACCGACCTCGAGTGAGGAGGCCCTCCAACTCCAACATCCAGAGAGATAACCGGGGGCAACGGGGCACCATGACGACTCGTGTGACCATCACTTGACCTGGAGTTTCCCTCATAAAACAACAAGAGTGTGTCCCAAAAGAGTAGACTACTGCTTGCAGGACTTACTGCACCCAGAGGGGAGCTAATAATCTTGGTGGGGGAACCGTATATCACACTGTCACCATAGAAAAGCCTACAGACACCATGATGATGGTGGCCAATAAGACCAGCTGGACTCCTGTTTACTTCAAAAGGCTGTTGACTCAGTGACCATCATGGTCCTTGATCACCACTCACCCTGGACTGTCTGGGAGTTGAGGGGGCAGGGCTCTGACACCTGGTGCTGTTTTTAAGTTAATTCAGGGGCCTAGTTGAAGAAAGCGCAGACTACTGTTCAGAGCATCTAGGCTGGCAGAAACGGTCAGCCTAAGGTGGCCGAACAAATGTGGGGCGGGTGAAACCGGCCCCGACAGTGTCTCTGCACATCTCTTTCCTGGACACTTAAAGGTCATTAGAATCTATAACACTTCCAATGCTGGTGCTCAGGTGGACGAGCAAGGAGGTAGGAGGCCTGGGGACAATCAACGTCACCTGGAGGCTGCTGGGGAGAAGTTCTGACCCTCGCCCCCGGGTATGAGGGCTCCCAACTCAGCACTCAGCAGTTACAGAAGAAGGGTCTGCACCCTCAGCACTCCAAGAATGAGGAACGGGACAAAAGGCAGAGGAGGGGTTTGTCCCCAGCAGAGCCCATTAAAAATCCCTGGGAGATAAATATAGAATCTGGGCAATAAAGTAAAGTCTAACCTCTTTTATCCTTTGTGCTTTGTCTAATTTCACGTGCTCCTAGGGTCCCGCGTGCAGAGGTTCCACACCTGGCATTTCAGACCAGATTTCCTAGTGCAGAATGGCTGGGGCAACACCTCAGCTCCTGGGGCCCAGTGCAGACTCCGCGATATAGAGCCTGAGCTGCAGCCAACCGGGCCCTCGAGAGCTCTGCCCCCTCCCTCCCACTGATTCTGACAGGATCTCTACACAGCAGCCCAGCCCACAGCCCACGGGGTAGCGCATGCTCTCACCTCTCCATTCTCTGATCAAAATATAAAGTTTCCTTTCCTTGTGAACCAAACTCAGTCTCGATCTGTTGGTTCCAATGACACTGGGCAGGGGGACACTTGTTGGGGTCCACTCTGGAGAATCAGTAACAGAAATTGAGACTATTGTAACTTCAATGAACAGATGTGTGAGCCTAACTGTAATTAACATAGAACAGTGTATAAGGCTCGGGTAAAATAAGATGTTTCTAACACTTCCATTGGATATTTCCATCACTTTATTATAAGCAAGTTCAGTGAAAAGGTTTGTCTTATTTGTCAGGTCAATATTAGAGAAAATTTCTTTCCAAGGATGTACATCTAATAATCTTGGTTAAAGCTTCAATCTTGTTTTAAATGCTTTTCCATTGAAAATGATACCTCTCTTTCAGCTCCCCCATTTCTGAGAAGTATAAAATCTTATAATTTATTATTACCAAAGGGGAAAGGTGGGAGGAGGGATAAATTAACAGTTTGGGATTAACACATACACACTGCTATGTATAAAATAGATCATCAATAAGGAACTACTCTATAGCACAGGGAACTACACTCAATATTTTGCAATAACCTATAAGGGGAAATAATCTGAAAAAGAATAGATATTTTTATTGACATCATCTATCAATGACAGTTAAAGTGTAACCTAAGGGAAGCTGGTGGTGAGTGCTTCTGACCCTGAAGACTTCAATCATCTAAAGTTTGGACTCTGCCTACTTCCCAAGGCCCTTAATGAACATATGTGTAGCCGTAGCTTAAAAAATTTCCCAGTTTGTGTTTCGGGGAGACACTGATTTTGAAAAAGCCCTGGTGTTCTCCTTACATGAATGGGACCCTTCCTACTGCTAAAACATGCCTGTCACACCCAGAGGATGGTATACCGTCTGATCGGGAAGAGTTTGGAAAAGGCATCTCATCTCCTCATCTCCTGGTGCTCGGGTTCACCCCTCCAGCGTCTTTACTAACAGTCTCCCCACTTGGAGATGTCAGCACTGTCAGCATCCTGTTGCGTACAGTTTGGAATTTGTCCGGAGGATGAAGCGGAAGGATGAGGAACAATGAGAGACAAGTCCTAAGTGTTCGGACAGGCACATTTCACTCTAATTTCCAATCAGGAAGACGAATTGACCAAAGGCTAGGGTTGCCCATGGAAACAGAATAGGGCTTGAGGAAATCCTGCTGCTTTGTGGCCAGTTCCCATAAACACAAGTTGAACAATGGAACTCAGGGGCACTAAAATTCACGAAACTGCAGAGTTGAAAATATCTATCTCTGAAAAATGTCTTGAGGAAAGTCAGAGAAAAGGACTTGTAAGCAAGGGAGAATGGCAGGAAAGGGATTTGAGGAGGTAGAAAGGACTCGCCATTAAGCACAGAAAAGGGGCTGAACATTGCCAACATTGCAGTTGGCCAAAAAGGGTGTATGCGTTTTTTTCTGTATATATTCAAGAAAAGGGCATACACTTTTTTAGCCAACCAAACAAGTGGGCGCTGGAAATCAATACTACAAAAGATATCACTTCGCATCAGTCAGAAGAGCCATCCTCATAAAGTGTAAACACCAGAAATGCAGGACAGGGCAAGGAGAAGAGGGAGCCCTGTGAGGCTTATAGTGCAAATGTATATTGCCAACGGCCACTCTGGAGAAGTGTATTGTGTTTACTAAAGCATCTAAAAAATGAGCTACAGAGCATAGGGCACTTGCACTCATGGGCGTATATCTTGGGAAAAACAAAAATCGAGAGGACACAGGCACCCCAATGTTTACCGCCTCTCTGTTTAAAAGATCCTCGACTAGGATATAACTTAAATATCTCTGGAGGGAAAAAACGGATAGAGATGTGGTACTTATGTAGAGTGGAATATTAGCCTGGAAATCAATGAAATATGGCCAGTTGTAACAACTCCGGAGGAGTTACGTATGATCATTCTAAGTGACAGAATTCAAAAAGAAAAAGACACATATCATAAGATATCACTTAAAGGTGGAATCCAAAATGGCTACATATGAAATAAATTACAAAACAAAAACATAGTCAAATATGTAGAAAACACGCATAAGGCTGCTAAACGGGAAAGGTGGGGAGGGGTGAGGCATCATCCAGGAGGTTGAAATTAGCAAAGATACCATTCCAAATACCAAACTGATAATCAACAAGGCCTACACGGTAGCTAAACGAACTGCACTCAGCACACTCAAGTCACCGGAAAAGAATATATACGACTGGTAAGAATCTGAAAAAGAATTTATTGATGTCTCTCTGTACGTGAATCAAGTGGATGTACAGCAGCAAGAAACAGAGCTTTGAAAATCAGCTGTAAGCAATATAATAGTAAATTGAAAAAAATAAACGACAGAGAGACAGAGAAAACCTCTTACAACTTTTCCTCAGGGACGGTGATGCAACATGGATTGAACACATCTAGACCCACAGCAGGATGAGACATAAGGCTGGAAACTGTTTGCGCTAAGAGAAATGTGAGGTTGAGTGAGGAAACGCACACCCTTTAAAGTAATACTACCTGGTACCCATTCAATGGGTCCCAAATCTGCAGGTTCAAGGGATCTTCCTACAGCTAAAACATGCATGGAAAACCCAGAGGACTGTACACCATGTGATCGGGAGATGTGTCTAAAATGCACCTCATTTATCCTCTCCTGGTGCTCCTGTTCACCATTCCAGCCACGTTACTTAGAATCTCCCCACTTGGAGAATCAGCACATTTAAACTTCTGTTTCACACATTTTGCAAATTGTGAGGAGGATGAACGGGAAGAGGGGGAACCAATGAGAGAATAGTTGTAGGGGTTTGGACGGGCACATGTCACTCTAATTTCCCATTAAGAATAAGAATTTTAAAAAGGCTCAGCCCACCTCGCCGGAGCCAAAATAGGGCCTGAAGCAATCTTGCGTGTTTGAGGCCAGCTCACAAAAGAACAATTTAAAAAATGGAGCTCAGGGTCACTGCAATTCACAAACCTGCAGAGTTATAAATGAAAACTAGCATCCAAAAATATGTTGAGGTAAGGCAAGGAAGAGGATCTGAATGCAAGACAGAATTGCAAGAAACAAATTTCAAGAGATAGATTGGAGTCGTCTTTAAAGCACATGTAAAGCGGCAGAATTTTGACAATGATGCAGTTGGCCCAAAAGGGCGTATGCGTTTTTCCCTGAATATATCCAGGAAAAAACGCATACGCACTTTATGGGCAACCAAGCAAGCAAGCAATGCAAATGCGCACAACAAAGAAGTCTCATTTCCCACCGGTCAAAAGGGCCATCCGAAAAAATTGTAAAAACCAGAAATGCAGGACAGGCCATGGAGAACAGGGAGCCTTTATACGCTGATGGGCAGTGTGTGAACTGCCAAGAGCCACTGTGGAGAATTGTATGGTGGTTCCTAGATCATCTAAAAAACAGAGCTACAGAGCATAGGGCACTTCCAATCACGGGAGTATATCTAGGGAAGTCTAAAAATCAACAAGACACAAGCACACCACAGTTTAGGGCTGCTCTGTTTACAAGAACCTCGACTTCAGTGTACCTTAAATATCCCAGGAAAGAGAACAATTGATAAAGAAGATGTGGTACTTATGTACAATGGAATATCTCTTCACCATGAAATCAATGTAATAAGGCTAGTAGAAGCATAAAGAGTGGATTTAGGTCCGATAATACTACTTGAAATAAGTCAAACAGAAAAAGAAACATATCATAAGATATCACTTATAGAGGGAGTGTAAATATGGCTGCACAACAAATGAATTACAAAACAGAACAGTGTCTCACATTTAGAAAACACACTTATGTCAGCTTAAGGGGAAAGGAGAGGTGGGGTGATGCATAAAACCAGAGTTTGAAATTAGCACAGATACCATTCAATAAACCAAATAGGTATTAGACGAGATCTACATCTTGCTCAATGAACTGGCCTCAACACCCCCTATACACCGCAGAGGAATATATCTGAGTAATAAGAATCTTAAAACCTATGTATTGATATATCTCCATAAGGGAATCAAGGGTGTGCAGAGCGGCACAAACACAGCAGTGAAAATGAGCTAAACCCCATTATAGAAATAAATTTTTTAAAAAAACGCAGAAAAAACAAAAGAGAGAAAAATTCTTACAAAATTCTTTCAGGGGCTGTGATGCAACCTGGATTGACCACATATAAACCCACAGCTGGATAAGACATAAGGCTGGACACTTGGGGCTGAGAGGATTGGTGAGCTTTCGTGAGCAATTGGCGAACCTTTACTGCAATACTTCATGCTACTCATTCCAAGGGTCCCAACACTCCAGGTTGAAGGGAATCTTCGTACAGCTAAACCATGCATGGGAAACCCAGTGGATGGTATACCATATGATCGGGAAAGGTTTCTAAAACGCACCTCAATTTTCCTCTCCTGGAGCACCGGATCGACATTCCAGCCACTTTACTAACATCCCCACATGCAGAGTCAATGCCTTTAAGTTCTTGTATTGCACAGTCTGCAGGTAGTGCAGAGGATGAATGGGAATAGGGGGAACCAGCAAGAAACTAGCTGTAGCGGTTTCAATGGGCACATGTCACTCTAATTTCACATCAGGAAGAGGAATTAACCAAAGGCACAGCAAGGCGCCCCAGAACAAGAATAGGGCCTGAAGCAATCCTGTGATTATGAGGTAAGATCACAAAAATAAGAGCTGAAAAATGGAGCTCAGGGCCACTGCAATTGAAAAACCTGCAGAGTTATAAAGGCCAACTATTTTCCAAAAGTAAATTGAGGTAAGGCTATGAAGAGGCATTGAAAGCAAGGCAGAATTGCAGGAAACCGATTTCAGGACGTAGACTGGAATTGCATTTAAAGCATAGGAAAAGAGGCAGAACGTCGACAATGATGCACTTGGCCAAAAAGGGCATATCCGTTTTTTCCTGAATATATTCAAGAACACACGCATACACACTTTTTGGCCAACCAAGCAAGCGTGCAATGGAAATCCACACTACAATGAAGTCTCACTTCCTCCCAGTCAAAACAGTCATCTGAAAAAGTGTAAAATCCAGAAAGGCAGGACAGGACATGGAGAACAGGGAGCCTTGTTACGCTGATGGGCGGGATGTAAATTGCCAACAGCCACTCTGGAGAAGTGTATGGTGTTTCCTGAAACATCTAAAAAACAGAGCAACAGAGCCTAGGGCACTTCCACTTATAGTCCTATAGCTTAGAGAAATTAAAATCTAAAAGACACAGCCACCCCAAAGTTTGGGACGGCTCTGTTTACAAGAACCTCGTTTATGGTACAAGTGAAATATCGAGAAAGCGAAAAATGCATAAAGAAGATGTGGTACTTAGGTACAATGCAATATCACTCAGCAATGAAATCTAAGTCATCAGGCCCATAGAAGCATAATGAGTGGATTCAGGTACGATGATTCTAAGTGAAATAAGTCACACAGAAAAAGAAACATCATAAGGTATCACTACTACACAGAATGTAAACTTGGCTACACATGAACTGAATTACAAAACAGAACAGGGTCTCAAATTTAGAAAACCAACTTATGCTTGCTTAAGGAGAAAGGTGAGTTGGGGTGCTGCATAATACCAGAGGTTGAAATAAGCACAGATAGCATTCCATAAGCCAAATATGTAATAGACAAGACCTACTCCTTGCTCAATGAAATGGACTCAACACCCCATATTCAATGCCTAGGAATATACCTGACTAGTAAGAATATTAAAACCTATGGATTTATATGTCTCCATAAGAGAATCAACTGTGTGCACAGTGGCATAAACGCAGCAGTGAAAATCAGCTAAATCCCATTATAAAAATAAAATTCTTAAACAAAACACAATGACAGTGAAATAGAGAGCAATTCTTAAATAATTCATTCAGGGCTTGTGATGCAACCTGGATTTACCACATCTACACCCAGAGCTGGGTGACACATAGGGCTGGACACTTGGGGCTGATAGGATTGGTGAGGTTCGGTGAGCAGATGCAGACGCTTTGAAGTCATATTGCATGGTACCCATTCCATGGGTCCCAACTCTCCAGGTTTAAGGGATTCTTCCTTCAGCTAAAACATGCATGGGGAACCCAGAGTATGGTCCACCATGTGATCGGGAAAGCTTTTAAATTCATCTCAGTTTTCATCCCATGGTACTCGGGTTCATCATTACAGACGCTTTACTAACACTCTCCCCACTTGGAGAGTCAGTGCCTTTAACCTCCTGTTTGGCCCAGTTTGCAATTTCTGCGGAAGATGAATAGGAATAGGGAGAACCAATGAGAGACAAGCTGTAGGTGTCTGCACGGGCAAATTTAATTCTCATTTCCCACCAGGAAGAGGAAATAACCGAAGGCTCAGCGTGCCGTGCCAAAACCAGATTAGGTCCTGAAGCAATCCTGCGGTTTTGTGGCTAGGTCACAAGAAAGCGAGTTGAAGAAAGGAGCTCAGGGGCACTGTAATTCACAAACATGCAGAGTTATAAATGACAGCTATCGTCCAAAAATATATTAAAGCAAGGCTGCGAAGAGGGCTGGGAAGCGGGGCAGAATTGCAGGAAACCGATTTCAGGAGGTAGACTGGAATTGCATTTAAAGCATAGGAAAAGAGGCAGAACGTTGACAATGATGCACTTGGCCAAAAAGGGCGTATGCGTTTTTTCCTGAATATATTCCGGAAAAAACGCATACGTACTTTTTGGCCAACCAAGCAAGCTTGCAAAGGAAATCTGCACTACAATGAAGTCTCACTTCCCCCCCAGTCAAAAGGGCCATCTGAAAATAGTGTAAAATCCAGATAGGCAGGCCAGGCCATGGAGAACAGGGAACCTTGTTATGCTGATGGGCGGGATGTAAATTGCCAACAGCCACTCAGGACAAGTGTATGGTGTTTCCTGAAACATCTAAAAAACAAAGCAACAGAGGCTAGGGCACTTCCACTTCTAGTCCTATAGCTTAGGAAAATTAAAATCAAAAAGACACAGCCACCCCAAAGTTTGGGACGTCTGTGTTTACAAGAACCTCGTTTACGGTACAAGTTCAATATCGCAGAAAGCGAAAAATGGATAAAGAAGATGTGGTACTTACGTACAATGCAATATCACTCAGCAATGAAATCTATGTCATCAGGCCCTTAGCAGCATAATGAGTGGATTCAGTACGAAGATTCGAAGTGAAATAAGTCTCAGAGAAAAAGAAACATCATAAGATATCACTAATATACGGAATATAAACTTGGATACACATGAACTGAATTACAAAGCAGAGCAGGGTCTCAAACTTAGAAAACCCACTTATGCATGCTTAAGGGGAAAAGTGAGTTGGAGTGCTGCATAAAACCACAGACACGTACGCTCATCCTAAGACGTTGTCGTACCCTAAACTTTACCCTAAACATTCCCCATCTCATAACACTAACCCTAACCCTAACCCTTACCCGAAGACATTCCCTAACCCGTTCCCTAATCCTAATCCTTACGCTAACAGTATCCCGTACCCTAACATGTACGCTCAAGCTAACACGTTGTCATACCCTAACCTGTACCCTAAACCTTCCCCATCCCCTAACCCTAACCCTAAACCTTACCCGAAGACTTTCCCTAACAGGTCTCCTAATCCTAAACCATCCGCTAACAGTAGCCCGTACCCTAATACGTACACTCACCCTAAAATGTTGTCGTACCCTAACCTGAATCCTAAACTGTCCCCGTCCCCTAAGCCTAACCCTAACCCTAACACTTACCCGAAGCCTTACGCTAACCCGTCCCCTAATCCTAACCCATACGCTAACACTAACACGTACCACAACACTTACGCTCACCCTAAACCGTTGTCGTAACATAACCTGCACCCTGAACCGTCCCCGCCCCCGTCCCCTAACCCTAACCCTAACCCTTACCCGAAGCCTTACCCTAACCCATCCCCTAACCATAAACCGTACGCTAACACTAACCAGTAAAGTAACACGTACGATCACCCTAAACAGTTGTCGTACACTAACTTGTTCCCCAAAACATCCCAGTCCCCTAACCCTACCCTAAACCTAACCCTATCCCTTACCCGAAGCCTTACCCTAAAGTATCCCCTAATTCTAAATCATTCCCTAACACTAACACGTTCCCTAACACGTATGCTCACACTAAAGCCTTGTCTTACAGTACCCTGTACCCTAAATGGTCCCCATACCCTAACCCTAACCCTAACATTAACTCTAACCCTAAAGCTTACCCGAAGCCTTACTCTAACCCGTCCCTTAATCCTAACCCATACGCTAACACTAACATGTACGCTAACACGTACGCTCACCCTAAACCGTTGTCGTACCCTAACCTGTACCCTAAACCGTCCCCATCGCCTAAGCCAAACCCTAACCCTAACACTTACCCGAAACCTTACCCTTACCCGTCCCATAATCCTAACCCATACCCTAACACTTACGCTCACCCTAAACCGTTGCTGTACACTAACCTGTACCCTAAACCGTCCCCGTCAACTAATCCAAACCCTAACACTAACCCTAAACCTAACCCTAACCCTAACCTAACCCTAACCCTAACCCTAACCCTAACCTAACCTTGATACTAAACCGTACGCTTACACTAACCCATACACTACCACATACGCTCACCCTAAACCGTTGTCGTACCCTAAGCTGAACACTCAACCGTCCCAGTCCCCTAATCCTAATCCTAACCCTAACCCTAACTCTAACACTAACCCTAACTCTTACCCAAAGCCTTACCCTGACCCGTCCCCTAATCCTAACCCATACACAAACACTAACCTGTATCCTAACACATACGCTCACCCTAAACCGTTCTCGTACCCTAACCTGTACCTTAAACCATCCCTGTCCCCTAACCCTAAACCTAACACTTACCTGAAGCCTTACCCTAACCCGTTCCCTAATCCTAAACCGTACGCTAACACTAACGCGTACCCTGACACATATGCTCGACCTAAACTGTTGTCGTACCCTAACCTGTATCCTAAACCGTCCCCATCCCCTAACCCTAACGCTAACCCTAACCCTAACACTTACCCAAAACCTTACACTAACCCATCCCCTAATCCTAACCCGTACGCTAACTCTAACCAATAACCAAACACACACGCTCACCCTAAACCATTGTCGTACCCTAACCTGTACTCTAAACCATCCCCGTTCCCTAAACCGAACCCTAAACCTAAACATTACTCGAAGCCTTACACTAACCTGTCTCCTAATCCTAACCCTTACGCTAACACTAATACAGACCCTAACACGTAGGCTCACCCTAAACCATTGTGGTACACGAATCTGTACAGTAAACCGTCCCCGTCCCCTAACCATAACCCTAACCCTAACCTTAAACCTTACCGAAGCCTTAACGAAACACGTCTCCTAATCCTATCCTGTAAGCTAACACTAACCCATAACCTAACACGTACGCTCACCCTAAACCGTTGTCGTACCCTAACGTGTACCCTAAACCGTCCCTGTCCCCGTCCCCATGCCCTAACCCTAACGCTAACACTTACGTGAAACCTTACCCTAACCTGTCCCCTAATCCTAACCCGTACACTAACACTAACCCATAACCTAACATGTATGCTCACCCTAAACCGATGTCGTACCCTAACCTGTACCCAAAACTGTCCCCGTCACCTAACCCTTACCCTAACCATAACCCTAAACTTAAACCTTACCCGAAGCCTTACTCTAACCCGTCCCTAATCCTAACCCGTACGCTAACACTAAACCATACCCTAACACATATGCTCACCCTAAACCGCTGTCATACACTAACCTGTACGCTAAACAGTCCCCATCCCCAAACCCTATCCCTAACCCTAACCCTTACCCGAAGACATACCCCAACCCGTCACCTAATCCTAACCTGTACGCTAACACTAACCCGTACTCTAACACATACGTTCAACTTAAACCGCTGTCATACCCTAACTTGTACCCTAAAACGTCCCCGTCCACTAACCCTAACCCTAAACCTAAAACTAACCCTTACCCGAAGCCTTACCCTAACACGTCCCCTAATCCTAAACTGTACGCTAACAATAACACGTACCCTAACAGGTACGCTCACCCTAAACCGTTGTCATACACTAACCGGTACCCTAAACCGTCCCTGTCCCCGTCCCCTAACCCTAACCCTAACCCTCACCCTAAACCTTACCTGAAGCCTTACCCTAAACCGTCCCCTAATTCTAACCCATACACTAACACTAACCCGTACCCTAACACGTACGCTCACCCTAAACCGTGGTCGTACACTAACCTGTACCCTAAACCGTACCCTAACTCTAACCCTAACCATAACCCTAACCCAAACCCTAACCCTTACCCGAAGCCTTACCTTAAACCATACCCTAATCCGAACCCGTACGCTAACACTAACATGTACCCTAACACGTACGCTCACCCTAAACCGTTGTCGTACACTAACCTGTACCCTAAACTGTCCCTGTTCCCAACCCCGTCCCCGTCCCCTAAACCTAACCCTTACCCGTAGCCTTACCCTAACCCATCCCCTAATCCTAAACCGTAGGCTAACACTAACCCGTACCCTATCACATACACTCACCCTCAACCGTTGTCATACACTAACCTGTACCCTAAACCGACCCCATCCCCTAAACCTAACCCTAACCCTATACCTAACCCTAACCCTTACCCGAAGCCTTACACTAACCCGTCCCCTAATCTAACCTGTACACTAACACTAACCTGTACCCTAACATGTACGCTCACTCTTAACCGCTGTCGTACACTAACCTGTACCCTAAACCATCCCCGTCCCCTAACCCTAAACCTAACCCTAAACCCTACCCGAAGCCTTACCCTAACCCGTCCCCTAATCCTAACCCGTACACTAACACTAACCTGTTCCCTAACATGTACGCTCACACTAAACCGTTGTCATACACTAACCTGTACCCTAAACCGTCCCCGTCCCCTAAACCTAACCCTAACACTTGCCTGAAGCCTTACGCTAACCCGTCGCATAATCCTAACCTGTACGCTAACACTAACCCCTACCCTAACACGTACGTTCAACCTAAACTGTTGTCGTACCCTAACCTGTACCAAAAATCTTCCCCATCCCCTAACCCGAATCCTAACCCTAACCCTAATTCTAACGCTTAACCGAAGCCTTAACCTAAACCGTCCCCTAATCCTAACCAGTACGCTAACAATAAACTGTACCCTAACACGTATGCTCACCCTAAACAGTTGTCGCACGCTAACCTGTATCCTAAACCGTCCCTGTAACCTAACCCTAACCTGAACCCTAACACTACCCCTAAGCCTTACCCGAAGCCTTACATTAACCAGTCCCGTACTACTAAACCGTTCGCTAACACTAACCTGTACCGTAACACGTACGCTCACCCTAAACCATTGTCGTACACTAACCTATACCTTAAACTTTCCCCGACCCCAAACCCTAACCCTATCACTAACCCTAACAATTACCCGTAGCCTTACACTAACCCGTCCCCTATTCCTAACCCGTACGCCAACAATAATCCGTACCCTCACACGTACACTCACCCTAAACCATTGTCGTAGCCTAAACAGTACCCTAAACCGTCCCCGTCCCCTAACCCTAACCCTCAACCTAAACCTAACCCTAACCCTAACCCTTACCCGAAGCCTTACCCTAACCCGTCCCCTAATCCTTACACGTACGCTAAAACTAACTCCTACCCTAATATGTATGCTCACCCTAAACTGTTGTCGCACCATAACCTGTACCCTAAGCCATCCCCGTACCCTTCCCCTAACCCTATCCCTAACTCTGACCCTTACCCGAAGCCGTACACTAAACCGCCCCCTAATCCTAACCCTTCCGCTAACACTAACCCGTACCCTAACACGTACGCTCAACCCAAACCGCTGTCGCACCCTAATTTATACCCTAAACCGTCCCCGTCCCCTAACCCTGACCCTAACCCTAACCCTTACCTGAAGCCTTACCTTAACCCGTCACCTAATCCTAACCCGTACGCTAACACTAACGCATACCCTAACAAGTACACTCACACTAAAACGTTGTCGTACACTAAAGTGTACCCTAAACTGTCCCAATCCCCTAATCCTAACCGTAAACCTAACCCTAATCCTAAACCTTACCCGAAGCCTTACCCTAACCTGTCCCCTAATCCTAACCCGTACACTAACACTAACTCATACCCTAACCCGTACACTCACCCTAAACCATGGTCGTACCCTAACCTGTACCCTAAACCGTCCCCATCCCTTAACCCTCACCCTAACCCTTACCAGAAGCTTTACCCTAACCCGTCACCTAATCCTAACCTGTACGCTAACAATAATCAGCACCCTAACACGGATAATCACCCTAAACTGTTGGTATACCATAACCAGCACCCTAAAACGTCCACGTCCCCTCACCCTAACCCTAACCCTAACACTTATCTGAAGCCTTACCCTAACCCGTCCCCTAATCCTAACCCGTACGCTAACACTAACCCATACCCTAACACGTACGCTCACCCTAAACTGTTTTTGTACCCTAACCTGTACCCTAAACCGGCACCATCCCCTAACCCTAACCTTATCCCTAACACTTACCCGAAGACTTACTCTAACCCGTCCACTAATCCTAACCCGTACGCTAACACTAACCCATACCCTAATACATAAGCTCACCCTAAACCGTTGTCGTACCCTAATCTGTACCCTAAACCTTCCCCGACCCCTTCCCCTAACCCTCAGCCTAACCCTAACGCTAACTCTCACCCGAAACCTTACCCTAACCTGACCCCTTATCCTAACCCGAACGCTAACACTAACCCATGCACTAACATATACGGTCACCCCAAACTGTTGTCTCACCCTAACATATACCCTAAACCGTCCCTGTCCCCTAACCCTAACCCTAACCGTAACCCTAACACTTACCCGAAGCCTTACCGTAACCTGTCCCCTAAACCTAATCCATACGCAAACACTAACACTTACCCTAACACGTATGCTCACCCAAAACCGTTGTCATACACTAACCTGTACCCTAAACCGTTCCCGTCCCCTAAACCTAACCCTAACCCTAAACAAAGCACTAAACCTTATCCGAAGCCTTACCATAACCCGTCCCCTAATCCTAATCCATACGCTAACACTAACCCTTATCCTAACACGTACGCTCACCCTAAACCGTTGTTGTATCCTAACCTGTACACTGAACCGTCCCCATCCCATAAGCCTCACCCTAACACTAACCCTAAACCTAACCATTACCCGAAGACTTACCCTAACCATCCCCTAATACTAATCCGTACGCTAACACTAATCTGAATCCTAACACGTATGCTCACCCTAAAACTTTGGCGTACCCTAACCTGTACCCTAAACCATCTCCATTCCCTAACCCTAACCCTAACCCTTACCAGAAGGCTTACCCTAAACCATACCCTAATCCTAACCTGTACGCTAACACTAACCCATACCCTGACACATATGCTTACCCTAAACCATTGTCGTACACTAAACATTACCATATACCATCCCCGTCCCCTATCCCTAACCCTAAACCTAACCCTAAACCTTATCCGCAGCCTTAACCTAACCCGTTCCATAATCCTAACACGTACGCTCACCCTAAACCGTTTTCGTACCCTAACCTGTACCCTAAACCGTCCCCGTCCACTAACCCTAACCCTAACCATAACCATAAACCTAACCCTAACACTTACCCGAAGCCTTACCCTAACCCGCCCCCTATTCCTAAAATGTACGCTAACACTAACCCATACCCTAACATGTACGTTCACCCTAAAACGTTGTCGTACCCTAACCTGTACCCTAAACCATCACCATCCCCTAACCATAACCCTAAACTTAAGCCTAAACCTAAAACTTACACGAAGCCCTACCCTAACTCCGCCACTAATCCTAATCCGTACGCTAACACTAACCCATACCCTAACACGTACGCTTACCGTAAACCGTTGTCGTACCCTAACGTGTACCGTAAACTGTCCCAGTCCCCTAAATCTAACCCTTACCCGAAGTCTTACCCTAACCCATATCCTAATCCTAACACGTACGCTAACACTAACCCATACCCTAAAACGTACACTCACCCTGAACCGTTGTCGTACCCTAACATGTACAATAAACCGTCCCCATCCCATAACCCTAACCCTAAGTCTAAACCTTACCCGAAGCCTTACCTTAACCCGTCCCCTAATCCTAACCCGTACGCTAACACTAACCTCTACCCTAACACGTACCCTCACTCTAAACTATTGTCGTACCCTAACCAGTACCCTAAACCGTCCCCGTCGCCGTCCCCATCCCCTAACCCTAACCCTAACCCTAACCCATACCCGAAGCCTTACCCTAACCCATCCCCTAGTCCTAACCCGTACGCTAACATTTACCCGTACCATAACATGTACACTCACCCTAAAACGTTGCCGTACCCTAACCTGTACCCTAAATCTTCCCCATCCCCTAACACTAACCATAACCCTAACCCTAACACTTACCCGAAACCTTACCCTAACCCATCCGCTAATCTTAAGCCGTACACAAACCCTAACCCATACCCTAACACATACGCTCACCCTAAAACGTTGTGGTACCCTAACCTGTACCCTAAACAGTCCTCGTGTACTAACACTAACCCTAACCCTAACCCTAACCCTTACCAGAAGCCTTACCCTAACACGTACCCTAATCCTAACCCTTATGTGAACACTTACCTGTACCCTAACAAATATGCTCACCCTAAACCGTTGTCATACCCTCACCTGGACCCTAAACCATACCCGTCCCCTAACCCTAAACCTAACCTTAACCCTAACACTTACCCGAAGCCCTACCCTAACCCGTCCCTTAATCCAAACCCGTACACTAACAGTAACACGTATCCTAACACGTACGCTCACCCTAAACCATTGTCGTAGTCTACCCTGTACACTAAACCGTCCCCGTCCCCAAACCCTAACCCTAACCCTAACCCTAACCCTTACCCAAAGCCTTACCCTAATCCGTCCCATAGTCCTAACCTGTACGCTAACACGAACTGGTACCCTAACACGTACGCTCACCCTAAAACTTCGTAGTACCCTAACCTGTGCCCTATACGGTCCCCGTTTCCTAACCCTAAACCTAAACCTAACCCTTACCCGAAGCCTTACCCTATTACATCCCCTAATCCTAACCCATACGCTAACACTGACATGTACCCTAACATGTACACTCATCATAAACCGTTGTCGTACTGTAACCTGTACCCTAAACCGTCTGTGTCCCCGTCCACTAACATTAACCCTAATCCTAACCCTTACCCGAAGCCTTACCCTAACCCGTCCCATAATCCTAACCCATACTCTAACACTAACCTTTACCTTAACACGTAAGCTCACTCTAAACTGTTGTCGTACCCTAAACTGTACCCTAAACAGTCCCCGTCCCCTAACCCTAACCCTAACTGTAACACTAACTCTAACACTTACCTGAAGCCTTACACTAGCCAGTCCCATAATCCTAACATGTACGCTAACACTAAACCATACCCTAACACTTACGCTGAACCTAAACCGTTGTCATACCCTAAACTGTACCCTTAACCATCCCCGTCCCCTAAACCTAACCCTAACCCTAACCCTTACCCAAAGCCTTACCCTAACGTGTCTCCTAATCCTAACACGTATGCTTGCAGAAAGGCAAGCCCTAACATGTACGCTCACTCTAAACCGTTGTCATACCCTAACCTGCACCCTAAGCCATCGCCTTCCCCTAACCCTACACCTAACCCTAACCCTTACGGGAAGACTTACCGTAACCCGTCCCCTAATACTAACACGTACGCTAACACTAACATATACCCTAACTCGTACGCTCACACTAAACCGTTGTATCCTAACCTGTACCCTAAACCATCCCCGTCCCCTAACCTTAACCCTAACCCTAACCCTAACACTAACCCTTACAAGAAGCCTTACCCTAACCCATCCCCTAATTGTAACCCGTACGCTAACACTAACCCGTGCCCTCACATGTACCCTCACCATAAACCCTTGTCGTACCCTCACCAGGACCCTAAACCGTCCCCGTCCCCTAACTCTAACCCTAGCCTGAACCCTAACCCTAACCCTTCCCCGAAGCCTTACACTCACTCGTCCCCTAATCCTAACCCGTACGCTAACACTAACCCGTGCCCTCACACGTATGCTCACCTTAAACCGTTGTCGTACCCTCAACAGGACCCTAAACCATCCCCATCCCCTAACCCTAACCCTAGCCCGAACCATAACCCTAACCCTTCCCCAAAGCCTTACCCTCACCTATCCCCTAATCCTAACCCGTACGCTAACAGTAACCCGTGCCCTCACACGTACACTCATCCTAAACCGTTGTGGTACCCTCACCTGGACCCTAAACCGTCCCCAACCCTAACCCTAACCCTAGTCCTAACCCTAAACCTAACACTTCCCCGAAGCCTTACCCTCACCCGTCCCCTAATCCTAATCCGTAGGCTAACACTAACCCGTGCCCTGATGCGTGCGCTCCCCCTAAAGCGTTGTCGTACCCTCACCTGGACCCTAAACCGTCCCCGTCCCCTAACCCTAACCCTAGCCGTAACCCTAACCTTTACCCTTCCCCGAAGCCCTACCCTCACCCGTCCACTAATCCACACCCGGACGCTAACACTAAGCCGTGAACTCAGACGTACACTGACCCTAAACCGTTGTCGTACCCTCAATTGGACCCTAAACCGTCCCCGACCCTAACCCTAACCCTAGCCCGAGCCCTAACCCTAACCATTCCCCGAAGCCTTACCCTTACCCGTCCCCTAATCCTAACCCGTACGCTAACACTAACCCGTGCCCTCACGCGTGCGCTCACCCTAAACCGTTGTCGTACCCTCACCTGGACCCTAAACTGTCCCCGTCCCCTAACCCTAACCCTAGCCCGAACCCTAAACTTAAGCCTTCTCCGAAGCCTTATCCTCACCCGTCCCCTAATCCTAACCCGTACATTAACACTAAACCGTGCCCTCACACGTATGCTCACCCTAACCCATTGTCGTACCCTCACCTGGACCCTAAACCGTCCCCATCCCCTAACCCTAACCAAAGCCCGAACCCTAACCCTAACACTTCCCCGAAGCCTTACCCTCACCCGTCCAATAATCCTAAACCGTACACTAAAACTAACCCGTGCCCTCACACGTACGCTCACCCTAAACCGTTGTCGTACCCTCACCTAGACCCTAAACCATTCCCGTCCCCTAAACCTAACCCTAGCCTGAATCCAAACCCTAACCCATCCCCAAAGCCTTACCCTCACCCTTCCCCTAATCCTAACCCGTACGCTAACACTAACCCATGCCCTCACACGTACGTTCACCCTAAACCATGGTCGTACCATCACCTAGACACTAATCCGTCCCCGACCCTAACCCTAACCCTAGCCCAAACCCGAACACTGACCCTTCCCCGAAGCCTTACCCTCACGCGTCCCCTAATCCTAACCCGTACGCTAACACTAACCCGTGCCCTCACACATACACTCACCCTAAACCGTTGTCGTATTCTCACCTGGACCCTAAACCATCCCCGTACCCTAACCATAACCCTAGCCCGAAACCTAACCATTCCACGAAGGCTTACGCTCACCAGTCCCCTAAACCTAAACCGTACGCTAACACTAACCCGTGCCCTCACATGTACGCTCAACCTAACTCATTGTCATACCCTCACCTGGACCCTAAACCGTCCCCGTCCCCTAACGCAAACCCTAGCCCGAACCCTAAACCTAACCCTTCCCCGAAGCCTTAACCTAACCAGTCCCCTAATGCTAACCCGTACGCTGACACTAACACGTACACTCACACGTATGCTCACCCTAAACCTTTGTCGTATTCTCACCTGGACCCTAACCTGTCCCCGTACTCTAACCATAACCCTAGCCTGAACCCTAACCCTTCCACGAAGCCTTACGCTCACCCATCCCCTAAACCTAAACCGTACGCTAACACTAACTCGTGCCCTCACACGTACGCTCACCCTAAACCGTTGTCGTACCCTCACCTGGACCCTAATCTGTCCCTGTCCCCTAACCCTAGCCCGAGCCCTAACCCTATCCCTTCCCCGAAGCCTTACCCTAACCCGTCCCCTAACCCAAACCCGTACGCTAACACTAACCCTAACCCTAACATGTACGCTAGACTAAAACGTTCTCGTACCCTAACCTCTACCCTAAACAGTCCCCGAAACCTAACACTAACCTTAACCTTAAACCTAACACTTACCCGAAGGCTTACCCTAACCCGTTCCCTAATCCTAACCCGTTCGCTAACACTAACCTGTATCCTAACACGTACGCTGACCCTAAACCGTTGTCGTACCCTAACCTGTACCCTAATACGTCCCCGACCCCTAAACCTAACCCTACCCCTGACCCTAACCGTTACCCGAATCCTTCCCCTAATCCTTCTCCTAACCCTAATCCGTATGCTAACACTAACCAGTACTCTAACACGTACGCTCACCCTAAACCGTTGTCATACCCTAAGCTGTACACTAAACCGTCCCCGTACCATAACCATAAACCTAAACAGAAACCTAACACTAACCCATACCCGAAGCCTTACCCTAACCTGTCCTCTAATCCTAACCCATACGCTAACACTAACCCATACCCTAATAGTTACGTTCACCCTAAATCGTTGTCGTACCCTAATCTGTACGCTAATCCGTCCCTTCCCCTAATCCTAACACTAACCCTAACCCTAAACATAACCCTTACCCGAAGCCTCACCCTACCCCGTCCCCTAATCCTAACATGTACGCGAACACTAACCCGTGCCCTCACACATACGCTCACCCTAAACTGTTGTCGTACCCTCACCTGGACCCTAAACCATCCCCGTCCCCTAACCCTAGCCCGAACCCTAACCCTAACCCTTCCCCGAAGCCTTACCCACACCCGTCCCCTAATCCTAACCCGCACGCTAACACTAACCCGTGCCATCACACGTACACTCACCCTAAACCGTTGTCGTACCCTCAACTGGACCCTAAACCATCCCCATCCCCTAACCCTAACCCTAGCCCTAACCCTAACCCTTCCCCGAAGCCTGACCCTCACCCGTCCCCTAATCCTAACCCGTACGCTCACACTAACCCGCGCCCTCACACGCACGCTCCCCCTAAAGCGTTGTCAGACCCTCACCTGGACCCTAAACCGTCCCCGTCCCCGTACCCTAACCCTAGCCCGAACCCTAACACTAACCCTTCCCCGAAGCCTTACCCTAACCCATCCCCTAATCCTAAACCATACGCTAACACTAACCCGTGCCGTCACAAGTAACTCACCCTGAACCGTTGTCGTACCCTCACCTGGACCCTAAACGGTCCCCATCCCCTAACCCTAACCCTAGCCGAACCCTAACCCTAACACTTCCCTGAATCCTTACCCTATCCCGTCACCTAATCCTAATCCGTACGCTAACACTAACCCGTGCCCTGACACGTACACTCACCGTAAACAGTTGTCGTACCCTCACCTGGAACCTAAACCATCCCCGTCCCCGAACCCTAGCCCGAACCCTAACGCTAACCCTTCCCTGAAGGCTTACCCTCACCCGTCCCCTAATCCTAACGTTTACGCTAACACTAACTCGTGTCCTCACACGTACGCTCACCCTACACCGTTGTCATACCCTCACCTGCACCCTAAACCGTCCCCGTAACCTAACCCTAACCCTAGCCCGAACACTAACCCTAACCCTTCCCCGAAGCTTTACCCTCACCCGTCCCCTAATCCTAACCCGTACGCTAACACTAACCCGTGCCCTCACACGTACGCTCACCCTAAACCGTTGTTTTACACTCACCTGGATGCTAAACCATCACCGTCCCCTAACCCTAAACCTAGCCCGAACCCTAAACCTAACCTTTTCCCGAAGCCTTACCCTAACCCGTCCCCTAATCCTAACCCGTACGCTAACACTAACCCATGCCCTCACACATATGTTCACCCCAAACCGTTGTCGTAACCTCACCTGGACCGTAAACCGTCCCTGTCACCTAACCCTAACCCTATCCCAAACCCTAAACCTAACCCTTCCCCGAAGCCCTACCCTAACCCGTCCCCTAATCCTAACCCGTACGCTTACACTAAACCGTGCCCTCACACGTACGCTCACCCTAAAACGTTTTCGTACCCTCACCTGGACCCTAAACCTTCCACGTCCCCTAACCCTAACCCTAGGCCGAATCCTAACCCTAACCCTTCCCCGAAGACTTACCATAACCCGTCCCCTAATCCTAACCCGTACACTAACACTAACCCGTGCCCTGACACGTACACTCACCGTAAACAGTAGTCGTACCCTCACCTGGACCCTAAACCATCCCCGTCCCCTAACCCTAGCCCGAACGCTAACGCTAACCCTTCCCCGAAGCCTTACCCGCACCCTTCCCCATATCCTAAACGTACGCTAACACTAACCCGTGCCCTCACACGTACGCTCACCCTAAACCGTTGTCGTACCCTCACCTGGACCCTAAACCGTCCCCGTCCCCTAACCCTAACCCTAGGCCGAACCCTAACCATAAACCATCCCCGAAACCTTACCATAACCCGTCCCCTAATCCTAACCCGTACGATAACACTAACCCATGCCGTAACACGTACGCTCACCCTAAACCGTTTTCATACCCTCACCTGGACCTGTAACCGTCCCCGTCCCCTAACCCTAACCCTAGCCCGAACCCTAACAATAAACCTTCCCCGAAGCCTTACCCTAACCCGTCACCTAACCCTAACCCATACGCTAACACTAACCCGTGCCCTCACACGTACACTCACCCTAAATCGTTGTCGTACTCTCACCTGGACCGTAAACCGTCCCCGTCACCTAACACTAACCCTAGCCCGAACCCTAACGTAACCCTTCCCCGAAGCTTTACACTAACCCGTCCCCTAATCCTAACCCGCACGCTAACACTAACCCATGCCCTCAAACGTACGCTAACCCTAAACCGTTGTCGTACCCTCACCTGGACCCCAAATCGTCCCCATCCCCTGACCCTAAACCTAGCCCAAACCCTAAACCTAACCCTTCCCCAAAGCCTTACCCTAACCCGTCCCCTAGTCCTAACCCGTACGCTAACACTAACCCGTGCCCTAACACGTACGCTCACTCTAAACCGTTATCGTACCCTCACCTGGACCCTAAACCGTCCCCGTCCCGTAAACCTAACCCTATCCCGAACCCTAACCCTAACACTTCCCGGAAGCCTTACCAAAAGCGTCCCCTTATCCTAACCCGTACGGTAACACTAACCCGTGCCCTCACACATATGCTCACCCCAAACCGTTGTCGTAACCTCACCTGGACCCTAAACCGTCCCCGTCCCGTAAACCTAACCCTACCCCGAACCCTAACCCTAACACTTCCTGGAAGCCTTACCCTAACGCGTCCCCTAATCCAAAACTGTATGCTAACACTAACCTGTGCCCTCACACGTATGCTCACCCCAAACCGTTGTCGTAACCTCACCTGGACCCTAACCCATCCCAGTCCCCTAACCTTAACCCTAGCCCGAACCCTAACCCTAACCCTTCCCCGAAGCCTTACCCTCACCCGTCCCCTAATCTAACCCATACGGTAAGACTAACGCGTGCCCTCACACGTACGGTCACCCTAAACCGTTGTCGTACCCTCACCTGAACCTTAAACCGTCCCCGTCCCGTAAATGTAAACCTAGCCTGAACCCTAACCGTAACACTTCCCGGAAGCCTTACCCTAACGCGTCTCCTAATCCTAACCCGTACGCTAACACTAACCCGTGCCCTAACACGTACGCTCAACCCAAAACATTGTCGTAACCTCACCTGGACCCTAAACGGTCCCCGTCCCCTAACCCTAACCCTAGCCTGAACCGTAAACCTAAACCTTCCCCGAAGTCTTACCCTCACCCGTCCCCTAATCCTAACTCGTACCCTAACACTAACCTGTGCCCTCACACATACGCTCACCCTAAACCGTTTTCGTACCCTCACCTGGACCCTAAACCTTCCACGTCCGCTAACCCTAACCCTAGCCCGAATCCTAAACCTAACCCTTCCCTGAAGCCTTACCCAGTCCGTCGCCTAATTCTAACACGTACACTAACACTATCCCGTGCACTCACACGTACCCTGACTCTAAACCATTGTCGTACCCTCACCTAGACCGTAACCCGTCCCCGTCCCCTAACCCTAATCCTAGCCCGAACCCTAGCCTTAACCCTTCCCCGAAGCCTTACCCTAACCCGTCCCCTAATCCTAAACCATACGCTAACACTAACCCGTGCCGTCACACGTACGCTCACCCTAAACCGTTGTCGTACCCTCACCTGGACCCTAAACGGTCCCCATCCCCTAACCCTAACCCTAGCCGAACCCTAACCCTAACACTACTCTGAATCCTTACCCTATCCCGTCTCCTAATCCTAATCCGTACGCTAACACTAACCCATTCCCTCACACGTACGCTCACCCTAAACCATTGTCGTACCCTCACCTGGACCCTAAACCGTCCCCGTCCCCTTACACTAAACCTAGCCTGAAGCATAACTATAAACCCTTCCCCGAATCCTGACCCTAACCTGTCCCCTAATCCTAACCCGTACGCTAACACTAACCCGCGCACTCACACGTACGCTCCCCCTAAAGCGTTGTCGTACCATCACCTGGACTCTAAACCGTCAACGTCCCCTAACCCGAACCCTAGCACGAACCCTAACCCTAACCCTTCCCCGAAGCCTCACCCTCACCCGTCCCATAATCCTAACCCGTACGCTAACACTAACCCGCGCCCTCACACGTACGCTCCCCCTAAAGCCTTGTCGTACCCTCACCTGGACCCTAAACCATCCCCATCCCCTAACCCTAACCCTAACCCTAACCCTTCCCCGAAGCCTGACCCTCACCTGTCCCCTAATCCTAACCCCTACGCTAACACTAACCGGCGCCCTCACACGTACGCTCTCCCTAAAGCGTTGTTGTTCCCTCACATGGACCCTAAACCGTCCCCGTCCACTAACCCTAACCCTAGCCCGAACCCTAACCCTAACATTTCCCGAAGCCTGACCCTCACCCGTCCCCTAATCCCTACCCGTACGCTAACAGTAACCTGCGCCCTCACACGTACGCTCCCCCTAAAGGATTGTCGTACCCTCACCTGGACCCTAAACCATCGCCGTCCCTGTCCCCAAACCCTAGCCCGAACCCTAACCCTAAACTTTCCCCGAAGCCTGACCCTCACCCGTCCCCTAATGCTAACACGTACGATAACACTAACCGGCGCCCTCACACGTATGCTCCCCCTAAAGCGTTGTCGTACCCTCACCTGGACCCTAAACCTTCCCCGTCCCCTAACCCTAACCCTAGCCCGAACCCTAACCCTAACCCTTCCCCGAAGCCTGACCCTCACCCGTCCCCTAATCCTAGCCCGTCTGCTAACACTACCCCACGCCCTCACACATACGCACCCCCTAAAGCGTTGTCATACCCTCACCTGGACCCTAAACCTTCCCCGTCCCCTAACCCTAACCCTATCCCGAACCCTAACCCAAATCCTTCCCCGAAGCCTGACCCTCACCCGTCCCCTAATCCTAAACCATACGCTAACACTAACCCGCGCCGTCACACGGACGCTCCCCCTAAAGCCTTGTCGTACCCTCACCTGGACCCTAAACCGTCCCCGTCCCCTAACCCTAACCATAGCCCGGACCCTAAACCTAACCCTTTACCAAAGCCAGACCCTCACCCGTCTCCTAATCCTAACAAGTACGCTAACACTAACCCGCGCCCTCACATGTACGGTCCCCCTAAAGCTTTGTCGTACCCTCACCTGGACCCTAAACAGTCCCCATCCCCTAACCCTAACCCTAGCCCGAACCCTAACACTTACCCGAAGCCTGACCCTCACCTGTCCCCTAATTCTAGCCACTACGCTAACACTAACCCGCACCCTCACACGTACGCTCCCCCTAAAGCGTTGTCGTTCCCTAACCTGAACCCTAATCCGTCCCCGTCCCCTAACCCTAACCGTAGCCCGAACCCTAACCCTAAACCTTCCCCGAAGCCTGACCCTCACCCTTCCCCTAATCCTAGCCCGTACGCTAACACTAACCCATGCCCTCACACGTACGCTCCTCCTAAAGCGTTGTCGTACCCTGACCTGGACCCTAAACCGTCCCCGTCTCCTAACCCTAACCCTAGCCCGAACCCTAAACCTAACCATTCCCCGAAGCCTGACCCTCACCCGTCCCCTAATCCTAGCCCGTACGCTAACACTAACCCGCGCCCTCACACGTACGCTCCCTCTAAAGCGTTGTTGTACCCTCACCTGGACCCAAAACAGTCCCCGTCCCCTAACCCTAACCCTAGCCCGAGCCCTATCCCTAACCATTCCCCGAAGCCTGACCCTCACCCGTCCCCTAATTCAAGCCCGGACACTAACACTAACCCACGCCCTCACACGTACGCTCTCCCTAAAGCGTTGTCGTACCCTCAGCTGGACCCTAAACCGTCCCCGTCCCCTAACCCTAGTCCGAACCCTAACACTAACGCTTCCCCAAAGCCTGACCCTCACCCATCCCCTAATCCTGGCCCGTACGCTAACACTAAACCGCGCGCTCACACGTACGCTCCCCCTAAAGCGTTGTCGTACCCTCACCTGGACCCTAAACCGTCCCCGTCCACTAACCCTAACCCTAGCCCGAACCCTAAACCTAACCCTTCCCCGAAGCCTTACCCTAACCCGTCCCCTAATCCTAAACCATACGCTAACACTAACCCGTGCCCTCACACGTACGCTCACCCTAAACCATTCTCGTACCCTCAACTGGACCCTAAACCGTCCCCGTCCCTTAACCCTAACCCTAGACCGAACCCTAACCCTAACCCTTCCCCGAAGCCTTACCCTCAGCCGTCCCCTAATCTAACCCGTACGCTAACACTAACCCATGCCCTCACACGTATGCTCACCCTAAACAGTTGTCGTACCCTCACCTGGACCCTAAACCGTCCCCGTCCCTAACCCTAACCCTAGCCCTAACACTAACCCTTAACCCTTCCCCGAAGCCTTACCCTAACCAGTCCCCTATTCCTAACCTGTACGCTAACAGTAAACCGTGCCCTCACACGTACGCTCACCCTGAACCGTTGTCGTATGCTCACCTGGGCCCTATACCGTCCCCATCCCCTAACCCTAAACCTAGCCCGAACCCTAACACTATCCCTTCCCCAAAGCCTTACCCTCACACGTTCCCTAATCCTAACCCATACGCTAACACTATCCCGTGCCCTGACACATATGCTCACCCTAAACCGTTGTCATACCCTCACCTGGACCCTAAACCATCCCCATCCGCTAACCCTAACCCTAGCCCGAACCCTAACCCTAACCCTTCCCCAAAGCCTTACCATAACGTGTCCCCTAATCCTAACCTGTACGCTAACACTAACCCGTGCCCTCACACGTACGCTCACCCTAAACCGTTGTCGTACCCTAAAATGTCCCCTAAACCGTCCGTCCCCGTCCCCTAACCCTAACCCCAACCCCAACCCTAAACTTAACACTAACCATATCCCTAACCCTCTAACCCTAACCGTAACCCTAACCCTAACCCTAACCACCTAACACTCTAACCATAAACCTAAACCTAACCATAACTCCTACCCTAACCCTAACACTAACCCTAACCCTAAACCTTAACCCTAAATCTAAACACTAAACCCTAACCCTAACCCGTGCCCTAATCTTAAACCTAACCCTAACCCTCTAACCCTGACACATGCCCTAACCTTAACTAGTGCCCTAACCCTAACCCGTGCCGTAACCATAACCCTAACCCGTGCCCTAACAGTAACCCGTGCCCTCACACGTACGCACACCCTAAACCGTTCGCATACCCTAATCTGTACCCTAAACCATCACCGTCCCGGTCCCCTAACCCTAACCCTAGCCCTAGCACTTACCCGAAGCCTTACCCTAACCCGTCCCCTAATTGCAACCCGTAGGCTAACACTAACCCGTACCCTAACTCGTACGTTCACCCTAACCGTTGTCGTACGCTAACCTGTACCCTAAACCGTTCCCGTTCCCTAACCATAACCCTTTCCCGAAGTCTTACCCTAACCCGTCCCCTAATCCTAACCCGTACGCTAACACTAACACATACCCCAACAAATACGCTCACCCTAAACTGTTGTCATACCCTAACCTGTACCCTAAACCGTCCCCTAACCCTAACCTTAACCCGAACGCTAACCGTTACCTGCAGTCTTACCCTAACACGTCTCTTAATCGTAACCCGTACGCTAACACTAACCCATACCCTAACACGTACGCTCACCCTAAAAAATTGTCGTACCCTATCCTGTACCCTAAACCGTCCCCGTCTCCTAACCCTAACCCTAACCCTCACCCTAACCCTTACCCGAAGCCTTACCCTAACCCGTCCGCGAATCCTAACCCGTATGCTAACACTAACCCGTACCCTAACACGTATGCTCACCCTAAACCGTTGTCGTACCCTAAACTGTAACCTAAACCGTCCCCGTCCCCTAACCGTAACCCTAACCCTAACCCTTACCCGAAGGCTTACCCTAACCCGTCCCCTAATCCTAACCCGTACACTACCACTAACCCATACCCTAACACGTACCGTCACCCTAAACCGTTGTCGTACCCAAACCTGTACCCTAAACCGTCCCTGTCACCTAACCCTACCCTAAACCTAACCCTTACCCGAAGCCTTACCTTAACCCGTCCCCTAATCATAACCAGTACGCTAACACTAACCCATACCCTAACACGTACGCTCACCCTAAACCTTTGTCGTACCCTAACCTGTACCATAAACCGTCCCCATCCCCTAACTGTAACCCTTACCCGAAGCCTTACCCTAACCCGTCCCCTAATCCTAACCCGTACGTTAACTAACCCATACCCTAACACGTACGCTCATCTTAAACCGTTTTCGTACCCTAACCTGTACCCTAAGCCTTCCCCGTCCCCTAACCCTAACCCTAACCTTTACCCGAAGCCTTACCTTAACCTGTCCCCTAATCCTAACCCGTATGCTAACCCTAACCCATGCCCTAACACGTACACTCACCCTAAACCATCGTCGTTCCCTAACCTGTACCCTAAACCTTCCCAGTCCCCTAATCCTAACCTTAAACTTCACCTGAATCCTTGCCCTAACCCGTCCCCTAATTCTAACCTGTATGCTAACACTAAGCCATACCCTAACACCTACGCTCACCCTAAACTCTTGTCATACCCTAACCTGTACCCTAAACGTTCCCCATCCCCTAACCCTATCCCTAATCCTTACCCGAAGTCTTACCCTATCCAGTCCCCTAATCCTAACCCATACGCTAACTCTAACGCATACCCTAACACGAATGCTAACTCTCAAACTTTGTCATACCCTAACCTGTTCCCTAAACGGTAACCGTCCCCTATCCCTAACCCTAACCCTTACCCGAAGCCTTACCCTAACCCGTCCCTTAATCCTAACCCGTATGCCAGCACTAACCCTTACCCTTACATGTACGCTATCCCTAAATCGTTGTCGTACCCTAACCTCTACCCTAAACCGTCCCCGTTCCCTTACCATAACCCTAACCCGAAGCATTGCCCTAACACTTACCCTAGTCCTAAACGGTACACTAATCTGACCTGTACCCTAACACTTTCACTCACCCTAAACCATTGTTGCATCCTAAACCATACCCGTTCCCTAACCCTTATCTTAACCCTAACCCTAAACCCACTTATAGCACTATAGCTCAGGAAAATTAAAATATCAAGAAACAACCACCCCAAAGTTTAGGGCTGCTCTGTTTACAAGAGCCTCGACTACGGTACAAATTAAATATCCTTGAAAGAGAGAAATGGATAAAGAAGTTTTCGTACTTACGTACAATGGAATATCACTCAGCAATGAAATCAATGTCGTCCGGCCCGTACAAGCATAATGAATGGATTTAGGTACAATGATTCAAAGGAAATAAGTCACACAGGAAAAGAAACTTATCATAAGATATCACTTATAGAGGGAATGTAAACTTGGCTACACATGAACTGAATTACAAAACAGAACAGAGTCTCACATTTAGAAAACAAACTTATGCTTTCTTAAGGGGAATGGTGAGTTGGGGTGCTACGTAAAACCAGAGATTGAAATTAGCACAGATACTATTCCATAAGCCAAATATGTAATAGACAAGATATACTCCTTGCTCAACAAATTAGACTCAATACCGCCTATTCACTGCACAGGAATATATCTGACAATAAGAATATTAAAACATATGTATTTATATGTCTCCGTAAGAGAATCAAGTGTGTGTAGAGCAGTATACACAGCCATGAAAATCAACTAAACCCCATTATTAAAACAAATTTCAAAAACAAAGACAGTGAAGGAGAGAAAGTTCTTAAATAATTCGTTCAGGGCTTGTGATGAAGCTTGGATTTACCACATCTATACCCACCGCTGGGTGAGACATAAGGCAGGACATTTGGGGCTGAGAGGATTGGTGAGGTTCGGTGAGCAAATGGAGACCCTTTGAAGTAACACTGTATGCTATGCATTCCATGGGTTCCAACTCTCCTGGTTTAAGGGATTCTTCCTACAGCTAAAACATGCATGGGAAACCCAGAGGATTGTACACCATGTGATCGGGCAACGTTTCTAAAACGCATCTCATTTTTTGTCCCTTGGTACACGGGTTCGCCATTCCAGATGCTTTACTAAAAATCTCCCCACGTGGAGAGTCTGTGCCTTAAAACTCCTGTTTAGCACAGTTAGCAGTTTCTGCAGAGGTTGAACGGGAATAGGGAGAACCAATGAGAGACTAGCTATAGGTGTTTGGACGGTCACATTTCACTCTAATTTCCCACCAGGAAGAGGAATTAACAAAAGGCTCAGCGTGCCGTGATGAAACCAGATTAGGGCCTGAAGCAATCCTGCGGTGTTGCGGCCAGCTCACAAGAAAGCGAGTTGAAGAAAGGACCTCAGGGGCACTGTAATTCATAAACCTGCAGAGTTATAAATGACAGCTATCGTCCAAAAATATATTGAGGTAAGGCTGCGAAGAGGACTTGAAAGCACGGCACAATTGCAGGAAATATATTTCAGGAGGTAGATGGAAACTGCATTTAAAGCACATGAAAAGCGGCAGAACTTCGACAATGATGCACTTGGCCAAAAAGGGCGTATGCGTTTTTTTCCTGAATACATGCAGGAAAAAACGCATACGCTCTTTTTGTCCAAATAAGCAAGCCTGCAACGGAGATCTGCACTACAGTGAAGTCTCACTTCCCACCGGTCAAAAGGGCTATCTGAAAAAAGTGTAAAAGCCAGAAAGGCAGGACAGGCCATGGAGAACAGGGAGCCTTTTTATGCTGATGGGCGGGATGTAAATGGCCAACAGCCACTCTGGAGAAGTGTATGGAGTTTCCTGAAACATCTAAAAAACAAAGCTACAGAGCTTAGGTTGCTTCCACCTATGGCCCTATAGCTTAGGAAAATTAAAATCAACAAGACACAGCCACCCCAAAGTTTAGGGCTGCTGTGTTTACAAGAACCTCGACTACGGTACAATTTAAATATCCCAGAAAGAGGAAAATGGATAAAGAAGTTGTGGTACTTATGTACAATGGAATATCACTCAGCAATGAAATCAATATCATCAGGCCCGTAGGAGCATAATAAGTGGATTTAGGTACGATGATTCTAAGGAAATAAGTCACACAGAAAAAGAAACGAGTCATAAGATATCACTTATAGAGGGAATGTAAACTTGGCTACACATGAACTGAATTACAAAACAGAACAGAGTCTCACATTTAGAAAACAAACATGTTTGCTTAAGGGGAAAGGTGAGTTGGGGTGCTGCATAAATCCAGAGATTGAAATGAGCACAGATACCGTTCCATAAGCCAAATATGTAATAGACAAGACCTACTCCTTGCTCAACGAAGTGGACTCAACACCCCCTATTCACCGCAGAGGAATATATCTGACTAGTAAGAATCTTAAAATCTATGTATTTATATGTCTCCATAAGAGAATCAAGTGTGTGTAGAGACGCATAAACACAGCAGTGAAAATCAGCTCAACCCCATTATAAAAATAAACTTCAAAAACAAAACACAAAGACAGTGAGAGAGAGAGAAATTCTTAAATAATTCGTTCAGGCTTGTGATGAAACCTGGATTTACCACATCTACACCCACAGCTGGGTGAGACATAAGGCTGGACACTTGGGGCTGAGAGAATTGGTGAGGTTCGGTGAGCAAATGCAGACCCTTTGAAGTAATCCTGCATGTTACCCATTCCATTGGTCCCAACTCTCCAGGTTTAAGGGATTATTCCTAAAGCTAAAACATGCATGGGAAACCCAGAGTATGGTCCACCGTGTGATCCGGCAATGTTTCATAAACGCATCCCATTTTTCATCACCTTGTACTCGGGTTCACCATTCCAGACGTTTTACTAACAATCTCCCCACTTGGAGTGTCAGTGCCTTAAAACTCCTGTTTGGCACAGTTTGCAATTTCTGCGGAGGATGAACGGGAATAGGGAGAACCAATGAGAGACTAATTGTAGTTGTTTGGACGGGCAGATTTCACTCTAATTTCCCACCAAGAAGAAGAATTAACCAAAGACTCAGTGTGCCACGATGGAACCAGATTAGGGCCTGAAGCAATCCTGCCGTTTTGCGTCCAGCTCACAAAAAAGCGAGTTGAAGAAAGGAGCTCAGGGGCACTGCAATTCACAAACCTGCAGAGTTATAAAGGACAACTATCGTCCAAAAATATATTGAGGTAAGGCTGCGAAGACGACTTGAAAGCAAGGCACAATTGCAGGAAACAGATTTCAGGAGGTAGATTGGAATTGCATTTAAAGCACATGAAAAGCGGCAGAACTTCGACAATGATGCACTTGGCCAAAAAATGCATATGCGGTTTTTTCCTGAATATATCCAGGAAAAAACGCATACGGCCTTTTTTGCCAACCAAGGAAGCGTGCAATGGAAATCCGCACTACAATGAAGTCTCACTTCCCACCGGTCAAATGGGCCATCTGAAAAAAGTGTAAAAACCGGAAAGGCAGGACAGGCCATGGAGAACAGGGAACCTTGTTATGCTGATGGGCGGGATGTAAATGGCCAACAGCCACTCTGGAGAAGTGTATGGTGTTTCCTGAAACCTCTAAAAAACAGAGCAACAGAGCCTAGGGCACTTCCACTTATGGTCCTATAGCTTAGGGAAATTAAAATAAAAAAGACACAGCCACCCCAAAGTTTAGGGCTGCTGTGTTTACAAGAACCTCGACAACGGAACAACTTAAGTATCCCAGAAAGAGAAAAATGGATAAAGAAGTTGTGGTACTTACATAGAATAGAATATCACTCCGCAATGAAATCAATGTCATCAGGCCCGTAGCAGCATAATGAGTGGATTTAGGTACGATGATCCTGAGTGAAATAAGTCACACAGAAAAAGAAACGAGTCATAAGATATCACTTATAGAGGGAATGTAAACTTGGCTACACATGAACTGAATTACAAAACAGAACAGAGTCTCACATTTAGAAAACAACTTTTGCTTGCTTAAGGGGAAAGGTGAGTTGGGGTGCTGCATAAAACCAGAGATTGAAATGAGCACAGATACCGTTCCATAAGCCAGTAATAGACAAGACCTACTCCTTGCTCAACGAAGTGGACTCAACACCCCTTATTCACCGCAGAGGAATATATCTGACTAGTAAGAATCTTAAAACCTATGTGTTTATATGTCTCCGTAAGAGGATCAAGTGTGCATCGAGCGGCATAAACACAGCAGTGAAAATCAGCTCAACCCCATTATAAAAATAAATTTCAAAATCAAAACACAAAGACAGTGAAAGAGAGATAAATTCTTAAATAATTTGTTCAGGGTTTGTGACGAAACCTGGATTTACCACATCTACACCCACAGCTGGGAGAGACATAAGGCTGGACACTTGGGGCTGTGAGGATTGGTGAGGTTCGGTGAGCAAATGCAAACCCTTTGAAGTAGTACTGCATGCTATCCATTCCATGGGTCCCAACTCTCCAGGTTTAAGGGATTCTTCCTACAGCTAAAACATGCGTGGGAAACCCAGAGGACGGTCCACAGTGTGATCGGGCAAGGTTTCTAAAACGCATCTCATTATTCGTCCTCTGGTACTCGGGTTCGCCATTCCAGACGCTTTACTAACAATCTCCCCACTTGGAGAGTCAGTGCTTGTAACCTCCTGTTTGGCACACTCTGCAATTTCTGCGGAGGATGAACGGGAATAGGGAGAACCAATGAGAGACTAGCTGTAGGTGTTTGGACGGGCACATTTCACTCTAATTTCCCACCAGGATGTAGAATTAACCAAAGACTCAGCATGCCGTGCCGGAACCAGAATAGGGCCTGAAGCAATCCTGTTGATTTGTGGCCAGCTCACAGAAAGCGAGTTGAAAAAAGGAGCTCAGGGGCACTGCAATTCACAAACCTGCAGAGTTATAAAGGACAACTATCGTCCAAAAATATATTGAGGTAAGGCTGCGAAGAGGACTTGAAAGCAAGGCACAATTGCAGGAGACAGATTTCAGGAGGTAGATTGGAATTGCATTTAAAGCATATGAAAAGCGGCAGATCTTCGGCAACGATGCACTTGGCCAAAAAGTGCGTATGCGTTTTTTCCTGAATATATTCAGGATAAAACACATACGCCCTTTTTGGCCAACCAAGCAAGCGGGAAATTCAAATCTGCACTACAAAGAAGTCTCATCCTAACCCTAACCCTATCCCGCTACCATACCCTAACCTGTACCTGAGACCGTACCCGTTCCTTAACCCTAACCCTTGCCCTAAGCTGTACACGAACACTAACCCGTACGCTAACATGTACCCTAACAGTAACACATAGCCATACACTAAACTTTATCCTAACCCTACCCCATATCCTAACCCTTTCCCTAAACCGTACCATAACCCGTACCCTAATCCTAACCCATCCCCTAATACTAACCCATAAACTAACCCGTACCCTAATCCTAACCCATACACTAACACGTACCCTAACCCTAACCCGTTGTCATACCTTAACCTGTAACCTAATCTGTACCCATTCCCTAACCCTAACCCTAACCCTAACCCTTACACTATCCCGTACCATAATCCTAACCTGTACACTAACACTAAACCGTACCCTAACACTTACCCTACTCCTAACCCATGGTCATACCCTAAACTGTACCCCAAACCATACCCGTTCCCTAAACCTAACCCTAAACCTTACCCTAAACCATACCTTAATCCTAACCCGTACACTAACACTAAACTGTACCCTAACACGTACCCTAACCCTAACCCTTTGTTGTTCCCTATACTGTACCCTAAACTGTACCCCTTCCTTAACACTAAACCTGACCCTAACCCTTACCCTAACCCGCACCTAACACTAACCCATACACTAAACCTAAGCATAACCCTGAACGTAAACCATACCCTAATCCTAACCCATACCCTAACACTAACCCATACCTTAACCCGTACCCTAACACTAAACCATAGCCATACCCTAAACTGTACCCTAACACTAACCCGTACCATAACCATAACCCTAAACCATACTCTAAGCCGTACAATAATCCTAACCCATATCCTAACCCTAAACCTTACCCTAAACCCTAATCCTTACCCCTAGCTTAATTTTGGTTTTTTGTATTTAAAAAAATATTTTCTTGGGTTAAAACAAACTAGCAGAACAACAAAATAGGGGGCTTCGCTGGTGGTGCGGTGGTTAGAATCTGCCTGCTAATGCAGGGGACACAGGTTCGAGCCCTGGTCTGGGAGGATCCCACATGCCATGGAGCAACTAGGCCCATAAGCCACAACCAGTGAGCCCTCGCATCTGGAGCCTGTGCTCTGCAACAAGAGAGGCCGCAATAGTGAGAGGCCCACGCACGGAGATCAAGAGTGGCCCCCCACTTGCCACAACTAGAGAAAGCCCTCACACAGAAACTCAGACCCAACACAACAAAAATAAATAAATAAATAATAAACTCCTACCCCCCCCCACAAAAAAAGAACAACAAAATAAAACAGAAAGTAACCTGAGTGTCCCTCAAAAAGCTAAGTCTGAAATAGTTGGTACTTCTGTTCTATGGACTGTTATGTAGCCTATAAAAAGTGTGAGAGCTAAATCTGTTTTTCTACAGTGAGAAGCATGATATTCCAGATATATAGAACACCTGGATAAAATGAGAACTCTACACATTATGCTGGTCGTTTCAGTAAATGGGAAAGGATGGCAAGTGGTAAAATATTATCTTTTCCTTTAATTTTTAAAATTTCACTTGTTACAAAGAACTTCAATTATAATTGTACTTTAAAAAAGTAACAATGGAAATTTAAAAGAAAAAATATATATTGTGTGTTCAGTTACGTTTCATAGAATTATGAAATGCTCCACCCTCTGGCCATTACCTGCAAAAACAGCTTTAAAACCTATGCTAATTTTCACTTCATATGAACAAGTCCTGCAGGGCTGTAAAGGAAACCTGCCTTCATCATGTCTTGCGGGAGGTAAAGGCCAAAGTATTTCAAAATGTGGCACATATTTCAAGAAAACCATTTGAAGAACTAAGCTGTAATAACCGTTTGAAAAATAAAAGGACATGCCTGAAAGCTCAATTTCAAAGGATTATGAGACACATGCAAATCCAACCACACAGAGGTATCAGCTCACACCATTCAGAATAACCATCAGGAAAGAAACTACAAACGATCAATGCTGAAGAGGTTGTGGAGAAATGCATACCCTTAATTTGAAGTGGGACGTAACCTGGTAAGAGTCACTAATGGGAACAGGGTGGAGGTGCCTTTAAAAGGTAAACATTGAGCTACTATATGATCCAGCAGGCCCACTCCTGGGCCTATAACATAAGAAGACATAATTGGAAAGACACAGGCAGGCTAATCTGCACTGCAGCTGTATTACAATAGCCAAGACATGGAAGCAACCAAAAGTCCATCAACAGATGAGTGGTCAAAGAGGAACTGTTACATGTAGAGATGGAATATTAGCTCGGGAGAAAAATGAAACAATGCCATTTGCAGCACCATAGATGAGTCTAGAGGTAACCATGCAACTTGTAGTAAGTGAGAAAGCGAAAGACACCTAACGTATATCACTTATAGGTGTTACCTGAAAATTGATAACAATGAAGATATTTCCACAGAGAAAGGCAATCACAGATTCATTGAACAAACTTATGGTTCCCTAAATCGAAAGGTGTGAGGATTGGATACATTACGGTATTGGGGTTAACATAGATATAGAAACACATGTGAAATATATAATCACCAAAGACCTACGGAATACCAAGAGAAGACTACTCAACATTGTGTCATAACCTACCTGGGAAAAGGTTCCAAAGAAGAATAGATATATGTATGTGTGTGAAAGAACCACATCTTGCACACCTAGAACAAAAAAAAAAACATTGTAATCAAATTTGCTGCGATAAAAAATAAAACTTAAATTAAAAATATGAACAAGAAATAATGAGACATAAACTGAAAGGAATTTTTCCTGGCACATCCCTTTCTAATTTTCAACCTAGAACAGGACTTCCATTAAGGCTCTGTTGCCCTGGTAACCAGATTTGGTAAAGGAGAAATGCTGCCGCCTTGTGGCTGTTTCACACAACAGCAGCTTTAAACCAAGAGGTAATGTTCACTTAATATTCAAAATATGTGCAGCACTGTAAAGGACACCGGGCCTCAAAATATGTCCTGGGGTCGTAATCGACCAGAAAATTCAAAAGACGTCAACATTTCAAGAAGACAATGTCAAGAGGCATATTTTACGCACATTTTGTCTTTTCTTTTTTTTCTCTTTAAAATAAAAGGAAATTGAAAAATGCGCAACATCAGCAATGAATAAAGCCATGCAAATCCAATTACAGAAATGTTCACCTCACAGCCGTCAGAATGTTCTTCAGCAAAAAGTCTACAAAGAATAAATGCTGAAGGGGTTTCAGAGAACTGTGTACCCTCCAGCTGCTGGGGGGATGTAAACTGGTAACAGCCAGTAGTGAGAACATAATGGAGGTGCGTTTAAGGGTAAAAATTGAGCTACCATGTGATCTGGTAGGTCCTTTGATGTGCCTATCACCTGAGCAGAGCAGAATGGAAAAGACACAGGCTGGCAATCCTGTACTGCAGGAATATTTAACATAGCCAAGACTTGGAAGAAACCAAAATGTCCATCAACAGAAAAATGCACAAAGAGGAAGTGGTCCATGTAAACAATGGAATATTAGCCATGGAAAACAATGAAACAGTGCCGTTTGCACCACCATATAAGGACCTAGAGATAATCACTCAAATTAAAGAAAGAAAGTGAAAGACAGATATCCTATGACATCACTTCTAGGTGTTACCTAAAAGTTGGTACTCATGAACTTATTTCCAAGAGAAGGAAAAGCATGGATTAAGAAAAAAAAATTATGTTTAACCAAATGGAAAAGTGTAAGGAATGTGTGAATTAGGCTATGAGGGTTAACAGACATGTACTAATACATATGAAATATATAATCACAAAATACCTATGGAATACCAAGAGAGGTCTAGGCAACACTCTGTAATAACCTACACGGTAAAGAATGCAAAGATAAATGACAGATACATTGATATAATGAACCAGATTCTGTACACCCAGGAGAAACAAAATATTTTTATCAAGTTTGCTCTGATAATTAATAAAAATTAAATTTATAAAACAAACAAGAAGTAAGGAGATATAAGCTCTTGGGGGTGTGCCCTGGCACATTCCACTCTAATTTGCAGCCTACTAACACGATTTCCAGGAAGGCTCTGCTGCCCAAAAACCCAGAGTTGGAAATGTAGAAATTCTGCTGCCTTGTGGCCGTTTTCCGCAAGAGCGGCGTTAAGCCCACAGCTAATGTTCTCTTAACATTCGCAAGGACTCAGGGCTGCAAAGGACACCTGCCCTAAACAACTGTACTGAGGTAGGGAATGGACAATAAAATTCAAAACTGACAAATCTTTCAAGACGATAGTATGAAGAGGTAAGTTTGACTCACTCTCTTGTTTAGAAAAAGGAAAATGGGTGAAAGCTCAACCTCAGGAATTATTAGACTCATGCAAATCTAATGTACAAAAAGGTTCAACTCACACCAGTCGACTGACCATCAGCAAAAGGTCTATAAACAATAAATTCTGAAGGGGTTTTAGAGAACTGTGTACCCTCTAGCTGCTGGTGAGATGTAACGTGGTAAGAGCCAATAATGAGAACAGAAAGGAGCTACGATTAAAAGTAAAAGTTGAGCTACCATTCGATGCAGCAGTCACCCCACTGGGCCTCTCACCTGAGAAGACCAGAATCGAGAAGACGCGGGCTGCAAAAGCTGCACTGCAGCCTTATTCACAATAGCCAAGACAGTGAAGCCACCAAAATGTCCATCAACAGATGTATGGATGAAGAAGAAGTGGTCCACGTTCACAATAGAATATTAGCCATGGAAAACAATGAAACACTGCTATTTGAGGTGCCATAGATGAGCTTGGAGATAATCACAGAATACGAGGTAAGTCAGAAAGCAAAAGACCTATATCCTATGATATCACTTATAGGCGTTATCTAATAACTAACACAAATGAACATATTTCCACAGAGAAAGACACTCACAGACTTAGAAATTAAGTATGCTTATCTAAAAGGAAAGGTGGGCAGAATGGATAAATTAAGATTAACGTTACCACACGTATACAAATACATACAATAAACATATATCAAAAAGACGGACCATATAGCAAGGGAGGTCTACGGAACACTGTAATATTTTACATGGGAAGAGGATCTGAACATGAATAGACATATATATTGTACAAATGAACCACATTGTGTACATCTGGACAAACAATATCTAATCATTACCCCGATTAAATAAATTTTAAAAACCAAGATGTAATGAGACATAAACTTATGGGCGTTCCTCCTGGCACATTCCATTCTAACTTAAAACTTAGGACCACGACTTCCAGAAAGGCTCTGCTGCCCTAGTACTCAGATTTGGGAAAGGACAAATGCTGCCTCCTTGTGACCGTTTCCCACAACAGCAGCTTTAAACCCAGTGCTAATGGTCACTAAATATTCACCAAACTTGCAGTTCTGTAATGACATCTGCCCTCCAAAAAAAATCCTGGGGTCGAATATCCACCAAAAATTCAAAAGAGGGCAACCTTCCAAGAAGACAGCTTCAAGAGATATATTGTACTCACACTTGATTTTTAACAGAAAGGAAAAAGGCGTGGAAAGTGATGAATTTTAGGAATTTTTAAAGTCATGCAAACCCAAAGTACAAAAACCTATCAGGTCACAGCAGTCAGATTGGCCATTAGCAAAAATGCTGCAAACTATAAATGCTGAAGGGATTGTGGAGAAGTTCGTACCTTCGGTTCTAAGGGAGACATGGTAAGAGCCACTAATGAAAACACAATGGAGGTGCTTTGAAAAGGTAAACATTGAGCTACTAGTCAATCGGTCACACCCACTGCTGGGCCTATCACCTGAGAAAATGAGAATCAAAAAGTCACAGGCTGGCAATCTTGCACTCCAGCAATATTTAATATAGCCAACACTTGGAAGCAATGAAAATGTCCCTCAACAGAGCTATGCACCAAGAAGTGGTCCATATACACAATGGAATATTACTCCGATAAAAATATAAATTAAACTTAAAAAACAAACAAAAGTAAGGAGACATCAGCCTTTGGGGGTTTATCTGGGCACATTCCACTCTAATTTATAACCGAGGAAGACCACTGGCCGGAAGCTCTGTTTCCCTAGTACCAGCATGGGGAACAAAGAAAGGCTGCCGCAATCTGGCCGTTACCTGCAAAAGCAGCTTTAAAGCCTGTGCTAATGGTCACTTCATGTGAACAAGTACTGCAGGGCTGTAAATGAAACCTGCCCTCAAAATGTTTTGAGGGAGGTAATGGCCAATAAATTTCAAAATGTAACACATACTTTAGAAAACACTTTGAAGAGCTAAGCTGTAATCACAGTTTGAAAAATAAAAAGGACATGCCTTAAAGCGCAATTTCAAAGGATTATGAGTCATATGCAAATTCAACCACAAAGAGGTATCAGCTCACACCAGTCAGAATATCCATCAGCAAGAAAACTACAAACAATAAATGCTGAAACCATAAAAAGAAACGAAATTGAGCTATTTGTAATGAGGTGGATAGACCTAGAGTCTGTCATACACAGTGAAGTAAGTCAGAAAGACAGAGACAAATACCGTATGCTAACACATATACCTGGAATTTAAGGAAAAAAATGTCATGAAGAACGTAGGGGTAAAACAGGAATAAAGACAGAGACCTACTAGAGAATGGACTTGAGGATATGGGGAGGGGGAAGGGTAAGCTGTGACAAAGGGAGAGAGAGGCATGGACATATATACACTACCAAACGTAAGGTAGATAGCTAGTGGGAAGCAGCAGCATGGCACAGGGAGGTCAGCTCAGTGCTTTGTGACCGCCTGGAGGGGAGGGAGGGTGGGAGGGAGGGAGACGCAAGAGGGAAGTGATATGGGAACATATGTATATGTATAACTGATTCATTCTGTTGTAAAGCACAAGCTAGCACACCATTGTAAAGCAATTATACTTCAATAAAGATGTTAAAAATAAATAAATAAATACATGCTGAAGGTGTTGTGGAGAAATGCACACCCTCAACTTTAAGTGGGATGTAACCTGGAAAGAGCCACTAATGAGCACAGAATCGTGGTGCATTTAAATGTTAAACCCTGAGGTACTATATGATACAGGAGGCCCACTCTTGGGCCTATAACATAAGAAGACAGAATTGGAAAGACACAGGCAGGCAAATGTGCAGTGCAGCAGTATTACAATAGCCAAGACATGGAGGCAACCAAAAAGTCCATCAAGAGGTGAGTGGACAAAGAAGAACTGGTACATGTACAGATGGAATATTATCTAGGGAAAAAAATGAAACAATGCCATTTGCAGCACCGTAGATGATTCTAGAGGTAATCAGGCAAATTGTACTAAGTCAGACAGCAAAAGACACATATCCTATAATATCACTTATAGGTGTTAGCTAAAAATTGATACCAATGAAGATATTTCCACAGAGAAAGGCAATCACAGATTCATTAAACAAAGTTAAGGTTCACCAAATGGAAAGGTGTGAGGACTGGATATATTAGGATATTGGGGTTAACATAGATATAGAAACACATGTGAAATATATAATCACCAAAGACCTACGGAATACCAAGAGAAGACTACTCAACATTGTGTCACAAGCTACATGAGAAAACGATCTGAAGAAGTATAGATACATGTATATGTGTAAAAGAACCACATCTTACACACCTAGAACAAACAAAACATTTTAATCAAATTTGCTCTGATAAAAAATAAAAATTAAAAAAAAGAACAAGAAAAAAAAGAGAAAAAAGGAAAAAAAAAGAACAAGAAGTAATGAGACATACACTTAGGGGACTTTTTGCTGGCACATTGCATTCTAGTTTACAACCAGAACACGACTTCCATTAAAGCTCTGTCATCACTAATAAAGCAGCTTTATAAGCAATGTTGAAGGTAGCTTAAAAGAATTCTCACTAATTATTGACAGTAACAAGAAAACAAACAAAAGTAAAAATCTCACGGCAAAAAGTATACATAGAGTAAGGGTAGTAGATCAAACACTTATTAAACTTCTGTAAAGAATAAAAGACAACAGTAGTATTTCTTTTAAAAGAGAGGGCCCAAATAAATCAGAACTGAAAGAGATGATGTTACAAGAGCCACCACAGAAATACAAAGTATCCTAAGATACACACAGGGTAACTCAGGGCTCAGACTGGACAGAGCCCACTCTCCATTCCCCTGTACATGACTTACAGGAGCCTCAGGAACTGAGGAGGGGGTCCCTGAGGAGAGGCACAAGATAGAAGATGTTAGGCATTAACATGACTGCATTCATTTTAAACATGCCTGAACTACATTCACATGAGATGATTTTGTCCTGTTTGTACATCAGCACCTCTAGTCGGAACTGCAGATCTTTGGTTTCACCACCTCTATGACAGCATTAGCTTCACCTGCTGTGGACCGTCTCCTATAGGATTTCTAGAACCACAAAACATCGAAGCTTCACAGGACCCAGAGTCTGTGCGACTCCACTCAGAGTCTCAACTGCACTCAGAGACTCAGAGTCTCAACAGAGACTCCACTCTTGGAGGACACACACAAAGTAGTGTGCACATCAGGACCCAGGGGAAGGAGCAGTCACCCCATAGGTGAATGATCATACCTAGCTGCTAGTTTTAGAGGGTCTCCTGCAGAGGTGGGGTGTGGCTGCGGCTCACCATGGGGACAACGACACTGACAGCAGAAGTTCTGGGAAATACTCCTTGGCGTGAACTCTCCCAGAGTCCACCATTAGCCTCACCAAGAGCAAGGTAGGCTCCAGTGCTGGGTCGCCTCAGTCCAAACAACCAACAGGGAGGGAACCCAGCCCCATGCATCAGCAGACAAGCGGATTAAACTTTTTATTAAACTTTTATTTAATCCACAGACAAGCAGATTAAAGCTCTGCCCACCAGAGCAACACCCAGCTCTACCCACCACCAGTCCCTCGCATAAGGAAGCTTGCACAAGCCTCTCAGATAGACTCAATCACTGGAGAGCAGACAGCAGAAGCAAGAAGAACTACAATTCTGCAGCCTGTGGAAGGAAAACCACATTCACAGAAAGATAGAGAAAATGAAAAGGCAGAGGACTTTATACCAGATCAAGGAACAAGATAAATCCTCAGAAAAACAACGAAATGAAGTGGGGATAGGTAACCTTCCAGTAAAAGAATTCAGAATAATGATAGTGAAGATGATCCAAGACCTTAGAAAAATAATGGAGGCAAAGATCGAGAAGATGCAAGAAATGCTTAACAAAGACCTAGAAGAATTAAGGAACAAACACCTAGAAGAATTAAAGAACAAACAAACAGAGATGAACAATACAATAACTGAAATGAAAAATACACTAGAAGGAATCAGTAGCAGAATAACTGTGACAGAAGAACGGATAAGTGACCTGGAAGACAGAAAGGTGGAAATCACTGCCATGGAACAGAATAAAGAAAAAGAATGAAAATAAATGAAGACAACCTAAGAGACTTCTGGGACAACATTAAATGCAACAACATTCATATTATAGGGGTCCCAGATGGAGAACAGAGAGAGAAAGGACTCGAGAAAATATCTGAAGAGATTATAGTTGAAAACTTCCCTATCATGGGAAAAGAAATAGCCACCGAAGTCCACGAAGGGCAGAGAGTCCCAGGCAGGATAAACCAAAGGAGAAAAATGCCGAGGCACACAGTAATCAAATTGAAAACATTAAAGACAAAGAAAAATTATTGAAAGCAACAAGGGAAAAATGACAACATACAACGGAACTCCCATAAGGTTAACAGCTGATTTCTCAGCAGAAAATCTACAAGCCAGAAGGGAGTGGCATGATAAATTTAACGTGATGAAAGGGAAGAACCTACCACCAAGAGTACTCCACCCAGCAAGTATCTCATTCAGATTTTTTTTCTTTTTTTTTTTCTCATTCAGATTTGATGGAGAAATCAAAAGCTTAACAGACAAGCAAAAGGTAAGAGAATTCAGCACCATGAAACCAGCTGTACAACAAATGCTAAAGGAACTTCTCTAAGTGGGAAACACAAGAGAAGAAAAGGACCCACTAAGACAAACCCATAACAATTAAGAAAATAATAATAGGAACATACATATTGATAATTACCTTACACATGAATGGATTAAATGCTCCAACCAAATGACACAGGCTCACTGAATGGATACAAAAACAAGATCCATATATATGCTGTCTACAAGAGACCCATTTCAGACCTAGGGACACATACAGACTGAAAGTGAGGGGATGGAAAAATATATTCCATGCAAATGGAAATCAAAAGAAAGCTGGAGTAGCAATACTCATATCAGATAAAATAGATTTTAAAATAAAGAATGTTACAAGAGACAAGGAAGGACACTACATAATGGTCAAGGGATCAATCCAAGATATAACAATTATAAATATATATGTACCCAACACAGGAACACCTCAATATATAAGGCAACTGCTAACAGCTATAAAAGAGGAAATCAACAGTAACACAATAATAGCAAGGGACTTTAACACCTCACTTACACCAATGGAGATCATCCAGACAGAAAATTAATAAGGAAACACAAGCTTTAAATGACACAATAGACCAGATAGATTTAATGGATATTTATAGGACACTCCATCCAAAAACAGCAGACTACAAGTTCTTCTCAATGGCACACGGAACATTCTCCAGGATAGATCACATCTTGGGTCACAAATAAAGCCTCAGTAAATTTAAGAAAACTGAAATCATATCAAGCAGCTGTTCCGACACAATGCTGAGATTAGAACTCAATTACAGGGAAAATAACGTAAAAAACGAACACATGGAGGCTAAACAATACGTTTCTAAATAACCAAGAGATCACTGAAGAAATAAAAGAGGAAATCAAAAACTACCTAGAGACAAATGACAACAAAAACACGATGATCGAAAACCTATGGGATGCAGCAAAAACAGTTCTAAGAGGGAAGTTTATAGCAATAAAAGCCTACCTCAAGAAACCAGAAAAATCTCAAATAAACAATCTAACCCTACACCTAAAGGAACTAGAGAACGAAGAACAAAACCCAAAGTTAATAGAAGGAAAGAAATCATAAAGATCAGAGCAGAAATAAATGAAATAAAAACAATAGCAAAGATCAATAAAACTAAAAGCTGGTTCTTTGAGAAGATAAACAAAAATGATAAACCTGTAGCCAGACTCAAGTAAAAGAGGGAGAGGACTCAAATCAATAGAATTAGAAATGAAAAAGGAGAAGTTGTAACAGACACCACAGAAATACAAAGCGTCCTAAGAGACCTCTACAAGCAACTCTATGCCAATAAAATGGACAACCTGGAAGAAATGGACAAATTCTTAGAAAGGTATAACCTTCCAAGACTGAACCGGGAAGAAATAGAAAATATGAACAGACCTATCACAAGTAATGAAATTGAAAGTGTGATGAAAAATCTTCCAACAAACAAAAGTCCAGAACTAGATGGCATCAGAGGTGAATTCTATCAAACATTTAGACAAGAGCTAACACCCAATCTTCTCAAACTCTTCAGAACTTTTCAGGGGAAGGAACACTCCCAAACTCATTATATGAGGCCACCATCACCCTGATACCAAAACCAGACAAAGATACTACAGAAAAAGAAAATTAGAGACCAATATCACTGATTAATATAGATGTAAAAGTCCTCAACAAAATACTAGGAAACAGAATTGAACAACACATTAAAAGGATCATGCACCATGATCAGGTGGGGTTTATCCCAGGGATGCAAGAATTCTTCAATATACACAAATCAATCAATGTGATACACCATATTAACAAATTGTAGAATAAAAATATGATCATCCCAATAGATGCAGGAAAAGCTTTCAACAAAATTCAACACCAATTTATGATTAAAAGTCTCCAAAAAGTGGGCATAGAGGGAATCTACCTCAACATAATAAAGGCAGTATATGACAAACCCACAGCAAACATCATTCTCAATAGTGAAAAACTAAAAGCATTTCCTCTAAGATCAGGAACAAGACAAGGATGTCCACTCTCACCACTATTACTCAACATAGTTTTGGAAGTCCTAGACACAGTAATCAGAGAAGAAAAAGAAATAAAAGGAATACAAATTGGAAAAGAAGAAGTAAAATTGTCACTGTTTGCAAATGACACGATACTACACATAGTGAATCCTAAAGATGCCACCAGAAAACTACTAGAGCTAATCAATGAATTTGGTAAAGTTGCAGGATACAAAATTAATGCACAGAAATCTCTTGCATTCCTATACACTAACAATGAAAGATCAGAAAGAGAAATTAAGGAAACAGTCTCATTCACCATTGCAACAAAAAGAATAAAATACGGAGGAATGAACCTACATAAGGAGGTAAAAGACCTGTACTCAGAAAACTATAAGACACTGCTGAAAGAAATCAAAGATGATATAAACATATGGAGGTATAAACCATGTTCTTGGATTAGAAGAATCAATATTGTGAAAATGACTATAGTACCCAAAGCAAGCTACAGATTCAATGCAATCCCTATCAAATACCACTGGCATTTTCTACAGAACTAGAACAAAAAAATCTTAAAATTTGTATGGAGACACAAAAGACCCCGAATAGCCAAAGCAGTCTTGAGGGAAATTAAAAGAGCTGGAGGAATCAGACTTCCTGACTTCAGACTATACTACAAAGCTACATTAATCAAGACTATATGGTACTGGCACAAAAACAGAAATATAGATCAATTGAACAAGATAGAAAGCCCAGAGATAAACCTACGTACCTATGGCTAACTCATCTATGACAAAGGAGGCAAAGATATACAGTGAAGAAAAGACAGTCTCTTCAGTAAGTGGTGCTGGGAAAACTGGACAACTACGCGTAAAAGAATGAAATTAGAACACTCCATAACACCATACACAAAAATAAACTCAAAATGGATTAGAGATCTAAATGTTAGACCAGACACTATAAAATTATTAGAGGGAAACATAGGCAGAACACTCTATGACATAAATCACAGCAAGATCCTTTTTGACCCACCTCCTAGAGAAGTGGAAATAAAAACAAAAATAAACAAATGGGACCTAATGAAACTTCAAAGCTTTTGCACAGCAAAGGAAAACATAAACAAGACGAAAATACAACCCTAAGAATGGGAGAAAATGTTTTCAAATGAAGCAAATGACAAAAGATTAATCTCCAAAATTTACAAGCAGCTCGTGTAGCTCAATATCACAAAAACAAACAACACAATCCAAAAATGGGCAGAAGACCTAAATAGACATTTCTCCAAAGGAGATATACAGATTGCCAATAAACACATGAAAGGATGCTGAACATCACTAATCATTAGAGAAATGCAAATCAAAACTACAGTGAGGTATCACCTCCCAGCAGTCAGAATGGCAATCATCAAAAAATCTACAAACAATAAATGCTGGAGAGGCATTTACTGGAGAAAAGGGAACGTTCTTGCACTGTTGCTGGGAATGTAAATTGCTATAGCCACTAGGGATAACAGTATAGAGGTTCCTTAAAAAACTAAAAATAGAAGTACCATGTGACCCAGCAATCCAACTACTGGGCATTTGCCCTGAGAAAACCATAATTCAAAAAGAGTTATATACAACAATGTTCATTGCAGTTCTACTTACAATAGCCAGGACATGGAAGCAACCTAAGTGTCCATCGACAGATGAATGGATAAAGAACATCTGGCACATATATAAATGGAATATTACTCAGCCATAAAAAGAAACAAAACTGAGTTATTTGTAGTGAGGGGGATGGATTTAGAGTCTGTCCTACACAGTGAAGTAAGTCAGAAAGAGAAAAATAAATACTGTGTGTTAACAGAGATATATGGAATCTAAAGGAAAAAGTTTATGAAGAACCTAGGGGCAGGACAGGATTAAGGACACAGACGTAGAGAAAGGACTTGAGGACACGGGGAGGGGGAAGGGTAAGCTGCGACGAAGTGAGAGAGTGCCATGGACATATATACATTACCAAAAGTAACATCGATAGCTACTGGGAAGCAGCCACATAGCACAGGGAGATCAGCTCGGTGCTTTGCGACCACCTAAAGGGGTGGGATGTGGAGGGTGGGAGGGAGATGCAAGAGGGAGGGGATATGGTGATATATGTATATGTATAATTGATTCACTTTGTTATACAGCAGAAACTAACACTCCATTGTAAAGCAATTATACTCCAATAAAGGTGTAAAAGGAAAATAAAAAAGAAAGAAGCCCAGAGATAAACCTACACACCTATGGTCAACTAATCTATGACAAAGTAGGCAAGACTATACAATGGAGAAAAGACAGTGTCTTCAATCAGTGGTGCTGGGGAAAATGGACAGCTACATGTAAAAGAATGAAATTAGAACACCCCCTAACATCATACACAAAAATAAATTCAAAATGGATTAGAGACCTTCATATAAGACCGGACAGTATAAAACTCTTAGAGGAAAACATAGGAAGAATACTCTAACATAAATCACAGCAAGATCTTTTTTGATCCACCTCCTAGAGTAATGCCATAAAAAAGAAAACTAAACAAATGGGACCTAATGAAACGTAAAAGCTTTTGCAAAGCAATGGAAACTACAAACACAAAAAGACAACCCTCAGAATGGGAGAATATATTTGCAACTGAATCAATGGACAAAGGATTAATCTCCAATATATATAAACAGCTCATGCAGCTCAATATTAAAAAAACAAACAACCCAATACAAAAATGGGCAGAAGATCTAAATAGACATTTCTTCCAAGAAGACGTAGAGATGGCCAAGGAGCACATGAAAAGCTGCTCTACATCACTAATTATTAGAGAAATGCAAATCAAAACTACAATGAGGTATCACCTCACACCTGTTAGAATGGGCATCATCAGAAAATCTACAAACAACAAATGCTGGAGAGGGTGTGGAGAAAAGGAACCCTCTTCCACGATTGGTGGGAATGTAAATTGATAGTCACTATGGACAACAGTATGGAGGTTCCTTAAAAAACTAAAAATAGAATTACCATATGATCCAGCAACCCACTACTGGGCATATACCCAGAGAAAACCATAAATCAAAAAGACACATTCACCACAATGTTCATTGCAGCACTATTTACAATAGCCAGGTAATGGAAGCAACCTAAATGCCCACAGACAGACGAATGGATAAAGATGTAGTACATATATAAAATGGACTATTAGCCATAAAAAGGAATGAAATTGGGTCATTTGTAGAGACGTCGATGGATCTAGAGACTGTCATACAGAGTGAAGTAAGTCAGAAAGAGAAAAACAAATATTGTATATTAACGCATATATGTGGAACCTAGAAAAATGGTACAGATGAACCAGTTTGAAGGGCAGAAATAGAGACACAGATGTAGAGAACAAATGTATGGACACCAAGAGGGGAAAGCCGTGGGGGGGGGGTGGTGGTAGGAGGAGTTGGGAGATTGGGATTGACATGTATACATTTATATGTATAAAATAGATAACCAATAAGAACCTGCTGTATAAAAAATAAATAAAATAAAATTTTTTAAAAAACGGAAGTTATTCCCTTCACATACATGTATTTATATGAATGAATTATTTCCATGCTTACATCTATAAGTACAAAAAAGAGGAATAAAACCTACCTTGAACCAAAAAAGAAAAAAACAAAACAGAACCCACCAGTTATACAGATGAAAACCCTATCAGGGCACTTGCTCCAGTGGTAGACAATTCTGAAGTTGGTCAGAGGTGGGGAATCGTCTCGCATGCAGCCAGCAGCCCCCCCGCAAGGAGTGTCCTCATTACAAGCCTGGGGCACCGTGCCGAGGCGTCTGTGAGTAAACGTGAGATGAGCCCCAGGCCAGCTTCTGCTGAACTGTTCCCACCCTTCCCAGGTAAAACACCTGAATATGTACAAGGACTTGAAAGCCTAGAGGAAGGGCCATGGAGCCACACGAGTGACAGCATGCCAGCCGACTTGGTGCCTGCAGGCCAGCCAGGATGGTCCTGGCCCTGGGTGCTCTTCTGGAAGATTTCCATTTCCCTGCCTGAGATACCCGTCCTGTCCCTGCCCCCACTGCTTTTTTCCTTCCTCACTTCTGCCCAGGGAGAAATTCCAGCAGCAGGTATGGGTGACACATCCTCTTCTTTAGCAGGTGGCAGCCTGGCAACTGCTGCAGAAAGTCCAGCAGAGCCCCACTCACACTGGGCCACCCACAATGCCGTGGCCTCTCACTCCCTCCCACCAGCCCAGCCCGCAGACTGCTGACAGGGCAGACAAAATGGCGTCAGGCACAGCTGCAGGGGCTCTTGCTGCCTGGAGTCGTATTTATATTAATCTCAACCCAGGCACACCTGGGGAGGGCTGGCAGGCACGGTAAGGCTGCCCAGGTCAGCCAATCGTCACCCCTCAGGGGCTCACAGTTGCAGAAAATGGAACTTGCTGAACTGGCTGGGTCCAAGGAACAGGTGTGGGCTCCTGAGAGTCAGGATAGACAAGGGGCTGCAGCTTTGGCTTGTTTTCTAATCATTTTATCTGGACCATGAGTGGGAGACAACTTCAAGAAAACCCTCTCCTAATGAGAGGAACCCAGGAGTCAGGGAGAGGAGGGGTGGGTGGTGGTTGGAGACAGAGGCCTGGTGCCCCGGGTGCAGTGGAAGTCTCTGGAAGACCAGGTGGAGGGAGGCCGCACAGAGTGATGCCCAGGGTCACAGACCTGTCGCAGCTGCTGTTTGTTAGTTCAAGTCCTGCTCTGAGGTGCTCTGTGTCAGCTCTGAGTGACAGGTGAGCTGGGGGTGCTCTGCAATGAGGGCTATGTGCATGGTTCCTGTGTGCCCAGCCCTGCCACGGTACCTGCAAGGGTAGCTCTGTATCCTGGGAGGGGCCTGATCATGAGAGCCCTGTGGGCTGGGGTGGGGGTGGGGTACCTGCCCAGGTGAGCTCCATATCCTGGGATTGGTCTGACCACGAGAGCCCCATGGGCTGCTGGGAACCTGGTAAAGGATGTCAGGACAGTCAGTGAAGCCACCGAGGATATACCTCCAGTTGCTCCTAATTCCTACACCCTGCTGGTCATTCTACCAACCACCAGGACATGGTATTCTGTATTAGTCTTCAATGATGCCTTCTTTTGTATTCCATTAGTCCCAGAGTCACAAGAAATTTTGGCTGGTGAGTGGCAGGACTCAACATACAACTAAAACAATACTTCCGGGGCGTCTTGTCCCAAGGGTTCAAAACTTCCCACACCATCTTTGGGGAAAGCTTAGCTAAAGACCTAAAAGTTCTACCTCTGGAAAAGGAAACCCTCCTTCAATACGCAGACGACATTCTGATCGCCAGCCCTACTAAGGAGGCCTCTGAACTACCAAGCCAATAAAGGATAGAAGTTGTCCAAGAAAAAGCTCCAATATCACAGACTGCGGTGACCTGCCTGGGCTTCATTCTCACAGAAGGTCAGAGAAGCCCATCCCAGGAAAGGGAAGAAACCATTTGCAGCCTTACCCCTTTCTAAAACTAGAAGACAGCTTAGGGGTTCCTGGGGAGGCCAGGGTTTGCTGCTTCTGGATCCCTAACTACAGTCTACTAGCTGGGCCTCTATATGAAACACTGAAAGGAAAAGATGATGATGCTTTTGAATAGAATCCAGAAGTGGCCTTTCAAGAATGGAAAGAGCAGTCAATTCAGACCCTTGCCCTGGAACTCCCTAATTTAGCTAAACCCTTTGACCTTTACATTCCCGGTGAAAGGTGAATCGCCATTGGAGAATTAGTGCAAAAACTGGGACCACTTGAAATGGAACAACGCAAGAATGCCATCCAGGTAGGATAAACTACGGTCACCAAAGGGTTTGGCACACTGCCACATCTGGCCAAGATACTGGCGGTATCTAAAATCCTGGAAATCAGCAGCCCAAAAGGCCACCTCCCTCCTAAGGGAAAAGGACCCCACGTGGTGATCCTAACCACCAACCATGCCCTGAAGTTGCAGGGTTCGCTCCGTGGGCACACCGACCTCGAGTGAGGAGGCCCTCCAACTCCAACATCCCGAGAGATAACCGGGGGCAACAGGGCACCATGACGACTCGTGTGAACAGCACTTGACCTGGAGTTTCTCTCATAAAACAAGAGTATGTCCCAAAAGAGTAGACTAATGCTTGCAGGACTTACTGCACCCAGAGGGGAGCTAATAATCTTGGCAGGGGAACCGTATATCACACTGTCACCATAGAAAAGCCTACAGACACCGTGATGATGGTGGCCAATAAGACCGGCTGGACTCCTGTTTACTTCAAAAGGCTGTTGACTCAGTGGCCATCACGGTCCTTTATCACCACTGACCCTGGACTGTCTGGGAATTGAGCGGGCAGGGCTCTAACCCCTGGTGCTGTTTGTACGTTAATTCAGGGGCCTAATTGAAGAAAGTGCAGACTACTGGTCAGAGCATCTAGGCTGGCAGAAACGGTCAGCCTAAGGTGGCCGAACAAATGTGGGGCGGGGTGAAACCGGCCCCCACAGCGTCTCTGCACATCTCTTTCCTAGACCCCTAAAGGTCATTAGAATCTATAACACTTCCAATGCTGGTGCTCAGGCGGACGAGCAGGGAGGCAGGGGGCCTGGGGACAATCAACGTCACCTGGAGGCTGCTGGGGAGAAGTTCTGACCCTCGCCCCAGGTATGAGGGCTCCCAACTCAGCACTCAGCAGTTACAGAAGAAGGGTCTGCACCCTCAGCACTCCAAGAATGAGGAACGGGACAAAAGGCAGAGGAGGGGTTTGTCCCCAGCAGAGCCCATTAAAAATCCCTGGGAGATAAAAATAGAATCTGGGCAATAAAGTCAAGTCTAACCTTTTTTATCCTCTGTGCTTTGTCTAATTTCACGTGCTCCTAGGGTCCCGCGTGCAGAGGTTCCACACCCGGCACTTCAGACCAGATTTCCTAGTGCAGAATGGCTGGGTCGACACCTCAGCTCCTGGGGCCCAGTGCAGACTCCGCGATATAGAGCCTGAGCTGCAGCCAACCGGGCCCTCGAGAGCTCCGCCCCCTCCCTCTCACTGACTCTGACAGGATCTCTACACAGCAGCCCAGCCCACAGCCCACGGGGTAGTGCATGCTCTCACCTCTCCATTCTCTGATCAAAATATAAAGTTTCCTTTGCTTGTGAACCAAACTCAGTCTCGATCTGTTGGCCCCAATGACACTGGGCAGGGGGACACTTGTTGGGGTCCACTCTGGAGGATCAGTAACAGAAATTGAGACTAGTGTAACTTCAATGAACAGATGTGTGAGCCAAACTGTAGTTAACATAGAGCAGTGTATAAGGCTCGGGTAAAATAAGATGTTTCTAACACTTCCATTTGATATTTCCATCACTTTATTATAAGCAAGTTCAGTGAAAAGGTTTGTCTTATTTGTCAGGTCAATATTAGAGAAACGAAGTGATTTCTTTCCAAGGATGTACATCTAATAATCTTGGTTAAAGCTTCAATCTTGTTTTAAATGCTTTTCCATTGAAAATGGTACCTCTCTTTCAGCTCCCCCATTTCTGAGAAGTATAAAATCTTATAATTTATTATTACCAAAGGGGAAAGGTGGGAGGAGGGATAAATTAACAGTTTGGGATTAACACATACACACTGCTATGTATAAAATAGATCATCAACAAGGAACTACTGTATAGCACAGGGAACTACGCTCAACATTTTGCAATAACCTATAAGAGGAAATAATCTGAAAAAGAATAGATATTTTTATTGACATCATCTATCAATGACAGTTAAAGTGTAACCTAAGGGAAGCTGGTGGTGAGTGCTTCTGACCCTGAAGACTTCAATCATCTAAAGTTTGGACTCTGCCTACTTCCCAAGGCCCTTAATGAACATATGTGTAGCCGTAGCTTAAAAAATTCCCCAGTTTGGGTTTCGGGGAGACACTGATTTTGAAAAAGCCCTGGTGTTCTCCTTACATGAATGGGACTCTTCCTACTGCTAAAACATGTCTGTCACACCCAGAGGATGGTATACCGTCTGATCGGGAAGAGTTTGGAAAAGGCATCTCATCTCCTCATCTCCTGGTGCTCGGGTTCACCCCTCCAGCGTCTTTACTAACAGTCTCCCCACTTGGAGATGTCAGCACTGTCAACATCCTGTTGTGTACAGTTTGGAATTTGTCCAAAGGATGAAGCGGAAGGATGAGGAACAATGAGAGACAAGTCCTAGGTGTTCAGACAGGCACATGTCACTCTAATTTCCAATCAGGAAGACGAATTGACCAAAGGCTAGGGTTGCCCATGGAAACAGTATAGGGCTTGAGGAAATCCCGCTGCTTTGTGGCCAGTTCCCATAAACACAAGTTGAACAATGGAACTCAGGGGCAGTAAAATTCACGAAACTGCAGAGTTGAAAATATCCATCACTGAAAAATGTCTTGAGGAAAGTCAGAGAAAAGGACTTGTAAGCAAGGGAGAATGGCAGGAAAGGGATTTGAGGAGGTAGAAAGGACTCGCCATTAAGCATAAGAAAAGGGGCTGAACATTGCCAACATTGCAGTTGGCCAAAAAGGGTGTATGCGTTTTTTTCTGTATATATTCAAGAAAAGGGCATACACTTTTTTAGCCAACCAAACAGGTGGGCACTGGAAATCAATACTACAAAAGATATCACTTCGCATCAGTCAGAAGAGCCATCCTCATAAAGCGTAAACAACAGAAATGCAGGACAGGGCGAGGAGAAGAGGGAGCCCTGTGAGACTTATAGTGGAAATGTATATTGCCAATGGCCATTCTGGAGAAGTGTATTGTGTTTACTAAAGCATCTAAAAAATGAGCTACAGAGCATAGGGCACTTGCACTCATGGGCGTATATCTTGGGGAAAACAAAAATCCAGAGGACACAGGCACCCCAATGTTTACCGCCTCTCTGTTTAAAAGATCCTCGACTAGGATATAACTTAAATGTCTCTGGAGGGAAAAAATGGATAGAGATGTGGTACTTAGGTAGAGTGGAATATTATTCAGCCTGGAAATCAATGAAATATGGCCAGTTGTAACAACTCCGGAGGAGTTACATATGATCATTCTAAGTGACATAATTCAAAAAGAAAAAGACACATATCATAAGATATCACTTAAAGGTGGAATCCAAAATGGCTGCACATGAAATAACTTACAAAACAAAAACATAGTCAAATATGTAGAAAACATGCATAAGGCTGCTAAACGGGAAAGGTGGGGAGGGGTGAGGCATCATCCAGGAGGTTGAAATTAGCAAAGATACCATTCCAAATACCAAACTGATAATCAACAAGGCCTACACGGTAGCTAAACGAACTGCACTCAGCACACTCAAGTCACCGGAAAAGAATATATACGACTGGTAAGACTCTGAAAAAGAATTTATTGATGTCTCTCTGTACGTGAATCAAGTGGATGTACAGCAGCAAGAAACAGAGCTTTGAAAATCAGCTGTAACCAATATAGTAATAAATTGAAAAAAACAAACGACAGAGAGACAGAGAAAACCTCTTACAACTTTTCCTCAGGGACGGTGATGCAACATGGATTGAACACATCTAGACCCACAGCAGGATGAGACATAAGGCTGGAAACTGTTTGCGCTAAGAGAAATGTGAGCTTGGGTGAGGAAACGCACACCCTTTAAAGTAATACTACCTGGTACCCATTCAATGGGTCCCAAATCTGCAGGTTCAAGGGATCTTCCTACAGCTAAAACATGCATGGAAAACCCAGAGGACTGTACACCATGTGATCGGGAGATGTGTCTAAAATGCACCTCATTTATCCTCTCCTGGTGCTCCTGTTCACCATTCCAGCCATGTTACTTAGAATCTCCCCACTTGGAGAATCAGCACATTTAAATTTCTGTGTCACACATTTTGCAAATTGTGAGGAGGATGAACGGAAGACGGGGAACCAATGAGAGAATAGTTGTAGGGGTTTGGACGGGCACATATCACTCTAAATTCCCATTAAGAATAAGAATTAAAAAAAGGCTCAGCCCGCCTCGCCGGAGCCAAAATAGGGCCTGAAACAATCCTGCAGGTTTGAGGCCAGCTCACAAAAGAGCAACTTAAAAAATGGAGCTCAAGGTCACTGCAATTCACAAACCTGCAGAGTTAAAAATGAAAACTAACGTCCAAAAATATGTTGAGGTAAGGCAAAGAAGAGGATCTGAATGCAAGACAGAATTGCAAGAAACAGATTTCAAGAGATAGATTGGACTCGTCTTTAAGGCACATGAAAAGCACATGAAACCCTAACCCTAACCCTAAACCTAACCCTAACCCTTACCCGAAGCCTTACCCTAACCCGTCACCTAATCCAAATCGGTACGCTAACACTAACCCGTGCCCTCACACGTACGCTCACCCTAAACCGTTGTCGTACACTCACCTGGACCCTAAACCGTCCCCGTCCCTGTCCCCTAAACCTAGCCCGAACCCTAACCCTAACCCTTCCCCGAAGCCTGACCCTCACCCGTCCCCTAATCCTAACACGTACGCTAACACTAACCCGTGCCCTCACACGTACGCTCACCCTAAACCGTTGTCGTACGCTCACCTGGACCCTAAACCGTACCCATCCCCTAACCCTAACCCTAGCCCGAACCCTAACCCTAACCCTTCCCCGAAGCCTTACCCTCACCCGTCCCCTAATCCTAACCCGTACGCTAACACTAACCGGTGCCCTCACACGTACGCTCATCCTAAACCGTTGTCGTACCCTCACCTGGACCCTAAACCGTCCAAATCCCCTAACCCTAACACTAACCCAAACCCTAACACTAACACGTCCCCTAATCCTAAACCGTACGCTAACACTAACCTGTGCCCTCACACGTACGCTCACCCTAAACCGTTGTCGTACCCTCACCTGGACCCTAAACTGTCCCCGTCCCCTAACCCTAACCCTAGCCAGAACCCTAACCCTAAGCCTTCCCTGAAGCCTTACCCTCACCCATCCCCTAATCCTAACCCGTACGCTAATGCTAACCCGTGCCCTCACACGTACGCTCACCCTAAACTGTTGTCGTACCCTCACCTGGACCCTAAACCGTCCCCGTCCCCTAACCCTAACCTAACCCTAACCCTAACACGTGCCCTCAAACGTACGCTCACCCTAAACCGTTGTCGCACGCTCACCTGGACCCTAAACCGTCCCCGTGCCCTAACCCTAACCCTAGCCCAAACCCTAACCCTAAACCTTCCCCGAAGCCTTACCCTCACCCGTCCCCAAATCCTAACCCGTACGCTAACACTAACCCGTGCCCTCAAACGTACGCTCAGCCTAAACTGTTGTCGTACCCTCACGTGGACCCTTAACCGTCCCATATCCCTCAACCTACCCCGAACCATAAACCTAACCCTTCTCCGAAGCCTTACTCTCACCCGTCCCATAATCCTAACCCGTACGCTAACAATAACCCGTGCCCTCACACGTACGCTCAACCTAAACCATTGTCGTACCCTCACCAGGACTCTAAACCATCCCCGTCCCCTAACCCTATCCCTAGCCCGAACCCTAAACCTAACCCTTCCCCAAAGCCTTACTCTTACCCGTCCCCTAATCCTAACCCGTACGCTAACACTAACACGTGCCCTAACACGTACGCTCACTCTAAACCGTTGTCGTACCCTCACCTGGACTCTAAACCGTCCCCTAAACCTAAACCTATCCCTAGCCCGAACCCTAACCATAACACTTCCCCGAAGCCTTAAACTAACCTGTCCCCTAATCCTAAACCGTAAGCTAACACTAACCAGTGCCCTCACACGTACGCTCACCATAAACCGTTGTCGTACCCTCACCTGAACACTAAACCGTCCCCGTCCCCTAACCCTAACCCTAGCCCGAACCCTAACCCTAAGCCTTCCCCGAAACCTAACCCTCACCCGTCCCCTAATGCTAGACCGTACGCTAACACTAATCGCGCCCTCACACGTACGCTCCCCCTAAAGCATTGTCGTACCCTCACCATGACCCTAAACCGTCCCCGTCCCCTAACCCTAACCCTAGCCCGAACCCTAAACCTAACCCTTCCCCGAAGGCTGACCCTCACCCGTCCCCTAATCCTAACCCGTACGCTAACACTAACCCGCGCCCTCACACGTACGCTCCCCCTAAAGCGTTGTCGTACCCTCATCTGGACCCTAAACCGTCCCCGTCCCCTAACACTAACCCTAGCCCGAACCCTATCCCTAACCCTTCCCCGAAGCCTGACCCTCACCCGTCCCCTAACCCTAGCCCGTACGCTAACACTAACCCACGCCCTCACACGTACGCTCCCCCTAAAGCGTTGTCGTACCCTCACCTGGACCCTAAACCGTCCCCGTCCCCTAACCCTAACTCTAGCCCGAACCCTAACCCTAACACTTCCCCGAAGCCTGATCCTCACCCGTCCCCTAATCCTAACCCATACGCTAACACTAATGCGTGCCCTCACACGTAGGCTCCCCCTAAAGCCTTGTCGTACACTCACCTGGACCCTAAACCGTCCCCGTCCCCTAATCCTAACCCTAGCCCGAACCCTAACCCTAACCCTTCCCCGAAGCCTGACCCTCACCCGTCCCCTAATCCTAGCCCGTACGCTAACACTAACCCACGCCCTCACACGTACGCTCCCCCTAAAGAGTTGTCGTACCCTCACCTGGACCCTAAACCGTCCCTGTCCCCTAACCCTAACTCTAGCCCGAAGCCTAACCCTAACCCATCCCCAAAGCCGGAACCTCACCCGTCCCCTAATCCTAACCCGTATGCTAACACTAACACGCGCCCTCACACGTACGCTCCCCCTAAAGCGTTGTCGTACCCTCACCTGGACCCTAAACCGTCCCCGTCCCCTCACCCTAGCCCAAACCCTAACCCTAAACTTTCCCCGAAGCCTGACCCTCACCTGTCCCCTAATCCTAACCCGTACGCTAACACTAACCCGCGCCCTCACACGTACGCTCCCCCAAAGCGTTGTCGTACCCTCACCTGGACCCTAAACCGTTCCCGTTTCTAACCCTAACCCTAGCCCGAACCCTAACCCTAACCCTTCCCCGAAGCCTGACACTCAACCGTCCCCTAATCCTAAACCGTACGCTAACACTAACGCGCGCCCTCACACGTACACTCCCCCTAAAGACTTTTCGTACCCTCACCTGGACCCTAAACCGTCCCCGTCCCCTAACCCTAACCCTAGCCCGAACCCTAACCCTAAGCCTTCGCCGAAGCCTGACACTCACCCGTCCCCTAATCCTAACCCGTACGCTAACACTAACCCGCGCCCGCACACGTACGCTCCCCCTAAAGCGTTATCGTACCCTCACCTGGACCCTTAACCGTCCCCGTCCCCTAACCCTAGCCCGAACCATAACCCTAACCCTTCCCCGAAGCCTGACCCTCACCCGTCACCTAATCCTAACCCGAACGCTAACACTAACCCACGCCCTCACACGTACGCTCCCCCTAAATCCTTGTCGTATCCTCACCTGGACCCTAAACCGTCCCCGTCCCCTAACCCTAACCCTAGCCCGAACCCTAACCATAACCCTTCCCCGAAGCCTGACCTCACCCGTCCCCTAATACTAACCCTTATGCTAACACTAACAAGTGCCCTGACACGTATGCTCCCCCTAAAGCGTTGTCGTACCCTCACCTGGACCCTAAACCGTCCCCGTCCACTAACCCTAGCCCGAACCCTAACCCTAACCCTTCCCCGAAGCCTGACCCTAACACGTCCCCTAATCCTAACCCATACGCTAACACTAATCCGCGTCCTCACACGTACGCTGCCCCTAAAGCGTTGTCGTACCCTCACCTGGACACTAAACCGTCCCCTAACCCTAACCCTAGCCCGAACCCTAACCCTAACCCTTCCCCGAAGCCTTACCCTCACCCGTCCCCTAATCTAACCCATACGGTAACACTAACGCGTGCCCTCACACGTACGGTCACCCTAAACCGTTGTCGTACCCTCACCTGAACCTTAAACCGTCCCCATCCCGTAAATGTAAACCTAGCCTGAACCCTAACCCTAACACTTCCTGGAAGCCTTACCCTAACGCGTCTCCTAATCCTAACCCGTACGCTAACACTAACCCGTGCCCTAACACGTACGCTCAACCCAAAACATTGTCGTAACCTCACCTGGACCCTAAACCATCCCCGTCCCCTAACCCTAACCCTAGCCCGAACCGTAAACCTAAACCTTCCCCGAATCCTTACCCTCACCCGTCCCCTAATCCTAACTCGTACCCTAACACTAACCTGTGCCCTCACACATACGCTCACCCTAAACCGTTTTCGTACCCTCACCTGGACCCTAAACCTTCCACGTCCGCTAACCCTAACCCTAGCCCGAATCCTAAACCTAACCCTTCCCTGAAGCCTTACCCAGTCCGTCGCCTAATTCTAACACGTACACTAACACTATCCCGTGCAGTCACACGTACCCTGACTCTAAACCATTGTTGTACCCTCACCTAGACCGTAACCCGTCCCCGTCCCCTAACCCTAATCCTAGCCCGAACCCTAGCCTTAACCCTTCCCCGAAGCCTTACCCTAACCCGTCCCCTAATCCTAAACCATACGCTAACACTAACCCGTGCCATCACACGTACGCTCACCCTAAACCGTTGTCGTACCCTCACCTGGACCCTAAACGGTCCCCATCCCCTAACCCTAACCCTAGCTGAACCCTAACCCTAACACTACTCTGAATCCTTACCCTATCCCGTCTCCTAATCCTAATCCGTACGCTAACACTAACCCATTCCCTCACACGTACGCTCACCCTAAACCGTTGTCGTAACCTCACCTGGACCCTAAACCGTCCCCGTCCCCTTACACTAAACCTAGCCTGAAGCATAACCCTAAACCCTTCCCCGAATCCTGACCCTAACCCGTCCCCTAATCCTAACCCGTACGCTAACACTAACCCGCGCCCTCACACGTACGCTCCCCCTAAAGCGTTGTCGTACCATCACCTGGACTCTAAACCGTCAACGTCCCCTAACCCGAACCCTAGCACGAACCCTAACCCTAACACTTCCCCGAAGCCTCACCCTCACCCGTCCCCTAATCCTAACCCGTACGCTAACACTAACCCGCGCCCTCACACGTACGCTCCCCCTAAAGCCTTGTCGTACCCTCACCTGGACCCTAAACCGTCCCCATCCCCTAACCCTAACCCTAACCCTAACACTTCCCCGAAGCCTGACCCTCACCTGTCCCCTAATCCTAACCCCTACGCTAACACTAACCGGCGCCCTCACACGTACGCTCTCCCTAAAGCGTTGTTGTTCCCTCACATGGACCCTAAACCTTCCCCGTCCACTAACCCTAACCCTAGCCCGAACCCTAACCCTAACATTTCCCGAAGCCTGACCCTCACCCGTCCCCTAATCCCTACCCGTACGCTAACAGTAACCTGCGCCCTCACACGTATGCTCCCCCTAAAGGATTGTCGTACCCTCACCTGAACCCTAAACCATCGCCGTCCCTGTCCCCAAACCCTAGCCCGAACCCTAACCCTAAACTTTCCCCGAAGCCTGACCCTCACCCGTCCCCTAATGCTAACCCGTACGATAACACTAACCGGCGCCCTCACACGTACGCTCCCCCTAAAGCGTTGTCGTACCCTCATCTGGACCCTAAACCTTCCCCGTCCCCTAACCCTAACCCTAGCCCGAACCCTAACCCTAACCCTTCCCCGAAGCCTGACCCTCACCCGTCCCCTAATCCTAGCCCGTCTGCTAACACTACCCCACGCCCTCACACATACGCACCCCCTAAAGCGTTGTCATACCCTCACCTGGACCCTAAACCTTCCACGTCCGCTAACCCTAACCCTAGCCCGAATCCTAAACCTAACCCTTCCCTGAAGCCTTACCCAGTCCGTCGCCTAATTCTAACACGTACACTAACACTATCCCGTGCAGTCACACGTACCCTGACTCTAAACCATTGTTGTACCCTCACCTAGACCGTAACCCGTCCCCGTCCCCTAACCCTAATCCTAGCCCGAACCCTAGCCTTAACCCTTCCCCGAAGCCTTACCCTAACCCGTCCCCTAATCCTAAACCATACGCTAACACTAACCCGTGCCATCACACGTACGCTCACCCTAAACCGTTGTCGTACCCTCACCTGGACCCTAAACGGTCCCCATCCCCTAACCCTAACCCTAGCTGAACCCTAACCCTAACACTACTCTGAATCCTTACCCTATCCCGTCTCCTAATCCTAATCCGTACGCTAACACTAACCCATTCCCTCACACGTACGCTCACCCTAAACCGTTGTCGTAACCTCACCTGGACCCTAAACCGTCCCCGTCCCCTTACACTAAACCTAGCCTGAAGCATAACCCTAAACCCTTCCCCGAATCCTGACCCTAACCCGTCCCCTAATCCTAACCCGTACGCTAACACTAACCCGCGCCCTCACACGTACGCTCCCCCTAAAGCGTTGTCGTACCATCACCTGGACTCTAAACCGTCAACGTCCCCTAACCCGAACCCTAGCACGAACCCTAACCCTAACACTTCCCCGAAGCCTCACCCTCACCCGTCCCCTAATCCTAACCCGTACGCTAACACTAACCCGCGCCCTCACACGTGCGCTCCCCCTAAAGCCTTGTCGTACCCTCACCTGGACCCTAAACCGTCCCCATCCCCTAACCCTAACCCTAACCCTAACACTTCCCCGAAGCCTGACCCTCACCTGTCCCCTAATCCTAACCCCTACACTAACACTAACCGGCGCCCTCACACGTACGCTCTCCCTAAAGCGTTGTTGTTCCCTCACATGGACCCTAAACCTTCCCCGTCCACTAACCCTAACCCTAGCCCGAACCCTAACCCTAACATTTCCCGAAGCCTGACCCTCACCCGTCCCCTAATCCCTACCCGTACGCTAACAGTAACCTGCGCCCTCACACGTATGCTCCCCCTAAAGGATTGTCGTACCCTCACCTGAACCCTAAACCATCGCCGTCCCTGTCCCCAAACCCTAGCCCGAACCCTAACCCTAAACTTTCCCCGAAGCCTGACCCTCACCCGTCCCCTAATGCTAACCCGTACGATAACACTAACCGGCGCCCTCACACGTACGCTCCCCCTAAAGCGTTGTCGTACCCTCATCTGGACCCTAAACCTTCCCCGTCCCCTAACCCTAACCCTAGCCCGAACCCTAACCCTAACCCTTCCCCGAAGCCTGACCCTCACCCGTCCCCTAATCCTAGCCCGTCTGCTAACACTACCCCACGCCCTCACACATACGCACCCCCTAAAGCGTTGTCATACCCTCACCTGGACCCTAAACCTTCCCCGTCCCCTAACCCTAACCCTAGCCCGAACCCTAACCCTAACCCTTCCCCGAAGCCTGACCCTCACCCGTCCCCTAATCCTAAACCATACGCTAACACTAACCCGCGCCCTCACACGGACGCTCCCCCTAAAGCCTTGTCGTACCCTCACCTGGACCCTAAACCGTCCCCGTCCCCTAACCCTAACCATAGCCCGGACCCTAAACCAAACCCTTTACCAAAGCCAGACCCTCACCCGTCTCCTAATCCTAACAAGTACGCTAACACTAACCCGCGCCCTCACACGTACGGTCCCCCTAAAGCTTTGTCGTACCCTCACCTGGACCCTAAACAGTCCCCATCCCCTAACCCTAACCCTAGCCCGAACCCTAACCCTTACCCGAAGCCTGACCCTCACCTGTCCCCTAATTCTAGCCACTACGCTAACACTAACCCGCACCCTCACACGTACGCTCCCCCTAAAGCGTTGTCGTTCCCTAACCTGAACCCTAATCCGTCCCCGTCCCCTATCCCTAACCGTAGCCCGAACCATAACCCTAAACCTTCCCCAAAGCCTGACCCTCACCCGTCCCCTAATCCTAGCCCGTACGCTAACACTAACCCATGCCCTCACACGTACGCTCCTCCTAAAGCGTTGTCGTACCCTGACCTGGACCCTAAACCGTCCCCGTCTCCTAATCCTAACCCTAGCCCGAACCCTAAACCTAACCATTCCCCGAAGCCTGACCCTCACCCGTCCCCTAATCCTAGCCCGTACGCTAACACTAACCCGCGCCCTCACACGTACGCTCCCTCTAAAGCGTTGTTGTACCCTCACCTGGACCCAAAACAGTCCCCGTCCCCTAACCCTAACCCTAGCCCGAGCCCTATCCCTAACCATTCCCCGAAGCCTGACCCTCACCCGTCCCCTAATTCAAGCCCGGACGCTAACACTAACCACGCCCTCAAACGTACACTCTCCCTAAAGCGTTGTCGTACCCTCAGCTGGACCCTAAACCGTCCCCGTCCCATAACCCTAGCCCGAACCCTAACCCTAACCCTTCCGCGAAACCTGACACTCACCCGTCCCCTAATCCTAAACCGTACGCTAACACTAACACGCGCCCTCACACGTACGCTCCCCCTAAAGCGTTGTCGTACCCTCACCTGGACCCTAAACCGTCCCCGTGCCCTAACCCTAACCCTACCCCGAACCCTAAACCTAACCCTTCCGCGAAACCTGACACTCACCCGTCCCCTAATCCTAACCCGTACGCTAACACTAACGGGCTCCTTCACACGTACGCTCCCCCTAAAGCATTGTCGTACCCTCACCTGGACCCTAAACCGTCCCCGTCCCCGTCCCCTAACCCTAGCCCAAACCCTATCCCTAACACTTCCCCGAAGCCTGACCCTCACCCGTCCCCTAATCCTAGCCCGTACGCAAACACTAACCCGCACCCTCACACATACGCTCCCCCTAAAGCCTTGTCGTACCCTCACCTGGACCCTAAACCGTCCCCGTCCCCTAACCCTAACCCTAGCCCGAACCCTAACCCTAACCCTTCCCCGTTGCCTGACCCTCTCCCATCCCCTAATCCTAAACCGTACGCTAACACTAACCCGCGCCCTCACACGTACGCTCCCCCTAAAGTGTTGTTGTACCCTCACCTGGACCCTAAACCGTCCCCGTCCCCTAAACCTTACCCTAGCCCAAACCCTAACCCTAACCCTTACCCGAAGCCTGACCCTCACCCGTCCCTAAGCTAACCCGTACGCTAAAACTCACCCGCGCCCTCACACGTACGCTTTCCCTAAAGCGTTGTCGTACCCTCACCTGGAGCCTAAACCGTCCTCGTCCCCTAACCCTAACCCTAGCCCGAAGCCTAACCCTAACCCATCCCCGAAGCCTGACCCTCACTCGTCCCCTAATCCTAACCCGAACGCTAACACTAACCCGCACCCTCACACGTACGCTCCCCCTAAAGCGTTGTCGTACCCTCACCTGGACCCTAAACCCGTCCTCATCCTGTAAACCTAACCCTAGGTCGAACCCTAACCCTAAACCTTCCCCGAAGCCTGACCCTCACCCATCCCCTAATCCTAACCCATACGCTAACACTAACCCGTGCCCTCACACGTACGCTCACCCTAAACCATTGTCGTACCCTCACCTGGAACCTAAACCATCCCCGTCCCCTAACCCTAACCGTAGCCCGAACCTAAAACCTAACCCTTCCCCGAAGCCTGACCCTCACCCGTCCCCTAATCCTAAACCGTACGCTAACACTAACCCGCGCCCTCACACGGACGCTCCCCCTAAAGCGTTGTCGTACCCTCACCTGGACCCTAAACCGTCCCCGTCCCCTAACCCTAACCATAGCCCGAACCCTAAATCTAACCCTTTACCAAAGCCAGACCCTCACCCGTCTCCTAATCCTAACAAGTACGCTAACACTAACCCACGCCCTCACACGTATGGTCCCCCTAAAGCGTTGTCGTACCCTCACCTGGACCCTAATCAGTCCCCGTCCCCTAACCCTAACACTACCGAACCCTAACCCTAACCCTTCCCCGAAGCCTGACCCTCACCTGTCCCCTAATTCTAGCCCCTACGCTAACACTAACCCGCACCCTCACACGTACGCTCCCCCTAAAGCGTTGTCGTTCCCTAACCTGAACCCTAATCCGTCCCCGTCCCCTACCCTAACCCTAGCCCGATCCCTAACCCTAAAACTTCCCCGAATACTGACCCTCACCCGTCCCCTAATCGTAGCCCGTACGCTAACACTAACCCATGCCCTCACACGTACGCTCCTCCTAAAGCGTTGTCGTACCCTGACCTGGACCCTAAACCGTCCCCGTCTCCTAACCCTAACCCTAGCCCGAACCCTAAACCTAACCATTCCCCGAAGCCTGACCCTCACCCGTCCCCTAATTCAAGCCCGGACGCTAACACTAACCCACGCCCTCACACGTACGCTCTCCCTAAAGCGTTGTCGTACCCTCAGCTGGACCCTAAACCGTCCCCGTCCCCTAACCCTAGTCCGAACCCTAACACTAACCCTTCCCCAAAGCCTGACCCTCACCCATCCCCTAATCCTGGCCCGTATGCTAACACTAAACCGCGCGCTCACACGTACGCTCCCCCTAAAGCGTTGTCGTACCCTCACCTGGACCCTAAACCGTCCCCGTCCACTAACCCTAACCCTAGCCCGAACCCTAAACCTAACCCTTCCCCAAAGCCTTACCCTAACCCGTCCCCTAGTCCTAACCCATACGCTAACACTAACCCGTGCCCTCACACGTACGCTCACCCTAAACCACTCTCGTACCCTCAACTGGACCCTAAACCGTCCCCGTCCCTTAACCCTAACCCTAGACCGAACCCTAACCCTAACCCTTCCCCGAAGCCTTACCCTCAGCCGTCCCCTAATCTAACCCGTACGCTAACACTAACCCATGCCCTCACACGTATGCTCACCCTAAACAGTTGTCGTACCCTCACCTGGACCCTAAACCGTCCCCGTCCCTAACCGTAACCCTAGCCCTAACACTAACCCTTAACCCTTCCCCGAAGCCTTACCCTAACCAGTCCCCTAATCCTAACCTGTACGCTAACAGTAAACCGTGCCCTCACACGTACGCTCACCCTGAACCGTTGTCGTATGCTCACCTGGGCCCTATACCGTCCCCATCCCCTAACCCTAAACCTAGCCCGAACCCTAACACTATCCCTTCCCCAAAGCCTTACCCTCACACGTTCCCTAATCCTAACCCATACGCTAACACTATCCCATGCCCTGACACATATGCTCACCCTAAACCGTTGTCATACCCTCACCTGGACCCTAAACCATCCCCATCCGCTAACCCTAACCCTAGCCCGAACCCTAACCCTAACCCTTCCCCAAAGCCTTACCATAACGTGTCCCCTAATCCTAACCTGTACGCTAACACTAACCCGTGCCCTCACACGTACGCTCACCCTAAACCGTTGTCGTACCCTAAAATGTCCCCTAAACCGTCCGTCCCCGTCCCCTAACCCTAACCCCAACCCCAACCCTAAACTTAACACTAACCATATCCCTAACCCTCTAACCCTAACTGTAACCCTAACCCTAACCCTAACCACCTAACACTCTAACCCTAAACCTAAACCTAACCATAACTCCTACCCTAACCCTAACACTAACCCTAACCCTAAACCTTAACCCTAAATCTAAACACTAAACCCTAACCCTAACCCGTGCCCTAATCTTAAACCTAACCCTAACCCTCTAACCCTGACACATGCCCTAACCTTAACTAGTGCCCTAACCCTAACCCGTGCCGTAACCATAACCCTAACCCGTGCCCTAACAGTAACCCGTGCCCTCACACGTACGCACACCCTAAACCGTTCGCATACCGTAATCTGTACCCTAAACCATCACCGTCCCGGTCCCCTAACCCTAACCCTAGCCCTAGCACTTACCCGAAGCCTTACCCTAACCCGTCCCCTAATTGCAACCCGTAGGCTAACACTAACCCGTACCCTAACTCGTACGTTTACCCTAACCGTTGTCGTACGCTAACCTGTACCCTAAACCGTTCCCGTTCCCTAACCATAACCCTTTCCCGAAGTCTTACCCTAACCCGTCCCCTAATCCTAACCCGTACGCTAACACTAACACATACCCCAACAAATACGCTCACCCTAAACTGTTGTCATACCCTAACCTGTACCCTAAACCGTCCCCTAACCCTAACCTTAACCCGAACGCTAACCATTACCTGCAGTCTTACCCTAACACGTCTCTTAATCGTAACCCGTACGCTAACACTAACCCATACCCTAACACGTACACTCACCCTAAAAAATTGTCGTACCCTATCCTGTACCCTAAACCGTCCCCGTCTCCTAACCCTAACCCTAACCCTCACCCTAACCCTTACCCGAAGCCTTACCCTAACCCGTCCGCTAATCCTAACCCGTATGCTAACACTAACCCGTACACTAACACGTATGCTCACCCTAAACCGTTGTCGTACCCTAAACTGTAACCTAAACCGTCCCCGTCCCCTAACCGTAACCCTAACCCTAACACTTACCCGAAGCCTTACCCTAACCCGTCCCCTAATCCTAACCCGTACACTACCATTAACCCATACCCTAACACGTACCGTCACCCTAAACCGTTGTCGTACCCAAACCTGTACCCTAAACCGTCCCTGTCACCTAACCCTACCCTAAACCTAACCCTTACCCGAAGCCTTACCTTAACCCGTCCCCTAATCATAACCAGTACGCTAACACTAACCCATACCCTAACACGTACGCTCACCCTAAACCTTTGTCGTACCCTAACCTGTACCGTAAACCGTCCCCATCCCCTAACTGTAACCCTTACCCGAAGCCTTACCCTAACCCGTCCCCTAATCCTAACCCGTACGTTAACTAACCCATACCCTAACACGTACGCTCACCTTAAACCGTTTTCGTACCCTAACCTGTACCCTAAGCCATCCCCGTCCCCTAACCCTAACCCTAACCTTTACCCGAAGCCTTACCTTAACCTGTCCCCTAATCCTAACCCGTATGCTAACCCTAACCCATGCCCTAACACGTACACTCACCCTAAACCATCGTCGTTCCCTAACCTGTACCCTAAACCTTCCCAGTCCCCTAATCCTAACCTTAAACTTCACCTGAATCCTTGCCCTAACCCGTCCCCTAATTCTAACCTGTATGCTAACACTAAGCCATACCCTAACACCTACGCTCACCCTAAACTCTTGTCATACCCTAACCTGTACCCTAAACGTTCCCCATCCCCTAACCCTATCCCTAATCCTTACCTGAAGTCTTACCCTATCCAGTCCCCTAATCCTAACCCATACGCTAACTCTAACGCATACCCTAACACGAATGCTAACTCTCAACCTTTGTCATACCCTAACCTGTTCCCTAAACGGTAACCGTCCCCTATCCCTAACCCTAACCCTTACCCGAAGCCTTACCCTAACCCGTCCCTTAATCCTAACCCGTATTCCAGCAAAACCCTTACCCTTACATGTACGCTATCCCTAAATCGTTGTCGTACCCTAACCTCTACCCTAAACCGTCCCCGTTCCCTTACCATAACCCTAACCCGAAGCATTGCCCTAACACTTACCCTAGTCCTAAACGGTACACTAATCTGACCTGTACCCTAACACTTTCACTCACCCTAAACCATTGTTGCATCCTAAACCATACCCGTTCCCTAACCCTTATCTTAACCCTAACCCTAAACCCACTTATAGCACTATAGCTCAGGAAAATTAAAATATCAAGAAACAACCACCCCAAAGTTTAGGGCTGCTCTGTTTACAAGAGCCTCGACTACGGTACAAATTAAATATCCTTGAAAGAGAGAAATGGATAAAGAAGTTTTCGTACTTACGTACAATGGAATATCACTCAGCAATGAAATCAATGTCGTCCGGCCCGTACAAGCATAATGAATGGATTTAGGTACAATGATTCAAAGGAAATAAGTCACACAGGAAAAGAAACTTATCATAAGATATCACTTATAGAGGGAATGTAAACTTGGCTACACATGAACTGAATTACAAAACAGAACAGAGTCTCACATTTAGAAAACAAACTTATGCTTTCTTAAGGGGAATGGTGAGTTGGGGTGCTACGTAAAACCAGAGATTGAAATTAGCACAGATACTATTCCATAAGCCAAATATGTAATAGACAAGATATACTCCTTGCTCAACAAATTAGACTCAACACCGCCTATTCACTGCAGAGGAATATATCTGACAATAAGAATATTAAAACATATGTATTTATATGTCTCCGTAAGAGAATCAAGTGTGTGTAGAGCAGTATACACAGCCATGAAAATCAACTAAACCCCATTATTAAAACAAATTTCAAAAACAAAGACAGTGAAGGAGAGAAAGTTCTTAAATAATTCGTTCAGGGCTTGTGATGAAACTTGGATTTACCACATCTATGCCCACCGCTGGGTGAGACATAAGGCAGGACATTTGGGGCTGAGAGGATTGGTGAGGTTCGGTGAGCAAATGGAGACCCTTTGAAGTAACACTGTATGCTATGCATTCCATGGGTTCCAACTCTCCTGGTTTAAGGGATTCTTCCTACAGCTAAAACATGCATGGGAAACCCAGAGGATTGTACACCATGTGATCGGGCAACGTTTCTAAAACGCATCTCATTTTTTGTCCCTTGGTACACGGGTTCGCCATTCCAGATGCTTTACTAAAAATCTCCCCACGTGGAGAGTCTGTGCCTTAAAACTCCTGTTTAGCACAGTTAGCAGTTTCTGCAGAGGTTGAACGGGAATAGGGAGAACCAATGAGAGACTAGCTATAGGTGTTTGGACGGTCACATTTCACTCTAATTTCCCACCAGGAAGAGGAATTAACAAAAGGCTCAGCGTGCCGTGATGAAACCAGATTAGGGCCTGAAGCAATCCTGCGGTGTTGCGGCCAGCTCACAAGAAAGCGAGTTGAAGAAAGGACCTCAGGGGCACTGTAATTCATAAACCTGCAGAGTTATAAATGACAGCTATCGTCCAAAAATATATTGAGGTAAGGCTGCGAAGAGGACTTGAAAGCACGGCACAATTGCAGGAAATATATTTCAGGAGGTAGATGGAAACTGCATTTAAAGCATATGAAAAGCGGCAGAACTTCGACAATGATGCACTTGGCCAAAAAGGGCGTATGCGTTTTTTTCCTGAATACATGCAGGAAAAAACGCATATGCTCTTTTTGTCCAAATAAGCAAGCCTGCAACGGAGATCTGCACTACAGTGAAGTCTCACTTCCCACCGGTCAAAAGGGCTATCTGAAAAAAGTGTAAAAGCCAGAAAGGCAGGACAGGCCATGGAGAACAGGGAGCCTTTTTATGCTGATGGGCGGGATGTAAATGGCCAACAGCCACTCTGGAGAAGTGTATGGAGTTTCCTGAAACATCTAAAAAACGAAGCTACAGAGCTTAGGTTGCTTCCACCTATGGCCCTATAGCTTAGGAAAATTAAAATCAACAAGACACAGCCACCCCAAAGTTTAGGGCTGCTGTGTTTACAAGAACCTCGACTATGGTACAATTTAAATATCCCAGAAAGAGGAAAATGGATAAAGAAGTTGTGGTACTTATGTACAATGGAATATCACTCAGCAATGAAATCAATATCATCAGGCCCGTAGGAGCATAATAAGTGGATTTAGGTACGATGATTCTAAGGAAATAAGTCACACAGAAAAAGAAACGAGTCATAAGATATCACTTATAGAGGGAATGTAAACTTGGCTACACATGAACTGAATTACAAAACAGAACAGAGTCTCACATTTAGAAAACAAACATGTTTGCTTAAGGGGAAAGGTGAGTTGGGGTGCTGCATAAATCCAGAGATTGAAATGAGCACAGATACCGTTCCATAAGCCAAATATGTAATAGACAAGACCTACTCCTTGCTCAACGAAGTGGACTCAACACCCCCTATTCACCGCAGAGGAATATATCTGACTAGTAAGAATCTTAAAATCTATGTATTTATATGTCTCCATAAGAGAATCAAGTGTGTGTAGAGACGCATAAACACAGCAGTGAAAATCAGCTCAACCCCATTATAAAAATAAACTTCAAAAACAAAACACAAAGACAGTGAGAGAGAGAGAAATTCTTAAATAATTCGTTCAGGCTTGTGATGAAACCTGGATTTACCACATCTACACCCACAGCTGGGTGAGACATAAGGCTGGACACTTGGGGCTGAGAGAATTGGTGAGGTTCGGTGAGCAAATGCAGACCCTTTGAAGTAATCCTGCATGTTACCCATTCCATTGGTCCCAACTCTCCAGGTTTAAGGGATTATTCCTAAAGCTAAAACATGCATGGGAAACCCAGAGTATGGTCCACCGTGTGATCCGGCAATGTTTCATAAACGCATCCCATTTTTCATCACCTTGTACTCGGGTTCACCATTCCAGACGTTTTACTAACAATCTCCCCACTTGGAGTGTCAGTGCCTTAAAACTCCTGTTTGGCACAGTTTGCAATTTCTGCGGAGGATGAACGGGAATAGGGAGAACCAATGAGAGACTAATTGTAGTTGTTTGGACGGGCAGATTTCACTCTAATTTCCCACCAAGAAGAAGAATTAACCAAAGACTCAGTGTGCCACGATGGAACCAGATTAGGGCCTGAAGCAATCCTGCCGTTTTGCGTCCAGCTCACAAAAAAGCGAGTTGAAGAAAGGAGCTCAGGGGCACTGCAATTCACAAACCTGCAGAGTTATAAAGGACAACTATCGTCCAAAAATATATTGAGGTAAGGCTGCGAAGACGACTTGAAAGCAAGGCACAATTGCAGGAAACAGATTTCAGGAGGTAGATTGGAATTGCATTTAAAGCACATGAAAAGCGGCAGAACTTCGACAATGATGCACTTGGCCAAAAAATGCATATGCAGTTTTTTCCTGAATATATCCAGGAAAAAACGCATACGGCCTTTTTTGCCAACCAAGGAAGCGTGCAATGGAAATCCGCACTACAATGAAGTCTCACTTCCCACCGGTCAAATGGGCCATCTGAAAAAAGTGTAAAAACCGGAAAGGCAGGACAGGCCATGGAGAACAGGGAACCTTGTTATGCTGATGGGCGGGATGTAAATGGCCAACAGCCACTCTGGAGAAGTGTATGGTGTTTCCTGAAACCTCTAAAAAACAAAGCAACAGAGCCTAGGGCACTTCCACTTATGGTCCTATAGCTTAGGGAAATTAAAATCAAAAAGACACAGCCACCCCAAAATTTAGGGCTGCTGTGTTTACAAGAACCTCGACAACGGAACAACTTAAGTATCCCAGAAAGAGAAAAATGGATAAAGAAGTTGTGGTACTTACATAGAATAGAATATCACTCCGCAATGAAATCAATGTCATCAGGCCCGTAGCAGCATAATGAGTGGATTTAGGTACGATGATCCTGAGTGAAATAAGTCACACAGAAAAAGAAACGAGTCATAAGATATCACTTATAGAGGGAATGTAAACTTGGCTACACATGAACTGAATTACAAAACAGAACAGAGTCTCACATTTAGAAAACAACTTTTGCTTGCTTAAGGGGAAAGGTGAGTTGGGGTGCTGCATAAAACCAGAGATTGAAATGAGCACAGATACCGTTCCATAAGCCAGTAATAGACAAGACCTACTCCTTGCTCAACGAAGTGGACTCAACACCCCTTATTCACCGCAGAGGAATATATCTGACTAGTAAGAATCTTAAAACCTATGTGTTTATATGTCTCCGTAAGAGGATCAAGTGTGCATCGAGCGGCATAAACACAGCAGTGAAAATCAGCTCAACCCCATTATAAAAATAAATTTCAAAATCAAAACACAAAGACAGTGAAAGAGAGATAAATTCTTAAATAATTTGTTCAGGGTTTGTGACGAAACCTGGATTTACCACATCTACACCCACAGCTGGGAGAGACATAAGGCTGGACACTTGGGGCTGTGAGGATTGGTGAGGTTCGGTGAGCAAATGCAAACCCTTTGAAGTAGTACTGCATGCTATCCATTCCATGGGTCCCAACTCTCCAGGTTTAAGGGATTCTTCCTACAGCTAAAACATGCGTGGGAAACCCAGAGGACGGTCCACAGTGTGATCGGGCAAGGTTTCTAAAACGCATCTCATTATTCGTCCTCTGGTACTCGGGTTCGCCATTCCAGACGCTTTACTAACAATCTCCCCACTTGGAGAGTCAGTGCTTGTAACCTCCTGTTTGGCACACTCTGCAATTTCTGCGGAGGATGAACGGGAATAGGGAGAACCAATGAGAGACTAGCTGTAGGTGTTTGGACGGGCACATTTCACTCTAATTTCCCACCAGGATGTAGAATTAACCAAAGACTCAGCATGCCGTGCCGGAACCAGAATAGGGCCTGAAGCAATCCTGTTGATTTGTGGCCAGCTCACAGAAAGCGAGTTGAAAAAAGGAGCTCAGGGGCACTGCAATTCACAAACCTGCAGAGTTATAAAGGACAACTATCGTCCAAAAATATATTGAGGTAAGGCTGCGAAGACGACTTGAAAGCAAGGCACAATTGCAGGAGACAGATTTCAGGAGGTAGATTGGAATTGCATTTAAAGCATATGAAAAGCGGCAGATCTTCGGCAACGATGCACTTGGCCAAAAAGTGCGTATGCGTTTTTTCCTGAATATATTCAGGATAAAACACATACGCCCTTTTTGGCCAACCAAGCAAGCGGGAAATTCAAATCTGCACTACAAAGAAGTCTCATCCTAACCCTAACCCTATCCCGCTACCATACCCTAACCTGTACCTGAGACCGTACCCGTTCCTTAACCCTAACCCTTGCCCTAAGCTGTACACGAACACTAACCCGTACGCTAACATGTACCCTAACAGTAACACATAGCCATACACTAAACTTTATCCTAACCCTACCCCATATCCTAACCCTTTCCCTAAACCGTACCATAACCCGTACCCTAATCCTAACCCATCCCCTAACACTAACCCATAAACTAACCCGTACCCTAATCCTAACCCATACACTAACACGTACCCTAACCCTAACCCGTTGTCATACCTTAACCTGTAACCTAATCTGTACCCATTCCCTAACCCTAACCCTAACCCTAACCCTTACACTATCCCGTACCATAATCCTAACCTGTACACTAACACTAAACCGTACCCTAACACTTACCCTACTCCTAACCCATGGTCATACCCTAAACTGTACCCCAAACCATACCCGTTCCCTAACCCTAACCCTTTGTTGTTCCCTATACTGTACCCTAAACCATACCTTAATCCTAACCCGTACACTAACACTAAACTGTACCCTAACACGTACCCTAACCCTAACCCTTTGTTGTTCCCTATACTGTACCCTAAACTGTACCCCTTCCTTAACACTAAACCTGACCCTAACCCTTACCCTAACCCGCACCTAACACTAACCCATACACTAAACCTAAGCATAACCCTGAACGTAAACCATACCCTAATCCTAACCCATACCCTAACACTAACCCATACCTTAACCCGTACCCTAACACTAAACCATAGCCATACCCTAAACTGTACCCTAACACTAACCCGTACCATAACCATAACCCTAAACCATACTCTAAGCCGTACAATAATCCTAACCCATATCCTAACCCTAAACCTTACCCTAAACCCTAATCCTTACCCCTAGCTTAATTTTGGTTTTTTGTATTTAAAAAAATATTTTCTTGGGTTAAAACAAACTAGCAGAACAACAAAATAGGGGACTTCGCTGGTGGTGCGGTGGTTAGAATCTGCCTGCTAATGCAGGGGACACAGGTTCGAGCCCTGGTCTGGGAGGATCCCACATGCCATGGAGCAACTAGGCCCATAAGCCACAACCAGTGAGCCCTCGCATCTGGAGCCTGTGCTCTGCAACAAGAGAGGCCGCAATAGTGAGAGGCCCACGCACGGAGATCAAGAGTGGCCCCCCACTTGCCACAACTAGAGAAAGCCCTCACACAGAAACTCAGACCCAACACAACAAAAATAAATAAATAAATAATAAACTCCTACCCCCCCCCACAAAAAAAGAACAACAAAATAAAACAGAAAGTAACCTGAGTGTCCCTCAAAAAGCTAAGTCTGAAATAGTTGGTACTTCTGTTCTATGGACTGTTATGTAGCCTATAAAAAGTGTGAGAGCTAAATCTGTTTTTCTACAGTGAGAAGCATGATATTCCAGATATATAGAACACCTGGATAAAATGAGAACTCTACACATTATGCTGGTCGTTTCAGTAAATGGGAAAGGATGGCAAGTGGTAAAATATTACGTTTTCCTTTAATTTTTTAAATTTCACTTGTTACAAAGAACTTCAATTATAATTGTACTTTAAAAAAGTAACAATGGAAATTTAAAAGAAAAAATATATATTGTGTGTTCAGTTACGTTTCATAGAATTATGAAATGCTCCACCCTCTGGCCATTACCTGCAAAAACAGCTTTAAAACCTATGCTAATTTTCACTTCATATGAACAAGTCCTGCAGGGCTGTAAAGGAAACCTGCCTTCATCATGTCTTGCGGGAGGTAAAGGCCAAAGTATTTCAAAATGTGGCACATATTTCAAGAAAACCATTTGAAGAACTAAGCTGTAATAACCGTTTGAAAAATAAAAGGACATGCCTGAAAGCTCAATTTCAAAGGATTATGAGACACATGCAAATCCAACCACACAGAGGTATCAGCTCACACCATTCAGAATAACCATCAGGAAAGAAACTACAAACGATCAATGCTGAAGAGGTTGTGGAGAAATGCATACCCTTAATTTGAAGTGGGACGTAACCTGGTAAGAGTCACTAATGGGAACAGGGTGGAGGTGCCTTTAAAAGGTAAACATTGAGCTACTATATGATCCAGCAGGCCCACTCCTGGGCCTATAACATAAGAAGACATAATTGGAAAGACACAGGCAGGCTAATCTGCACTGCAGCTGTATTACAATAGCCAAGACATGGAAGCAACCAAAAGTCCATCAACAGATGAGTGGTCAAAGAGGAACTGTTACATGTAGAGATGGAATATTAGCTCGGGAGAAAAATGAAACAATGCCATTTGCAGCACCATAGATGAGTCTAGAGGTAACCATGCAACTTGTAGTAAGTGAGAAAGCGAAAGACACCTAACGTATATCACTTATAGGTGTTACCTGAAAATTGATAACAATGAAGATATTTCCACAGAGAAAGGCAATCACAGATTCATTGAACAAACTTATGGTTCCCTAAATCGAAAGGTGTGAGGATTGGATACATTACGGTATTGGGGTTAACATAGATATAGAAACACATGTGAAATATATAATCACCAAAGACCTACGGAATACCAAGAGAAGACTACTCAACATTGTGTCATAACCTACCTGGGAAAAGGTTCCAAAGAAGAATAGATATATGTATGTGTGTGAAAGAACCACATCTTGCACACCTAGAACAAAAAAAGAAAACATTGTAATCAAATTTGCTGCGATAAAAAATAAAACTTAAATTAAAAATATGAACAAGAAATAATGAGACATAAACTGAAAGGAATTTTTCCTGGCACATCCCATTCTAATTTTCAACCTAGAACAGGACTTCCATTAAGGCTCTGTTGCCCTGGTAACCAGATTTGGTAAAGGAGAAATGCTGCCGCCTTGTGGCTGTTTCACACAACAGCAGCTTTAAACCAAGAGGTAATGTTCACTTAATATTCAAAATATGTGCAGCACTGTAAAGGACACCGGGCCTCAAAATATGTCCTGGGGTCGTAATCGACCAGAAAATTCAAAAGACGTCAACATTTCAAGAAGACAATGTCAAGAGGCATATTTTACGCACATTTTGTCTTTTCTTTTTTTTCTCTTTAAAATAAAAGGAAATTGAAAAATGCGCAACATCAGCAATGAATAAAGCCATGCAAATCCAATTACAGAAATGTTCACCTCACAGCCGTCAGAATGTTCTTCAGCAAAAAGTCTACAAAGAATAAATGCTGAAGGGGTTTCAGAGAACTGTGTACCCTCCAGCTGCTGGGGGGATGTAAACTGGTAACAGCCAGTAGTGAGAACATAATGGAGGTGCGTTTAAGGGTAAAAATTGAGCTACCATGTGATCTGGTAGGTCCTTTGATGTGCCTATCACCTGAGCAGAGCAGAATGGAAAAGACACAGGCTGGCAATCCTGTACTGCAGGAATATTTAACATAGCCAAGACTTGGAAGAAACCAAAATGTCCATCAACAGAAAAATGCACAAAGAGGAAGTGGTCCATGTAAACAATGGAATATTAGCCATGGAAAACAATGAAACAGTGCCGTTTGCACCACCATATAAGGACCTAGAGATAATCACTCAAATTAAAGAAAGAAAGTGAAAGACAGATATCCTATGACATCACTTCTAGGTGTTACCTAAAAGTTGGTACTCATGAACTTATTTCCAAGAGAAGGAAAAGCATGGATTAAGAAAAAAAAATTATGTTTAACCAAATGGAAAAGTGTAAGGAATGTGTGAATTAGGCTATGAGGGTTAACAGACATGTACTAATACATATGAAATATATAATCACAAAATACCTATGGAATACCAAGAGAGGTCTAGGCAACACTCTGTAATAACCTACACGGTAAAGAATGCAAAGATAAATGACAGATACATTGATATAATGAACCAGATTCTGTACACCTAGGAGAAACAAAATATTTTTATCAAGTTTGCTCTGATAATTAATAAAAATTAAATTTATAAAACAAACAAGAAGTAAGGAGATATAAGCTCTTGGGGGTGTGCCCTGGCACATTCCACTCTAATTTGCAGCCTACTAACACGATTTCCAGGAAGGCTCTGCTGCCCAAAAACCCAGAGTTGGAAATGTAGAAATTCTGCTGCCTTGTGGCCGTTTTCCGCAAGAGCGGCGTTAAGCCCACAGCTAATGTTCTCTTAACATTCGCAAGGACTCAGGGCTGCAAAGGACACCTGCCCTAAACAACTGTACTGAGGTAGGGAATGGACAATAAAATTCAAAACTGACAAATTTTTCAAGACGATAGTATGAAGAGGTAAGTTTGACTCACTCTCTTGTTTAGAAAAAGGAAAATGGGTGAAAGCTCAACCTCAGGAATTATTAGACTCATGCAAATCTAATGTACAAAAAGGTTCAACTCACACCAGTCGACTGACCATCAGCAAAAGGTCTATAAACAATAAATTCTGAAGGGGTTTTAGAGAACTGTGTACCCTCTAGCTGCTGGTGAGATGTAACGTGGTAAGAGCCAATAATGAGAACAGAAAGGAGCTACGATTAAAAGTAAAAGTTGAGCTACCATTCGATGCAGCAGTCACCCCACTGGGCCTCTCACCTGAGAAGACCAGAATCGAGAAGACGCGGGCTGCAAAAGCTGCACTGCAGCCTTATTCACAATAGCCAAGACAGTGAAGCCACCAAAATGCCCATCAACAGATGTATGGATGAAGAAGAAGTGGTCCACGTTCACAATAGAATATTAGCCATGGAAAACAATGAAACACTGCTATTTGAGGTGCCATAGATGAGCTTGGAGATAATCACAGAATACGAGGTAAGTCAGAAAGCAAAAGACCTATATCCTATGATATCACTTATAGGCGTTATCTAATAACTAACACAAATGAACATATTTCCACAGAGAAAGACACTCACAGACTTAGAAATTAAGTATGCTTATCTAAAAGGAAAGGTGGGCAGAATGGATAAATTAAGATTAACGTTACCACACGTATACAAATACATACAATAAACATATATCAAAAAGACGGACCATATAGCAAGGGAGGTCTACGGAACACTGTAATATTTTACATGGGAAGAGGATCTGAACATGAATAGACATATATATTGTACAAATGAACCACATTGTGTACATCTGGACAAACAATATCTAATCATTACCCCGATTAAATAAATTTTAAAAACCAAGATGTAATGAGACATAAACTTATGGGCGTTCCTCCTGGCACATTCCATTCTAACTTAAAACTTAGGACCACGACTTCCAGAAAGGCTCTGCTGCCCTAGTACTCAGATTTGGGAAAGGACAAATGCTGCCTCCTTGTGACCGTTTCCCACAACAGCAGCTTTAAACCCAGTGCTAATGGTCACTAAATATTCACCAAACTTGCAGTCCTGTAATGACATCTGCCCTCCAAAAAAAATCCTGGGGTCGAATATCCACCAAAAATTCAAAAGAGGGCAACCTTCCAAGAAGACAGCTTCAAGAGATATATTGTACTCACACTTGATTTTTAACAGAAAGGAAAAAGGCGTGGAAAGTGATGAATTTTAGGAATTTTTAAAGTCATGCAAACCCAAAGTACAAAAACCTATCAGGTCACAGCAGTCAGATTGGCCATTAGCAAAAATGCTGCAAACTATAAATGCTGAAGGGATTGTGGAGAAGTTCGTACCTTCGGTTCTAAGGGAGACATGGTAAGAGCCACTAATGAAAACACAATGGAGGTGCTTTGAAAAGGTAAACATTGAGCTACTAGTCAATCGGTCACACCCACTGCTGGGCCTATCACCTGAGAAAATGAGAATCAAAAAGTCACAGGCTGGCAATCTTGCACTCCAGCAATATTTAATATAGCCAACACTTGGAAGCAATGAAAATGTCCCTCAACAGAGCTATGCACCAAGAAGTGGTCCATATACACAATGGAATATTACTCCGATAAAAATATAAATTAAATTTAAAAAACAAACAAAAGTAAGGAGACATCAGCCTTTGGGGGTTTATCTGGGCACATTCCACTCTAATTTATAACCGAGGAAGACCACTGGCCGGAAGCTCTGTTTCCCTAGTACCAGCATGGGGAACAAAGAAAGGCTGCCGCAATCTGGCCGTTACCTGCAAAAGCAGCTTTAAAGCCTGTGCTAATGGTCACTTCATGTGAACAAGTACTGCAGGGCTGTAAATGAAACCTGCCCTCAAAATGTTTTGAGGGAGGTAATGGCCAATAAATTTCAAAATGTAACACATACTTTAGAAAACACTTTGAAGAGCTAAGCTGTAATCACAGTTTGAAAAATAAAAAGGACATGCCTTAAAGCGCAATTTCAAAGGATTATGAGTCATATGCAAATTCAACCACAAAGAGGTATCAGCTCACACCAGTCAGAATATCCATCAGCAAGAAAACTACAAACAATAAATGCTGAAACCATAAAAAGAAACGAAATTGAGCTATTTGTAATGAGGTGGATAGACCTAGAGTCTGTCATACACAGTGAAGTAAGTCAGAAAGACAGAGACAAATACCGTATGCTAACACATATACCTGGAATTTAAGAAAAAAAATGTCATGAAGAACGTAGGGGTAAAACAGGAATAAAGACAGAGACCTACTAGAGAATGGACTTGAGGATATGGGGAGGGGGAAGGGTAAGCTGTGACAAAGGGAGAGAGAGGCATGGACATATATACACTACCAAACGTAAGGTAGATAGCTAGTGGGAAGCAGCAGCATGGCACAGGGAGGTCAGCTCAGTGCTTTGTGACCGCCTGGAGGGGAGGGAGGGTGGGAGGGAGGGAGACGCAAGAGGGAAGTGATATGGGAACATATGTATATGTATAACTGATTCATTCTGTTGTAAAGCACAAGCTAGCACACCATTGTAAAGCAATTATACTTCAATAAAGATGTTAAAAATAAATAAATAAATACATGCTGAAGGTGTTGTGGAGAAATGCACACCCTCAACTTTAAGTGGGATGTAACCTGGAAAGAGCCACTAATGAGCACAGAATCGTGGTGCATTTAAATGTTAAACCCTGAGGTACTATATGATACAGGAGGCCCACTCTTGGGCCTATAACATAAGAAGACAGAATTGGAAAGACACAGGCAGGCAAATGTGCAGTGCAGCAGTATTACAATAGCCAAGACATGGAGGCAACCAAAAAGTCCATCAAGAGGTGAGTGGACAAAGAAGAACTGGTACATGTACAGATGGAATATTATCTAGGGAAAAAAATGAAACAATGCCATTTGCAGCACCGTAGATGATTCTAGAGGTAATCAGGCAAATTGTACTAAGTCAGACAGCAAAAGACACATATCCTATAATATCACTTATAGGTGTTAGCTAAAAATTGATACCAATGAAGATATTTCCACAGAGAAAGGCAATCACAGATTCATTAAACAAAGTTAAGGTTCACCAAATGGAAAGGTGTGAGGACTGGATATATTAGGATATTGGGGTTAACATAGATATAGAAACACATGTGAAATATATAATCACCAAAGACCTACGGAATACCAAGAGAAGACTACTCAACATTGTGTCACAAGCTACATGAGAAAACGATCTGAAGAAGTATAGATACATGTATATGTGTAAAAGAACCACATCTTACACACCTAGAACAAACAAAACATTTTAATCAAATTTGCTCTGATAAAAAATAAAAATTAAAAAAAAGAACAAGAAAAAAAGAGAGAAAAAAGGAAAAAAAAAGAACAAGAAGTAATGAGACATACACTTAGGGGACTTTTTGCTGGCACATTGCATTCTAGTTTACAACCAGAACACGACTTCCATTAAAGCTCTGTCATCACTAATAAAGCAGCTTTATAAGCAATGTTGAAGGTAGCTTAAAAGAATTCTCACTAATTATTGACAGTAACAAGAAAACAAACAAAAGTAAAAATCTCACGGCAAAAAGTATACATAGAGTAAGGGTAGTAGATCAAACACTTATTAAACTTCTGTAAAGAATAAAAGACAACAGTAGTATTTCTTTTAAAAGAGAGGGCCCAAATAAATCAGAACTGAAAGAGATGATGTTACAAGAGCCACCACAGAAATACAAAGTATCCTAAGATACACACAGGGTAACTCAGGGCTCAGACTGGACAGAGCCCACTCTCCATTCCCCTGTACATGACTTACAGGAGCCTCAGGAACTGAGGAGGGGGTCCCTGAGGAGAGGCACAAGATAGAAGATGTTAGGCATTAACATGACTGCATTCATTTTAAACATGCCTGAACTACATTCACATGAGATGATTTTGTCCTGTTTGTACATCAGCACCTCTAGTCGGAACTGCAGATCTTTGGTTTCACCACCTCTATGACAGCATTAGCTTCACCTGCTGTGGACCGTCTCCTATAGGATTTCTAGAACCACAAAACATCGAAGCTTCACAGGACCCAGAGTCTGTGCGACTCCACTCAGAGTCTCAACTGCACTCAGAGACTCAGAGTCTCAACAGAGACTCCACTCTTGGAGGACACACACAAAGTAGTGTGCACATCAGGACCCAGGGGAAGGAGCAGTCACCCCATAGGTGAATGATCATACCTAGCTGCTAGTTTTAGAGGGTCTCCTGCAGAGGTGGGGTGTGGCTGCGGCTCACCATGGGGACAACGACACTGACAGCAGAAGTTCTGGGAAATACTCCTTGGCGTGAACTCTCCCAGAGTCCACCATTAGCCTCACCAAGAGCAAGGTAGGCTCCAGTGCTGGGTCGCCTCAGTCCAAACAACCAACAGGGAGGGAACCCAGCCCCATGCATCAGCAGACAAGCGGATTAAACTTTTTATTAAACTTTTATTTAATCCACAGACAAGCAGATTAAAGCTCTGCCCACCAGAGCAACACCCAGCTCTACCCACCACCAGTCCCTCGCATAAGGAAGCTTGCACAAGCCTCTCAGATAGACTCAATCACTGGAGAGCAGACAGCAGAAGCAAGAAGAACTACAATTCTGCAGCCTGTGGAAGGAAAACCACATTCACAGAAAGATAGAGAAAATGAAAAGGCAGAGGACTTTATACCAGATCAAGGAACAAGATAAATCCTCAGAAAAACAACGAAATGAAGTGGGGATAGGTAACCTTCCAGTAAAAGAATTCAGAATAATGATGGTGAAGATGATCCAAGACCTTAGAAAAATAATGGAGGCAAAGATCGAGAAGATGCAAGAAATGCTTAACAAAGACCTAGAAGAATTAAGGAACAAACACCTAGAAGAATTAAAGAACAAACAAACAGAGATGAACAATACAATAACTGAAATGAAAAATACACTAGAAGGAATCAGTAGCAGAATAACTGTGACAGAAGAACGGATAAGTGACCTGGAAGACAGAAAGGTGGAAATCACTGCCATGGAACAGAATAAAGAAAAAGAATGAAAATAAATGAAGACAACCTAAGAGACTTCTGGGACAACATTAAATGCAACAACATTCATATTATAGGGGTCCCAGATGGAGAACAGAGAGAGAAAGGACTCGAGAAAATATCTGAAGAGATTATAGTTGAAAACTTCCCTATCATGGGAAAAGAAATAGCCACCGAAGTCCACGAAGGGCAGAGAGTCCCAGGCAGGATAAACCAAAGGAGAAAAATGCCGAGGCACACAGTAATCAAATTGAAAACATTAAAGACAAAGAAAAATTATTGAAAGCAACAAGGGAAAAATGACAACATACAACGGAACTCCCATAAGGTTAACAGCTGATTTCTCAGCAGAAAATCTACAAGCCAGAAGGGAGTGGCATGATAAATTTAACGTGATGAAAGGGAAGAACCTACCACCAAGAGTACTCCACCCAGCAAGTATCTCATTCAGATTTTTTTTCTTTTTTTTTTCTCATTCAGATTTGATGGAGAAATCAAAAGCTTAACAGACAAGCAAAAGGTAAGAGAATTCAGCACCATGAAACCAGCTGTACAACAAATGCTAAAGGAACTTCTCTAAGTGGGAAACACAAGAGAAGAAAAGGACCCACTAAGACAAACCCATAACAATTAAGAAAATAATAATAGGAACATACATATTGATAATTACCTTACACATGAATGGATTAAATGCTCCAACCAAATGACACAGGCTCACTGAATGGATACAAAAACAAGATCCATATATATGCTGTCTACAAGAGACCCATTTCAGACCTAGGGACACATACAGACTGAAAGTGAGGGGATGGAAAAATATATTCCATGCAAATGGAAATCAAAAGAAAGCTGGAGTAGCAATACTCATATCAGATAAAATAGATTTTAAAATAAAGAATGTTACAAGAGACAAGGAAGGACACTACATAATGGTCAAGGGATCAATCCAAGATATAACAATTATAAATATATATGTACCCAACACAGGAACACCTCAATATATAAGGCAACTGCTAACAGCTATAAAAGAGGAAATCAACAGTAACACAATAATAGCAAGGGACTTTAACACCTCACTTACACCAATGGAGATCATCCAGACAGAAAATTAGTAAGGAAACACATGCTTTAAATGACACAATAGACCAGATAGATTTAATGGATATTTATAGGACATTCCATCCAAAAACAGCAGACTACAAGTTCTTCTCAATGGCACACGGAACATTCTCCAGGATAGATCACATCTTGGGTCACAAATAAAGCCTCAGTAAATTTAAGAAAACTGAAATCATATCAAGCAGCTGTTCCGACACAATGCTGAGATTAGAACTCAATTACAGGGAAAATAACGTAAAAAACGAACACATGGAGGCTAAACAATACGTTTCTAAATAACCAAGAGATCACTGAAGAAATAAAAGAGGAAATCAAAAACTACCTAGAGACAAATGACAACAAAAACACGATGATCGAAAACCTATGGGATGCAGCAAAAACAGTTCTAAGAGGGAAGTTTATAGCAATAAAAGCCTACCTCAAGAAACCAGAAAAATCTCAAATAAACAATCTAACCCTACACCTAAAGGAACTAGAGAACGAAGAACAAAACCCAAAGTTAATAGAAGGAAAGAAATCATAAAGATCAGAGCAGAAATAAATGAAATAAAAACAATAGCAAAGATCAATAAAACTAAAAGCTGGTTCTTTGAGAAGATAAACAAAAATGATAAACCTGTAGCCAGACTCAAGTAAAAGAGGGAGAGGACTCAAATCAATAGAATTAGAAATGAAAAAGGAGAAGTTGTAACAGACACCACAGAAATACAAAGCGTCCTAAGAGACCTCTACAAGCAACTCTATGCCAATAAAATGGACAACCTGGAAGAAATGGACAAATTCTTAGAAAGGTATAACCTTCCAAGACTGAACCGGGAAGAAATAGAAAATATGAACAGACCTATCACAAGTAATGAAATTGAAAGTGTGATGAAAAATCTTCCAACAAACAAAAGTCCAGAACTAGATGGCATCAGAGGTGAATTCTATCAAACATTTAGACAAGAGCTAACACCCAATCTTCTCAAACTCTTCAGAACTTTTCAGGGGAAGGAACACTCCCAAACTCATTATATGAGGCCACCATCACCCTGATACCAAAACCAGACAAAGATACTACAGAAAAAGAAAATTAGAGACCAATATCACTGATTAATATAGATGTAAAAGTCCTCAACAAAATACTAGGAAACAGAATTGAACAACACATTAAAAGGATCATGCACCATGATCAGGTGGGGTTTATCCCAGGGATGCAAGAATTCTTCAATATACACAAATCAATCAATGTGATACACCATATTAACAAATTGTAGAATAAAAATATGATCATCCCAATAGATGCAGGAAAAGCTTTCAACAAAATTCAACACCAATTTATGATTAAAAGTCTCCAAAAAGTGGGCATAGAGGGAATCTACCTCAACATAATAAAGGCAGTATATGACAAACCCACAGCAAACATCATTCTCAATAGTGAAAAACTAAAAGCATTTCCTCTAAGATCAGGAACAAGACAAGGATGTCCACTCTCACCACTATTACTCAACATAGTTTTGGAAGTCCTAGACACAGTAATCAGAGAAGAAAAAGAAATAAAAGGAATACAAATTGGAAAAGAAGAAGTAAAATTGTCACTGTTTGCAAATGACACGATACTACACATAGTGAATCCTAAAGATGCCACCAGAAAACTACTAGAGCTAATCAATGAATTTGGTAAAGTTGCAGGATACAAAATTAATGCACAGAAATCTCTTGCATTCCTATACACTAACAATGAAAGATCAGAAAGAGAAATTAAGGAAACAGTCTCATTCACCATTGCAACAAAAAGAATAAAATACGGAGGAATGAACCTACATAAGGAGGTAAAAGACCTGTACTCAGAAAACTATAAGACACTGCTGAAAGAAATCAAAGATGATATAAACATATGGAGGTATAAACCATGTTCTTGGATTAGAAGAATCAATATTGTGAAAATGACTATAGCACCCAAAGCAAGCTACAGATTCAATGCAATCCCTATCAAATACCACTGGCATTTTCTACAGAACTAGAACAAAAAAATCTTAAAATTTGTATGGAGACACAAAAGACCCCGAATAGCCAAAGCAGTCTTGAGGGAAATTAAAAGAGCTGGAGGAATCAGACTTCCTGACTTCAGACTATACTACAAAGCTACATTAATCAAGACTATATGGTACTGGCACAAAAACAGAAATATAGATCAATTGAACAAGATAGAAAGCCCAGAGATAAACCTACGTACCTATGGCTAACTCATCTATGACAAAGGAGGCAAAGATATACAGTGAAGAAAAGACAGTCTCTTCAGTAAGTGGTGCTGGGAAAACTGGACAACTACGCGTAAAAGAATGAAATTAGAACACTCCATAACACCATACACAAAAATAAACTCAAAATGGATTAGAGATCTAAATGTTAGACCAGACACTATAAAATTATTAGAGGGAAACATAGGCAGAACACTCTATGACATAAATCACAGCAAGATCCTTTTTGACCCACCTCCTAGAGAAGTGGAAATAAAAACAAAAATAAACAAATGGGACCTAATGAAACTTCAAAGCTTTTGCACAGCAAAGGAAAACATAAACAAGACGAAAATACAACCCTAAGAATGGGAGAAAATGTTTTCAAATGAAGCAAATGACAAAAGATTAATCTCCAAAATTTACAAGCAGCTCGTGTAGCTCAATATCACAAAAACAAACAACACAATCCAAAAATGGGCAGAAGACCTAAATAGACATTTCTCCAAAGGAGATATACAGATTGCCAATAAACACATGAAAGGATGCTGAACATCACTAATCATTAGAGAAATGCAAATCAAAACTACAGTGAGGTATCACCTCCCAGCAGTCAGAATGGCAATCATCAAAAAATCTACAAACAATAAATGCTGGAGAGGCATTTACTGGAGAAAAGGGAACGTTCTTGCACTGTTGCTGGGAATGTAAATTGCTATAGCCACTAGGGATAACAGTATAGAGGTTCCTTAAAAAACTAAAAATAGAAGTACCATGTGACTCAGCAATCCAACTACTGGGCATTTGCCCTGAGAAAACCATAATTCAAAAAGAGTTATATACAACAATGTTCATTGCAGTTCTACTTACAATAGCCAGGACATGGAAGCAACCTAAGTGTCCATCGACAGATGAATGGATAAAGAATATCTGGCACATATATAAATGGAATATTACTCAGCCATAAAAAGAAACAAAACTGAGTTATTTGTAGTGAGGGGGATGGATTTAGAGTCTGTCCTACACAGTGAAGTAAGTCAGAAAGAGAAAAATAAATACCGTGTGTTAACAGAGATATATGGAATCTAAAGGAAAAAGTTTATGAAGAACCTAGGGGCAGGACAGGATTAAGGACACAGACGTAGAGAAAGGACTTGAGGACATGGGGAGGGGGAAGGGTAAGCTGCGACGAAGTGAGAGAGTGCCATGGACATATATACATTACCAAAAGTAACATCGATAGCTACTGGGAAGCAGCCACATAGCACAGGGAGATCAGCTCGGTGCTTTGTGACCACCTAAAGGGGTGGGATGTGGAGGGTGGGAGGGAGATGCAAGAGGGAGGGGATATGGTGATATATGTATATGTATAATTGATTCACTTTGTTATACAGCAGAAACTAACACTCCATTGTAAAGCAATTATACTCCAATAAAGGTGTAAAAGGAAAATAAAAAAGAAAGAAGCCCAGAGATAAACCTACACACCTATGGTCAACTAATCTATGACAAAGTAGGCAAGACTATACAATGGAGAAAAGACAGTGTCTTCAATCAGTGGTGCTGGGGAAAATGGACAGCTACATGTAAAAGAATGAAATTAGAACACCCCCTAACATCATACACAAAAATAAATTCAAAATGGATTAGAGACCTTCATGTAAGACCGGACAGTATAAAACTCTTAGAGGAAAACATAGGAAGAATACTCTAACATAAATCACAGCAAGATCTTTTTTGATCCACCTCCTAGAGTAATGCCATAAAAAAGAAAACTAAACAAATGGGACCTAATGAAACGTAAAAGCTTTTGCAAAGCAATGGAAACTACAAACACAAAAAGACAACCCTCAGAATGGGAGAATATATTTGCAACTGAATCAATGGACAAAGGATTAATCTCCAATATATATAAACAGCTCATGCAGCTCAATATTAAAAAAACAAACAACCCAATACAAAAATGGGCAGAAGATCTAAATAGACATTTCTTCCAAGAAGACGTAGAGATGGCCAAGGAGCACATGAAAAGCTGCTCTACATCACTAATTATTAGAGAAATGCAAATCAAAACTACAATGAGGTATCACCTCACACCTGTTACAATGGGCATCATCAGAAAATCTACAAACAACAAATGCTGGAGAGGGTGTGGAGAAAAGGAACCCTCTTCCACGATTGGTGGGAATGTAAATTGATAGTCACTATGGACAACAGTATGGAGGTTCCTTAAAAAACTAAAAATAGAATTACCATATGATCCAGCAACCCACTACTGGGCATATACCCAGAGAAAACCATAAATCAAAAAGACACATTCACCACAATGTTCATTGCAGCACTATTTACAATAGCCAGGTAATGGAAGCAACCTAAATGCCCACAGACAGACGAATGGATAAAGATGTAGTACATATATAAAATGGACTATTAGCCATAAAAAGGAATGAAATTGGGTCATTTGTAGAGACGTCGATGGATCTAGAGACTGTCATACAGAGTGAAGTAAGTCAGAAAGAGAAAAACAAATATTGTATATTAACGCATATATGTGGAACCTAGAAAAATGGTACAGATGAACCAGTTTGAAGGGCAGAAATAGAGACACAGATGTAGAGAACAAATGTATGGACACCAAGAGGGGAAAGCCGTGGGGGGGGTGGCAGTAGGAGGAGTTGGGAGATTGGGATTGACATGTATACATTTATATGTATAAAATAGATAACCAATAAGAACCTGCTGTATAAAAAATAAATAAAATAAAATGAAAAATAAAATTTTTTAAAAAACGGAAGTTATTCCCTTCACATACATGTATTTATATGAATGAATTATTTCCATGCTTACATCTATAAGTACAAAAAAGAGGAATAAAACCTACCTTGAACCAAAAAAGAAAAAAACAAAACAGAACCCACCAGTTATACAGATGAAAACCCTATCAGGGCACTTGCTCCAGTGGTAGACAATTCTGAAGTTGGTCAGAGGTGGGGAATCGTCTCGCATGCAGCCAGCAGCCCCCCCGCAAGGAGTGTCCTCATTACAAGCCTGGGGCACCGTGCCGAGGCGTCTGTGAGTAAACGTGAGATGAGCCCCAGGCCAGCTTCTGCTGAACTGTTCCCACCCTTCCCAGGTAAAACACCTGAATATGTACAAGGACTTGAAAGCCTAGAGGAAGGGCCATGGAGCCACACGAGTGACAGCATGCCAGCCGACTTGGTGCCTGCAGGCCAGCCAGGATGGTCCTGGCCCTGGGTGCTCTTCTGGAAGATTTCCATTTCCCTGCCTGAGATACCAGTCCTGTCCCTGCCCCCACTGCTTTTTTCCTTCCTCACTTCTGCCCAGGGAGAAATTCCAGCAGCAGGTATGGGTGACACATCCTCTTCTTTAGCAGGTGGCAGCCTGGCAACTGCTGCAGAAAGTCCAGCAGAGCCCCACTCACACTGGGCCACCCACAATGCCGTGGCCTCTCACTCCCTCCCACCAGCCCAGCCCGCAGACTGCTGACAGGGCAGACAAAATGGCGTCAGGCACAGCTGCAGGGGCTCTTGCTGCCTGGAGTCGTATTTATATTAATCTCAACCCAGGCACACCTGGGGAGGGCTGGCAGGCACGGTAAGGCTGCCCAGGTCAGCCAATCGTCACCCCTCAGGGGCTCACAGTTGCAGAAAATGGAACTTGCTGAACTGGCTGGGTCCAAGGAACAGGTGTGGGCTCCTGAGAGTCAGGATAGACAAGGGGCTGCAGCTTTGGCTTGTTTTCTAATCATTTTATCTGGACCATGAGTGGGAGACAACTTCAAGAAAACCCTCTCCTAATGAGAGGAACCCAGGAGTCAGGGAGAGGAGGGGTGGGTGGTGGTTGGAGACAGAGGCCTGGTGCCCCGGGTGCAGTGGAAGTCTCTGGAAGACCAGGTGGAGGGAGGCCGCACAGAGTGATGCCCAGGGTCACAGACCTGTCGCAGCTGCTGTTTGTTAGTTCAAGTCCTGCTCTGAGGTGCTCTGTGTCAGCTCTGAGTGACAGGTGAGCTGGGGGTGCTCTACAATGAGGGCTATGTGCATGGTTCCTGTGTGCCCAGCCCTGCCAAGGTACCTGCAAGGGTAGCTCTGTATCCTGGGAGGGGCCTGATCATGAGAGCCCTGTGGGCTGGGGTGGGGGTGGGGTACCTGCCCAGGTGAGCTCCATATCCTGGGATTGGTCTGACCACAAGAGCCCCATGGGCTGCTGGGAACCTGGTAAAGGATGTCAGGACAGTCAGTGAAGCCACCGAGGATATACCTCCAGTTGCTCCTAATTCCTACACCCTGCTGGTCATTCTACCAACCACCAGGACATGGTATTCTGTATTAGTCTTCAATGATGCCTTCTTTTGTATTCCATTAGTCCCAGAGTCACAAGAAATTTTGGCTGGTGAGTGGCAGGACTCAACATACAACTAAAACAATACTTCCGGGGCGTCTTGTCCCAAGGGTTCAAAACTTCCCACACCATCTTTGGGGAAAGCTTAGCTAAAGACCTAAAAGTTCTACCTCTGGAAAAGGAAACCCTCCTTCAATACGCAGACGACATTCTGATCGCCAGCCCTACTAAGGAGGCCTCTGAACTACCAAGCCAATAAAGGATAGAAGTTGTCCAAGAAAAAGCTCCAATATCACAGACTGCGGTGACCTGCCTGGGCTTCATTCTCACAGAAGGTCGGAGAAGCCCATCCCAGGAAAGGGAAGAAACCATTTGCAGCCTTACCCCTTTCTAAAACTAGAAGACAGCTTAGGGGTTCCTGGGGAGGCCAGGGTTTGCTGCTTCTGGATCCCTAACTACAGTCTACTAGCTGGGCCTCTATATGAAACACTGAAAGGAAAAGATGATGATGCTTTTGAATAGAATCCAGAAGTGGCCTTTCAAGAATGGAAAGAGCAGTCAATTCAGACCCTTGCCCTGGAACTCCCTAATTTAGCTAAACCCTTTGACCTTTACATTCCCGGTGAAAGGTGAATCGCCATTGGAGAATTAGTGCAAAAACTGGGACCACTTGAAATGGAACAACGCAAGAATGCCATCCAGGTAGGATAAACTACGGTCACCAAAGGGTTTGGCACACTGCCACATCTGGCCAAGATACTGGCGGTATCTAAAAACCTGGAAATCAGCAGCCCAAAAGGCCACCTCCCTCCTAAGGGAAAAGGACCCCACGTGGTGATCCTAACCACCAACCATGCCCTGAAGTTGCAGGGTTCGCTCCGTGGGCACACCGACCTCGAGTGAGGAGGCCCTCCAACTCCAACATCCCGAGAGATAACCGGGGGCAACAGGGCACCATGACGACTCGTGTGAACAGCACTTGACCTGGAGTTTCTCTCATAAAACAAGAGTATGTCCCAAAAGAGTAGACTACTGCTTGCAGGACTTACTGCACCCAGAGGGGAGCTAATAATCTTGGCAGGGGAACCGTATATCACACTGTCACCATAGAAAAGCCTACAGACACCGTGATGATGGTGGCCAATAAGACCGGCTGGACTCCTGTTTACTTCAAAAGGCTGTTGACTCAGTGGCCATCACGGTCCTTTATCACCACTGCCCCTGGACTCTCTGGGAATTGAGCGGGCAGGGCTCTAACCCCTGGTGCTGTTTGTACGTTAATTCAGGGGCCTAATTGAAGAAAGTGCAGACTACTGGTCAGAGCATCTAGGCTGGCAGAAACGGTCAGCCTAAGGTGGCCGAACAAATGTGGGGCGGGGTGAAACCGGCCCCCACAGCGTCTCTGCACATCTCTTTCCTAGACCCCTAAAGGTCATTAGAATCTATAACACTTCCAATGCTGGTGCTCAGGCGGACGAGCAGGGAGGCAGGGGGCCTGGGGACAATCAACGTCACCTGGAGGCTGCTGGGGAGAAGTTCTGACCCTCGCCCCCAGGTATGAGGGCTCCCAACTCAGCACTCAGCAGTTACAGAAGAAGGGTCTGCACCCTCAGCACTCCAAGAATGAGGAACGGGACAAAAGGCAGAGGAGGGGTTTGTCCCCAGCAGAGCCCATTAAAAATCCCTGGGAGATAAAAATAGAATCTGGGCAATAAAGTCAAGTCTAACCTTTTTTATCCTCTGTGCTTTGTCTAATTTCACGTGCTCCTAGGGTCCCACGTGCAGAGGTTCCACACCCGGCACTTCAGACCAGATTTCCTAGTGCAGAATGGCTGGGTCGACACCTCAGCTCCTGGGGCCCAGTGCAGACTCCGCGATATAGAGCCTGAGCTGCAGCCAACCGGGCCCTCGAGAGCTCCGCCCCCTCCCTCTCACTGACTCTGACAGGATCTCTACACAGCAGCCCAGCCCACAGCCCACGGGGTAGTGCATGCTCTCACCTCTCCATTCTCTGATCAAAATATAAAGTTTCCTTTGCTTGTGAACCAAACTCAGTCTCGATCTGTTGGCCCCAATGACACTGGGCAGGGGGACACTTGTTGGGGTCCACTCTGGAGGATCAGTAACAGAAATTGAGACTAGTGTAACTTCAATGAACAGATGTGTGAGCCAAACTGTAGTTAACATAGAGCAGTGTATAAGGCTCGGGTAAAATAAGATGTTTCTAACACTTCCATTTGATATTTCCATCACTTTATTATAAGCAAGTTCAGTGAAAAGGTTTGTCTTATTTGTCAGCTCAATATTAGAGAAACGAAGTGATTTCTTTCCAAGGATGTACATCTAATAATCTTGGTTAAAGCTTCAATCTTGTTTTAAATGCTTTTCCATTGAAAATGGTACCTCTCTTTCAGTTCCCCCATTTCTGAGAAGTATAAAATCTTATAATTTATTATTACCAAAGGGGAAAGGTGGGAGGAGGGATAAATTAATAGTTTGGGATTAACACATACACACTGCTATGTATAAAATAGATCATCAACAAGGAACTACTGTATAGCACAGGGAACTACGCTCAACATTTTGCAATAACCTATAAGAGGAAATAATCTGAAAAAGAATAGATATTTTTATTGACATCATCTATCAATGACAGTTAAAGTGTAACCTAAGGGAAGCTGGTGGTGAGTGCTTCTGACCCTGAAGACTTCAATCATCTAAAGTTTGGACTCTGCCTACTTCCCAAGGCCCTTAATGAACATATGTGTAGCCGTAGCTTAAAAAATTCCCCAGTTTGGGTTTCGGGGAGACACTGATTTTGAAAAAGCCCTGGTGTTCTCCTTACATGAATGGGACTCTTCCTACTGCTAAAACATGTCTGTCACACCCAGAGGATGGTATACCGTCTGATCGGGAAGAGTTTGGAAAAGGCATCTCATCTCCTCATCTCCTGGTGCTCGGGTTCACCCCTCCAGCGTCTTTACTAACAGTCTCCCCACTTGGAGATGTCAGCACTGTCAACATCCTGTTGTGTACAGTTTGGAATTTGTCCAAAGGATGAAGCGGAAGGATGAGGAACAATGAGAGACAAGTCCTAGGTGTTCAGACAGGCACATGTCACTCTAATTTCCAATCAGGAAGACGAATTGACCAAAGGCTAGGGTTGCCCATGGAAACAGTATAGGGCTTGAGGAAATCCCGCTGCTTTGTGGCCAGTTCCCATAAACACAAGTTGAACGATGGAACTCAGGGGCAGTAAAATTCACGAAACTGCAGAGTTGAAAATATCCATCACTGAAAAATGTCTTGAGGAAAGTCAGAGAAAAGGACTTGTAAGCAAGGGAGAATGGCAGGAAAGGGATTTGAGGAGGTAGAAAGGACTCGCCATTAAGCATAAGAAAAGGGGCTGAACATTGCCAACATTGCAGTTGGCCAAAAAGGGTGTATGCGTTTTTTTCTGTATATATTCAAGAAAAGGGCATACACTTTTTTAGCCAACCAAACAGGTGGGCACTGGAAATCAATACTACAAAAGGTATCACTTCGCATCAGTCAGAAGAGCCATCCTCATAAAGCGTAAACAACAGAAATGCAGGACAGGGCGAGGAGAAGAGGGAGCCCTGTGAGACTTATAGTGGAAATGTATATTGCCAATGGCCATTCTGGAGAAGTGTATTGTGTTTACTAAAGCATCTAAAAAATGAGCTACAGAGCATAGGGCACTTGCACTCATGGGCGTATATCTTGGGGAAAACAAAAATCCAGAGGACACAGGCACCCCAATGTTTACCGCCTCTCTGTTTAAAAGATCCTCGACTAGGATATAACTTAAATGTCTCTGGAGGGAAAAAATGGATAGAGATGTGGTACTTAGGTAGAGTGGAATATTATTCAGCCTGGAAATCAATGAAATATGGCCAGTTGTAACAACTCCGGAGGAGTTACATATGATCATTCTAAGTGACATAATTCAAAAAGAAAAAGACACATATCATAAGATATCACTTAAAGGTGGAATCCAAAATGGCTGCACATGAAATAACTTACAAAACAAAAACATAGTCAAATATGTAGAAAACACGCATAAGGCTGCTAAACGGGAAAGGTGGGGAGGGGTGAGGCATCATCCAGGAGGTTGAAATTAGCAAAGATACCATTCCAAATACCAAACTGATAATCAACAAGGCCTACACGGTAGCTAAACGAACTGCACTCAGCACACTCAAGTCACCGGAAAAGAATATATACGACTGGTAAGACTCTGAAAAAGAATTTATTGATGTCTCTCTGTACGTGAATCAAGTGGATGTACAGCAGCAAGAAACAGAGCTTTGAAAATCAGCTGTAACCAATATAGTAATAAATTGAAAAAAACAAACAACAGAGAGACAGAGAAAACCTCTTACAACTTTTCCTCAGGGACGGTGATGCAACATGGATTGAACACATCTAGACCCACAGCAGGATGAGACATAAGGCTGGAAACTGTTTGCGCTAAGAGAAATGTGAGCTTGGGTGAGGAAACGCACACCCTTTAAAGTAATACTACCTGGTACCCATTCAATGGGTCCCAAATCTGCAGGTTCAAGGGATCTTCCTACAGCTAAAACATGCATGGAAAACCCAGAGGACTGTACACCATGTGATCGGGAGATGTGTCTAAAATGCACCTCATTTATCCTCTCCTGGTGCTCCTGTTCACCATTCCAGCCATGTTACTTAGAATCTCCCCACTTGGAGAATCAGCACATTTAAATTTCTGTGTCACACATTTTGCAAATTGTGAGGAGGATGAACGGAAGACGGGGAACCAATGAGAGAATAGTTGTAGGGGTTTGGACGGGCACATATCACTCTAAATTCCCATTAAGAATAAGAATTAAAAAAAGGCTCAGCCCGCCTCGCCGGAGCCAAAATAGGGCCTGAAACAATCCTGCAGGTTTGAGGCCAGCTCACAAAAGAGCAACTTAAAAAATGGAGCTCAAGGTCACTGCAATTCACAAACCTGCAGAGTTAAAAATGAAAACTAACGTCCAAAAATATGTTGAGGTAAGGCAAAGAAGAGGATCTGAATGCAAGACAGAATTGCAAGAAACAGATTTCAAGAGATAGATTGGACTCGTCTTTAAGGCACATGAAAAGCACATGAAACCCTAACCCTAACCCTAAACCTAACCCTAACCCTTACCCGAAGCCTTACCCTAACCCGTCACCTAATCCAAATCGGTACGCTAACACTAACCCGTGCCCTCACACGTACGCTCACACTAAACCGTTGTCGTACACTCACCTGGACCCTAAACCGTCCCCGTCCCCGTCCCCTAAACCTAGCCCAAACCCTAACCCTAACCCTTCCCCGAAGCCTGACCCTCACCCGTCCCCTAATCCTAACACGTACGCTAACACTAACCCGTGCCCTCACACGTACGCTCACCCTAAACCGTTGTCGTACGCTCACCTGGACCCTAAACCGTCCCCGTCCCCTAACCCTAACCCTAGCCCGAACCCTAACCCTAACCCTTCCCCGAAGCCTTACCCTCACCCGTCCCCTAATCCTAACCCGTACGCTAACACTAACCGGTGCCCTCACACGTACGCTCATCCTAAACCGTTGTCGTACCCTCACCTGGACCCTAAACCGTCCAAATCCCCTAACCCTAACACTAACCCAAACCCTAACACTAACCCGTCCCCTAATCCTAAACCGTACGCTAACACTAACCTGTGCCCTCACACGTACGCTCACCCTAAACCGTTGTCGTACCCTCACCTGGACCCTAAACTGTCCCCGTCCCCTAACCCTAACCCTAGCCAGAACCCTAACCCTATGCCTTCCCTGAAGCCTTACCCTCACCCATCCCCTAATCCTAACCCGTACGCTAATGCTAACCCGTGCCCTCACACGTACGCTCACCCTAAACTGTTGTCGTACCCTCACCTGGACCCTAAACCGTCCCCGTCCCCTAACCCTAACCTAACCCTAACCCTAACACGTGCCCTCAAACGTACGCTCACCCTAAACCGTTGTCGCACGCTCACCTGGACCCTAAACTGTCCCCGTCCCCTAACCCTAACCCTAGCCCAAACCCTAACCCTAAACCTTCCCCGAAGCCTTACCCTCACCCGTCCCCAAATCCTAACCCGTACGCTAACACTAACCCGTGCCCTCAAACGTACGCTCAGCCTAAACTGTTGTCGTACCCTCACGTGGACCCTTAACCGTCCCATATCCCTCAACCTACCCCGAACCATAAACCTAACCCTTCTCCGAAGCCTTACTCTCACCCGACCCATAATCCTAACCCGTACGCTAACAATAACCCGTGCCCTCACACGTACGCTCAACCTAAACCATTGTCGTACCCTCACCACGACTCTAAACCATCCCCGTCCCCTAACCCTATCCCTAGCCCGAACCCTAAACCTAACCCTTCCCCAAAGCCTTACTCTTACCCGTCCCCTAATCCTAACCCGTACGCTAACACTAACCCGTGCCCTAACACGTACGCTCACTCTAAACCGTTGTCGTACCCTCACCTGGACTCTAAACCGTCCCCTAAACCTAAACCTATCCCTAGCCCGAACCCTAACCATAACACTTCCCCGAAGCCTTACACTAACCTGTCCCCTAATCCTAAACCGTAAGCTAACACTAACCAGTGCCCTCACACGTACGCTCACCATAAACCGTTGTCGTACCCTCACCTGAACACTAAACCGTCCCCGTCCCCTAACCCTAACCCTAGCCCGAAACCTAACCCTAAGCCTTCCCCGAAACCTAACCCTCACCCGTCCCCTAATACTAGACCGTACGCTAACACTAATCGCTCCCTCACACGTACGCTCCCCCTAAAGCATTGTCGTACCCTCACCATGACCCTAAACCGTCCCCGTCCCCTAACCCTAACCCTAGCCCGAACGCTAACCCTAACCCTTCCCCGAAGGCTGACCCTCACCCGTCCCCTAATCCTAACCCGTACGCTAACACTAACCCACGCCCTCACACGTACGCTCCCCCTAAAGCGTTGTCGTACCCTCATCTGGACCCTAAACCGTCCCCGTCCCCTAACACTAACCCTAGCCCGAACCCTATCCCTAACCCTTCCCCGAAGCCTGACCCTCACCCGTCCCCTAACCCTAGCCCATACGCTAACACTAACCCACGCCCTCACACGTACGCTCCCCCTAAAGCGTTGTCGGACCCTCACCTGGACCCTAAACCGTCCCAGTTCCCTAACCCTAACTCTAGCCCGAACCCTAACCCTAACACTTCCCCGAAGCCTGATCCTCACCCGTCCCCTAATCCTAACCCGTACGCTAACACTAACGCATGCCCTCACACGTACGCTCCCCCTAAAGCCTTGTCGTACACTCACCTGGACCCTAAACCGTCCCCGTCCCCTAATCCTAACCCTAGCCCGAACCCTAACCCTAACCCTTCCCCGAAGCCTGACCCTCACCCGTCCCCTAATCCTAGCCCGTACGCTAACACTAACCCACGCCCTCACACGTACGCTCCCCCTAAAGAGTTGTTGTACCCTCACCTGGACCCTAAACCGTCCCTGTCCCCTAACCCTAACTCTAGCCCGAAGCCTAACCCTAACCCATCCCCGAAGCCGGAACCTCACCCGTCCCATAATCCTAACCCGTACGCTAACACTAACACGCGCCCTCACACGTACGCTCCCCCTAAAGCATTGTCGTACCCTCACCTGGACCCTAAATCGTCCCCGTCCCCTAACCCTAACCCTAGCCCGAACCCTAACCCAAATCCTTCCCCGAAACCTGACCCTCACCCATCCCCTAATCCTATCCAGTAAGCTAACACTAACCCACACCTCACACGTACGCTCCCCCTAAAGCGTTGTCGTACCCTCACCTGGACCCTAAACCGTCCTATCCCCTAAACCTAACCCTAGGCCGAACCCTAAACCTAACCCTTCCCCGAAGCCTAACCCTCACCCGTCCCCTAATCCTAACCCGTACGCTAACACTAACCCGCGCCCTCACACGTACACTTCCCCTAAAGCGTTGTCGTACCCTCACCTGGACCCTAAACCGTCCCCGTCCCCTAACCCTAACCCTAGCCCGAACCCTAACCCAAATCCTTCCCCGAAGCCTGACCCTCACCCGTCCCCTAATCCTATCCAGTAAGCTAACACTAACCCGCAACCTCACACGTACGCTCCCCCTAAAGCGTTGTCGTACCCTCACCTGGACCCTAAACCCTCCCCGTCCCCTAACCCTAACCCTAGAACGAACCCTAACCCTAACCATTCCCTGAAGCCTTACCCTCACCAGTCCCCTAATCCTAACCCGTACGCTAACACTAACCAGTGCCCTCACACGTACGCTCACCCTAAACCGTTCTCATACCCTCAGCTGGACCCTAAACCGTCCCCGTCCCCTAACCCTAACTCTAGCCCGAACACTAACCCTAACACTTCCCCGAAGCCTGACCTTCACCCGTCCCCTAATCCTAGCCCGTACGCTAACATTAACCCACGCAATCACACGTACGTTACCCCTAAAGCGTTGTACGCTCACCTGGACCCTAAACCGTCCCCGTCCCCGTCCCCTAACTCCAGCCCGAACACTAACCCTAAAACTTCCTCGAAGCATGACCTTCACCCGTCCCATAATCCTAACGCGTACGCTAACACTAACCGGCACCCTCACACGTACGCTCCCCCTAAAGCGTTGTCGTACCCTCACCTGGACCCTAAACCCTCCCCGTCGCCTAACACTAACCCTAGCCTGAACCCTAACCCTAACACTTCCCCGAAACCTGACCCTCACCCGTCCCCTAATCCTAACCCGTACGCTAACACTAACCCGCGCCCTCCCACGTACGCTCCCCCTAAAGCATCGTTGTACCCTCACCTGGACTCTAAACCGTCTCCGTCCCCTACCCTAACCCTAGCCCGAAGCCTAACCCTAACACATCCCCGAAGGCTGACCCTCACCCGTCCCCTAATCCTAACCCGTACGCTAACACTAACCCGTGCCCTCACACGTACGCTCCCCCTAAACTGTTGTCGTACCCTCACCTGGACCCTAAACCGTCCCCGTCCCCTAACCCTAACCCTAGCCCGAACCCTAACCCTAACTCTTCCTCGAAACCTGACCCTCAGCCGTATCCTAATCCTAACCCGTACGCTAACACTAACCTGCGCCCTCACACGTACGCTCCCCCTAAAGCTTTTGCGTACCCTCACCTGGACCCTAAACCGTTCCCATCCCCTAACCCTAACCCTAGCCCGAACCCTAACCCTAACCCTTCCCCGAAGCCTGACCCTCACCCGTCCCCTAATCCTAACCTGTACGCTAACACGAACCCTCGCCCTCACACGTACACTCCCCCTAAAGCGCTGTCGTACCCTCACCTGGACCCTAAACTGTCCCTGTCCCCTCACCCTAACCCTAGCCCAAACCCTAACCCTAAACTTTCCCCGAAGCCTGACCCTCACCCGTCCCCTAATCCTAACCCGTACGCTAACACTAACCGGTGCCCTCACACGTACGCTCATCCTAAACCGTTGTCGTACCCTCACCTGGACCCTAAACCGTCCAAATCCCCTAACCCTAACACTAACCCAAACCCTAACACTAACACGTCCCCTAATCCTAAACCGTACGCTAACACTAACCTGTGCCCTCACACGTACGCTCACCCTAAACCGTTGTCGTACCCTCACCTGGACCCTAAACTGTCCCCGTCCCCTAACCCTAACCCTAGCCAGAACCCTAACCCTAAGCCTTCCCTGAAGCCTTACCCTCACCCATCCCCTAATCCTAACCCGTACGCTAATGCTAACCCGTGCCCTCACACGTACGCTCACCCTAAACTGTTGTCGTACCCTCACCTGGACCCTAAACCGTCCCCGTCCCCTAACCCTAACCTAACCCTAACCCTAACACGTGCCCTCAAACGTACGCTCACCCTAAACCGTTGTCGCACGCTCACCTGGACCCTAAACCGTCCCCGTGCCCTAACCCTAACCCTAGCCCAAACCCTAACCCTAAACCTTCCCCGAAGCCTTACCCTCACCCGTCCCCAAATCCTAACCCGTACGCTAACACTAACCCGTGCCCTCAAACGTACGCTCAGCCTAAACTGTTGTCGTACCCTCACGTGGACCCTTAACCGTCCCATATCCCTCAACCTACCCCGAACCATAAACCTAACCCTTCTCCGAAGCCTTACTCTCACCCGTCCCATAATCCTAACCCGTACGCTAACAATAACCCGTGCCCTCACACGTACGCTCAACCTAAACCATTGTCGTACCCTCACCAGGACTCTAAACCATCCCCGTCCCCTAACCCTATCCCTAGCCCGAACCCTAAACCTAACCCTTCCCCAAAGCCTTACTCTTACCCGTCCCCTAATCCTAACCCGTACGCTAACACTAACACGTGCCCTAACACGTACGCTCACTCTAAACCGTTGTCGTACCCTCACCTGGACTCTAAACCGTCCCCTAAACCTAAACCTATCCCTAGCCCGAACCCTAACCATAACACTTCCCCGAAGCCTTAAACTAACCTGTCCCCTAATCCTAAACCGTAAGCTAACACTAACCAGTGCCCTCACACGTACGCTCACCATAAACCGTTGTCGTACCCTCACCTGAACACTAAACCGTCCCCGTCCCCTAACCCTAACCCTAGCCCGAACCCTAACCCTAAGCCTTCCCCGAAACCTAACCCTCACCCGTCCCCTAATACTAGACCGTACGCTAACACTAATCGCGCCCTCACACGTACGCTCCCCCTAAAGCATTGTCGTACCCTCACCATGACCCTAAACCGTCCCCGTCCCCTAACCCTAACCCTAGCCCGAACCCTAAACCTAACCCTTCCACGAAGGCTGACCCTCACCCGTCCCCTAATCCTAACCCGTACGCTAACACTAACCCGCGCCCTCACACGTACGCTCCCCCTAAAGCGTTGTCGTACCCTCATCTGGACCCTAAACCGTCCCCGTCCCCTAACACTAACCCTAGCCCGAACCCTATCCCTAACCCTTCCCCGAAGCCTGACCCTCACCCGTCCCCTAACCCTAGCCCGTACGCTAACACTAACCCACGCCCTCACACGTACGCTCCCCCTAAAGCGTTGTCGTACCCTCACCTGGACCCTAAACCGTCCCCGTCCCCTAACCCTAACTCTAGCCCGAACCCTAACCCTAACACTTCCCCGAAGCCTGATCCTCACCCGTCCCCTAATCCTAACCCATACGCTAACACTAATGCGTGCCCTCACACGTAGGCTCCCCCTAAAGCCTTGTCGTACACTCACCTGGACCCTAAACCGTCCCCGTCCCCTAATCCTAACCCTAGCCCGAACCCTAACCCTAACCCTTCCCCGAAGCCTGACCCTCACCCGTCCCCTAATCCTAGCCCGTACGCTAACACTAACCCACGCCCTCACACGTACGCTCCCCCTAAAGAGTTGTCGTACCCTCACCTGGACCCTAAACCGTCCCTGTCCCCTAACCCTAACTCTAGCCCGAAGCCTAACCCTAACCCATCCCCAAAGCCGGAACCTCACCCGTCCCCTAATCCTAACCCGTATGCTAACACTAACACGCGCCCTCACACGTACGCTCCCCCTAAAGCGTTGTCGTACCCTCACCTGGACCCTAAACCGTCCCCGTCCCCTCACCCTAGCCCAAACCCTAACCCTAAACTTTCCTCGAAGCCTGACCCTCACCTGTCCCCTAATCCTAACCCGTACGCTAACACTAACCCGCGCCCTCACACGTACGCTCCCCCAAAGCGTTGTCGTACCCTCACCTGGACCCTAAACCGTTCCCGTTTCTAACCCTAACCCTAGCCCGAACCCTAACCCTAACCCTTCCCCGAAGCCTGACACTCAACCGTCCCCTAATCCTAAACCGTACGCTAACACTAACGCGCGCCCTCACACGTACACTCCCCCTAAAGACTTTTCGTACCCTCACCTGGACCCTAAACCGTCCCCGTCCCCTAACCCTAACCCTAGCCCGAACCCTAACCCTAAGCCTTCGCCGAAGCCTGACACTCACCCGTCCCCTAATCCTAACCCGTACGCTAACACTAACCCGCGCCCGCACACGTACGCTCCCCCTAAAGCGTTATCGTACCCTCACCTGGACCCTTAACCGTCCCCGTCCCCTAACCCTAGCCCGAACCATAACCCTAACCCTTCCCCGAAGCCTGACCCTCACCCGTCACCTAATCCTAACCCGAACGCTAACACTAACCCACGCCCTCACACGTACGCTCCCCCTAAATCCTTGTCGTATCCTCACCTGGACCCTAAACCGTCCCCGTCCCCTAACCCTAACCCTAGCCCGAACCCTAACCATAACCCTTCCCCGAAGCCTGACCTCACCCGTCCCCTAATACTAACCCTTATGCTAACACTAACAAGTGCCCTGACACGTATGCTCCCCCTAAAGCGTTGTCGTACCCTCACCTGGACCCTAAACCGTCCCCGTCCACTAACCCTAGCCCGAACCCTAACCCTAACCCTTCCCCGAAGCCTGACCCTAACACGTCCCCTAATCCTAACCCATACGCTAACACTAATCCGCGTCCTCACACGTACGCTGCCCCTAAAGCGTTGTCGTACCCTCACCTGGACACTAAACCGTCCCCTAACCCTAACCCTAGCCCGAACCCTAACCCTAACCCTTCCCCGAAGCCTTACCCTCACCCGTCCCCTAATCTAACCCATACGGTAACACTAACGCGTGCCCTCACACGTACGGTCACCCTAAACCGTTGTCGTACCCTCACCTGAACCTTAAACCGTCCCCATCCCGTAAATGTAAACCTAGCCTGAACCCTAACCCTAACACTTCCTGGAAGCCTTACCCTAACGCGTCTCCTAATCCTAACCCGTACGCTAACACTAACCCGTGCCCTAACACGTACGCTCAACCCAAAACATTGTCGTAACCTCACCTGGACCCTAAACCATCCCCGTCCCCTAACCCTAACCCTAGCCCGAACCGTAAACCTAAACCTTCCCCGAATCCTTACCCTCACCCGTCCCCTAATCCTAACTCGTACCCTAACACTAACCTGTGCCCTCACACATACGCTCACCCTAAACCGTTTTCGTACCCTCACCTGGACCCTAAACCTTCCACGTCCGCTAACCCTAACCCTAGCCCGAATCCTAAACCTAACCCTTCCCTGAAGCCTTACCCAGTCCGTCGCCTAATTCTAACACGTACACTAACACTATCCCGTGCAGTCACACGTACCCTGACTCTAAACCATTGTTGTACCCTCACCTAGACCGTAACCCGTCCCCGTCCCCTAACCCTAATCCTAGCCCGAACCCTAGCCTTAACCCTTCCCCGAAGCCTTACCCTAACCCGTCCCCTAATCCTAAACCATACGCTAACACTAACCCGTGCCATCACACGTACGCTCACCCTAAACCGTTGTCGTACCCTCACCTGGACCCTAAACGGTCCCCATCCCCTAACCCTAACCCTAGCTGAACCCTAACCCTAACACTACTCTGAATCCTTACCCTATCCCGTCTCCTAATCCTAATCCGTACGCTAACACTAACCCATTCCCTCACACGTACGCTCACCCTAAACCGTTGTCGTAACCTCACCTGGACCCTAAACCGTCCCCGTCCCCTTACACTAAACCTAGCCTGAAGCATAACCCTAAACCCTTCCCCGAATCCTGACCCTAACCCGTCCCCTAATCCTAACCCGTACGCTAACACTAACCCGCGCCCTCACACGTACGCTCCCCCTAAAGCGTTGTCGTACCATCACCTGGACTCTAAACCGTCAACGTCCCCTAACCCGAACCCTAGCACGAACCCTAACCCTAACACTTCCCCGAAGCCTCACCCTCACCCGTCCCCTAATCCTAACCCGTACGCTAACACTAACCCGCGCCCTCACACGTACGCTCCCCCTAAAGCCTTGTCGTACCCTCACCTGGACCCTAAACCGTCCCCATCCCCTAACCCTAACCCTAACCCTAACACTTCCCCGAAGCCTGACCCTCACCTGTCCCCTAATCCTAACCCCTACGCTAACACTAACCGGCGCCCTCACACGTACGCTCTCCCTAAAGCGTTGTTGTTCCCTCACATGGACCCTAAACCTTCCCCGTCCACTAACCCTAACCCTAGCCCGAACCCTAACCCTAACATTTCCCGAAGCCTGACCCTCACCCGTCCCCTAATCCCTACCCGTACGCTAACAGTAACCTGCGCCCTCACACGTATGCTCCCCCTAAAGGATTGTCGTACCCTCACCTGAACCCTAAACCATCGCCGTCCCTGTCCCCAAACCCTAGCCCGAACCCTAACCCTAAACTTTCCCCGAAGCCTGACCCTCACCCGTCCCCTAATGCTAACCCGTACGATAACACTAACCGGCGCCCTCACACGTACGCTCCCCCTAAAGCGTTGTCGTACCCTCATCTGGACCCTAAACCTTCCCCGTCCCCTAACCCTAACCCTAGCCCGAACCCTAACCCTAACCCTTCCCCGAAGCCTGACCCTCACCCGTCCCCTAATCCTAGCCCGTCTGCTAACACTACCCCACGCCCTCACACATACGCACCCCCTAAAGCGTTGTCATACCCTCACCTGGACCCTAAACCTTCCACGTCCGCTAACCCTAACCCTAGCCCGAATCCTAAACCTAACCCTTCCCTGAAGCCTTACCCAGTCCGTCGCCTAATTCTAACACGTACACTAACACTATCCCGTGCAGTCACACGTACCCTGACTCTAAACCATTGTTGTACCCTCACCTAGACCGTAACCCGTCCCCGTCCCCTAACCCTAATCCTAGCCCGAACCCTAGCCTTAACCCTTCCCCGAAGCCTTACCCTAACCCGTCCCCTAATCCTAAACCATACGCTAACACTAACCCGTGCCATCACACGTACGCTCACCCTAAACCGTTGTCGTACCCTCACCTGGACCCTAAACGGTCCCCATCCCCTAACCCTAACCCTAGCTGAACCCTAACCCTAACACTACTCTGAATCCTTACCCTATCCCGTCTCCTAATCCTAATCCGTACGCTAACACTAACCCATTCCCTCACACGTACGCTCACCCTAAACCGTTGTCGTAACCTCACCTGGACCCTAAACCGTCCCCGTCCCCTTACACTAAACCTAGCCTGAAGCATAACCCTAAACCCTTCCCCGAATCCTGACCCTAACCCGTCCCCTAATCCTAACCCGTACGCTAACACTAACCCGCGCCCTCACACGTACGCTCCCCCTAAAGCGTTGTCGTACCATCACCTGGACTCTAAACCGTCAACGTCCCCTAACCCGAACCCTAGCACGAACCCTAACCCTAACACTTCCCCGAAGCCTCACCCTCACCCGTCCCCTAATCCTAACCCGTACGCTAACACTAACCCGCGCCCTCACACGTGCGCTCCCCCTAAAGCCTTGTCGTACCCTCACCTGGACCCTAAACCGTCCCCATCCCCTAACCCTAACCCTAACCCTAACACTTCCCCGAAGCCTGACCCTCACCTGTCCCCTAATCCTAACCCCTACACTAACACTAACCGGCGCCCTCACACGTACGCTCTCCCTAAAGCGTTGTTGTTCCCTCACATGGACCCTAAACCTTCCCCGTCCACTAACCCTAACCCTAGCCCGAACCCTAACCCTAACATTTCCCGAAGCCTGACCCTCACCCGTCCCCTAATCCCTACCCGTACGCTAACAGTAACCTGCGCCCTCACACGTATGCTCCCCCTAAAGGATTGTCGTACCCTCACCTGAACCCTAAACCATCGCCGTCCCTGTCCCCAAACCCTAGCCCGAACCCTAACCCTAAACTTTCCCCGAAGCCTGACCCTCACCCGTCCCCTAATGCTAACCCGTACGATAACACTAACCGGCGCCCTCACACGTACGCTCCCCCTAAAGCGTTGTCGTACCCTCATCTGGACCCTAAACCTTCCCCGTCCCCTAACCCTAACCCTAGCCCGAACCCTAACCCTAACCCTTCCCCGAAGCCTGACCCTCACCCGTCCCCTAATCCTAGCCCGTCTGCTAACACTACCCCACGCCCTCACACATACGCACCCCCTAAAGCGTTGTCATACCCTCACCTGGACCCTAAACCTTCCCCGTCCCCTAACCCTAACCCTAGCCCGAACCCTAACCCTAACCCTTCCCCGAAGCCTGACCCTCACCCGTCCCCTAATCCTAAACCATACGCTAACACTAACCCGCGCCCTCACACGGACGCTCCCCCTAAAGCCTTGTCGTACCCTCACCTGGACCCTAAACCGTCCCCGTCCCCTAACCCTAACCATAGCCCGGACCCTAAACCAAACCCTTTACCAAAGCCAGACCCTCACCCGTCTCCTAATCCTAACAAGTACGCTAACACTAACCCGCGCCCTCACACGTACGGTCCCCCTAAAGCTTTGTCGTACCCTCACCTGGACCCTAAACAGTCCCCATCCCCTAACCCTAACCCTAGCCCGAACCCTAACCCTTACCCGAAGCCTGACCCTCACCTGTCCCCTAATTCTAGCCACTACGCTAACACTAACCCGCACCCTCACACGTACGCTCCCCCTAAAGCGTTGTCGTTCCCTAACCTGAACCCTAATCCGTCCCCGTCCCCTATCCCTAACCGTAGCCCGAACCATAACCCTAAACCTTCCCCAAAGCCTGACCCTCACCCGTCCCCTAATCCTAGCCCGTACGCTAACACTAACCCATGCCCTCACACGTACGCTCCTCCTAAAGCGTTGTCGTACCCTGACCTGGACCCTAAACCGTCCCCGTCTCCTAATCCTAACCCTAGCCCGAACCCTAAACCTAACCATTCCCCGAAGCCTGACCCTCACCCGTCCCCTAATCCTAGCCCGTACGCTAACACTAACCCGCGCCCTCACACGTACGCTCCCTCTAAAGCGTTGTTGTACCCTCACCTGGACCCAAAACAGTCCCCGTCCCCTAACCCTAACCCTAGCCCGAGCCCTATCCCTAACCATTCCCCGAAGCCTGACCCTCACCCGTCCCCTAATTCAAGCCCGGACGCTAACACTAACCACGCCCTCAAACGTACACTCTCCCTAAAGCGTTGTCGTACCCTCAGCTGGACCCTAAACCGTCCCCGTCCCATAACCCTAGTCCGAACCCTAACACTAACCCTTCCCCAAAGCCTGACCCTCACCCATCCCCTAATCCTGGCCCGTACGCTAACACTAAACCGCGCGCTCACACGTACGCTCCCCCTAAAGCGTTGTCGTACCCTCACCTGGACCCTAAACCGTCCCCGTCCACTAACCCTAACCCTAGCCCGAACCCTAAACCTAACCCTTCCCCAAAGCCTTACCCTAACCCGTCTCCTAGTCCTAACCCGTACGCTAACACTAACCCGTGCCCTCACACGTACGCTCACCCTAAACCATTCTCGTACCCTCAACTGGACCCTAAACCGTCCCCGTCCCTTAACCCTAACCCTAGACCGAACCCTAACCCTAACCCTTCCCCGAAGCCTTACCCTCAGCCGTCCCCTAATCTAACCCGTACGCTAACACTAACCCATGCCCTCACACGTATGCTCACCCTAAACAGTTGTCGTACCCTCACCTGGACCCTAAACCGTCCCCGTCCCTAACCCTAACCCTAGCCCTAACACTAACCCTTAACCCTTCCCCGAAGCCTTACCCTAACCAGTCCCCTAATCCTAACCTGTACGCTAACACTGAACTGTGCCCTCACACGTACGCTCACCCTAAACTGTTGTCGTATGCTCACCTGGGCCCTATACCGTCCCCATCCCCTAACCCTAAACCTAGCCCGAACCCTAACACTATCCCTTCCCCAAAGCCTTACCCTCACACGTTCCCTAATCTTAACCCATACGCTAACACTATCCCGTGCCCTGACACATATGCTCACCCTAAACCGTTGTCATACCCTCACCTGGACCCTAAACCATCCCCATCCGCTAACCCTAACCCTAGCCCGAACCCTAACCCTAACCCTTCCCCAAAGCCTTACCATAACGTGTCCCCTAATCCTAACCTGTACGCTAACACTAACCCGTGCCCTCACACGTACGCTCACCCTAAACCGTTGTCGTACCCTAAAATGTCCCCTAAACCGTCCCGTCCCCGTCCCCTAACCCTAACCCCAACCCCAACCCTAAACTTAACACTAACCATATCCCTAACCCTCTAACCCTAACCGTAACCCTAACCCTAACCACCTAACACTCTAACCCTAAACCTAAACCTAACCATAACTCCTACCCTAACCCTAACACTAACCCTAACCCTAAACCTTAACCCTAAACCCAAACACTAAACCTTAACCCTAACCCTAACCCGTGCCCTAATCTTAAACCTAACCCTAACCCTCTAACCCTGACACATGCCCTAACCTTAACTAGTTCCCTAACCCTAACCCGTGCCGTAACCATAACCCTAACCCGTGCCCTAACAGTAACCCGTGCCCTCACACGTACGCACACCCTAAACCGTTCGCATACCCTAATCTGTACCCTAAACCATCACCGTCCCAGTCCCCTAACCCTAACCCTAACCCTAGCACTTACCCGAAGCCTTACCCTAACCCGTCCCCTAATTGCAACCCGTAGGCTAACAGTAACCCGTACCCTAACTCGTACGTTCACCCTAACCGTTGTCGTACGCTAACCTGTACCCTAAACCGTTCCCGTTCCCTAACCATAACCCTTTCCCGAAGTCTTACCCTAACCCGTCCCCTAATCCTAACCCGTACGCTAACACTAACACATACCCCAACAAATACGCTCACCCTAAACTGTTGTCATACCCTAACCTGTACCCTAAACCGTCCCCTAACCCTAACCTTAACCCGAACGCTAACCATTACCTGCAGTCTTACCCTAACACGTCTCTTAATCGTAACCCGTACGCTAACACTAACCCATACCCTAACACGTACGCTCACCCTAAAAAATTGTCGTACCCTATCCTGTACCCTAAACCGTCCCCGTCTCCTAACCCTAACCCTCACCCTAACCCTTACCCGAAGCCTTACCCTAACCCGTCCGCTAATCCTAACCCGTATGCTAACACTAACACGTACCCTAACACGTATGCTCACCCTAAACCGTTGTCGTACCCTAACCTCTACCCTAAACCGTCCCCGTTCCCGTCCCCTAACCCTAGCCCGAACCCTAACCCTAACCCTTCCCCGAAGCCTGACCCTCACACGTCCCCTAATCCTAACACGTACGCTAACACTAACCCGTGCCCTCACACGTACGCTCACCCTAAACCGTTGTCGTACCCTCACCTGGACCCTAAACCGTCCCCGTCCCCTAACCCTAACCCTAGCCCGAACCCTAACCCTAACCCTTCCCCGAAGCCTTACCCTCACCCGTCCCCTAATCCTAACCCGTACGCTAACACTAACCGGTGCCCTCACACGTACGCTCATCCTAAACCGTTGTCGTACCCTCACCTGGACCCTAAACCGTCCCCATCCCCTAACCCTAACACTAGCCCGAACCCTAACACTAACCCGTCCCCTAATCCTAACCCGTACGCTAACCCTAACACGTGCCCTCACACGTACGCTCACCCTAAACCGTTGTCACACGCTCACCTGGACCCTAAACCGTCCCCGTCCTCTAACCCTAACTGTAGCCCAAACCCTAACCCTAAACCTTCCCCGAAGCCTTACCCTCACCCGTCCCCAAATCCTAACCTGTACGCTAACACTAACCCGTGCCCTCAAACGTACGCTCAGCCTAAACTGTTGTCGTACCCTCACATGGACCCTTAACCGTCCCATATCCCTAAACCTAGCCCGAAACATAAACCTAACCCTTCTCCGAAGCCTTACTCTCACCCGTCCCATAATCCTAACCCGTACGCTAACAATAACCCGTGCCCTCACACGTACGCTCAACCTAAACCATTGTCGTACACTCACCAGGACTCTAAACCGTCCCCGTCCCCTAACCCTAACCCTAGCCCGAACCCTAAACCTAAACCTTCCCCGAAACCTGACCCTCACCCGTCCCCTAATCCTATCCAGTACGCTAACACTAACCCGCAACCTCACACGTACGCTACCCCTAAAGCGTTGTCGTACCCTCACATGGAGCCTAAACCCTCCCCGTCCCCTAACCCTAACCCTAGACCGAACCCTAACCCTAACCCTTCCCCGAAGCCTTACACTAACCTGTCCCCTAATCCTAACCCGTATGCTAACACTAACCAGTGCCCTCACACGTACGCTCACCCTAAACCGTTCTCATACCCTCAGCTGAACCCTAAACCGTCCCCGTCCCCTAACCTTAACTCTAGCCCGAACCCTAACCCTAACACTTCCCCGAAGCCTGACCCTCACCCGTCCCCTAATCCTAGCCCGTACGCTAACATTAACCCACGCCCTCACACATACGTTCCCCCTAAAGCGTTGTACCCTCACCTGGAGCCTAAACCGTCCCCGTCACCGTCCCCTAACTCTAGCCCGAACACTAACCCTAAACCTTCCTCGAAGCCTGACCCTCATCCGTCCCCTAATCCTAACCCGTACGCTAACACTAACCGGCGCCCTCAAACGTACGCTCCCCCTAAAGCGTTGTCGTACCCTCACCTGGACCCTAAACACTCCCCGTCGCCTAACCCCAACCCTAGGCCGAACCCTAACCCTAACCCTTCCCGAAGCCTAACCCTCACCCGTCCCCTATTCCTAATTCGTACGCTAACACTGACCCGCGCCGTCACACGTACGATCCCCCTAAAGCGTTGTCGTACCTCACCTGGACCCTAAACCGTCCCCGTCCCCTAAACCTAACCCTAGCCCGAACACTAACCCTAACCGTTCCCCGAAGCCTGACCCTCACCCGTCCCCGAATCCTAACCCGTACGCTAACACTAACCGCGCCCTCATACGTACGCTCCCCATAAAGCGTTCTCGTACCCTCACCTGGACCCTAAACCGTACCCATCCCCTAACCCTAACCCTAGCCCGAACCCTAACCCTAACCCTTCCCAGAAGCCTGACCCTCACCCTTCCCCTAATCCTAACCCGTACGCTAACACTAATCCGCGCCCTCACACGTACGCTCCCCCTAAAGCGTTCTCGTACCCTCACCTGGACCATAAACCGTCCCAGTCCCCTAACCCTAACCCTAGCCCGAACCCTAACCCTAACCATTCCCCGAAGCCTGACACTCACCCGTGCCCGAATCCTAAACTGTACGCTAAGACTAATCCGCGACCTCACACGTACACTCCCCCTAAAGCGTTGTCGTACCCTCACCTGGACCCTGAACCATCACCGTCCCCTAACCCTAGCCCGAACCCTAACACTAACGCTTCCCTGAAGCCTGACCCTCACCCGTCCCCTAATCCTAACCCGTACGCTAACACTAAACCGCGCCCTCACACGTACGCTCCCCATAAAGTGTTGTCGTACCCTCACCTGGACCCTAAACCGTCCCCGTCCCCTAACCCTATCCCGAACCCTAACCCTAACCCTTTCCCGAAGCCTGACCTTCACCCGTCCCCAAATCCTAACACGTATGCTAACACTAACAAGTGCCCTGACACGTACGCTCTCCCTAAAGCGTTCTCGTACCCTCACCTGGACCCTAAAGCGTCCCCATCCCCTAACCCTAACCCTAGCCCGAACCCTAACCCTAACCCTACCCCGAAGCCTGACCCTCACCCGTCCCTTAATCCTAACCCGTACGCTAACAGTAACCCGCGCCCTCACACGTACGCTGCCCCTAAAGAGTTGTCGTACCCTCACCTGGACCGTAAACCGTCCCCGTCCCCTAACCCTAACCCTAGACCGAACCCTAACCCTAACCCTTCCCCGAAGCCTGACCCTCACCCGTCCCCTAATCCTTACCCGTACACTAACACTAACCCGCGCCCTCACACGTACGCTCCCCGTAAAGCGTTGTCGTACCCTCACGTGGACCCTAAACCGACCCGTCCCCTAACCCTAACCGTAGACCGAACCCTAACCCTAACCCTTTCCTGAAGCCTGACCCTCACCCGTCCCCTAATCCTAACCCGTACACTAACACTAACCCGCGCCCTCACACGTACGCGACCCTAAAGCGTTGTCGTCCCCTCACCTGGACCCTAAACCATCCCCGTCCCCTAACCCTAACCCTAGCCCGAACCCTAACCCTTCCCCGACCCTGACACTCAACCGTCCCCTAATTCTAACCCGTACGATAACACTAACCCGCGCCCTCAAACGTACGCTCCCCCTAAAGCGTTGTCGTACCCTCCCCTGGACCCTAAACCGTCCCCGTCCCCTAACCCTAACCCTAGCCCGACCCCTAACCCTAACACTTCCCCAAAGCCTGACCCTCACCCGTCCCCTAATCCTAACCCGTACGCTAACACTAACGGGCTCCCTCACACGTACGCTCCCCCTAAAGCGTTGTCGTACCCTCACCTGGACCCTAAACCGTCCCAGTCCCCTAACCCTAACCCTAGCCCGAACCCTAACCCTAACCCTTCCGCGAAACCTGACACTCACCCGTCCCCTAATCCTAAACCGTACGCTAACACTAACACGCGCCCTCACACGTACGCTCCCCCTAAAGCGTTGTCGTACCCTCACCTGGACCCTAAACCGTCCCCGTGCCCTAACCCTAACCCTACCCCGAACCCTAAACCTAACCCTTCCGCGAAACCTGACACTCACCCGTCCCCTAATCCTAACCCGTACGCTAACACTAACGGGCTCCTTCACACGTACGCTCCCCCTAAAGCATTGTCGTACCCTCACCTGGACCCTAAACCGTCCCCGTCCCCGTCCCCTAACCCTAGCCCAAACCCTATCCCTAACACTTCCCCGAAGCCTGACCCTCACCCGTCCCCTAATCCTAGCCCGTACGCAAACACTAACCCGCACCCTCACACATACGCTCCCCCTAAAGCCTTGTCGTACCCTCACCTGGACCCTAAACCGTCCCCGTCCCCTAACCCTAACCCTAGCCCGAACCCTAACCCTAACCCTTCCCCGTTGCCTGACCCTCTCCCATCCCCTAATCCTAAACCGTACGCTAACACTAACCCGCGCCCTCACACGTACGCTCCCCCTAAAGTGTTGTTGTACCCTCACCTGGACCCTAAACCGTCCCCGTCCCCTAAACCTTACCCTAGCCCAAACCCTAACCCTAACCCTTACCCGAAGCCTGACCCTCACCCGTCCCTAAGCTAACCCGTACGCTAAAACTCACCCGCGCCCTCACACGTACGCTTTCCCTAAAGCGTTGTCGTACCCTCACCTGGAGCCTAAACCGTCCTCGTCCCCTAACCCTAACCCTAGCCCGAAGCCTAACCCTAACCCATCCCCGAAGCCTGACCCTCACTCGTCCCCTAATCCTAACCCGAACGCTAACACTAACCCGCACCCTCACACGTACGCTCCCCCTAAAGCGTTGTCGTACCCTCACCTGGACCCTAAACCCGTCCTCATCCTGTAAACCTAACCCTAGGTCGAACCCTAACCCTAAACCTTCCCCGAAGCCTGACCCTCACCCATCCCCTAATCCTAACCCATACGCTAACACTAACCCGTGCCCTCACACGTACGCTCACCCTAAACCATTGTCGTACCCTCACCTGGAACCTAAACCATCCCCGTCCCCTAACCCTAACCGTAGCCCGAACCTAAAACCTAACCCTTCCCCGAAGCCTGACCCTCACCCGTCCCCTAATCCTAAACCGTACGCTAACACTAACCCGCGCCCTCACACGGACGCTCCCCCTAAAGCGTTGTCGTACCCTCACCTGGACCCTAAACCGTCCCCGTCCCCTAACCCTAACCATAGCCCGAACCCTAAATCTAACCCTTTACCAAAGCCAGACCCTCACCCGTCTCCTAATCCTAACAAGTACGCTAACACTAACCCACGCCCTCACACGTATGGTCCCCCTAAAGCGTTGTCGTACCCTCACCTGGACCCTAATCAGTCCCCGTCCCCTAACCCTAACACTACCGAACCCTAACCCTAACCCTTCCCCGAAGCCTGACCCTCACCTGTCCCCTAATTCTAGCCCCTACGCTAACACTAACCCGCACCCTCACACGTACGCTCCCCCTAAAGCGTTGTCGTTCCCTAACCTGAACCCTAATCCGTCCCCGTCCCCTACCCTAACCCTAGCCCGATCCCTAACCCTAAAACTTCCCCGAATACTGACCCTCACCCGTCCCCTAATCGTAGCCCGTACGCTAACACTAACCCATGCCCTCACACGTACGCTCCTCCTAAAGCGTTGTCGTACCCTGACCTGGACCCTAAACCGTCCCCGTCTCCTAACCCTAACCCTAGCCCGAACCCTAAACCTAACCATTCCCCGAAGCCTGACCCTCACCCGTCCCCTAATTCAAGCCCGGACGCTAACACTAACCCACGCCCTCACACGTACGCTCTCCCTAAAGCGTTGTCGTACCCTCAGCTGGACCCTAAACCGTCCCCGTCCCCTAACCCTAGTCCGAACCCTAACACTAACCCTTCCCCAAAGCCTGACCCTCACCCATCCCCTAATCCTGGCCCGTATGCTAACACTAAACCGCGCGCTCACACGTACGCTCCCCCTAAAGCGTTGTCGTACCCTCACCTGGACCCTAAACCGTCCCCGTCCACTAACCCTAACCCTAGCCCGAACCCTAAACCTAACCCTTCCCCAAAGCCTTACCCTAACCCGTCCCCTAGTCCTAACCCATACGCTAACACTAACCCGTGCCCTCACACGTACGCTCACCCTAAACCACTCTCGTACCCTCAACTGGACCCTAAACCGTCCCCGTCCCTTAACCCTAACCCTAGACCGAACCCTAACCCTAACCCTTCCCCGAAGCCTTACCCTCAGCCGTCCCCTAATCTAACCCGTACGCTAACACTAACCCATGCCCTCACACGTATGCTCACCCTAAACAGTTGTCGTACCCTCACCTGGACCCTAAACCGTCCCCGTCCCTAACCGTAACCCTAGCCCTAACACTAACCCTTAACCCTTCCCCGAAGCCTTACCCTAACCAGTCCCCTAATCCTAACCTGTACGCTAACAGTAAACCGTGCCCTCACACGTACGCTCACCCTGAACCGTTGTCGTATGCTCACCTGGGCCCTATACCGTCCCCATCCCCTAACCCTAAACCTAGCCCGAACCCTAACACTATCCCTTCCCCAAAGCCTTACCCTCACACGTTCCCTAATCCTAACCCATACGCTAACACTATCCCATGCCCTGACACATATGCTCACCCTAAACCGTTGTCATACCCTCACCTGGACCCTAAACCATCCCCATCCGCTAACCCTAACCCTAGCCCGAACCCTAACCCTAACCCTTCCCCAAAGCCTTACCATAACGTGTCCCCTAATCCTAACCTGTACGCTAACACTAACCCGTGCCCTCACACGTACGCTCACCCTAAACCGTTGTCGTACCCTAAAATGTCCCCTAAACCGTCCGTCCCCGTCCCCTAACCCTAACCCCAACCCCAACCCTAAACTTAACACTAACCATATCCCTAACCCTCTAACCCTAACTGTAACCCTAACCCTAACCCTAACCACCTAACACTCTAACCCTAAACCTAAACCTAACCATAACTCCTACCCTAACCCTAACACTAACCCTAACCCTAAACCTTAACCCTAAATCTAAACACTAAACCCTAACCCTAACCCGTGCCCTAATCTTAAACCTAACCCTAACCCTCTAACCCTGACACATGCCCTAACCTTAACTAGTGCCCTAACCCTAACCCGTGCCGTAACCATAACCCTAACCCGTGCCCTAACAGTAACCCGTGCCCTCACACGTACGCACACCCTAAACCGTTCGCATACCGTAATCTGTACCCTAAACCATCACCGTCCCGGTCCCCTAACCCTAACCCTAGCCCTAGCACTTACCCGAAGCCTTACCCTAACCCGTCCCCTAATTGCAACCCGTAGGCTAACACTAACCCGTACCCTAACTCGTACGTTTACCCTAACCGTTGTCGTACGCTAACCTGTACCCTAAACCGTTCCCGTTCCCTAACCATAACCCTTTCCCGAAGTCTTACCCTAACCCGTCCCCTAATCCTAACCCGTACGCTAACACTAACACATACCCCAACAAATACGCTCACCCTAAACTGTTGTCATACCCTAACCTGTACCCTAAACCGTCCCCTAACCCTAACCTTAACCCGAACGCTAACCATTACCTGCAGTCTTACCCTAACACGTCTCTTAATCGTAACCCGTACGCTAACACTAACCCATACCCTAACACGTACGCTCACCCTAAAAAATTGTCGTACCCTATCCTGTACCCTAAACCGTCCCCGTCTCCTAACCCTAACCCTAACCCTCACCCTAACCCTTACCCGAAGCCTTACCCTAACCCGTCCGCTAATCCTAACCCGTATGCTAACACTAACCCGTACACTAACACGTATGCTCACCCTAAACCGTTGTCGTACCCTAAACTGTAACCTAAACCGTCCCCGTCCCCTAACCGTAACCCTAACCCTAACACTTACCCGAAGCCTTACCCTAACCCGTCCCCTAATCCTAACCCGTACACTACCATTAACCCATACCCTAACACGTACCGTCACCCTAAACCCTTGTCGTACCCAAACCTGTACCCTAAACCGTCCCTGTCACCTAACCCTACCCTAAACCTAACCCTTACCCGAAGCCTTACCTTAACCCGTCCCCTAATCATAACCAGTACGCTAACACTAACCCATACCCTAACACGTACGCTCACCCTAAACCTTTGTCGTACCCTAACCTGTACCGTAAACCGTCCCCATCCCCTAACTGTAACCCTTACCCGAAGCCTTACCCTAACCCGTCCCCTAATCCTAACCCGTACGTTAACTAACCCATACCCTAACACGTACGCTCACCTTAAACCGTTTTCGTACCCTAACCTGTACCCTAAGCCATCCCCGTCCCCTAACCCTAACCCTAACCTTTACCCGAAGCCTTACCTTAACCTGTCCCCTAATCCTAACCCGTATGCTAACCCTAACCCATGCCCTAACACGTACACTCACCCTAAACCATCGTCGTTCCCTAACCTGTACCCTAAACCTTCCCAGTCCCCTAATCCTAACCTTAAACTTCACCTGAAGCCTTGCCCTAACCCGTCCCCTAATTCTAACCTGTATGCTAACACTAAGCCATACCCTAACACCTACGCTCACCCTAAACTCTTGTCATACCCTAACCTGTACCCTAAACGTTCCCCATCCCCTAACCCTATCCCTAATCCTTACCTGAAGTCTTACCCTATCCAGTCCCCTAATCCTAACCCATACGCTAACTCTAACGCATACCCTAACACGAATGCTAACTCTCAACCTTTGTCATACCCTAACCTGTTCCCTAAACGGTAACCGTCCCCTATCCCTAACCCTAACCCTTACCCGAAGCCTTACCCTAACCCGTCCCTTAATCCTAACCCGTATTCCAGCAAAACCCTTACCCTTACATGTACGCTATCCCTAAATCGTTGTCGTACCCTAACCTCTACCCTAAACCGTCCCCGTTCCCTTACCATAACCCTAACCCGAAGCATTGCCCTAACACTTACCCTAGTCCTAAACGGTACACTAATCTGACCTGTACCCTAACACTTTCACTCACCCTAAACCATTGTTGCATCCTAAACCATACCCGTTCCCTAACCCTTATCTTAACCCTAACCCTAAACCCACTTATAGCACTATAGCTCAGGAAAATTAAAATATCAAGAAACAACCACCCCAAAGTTTAGGGCTGCTCTGTTTACAAGAGCCTCGACTACGGTACAAATTAAATATCCTTGAAAGAGAGAAATGGATAAAGAAGTTTTCGTACTTACGTACAATGGAATATCACTCAGCAATGAAATCAATGTCGTCCGGCCCGTACAAGCATAATGAATGGATTTAGGTACAATGATTCAAAGGAAATAAGTCACACAGGAAAAGAAACTTATCATAAGATATCACTTATAGAGGGAATGTAAACTTGGCTACACATGAACTGAATTACAAAACAGAACAGAGTCTCACATTTAGAAAACAAACTTATGCTTTCTTAAGGGGAATGGTGAGTTGGGGTGCTACGTAAAACCAGAGATTGAAATTAGCACAGATACTATTCCATAAGCCAAATATGTAATAGACAAGATATACTCCTTGCTCAACAAATTAGACTCAACACCGCCTATTCACTGCAGAGGAATATATCTGACAATAAGAATATTAAAACATATGTATTTATATGTCTCCGTAAGAGAATCAAGTGTGTGTAGAGCAGTATACACAGCCATGAAAATCAACTAAACCCCATTATTAAAACAAATTTCAAAAACAAAGACAGTGAAGGAGAGAAAGTTCTTAAATAATTCGTTCAGGGCTTGTGATGAAACTTGGATTTACCACATCTATGCCCACCGCTGGGTGAGACATAAGGCAGGACATTTGGGGCTGAGAGGATTGGTGAGGTTCGGTGAGCAAATGGAGACCCTTTGAAGTAACACTGTATGCTATGCATTCCATGGGTTCCAACTCTCCTGGTTTAAGGGATTCTTCCTACAGCTAAAACATGCATGGGAAACCCAGAGGATTGTACACCATGTGATCGGGCAACGTTTCTAAAACGCATCTCATTTTTTGTCCCTTGGTACACGGGTTCGCCATTCCAGATGCTTTACTAAAAATCTCCCCACGTGGAGAGTCTGTGCCTTAAAACTCCTGTTTAGCACAGTTAGCAGTTTCTGCAGAGGTTGAACGGGAATAGGGAGAACCAATGAGAGACTAGCTATAGGTGTTTGGACGGTCACATTTCACTCTAATTTCCCACCAGGAAGAGGAATTAACAAAAGGCTCAGCGTGCCGTGATGAAACCAGATTAGGGCCTGAAGCAATCCTGCGGTGTTGCGGCCAGCTCACAAGAAAGCGAGTTGAAGAAAGGACCTCAGGGGCACTGTAATTCATAAACCTGCAGAGTTATAAATGACAGCTATCGTCCAAAAATATATTGAGGTAAGGCTGCGAAGAGGACTTGAAAGCACGGCACAATTGCAGGAAATATATTTCAGGAGGTAGATGGAAACTGCATTTAAAGCATATGAAAAGCGGCAGAACTTCGACAATGATGCACTTGGCCAAAAAGGGCGTATGCGTTTTTTTCCTGAATACATGCAGGAAAAAACGCATATGCTCTTTTTGTCCAAATAAGCAAGCCTGCAACGGAGATCTGCACTACAGTGAAGTCTCACTTCCCACCGGTCAAAAGGGCTATCTGAAAAAAGTGTAAAAGCCAGAAAGGCAGGACAGGCCATGGAGAACAGGGAGCCTTTTTATGCTGATGGGCGGGATGTAAATGGCCAACAGCCACTCTGGAGAAGTGTATGGAGTTTCCTGAAACATCTAAAAAACGAAGCTACAGAGCTTAGGTTGCTTCCACCTATGGCCCTATAGCTTAGGAAAATTAAAATCAACAAGACACAGCCACCCCAAAGTTTAGGGCTGCTGTGTTTACAAGAACCTCGACTATGGTACAATTTAAATATCCCAGAAAGAGGAAAATGGATAAAGAAGTTGTGGTACTTATGTACAATGGAATATCACTCAGCAATGAAATCAATATCATCAGGCCCGTAGGAGCATAATAAGTGGATTTAGGTACGATGATTCTAAGGAAATAAGTCACACAGAAAAAGAAACGAGTCATAAGATATCACTTATAGAGGGAATGTAAACTTGGCTACACATGAACTGAATTACAAAACAGAACAGAGTCTCACATTTAGAAAACAAACATGTTTGCTTAAGGGGAAAGGTGAGTTGGGGTGCTGCATAAATCCAGAGATTGAAATGAGCACAGATACCGTTCCATAAGCCAAATATGTAATAGACAAGACCTACTCCTTGCTCAACGAAGTGGACTCAACACCCCCTATTCACCGCAGAGGAATATATCTGACTAGTAAGAATCTTAAAATCTATGTATTTATATGTCTCCATAAGAGAATCAAGTGTGTGTAGAGACGCATAAACACAGCAGTGAAAATCAGCTCAACCCCATTATAAAAATAAACTTCAAAAACAAAACACAAAGACAGTGAGAGAGAGAGAAATTCTTAAATAATTCGTTCAGGCTTGTGATGAAACCTGGATTTACCACATCTACACCCACAGCTGGGTGAGACATAAGGCTGGACACTTGGGGCTGAGAGAATTGGTGAGGTTCGGTGAGCAAATGCAGACCCTTTGAAGTAATCCTGCATGTTACCCATTCCATTGGTCCCAACTCTCCAGGTTTAAGGGATTATTCCTAAAGCTAAAACATGCATGGGAAACCCAGAGTATGGTCCACCGTGTGATCCGGCAATGTTTCATAAACGCATCCCATTTTTCATCACCTTGTACTCGGGTTCACCATTCCAGACGTTTTACTAACAATCTCCCCACTTGGAGTGTCAGTGCCTTAAAACTCCTGTTTGGCACAGTTTGCAATTTCTGCGGAGGATGAACGGGAATAGGGAGAACCAATGAGAGACTAATTGTAGTTGTTTGGACGGGCAGATTTCACTCTAATTTCCCACCAAGAAGAAGAATTAACCAAAGACTCAGTGTGCCACGATGGAACCAGATTAGGGCCTGAAGCAATCCTGCCGTTTTGCGTCCAGCTCACAAAAAAGCGAGTTGAAGAAAGGAGCTCAGGGGCACTGCAATTCACAAACCTGCAGAGTTATAAAGGACAACTATCGTCCAAAAATATATTGAGGTAAGGCTGCGAAGACGACTTGAAAGCAAGGCACAATTGCAGGAAACAGATTTCAGGAGGTAGATTGGAATTGCATTTAAAGCACATGAAAAGCGGCAGAACTTCGACAATGATGCACTTGGCCAAAAAATGCATATGCAGTTTTTTCCTGAATATATCCAGGAAAAAACGCATACGGCCTTTTTTGCCAACCAAGGAAGCGTGCAATGGAAATCCGCACTACAATGAAGTCTCACTTCCCACCGGTCAAATGGGCCATCTGAAAAAAGTGTAAAAACCGGAAAGGCAGGACAGGCCATGGAGAACAGGGAACCTTGTTATGCTGATGGGCGGGATGTAAATGGCCAACAGCCACTCTGGAGAAGTGTATGGTGTTTCCTGAAACCTCTAAAAAACAAAGCAACAGAGCCTAGGGCACTTCCACTTATGGTCCTATAGCTTAGGGAAATTAAAATCAAAAAGACACAGCCACCCCAAAATTTAGGGCTGCTGTGTTTACAAGAACCTCGACAACGGAACAACTTAAGTATCCCAGAAAGAGAAAAATGGATAAAGAAGTTGTGGTACTTACATAGAATAGAATATCACTCCGCAATGAAATCAATGTCATCAGGCCCGTAGCAGCATAATGAGTGGATTTAGGTACGATGATCCTGAGTGAAATAAGTCACACAGAAAAAGAAACGAGTCATAAGATATCACTTATAGAGGGAATGTAAACTTGGCTACACATGAACTGAATTACAAAACAGAACAGAGTCTCACATTTAGAAAACAACTTTTGCTTGCTTAAGGGGAAAGGTGAGTTGGGGTGCTGCATAAAACCAGAGATTGAAATGAGCACAGATACCGTTCCATAAGCCAGTAATAGACAAGACCTACTCCTTGCTCAACGAAGTGGACTCAACACCCCTTATTCACCGCAGAGGAATATATCTGACTAGTAAGAATCTTAAAACCTATGTGTTTATATGTCTCCGTAAGAGGATCAAGTGTGCATCGAGCGGCATAAACACAGCAGTGAAAATCAGCTCAACCCCATTATAAAAATAAATTTCAAAATCAAAACACAAAGACAGTGAAAGAGAGATAAATTCTTAAATAATTTGTTCAGGGTTTGTGACGAAACCTGGATTTACCACATCTACACCCACAGCTGGGAGAGACATAAGGCTGGACACTTGGGGCTGTGAGGATTGGTGAGGTTCGGTGAGCAAATGCAAACCCTTTGAAGTAGTACTGCATGCTATCCATTCCATGGGTCCCAACTCTCCAGGTTTAAGGGATTCTTCCTACAGCTAAAACATGCGTGGGAAACCCAGAGGACGGTCCACAGTGTGATCGGGCAAGGTTTCTAAAACGCATCTCATTATTCGTCCTCTGGTACTCGGGTTCGCCATTCCAGACGCTTTACTAACAATCTCCCCACTTGGAGAGTCAGTGCTTGTAACCTCCTGTTTGGCACACTCTGCAATTTCTGCGGAGGATGAACGGGAATAGGGAGAACCAATGAGAGACTAGCTGTAGGTGTTTGGACGGGCACATTTCACTCTAATTTCCCACCAGGATGTAGAATTAACCAAAGACTCAGCATGCCGTGCCGGAACCAGAATAGGGCCTGAAGCAATCCTGTTGATTTGTGGCCAGCTCACAGAAAGCGAGTTGAAAAAAGGAGCTCAGGGGCACTGCAATTCACAAACCTGCAGAGTTATAAAGGACAACTATCGTCCAAAAATATATTGAGGTAAGGCTGCGAAGACGACTTGAAAGCAAGGCACAATTGCAGGAGACAGATTTCAGGAGGTAGATTGGAATTGCATTTAAAGCATATGAAAAGCGGCAGATCTTCGGCAACGATGCACTTGGCCAAAAAGTGCGTATGCGTTTTTTCCTGAATATATTCAGGATAAAACACATACGCCCTTTTTGGCCAACCAAGCAAGCGGGAAATTCAAATCTGCACTACAAAGAAGTCTCATCCTAACCCTAACCCTATCCCGCTACCATACCCTAACCTGTACCTGAGACCGTACCCGTTCCTTAACCCTAACCCTTGCCCTAAGCTGTACACGAACACTAACCCGTACGCTAACATGTACCCTAACAGTAACACATAGCCATACACTAAACTTTATCCTAACCCTACCCCATATCCTAACCCTTTCCCTAAACCGTACCATAACCCGTACCCTAATCCTAACCCATCCCCTAACACTAACCCATAAACTAACCCGTACCCTAATCCTAACCCATACACTAACACGTACCCTAACCCTAACCCGTTGTCATACCTTAACCTGTAACCTAATCTGTACCCATTCCCTAACCCTAACCCTAACCCTAACCCTTACACTATCCCGTACCATAATCCTAACCTGTACACTAACACTAAACCGTACCCTAACACTTACCCTACTCCTAACCCATGGTCATACCCTAAACTGTACCCCAAACCATACCCGTTCCCTAACCCTAACCCTTTGTTGTTCCCTATACTGTACCCTAAACCATACCTTAATCCTAACCCGTACACTAACACTAAACTGTACCCTAACACGTACCCTAACCCTAACCCTTTGTTGTTCCCTATACTGTACCCTAAACTGTACCCCTTCCTTAACACTAAACCTGACCCTAACCCTTACCCTAACCCGCACCTAACACTAACCCATACACTAAACCTAAGCATAACCCTGAACGTAAACCATACCCTAATCCTAACCCATACCCTAACACTAACCCATACCTTAACCCGTACCCTAACACTAAACCATAGCCATACCCTAAACTGTACCCTAACACTAACCCGTACCATAACCATAACCCTAAACCATACTCTAAGCCGTACAATAATCCTAACCCATATCCTAACCCTAAACCTTACCCTAAACCCTAATCCTTACCCCTAGCTTAATTTTGGTTTTTTGTATTTAAAAAAATATTTTCTTGGGTTAAAACAAACTAGCAGAACAACAAAATAGGGGACTTCGCTGGTGGTGCGGTGGTTAGAATCTGCCTGCTAATGCAGGGGACACAGGTTCGAGCCCTGGTCTGGGAGGATCCCACATGCCATGGAGCAACTAGGCCCATAAGCCACAACCAGTGAGCCCTCGCATCTGGAGCCTGTGCTCTGCAACAAGAGAGGCCGCAATAGTGAGAGGCCCACGCACGGAGATCAAGAGTGGCCCCCCACTTGCCACAACTAGAGAAAGCCCTCACACAGAAACTCAGACCCAACACAACAAAAATAAATAAATAAATAATAAACTCCTACCCCCCCCCACAAAAAAAGAACAACAAAATAAAACAGAAAGTAACCTGAGTGTCCCTCAAAAAGCTAAGTCTGAAATAGTTGGTACTTCTGTTCTATGGACTGTTATGTAGCCTATAAAAAGTGTGAGAGCTAAATCTGTTTTTCTACAGTGAGAAGCATGATATTCCAGATATATAGAACACCTGGATAAAATGAGAACTCTACACATTATGCTGGTCGTTTCAGTAAATGGGAAAGGATGGCAAGTGGTAAAATATTACGTTTTCCTTTAATTTTTTAAATTTCACTTGTTACAAAGAACTTCAATTATAATTGTACTTTAAAAAAGTAACAATGGAAATTTAAAAGAAAAAATATATATTGTGTGTTCAGTTACGTTTCATAGAATTATGAAATGCTCCACCCTCTGGCCATTACCTGCAAAAACAGCTTTAAAACCTATGCTAATTTTCACTTCATATGAACAAGTCCTGCAGGGCTGTAAAGGAAACCTGCCTTCATCATGTCTTGCGGGAGGTAAAGGCCAAAGTATTTCAAAATGTGGCACATATTTCAAGAAAACCATTTGAAGAACTAAGCTGTAATAACCGTTTGAAAAATAAAAGGACATGCCTGAAAGCTCAATTTCAAAGGATTATGAGACACATGCAAATCCAACCACACAGAGGTATCAGCTCACACCATTCAGAATAACCATCAGGAAAGAAACTACAAACGATCAATGCTGAAGAGGTTGTGGAGAAATGCATACCCTTAATTTGAAGTGGGACGTAACCTGGTAAGAGTCACTAATGGGAACAGGGTGGAGGTGCCTTTAAAAGGTAAACATTGAGCTACTATATGATCCAGCAGGCCCACTCCTGGGCCTATAACATAAGAAGACATAATTGGAAAGACACAGGCAGGCTAATCTGCACTGCAGCTGTATTACAATAGCCAAGACATGGAAGCAACCAAAAGTCCATCAACAGATGAGTGGTCAAAGAGGAACTGTTACATGTAGAGATGGAATATTAGCTCGGGAGAAAAATGAAACAATGCCATTTGCAGCACCATAGATGAGTCTAGAGGTAACCATGCAACTTGTAGTAAGTGAGAAAGCGAAAGACACCTAACGTATATCACTTATAGGTGTTACCTGAAAATTGATAACAATGAAGATATTTCCACAGAGAAAGGCAATCACAGATTCATTGAACAAACTTATGGTTCCCTAAATCGAAAGGTGTGAGGATTGGATACATTACGGTATTGGGGTTAACATAGATATAGAAACACATGTGAAATATATAATCACCAAAGACCTACGGAATACCAAGAGAAGACTACTCAACATTGTGTCATAACCTACCTGGGAAAAGGTTCCAAAGAAGAATAGATATATGTATGTGTGTGAAAGAACCACATCTTGCACACCTAGAACAAAAAAAGAAAACATTGTAATCAAATTTGCTGCGATAAAAAATAAAACTTAAATTAAAAATATGAACAAGAAATAATGAGACATAAACTGAAAGGAATTTTTCCTGGCACATCCCATTCTAATTTTCAACCTAGAACAGGACTTCCATTAAGGCTCTGTTGCCCTGGTAACCAGATTTGGTAAAGGAGAAATGCTGCCGCCTTGTGGCTGTTTCACACAACAGCAGCTTTAAACCAAGAGGTAATGTTCACTTAATATTCAAAATATGTGCAGCACTGTAAAGGACACCGGGCCTCAAAATATGTCCTGGGGTCGTAATCGACCAGAAAATTCAAAAGACGTCAACATTTCAAGAAGACAATGTCAAGAGGCATATTTTACGCACATTTTGTCTTTTCTTTTTTTTCTCTTTAAAATAAAAGGAAATTGAAAAATGCGCAACATCAGCAATGAATAAAGCCATGCAAATCCAATTACAGAAATGTTCACCTCACAGCCGTCAGAATGTTCTTCAGCAAAAAGTCTACAAAGAATAAATGCTGAAGGGGTTTCAGAGAACTGTGTACCCTCCAGCTGCTGGGGGGATGTAAACTGGTAACAGCCAGTAGTGAGAACATAATGGAGGTGCGTTTAAGGGTAAAAATTGAGCTACCATGTGATCTGGTAGGTCCTTTGATGTGCCTATCACCTGAGCAGAGCAGAATGGAAAAGACACAGGCTGGCAATCCTGTACTGCAGGAATATTTAACATAGCCAAGACTTGGAAGAAACCAAAATGTCCATCAACAGAAAAATGCACAAAGAGGAAGTGGTCCATGTAAACAATGGAATATTAGCCATGGAAAACAATGAAACAGTGCCGTTTGCACCACCATATAAGGACCTAGAGATAATCACTCAAATTAAAGAAAGAAAGTGAAAGACAGATATCCTATGACATCACTTCTAGGTGTTACCTAAAAGTTGGTACTCATGAACTTATTTCCAAGAGAAGGAAAAGCATGGATTAAGAAAAAAAAATTATGTTTAACCAAATGGAAAAGTGTAAGGAATGTGTGAATTAGGCTATGAGGGTTAACAGACATGTACTAATACATATGAAATATATAATCACAAAATACCTATGGAATACCAAGAGAGGTCTAGGCAACACTCTGTAATAACCTACACGGTAAAGAATGCAAAGATAAATGACAGATACATTGATATAATGAACCAGATTCTGTACACCTAGGAGAAACAAAATATTTTTATCAAGTTTGCTCTGATAATTAATAAAAATTAAATTTATAAAACAAACAAGAAGTAAGGAGATATAAGCTCTTGGGGGTGTGCCCTGGCACATTCCACTCTAATTTGCAGCCTACTAACACGATTTCCAGGAAGGCTCTGCTGCCCAAAAACCCAGAGTTGGAAATGTAGAAATTCTGCTGCCTTGTGGCCGTTTTCCGCAAGAGCGGCGTTAAGCCCACAGCTAATGTTCTCTTAACATTCGCAAGGACTCAGGGCTGCAAAGGACACCTGCCCTAAACAACTGTACTGAGGTAGGGAATGGACAATAAAATTCAAAACTGACAAATTTTTCAAGACGATAGTATGAAGAGGTAAGTTTGACTCACTCTCTTGTTTAGAAAAAGGAAAATGGGTGAAAGCTCAACCTCAGGAATTATTAGACTCATGCAAATCTAATGTACAAAAAGGTTCAACTCACACCAGTCGACTGACCATCAGCAAAAGGTCTATAAACAATAAATTCTGAAGGGGTTTTAGAGAACTGTGTACCCTCTAGCTGCTGGTGAGATGTAACGTGGTAAGAGCCAATAATGAGAACAGAAAGGAGCTACGATTAAAAGTAAAAGTTGAGCTACCATTCGATGCAGCAGTCACCCCACTGGGCCTCTCACCTGAGAAGACCAGAATCGAGAAGACGCGGGCTGCAAAAGCTGCACTGCAGCCTTATTCACAATAGCCAAGACAGTGAAGCCACCAAAATGCCCATCAACAGATGTATGGATGAAGAAGAAGTGGTCCACGTTCACAATAGAATATTAGCCATGGAAAACAATGAAACACTGCTATTTGAGGTGCCATAGATGAGCTTGGAGATAATCACAGAATACGAGGTAAGTCAGAAAGCAAAAGACCTATATCCTATGATATCACTTATAGGCGTTATCTAATAACTAACACAAATGAACATATTTCCACAGAGAAAGACACTCACAGACTTAGAAATTAAGTATGCTTATCTAAAAGGAAAGGTGGGCAGAATGGATAAATTAAGATTAACGTTACCACACGTATACAAATACATACAATAAACATATATCAAAAAGACGGACCATATAGCAAGGGAGGTCTACGGAACACTGTAATATTTTACATGGGAAGAGGATCTGAACATGAATAGACATATATATTGTACAAATGAACCACATTGTGTACATCTGGACAAACAATATCTAATCATTACCCCGATTAAATAAATTTTAAAAACCAAGATGTAATGAGACATAAACTTATGGGCGTTCCTCCTGGCACATTCCATTCTAACTTAAAACTTAGGACCACGACTTCCAGAAAGGCTCTGCTGCCCTAGTACTCAGATTTGGGAAAGGACAAATGCTGCCTCCTTGTGACCGTTTCCCACAACAGCAGCTTTAAACCCAGTGCTAATGGTCACTAAATATTCACCAAACTTGCAGTCCTGTAATGACATCTGCCCTCCAAAAAAAATCCTGGGGTCGAATATCCACCAAAAATTCAAAAGAGGGCAACCTTCCAAGAAGACAGCTTCAAGAGATATATTGTACTCACACTTGATTTTTAACAGAAAGGAAAAAGGCGTGGAAAGTGATGAATTTTAGGAATTTTTAAAGTCATGCAAACCCAAAGTACAAAAACCTATCAGGTCACAGCAGTCAGATTGGCCATTAGCAAAAATGCTGCAAACTATAAATGCTGAAGGGATTGTGGAGAAGTTCGTACCTTCGGTTCTAAGGGAGACATGGTAAGAGCCACTAATGAAAACACAATGGAGGTGCTTTGAAAAGGTAAACATTGAGCTACTAGTCAATCGGTCACACCCACTGCTGGGCCTATCACCTGAGAAAATGAGAATCAAAAAGTCACAGGCTGGCAATCTTGCACTCCAGCAATATTTAATATAGCCAACACTTGGAAGCAATGAAAATGTCCCTCAACAGAGCTATGCACCAAGAAGTGGTCCATATACACAATGGAATATTACTCCGATAAAAATATAAATTAAATTTAAAAAACAAACAAAAGTAAGGAGACATCAGCCTTTGGGGGTTTATCTGGGCACATTCCACTCTAATTTATAACCGAGGAAGACCACTGGCCGGAAGCTCTGTTTCCCTAGTACCAGCATGGGGAACAAAGAAAGGCTGCCGCAATCTGGCCGTTACCTGCAAAAGCAGCTTTAAAGCCTGTGCTAATGGTCACTTCATGTGAACAAGTACTGCAGGGCTGTAAATGAAACCTGCCCTCAAAATGTTTTGAGGGAGGTAATGGCCAATAAATTTCAAAATGTAACACATACTTTAGAAAACACTTTGAAGAGCTAAGCTGTAATCACAGTTTGAAAAATAAAAAGGACATGCCTTAAAGCGCAATTTCAAAGGATTATGAGTCATATGCAAATTCAACCACAAAGAGGTATCAGCTCACACCAGTCAGAATATCCATCAGCAAGAAAACTACAAACAATAAATGCTGAAACCATAAAAAGAAACGAAATTGAGCTATTTGTAATGAGGTGGATAGACCTAGAGTCTGTCATACACAGTGAAGTAAGTCAGAAAGACAGAGACAAATACCGTATGCTAACACATATACCTGGAATTTAAGGAAAAAAATGTCATGAAGAACGTAGGGGTAAAACAGGAATAAAGACAGAGACCTACTAGAGAATGGACTTGAGGATATGGGGAGGGGGAAGGGTAAGCTGTGACAAAGGGAGAGAGAGGCATGGACATATATACACTACCAAACGTAAGGTAGATAGCTAGTGGGAAGCAGCAGCATGGCACAGGGAGGTCAGCTCAGTGCTTTGTGACCGCCTGGAGGGGAGGGAGGGTGGGAGGGAGGGAGACGCAAGAGGGAAGTGATATGGGAACATATGTATATGTATAACTGATTCATTCTGTTGTAAAGCACAAGCTAGCACACCATTGTAAAGCAATTATACTTCAATAAAGATGTTAAAAATAAATAAATAAATACATGCTGAAGGTGTTGTGGAGAAATGCACACCCTCAACTTTAAGTGGGATGTAACCTGGAAAGAGCCACTAATGAGCACAGAATCGTGGTGCATTTAAATGTTAAACCCTGAGGTACTATATGATACAGGAGGCCCACTCTTGGGCCTATAACATAAGAAGACAGAATTGGAAAGACACAGGCAGGCAAATGTGCAGTGCAGCAGTATTACAATAGCCAAGACATGGAGGCAACCAAAAAGTCCATCAAGAGGTGAGTGGACAAAGAAGAACTGGTACATGTACAGATGGAATATTATCTAGGGAAAAAAATGAAACAATGCCATTTGCAGCACCGTAGATGATTCTAGAGGTAATCAGGCAAATTGTACTAAGTCAGACAGCAAAAGACACATATCCTATAATATCACTTATAGGTGTTAGCTAAAAATTGATACCAATGAAGATATTTCCACAGAGAAAGGCAATCACAGATTCATTAAACAAAGTTAAGGTTCACCAAATGGAAAGGTGTGAGGACTGGATATATTAGGATATTGGGGTTAACATAGATATAGAAACACATGTGAAATATATAATCACCAAAGACCTACGGAATACCAAGAGAAGACTACTCAACATTGTGTCACAAGCTACATGAGAAAACGATCTGAAGAAGTATAGATACATGTATATGTGTAAAAGAACCACATCTTACACACCTAGAACAAACAAAACATTTTAATCAAATTTGCTCTGATAAAAAATAAAAATTAAAAAAAAGAACAAGAAAAAAAGAGAGAAAAAAGGAAAAAAAAAGAACAAGAAGTAATGAGACATACACTTAGGGGACTTTTTGCTGGCACATTGCATTCTAGTTTACAACCAGAACACGACTTCCATTAAAGCTCTGTCATCACTAATAAAGCAGCTTTATAAGCAATGTTGAAGGTAGCTTAAAAGAATTCTCACTAATTATTGACAGTAACAAGAAAACAAACAAAAGTAAAAATCTCACGGCAAAAAGTATACATAGAGTAAGGGTAGTAGATCAAACACTTATTAAACTTCTGTAAAGAATAAAAGACAACAGTAGTATTTCTTTTAAAAGAGAGGGCCCAAATAAATCAGAACTGAAAGAGATGATGTTACAAGAGCCACCACAGAAATACAAAGTATCCTAAGATACACACAGGGTAACTCAGGGCTCAGACTGGACAGAGCCCACTCTCCATTCCCCTGTACATGACTTACAGGAGCCTCAGGAACTGAGGAGGGGGTCCCTGAGGAGAGGCACAAGATAGAAGATGTTAGGCATTAACATGACTGCATTCATTTTAAACATGCCTGAACTACATTCACATGAGATGATTTTGTCCTGTTTGTACATCAGCACCTCTAGTCGGAACTGCAGATCTTTGGTTTCACCACCTCTATGACAGCATTAGCTTCACCTGCTGTGGACCGTCTCCTATAGGATTTCTAGAACCACAAAACATCGAAGCTTCACAGGACCCAGAGTCTGTGCGACTCCACTCAGAGTCTCAACTGCACTCAGAGACTCAGAGTCTCAACAGAGACTCCACTCTTGGAGGACACACACAAAGTAGTGTGCACATCAGGACCCAGGGGAAGGAGCAGTCACCCCATAGGTGAATGATCATACCTAGCTGCTAGTTTTAGAGGGTCTCCTGCAGAGGTGGGGTGTGGCTGCGGCTCACCATGGGGACAACGACACTGACAGCAGAAGTTCTGGGAAATACTCCTTGGCGTGAACTCTCCCAGAGTCCACCATTAGCCTCACCAAGAGCAAGGTAGGCTCCAGTGCTGGGTCGCCTCAGTCCAAACAACCAACAGGGAGGGAACCCAGCCCCATGCATCAGCAGACAAGCGGATTAAACTTTTTATTAAACTTTTATTTAATCCACAGACAAGCAGATTAAAGCTCTGCCCACCAGAGCAACACCCAGCTCTACCCACCACCAGTCCCTCGCATAAGGAAGCTTGCACAAGCCTCTCAGATAGACTCAATCACTGGAGAGCAGACAGCAGAAGCAAGAAGAACTACAATTCTGCAGCCTGTGGAAGGAAAACCACATTCACAGAAAGATAGAGAAAATGAAAAGGCAGAGGACTTTATACCAGATCAAGGAACAAGATAAATCCTCAGAAAAACAACGAAATGAAGTGGGGATAGGTAACCTTCCAGTAAAAGAATTCAGAATAATGATGGTGAAGATGATCCAAGACCTTAGAAAAATAATGGAGGCAAAGATCGAGAAGATGCAAGAAATGCTTAACAAAGACCTAGAAGAATTAAGGAACAAACACCTAGAAGAATTAAAGAACAAACAAACAGAGATGAACAATACAATAACTGAAATGAAAAATACACTAGAAGGAATCAGTAGCAGAATAACTGTGACAGAAGAACGGATAAGTGACCTGGAAGACAGAAAGGTGGAAATCACTGCCATGGAACAGAATAAAGAAAAAGAATGAAAATAAATGAAGACAACCTAAGAGACTTCTGGGACAACATTAAATGCAACAACATTCATATTATAGGGGTCCCAGATGGAGAACAGAGAGAGAAAGGACTCGAGAAAATATCTGAAGAGATTATAGTTGAAAACTTCCCTATCATGGGAAAAGAAATAGCCACCGAAGTCCACGAAGGGCAGAGAGTCCCAGGCAGGATAAACCAAAGGAGAAAAATGCCGAGGCACACAGTAATCAAATTGAAAACATTAAAGACAAAGAAAAATTATTGAAAGCAACAAGGGAAAAATGACAACATACAACGGAACTCCCATAAGGTTAACAGCTGATTTCTCAGCAGAAAATCTACAAGCCAGAAGGGAGTGGCATGATAAATTTAACGTGATGAAAGGGAAGAACCTACCACCAAGAGTACTCCACCCAGCAAGTATCTCATTCAGATTTTTTTTCTTTTTTTTTTCTCATTCAGATTTGATGGAGAAATCAAAAGCTTAACAGACAAGCAAAAGGTAAGAGAATTCAGCACCATGAAACCAGCTGTACAACAAATGCTAAAGGAACTTCTCTAAGTGGGAAACACAAGAGAAGAAAAGGACCCACTAAGACAAACCCATAACAATTAAGAAAATAATAATAGGAACATACATATTGATAATTACCTTACACATGAATGGATTAAATGCTCCAACCAAATGACACAGGCTCACTGAATGGATACAAAAACAAGATCCATATATATGCTGTCTACAAGAGACCCATTTCAGACCTAGGGACACATACAGACTGAAAGTGAGGGGATGGAAAAATATATTCCATGCAAATGGAAATCAAAAGAAAGCTGGAGTAGCAATACTCATATCAGATAAAATAGATTTTAAAATAAAGAATGTTACAAGAGACAAGGAAGGACACTACATAATGGTCAAGGGATCAATCCAAGATATAACAATTATAAATATATATGTACCCAACACAGGAACACCTCAATATATAAGGCAACTGCTAACAGCTATAAAAGAGGAAATCAACAGTAACACAATAATAGCAAGGGACTTTAACACCTCACTTACACCAATGGAGATCATCCAGACAGAAAATTAGTAAGGAAACACATGCTTTAAATGACACAATAGACCAGATAGATTTAATGGATATTTATAGGACATTCCATCCAAAAACAGCAGACTACAAGTTCTTCTCAATGGCACACGGAACATTCTCCAGGATAGATCACATCTTGGGTCACAAATAAAGCCTCAGTAAATTTAAGAAAACTGAAATCATATCAAGCAGCTGTTCCGACACAATGCTGAGATTAGAACTCAATTACAGGGAAAATAACGTAAAAAACGAACACATGGAGGCTAAACAATACGTTTCTAAATAACCAAGAGATCACTGAAGAAATAAAAGAGGAAATCAAAAACTACCTAGAGACAAATGACAACAAAAACACGATGATCGAAAACCTATGGGATGCAGCAAAAACAGTTCTAAGAGGGAAGTTTATAGCAATAAAAGCCTACCTCAAGAAACCAGAAAAATCTCAAATAAACAATCTAACCCTACACCTAAAGGAACTAGAGAACGAAGAACAAAACCCAAAGTTAATAGAAGGAAAGAAATCATAAAGATCAGAGCAGAAATAAATGAAATAAAAACAATAGCAAAGATCAATAAAACTAAAAGCTGGTTCTTTGAGAAGATAAACAAAAATGATAAACCTGTAGCCAGACTCAAGTAAAAGAGGGAGAGGACTCAAATCAATAGAATTAGAAATGAAAAAGGAGAAGTTGTAACAGACACCACAGAAATACAAAGCGTCCTAAGAGACCTCTACAAGCAACTCTATGCCAATAAAATGGACAACCTGGAAGAAATGGACAAATTCTTAGAAAGGTATAACCTTCCAAGACTGAACCGGGAAGAAATAGAAAATATGAACAGACCTATCACAAGTAATGAAATTGAAAGTGTGATGAAAAATCTTCCAACAAACAAAAGTCCAGAACTAGATGGCATCAGAGGTGAATTCTATCAAACATTTAGACAAGAGCTAACACCCAATCTTCTCAAACTCTTCAGAACTTTTCAGGGGAAGGAACACTCCCAAACTCATTATATGAGGCCACCATCACCCTGATACCAAAACCAGACAAAGATACTACAGAAAAAGAAAATTAGAGACCAATATCACTGATTAATATAGATGTAAAAGTCCTCAACAAAATACTAGGAAACAGAATTGAACAACACATTAAAAGGATCATGCACCATGATCAGGTGGGGTTTATCCCAGGGATGCAAGAATTCTTCAATATACACAAATCAATCAATGTGATACACCATATTAACAAATTGTAGAATAAAAATATGATCATCCCAATAGATGCAGGAAAAGCTTTCAACAAAATTCAACACCAATTTATGATTAAAAGTCTCCAAAAAGTGGGCATAGAGGGAATCTACCTCAACATAATAAAGGCAGTATATGACAAACCCACAGCAAACATCATTCTCAATAGTGAAAAACTAAAAGCATTTCCTCTAAGATCAGGAACAAGACAAGGATGTCCACTCTCACCACCATTACTCAACATAGTTTTGGAAGTCCTAGACACAGTAATCAGAGAAGAAAAAGAAATAAAAGGAATACAAATTGGAAAAGAAGAAGTAAAATTGTCACTGTTTGCAAATGACACGATACTACACATAGTGAATCCTAAAGATGCCACCAGAAAACTACTAGAGCTAATCAATGAATTTGGTAAAGTTGCAGGATACAAAATTAATGCACAGAAATCTCTTGCATTCCTATACACTAACAATGAAAGATCAGAAAGAGAAATTAAGGAAACAGTCTCATTCACCATTGCAACAAAAAGAATAAAATACGGAGGAATGAACCTACATAAGGAGGTAAAAGACCTGTACTCAGAAAACTATAAGACACTGCTGAAAGAAATCAAAGATGATATAAACATATGGAGGTATAAACCATGTTCTTGGATTAGAAGAATCAATATTGTGAAAATGACTATAGCACCCAAAGCAAGCTACAGATTCAATGCAATCCCTATCAAATACCACTGGCATTTTCTACAGAACTAGAACAAAAAAATCTTAAAATTTGTATGGAGACACAAAAGACCCCGAATAGCCAAAGCAGTCTTGAGGGAAATTAAAAGAGCTGGAGGAATCAGACTTCCTGACTTCAGACTATACTACAAAGCTACATTAATCAAGACTATATGGTACTGGCACAAAAACAGAAATATAGATCAATTGAACAAGATAGAAAGCCCAGAGATAAACCTACGTACCTATGGCTAACTCATCTATGACAAAGGAGGCAAAGATATACAGTGAAGAAAAGACAGTCTCTTCAGTAAGTGGTGCTGGGAAAACTGGACAACTACGCGTAAAAGAATGAAATTAGAACACTCCATAACACCATACACAAAAATAAACTCAAAATGGATTAGAGATCTAAATGTTAGACCAGACACTATAAAATTATTAGAGGGAAACATAGGCAGAACACTCTATGACATAAATCACAGCAAGATCCTTTTTGACCCACCTCCTAGAGAAGTGGAAATAAAAACAAAAATAAACAAATGGGACCTAATGAAACTTCAAAGCTTTTGCACAGCAAAGGAAAACATAAACAAGACGAAAATACAACCCTAAGAATGGGAGAAAATGTTTTCAAATGAAGCAAATGACAAAAGATTAATCTCCAAAATTTACAAGCAGCTCGTGTAGCTCAATATCACAAAAACAAACAACACAATCCAAAAATGGGCAGAAGACCTAAATAGACATTTCTCCAAAGGAGATATACAGATTGCCAATAAACACATGAAAGGATGCTGAACATCACTAATCATTAGAGAAATGCAAATCAAAACTACAGTGAGGTATCACCTCCCAGCAGTCAGAATGGCAATCATCAAAAAATCTACAAACAATAAATGCTGGAGAGGCATTTACTGGAGAAAAGGGAACGTTCTTGCACTGTTGCTGGGAATGTAAATTGCTATAGCCACTAGGGATAACAGTATAGAGGTTCCTTAAAAAACTAAAAATAGAAGTACCATGTGACTCAGCAATCCAACTACTGGGCATTTGCCCTGAGAAAACCATAATTCAAAAAGAGTTATATACAACAATGTTCATTGCAGTTCTACTTACAATAGCCAGGACATGGAAGCAACCTAAGTGTCCATCGACAGATGAATGGATAAAGAATATCTGGCACATATATAAATGGAATATTACTCAGCCATAAAAAGAAACAAAACTGAGTTATTTGTAGTGAGGGGGATGGATTTAGAGTCTGTCCTACACAGTGAAGTAAGTCAGAAAGAGAAAAATAAATACCGTGTGTTAACAGAGATATATGGAATCTAAAGGAAAAAGTTTATGAAGAACCTAGGGGCAGGACAGGATTAAGGACACAGACGTAGAGAAAGGACTTGAGGACATGGGGAGGGGGAAGGGTAAGCTGCGACGAAGTGAGAGAGTGCCATGGACATATATACATTACCAAAAGTAACATCGATAGCTACTGGGAAGCAGCCACATAGCACAGGGAGATCAGCTCGGTGCTTTGTGACCACCTAAAGGGGTGGGATGTGGAGGGTGGGAGGGAGATGCAAGAGGGAGGGGATATGGTGATATATGTATATGTATAATTGATTCACTTTGTTATACAGCAGAAACTAACACTCCATTGTAAAGCAATTATACTCCAATAAAGGTGTAAAAGGAAAATAAAAAAGAAAGAAGCCCAGAGATAAACCTACACACCTATGGTCAACTAATCTATGACAAAGTAGGCAAGACTATACAATGGAGAAAAGACAGTGTCTTCAATCAGTGGTGCTGGGGAAAATGGACAGCTACATGTAAAAGAATGAAATTAGAACACCCCCTAACATCATACACAAAAATAAATTCAAAATGGATTAGAGACCTTCATGTAAGACCGGACAGTATAAAACTCTTAGAGGAAAACATAGGAAGAATACTCTAACATAAATCACAGCAAGATCTTTTTTGATCCACCTCCTAGAGTAATGCCATAAAAAAGAAAACTAAACAAATGGGACCTAATGAAACGTAAAAGCTTTTGCAAAGCAATGGAAACTACAAACACAAAAAGACAACCCTCAGAATGGGAGAATATATTTGCAACTGAATCAATGGACAAAGGATTAATCTCCAATATATATAAACAGCTCATGCAGCTCAATATTAAAAAAACAAACAACCCAATACAAAAATGGGCAGAAGATCTAAATAGACATTTCTTCCAAGAAGACGTAGAGATGGCCAAGGAGCACATGAAAAGCTGCTCTACATCACTAATTATTAGAGAAATGCAAATCAAAACTACAATGAGGTATCACCTCACACCTGTTACAATGGGCATCATCAGAAAATCTACAAACAACAAATGCTGGAGAGGGTGTGGAGAAAAGGAACCCTCTTCCACGATTGGTGGGAATGTAAATTGATAGTCACTATGGACAACAGTATGGAGGTTCCTTAAAAAACTAAAAATAGAATTACCATATGATCCAGCAACCCACTACTGGGCATATACCCAGAGAAAACCATAAATCAAAAAGACACATTCACCACAATGTTCATTGCAGCACTATTTACAATAGCCAGGTAATGGAAGCAACCTAAATGCCCACAGACAGACGAATGGATAAAGATGTAGTACATATATAAAATGGACTATTAGCCATAAAAAGGAATGAAATTGGGTCATTTGTAGAGACGTCGATGGATCTAGAGACTGTCATACAGAGTGAAGTAAGTCAGAAAGAGAAAAACAAATATTGTATATTAACGCATATATGTGGAACCTAGAAAAATGGTACAGATGAACCAGTTTGAAGGGCAGAAATAGAGACACAGATGTAGAGAACAAATGTATGGACACCAAGAGGGGAAAGCCGTGGGGGGGGTGGCAGTAGGAGGAGTTGGGAGATTGGGATTGACATGTATACATTTATATGTATAAAATAGATAACCAATAAGAACCTGCTGTATAAAAAATAAATAAAATAAAATGAAAAATAAAATTTTTTAAAAAACGGAAGTTATTCCCTTCACATACATGTATTTATATGAATGAATTATTTCCATGCTTACATCTATAAGTACAAAAAAGAGGAATAAAACCTACCTTGAACCAAAAAAGAAAAAAACAAAACAGAACCCACCAGTTATACAGATGAAAACCCTATCAGGGCACTTGCTCCAGTGGTAGACAATTCTGAAGTTGGTCAGAGGTGGGGAATCGTCTCGCATGCAGCCAGCAGCCCCCCCGCAAGGAGTGTCCTCATTACAAGCCTGGGGCACCGTGCCGAGGCGTCTGTGAGTAAACGTGAGATGAGCCCCAGGCCAGCTTCTGCTGAACTGTTCCCACCCTTCCCAGGTAAAACACCTGAATATGTACAAGGACTTGAAAGCCTAGAGGAAGGGCCATGGAGCCACACGAGTGACAGCATGCCAGCCGACTTGGTGCCTGCAGGCCAGCCAGGATGGTCCTGGCCCTGGGTGCTCTTCTGGAAGATTTCCATTTCCCTGCCTGAGATACCAGTCCTGTCCCTGCCCCCACTGCTTTTTTCCTTCCTCACTTCTGCCCAGGGAGAAATTCCAGCAGCAGGTATGGGTGACACATCCTCTTCTTTAGCAGGTGGCAGCCTGGCAACTGCTGCAGAAAGTCCAGCAGAGCCCCACTCACACTGGGCCACCCACAATGCCGTGGCCTCTCACTCCCTCCCACCAGCCCAGCCCGCAGACTGCTGACAGGGCAGACAAAATGGCGTCAGGCACAGCTGCAGGGGCTCTTGCTGCCTGGAGTCGTATTTATATTAATCTCAACCCAGGCACACCTGGGGAGGGCTGGCAGGCACGGTAAGGCTGCCCAGGTCAGCCAATCGTCACCCCTCAGGGGCTCACAGTTGCAGAAAATGGAACTTGCTGAACTGGCTGGGTCCAAGGAACAGGTGTGGGCTCCTGAGAGTCAGGATAGACAAGGGGCTGCAGCTTTGGCTTGTTTTCTAATCATTTTATCTGGACCATGAGTGGGAGACAACTTCAAGAAAACCCTCTCCTAATGAGAGGAACCCAGGAGTCAGGGAGAGGAGGGGTGGGTGGTGGTTGGAGACAGAGGCCTGGTGCCCCGGGTGCAGTGGAAGTCTCTGGAAGACCAGGTGGAGGGAGGCCGCACAGAGTGATGCCCAGGGTCACAGACCTGTCGCAGCTGCTGTTTGTTAGTTCAAGTCCTGCTCTGAGGTGCTCTGTGTCAGCTCTGAGTGACAGGTGAGCTGGGGGTGCTCTACAATGAGGGCTATGTGCATGGTTCCTGTGTGCCCAGCCCTGCCAAGGTACCTGCAAGGGTAGCTCTGTATCCTGGGAGGGGCCTGATCATGAGAGCCCTGTGGGCTGGGGTGGGGGTGGGGTACCTGCCCAGGTGAGCTCCATATCCTGGGATTGGTCTGACCACAAGAGCCCCATGGGCTGCTGGGAACCTGGTAAAGGATGTCAGGACAGTCAGTGAAGCCACCGAGGATATACCTCCAGTTGCTCCTAATTCCTACACCCTGCTGGTCATTCTACCAACCACCAGGACATGGTATTCTGTATTAGTCTTCAATGATGCCTTCTTTTGTATTCCATTAGTCCCAGAGTCACAAGAAATTTTGGCTGGTGAGTGGCAGGACTCAACATACAACTAAAACAATACTTCCGGGGCGTCTTGTCCCAAGGGTTCAAAACTTCCCACACCATCTTTGGGGAAAGCTTAGCTAAAGACCTAAAAGTTCTACCTCTGGAAAAGGAAACCCTCCTTCAATACGCAGACGACATTCTGATCGCCAGCCCTACTAAGGAGGCCTCTGAACTACCAAGCCAATAAAGGATAGAAGTTGTCCAAGAAAAAGCTCCAATATCACAGACTGCGGTGACCTGCCTGGGCTTCATTCTCACAGAAGGTCGGAGAAGCCCATCCCAGGAAAGGGAAGAAACCATTTGCAGCCTTACCCCTTTCTAAAACTAGAAGACAGCTTAGGGGTTCCTGGGGAGGCCAGGGTTTGCTGCTTCTGGATCCCTAACTACAGTCTACTAGCTGGGCCTCTATATGAAACACTGAAAGGAAAAGATGATGATGCTTTTGAATAGAATCCAGAAGTGGCCTTTCAAGAATGGAAAGAGCAGTCAATTCAGACCCTTGCCCTGGAACTCCCTAATTTAGCTAAACCCTTTGACCTTTACATTCCCGGTGAAAGGTGAATCGCCATTGGAGAATTAGTGCAAAAACTGGGACCACTTGAAATGGAACAACGCAAGAATGCCATCCAGGTAGGATAAACTACGGTCACCAAAGGGTTTGGCACACTGCCACATCTGGCCAAGATACTGGCGGTATCTAAAAACCTGGAAATCAGCAGCCCAAAAGGCCACCTCCCTCCTAAGGGAAAAGGACCCCACGTGGTGATCCTAACCACCAACCATGCCCTGAAGTTGCAGGGTTCGCTCCGTGGGCACACCGACCTCGAGTGAGGAGGCCCTCCAACTCCAACATCCCGAGAGATAACCGGGGGCAACAGGGCACCATGACGACTCGTGTGAACAGCACTTGACCTGGAGTTTCTCTCATAAAACAAGAGTATGTCCCAAAAGAGTAGACTACTGCTTGCAGGACTTACTGCACCCAGAGGGGAGCTAATAATCTTGGCAGGGGAACCGTATATCACACTGTCACCATAGAAAAGCCTACAGACACCGTGATGATGGTGGCCAATAAGACCGGCTGGACTCCTGTTTACTTCAAAAGGCTGTTGACTCAGTGGCCATCACGGTCCTTTATCACCACTGCCCCTGGACTCTCTGGGAATTGAGCGGGCAGGGCTCTAACCCCTGGTGCTGTTTGTACGTTAATTCAGGGGCCTAATTGAAGAAAGTGCAGACTACTGGTCAGAGCATCTAGGCTGGCAGAAACGGTCAGCCTAAGGTGGCCGAACAAATGTGGGGCGGGGTGAAACCGGCCCCCACAGCGTCTCTGCACATCTCTTTCCTAGACCCCTAAAGGTCATTAGAATCTATAACACTTCCAATGCTGGTGCTCAGGCGGACGAGCAGGGAGGCAGGGGGCCTGGGGACAATCAACGTCACCTGGAGGCTGCTGGGGAGAAGTTCTGACCCTCGCCCCCAGGTATGAGGGCTCCCAACTCAGCACTCAGCAGTTACAGAAGAAGGGTCTGCACCCTCAGCACTCCAAGAATGAGGAACGGGACAAAAGGCAGAGGAGGGGTTTGTCCCCAGCAGAGCCCATTAAAAATCCCTGGGAGATAAAAATAGAATCTGGGCAATAAAGTCAAGTCTAACCTTTTTTATCCTCTGTGCTTTGTCTAATTTCACGTGCTCCTAGGGTCCCACGTGCAGAGGTTCCACACCCGGCACTTCAGACCAGATTTCCTAGTGCAGAATGGCTGGGTCGACACCTCAGCTCCTGGGGCCCAGTGCAGACTCCGCGATATAGAGCCTGAGCTGCAGCCAACCGGGCCCTCGAGAGCTCCGCCCCCTCCCTCTCACTGACTCTGACAGGATCTCTACACAGCAGCCCAGCCCACAGCCCACGGGGTAGTGCATGCTCTCACCTCTCCATTCTCTGATCAAAATATAAAGTTTCCTTTGCTTGTGAACCAAACTCAGTCTCGATCTGTTGGCCCCAATGACACTGGGCAGGGGGACACTTGTTGGGGTCCACTCTGGAGGATCAGTAACAGAAATTGAGACTAGTGTAACTTCAATGAACAGATGTGTGAGTTAACATAGAGCAGTGTATAAGGCTCGGGTAAAATAAGATGTTTCTAACACTTCCATTTGATATTTCCATCACTTTATTATAAGCAAGTTCAGTGAAAAGGTTTGTCTTATTTGTCAGGTCAATATTAGAGAAACGAAGTGATTTCTTTCCAAGGATGTACATCTAATAATCTTGGTTAAAGCTTCAATCTTGTTTTAAATGCTTTTCCATTGAAAATGGTACCTCTCTTTCAGTTCCCCCATTTCTGAGAAGTATAAAATCTTATAATTTATTATTACCAAAGGGGAAAGGTGGGAGGAGGGATAAATTAACAGTTTGGGATTAACACATACACACTGCTATGTATAAAATAGATCATCAACAAGGAACTACTGTATAGCACAGGGAACTACGCTCAACATTTTGCAATAACCTATAAGAGGAAATAATCTGAAAAAGAATAGATATTTTTATTGACATCATCTATCAATGACAGTTAAAGTGTAACCTAAGGGAAGCTGGTGGTGAGTGCTTCTGACCCTGAAGACTTCAATCATCTAAAGTTTGGACTCTGCCTACTTCCCAAGGCCCTTAATGAACATATGTGTAGCCGTAGCTTAAAAAATTCCCCAGTTTGGGTTTCGGGGAGACACTGATTTTGAAAAAGCCCTGGTGTTCTCCTTACATGAATGGGACTCTTCCTACTGCTAAAACATGTCTGTCACACCCAGAGGATGGTATACCGTCTGATCGGGAAGAGTTTGGAAAAGGCATCTCATCTCCTCATCTCCTGGTGCTCGGGTTCACCCCTCCAGCGTCTTTACTAACAGTCTCCCCACTTGGAGATGTCAGCACTGTCAACATCCTGTTGTGTACAGTTTGGAATTTGTCCAAAGGATGAAGCGGAAGGATGAGGAACAATGAGAGACAAGTCCTAGGTGTTCAGACAGGCACATGTCACTCTAATTTCCAATCAGGAAGACGAATTGACCAAAGGCTAGGGTTGCCCATGGAAACAGTATAGGGCTTGAGGAAATCCCGCTGCTTTGTGGCCAGTTCCCATAAACACAAGTTGAACGATGGAACTCAGGGGCAGTAAAATTCACGAAACTGCAGAGTTGAAAATATCCATCACTGAAAAATGTCTTGAGGAAAGTCAGAGAAAAGGACTTGTAAGCAAGGGAGAATGGCAGGAAAGGGATTTGAGGAGGTAGAAAGGACTCGCCATTAAGCATAAGAAAAGGGGCTGAACATTGCCAACATTGCAGTTGGCCAAAAAGGGTGTATGCGTTTTTTTCTGTATATATTCAAGAAAAGGGCATACACTTTTTTAGCCAACCAAACAGGTGGGCACTGGAAATCAATACTACAAAAGATATCACTTCGCATCAGTCAGAAGAGCCATCCTCATAAAGCGTAAACAACAGAAATGCAGGACAGGGCGAGGAGAAGAGGGAGCCCTGTGAGACTTATAGTGGAAATGTATATTGCCAATGGCCATTCTGGAGAAGTGTATTGTGTTTACTAAAGCATCTAATAAATGAGCTACAGAGCATAGGGCACTTGCACTCATGGGCGTATATCTTGGGGAAAACAAAAATCCAGAGGACACAGGCACCCCAATGTTTACCGCCTCTCTGTTTAAAAGATCCTCGACTAGGATATAACTTAAATGTCTCTGGAGGGAAAAAATGGATAGAGATGTGGTACTTAGGTAGAGTGGAATATTATTCAGCCTGGAAATCAATGAAATATGGCCAGTTGTAACAACTCCGGAGGAGTTACATATGATCATTCTAAGTGACATAATTCAAAAAGAAAAAGACACATATCATAAGATATCACTTAAAGGTGGAATCCAAAATGGCTGCACATGAAATAACTTACAAAACAAAAACATAGTCAAATATGTAGAAAACACGCATAAGGCTGCTAAACGGGAAAGGTGGGGAGGGGTGAGGCATCATCCAGGAGGTTGAAATTAGCAAAGATACCATTCCAAATACCAAACTGATAATCAACAAGGCCTACACGGTAGCTAAACGAACTGCACTCAGCACACTCAAGTCACCGGAAAAGAATATATACGACTGGTAAGACTCTGAAAAAGAATTTATTGATGTCTCTCTGTACGTGAATCAAGTGGATGTACAGCAGCAAGAAACAGAGCTTTGAAAATCAGCTGTAACCAATATAGTAATAAATTGAAAAAAACAAACGACAGAGAGACAGAGAAAACCTCTTACAACTTTTCCTCAGGGACGGTGATGCAACATGGATTGAACACATCTAGACCCACAGCAGGATGAGACATAAGGCTGGAAACTGTTTGCGCTAAGAGAAATGTGAGCTTGGGTGAGGAAACGCACACCCTTTAAAGTAATACTACCTGGTACCCATTCAATGGGTCCCAAATCTGCAGGTTCAAGGGATCTTCCTACAGCTAAAACATGCATGGAAAACCCAGAGGACTGTACACCATGTGATCGGGAGATGTGTCTAAAATGCACCTCATTTATCCTCTCCTGGTGCTCCTGTTCACCATTCCAGCCATGTTACTTAGAATCTCCCCACTTGGAGAATCAGCACATTTAAATTTCTGTGTCACACATTTTGCAAATTGTGAGGAGGATGAACGGAAGACGGGGAACCAATGAGAGAATAGTTGTAGGGGTTTGGACGGGCACATATCACTCTAAATTCCCATTAAGAATAAGAATTAAAAAAAGGCTCAGCCCGCCTCGCCGGAGCCAAAATAGGGCCTGAAACAATCCTGCAGGTTTGAGGCCAGCTCACAAAAGAGCAACTTAAAAAATGGAGCTCAAGGTCACTGCAATTCACAAACCTGCAGAGTTAAAAATGAAAACTAACGTCCAAAAATATGTTGAGGTAAGGCAAAGAAGAGGATCTGAATGCAAGACAGAATTGCAAGAAACAGATTTCAAGAGATAGATTGGACTCGTCTTTAAGGCACATGAAAAGCACATGAAACCCTAACCCTAACCCTAAACCTAACCCTAACCCTTACCCGAAGCCTTACCCTAACCCGTCACCTAATCCAAATCGGTACGCTAACACTAACCCGTGCCCTCACACGTACGCTCACACTAAACCGTTGTCGTACACTCACCTGGACCCTAAACCGTCCCCGTCCCCGTCTCCTAAACCTAGCCCGAACCCTAACCCTAACCCTTCCCCGAAGCCTGACCCTCACCCGTCCCCTAATCCTAACACGTACGCTAACACTAACCCGTGCCCTCACACGTACGCTCACCCTAAACCGTTGTCGTACGCTCACCTGGACCCTAAACCGTCCCCGTCCCCTAACCCTAACCCTAGCCCGAACCCTAACCCTAACCCTTCCCCGAAGCCTTACCCTCACCCGTCCCCTAATCCTAACCCGTACGCTAACACTAACCGGTGCCCTCACACGTACGCTCATCCTAAACCGTTGTCGTACCCTCACCTGGACCCTAAACCGTCCAAATCCCCTAACCCTAACACTAACCCAAACCCTAACACTAACCCGTCCCCTAATCCTAAACCGTACGCTAACACTAACCTGTGCCCTCACACGTACGCTCACCCTAAACCGTTGTCGTACCCTCACCTGGACCCTAAACTGTCCCCGTCCCCTAACCCTAACCCTAGCCAGAACCCTAACCCTATGCCTTCCCTGAAGCCTTACCCTCACCCATCCCCTAATCCTAACCCGTACGCTAATGCTAACCCGTGCCCTCACACGTACGCTCACCCTAAACTGTTGTCGTACCCTCACCTGGACCCTAAACCGTCCCCGTCCCCTAACCCTAACCTAACCCTAACCCTAACACGTGCCCTCAAACGTACGCTCACCCTAAACCGTTGTCGCACGCTCACCTGGACCCTAAACTGTCCCCGTCCCCTAACCCTAACCCTAGCCCAAACCCTAACCCTAAACCTTCCCCGAAGCCTTACCCTCACCCGTCCCCAAATCCTAACCCGTACGCTAACACTAACCCGTGCCCTCAAACGTACGCTCAGCCTAAACTGTTGTCGTACCCTCACGTGGACCCTTAACCGTCCCATATCCCTCAACCTACCCCGAACCATAAACCTAACCCTTCTCCGAAGCCTTACTCTCACCCGACCCATAATCCTAACCCGTACGCTAACAATAACCCGTGCCCTCACACGTACGCTCAACCTAAACCATTGTCGTACCCTCACCACGACTCTAAACCATCCCCGTCCCCTAACCCTATCCCTAGCCCGAACCCTAAACCTAACCCTTCCCCAAAGCCTTACTCTTACCCGTCCCCTAATCCTAACCCGTACGCTAACACTAACCCGTGCCCTAACACGTACGCTCACTCTAAACCGTTGTCGTACCCTCACCTGGACTCTAAACCGTCCCCTAAACCTAAACCTATCCCTAGCCCGAACCCTAACCATAACACTTCCCCGAAGCCTTACACTAACCTGTCCCCTAATCCTAAACCGTAAGCTAACACTAACCAGTGCCCTCACACGTACGCTCACCATAAACCGTTGTCGTACCCTCACCTGAACACTAAACCGTCCCCGTCCCCTAACCCTAACCCTAGCCCGAACCCTAACCCTAAGCCTTCCCCGAAACCTAACCCTCACCCGTCCCCTAATACTAGACCGTACGCTAACACTAATCGCGCCCTCACACGTACGCTCCCCCTAAAGCATTGTCGTACCCTCACCATGACCCTAAACCGTCCCCGTCCCCTAACCCTAACCCTAGCCCGAACCCTAACCCTAACACTTCCCCGAAGGCTGACCCTCACCCGTCCCCTAATCCTAACCCGTACGCTAACACTAACCCGCGCCCTCACACGTACGCTCCCCCTAAAGCGTTGTCGTACCCTCATCTGGACCCTAAACCGTCCCCGTCCCCTAACACTAACCCTAGCCCGAACCCTATCCCTAACCCTTCCCCGAAGCCTGACCCTCACCCGTCCCCTAACCCTAGCCCATACGCTAACACTAACCCACGCCCTCACACGTACGCTCCCCCTAAAGCGTTGTCGTACCCTCACCTGGACCCTAAACCGTCCCCGTCCCCTAACCCTAACTCTAGCCCGAACCCTAACCCTAACACTTCCCCGAAGCCTGATCCTCACCCGTCCCCTAATCCTAACCCGTACGCTAACACTAACGCATGCCCTCACACGTACGCTCCCCCTAAAGCCTTGTCGTACACTCACCTGGACCCTAAACCGTCCCCGTCCCCTAATCCTAACCCTAGCCCGAACCCTAACCCTAACCCTTACCCGAAGCCTGACCCTCACCCGTCCCCTAATCCTAGCCCGTACGCTAACACTAACCCACGCCCTCACACGTACGCTCCCCCTAAAGAGTTGTCGTACCCTCACCTGGACCCTAAACCGTCCCTGTCCCCTAACCCTAACTCTAGCCCGAAGCCTAACCCTAACCCATCCCCGAAGCCGGAACCTCACCCGTCCCCTAATCCTAACCCGTACGCTAACACTAACACGCGCCCTCACACGTACGCTCCCCCTAAAGCGTTGTCGTACCCTCATCTGGACCCTAAACCGTCCCCGTCCCCTAACCCTAACCCTAGCCCGAACCCTAACCCAAATCCTTCCCCGAAACCTGACCCTCACCCGTCCCCTAATCCTATCCAGTAAGCTAACACTAACCCGCAACCTCACACGTACGCTCCCCCTAAAGCGTTGTCGTACCCTCACCTGGACCCTAAACCCTCCCCGTCCCCTAACCCTAACCCTAGAACGAACCCTAACCCTAACCCTTCCCCGAAGCCTTACCCTCACCAGTCCCCTAATCCTAACCCGTACGCTAACACTAACCAGTGACCTCACACGTACGCTCACCCTAAACCGTTCTCATACCCTCAGCTGGACCCTAAACCGTCCCCGTCCCCTAACCCTAACTCTAGCCCGAACACTAACCCTAACACTTCCCCGAAGCCTGACCTTCACCCGTCCCCTAATCCTAGCCCGTACGCTAACATTAACCCACGCAATCACACGTACGTTCCCCCTAAAGCGTTGTACGCTCACCTGGACCCTAAACCGTCCCCGTCCCCGTCCCCTAACTCTAGCCCGAACACTAACCCTAAACCTTCCTCGAAGCCTGACCCTCACCCGTCCCATAATCCTAACGCGTACGCTAACACTAACCGGCACCCTCACACGTACGCTCCCCCTAAAGCGTTGTCGTACCCTCACCTGGAACCTAAACCCTCCCCGTCGCCTAACACTAACCCTAGCCTGAACCATAACCCTAACACTTCCCCGAAACCTGACCCTCACCCGTCCCCTAATCCTAACCCGTACGCTAACACTAACCCAAGCCCTCCCACGTACGCTCCCCCTAAAGCATCGTCGTACCCTCACCTGGACTCTAAACCGTCTCCGTCCCCTACCCTAACCCTAGCCCGAACCCTAACCCTAACACTTCCCCGAAGCCTGACCCTCACCGTCCCCTAATACTAACCCGTACGCTAACACTAACCCGTGCCCTCACACGTACGCTCCCCCTAAACTGTTGTCGTACCCTCACCTGGACCCTAAAACGTCCCCGTCCCCTAACCCTAACCCTAGCCCGAACCCTAACCCTAACTCTTCCTCGAAGCCTGACCCTCAGCCGTATCCTAATCCTAACCCGTACGCTAACACTAACCTGCGCCCTCACACGTACGCTCCCCCTAAAGCTTTTGCGTACCCTCACGTGGACCCTAAACCGTTCCCATCCCCTAACCCTAACCCTAGCCCGAACCCTAACCCTAACCCTTCCCCGAAGCCTGACCCTCACCCGTCCCCTAATCCTAACCTGTACGCTAACACGAACCCTCGCCCTCACACGTACACTCCCCCTAAAGCGCTGTCGTACCCTCACCTGGACCCTAAACTGTCCCTGTTCCCTCACCCTAACCCTAGCCCAAACCCTAACCCTAAACTTTCCCCGAAGCCTGACCCTCACCTGTCCCCTAATCCTAACCCGTACGCTAACACTAACCCGCGCCCTCACACGTACGCTCCCCCAAAGCGTTGTCGTACCCTCACCTGGACCCTAAACCGTTCCCGTTTCTAACCCTAACCCTAACCCGAACCCTAACCCTAACCCTTCCCCGAAGCCTGACACTCACCCGTCCCCTAATCCTAACCCGTACGCTAACACTAACCCGCGCCCGCACACGTACGCTCCCCCTAAAGCGTTATCGTACCCTCACCTGGACCCTTAACCGTCCCCGACCCCTAACCCTAGCCCGAACCATAACCCTAACCCTTCCCCGAAGCCTGACCCTCACCCGTCACCTAATCCTAACCCGAACGCTAACACTAACCCGCGCCCTCACACGTACGCTCCCCCTAAATCCTTGTCGTATCCTCACCTGGACCCTAAACCGTCCCCGTCCCCTAACCCTAACCCTAGCCCGAACCCTAACCATAACCCTTCCCCGAAGCCTGACCTCACCCGTCCCCTAATCCTAACCCGTACGCTAACACAAACTCGCGCCCTCACACGTATGCTCCACCTAAAGCGTTGTCGTACCCTCACCTGGACCCTAAACCGTCCCCGTCCACTAACCCTAGCCCGAACCCTAACCCTAACCCTTCCCCGAAGCCTGACCCTAACACGTCCCCTAATCCTAACCCGTACGCTAACACTAATCCGCGTCCTCACACGTACGCTGCCCCTAAAGCGTTGTCGTACCCTCACCTGGACACTAAACCGTCCCCTAACCCTAACCCTAACCCTAGCCCGAACCCTAACCCTAACACTTCCCCGAAGCCTGACACTCACCCGTCCACTAATCCTAACCCGAACGCTAACACAAACCCGCGCCCCCACATGTATGCTCCCCCTAAAGCGTTGTCGTGCCCTCACCGAGACCCTATACCGTCCCCATCCCCTAACCCTAACCCTAGCCCGAACCCTAAACCTAACCCTTCCCCGAAGCCTGACCCTCACCCGTCCCCTAATGCTAACCCGTACGCTAACACGAACCCGCGCCCTCACACGTACGCTCCCCCTAAAGTGTTGTCGTACCCTCACCTGGACCCTAAACCGTCCCCGTCCCCGTCCCCTAACCCTAGCCCGAAACCTAACCCTAACCCTTCCTCGAAGCCTGACCCTCACCCGTCCATAATCCTAACCCGTACACTAACACTAACCCACGCCCTCACACGTACGCTCCCCGAAAGCGTTGTCTTGCCCTCAGCTGGACCCTAAACCGTCCCCATGCCCTAACTCTAACCCTAGCCCGAACCCTAACCCTAACCCTTCCCCGAAGCCTGACCCTCACCCGTCCCTTAATCCTAACCCGTACGCTAACACTAACCTGCGCCCTCACAGGTACGCTCCACCTAAAGCGTTGTCGAACCCTCACCTGGACCCTAAACCATCCCCGTCCCATCACCCCAACCCTAGCCCGAACCCTAACCCTAACCCTAACCATTCCCCGAAGCCTGACCCTCACCCGTCCCCTAATCCTAACCCGTACGCTAACACAAACTCGCGCCCTCACACGTATGCTCCACCTAAAGCGTTGTCGTACCCTCACCTGGACCCTAAACCGTCCCCGTCCCATCACCCTAACCCTAGCCCGAACCCTAACCCTAACCCTAACCATTCCCCGAAGCCTGACCCTCACCTGTCCCCTAATCCTAACCCGTACGTTAACACTAACCTGCGCCCCCTAAAGCGTTGTCGTACCCTCACCTGGACCCTAAACCGTCCCCATCCCCTAACCCTAACCCCAGCCCGAACCCTAACCCTAACACTTACCCGAAGCCTGACCCTCAGCAGTCCCCAATCCTAACCCGTACGCTAACACTAGCCCACGCCCTCACACGTACGCTCCCCCTAAAGTGTTGTCGTAACCTCACCTGGACCCTAAACCGTCCCCGTCCCCTAACCCTAACCCTAGCCCGAACCCTAACCCTAACACTTCCCCGAAGCCCGACCCTCACCCGTCCCCTAATCCTAACCCGTATGCTAACACTAACCCGCGCCCTCACACGTACGCTTCCCCTAAAGCGTTGTCGTACCCTCACCTGGACCCTTAACCGTCCCCGTCCCCTAACCCTAGCCCGAACCCTAACCCTAACCCTTCCCCGAAGCCTGACCCTCACCCGTCCCCTAATCCTAGCCCGTACGCTAACACTAACCCGCGCCCTCACACGTACGCTCCCCCTAAAGCATTGTCGTACCCTCACCTGGACCCTAAACCGTCCCCGTCCCCTAACCCTAACCCAAGCCCGAACCCTAACCCTAACCCTTCCTCGAAGCCTGACCCTCACTCGTCCCATAATCCTAGCCCGTACGCTAACACTAATCCGCGCCCTCACATGTAAGGTCCCCCTAAAGCGTTATCATAACCTCACCTGGACCCTAAACCGTCCCCGTCCCGTAACCCTAACCCTAAACCGAACCCTAACCCTAAGACTTCCCCGAAGCCGGACCCTCATCCGTCCCCTAATCCTAACCCATACGCTAACACTAACCCGCGCCCTCACATGTACGATCCCCCTAAAGCATTGTCGTACCCTCACCTGGACCCTAAACCGTCCCCGTCCCCTAACCCTAACCCTAGCCCGAAGCCTAACCCTAACACATCCCCGAAGGCTGACCCTCACCCGTCCCCTAATCCTAACCCGTACGCTAACACGAACCCTCGCCCTCACACGTACACTCCCCCTAAAGCGCTGTCGTACCCTCACCTGGATCCTAAACCGTCCCCGTCCCCTCACCCTAACCCTAGCCCAAACCCTAACCCTAAACTTTCCCCGAAGCCTGACCCTCACCTGTCCCCTAATCCTAACCCGTACGCTAACACTAACCCGCGCCCTCACACGTACGCTCCCCCAAAGCGTTGTCGTACCCTCACCTGGACCCTAAACCGTTCCCGTTTCTAACCCTAACCCTAGCCCGAACCCTAACCCTAACCCTTCCCCGAAGCCTGACACTCAACCGTCCCCTAATCCTAAACCGTACGCTAACACTAACGTGCGCCCTCACACGTACACTCCCCCTAAAGACTTTTCGTACCCTCACCTGACCCTAAACCGTCCCCGTCCCCTAACCCTAACCCTAGCCCGAACCATAACCCTAACCCTTCGCCGAAGCCTGACACTCACCCGTCCCCTAATCCTAACCCGTACGCTAACACTAACCCGCGCCCGCACACGTACGCTCCCCCTAAAGCGTTATCGTACCCTCACCTGGACCCTTAACCGTCCCCGTCCCCTAACCCTAGCCCGAACCATAACCCTAACCCTTCCCCGAAGCCTGACCCTCACCCGTCACCTAATCCTAACCCGAACGCTAACACTAACCCGCGCCCTCACACGTACGCTCCCCCTAAATCCTTGTCGTATCCTCACCTGGACCCTAAACCGTCCCCGTCCCCTAACCCTAACCCTAGCCCGAACCCTAACCATAACCCTTCCCCGAAGCCTGACCTCACCCGTCCCCTAATCCTAACCCTTATGCTAACACTAACAAGTGCCCTGACACGTATGCTCCCCCTAAAGCGTTGTCGTACCCTCACCTGGACCCTAAACCATCCCCGGCCACTAACCCTAGCCCGAACCCTAACCCTAACCCTTCCCCGAAGCCTGACCCTAACACGTCCCCTAATCCTAACCCGTACGCTAACACTAATCCGCGTCCTCACACGTACGCTGCCCCTAAAGCGTTGTCGTACCCTCACCTGGACACTAAACCGTCCCCTAACCCTAACCCTAACCCTAGCCCGAACCCTAACCCTAACACTTCCCCGAAGCCTGACACTCACCCGTCCACTAATCCTAACCCGAACGCTAACACAAACCCGCGCCCTCACATGTACGCTCCCCCTAAAACGTTGTCGTACCCTCACCGAGACCCTATACCGTCCCCATCCCCTAACACTAACACTAGCCCGAACCCTAACCCTAACTCTTCCCCGAAGCCTGACCCTCACCCGTCCCCTAATCCTAACCCGTACGCTAACACGAACCCGCGCCCTCACACGTACGCTCCCCCTAAAGTGTTGTCGTACCCTCACCTGGACCCTAAACCGTCACCGTCCCCTAACCCTAACCCTAGCCCGAAACCTAACCCTAACCCTTCCCCGAAGCCTGACCCTCACCTGTCCCCTAATCGTAACGCGTACGCTAACACTAACGCGCGCCCTCACACGTCCGCTCCCCCTAAAGCCTTTTCGTGCCCTCACCTGGACCCTAAACCATCCATATCCCCTAAACCTAACCCTAGGCCGAACCCTAACCCTAAACCTTGCCCGAAGCCTGACCCTCACCCGTTCCCTAATCCTAACCCGTATGCTAACTCTAACCTGCGCCCTGACACGTACGCTCCCCCTAAAGCGTTGTCGTACCCTCACCTGGACCCTAAACCGTCCCCGTCCCCTAACCCTAACCCTAGCCCGAACCCTAACCCTAACACTTCCCCGAAGCCTGACCCTCACACGTCCCCTAATCCTAACCCGTACGCTAACACTAACCCGCGCCCTCACACGTACGCTCCCCCTAAAGCGTTGTCGTACCCTGACCTGGACACTAAAACGTCCCCGTCCCCTAACCCTAACCCTAGCCCGAACCCTAACCCTAACCCTTCCCCGAAGCCTGACCCTCACCCGTCCCCTAATCCTAACCCGTACGCTAACACTAACACGCGCCCTCACACGTACGCTCCCCCTAAAGCCTTGTCGTACCCTCATCTGGACCCTAAACCGTCCCCTTCCCCTAACCCTAACCCTAGCCCGAACCCTAACCCTAACTCTTCCCCGAGGCTGACCCTCATCCGTCCCCTAATCCTAGCCCGTACGCTAACACTAACCCGCGCCCTCACACGTAGGTTTCCCCTAAAGCGTGGTCGTACCCTCACCTGGACCCTAAACCGTCCCCATCCCCTAACACTAACCCTGGCCCGAACCCTAACCCTAACCCTTCCCCGAAGCCTGACCCTCACCTGTCCCCTAATCCTAGCCCGTACGCTAACCCTATCCCGTGCACTCACACGTACGCTCACCCTAAACCATTGTCGTACCCTCACCTGAACCCTAAACCGTCCCCGTCCCCTAACCCTAGCCCGAACCCTAACCCTAATCCTTTCCCGAAGCCTTACCCTAACCCGTCCCCTAATCCTAACTTGTACGCTAACACTAACCCATGCCCTCACACGTATGCTCACCATAAACTGTTGTCGTACCCTCACCTGGAGCCTAAATCGTCCCCATCCCCTAAACCTAACACTAACCCGCACCCTAACCCTAAAAATTCCACGAACCATTACCCTAACCCGTCCCCTAATCCTAAACCGTACGCTAACACTAACCCGTGGCCTCACACGTATGCTCAACCTAAACCGTTGTTGTACCCTCACCTGGACCCTAAACCGTCCCCGTCCCCTAACCCTAACCCTAACCCTAACCGTTACCTGAAGCCTTACCCTTACCCGAAGCCTTTCCCTAACCCGTCCCCTAATCCTAACCCGTATGCTAACACTAACCCATGTCTTCACACATACGCTCACCCTAAACCGTTGTCGTGCCCTAACCTGTCCCCTAAACCGTCCCCGTCCCCTAACCTAACCGTAACCCTAATCCTAACACTTAGCCTAAGCCTTACCGTAACTCGTACCCTAATCCTAAACCGTACGCTAACACTAACCCATGCCCTCACACGTACCCTCAACCTAAACTCTTGTCGTACCCTAACCTGTCCCCTAAACTGTCCCCGTCCCCTAACCCTAACCTTAAACCTCACCCTAACCCTAACCCTTACCAGAAGCCATACCCTAACCCCTCCCCTAATCATAAACCTTACGCTAACACTAACCCGTGCCCTCACACTTACGCTCACACTAAACCATTGTCGTACCCTATCCTGTCCCCTAAACCGTCCCCATCCCCTAACCCTAACCCTAACCCTAACCCTTCCCCAAAGCCTTACCCTAACCCGTCCCCTAGTCCTAACCCGCACGCTAACACTAACCCGTGCCCTCACACGTACGCTCAACCTAAACCATTTTTTTACCCTCACCTGGACCCTAAACCGTCCCTGTCCCCTAACCCTAACCCTAACCCTAACCCTTACCCGAAACCTTACCCTAACCAGTCTCCTAATCCTAACCCGTACGCTAACACTAACCCATGTCCTCACACGTACGCTCACCCTAAACCGTTGTCGTACCCTCACCTGGACCGTAAACCGTCCTCGTCCCCTAACCTAACCCTAACCCTAATCCTAACCCTTACCTGAAGCTTTGCCCTAATTCCTCCCCTAATCCTAAACCGTACACTAACACTAACCCGTGTCCTCACACCTACGCTCACCCTAAACTATTGTCGTACCATAACCTGTCCTCAAAACCGTCCCCGTTCCCTAACCCTAACCCTAACCTTTACCCGAAACCTTACCCTAACCCGTCCCTTAATCCTAAACCGTACGCTAACACTAAGCCATGCCCTCACACGCACGCTCACCCTAAACCGTTGTCGTACCCTAACCTGTCCCCTAAACCGTTCCCATCCCCTAACCCTAACCCTAACCCTAACCCTTCCCCAAAGCCTTACCCTAACCCGTCCCCTAGTCCTAACCCGTACGCTAACACTAACCCACGCCATCACACGTACGCTCACCCTAAACCATTCTCGTACCCTCACCTGGACCCTAAACCGTCCCCGTCCCTTAACCCTAACCCTAGACCGAACCCTAACCCTAACCCTTCCCCGAAGCCTTACCCTCAGCCGTCCCCTAATCTAACCCGTACGCTAACACTAACCCATGCCCTCACACGTATGCTCACCCTAAACAGTTGTCGTACCCTCACCTGGACCCTAAACCGTCCCCGTCCCTAACACTAACCCTAGCCTGAACACTAACCCTTAACCCTTCCCCGAAGCCTTACCCTAACCAGTCCCTTAATCCTAACCTGTACGCTAACACTAACCCGTGCCCTCACACTTACGCTCACCCTAAACCGTTGTCGTTTGCTCACCTGGGCCCTAAACCGTCCCCGTCCCCGTCCCCTAACCCTAGCCCGAACCCTAACCCTATCCCTTCCCCAAAGCCTTACCCTCACACGTCCCCTAATCCTAACCCGTACGCTAACACTAACCCGTGCCCTGACACATACGCTCACCCTAAACCGTTGTCATACCCTCACCTGGACCCTAAACCATCCCCATCCGCTAACCCTAACCCTAGCCCGAACCCTAACCCTAACCCTTCCCCAAAGCCTTACCATAACGTGTCCCCTAATCCTAACCCATACGCTAACACTAACCCGTGCCCTCACACGTACGCTCACCCTAAACCGTTGTTGTACCCTCAACTGGACCCTAAACCGTCCCCTACCCTAACCCTAATCCTAGCCCGAACCCTAACCCTAACCCTTCCCAAAAGCCTTACCCTCACCCGTCTTCTAATCCTAACCCGTACGCTAACACTAACCTGTGCCCTCACACGTACGCTCACACTAAACCGTTGTCGTACCCTAAAATGTCCCCTAAACCGTCCCGTCCCTGTCCCCGTCCCCGTCCCCTAACCCCAACCCCATCCCCAACCCTAAACTTAACACTAACCATATCCCTAACCCTCTAACCCTAACCGTAACCCTAACCCTAACCCTAACCACCTAACACTCTAACCCTAAACCTAAACCTAACCATAACTCCTACCCTAACCCTAACACTAACCCTAACCCTAAACCTTAACCCTAAACCCAAACACTAAACCCTAACCCTAACCCTAACCCGTGCCCTAATCTTAAACCTAACCCTAACCCTCTAACCCTGACACATGCCCTAACCTTAACTAGTGCCCTAACCCTAACCCGTGCCGTAACCATAACCCTAACCCGTCCCCTAACAGTAACCCGTGCCCTCACACGTACGCACACCCTAAACCGTTCGCATACCCTAATCTGTACCCTAAACCATCACCGTCCCGGTCCCCTAACCCTAACCCTAGCCCTAGCACTTACCCGAAGCCTTACCCTAACCCGTCCCCTAATTGCAACCCGTAGGCTAACACTAACCCGTACCCTAACTCGTACGTTCACCCTAACCGTTGTCGTACGCTAACCTGTACCCTAAACCGTTCCCGTTCCCTAACCATAACCCTTTCCCGAAGTCTTACCCTAACCCGTCCCCTAATCCTAACCCGTACGCTAACACTAACACATACCCCAACAAATATGCTCACCCTAAACTGTTGTCATACCCTAACCTGTACCCTAAACCGTCCCCTAACCCTAACCTTAACCCGAACGCTAACCGTTACCTGCAGTCTTACCCTAACACGTCTCTTAATCGTAACCCGTACGCTAACACTAACCCATACCCTAACACGTACGCTCACCCTAAAAAATTGTCGTACCCTATCCTGTACCCTAAACCGTCCCCGTCTCCTAACCCTAACCCTAACCCTCACCCTAACCCTTACCCGAAGCCTTACCCTAACCCGTCTGCTAATCCTAACCCGTATGCTAACACTAACCCGTACCTTAACACGTATGCTCACCCTAAACCGTTGTCGTACCCTAAACTGTAACCTAAACCGTCCCCGTCCCCTAACCGTAACCCTAACCCTAACACTTACCCGAAGCCTTACCCTAACCCGTCCCCTAATCCTAACCCGTACACTACCATTAACCCATACCCTAACACGTACTGTCACCCTAAACCCTTGTCGTACCCAAACCTGTACCCTAAACCGTCCCCGTCCCCTAACCCTACCCTAAACCTAACCCTTACCCGAAGCCTTACCTTAACCCGTCCCCTAATCATAACCAGTACGCTAACACTAACCCATACCCTAACACGTACGCTCACCCTAAACCTTTGTCGTACCCTAACCTGTACCGTAAACCGTCCCCATCCCCTAACTGTAACCCTTACCCGAAGCCTTACCCTAACCCGTCCCCTAATCCTAACCCGTACGTTAACTAACCCATACCCTAACACGTACGCTCACCTTAAACCGTTTTCGTACCCTAACCTGTACCCTAAGCCATCCCCGTCCCCTAACCCTAACCCTAACCTTTACCCGAAGCCTTACCTTAACCTGTCCCCTAATCCTAATCCGTATGCTAACCCTAACCCATGCCCTAACACGTACACTCACCCTAAACCATCGTCGTTCCCTAACCTGTACCCTAAACCTTCCCAGTCCCCTAATCCTAACCTTAAACTTCACCTGAAGCCTTGCCCTAACCCGTCCCCTAATTCTAACCTGTATGCTAACACTAAGCCATACCCTAACACCTACGCTCACCCTAAACTCTTGTCATACCCTAACCTGTACCCTAAACGTTCCCCATCCCCTAACCCTATCCCTAATCCTTACCCGAAGTCTTACCCTATCCAGTCCCCTAATCCTAACCCATACGCTAACTCTAACGCATACCCTAACACGAATGCTAACTCTCAACCTTTGTCATACCCTAACGTGTTCCCTAAACGGTAACCGTCCCCTATCCCTAACGCTAACCCTAACCCTTACCCGAAGCCTTACCCTAACCCGTCCCTTAATCCTAACCCGTATGCTAACACTAACCCTTAGCCTTACATGTACGCTATCCCTAAATTGTTGTCGTACCCTAACCTCTACCCTAAACCGTCCCCGTTCCCTTACCATAACCCTAACCCGAAGCATTACCCTAACACTTACCCTAGTCCTAAACAGTACACTAATCTGACCTGTACCCTAACACTTTCACTCACCCTAAACCATTGTTGCATCCTAAACCATACCCGTTCCCTAACCCTTATCTTAACCCTAACCCTAAACCCACTTATAGCACTATAGCTCAGGAAAATTAAAATATCAAGAAACAACCACCCCAAAGTTTAGGGCTGCTCTGTTTACAAGAGCCTCGACTACGGTACAAATTAAATATCCTTGAAAGAGAGAAATGGATAAAGAAGTTTTCGTACTTACGTACAATGGAATATCACTCAGCAATGAAATCAATGTCGTCCGGCCCGTACAAGCATAATGAATGGATTTAGGTACAATGATTCAAAGGAAATAAGTCACACAGGAAAAGAAACTTATCATAAGATATCACTTATAGAGGGAATGTAAACTTGGCTACACATGAACTGAATTACAAAACAGAACAGAGTCTCACATTTAGAAAACAAACTTATGCTTTCTTAAGGGGAATGGTGAGTTGGGGTGCTACGTAAAACCAGAGATTGAAATTAGCACAGATACTATTCCATAAGCCAAATATGTAATAGACAAGATATACTCCTTGCTCAACAAATTAGACTCAACACCGCCTATTCACTGCAGAGGAATATATCTGACAATAAGAATATTAAAACATATGTATTTATATGTCTCCGTAAGAGAATCAAGTGTGTGTAGAGCAGTATACACAGCCATGAAAATCAACTAAACCCCATTATTAAAACAAATTTCAAAAACAAAGACAGTGAAGGAGAGAAAGTTCTTAAATAATTCGTTCAGGGCTTGTGATGAAACTTGGATTTACCACATCTATACCCACCGCTGGGTGAGACATAAGGCAGGACATTTGGGGCTGAGAGGATTGGTGAGGTTCGGTGAGCAAATGGAGACCCTTTGAAGTAACACTGTATGCTATGCATTCCATGGGTTCCAACTCTCCTGGTTTAAGGGATTCTTCCTACAGCTAAAACATGCATGGGAAACCCAGAGGATTGTACACCATGTGATCGGGCAACGTTTCTAAAACGCATCTCATTTTTTGTCCCTTGGTACACGGGTTCGCCATTCCAGATGCTTTACTAAAAATCTCCCCACGTGGAGAGTCTGTGCCTTAAAACTCCTGTTTAGCACAGTTAGCAGTTTCTGCAGAGGTTGAACGGGAATAGGGAGAACCAATGAGAGACTAGCTATAGGTGTTTGGACGGTCACATTTCACTCTAATTTCCCACCAGGAAGAGGAATTAACAAAAGGCTCAGCGTGCCGTGATGAAACCAGATTAGGGCCTGAAGCAATCCTGCGGTGTTGCGGCCAGCTCACAAGAAAGCGAGTTGAAGAAAGGACCTCAGGGGCACTGTAATTCATAAACCTGCAGAGTTATAAATGACAGCTATCGTCCAAAAATATATTGAGGTAAGGTTGCGAAGAGGACTTGAAAGCACGGCACAATTGCAGGAAATATATTTCAGGAGGTAGATGGAAACTGCATTTAAAGCATATGAAAAGCGGCAGAACTTCGACAATGATGCACTTGGCCAAAAAGGGCGTATGCGTTTTTTTCCTGAATACATGCAGGAAAAAACGCATACGCTCTTTTTGTCCAAATAAGCAAGCCTGCAACGGAGATCTGCACTACAGTGAAGTCTCACTTCCCACCGGTCAAAAGGGCTATCTGAAAAAAGTGTAAAAGCCAGAAAGGCAGGACAGGCCATGGAGAACAGGGAGCCTTTTTATGCTGATGGGCGGGATGTAAATGGCCAACAGCCACTCTGGAGAAGTGTATGGAGTTTCCTGAAACATCTAAAAAACAAAGCTACAGAGCTTAGGTTGCTTCCACCTATGGCCCTATAGCTTAGGAAAATTAAAATCAACAAGACACAGCCACCCCAAAGTTTAGGGCTGCTGTGTTTACAAGAACCTCGACTACGGTACAATTTAAATATCCCAGAAAGAGGAAAATGGATAAAGAAGTTGTGGTACTTATGTACAATGGAATATCACTCAGCAATGAAATCAATATCATCAGGCCCGTAGGAGCATAATAAGTGGATTTAGGTACGATGATTCTAAGGAAATAAGTCACACAGAAAAAGAAACGAGTCATAAGATATCACTTATAGAGGGAATGTAAACTTGGCTACACATGAACTGAATTACAAAACAGAACAGAGTCTCACATTTAGAAAACAAACATGTTTGCTTAAGGGGAAAGGTGAGTTGGGGTGCTGCATAAATCCAGAGATTGAAATGAGCACAGATACCGTTCCATAAGCCAAATATGTAATAGACAAGACCTACTCCTTGCTCAACGAAGTGGACTCAACACCCCCTATTCACCGCAGAGGAATATATCTGACTAGTAAGAATCTTAAAATCTATGTATTTATATGTCTCCATAAGAGAATCAAGTGTGTGTAGAGACGCATAAACACAGCAGTGAAAATCAGCTCAACCCCATTATAAAAATAAACTTCAAAAACAAAACACAAAGACAGTGAGAGAGAGAGAAATTCTTAAATAATTCGTTCAGGCTTGTGATGAAACCTGGATTTACCACATCTACACCCACAGCTGGGTGAGACATAAGGCTGGACACTTGGGGCTGAGAGAATTGGTGAGGTTCGGTGAGCAAATGCAGACCCTTTGAAGTAATCCTGCATGTTACCCATTCCATTGGTCCCAACTCTCCAGGTTTAAGGGATTATTCCTAAAGCTAAAACATGCATGGGAAACCCAGAGTATGGTCCACCGTGTGATCCGGCAATGTTTCGTAAACGCATCCCATTTTTCATCACCTTGTACTCGGGTTCGCCATTCCAGACGTTTTACTAACAATCTCCCCACTTGGAGTGTCAGTGCCTTAAAACTCCTGTTTGGCACAGTTTGCAATTTCTGCGGAGGATGAACGGGAATAGGGAGAACCAATGAGAGACTAACTGTAGTTGTTTGGACGGGCAGATTTCACTCTAATTTCCCACCAAGAAGAAGAATTAACCAAAGACTCAGTGTGCCACGATGGAACCAGATTAGGGCCTGAAGCAATCCTGCCGTTTTGCGTCCAGCTCACAAAAAAGCGAGTTGAAGAAAGGAGCTCAGGGGCACTGCAATTCACAAACCTGCAGAGTTATAAAGGACAACTATCGTCCAAAAATATATTGAGGTAAGGCTGCGAAGACGACTTGAAAGCAAGGCACAATTGCAGGAAACAGATTTCAGGAGGTAGATTGGAATTGCATTTAAAGCACATGAAAAGCGGCAGAACTTCGACAATGATGCACTTGGCCAAAAAATGCATATGCGGTTTTTTCCTGAATATATCCAGGAAAAAACGCATACGGCCTGTTTTGCCAACCAAGGAAGCGTGCAATGGAAATCCGCACTACAATGAAGTCTCACTTCCCACCGGTCAAATGGGCCATCTGAAAAAAGTGTAAAAACCGGAAAGGCAGGACAGGCCATGGAGAACAGGGAACCTTGTTATGCTGATGGGCGGGATGTAAATGGCCAACAGCCACTCTGGAGAAGTGTATGGTGTTTCCTGAAACCTCTAAAAAACAAAGCAACAGAGCCTAGGGCACTTCCACTTATGGTCCTATAGCTTAGGGAAATTAAAATCAAAAAGACACAGCCACCCCAAAGTTTAGGGCTGCTGTGTTTACAAGAACCTCGACAACGGAACAACTTAAGTATCCCAGAAAGAGAAAAATGGATAAAGAAGTTGTGGTACTTACATAGAATAGAATATCACTCCGCAATGAAATCAATGTCATCAGGCCCGTAGCAGCATAATGAGTGGATTTAGGTACGATGATCCTGAGTGAAATAAGTCACACAGAAAAAGAAACTAGTCATAAGATATCACTTATAGAGGGAATGTAAACTTGGCTACACATGAACTGAATTACAAAACAGAACAGAGTCTCACATTTAGAAAACAAACTTTTGCTTGCTTAAGGGGAAAGGTGAGTTGGGGTGCTGCATAAAACCAGAGATTGAAATGAGCACAGATACCGTTCCATAAGCCAGTAATAGACAAGATATACTCCTTGTTCAACGAAGTGGACTCAACACCCCTTATTCACCGCAGAGGAATATATCTGACTAGTAAGAATCTTAAAACCTATGTGTTTATATGTCTCCGTAAGAGGATCAAGTGTGCATCGAGCGGCATAAACACAGCAGTGAAAATCAGCTCAACCCCATTATAAAAATAAATTTCAAAATCAAAACACAAAGACAGTGAAAGAGAGATAAATTCTTAAATAATTTGTTCAGGGTTTGTGACGAAACCTGGATTTACCACATCTACACCCACAGCTGGGAGAGACATAAGGCTGGACACTTGGGGCTGTGAGGATTGGTGAGGTTCGGTGAGCAAATGCAAACCCTTTGAAGTAGTACTGCATGCTATCCATTCCATGGGTCCCAACTCTCCAGGTTTAAGGGATTCTTCCTACAGCTAAAACATGCGTGGGAAACCCAGAGGACGGTCCACAGTGTGATCGGGCAAGGTTTCTAAAACGCATCTCATTATTCGTCCTCTGGTACTCGGGTTCGCCATTCCAGACGCTTTACTAACAATCTCCCCACTTGGAGAGTCAGTGCTTGTAACCTCCTGTTTGGCACACTCTGCAATTTCTGCGGAGGATGAACGGGAATAGGGAGAACCAATGAGAGACTAGCTGTAGGTGTTTGGACGGGCACATTTCACTCTAATTTCCCACCAGGATGTAGAATTAACCAAAGACTCAGCATGCCGTGCCGGAACCAGAATAGGGCCTGAAGCAATCCTGTTGATTTGTGGCCAGCTCACAGAAAGCGAGTTGAAAAAAGGAGCTCAGGGGCACTGCAATTCACAAACCTGCAGAGTTATAAAGGACAACTATCGTCCAAAAATATATTGAGGTAAGGCTGCGAAGACGACTTGAAAGCAAGGCACAATTGCAGGAGACAGATTTCAGGAGGTAGATTGGAATTGCATTTAAAGCATATGAAAAGCGGCAGATCTTCGGCAACGATGCACTTGGCCAAAAAGTGCGTATGCGTTTTTTCCTGAATATATTCAGGATAAAACACATACGCCCTTTTTGGCCAACCAAGCAAGCGGGAAATTCAAATCTGCACTACAAAGAAGTCTCATCCTAACCCTAACCCTATCCCGCTACCATACCCTAACCTGTACCTGAGACCGTACCCGTTCCTTAACCCTAACCCTTGCCCTAAGCTGTACACGAACACTAACCCGTACGCTAACATGTACCCTAACAGTAACACATAGCCATACACTAAACTTTATCCTAACCCTACCCCATATCCTAACCCTTTCCCTAAACCGTACCATAACCTGTACCCTAATCCTAACCCATCCCCTAACACTAACCCATAAACTAACCCGTACCCTAATCCTAACCCATACACTAACACGTACCCTAACCCTAACCCGTTGTCATACCTTAACCTGTAACCTAATCTGTACCCATTCCCTAACCCTAACCCTAACCCTTACACTATCCCGTACCATAATCCTAACCTGTACACTAACACTAAACCGTACCCTAACACTTACCCTACTCCTAACCCGTGGTCATACCCTAAACTGTACCCCAAACCATACCCGTTCCCTAAACCTAACCCTAAACCTTACCCTAAACCATACCTTAATCCTAACCCATACACTAACACTAAACTGTACCCTAACACGTACCCTAAACCTAACCCTTTGTTGTTCCCTATACTGTACCCTAAACTGTACCCCTTCCTTAACACTAAACCTGACCCTAACCCTTACCCTAACCCGCACCTAACACTAACCCATACACTAAACCTAAGCATAACCCTGAACGTAAACCATACCCTAATCCTAACCCATACCCTAACACTAACCCATACCTTAACCCGTACCCTAACACTAAACCATAGCCATACCCTAAACTGTACCTTAACACTAACCCGTACCATAACCATAACCCTAAACCATACTCTAAGCCGTACAATAATCCTAACCCATATCCTAACCCTAAACCTTACCCTAAACCCTAATCCTTACCCCTAGCTTAATTTTGGTTTTTTGTATTTAAAAAAATATTTTCTTGGGTTAAAACAAACTAGCAGAACAACAAAATAGGGGGCTTCGCTGGTGGTGCGGTGGTTAGAATCTGCCTGCTAATGCAGGGGACACAGGTTCGAGCCCTGGTCTGGGAGGATCCCACATGCCATGGAGCAACTAGGCCCATAAGCCACAACCAGTGAGCCCTCGCATCTGGAGCCTGTGCTCTGCAACAAGAGAGGCCGCAATAGTGAGAGGCCCACGCACGGAGATCAAGAGTGGCCCCCCACTTGCCACAACTAGAGAAAGCCCTCACACAGAAACTCAGACCCAACACAACAAAAATAAATAAATAAATAATAAACTCCTACCCCCCCCACAAAAAAAGAACAACAAAATAAAACAGAAAGTAACCTGAGTGTCCCTCAAAAAGCTAAGTCTGAAATAGTTGGTACTTCTGTTCTATGGACTGTTATGTAGCCTATAAAAAGTGTGAGAGCTAAATCTGTTTTTCTACAGTGAGAAGCATGATATTCCAGATATATAGAACACCTGGATAAAATGAGAACTCTACACATTATGCTGGTCGTTTCAGTAAATGGGAAAGGATGGCAAGTGGTAAAATATTACGTTTTCCTTTAATTTTTTAAATTTCACTTGTTACAAAGAACTTCAATTATAATTGTACTTTAAAAAAGTAACAATGGAAATTTAAAAGAAAAAATATATATTGTGTGTTCAGTTACGTTTCATAGAATTATGAAATGCTCCACCCTCTGGCCATTACCTGCAAAAACAGCTTTAAAACCTATGCTAATTTTCACTTCATATGAACAAGTCCTGCAGGGCTGTAAAGGAAACCTGCCTTCATCATGTCTTGCGGGAGGTAAAGGCCAAAGTATTTCAAAATGTGGCACATATTTCAAGAAAACCATTTGAAGAACTAAGCTGTAATAACCGTTTGAAAAATAAAAGGACATGCCTGAAAGCTCAATTTCAAAGGATTATGAGACACATGCAAATCCAACCACACAGAGGTATCAGCTCACACCATTCAGAATAACCATCAGGAAAGAAACTACAAACGATCAATGCTGAAGAGGTTGTGGAGAAATGCATACCCTTAATTTGAAGTGGGACGTAACCTGGTAAGAGTCACTAATGGGAACAGGGTGGAGGTGCCTTTAAAAGGTAAACATTGAGCTACTATATGATCCAGCAGGCCCACTCCTGGGCCTATAACATAAGAAGACATAATTGGAAAGACACAGGCAGGCTAATCTGCACTGCAGCTGTATTACAATAGCCAAGACATGGAAGCAACCAAAAGTCCATCAACAGATGAGTGGTCAAAGAGGAACTGTTACATGTAGAGATGGAATATTAGCTCGGGAGAAAAATGAAACAATGCCATTTGCAGCACCATAGATGAGTCTAGAGGTAACCATGCAACTTGTAGTAAGTGAGAAAGCGAAAGACACCTAACGTATATCACTTATAGGTGTTACCTGAAAATTGATAACAATGAAGATATTTCCACAGAGAAAGGCAATCACAGATTCATTGAACAAACTTATGGTTCCCTAAATCGAAAGGTGTGAGGATTGGATACATTACGGTATTGGGGTTAACATAGATATAGAAACACATGTGAAATATATAATCACCAAAGACCTACGGAATACCAAGAGAAGACTACTCAACATTGTGTCATAACCTACCTGGGAAAAGGTTCCAAAGAAGAATAGATATATGTATGTGTGTGAAAGAACCACATCTTGCACACCTAGAACAAAAAAAAAAAAACATTGTAATCAAATTTGCTGCGATAAAAAATAAAACTTAAATTAAAAATATGAACAAGAAATAATGAGACATAAACTGAAAGGAATTTTTCCTGGCACATCCCATTCTAATTTTCAACCTAGAACAGGACTTCCATTAAGGCTCTGTTGCCCTGGTAACCAGATTTGGTAAAGGAGAAATGCTGCCGCCTTGTGGCTGTTTCACACAACAGCAGCTTTAAACCAAGAGGTAATGTTCACTTAATATTCAAAATATGTGCAGCACTGTAAAGGACACCGGGCCTCAAAATATGTCCTGGGGTCGTAATCGACCAGAAAATTCAAAAGACGTCAACATTTCAAGAAGACAATGTCAAGAGGCATATTTTACGCACATTTTGTCTTTTCTTTTTTTTCTCTTTAAAATAAAAGGAAATTGAAAAATGCGCAACATCAGCAATGAATAAAGCCATGCAAATCCAATTACAGAAATGTTCACCTCACAGCCGTCAGAATGTTCTTCAGCAAAAAGTCTACAAAGAATAAATGCTGAAGGGGTTTCAGAGAACTGTGTACCCTCCAGCTGCTGGGGGGATGTAAACTGGTAACAGCCAGTAGTGAGAACATAATGGAGGTGCGTTTAAGGGTAAAAATTGAGCTACCATGTGATCTGGTAGGTCCTTTGATGTGCCTATCACCTGAGCAGAGCAGAATGGAAAAGACACAGGCTGGCAATCCTGTACTGCAGGAATATTTAACATAGCCAAGACTTGGAAGAAACCAAAATGTCCATCAACAGAAAAATGCACAAAGAGGAAGTGGTCCATGTAAACAATGGAATATTAGCCATGGAAAACAATGAAACAGTGCCGTTTGCACCACCATATAAGGACCTAGAGATAATCACTCAAATTAAAGAAAGAAAGTGAAAGACAGATATCCTATGACATCACTTCTAGGTGTTACCTAAAAGTTGGTACTCATGAACTTATTTCCAAGAGAAGGAAAAGCATGGATTAAGAAAAAAAAATTATGTTTAACCAAATGGAAAAGTGTAAGGAATGTGTGAATTAGGCTATGAGGGTTAACAGACATGTACTAATACATATGAAATATATAATCACAAAATACCTATGGAATACCAAGAGAGGTCTAGGCAACACTCTGTAATAACCTACACGGTAAAGAATGCAAAGATAAATGACAGATACATTGATATAATGAACCAGATTCTGTACACCTAGGAGAAACAAAATATTTTTATCAAGTTTGCTCTGATAATTAATAAAAATTAAATTTATAAAACAAACAAGAAGTAAGGAGATATAAGCTCTTGGGGGTGTGCCCTGGCACATTCCACTCTAATTTGCAGCCTACTAACACGATTTCCAGGAAGGCTCTGCTGCCCAAAAACCCAGAGTTGGAAATGTAGAAATTCTGCTGCCTTGTGGCCGTTTTCCGCAAGAGCGGCGTTAAGCCCACAGCTAATGTTCTCTTAACATTCGCAAGGACTCAGGGCTGCAAAGGACACCTGCCCTAAACAACTGTACTGAGGTAGGGAATGGACAATAAAATTCAAAACTGACAAATTTTTCAAGACGATAGTATGAAGAGGTAAGTTTGACTCACTCTCTTGTTTAGAAAAAGGAAAATGGGTGAAAGCTCAACCTCAGGAATTATTAGACTCATGCAAATCTAATGTACAAAAAGGTTCAACTCACACCAGTCGACTGACCATCAGCAAAAGGTCTATAAACAATAAATTCTGAAGGGGTTTTAGAGAACTGTGTACCCTCTAGCTGCTGGTGAGATGTAACGTGGTAAGAGCCAATAATGAGAACAGAAAGGAGCTACGATTAAAAGTAAAAGTTGAGCTACCATTCGATGCAGCAGTCACCCCACTGGGCCTCTCACCTGAGAAGACCAGAATCGAGAAGACGCGGGCTGCAAAAGCTGCACTGCAGCCTTATTCACAATAGCCAAGACAGTGAAGCCACCAAAATGCCCATCAACAGATGTATGGATGAAGAAGAAGTGGTCCACGTTCACAATAGAATATTAGCCATGGAAAACAATGAAACACTGCTATTTGAGGTGCCATAGATGAGCTTGGAGATAATCACAGAATACGAGGTAAGTCAGAAAGCAAAAGACCTATATCCTATGATATCACTTATAGGCGTTATCTAATAACTAACACAAATGAACATATTTCCACAGAGAAAGACACTCACAGACTTAGAAATTAAGTATGCTTATCTAAAAGGAAAGGTGGGCAGAATGGATAAATTAAGATTAACGTTACCACACGTATACAAATACATACAATAAACATATATCAAAAAGACGGACCATATAGCAAGGGAGGTCTACGGAACACTGTAATATTTTACATGGGAAGAGGATCTGAACATGAATAGACATATATATTGTACAAATGAACCACATTGTGTACATCTGGACAAACAATATCTAATCATTACCCCGATTAAATAAATTTTAAAAACCAAGATGTAATGAGACATAAACTTATGGGCGTTCCTCCTGGCACATTCCATTCTAACTTAAAACTTAGGACCACGACTTCCAGAAAGGCTCTGCTGCCCTAGTACTCAGATTTGGGAAAGGACAAATGCTGCCTCCTTGTGACCGTTTCCCACAACAGCAGCTTTAAACCCAGTGCTAATGGTCACTAAATATTCACCAAACTTGCAGTCCTGTAATGACATCTGCCCTCCAAAAAAAATCCTGGGGTCGAATATCCACCAAAAATTCAAAAGAGGGCAACCTTCCAAGAAGACAGCTTCAAGAGATATATTGTACTCACACTTGATTTTTAACAGAAAGGAAAAAGGCGTGGAAAGTGATGAATTTTAGGAATTTTTAAAGTCATGCAAACCCAAAGTACAAAAACCTATCAGGTCACAGCAGTCAGATTGGCCATTAGCAAAAATGCTGCAAACTATAAATGCTGAAGGGATTGTGGAGAAGTTCGTACCTTCGGTTCTAAGGGAGACATGGTAAGAGCCACTAATGAAAACACAATGGAGGTGCTTTGAAAAGGTAAACATTGAGCTACTAGTCAATCGGTCACACCCACTGCTGGGCCTATCACCTGAGAAAATGAGAATCAAAAAGTCACAGGCTGGCAATCTTGCACTCCAGCAATATTTAATATAGCCAACACTTGGAAGCAATGAAAATGTCCCTCAACAGAGCTATGCACCAAGAAGTGGTCCATATACACAATGGAATATTACTCCGATAAAAATATAAATTAAATTTAAAAAACAAACAAAAGTAAGGAGACATCAGCCTTTGGGGGTTTATCTGGGCACATTCCACTCTAATTTATAACCGAGGAAGACCACTGGCCGGAAGCTCTGTTTCCCTAGTACCAGCATGGGGAACAAAGAAAGGCTGCCGCAATCTGGCCGTTACCTGCAAAAGCAGCTTTAAAGCCTGTGCTAATGGTCACTTCATGTGAACAAGTACTGCAGGGCTGTAAATGAAACCTGCCCTCAAAATGTTTTGAGGGAGGTAATGGCCAATAAATTTCAAAATGTAACACATACTTTAGAAAACACTTTGAAGAGCTAAGCTGTAATCACAGTTTGAAAAATAAAAAGGACATGCCTTAAAGCGCAATTTCAAAGGATTATGAGTCATATGCAAATTCAACCACAAAGAGGTATCAGCTCACACCAGTCAGAATATCCATCAGCAAGAAAACTACAAACAATAAATGCTGAAACCATAAAAAGAAACGAAATTGAGCTATTTGTAATGAGGTGGATAGACCTAGAGTCTGTCATACACAGTGAAGTAAGTCAGAAAGACAGAGACAAATACCGTATGCTAACACATATACCTGGAATTTAAGGAAAAAAATGTCATGAAGAACGTAGGGGTAAAACAGGAATAAAGACAGAGACCTACTAGAGAATGGACTTGAGGATATGGGGAGGGGGAAGGGTAAGCTGTGACAAAGGGAGAGAGAGGCATGGACATATATACACTACCAAACGTAAGGTAGATAGCTAGTGGGAAGCAGCAGCATGGCACAGGGAGGTCAGCTCAGTGCTTTGTGACCGCCTGGAGGGGAGGGAGGGTGGGAGGGAGGGAGACGCAAGAGGGAAGTGATATGGGAACATATGTATATGTATAACTGATTCATTCTGTTGTAAAGCACAAGCTAGCACACCATTGTAAAGCAATTATACTTCAATAAAGATGTTAAAAATAAATAAATAAATACATGCTGAAGGTGTTGTGGAGAAATGCACACCCTCAACTTTAAGTGGGATGTAACCTGGAAAGAGCCACTAATGAGCACAGAATCGTGGTGCATTTAAATGTTAAACCCTGAGGTACTATATGATACAGGAGGCCCACTCTTGGGCCTATAACATAAGAAGACAGAATTGGAAAGACACAGGCAGGCAAATGTGCAGTGCAGCAGTATTACAATAGCCAAGACATGGAGGCAACCAAAAAGTCCATCAAGAGGTGAGTGGACAAAAAAGAACTGGTACATGTACAGATGGAATATTATCTAGGGAAAAAAATGAAACAATGCCATTTGCAGCACCGTAGATGATTCTAGAGGTAATCAGGCAAATTGTACTAAGTCAGACAGCAAAAGACACATATCCTATAATATCACTTATAGGTGTTAGCTAAAAATTGATACCAATGAAGATATTTCCACAGAGAAAGGCAATCACAGATTCATTAAACAAAGTTAAGGTTCACCAAATGGAAAGGTGTGAGGACTGGATATATTAGGATATTGGGGTTAACATAGATATAGAAACACATGTGAAATATATAATCACCAAAGACCTACGGAATACCAAGAGAAGACTACTCAACATTGTGTCACAAGCTACATGAGAAAACGATCTGAAGAAGTATAGATACATGTATATGTGTAAAAGAACCACATCTTACACACCTAGAACAAACAAAACATTTTAATCAAATTTGCTCTGATAAAAAATAAAAATTAAAAAAAAGAACAAGAAAAAAAGAGAGAAAAAAGGAAAAAAAAAGAACAAGAAGTAATGAGACATACACTTAGGGGACTTTTTGCTGGCACATTGCATTCTAGTTTACAACCAGAACACGACTTCCATTAAAGCTCTGTCATCACTAATAAAGCAGCTTTATAAGCAATGTTGAAGGTAGCTTAAAAGAATTCTCACTAATTATTGACAGTAACAAGAAAACAAACAAAAGTAAAAATCTCACGGCAAAAAGTATACATAGAGTAAGGGTAGTAGATCAAACACTTATTAAACTTCTGTAAAGAATAAAAGACAACAGTAGTATTTCTTTTAAAAGAGAGGGCCCAAATAAATCAGAACTGAAAGAGATGATGTTACAAGAGCCACCACAGAAATACAAAGTATCCTAAGATACACACAGGGTAACTCAGGGCTCAGACTGGACAGAGCCCACTCTCCATTCCCCTGTACATGACTTACAGGAGCCTCAGGAACTGAGGAGGGGGTCCCTGAGGAGAGGCACAAGATAGAAGATGTTAGGCATTAACATGACTGCATTCATTTTAAACATGCCTGAACTACATTCACATGAGATGATTTTGTCCTGTTTGTACATCAGCACCTCTAGTCGGAACTGCAGATCTTTGGTTTCACCACCTCTATGACAGCATTAGCTTCACCTGCTGTGGACTGTCTCCTATAGGATTTCTAGAACCACAAAACATCGAAGCTTCACAGGACCCAGAGTCTGTGCGACTCCACTCAGAGTCTCAACTGCACTCAGAGACTCAGAGTCTCAACAGAGACTCCACTCTTGGAGGACACACACAAAGTAGTGTGCACATCAGGACCCAGGGGAAGGAGCAGTCACCCCATAGGTGAATGATCATACCTAGCTGCTAGTTTTAGAGGGTCTCCTGCAGAGGTGGGGTGTGGCTGCGGCTCACCATGGGGACAACGACACTGACAGCAGAAGTTCTGGGAAATACTCCTTGGCGTGAACTCTCCCAGAGTCCACCATTAGCCTCACCAAGAGCAAGGTAGGCTCCAGTGCTGGGTCGCCTCAGTCCAAACAACCAACAGGGAGGGAACCCAGCCCCATGCATCAGCAGACAAGCGGATTAAACTTTTTATTAAACTTTTATTTAATCCACAGACAAGCAGATTAAAGCTCTGCCCACCAGAGCAACACCCAGCTCTACCCACCACCAGTCCCTCGCATAAGGAAGCTTGCACAAGCCTCTCAGATAGACTCAATCACTGGAGAGCAGACAGCAGAAGCAAGAAGAACTACAATTCTGCAGCCTGTGGAAGGAAAACCACATTCACAGAAAGATAGAGAAAATGAAAAGGCAGAGGACTTTATACCAGATCAAGGAACAAGATAAATCCTCAGAAAAACAACGAAATGAAGTGGGGATAGGTAACCTTCCAGTAAAAGAATTCAGAATAATGATGGTGAAGATGATCCAAGACCTTAGAAAAATAATGGAGGCAAAGATCGAGAAGATGCAAGAAATGCTTAACAAAGACCTAGAAGAATTAAGGAACAAACACCTAGAAGAATTAAAGAACAAACAAACAGAGATGAACAATACAACAACTGAAATGAAAAATACACTAGAAGGAATCAGTAGCAGAATAACTGTGACAGAAGAACGGATAAGTGACCTGGAAGACAGAAAGGTGGAAATCACTGCCATGGAACAGAATAAAGAAAAAGAATGAAAATAAATGAAGACAACCTAAGAGACTTCTGGGACAACATTAAATGCAACAACATTCATATTATAGGGGTCCCAGATGGAGAACAGAGAGAGAAAGGACTCGAGAAAATATCTGAAGAGATTATAGTTGAAAACTTCCCTATCATGGGAAAAGAAATAGCCACCGAAGTCCACGAAGGGCAGAGAGTCCCAGGCAGGATAAACCAAAGGAGAAAAATGCCGAGGCACACAGTAATCAAATTGAAAACATTAAAGACAAAGAAAAATTATTGAAAGCAACAAGGGAAAAATGACAACATACAACGGAACTCCCATAAGGTTAACAGCTGATTTCTCAGCAGAAAATCTACAAGCCAGAAGGGAGTGGCATGATAAATTTAACGTGATGAAAGGGAAGAACCTACCACCAAGAGTACTCCACCCAGCAAGTATCTCATTCAGATTTTTTTTCTTTTTTTTTTCTCATTCAGATTTGATGGAGAAATCAAAAGCTTAACAGACAAGCAAAAGGTAAGAGAATTCAGCACCATGAAACCAGCTGTACAACAAATGCTAAAGGAACTTCTCTAAGTGGGAAACACAAGAGAAGAAAAGGACCCACTAAGACAAACCCATAACAATTAAGAAAATAATAATAGGAACATACATATTGATAATTACCTTACACATGAATGGATTAAATGCTCCAACCAAATGACACAGGCTCACTGAATGGATACAAAAACAAGATCCATATATATGCTGTCTACAAGAGACCCATTTCAGACCTAGGGACACATACAGACTGAAAGTGAGGGGATGGAAAAATATATTCCATGCAAATGGAAATCAAAAGAAAGCTGGAGTAGCAATACTCATATCAGATAAAATAGATTTTAAAATAAAGAATGTTACAAGAGACAAGGAAGGACACTACATAATGGTCAAGGGATCAATCCAAGATATAACAATTATAAATATATATGTACCCAACACAGGAACACCTCAATATATAAGGCAACTGCTAACAGCTATAAAAGAGGAAATCAACAGTAACACAATAATAGCAAGGGACTTTAACACCTCACTTACACCAATGGAGATCATCCAGACAGAAAATTAATAAGGAAACACAAGCTTTAAATGACACAATAGACCAGATAGATTTAATGGATATTTATAGGACATTCCATCCAAAAACAGCAGACTACAAGTTCTTCTCAATGGCACACGGAACATTCTCCAGGATAGATCACATCTTGGGTCACAAATAAAGCCTCAGTAAATTTAAGAAAACTGAAATCATATCAAGCAGCTGTTCCGACACAATGCTGAGATTAGAACTCAATTACAGGGAAAATAACGTAAAAAACGAACACATGGAGGCTAAACAATACGTTTCTAAATAACCAAGAGATCACTGAAGAAATAAAAGAGGAAATCAAAAACTACCTAGAGACAAATGACAACAAAAACACGATGATCGAAAACCTATGGGATGCAGCAAAAACAGTTCTAAGAGGGAAGTTTATAACAATAAAAGCCTACCTCAAGAAACCAGAAAAATCTCAAATAAACAATCTAACCCTACACCTAAAGGAACTAGAGAACGAAGAACAAAACCCAAAGTTAATAGAAGGAAAGAAATCATAAAGATCAGAGCAGAAATAAATGAAATAAAAACAATAGCAAAGATCAATAAAACTAAAAGCTGGTTCTTTGAGAAGATAAACAAAAATGATAAACCTGTAGCCAGACTCAAGTAAAAGAGGGAGAGGACTCAAATCAATAGAATTAGAAATGAAAAAGGAGAAGTTGTAACAGACACCACAGAAATACAAAGCATCCTAAGAGATCTCTACAAGCAACTCTATGCCAATAAAATGGACAACCTGGAAGAAATGGACAAATTCTTAGAAAGGTATAACCTTCCAAGACTGAACCGGGAAGAAATAGAAAATATGAACAGACCTATCACAAGTAATGAAATTGAAAGTGTGATGAAAAATCTTCCAACAAACAAAAGTCCAGAACTAGATGGCATCAGAGGTGAATTCTATCAAACATTTAGACAAGAGCTAACACCCAATCTTCTCAAACTCTTCAGAACTTTTCAGGGGAAGGAACACTCCCAAACTCATTATATGAGGCCACCATCACCCTGATACCAAAACCAGACAAAGATACTACAGAAAAAGAAAATTAGAGACCAATATCACTGATTAATATAGATGTAAAAGTCCTCAACAAAATACTAGGAAACAGAATTGAACAACACATTAAAAGGATCATGCACCATGATCAGGTGGGGTTTATCCCAGGGATGCAAGAATTCTTCAATATACACAAATCAATCAATGTGATACACCATATTAACAAATTGTAGAATAAAAATATGATCATCCCAATAGATGCAGGAAAAGCTTTCAACAAAATTCAACACCAATTTATGATTAAAAGTCTCCAAAAAGTGGGCATAGAGGGAATCTACCTCAACATAATAAAGGCAGTATATGACAAACCCACAGCAAACATCATTCTCAATAGTGAAAAACTAAAAGCATTTCCTCTAAGATCAGGAACAAGACAAGGATGTCCACTCTCACCACTATTACTCAACATAGTTTTGGAAGTCCTAGACACAGTAATCAGAGAAGAAAAAGAAATAAAAGGAATACAAATTGGAAAAGAAGAAGTAAAATTGTCACTGTTTGCAAATGACACGATACTACACATAGTGAATCCTAAAGATGCCACCAGAAAACTACTAGAGCTAATCAATGAATTTGGTAAAGTTGCAGGATACAAAATTAATGCACAGAAATCTCTTGCATTCCTATACACTAACAATGAAAGATCAGAAAGAGAAATTAAGGAAACAGTCTCATTCACCATTGCAACAAAAAGAATAAAATACGGAGGAATGAACCTACATAAGGAGGTAAAAGACCTGTACTCAGAAAACTATAAGACACTGCTGAAAGAAATCAAAGATGATATAAACATATGGAGGTATAAACCATGTTCTTGGATTAGAAGAATCAATATTGTGAAAATGACTATAGCACCGAAAGCAAGCTACAGATTCAATGCAATCCCTATCAAATACCACTGGCATTTTCTACAGAACTAGAACAAAAAAATCTTAAAATTTGTATGGAGACACAAAAGACCCCGAATAGCCAAAGCAGTCTTGAGGGAAATTAAAAGAGCTGGAGGAATCAGACTTCCTGACTTCAGACTATACTACAAAGCTACATTAATCAAGACTATATGGTACTGGCACAAAAACAGAAATATAGATCAATTGAACAAGATAGAAAGCCCAGAGATAAACCTACGTACCTATGGCTAACTCATCTATGACAAAGGAGGCAAAGATATACAGTGAAGAAAAGACAGTCTCTTCAGTAAGTGGTGCTGGGAAAACTGGACAACTACGCGTAAAAGAATGAAATTAGAACACTCCATAACACCATACACAAAAATAAACTCAAAATGGATTAGAGATCTAAATGTTAGACCAGACACTATAAAATTATTAGAGGGAAACATAGGCAGAACACTCTATGACATAAATCACAGCAAGATCCTTTTTGACCCACCTCCTAGAGAAGTGGAAATAAAAACAAAAATAAACAAATGGGACCTAATGAAACTTCAAAGCTTTTGCACAGCAAAGGAAAACATAAACAAGACGAAAATACAACCCTAAGAATGGGAGAAAATGTTTTCAAATGAAGCAAATGACAAAAGATTAATCTCCAAAATTTACAAGCAGCTCGTGTAGCTCAATATCACAAAAACAAACAACACAATCCAAAAATGGGCAGAAGACCTAAATAGACATTTCTCCAAAGGAGATATACAGATTGCCAATAAACACATGAAAGGATGCTGAACATCACTAATCATTAGAGAAATGCAAATCAAAACTACAGTGAGGTATCACCTCCCAGCAGTCAGAATGGCAATCATCAAAAAATCTACAAACAATAAATGCTGGAGAGGCATTTACTGGAGAAAAGGGAACGTTCTTGCACTGTTGCTGGGAATGTAAATTGCTATAGCCACTAGGGATAACAGTATAGAGGTTCCTTAAAAAACTAAAAATAGAAGTACCATGTGACTCAGCAATCCAACTACTGGGCATTTGCCCTGAGAAAACCATAATTCAAAAAGAGTTATATACAACAATGTTCATTGCAGTTCTACTTACAATAGCCAGGACATGGAAGCAACCTAAGTGTCCATCGACAGATGAATGGATAAAGAATATCTGGCACATATATAAATGGAATATTACTCAGCCATAAAAAGAAACAAAACTGAGTTATTTGTAGTGAGGGGGATGGATTTAGAGTCTGTCCTACACAGTGAAGTAAGTCAGAAAGAGAAAAATAAATACCGTGTGTTAACAGAGATATATGGAATCTAAAGGAAAAAGTTTATGAAGAACCTAGGGGCAGGACAGGATTAAGGACACAGACGTAGAGAAAGGACTTGAGGACATGGGGAGGGGGAAGGGTAAGCTGCGACGAAGTGAGAGAGTGCCATGGACATATATACATTACCAAAAGTAACATCGATAGCTACTGGGAAGCAGCCACATAGCACAGGGAGATCAGCTCGGTGCTTTGCGACCACCTAAAGGGGTGGGATGTGGAGGGTGGGAGGGAGATGCAAGAGGGAGGGGATATGGTGATATATGTATATGTATAATTGATTCACTTTGTTATACAGCAGAAACTAACACTCCATTGTAAAGCAATTATACTCCAATAAAGGTGTAAAAGGAAAATAAAAAAGAAAGAAGCCCAGAGATAAACCTACACACCTATGGTCAACTAATCTATGACAAAGTAGGCAAGACTATACAATGGAGAAAAGACAGTGTCTTCAATCAGTGGTGCTGGGGAAAATGGACAGCTACATGTAAAAGAATGAAATTAGAACACCCCCTAACATCATACACAAAAATAAATTCAAAATGGATTAGAGACCTTCATGTAAGACCGGACAGTATAAAACTCTTAGAGGAAAACATAGGAAGAATACTCTAACATAAATCACAGCAAGATCTTTTTTGATCCACCTCCTAGAGTAATGCCATAAAAAAGAAAACTAAACAAATGGGACCTAATGAAACGTAAAAGCTTTTGCAAAGCAATGGAAACTACAAACACAAAAAGACAACCCTCAGAATGGGAGAATATATTTGCAACTGAATCAATGGACAAAGGATTAATCTCCAATATATATAAACAGCTCATGCAGCTCAATATTAAAAAAACAAACAACCCAATACAAAAATGGGCAGAAGATCTAAATAGACATTTCTTCCAAGAAGACGTAGAGATGGCCAAGGAGCACATGAAAAGCTGCTCTACATCACTAATTATTAGAGAAATGCAAATCAAAACTACAATGAGGTATCACCTCACACCTGTTACAATGGGCATCATCAGAAAATCTACAAACAACAAATGCTGGAGAGGGTGTGGAGAAAAGGAACCCTCTTCCACGATTGGTGGGAATGTAAATTGATAGTCACTATGGACAACAGTATGGAGGTTCCTTAAAAAACTAAAAATAGAATTACCATATGATCCAGCAACCCACTACTGGGCATATACCCAGAGAAAACCATAAATCAAAAAGACACATTCACCACAATGTTCATTGCAGCACTATTTACAATAGCCAGGTAATGGAAGCAACCTAAATGCCCACAGACAGACGAATGGATAAAGATGTAGTACATATATAAAATGGACTATTAGCCATAAAAAGGAATGAAATTGGGTCATTTGTAGAGACGTCGATGGATCTAGAGACTGTCATACAGAGTGAAGTAAGTCAGAAAGAGAAAAACAAATATTGTATATTAACGCATATATGTGGAACCTAGAAAAATGGTACAGATGAACCAGTTTGAAGGGCAGAAATAGAGACACAGATGTAGAGAACAAATGTATGGACACCAAGAGGGGAAAGCCGTGGGGGGGGTGGCGGTAGGAGGAGTTGGGAGATTGGGATTGACATGTATACATTTATATGTATAAAATAGATAACCAATAAGAACCTGCTGTATAAAAAATAAATAAAATAAAATTTTTTAAAAAACGGAAGTTATTCCCTTCACATACATGTATTTATATGAATGAATTATTTCCATGCTTACATCTATAAGTACAAAAAAGAGGAATAAAACCTACCTTGAACCAAAAAAGAAAAAAACAAAACAGAACCCACCAGTTATACAGATGAAAACCCTATCAGGGCACTTGCTCCAGTGGTAGACAATTCTGAAGTTGGTCAGAGGTGGGGAATCGTCTCGCATGCAGCCAGCAGCCCCCCCGCAAGGAGTGTCCTCATTACAAGCCTGGGGCACCGTGCCGAGGCGTCTGTGAGTAAACGTGAGATGAGCCCCAGGCCAGCTTCTGCTGAACTGTTCCCACCCTTCCCAGGTAAAACACCTGAATATGTACAAGGACTTGAAAGCCTAGAGGAAGGGCCATGGAGCCACACGAGTGACAGCATGCCAGCCGACTTGGTGCCTGCAGGCCAGCCAGGATGGTCCTGGCCCTGGGTGCTCTTCTGGAAGATTTCCATTTCCCTGCCTGAGATACCAGTCCTGTCCCTGCCCCCACTGCTTTTTTCCTTCCTCACTTCTGCCCAGGGAGAAATTCCAGCAGCAGGTATGGGTGACACATCCTCTTCTTTAGCAGGTGGCAGCCTGGCAACTGCTGCAGAAAGTCCAGCAGAGCCCCACTCACACTGGGCCACCCACAAAGCCGTGGCCTCTCACTCCCTCCCACCAGCCCAGCCCGCAGACTGCTGACAGGGCAGACAAAATGGCGTCAGGCACAGCTGCAGGGGCTCTTGCTGCCTGGAGTCGTATTTATATTAATCTCAACCCAGGCACACCTGGGGAGGGCTGGCAGGCACGGTAAGGCTGCCCAGGTCAGCCAATCGTCACCCCTCAGGGGCTCACAGTTGCAGAAAATGGAACTTGCTGAACTGGCTGGGTCCAAGGAACAGGTGTGGGCTCCTGAGAGTCAGGATAGACAAGGGGCTGCAGCTTTGGCTTGTTTTCTAATCATTTTATCTGGACCATGAGTGGGAGACAACTTCAAGAAAACCCTCTCCTAATGAGAGGAACCCAGGAGTCAGGGAGAGGAGGGGTGGGTGGTGGTTGGAGACAGAGGCCTGGTGCCCCGGGTGCAGTGGAAGTCTCTGGAAGACCAGGTGGAGGGAGGCCGCACAGAGTGATGCCCAGGGTCACAGACCTGTCGCAGCTGCTGTTTGTTAGTTCAAGTCCTGCTCTGAGGTGCTCTGTGTCAGCTCTGAGTGACAGGTGAGCTGGGGGTGCTCTACAATGAGGGCTATGTGCATGGTTCCTGTGTGCCCAGCCCTGCCAAGGTACCTGCAAGGGTAGCTCTGTATCCTGGGAGGGGCCTGATCATGAGAGCCCTGTGGGCTGGGGTGGGGGTGGGGTACCTGCCCAGGTGAGCTCCATATCCTGGGATTGGTCTGACCACGAGAGCCCCATGGGCTGCTGGGAACCTGGTAAAGGATGTCAGGACAGTCAGTGAAGCCACCGAGGATATACCTCCAGTTGCTCCTAATTCCTACACCCTGCTGGTCATTCTACCAACCACCAGGACATGGTATTCTGTATTAGTCTTCAATGATGCCTTCTTTTGTATTCCATTAGTCCCAGAGTCACAAGAAATTTTGGCTGGTGAGTGGCAGGACTCAACATACAACTAAAACAATACTTCCGGGGCGTCTTGTCCCAAGGGTTCAAAACTTCCCACACCATCTTTGGGGAAAGCTTAGCTAAAGACCTAAAAGTTCTACCTCTGGAAAAGGAAACCCTCCTTCAATACGCAGACGACATTCTGATCGCCAGCCCTACTAAGGAGGCCTCTGAACTACCAAGCCAATAAAGGATAGAAGTTGTCCAAGAAAAAGCTCCAATATCACAGACTGCGGTGACCTGCCTGGGCTTCATTCTCACAGAAGGTCGGAGAAGCCCATCCCAGGAAAGGGAAGAAACCATTTGCAGCCTTACCCCTTTCTAAAACTAGAAGACAGCTTAGGGGTTCCTGGGGAGGCCAGGGTTTGCTGCTTCTGGATCCCTAACTACAGTCTACTAGCTGGGCCTCTATATGAAACACTGAAAGGAAAAGATGATGATCCTTTTGAATAGAATCCAGAAGTGGCCTTTCAAGAATGGAAAGAGCAGTCAATTCAGACCCTTGCCCTGGAACTCCCTAATTTAGCTAAACCCTTTGACCTTTACATTCCCGGTGAAAGGTGAATCGCCATTGGAGAATTAGTGCAAAAACTGGGACCACTTGAAATGGAACAACGCAAGAATGCCATCCAGGTAGGATAAACTACGGTCACCAAAGGGTTTGGCACACTGCCACATCTGGCCAAGATACTGGCGGTATCTAAAAACCTGGAAATCAGCAGCCCAAAAGGCCACCTCCCTCCTAAGGGAAAAGGACCCCACGTGGTGATCCTAACCACCAACCATGCCCTGAAGTTGCAGGGTTCGCTCCGTGGGCACACCGACCTCGAGTGAGGAGGCCCTCCAACTCCAACATCCCGAGAGATAACCGGGGGCAACAGGGCACCATGACGACTCGTGTGAACAGCACTTGACCTGGAGTTTCTCTCATAAAACAAGAGTATGTCCCAAAAGAGTAGACTACTGCTTGCAGGACTTACTGCACCCAGAGGGGAGCTAATAATCTTGGCAGGGGAACCGTATATCACACTGTCACCATAGAAAAGCCTACAGACACCGTGATGATGGTGGCCAATAAGACCGGCTGGACTCCTGTTTACTTCAAAAGGCTGTTGACTCAGTGGCCATCACGGTCCTTTATCACCACTGCCCCTGGACTCTCTGGGAATTGAGCGGGCAGGGCTCTAACCCCTGGTGCTGTTTGTACGTTAATTCAGGGGCCTAATTGAAGAAAGTGCAGACTACTGGTCAGAGCATCTAGGCTGGCAGAAACGGTCAGCCTAAGGTGGCCGAACAAATGTGGGGCGGGGTGAAACCGGCCCCCACAGCGTCTCTGCACATCTCTTTCCTAGACCCCTAAAGGTCATTAGAATCTATAACACTTCCAATGCTGGTGCTCAGGCGGACGAGCAGGGAGGCAGGGGGCCTGGGGACAATCAACGTCACCTGGAGGCTGCTGGGGAGAAGTTCTGACCCTCGCCCCCAGGTATGAGGGCTCCCAACTCAGCACTCAGCAGTTACAGAAGAAGGGTCTGCACCCTCAGCACTCCAAGAATGAGGAACGGGACAAAAGGCAGAGGAGGGGTTTGTCCCCAGCAGAGCCCATTAAAAATCCCTGGGAGATAAAAATAGAATCTGGGCAATAAAGTCAAGTCTAACCTTTTTTATCCTCTGTGCTTTGTCTAATTTCACGTGCTCCTAGGGTCCCACGTGCAGAGGTTCCACACCCGGCACTTCAGACCAGATTTCCTAGTGCAGAATGGCTGGGTCGACACCTCAGCTCCTGGGGCCCAGTGCAGACTCCGCGATATAGAGCCTGAGCTGCAGCCAACCGGGCCCTCGAGAGCTCCGCCCCCTCCCTCTCACTGACTCTGACAGGATCTCTACACAGCAGCCCAGCCCACAGCCCACGGGGTAGTGCATGCTCTCACCTCTCCATTCTCTGATCAAAATATAAAGTTTCCTTTGCTTGTGAACCAAACTCAGTCTCGATCTGTTGGCCCCAATGACACTGGGCAGGGGGACACTTGTTGGGGTCCACTCTGGAGGATCAGTAACAGAAATTGAGACTAGTGTAACTTCAATGAACAGATGTGTGAGTTAACATAGAGCAGTGTATAAGGCTCGGGTAAAATAAGATGTTTCTAACACTTCCATTTGATATTTCCATCACTTTATTATAAGCAAGTTCAGTGAAAAGGTTTGTCTTATTTGTCAGGTCAATATTAGAGAAACGAAGTGATTTCTTTCCAAGGATGTACATCTAATAATCTTGGTTAAAGCTTCAATCTTGTTTTAAATGCTTTTCCATTGAAAATGGTACCTCTCTTTCAGTTCCCCCATTTCTGAGAAGTATAAAATCTTATAATTTATTATTACCAAAGGGGAAAGGTGGGAGGAGGGATAAATTAACAGTTTGGGATTAACACATACACACTGCTATGTATAAAATAGATCATCAACAAGGAACTACTGTATAGCACAGGGAACTACGCTCAACATTTTGCAATAACCTATAAGAGGAAATAATCTGAAAAAGAATAGATATTTTTATTGACATCATCTATCAATGACAGTTAAAGTGTAACCTAAGGGAAGCTGGTGGTGAGTGCTTCTGACCCTGAAGACTTCAATCATCTAAAGTTTGGACTCTGCCTACTTCCCAAGGCCCTTAATGAACATATGTGTAGCCGTAGCTTAAAAAATTCCCCAGTTTGGGTTTCGGGGAGACACTGATTTTGAAAAAGCCCTGGTGTTCTCCTTACATGAATGGGACTCTTCCTACTGCTAAAACATGTCTGTCACACCCAGAGGATGGTATACCGTCTGATCGGGAAGAGTTTGGAAAAGGCATCTCATCTCCTCATCTCCTGGTGCTCGGGTTCACCCCTCCAGCGTCTTTACTAACAGTCTCCCCACTTGGAGATGTCAGCACTGTCAACATCCTGTTGTGTACAGTTTGGAATTTGTCCAAAGGATGAAGCGGAAGGATGAGGAACAATGAGAGACAAGTCCTAGGTGTTCAGACAGGCACATGTCACTCTAATTTCCAATCAGGAAGACGAATTGACCAAAGGCTAGGGTTGCCCATGGAAACAGTATAGGGCTTGAGGAAATCCCGCTGCTTTGTGGCCAGTTCCCATAAACACAAGTTGAACGATGGAACTCAGGGGCAGTAAAATTCACGAAACTGCAGAGTTGAAAATATCCATCACTGAAAAATGTCTTGAGGAAAGTCAGAGAAAAGGACTTGTAAGCAAGGGAGAATGGCAGGAAAGGGATTTGAGGAGGTAGAAAGGACTCGCCATTAAGCATAAGAAAAGGGGCTGAACATTGCCAACATTGCAGTTGGCCAAAAAGGGTGTATGCGTTTTTTTCTGTATATATTCAAGAAAAGGGCATACACTTTTTTAGCCAACCAAACAGGTGGGCACTGGAAATCAATACTACAAAAGGTATCACTTCGCATCAGTCAGAAGAGCCATCCTCATAAAGCGTAAACAACAGAAATGCAGGACAGGGCGAGGAGAAGAGGGAGCCCTGTGAGACTTATAGTGGAAATGTATATTGCCAATGGCCATTCTGGAGAAGTGTATTGTGTTTACTAAAGCATCTAAAAAATGAGCTACAGAGCATAGGGCACTTGCACTCATGGGCGTATATCTTGGGGAAAACAAAAATCCAGAGGACACAGGCACCCCAATGTTTACCGCCTCTCTGTTTAAAAGATCCTCGACTAGGATATAACTTAAATGTCTCTGGAGGGAAAAAATGGATAGAGATGTGGTACTTAGGTAGAGTGGAATATTATTCAGCCTGGAAATCAATGAAATATGGCCAGTTGTAACAACTCCGGAGGAGTTACATATGATCATTCTAAGTGACATAATTCAAAAAGAAAAAGACACATATCATAAGATATCACTTAAAGGTGGAATCCAAAATGGCTGCACATGAAATAACTTACAAAACAAAAACATAGTCAAATATGTAGAAAACACGCATAAGGCTGCTAAACGGGAAAGGTGGGGAGGGGTGAGGCATCATCCAGGAGGTTGAAATTAGCAAAGATACCATTCCAAATACCAAACTGATAATCAACAAGGCCTACACGGTAGCTAAACGAACTGCACTCAGCACACTCAAGTCACCGGAAAAGAATATATACGACTGGTAAGACTCTGAAAAAGAATTTATTGATGTCTCTCTGTACGTGAATCAAGTGGATGTACAGCAGCAAGAAACAGAGCTTTGAAAATCAGCTGTAACCAATATAGTAATAAATTGAAAAAAACAAACAACAGAGAGACAGAGAAAACCTCTTACAACTTTTCCTCAGGGACGGTGATGCAACATGGATTGAACACATCTAGACCCACAGCAGGATGAGACATAAGGCTGGAAACTGTTTGCGCTAAGAGAAATGTGAGCTTGGGTGAGGAAACGCACACCCTTTAAAGTAATACTACCTGGTACCCATTCAATGGGTCCCAAATCTGCAGGTTCAAGGGATCTTCCTACAGCTAAAACATGCATGGAAAACCCAGAGGACTGTACACCATGTGATCGGGAGATGTGTCTAAAATGCACCTCATTTATCCTCTCCTGGTGCTCCTGTTCACCATTCCAGCCATGTTACTTAGAATCTCCCCACTTGGAGAATCAGCACATTTAAATTTCTGTGTCACACATTTTGCAAATTGTGAGGAGGATGAACGGAAGACGGGGAACCAATGAGAGAATAGTTGTAGGGGTTTGGACGGGCACATATCACTCTAAATTCCCATTAAGAATAAGAATTAAAAAAAGGCTCAGCCCGCCTCGCCGGAGCCAAAATAGGGCCTGAAACAATCCTGCAGGTTTGAGGCCAGCTCACAAAAGAGCAACTTAAAAAATGGAGCTCAAGGTCACTGCAATTCACAAACCTGCAGAGTTAAAAATGAAAACTAACGTCCAAAAATATGTTGAGGTAAGGCAAAGAAGAGGATCTGAATGCAAGACAGAATTGCAAGAAACAGATTTCAAGAGATAGATTGGACTCGTCTTTAAGGCACATGAAAAGCACATGAAACCCTAACCCTAACCCTAAACCTAACCCTAACCCTTACCCGAAGCCTTACCCTAACCCGTCACCTAATCCAAATCGGTACGCTAACACTAACCCGTGCCCTCACACGTACGCTCACACTAAACCGTTGTCGTACACTCACCTGGACCCTAAACCGTCCCCGTCCCCGTCCCCTAAACCTAGCCCAAACCCTAACCCTAACCCTTCCCCGAAGCCTGACCCTCACCCGTCCCCTAATCCTAACACGTACGCTAACACTAACCCGTGCCCTCACACGTACGCTCACCCTAAACCGTTGTCGTACGCTCACCTGGACCCTAAACCGTCCCCGTCCCCTAACCCTAACCCTAGCCCGAACCCTAACCCTAACCCTTCCCCGAAGCCTTACCCTCACCCGTCCCCTAATCCTAACCCGTACGCTAACACTAACCGGTGCCCTCACACGTACGCTCATCCTAAACCGTTGTCGTACCCTCACCTGGACCCTAAACCGTCCAAATCCCCTAACCCTAACACTAACCCAAACCCTAACACTAACCCGTCCCCTAATCCTAAACCGTACGCTAACACTAACCTGTGCCCTCACACGTACGCTCACCCTAAACCGTTGTCGTACCCTCACCTGGACCCTAAACTGTCCCCGTCCCCTAACCCTAACCCTAGCCAGAACCCTAACCCTATGCCTTCCCTGAAGCCTTACCCTCACCCATCCCCTAATCCTAACCCGTACGCTAATGCTAACCCGTGCCCTCACACGTACGCTCACCCTAAACTGTTGTCGTACCCTCACCTGGACCCTAAACCGTCCCCGTCCCCTAACCCTAACCTAACCCTAACCCTAACACGTGCCCTCAAACGTACGCTCACCCTAAACCGTTGTCGCACGCTCACCTGGACCCTAAACTGTCCCCGTCCCCTAACCCTAACCCTAGCCCAAACCCTAACCCTAAACCTTCCCCGAAGCCTTACCCTCACCCGTCCCCAAATCCTAACCCGTACGCTAACACTAACCCGTGCCCTCAAACGTACGCTCAGCCTAAACTGTTGTCGTACCCTCACGTGGACCCTTAACCGTCCCATATCCCTCAACCTACCCCGAACCATAAACCTAACCCTTCTCCGAAGCCTTACTCTCACCCGACCCATAATCCTAACCCGTACGCTAACAATAACCCGTGCCCTCACACGTACGCTCAACCTAAACCATTGTCGTACCCTCACCACGACTCTAAACCATCCCCGTCCCCTAACCCTATCCCTAGCCCGAACCCTAAACCTAACCCTTCCCCAAAGCCTTACTCTTACCCGTCCCCTAATCCTAACCCGTACGCTAACACTAACCCGTGCCCTAACACGTACGCTCACTCTAAACCGTTGTCGTACCCTCACCTGGACTCTAAACCGTCCCCTAAACCTAAACCTATCCCTAGCCCGAACCCTAACCATAACACTTCCCCGAAGCCTTACACTAACCTGTCCCCTAATCCTAAACCGTAAGCTAACACTAACCAGTGCCCTCACACGTACGCTCACCATAAACCGTTGTCGTACCCTCACCTGAACACTAAACCGTCCCCGTCCCCTAACCCTAACCCTAGCCCGAAACCTAACCCTAAGCCTTCCCCGAAACCTAACCCTCACCCGTCCCCTAATACTAGACCGTACGCTAACACTAATCGCTCCCTCACACGTACGCTCCCCCTAAAGCATTGTCGTACCCTCACCATGACCCTAAACCGTCCCCGTCCCCTAACCCTAACCCTAGCCCGAACGCTAACCCTAACCCTTCCCCGAAGGCTGACCCTCACCCGTCCCCTAATCCTAACCCGTACGCTAACACTAACCCACGCCCTCACACGTACGCTCCCCCTAAAGCGTTGTCGTACCCTCATCTGGACCCTAAACCGTCCCCGTCCCCTAACACTAACCCTAGCCCGAACCCTATCCCTAACCCTTCCCCGAAGCCTGACCCTCACCCGTCCCCTAACCCTAGCCCATACGCTAACACTAACCCACGCCCTCACACGTACGCTCCCCCTAAAGCGTTGTCGGACCCTCACCTGGACCCTAAACCGTCCCAGTTCCCTAACCCTAACTCTAGCCCGAACCCTAACCCTAACACTTCCCCGAAGCCTGATCCTCACCCGTCCCCTAATCCTAACCCGTACGCTAACACTAACGCATGCCCTCACACGTACGCTCCCCCTAAAGCCTTGTCGTACACTCACCTGGACCCTAAACCGTCCCCGTCCCCTAATCCTAACCCTAGCCCGAACCCTAACCCTAACCCTTCCCCGAAGCCTGACCCTCACCCGTCCCCTAATCCTAGCCCGTACGCTAACACTAACCCACGCCCTCACACGTACGCTCCCCCTAAAGAGTTGTTGTACCCTCACCTGGACCCTAAACCGTCCCTGTCCCCTAACCCTAACTCTAGCCCGAAGCCTAACCCTAACCCATCCCCGAAGCCGGAACCTCACCCGTCCCATAATCCTAACCCGTACGCTAACACTAACACGCGCCCTCACACGTACGCTCCCCCTAAAGCATTGTCGTACCCTCACCTGGACCCTAAATCGTCCCCGTCCCCTAACCCTAACCCTAGCCCGAACCCTAACCCAAATCCTTCCCCGAAACCTGACCCTCACCCATCCCCTAATCCTATCCAGTAAGCTAACACTAACCCACACCTCACACGTACGCTCCCCCTAAAGCGTTGTCGTACCCTCACCTGGACCCTAAACCGTCCTATCCCCTAAACCTAACCCTAGGCCGAACCCTAAACCTAACCCTTCCCCGAAGCCTAACCCTCACCCGTCCCCTAATCCTAACCCGTACGCTAACACTAACCCGCGCCCTCACACGTACACTTCCCCTAAAGCGTTGTCGTACCCTCACCTGGACCCTAAACCGTCCCCGTCCCCTAACCCTAACCCTAGCCCGAACCCTAACCCAAATCCTTCCCCGAAGCCTGACCCTCACCCGTCCCCTAATCCTATCCAGTAAGCTAACACTAACCCGCAACCTCACACGTACGCTCCCCCTAAAGCGTTGTCGTACCCTCACCTGGACCCTAAACCCTCCCCGTCCCCTAACCCTAACCCTAGAACGAACCCTAACCCTAACCATTCCCTGAAGCCTTACCCTCACCAGTCCCCTAATCCTAACCCGTACGCTAACACTAACCAGTGCCCTCACACGTACGCTCACCCTAAACCGTTCTCATACCCTCAGCTGGACCCTAAACCGTCCCCGTCCCCTAACCCTAACTCTAGCCCGAACACTAACCCTAACACTTCCCCGAAGCCTGACCTTCACCCGTCCCCTAATCCTAGCCCGTACGCTAACATTAACCCACGCAATCACACGTACGTTACCCCTAAAGCGTTGTACGCTCACCTGGACCCTAAACCGTCCCCGTCCCCGTCCCCTAACTCCAGCCCGAACACTAACCCTAAAACTTCCTCGAAGCATGACCTTCACCCGTCCCATAATCCTAACGCGTACGCTAACACTAACCGGCACCCTCACACGTACGCTCCCCCTAAAGCGTTGTCGTACCCTCACCTGGACCCTAAACCCTCCCCGTCGCCTAACACTAACCCTAGCCTGAACCCTAACCCTAACACTTCCCCGAAACCTGACCCTCACCCGTCCCCTAATCCTAACCCGTACGCTAACACTAACCCGCGCCCTCCCACGTACGCTCCCCCTAAAGCATCGTTGTACCCTCACCTGGACTCTAAACCGTCTCCGTCCCCTACCCTAACCCTAGCCCGAAGCCTAACCCTAACACATCCCCGAAGGCTGACCCTCACCCGTCCCCTAATCCTAACCCGTACGCTAACACTAACCCGTGCCCTCACACGTACGCTCCCCCTAAACTGTTGTCGTACCCTCACCTGGACCCTAAACCGTCCCCGTCCCCTAACCCTAACCCTAGCCCGAACCCTAACCCTAACTCTTCCTCGAAACCTGACCCTCAGCCGTATCCTAATCCTAACCCGTACGCTAACACTAACCTGCGCCCTCACACGTACGCTCCCCCTAAAGCTTTTGCGTACCCTCACCTGGACCCTAAACCGTTCCCATCCCCTAACCCTAACCCTAGCCCGAACCCTAACCCTAACCCTTCCCCGAAGCCTGACCCTCACCCGTCCCCTAATCCTAACCTGTACGCTAACACGAACCCTCGCCCTCACACGTACACTCCCCCTAAAGCGCTGTCGTACCCTCACCTGGACCCTAAACTGTCCCTGTCCCCTCACCCTAACCCTAGCCCAAACCCTAACCCTAAACTTTCCCCGAAGCCTGACCCTCACCCGTCCCCTAATCCTAACCCGTACGCTAACACTAAACGGTGCCCTCACACGTACGCTCATCCTAAACCGTTGTCGTACCCTCACCTGGACCCTAAACCGTCCAAATCCCCTAACCCTAACACTAACCCAAACCCTAACACTAACACGTCCCCTAATCCTAAACCGTACGCTAACACTAACCTGTGCCCTCACACGTACGCTCACCCTAAACCGTTGTCGTACCCTCACCTGGACCCTAAACTGTCCCCGTCCCCTAACCCTAACCCTAGCCAGAACCCTAACCCTAAGCCTTCCCTGAAGCCTTACCCTCACCCATCCCCTAATCCTAACCCGTACGCTAATGCTAACCCGTGCCCTCACACGTACGCTCACCCTAAACTGTTGTCGTACCCTCACCTGGACCCTAAACCGTCCCCGTCCCCTAACCCTAACCTAACCCTAACCCTAACACGTGCCCTCAAACGTACGCTCACCCTAAACCGTTGTCGCACGCTCACCTGGACCCTAAACCGTCCCCGTGCCCTAACCCTAACCCTAGCCCAAACCCTAACCCTAAACCTTCCCCGAAGCCTTACCCTCACCCGTCCCCAAATCCTAACCCGTACGCTAACACTAACCCGTGCCCTCAAACGTACGCTCAGCCTAAACTGTTGTCGTACCCTCACGTGGACCCTTAACCGTCCCATATCCCTCAACCTACCCCGAACCATAAACCTAACCCTTCTCCGAAGCCTTACTCTCACCCGTCCCATAATCCTAACCCGTACGCTAACAATAACCCGTGCCCTCACACGTACGCTCAACCTAAACCATTGTCGTACCCTCACCAGGACTCTAAACCATCCCCGTCCCCTAACCCTATCCCTAGCCCGAACCCTAAACCTAACCCTTCCCCAAAGCCTTACTCTTACCCGTCCCCTAATCCTAACCCGTACGCTAACACTAACACGTGCCCTAACACGTACGCTCACTCTAAACCGTTGTCGTACCCTCACCTGGACTCTAAACCGTCCCCTAAACCTAAACCTATCCCTAGCCCGAACCCTAACCATAACACTTCCCCGAAGCCTTAAACTAACCTGTCCCCTAATCCTAAACCGTAAGCTAACACTAACCAGTGCCCTCACACGTACGCTCACCATAAACCGTTGTCGTACCCTCACCTGAACACTAAACCGTCCCCGTCCCCTAACCCTAACCCTAGCCCGAACCCTAACCCTAAGCCTTCCCCGAAACCTAACCCTCACCCGTCCCCTAATACTAGACCGTACGCTAACACTAATCGCGCCCTCACACGTACGCTCCCCCTAAAGCATTGTCGTACCCTCACCATGACCCTAAACCGTCCCCGTCCCCTAACCCTAACCCTAGCCCGAACCCTAAACCTAACCCTTCCACGAAGGCTGACCCTCACCCGTCCCCTAATCCTAACCCGTACGCTAACACTAACCCGCGCCCTCACACGTACGCTCCCCCTAAAGCGTTGTCGTACCCTCATCTGGACCCTAAACCGTCCCCGTCCCCTAACACTAACCCTAGCCCGAACCCTATCCCTAACCCTTCCCCGAAGCCTGACCCTCACCCGTCCCCTAACCCTAGCCCGTACGCTAACACTAACCCACGCCCTCACACGTACGCTCCCCCTAAAGCGTTGTCGTACCCTCACCTGGACCCTAAACCGTCCCCGTCCCCTAACCCTAACTCTAGCCCGAACCCTAACCCTAACACTTCCCCGAAGCCTGATCCTCACCCGTCCCCTAATCCTAACCCATACGCTAACACTAATGCGTGCCCTCACACGTAGGCTCCCCCTAAAGCCTTGTCGTACACTCACCTGGACCCTAAACCGTCCCCGTCCCCTAATCCTAACCCTAGCCCGAACCCTAACCCTAACCCTTCCCCGAAGCCTGACCCTCACCCGTCCCCTAATCCTAACCCGTACGCTAACACTAACCCGTGCCCTCACACGTACGCTCCCCCTAAACTGTTGTCGTACCCTCACCTGGACCCTAAACCGTCCCCGTCCCCTAACCCTAACCCTAGCCCGAACCCTAACCCTAACTCTTCCTCGAAACCTGACCCTCAGCCGTATCCTAATCCTAACCCGTACGCTAACACTAACCTGCGCCCTCACACGTACGCTCCCCCTAAAGCTTTTGCGTACCCTCACCTGGACCCTAAACCGTTCCCATCCCCTAACCCTAACCCTAGCCCGAACCCTAACCCTAACCCTTCCCCGAAGCCTGACCCTCACCCGTCCCCTAATCCTAACCTGTACGCTAACACGAACCCTCGCCCTCACACGTACACTCCCCCTAAAGCGCTGTCGTACCCTCACCTGGACCCTAAACTGTCCCTGTCCCCTCACCCTAACCCTAGCCCAAACCCTAACCCTAAACTTTCCCCGAAGCCTGACCCTCACCTGTCCCCTAATCCTAACCCGTACGCTAACACTAACCCGCGCCCTCACACGTACGCTCCCCCAAAGCGTTGTCGTACCCTCACCTGGACCCTAAACCGTTCCCGTTTCTAACCCTAACCCTAGCCCGAACCCTAACCCTAACCCTTCCCCGAAGCCTGACACTCACCCGTCCCCTAATCCTAACCCGTACGCTAACACTAACCCGCGCCCGCACACGTACGCTCCCCCTAAAGCGTTATCGTACCCTCACCTGGACCCTTAACCGTCCCCGTCCCCTAACCCTAGCCCGAACCCTATCCCTAACCCTTCCCCGAAGCCTGACCCTCACCCGTCACCTAATCCTAACCCGAACGCTAACACTAACCTGCGCCCTCACACGTACGCTCCCCCTAAATCCTTGTCGTATCCTCACCTGGACCCTAAACCGTCCCCGTCCCCTAACCCTAACCCTAGCCCGAACCCTAACCATAACCCTTCCCCGAAGCCTGACCTCACCCGTCCCCTAATCCTAACCCTTATGCTAACACTAACAAGTGCCCTGACACGTATGCTCCCCCTAAAGCGTTGTCGTACCCTCACCTGGACCCTAAACCGTCCCCGTCCACTAACCCTAGCCCGAACCCTAACCCTAACCCTTCCCCGAAGCCTGACCCTAACACGTCCCCTAATCCTAACCCGTACGCTAACACTAATCCGCGTCCTCACACGTACGCTGCCCCTAAAGCGTTGTCGTACCCTCACCTGGACACTAAACCGTCCCCTAACCCTAACCCTAACCCAAGCCCGAACCCTAACCCTAACACTTCCCCGAAGCCTGACACTCACCCGTCCACTAATCCTAACCCGAACGCTAACACAAACCCGCGCCCTCACATGTATGCTCCCCCTAAAACGTTGTCGTGCCCTCACCGAGACCCTATACCGTCCCCATCCCCTAACCCTAACCCTAGCCCGAACCCTAACCCTAACCCTTCCCCGAAGCCTGACCCTCACCCGTCCCCTAATCCTAACCCGTACGCTAACACGAACCCGCGCCCTCACACGTACGCTCCCCCTAAAGTGTTGTCGTACCCTCACCTGGACCCTAAACCGTCCCCGTCCCCGTCCCCTAACCCTAGCCCGAAACCTAACCCTAACCCTTCCTCGAAGCCTGTCCCTCACCCGTCCATAATCCTAACCCGTACACTAACACTAACCCACGCCCTCACACGTACGCTCCCCGGAAGCGTTGTCTTGCCCTCAGCTGGACCCTAAACCGTCCCCATGCCCTAACTCTAACCCTAGCCCAAACCCTAACCCTAACCCTTCCCCGAAGCCTGACCCTCACCCGTCCCTTAATCCTAACCCGTACGCTAACACTAACCTGCGCCCTCACAGGTACGCTCCACCTAAATCCTTGTCGTATCCTCACCTGGACCCTAAACCGTCCCCGTCCCCTAACCCTAACCCTAGCCCGAACCCTAACCATAACCCTTCCCCGAAGCCTGACCTCACCCGTCCCCTAATCCTAACCCTTATGCTAACACTAACAAGTGCCCTGACACGTATGCTCCCCCTAAAGCGTTGTCGTACCCTCACCTGGACCCTAAACCGTCCCCGTCCACTAACCCTAGCCCGAACCCTAACCCTAACCCTTCCCCGAAGCCTGACCCTAACACGTCCCCTAATCCTAACCCGTACGCTAACACTAATCCGCGTCCTCACACGTACGCTGCCCCTAAAGCGTTGTCGTACCCTCACCTGGACACTAAACCGTCCCCTAACCCTAACCCTAACCCTAGCCCGAACCCTAACCCTAACACTTCCCCGAAGCCTGACACTCACCCGTCCACTAATCCTAACCCGAACGCTAACACAAACCCGCGCCCTCACATGTATGCTCCCCCTAAAACGTTGTCGTGCCCTCACCGAGACCCTATACCGTCCCCATCCCCTAACCCTAACCCTAGCCCGAACCCTAACCCTAACCCTTCCCCGAAGCCTGACCCTCACCCGTCCCCTAATCCTAACCCGTACGCTAACACGAACCCGCGCCCTTACACGTACGCTCCCCCTAAAGTGTTGTCGTACCCTCACCTGGACCCTAAACCGTCCCCGTCCCCGTCCCCTAACCCTAGCCCGAAACCTAACCCTAACCCTTCCTCGAAGCCTGACCCTCACCCGTCCATAATCCTAACCCGTACACTAACACTAACCCACGCCCTCACACGTACGCTCCCCGGAAGCGTTGTCTTGCCCTCAGCTGGACCCTAAACCGTCCCCATGCCCTAACTCTAACCCTAGCCCAAACCCTAACCCTAACCCTTCCCCGAAGCCTGACCCTCACCCGTCCCTTAATCCTAACCCGTACGCTAACACTAACCTGCGCCCTCACAGGTACGCTCCACCTAAAGCGTTGTCGAACCCTCACCTGGACCCTAAACCGTCCCCGTCCCATCACCCCAACCCTAGCCCGAACCCTAACCCTAACCCTAACCATTCCCCTAAGCCTGACCCTCACCCGTCCCCTAATCCTAACCCGTACGCTAACACAAACTCGCGCCCTCACACGTATGCTCCACCTAAAGCGTTGTCGTACCCTCACCTGGACCCTAAACCGTCCCCGTCCCATCACCCTAACCCTAGCCCGAACCCTAACCCTAACCCTAACCATTCCCCGAAGCCTGACCCTCACCTGTCCCCTAATCCTAACCCGTAAGTTAACACTAACCCGCGCCCCCTAAAGCGTTGTCGTACCCTCACCTGGACCCTAAACCGTCCCCATCCCCTAACCCTAACCCCAGCCCGAACCCTAACCCTAACACTTACCCGAAGCCTGACCCTCAGCAGTCCCCAATCCTAACCCGTACGCTAACACTAGCCCACGCCCTCACACGTACGCTCCCCCTAAAGTGTTGTCGTAACCTCACCTGGACCCTAAACCGTCCCCGTCCCCTAACCCTAACCCTAGCCCGAACCCTAACCCTAACCCTTCCCCGAAGCCCGACCCTCACCCGTCCCCTAATCCTAACCCGTATGCTAACACTAACCCGCGCCCTCACACGTACGCTTCCCCTAAAGCGTTGTCGTACCCTCACCTGGACCCTTAACCGTCCCCGTCCCCTAACCCTAGCCCGAACCCTAACCCTAACCCTTCCCCGAAGCCTGACCCTCACCCGTCCCCTAATCCTAGCCCGTACGCTAACACTAACCCGCGCCCTCACACGTACGCTCCCCCTAAAGCATTGTCGTACCCTCACCTGGACCCTAAACCGTCCCCGTCCCCTAACCCTAACCCAAGCCCGAACCCTAACCCTAACCCTTCCCCGAAGCCTGACCCTCACTCGTCCCATAATCCTAGCCCGTACGCTAACACTAATCCGCGCCCTCACATGTAAGGTCCCCCTAAAGCGTTATCATAACCTCACCTGGACCCTAAACCGTCCCCGTCCCGTAACCCTAACCCTAAACCGAACCCTAACCCTAACACTTCCCCGAAGCCGGACCCTCATCCGTCCCCTAATCCTAACCCATACGCTAACACTAACCCGCGCCCTCACATGTACGATCCCCCTAATGGATTGTCGTACCCTCACCTGGACCCTAAACCGTCCCCGTCCCCTAACCCTAACCCTAGCCCGAAGCCTAACCCTAACACATCCCCGAAGGCTGACCCTCACCCGTCCCCTAATCCTAACCCGTACGCTAACACGAACCCTCGCCCTCACACGTACACTCCCCCTAAAGCGCTGTCATACCCTCACCTGGATCCTAAACCGTCCCCGTCCCCTCACCCTAACCCTAGCCCAAACCCTAACCCTAAACTTTCCCCGAAGCCTGACCCTCACCTGTCCCCTAATCCTAACCCGTACACTAACACTAACCCGCGCCCTCACACGTACGCTCCCCCAAAGCGTTGTCGTACCCTCACCTGGACCCTAAACCGTTCCCGTTTCTAACCCTAACCCTAGCCCGAACCCTAACCCTAACCCTTCCCCGAAGCCTGACACTCAACCGTCCCCTAATCCTAAACCGTACGCTAACACTAACACGCGCCCTCACACGTACACTCCCCCTAAAGACTTTTCGTACCCTCACCTGGACCCTAAACCGTCCCCGTCCCCTAACCCTAACCCTAGCCCGAACCCTAACCCTAACCCTTCGCCGAAGCCTGACACTCACCCGTCCCCTAATCCTAACCCGTACGCTAACACTAACACGCGCCCGCACACGTACGCTCCCCCTAAAGCGTTATCGTACCCTCACCTGGACCCTTAACCGTCCCCGTCCCCTAACCCTAGCCCGAACCATAACCCTAACCCTTCCCCGAAGCCTGACCCTCACCCGTCACCTAATCCTAACCCGAACGCTAACACTAACCCGCGCCCTCACACGTACGCTCCCCCTAAATCCTTGTCGTATCCTCACCTGGACCCTAAACTGTCCCCGTCCCCTAACCCTAACCCTAGCCCGAACCCTAACCATAACCCTTCCCCGAAGCCTGACCCTCACCCGTCCCCTAATCCTAACCCTTATGCTAACACTAACAAGTGCCCTGACACGTATGCTCCCCCTAAAGCGTTGTCGTACCCTCACCTGGACCCTAAACCATCCCTGTCCACTAACCCTAGCCCGAACCCTAACCCTAACCCTTCCCCGAAGCCTGACCCTAACACGTCCCCTAATCCTAACCCGTACGCTAACACTAATCCGCGTCCTCACACGTACGCTGCCCCTAAAGCGTTGTCGTACCCTCACCTGGACACTAAACCGTCCCCTAACCCTAACCCTAACCCTAGCCCGAACCCTAACCCTAACACTTCCCCGAAGCCTGACACTCACCCGTCCACTAATCCTAACCCGAACGCTAACACAAACCCGCGCCCTCACATGTACGCTCCCCCTAAAACGTTGTCGTACCCTCACCGAGACCCTATACCGTCCCCATCCCCTAACCCTAACACTAGCCCGAACCCTAACCCTAACTCTTCCCCGAAGCCTGACCCTCACCCGTCCCCTAATCCTAACCCGTACGCTAACACGAACCCGCGCCCTCACACGTACGCTCCCCCTAAAGTGTTGTCGTACCCTCACCTGGACCCTAAACCGTCACCGTCCCCTAACCCTAACCCTAGCCCGAAACCTAACCCTAACCCTTCCCCGAAGCCTGACCCTCACCCGTCCCCTAATCGTAACGCGTATGCTAACACTAACGCGCGCCCTCACACGTCCGCTCCCCATAAAGCCTTTTCGTGCCCTCACCTGGACCCTAAACCATCCATATCCCCTAAACCTAACCCTAGGCCGAACCCTAACCCTAAACCTTCCCCGAAGCCTGACCCTCACCCGTTCCCTAATCCTAACCCGTATGCTAACTCTAACCTGCGCCCTGACACGTACGCTCCCCCTAAAGCGTTGTCGTACCCTCACCTGGACCCTAAACCGTCCCCGTCCCCTAACCCTAACCCTAGCCCGAACCCTAACCCTAACACTTCCCCGAAGCCTGACCCTCACACGTCCCCTAATCCTAACCCGTACGCTAACACTAACCCGCGCCCTCACACGTACGCTCCCCCTAAAGCGTTGTCGTACCCTGACCTGGACACTAAAACGTCCCCGTCCCCTAACCCTAACCCTAGCCCGAACCCTAACCCTAACCCTTCCCCGAAGCCTGACCCTCCCCCGTCCCCTAATCCTAACCCGTACGCTAACACTAACCCGCGCCCTCACATGTACGCTCCCCCTAAAGCCTTGTCGTACCCTCATCTGGACCCTAAACCGTCCCCATCCCCTAACCCTAACCCTAGCCCGAACCCTAACCCTAACTCTTCCCCGAGGCTGACCCTCATCCGTCCCCTAATCCTAGCCCGTACGCTAACACTAACCCGCGCCCTCACACGTAGGTTTCCCCTAAAGCGTGGTCGTACCCTCACCTGGACCCTAAACCGTCCCCATCCCCTAACACTAACCCTGGCCCGAACCCTAACCCTAACCCTTCCCCGAAGCCTGACCCTCACCCGTCCCCTAATCCTAGCCCGTACGCTAACCCTATCCCGTGCACTCACACGTACGCTCACCCTAAACCATTGTCGTACCCTCACCTGAACCCTAAACCGTCCCCGTCCCCTAACCCTAGCCCGAACCCTAACCCTAATCCTTTCCCGAAGCCTTACCCTAACCCGTCCCCTAATCCTAACTCGTACGCTAACACTAACCCATGCCCTCACACGTATGCTCACCATAAACTGTTGTCGTACCCTCACCTGGAGCCTAAATCGTCCCCATCCCCTAAACCTAACACTAACCCGCACCCTAACCCTAAAAATTCCACGAACCATTACCCTAACCCGTCCCCTAATCCTAAACCGTACGCTAACACTAACCCGTGGCCTCACACGTATGCTCAACCTAAACCGTTGTTGTACCCTCACCTGGACCCTAAACCGTCCCCGTCCCCTAACCCTAACCCTAACCCTAACCGTTACCTGAAGCCTTACCCTTACCCGAAGCCTTTCCCTAACCCGTCCCCTAATCCTAACCCGTATGCTAACACTAACCCATGTCTTCACACGTACGCTCACCCTAAACCGTTGTCGTGCCCTAACCTGTCCCCTAAACCGTCCCCGTCCCCTAACCTAACCCTAACCCTAATCCTAACACTTAGCCTAAGCCTTACCGTAACTCGTACCCTAATCCTAAACCGTACGCTAACACTAACCCATGCCCTCACACGTACCCTCAACCTAAACTCTTGTCGTACCCTAACCTCTCCCCTAAACTGTCCCCGTCCCCTAACCCTAACCTTAAACCTCACCCTAACCCTAACCCTTACCAGAAGCCATACCCTAACCCCTCCCCTAATCATAAACCTTACGCTAACACTAACCCGTGCCCTCACACTTACGCTCACACTAAACCATTGTCGTACCCTATCCTGTCCCCTAAACCGTCCCCATCCCCTAACCCTAACCCTAACCCTAACCCTTCCCCAAAGCCTTACCCTAACCCGTCCCCTAGTCCTAACCCGCACGCTAACACTAACCCGTGCCCTCACACGTACGCTCAACCTAAACCGTTTTTTTACCCTCACCTGGACCCTAAACCGTCCCTGTCCCCTAACCCTAACCCTAACCCTAACCCTAACCCTTACCCGAAACCTTACCCTAACCAGTCTCCTAATCCTAACCCGTACGCTAACACTAACCCATGTCCTCACACGTACGCTCACCCTAAACCGTTGTCGTACCCTCACCTGGACCGTAAACCGTCCTCGTCCCCTAACCTAACCCTAACCCTAATCCTAACCCTTACCTGAAGCTTTGCCCTAATTCCTCCCCTAATCCTAAACCGTACACTAACACTAACCCGTGTCCTCACACCTACGCTCACCCTAAACTATTGTCGTACCATAACCTGTCCTCAAAACCGTCCCCGTTCCCTAACCCTAACCCTAACCTTTACCCGAAACCTTACCCTAACCCGTCCCTTAATCCTAAACCGTACGCTAACACTAAGCCATGCCCTCACACGCACGCTCACCCTAAACCGTTGTCGTACCCTAACCTGTCCCCTAAACCGTTCCCATCCCCTAACCCTAACCCTAACCCTAACCCTTCCCCAAAGCCTTACCCTTACCCGTCCCCTAGTCCTAACCCGTACGCTAACACTAACCCACGCCATCACACGTACGCTCACCCTAAACCATTCTCGTACCCTCACCTGGACCCTAAACCGTCCCCGTCCCTTAACCCTAACCCTAGACCGAACCCTAACCCTAACCCTTCCCCGAAGCCTTACCCTCAGCCGTCCCCTAATCTAACCCGTACGCTAACACTAACCCATGCCCTCACACGTATGCTCACCCTAAACAGTTGTCGTACCCTCACCTGGACCCTAAACCGTCCCCGTCCCTAACACTAACCCTAGCCTGAACACTAACCCTTAACCCTTCCCCGAAGCCTTACCCTAACCAGTCCCCTAATCCTAACCTGTACGCTAACACTAACCCGTGCCCTCACACTTACGCTCACCCTAAACCGTTGTCGTTTGCTCACCTGGGCCCTAAACCGTCCCCGTCCCCGTCCCCTAACCCTAGCCCGAACCCTAACCCTATCCCTTCCCCAAAGCCTTACCCTCACACGTCCCCTAATCCTAACCCGTACGCTAACACTAACCCGTGCCCTGACACATACGCTCACCCTAAACCGTTGTCATACCCTCACCTGGACCCTAAACCATCCCCATCCGCTAACCCTAACCCTAGCCCGAACCCTAACCCTAACCCTTCCCCAAAGCCTTACCATAACGTGTCCCCTAATCCTAACCCATACGCTAACACTAACCCGTGCCCTCACACGTACGCTCACCCTAAACCGTTGTTGTACCCTCAACTGGACCCTAAACCGTCCCCTACCCTAACCCTAACCCTAGCCCGAACCCTAACCCTAACCCTTCCCAAAAGCCTTACCCTCACCCGTCTTCTAATCCTAACCCGTACGCTAACACTAACCTGTGCCCTCACACGTACGCTCACACTAAACCGTTGTCGTACCCTAAAATGTCCCCTAAACCGTCCCGTCCCTGTCCCCGTCCCCGTCCCCTAACCCCAACCCCATCCCCAACCCTAAACTTAACACTAACCATATCCCTAACCCTCTAACCCTAACCGTAACCCTAACCCTAACCCTAACCACCTAACACTCTAACCATAAACCTAAACCTAACCATAACTCCTACCCTAACCCTAACACTAACCCTAACCCTAAACCTTAACCCTAAACCCAAACACTAAACCCTAACCCTAACCCTAACACGTGCCCTAATCCTAAACCTAACCCTAACCCTCTAACCCTCTAACCCTGACACATGCCCTAACCTTAACAAGTGCCCTAACCCTAACCCGTGCCGTAACCATAACCCTAACCCGTGCCCTAACAGTAACCCGTGCCCTCACACGTACGCACACCCTAAACCGTTGGCATACCCTAATCTGTACCCTAAACCATCACCGTCCCCATCCTCTAACCCTAACCCTAGCACTTACCCGAAGCCTTACCCTAACCCGTCCCCTAATTGCAATCCGTAGGCTAACACTAACCCGTACCCTAACTCGTACGTTCACCCTAACTGTTGTCATACCCTAAACTGTACCCTAAACCGTTCCCGTTCCCTAACCATAACCC